>NC_082667.1:123340449-124573069 GCF_025265405.1 Mesoplodon densirostris | reverse complement strand
AAATATGTTTCAAGCAGAATTGCTTTCTAATTGTAAACTGCAATTATTGTCTTAGAGTTAAGCCTCTTACCATCTCAGCATGTAACACGTATACACGATGCATCTGTTCTAATTTATTTGGATCCACTATGGTCTTTTCTCATATCCTTGTGACCAGTGACTTATGATCAAGGGCCGAGGGGGAGAGTGAGAGCAGGTGGGGGTATGAGATCACGTACAGGGGCTTCCCTGGGACCATCAATTTCTGGTCCCATGTGTGTTAATCTCAGGTGGGAAAGATGAATGCTAGTGACAAAGATTCCTTGCTTTTTGGAAAATATGGCTGTTAAAGAATGCTCGACCTTGGGACTTCCCTGGTGGCACAATGGTTAAGAATCGGCCTGCCAATGCAGGGGACATGGGTTCAAGCCCTGGTCCAGGAAGATCCCATGTGCTGTGGAGCAACTAAGCCCGTGCGCCACAACTACTGAGCCCACGTGCTGCAACTACTGAGCCCACACGCCTAGAGCCCATGCTCCACAACAAGAGAAGCCACCACAATGAGAAGTCCACTCACTGCAACGAAGAGGAGCCCCCAGTCACCGCAACTAGAGAAAGACTGCATGCAGCAACAAAGACCCAATGCAGCCAATCAATCAATCAATCAATCAATAAAAAAAGAATGCTCAACCTGCATGGAGCATGTTGTATGAACCAGAGCGGCTAAGGGTGCAGAGGTTTGCGTGAGAGGTGATTAGGTGGTCAGTCATCTGTCTCAGCGTGGGCCGGCTGGCATCCATGAGGCTGCTTTGTGGTTAACGAGGCTGAGACCTACAGCCCCAGGACCTCCACGTCAGCAGCAGGGATAACTCTTAGGTGGACTTGGGCTCTGAGAGCGAGCAGAAGGCCTGGAGGGATGCGCCAGGGGGTCTGAGCCGTGTAATTCCCTTAACTGCCCTGGCTGACCTCGTTATTAAGAACTCCTAACTCCCCAGGCTTGTTAGCCAGAAAATCACTCTTGCTTCTCATGCAGACATACATCTGCATGTATGTCTTTCATCTTAGTCTCTCGTGGTCCCAGGTTCTATTTAACAAAAGCGGATCTACAAACGTGGAGGGCGTTTTGATATGCTTAGAGTCAACATCCATCACTGATATTACAAGATCTCCGAGAGCACGCATCTCTGGGAGGGGGAACCTGAGGAAGGCTGGCGGGCATGGGGCTCCGTTCCCAGCTCGCCTGTAGAGAAGCCGCCTCTGTAAGCCCCCCTTCCCTCTGCCTGGGGCTCCTGCAGAGGCGACAGGCTCCTGATCACCCGTGGAGCTCCTGCGATGCACGCCCCTGACTGCCATGCTGGAAATGTCAGCCCCAGATGGTCTGCTGCTTATGTTCTCTCAAAACAGCTGAGAGCCCCTGCCAGCCGCACTGTGGAAGGGAAAAGATAATTTTTCAAAATGCTGGTTAACAGAGCGACGTGTACTTGAGCTGGAAGCAGAGTTTTTCCTCCTCCCTCCATCCGCTTGCTGCCAAACAACCTACGGTGATTCAAACTTGAGAAAGAAGCTACTGGCTTTACCGAGAGACAGTACTTCAGCGGAAGGGGCGGACGGCGTGGTGGCCGAAGAGTGAAGCAGCCCCCAGGGGACGTCAGAGAACTCCCCCCGCCCATTCCTCCAGCACTCGAGGCTCTGACAGGTCAGCATCTGCTTGCCAGCCTGGGATGCTGCTGCCCGTCCTGGGTGGGCTCAAAGCCCAGCAAGTCTGCTGGGACTCTCTTTAGGCGCTCTTGTCTGGCCTGCGGTGCCCACTCCAGGGACTGGAGATCCAGAGGTGCCCCATGACCACCTGTGAAATGCACTGAAACCCCAGAAGCCAAGGGTGTGATCAGGTGGGGGCTGGGAAGCTGAAAGCACGTTTGTTCTTTTTGTTCCTGGTGCTAAGCCTCCTCTTGGTTCCCTGACAAGCCAGGAGGCCTGATCCAGCAACGTCAGCCGGTCCTGAAATGAGGCAACCAGCTGGCCCATGTTTACTTGAGGAGATCAGAAGCCTGAATGCTAAGTAGTAACTGACTCCAGGCCGTTTTCTTGGATCCTACCTGAACACTGGTGCTTCTGATGGTGCCTGGTGTCTGCATTCCAGCCCCTGTCCTGAGAGTTGAAGAATTTCATCGTCCACTGTTCCTGACCTGCATGTGTCAGGGTCTCCAAGTACAGTCATGTCGAGGGGAGCTTAAGAGCCTTCAGTTCTGAACCCACTGTCTCATTTTAGTTTTAACTGGGCCCATCAAATAGGCAGCAAAAACAAGAGAACAGCAGAAACCTAGGAAGATCCCCCAAACTCGCCCTGGATCTTTCTCTGGATGGTAAAGAAAAATGACCATGTTTGGATACGATGATTAATGTAAACCTGTGGAACTTGGTGTGTCCTCCCCTGAAGCCTTCCAAGTTTGGATCTCTAGGCCAGAAGTGCCCACTGTGAACTCGAAGCAGGAGCTGCAGACTGCAGAGCCCTGGTCCTCACCACCCCCATCAGGTGCTGCATGCCAGGCTTCTCCTGGTCAGCAAGTCATGGACACACCTCCACTCTTGAGGGCCCTCAGGGACTGCAGCCGAGCACCCTTGTACTGAGGGTTCTCGCCTTCCTGCCCTGGGTGCTCATGCAAGAGAGCAGTCGTTTAGTAGCCTCTCTGCGTGTGGTCTTCTCTCTCCCCTGAAGGGTCCAGGAGGCTGCCCGTGTTTCTTCTGAAGCTCCAGCCCCACCTCTTCTGTTCATGCAGAGGTTTCTAGCTCTAGCCTTGCTCTCTGCTATCCCCTCCCACCCTTCCTTCCCAGTGGGCTCAGGCGGCCTTTTTGCAGTGTCCTCGGCACACATAGAGTCACTGTTTGCCTATTGATCCATCATCGGCCAGCAGTTGTGGGTGGGAGGTAGGTGGACCTGGCACCTTAGGAGCTACACGGCATCTGGACATCTGGGTTACTTTCCCAAACCCCACTGAGACCTGCGGGAGCCAGGGTGGCTGATGTCGCATTAACTTTGAAGGCATGGAGTCAGAAATGACAGACCTGAGCTTACTGGGACTGCCAGGGCCCAGATTTATCGGAGTCCCAGGACCTCCATAATAACCTTCTATCTTTACATGTAGGTTCTTAGTTTCTACTCTACTAATGGGCATTTATTTACATTTTGCTTCCTTAAGCATCCCTTCAGCACTGTGGCTGTAACACTCTAACACACACACACACACACACACACACAGGCACATAGGCACACAAGCATATTTATAAGTACATTCTTTCAGTTTTTAAAACTCAATTGCAGACTCTCTAGCAATACTTTTTTATCTTCTTACTGAAGATATGTCTAGCAAAATTTACTCAAAGCACATATATTAAAAGCAGGTATTATTTTTGCCTTTAAGAAACATTCAAAAAAAAAAAAAAAAAAAAGAAGGAAACATTTAACGACCCAGAAATAATTTCCACTTCTAGATTTCTAGGTATACTCTCAAGAGAAATAAAAACATATACCCCCTAAAAAAATTGTACAGGAATGTTCATGGAAACATTATTCATTATAACCAAAAAGTGGAAACAGTCCAAATGTCCATAACTGATGAATGGATAAATAAAATGCAGTACCTCCATTCAATGGAATATTATTTGGTCATAAAAATGAGTGAAGTACCAATATATTCTGTAAGATAGATGAGCTTGAAAAACCTTATACTGAGTGAAAGAAGCCAGACACAAAAGACCATATAAAGTATGATTCCATTTATATGAACTCTCTAGAATCTGGAAATCTGTGGATGCTTATAGCTACATACCTTCCCACTGATTGTACTGATGGTTGCCCCACTCTGTGAACACACAAAAGCTAGTGTGTACTTTTAATGGGTGAATTGTATGGTACATAGATTATATTTCAGTTATACAAAAAAAGAGAAATATTCAAACAGGAGTCAGCACAAACTTTTTCTGCCTAAAATCCAAGATGAATTCTGCGGTTTGTTCTCCCTGAAGCACCCACACAAGGCTTCTTGTCTCTCCAGGGGGCACCCAGTCCAGAAAGGTGGTCAAAGGGAGGGTCTCCATCCCCGGTGTCCCTTTAGAGCAAAGCACGGGGACAAGCGTAACCAGAATCAAATGTGAAGCCCTGACGCTGGAGCAAATCTGTCTCCTGACATTTGCCACTTCTTATATAACGAGTTGAGAGATTTTTATCTCCAGGTTTTACTGAACAAAAATAGCATTAATGCTGCGATAGTCTGTCTGCTGGGTTGCCTGCACTCTATTTCTTTGATGATCTGGGAGGGGAGATGGAGACGCGTATTGGGGAGATGTGGGGGAGGAGGAGGTGCTCTTGCCAGAAACCTGGGGATCGTCTCTCACACCCCACCACACTTGCCCTGGGGGTGTAACCAATCGCCAAGTTCTGGGAGCTGCCACCTGAATGTGTACTTCTCTTCACCTCCCCTGGGGCCACTCGAATCTAAGCCGCCATCCTCCTCCTCCTTCATCAGGAACATCCTCATCATCACTTTTTCCCTGAGTTACCATAACAACCTTCTGAACTGGTCCTCCTGTATCACACCCAGCTTCACGCCCGACCTCACCTGCCACCTCCTCCAAATCTATATTTCAGACTGTGATCAAAGAGAACATTTATCTATGCAAAACTGACCTTGAAATTCTTTCCAAAACGTATCCATTCCAAATTCTTCTGGATAAAGTCCAGAGTCTCCTCACGGTCTAGAAGATCCGCCTACCTTTGTAGCTCACTCATCCTCTGGTGCTTGAACCAACCCACAGAGCTCCTTCCAGCCGTTCCTTCTCTCCCACCCCTCCCCCAGCCTCTCCATCTCCGAATGAATCTCTCCTTGTCCCTCAAGCTCCAGTTGAGTGTAGTCTTCTCAGCAGAGCCCCAGCTCTTCCCTCCCAGTGTCATAATGTGTCCCCCTGCCCGTGCATCCCTGTCTTGCCTTTGGAGCCCTCATTGCCGTGAGAGTGGATTGTTCCTAGAATTCTCTGTGTGGGGTCTGTCTCCATAACTACACTGCACACTTCTAGAGGAGAGGAACGTGTCAGGTTATCCTCTGTGCCTGACCACCTCTGGACCAACAGTTTAAACTCCATCACTGTCAGAAAACGGAGGCAAAACGGCAATCGGGAGGAAGAGAGGGAGGACGAATGGGAAAGCTGGCAGGAAGCTGAGTCAGCGGGGCAGCCCCTCACGCACAAGGCCACTCGGTCACTGAGGCTTGCTGAGCCAGTGCCTGACCACGGGGAGCGAGAGGGGCCAGAGTGGAGCCCAAGAGCTGGCGTGAGTGGAGGTGCTGGGCAGTGGGGCGGGCGGGGCAGATCTCACCAAGGCTTCTCGCATGTCCAGGGTGTTCTGGCAGCGCCCAGGTGTGTGGAAAGGGGGCCCCGAGGGTGGCAGGCAGGGCAGTGGGGCAGGGGCTCAGATGGCCCTGTCCCTGGTAAGACATCCTCTGAATCTAACGAGATGGGAGGAGGTCATTCTGGCCTCCAGGAGGAGCGCGATGTGCGGCTGTTCTCTTGCGAGGAAGGCGACCATCTGTCGTCCTGCAGATGTCTGCTCCGGGGCCGTCACTGGTGAGGATGGCTGGCGTGCTTGGGATCACGGATTTATTTTATGGCCACCTACCATGGCAGCAGAGTCAGGCCTTTCCCTCCAAGTGGGGTCCCTTTCTAGGCTGCCCTGCCTCTAGCCCCCATGGGAAGGTACTTGCCCTGCCCTGATGCATCCTCCACAGTAGAAACCTGGGGTCTGCCCAAGAGGCAGCCGTTGTTAGTGGCTGAAGTCAGACACAGATTCACTTCAGTTCCAGCCCTGCCGCTCACGCTGTGACCCTGGCACTTGGAAACGGCCAGGCCTCAGGAGCCTCATTTGCAAATTCGTCACAATTATAGTACCTACCCCCGTGTGGTTATCAGAAGAATACAATGAAATGTTCCATGCAAAGCCCTTAGTGCTTGGAAGAAAATTCTATAAATATTAGATATTTTATTAGAAATTTGTCCTAGTGCCTCATTACCCTTCATGCAAAGGCCTGTTTTATTAGTAACTTATGACCTGATAGTCTCTCAGCTCTGCTTTGTGCCAGTTTTCTCCTGCAGTCCTTCAGGCGAGCGTGGGGAACAGCTGGCCATCATCTCCTGACAGCGCCTTTGGGGACAGGTGTTCAGGAGGCCAAAGACTCAGACTTCGTCACCATGTCGACCAGTTGGCCTTTCCCTTAAGCCTCAGGTTGCTTTACCTGCTCCATCTGGTTTCTGGCAAATGTGGAAGAGGGCCATATACCCGCCTGAACTTGGATAAGGACTCTCAGTTGTGCTGCTCAGTAGAGCTGAAACCTTGGGCAAACCCCTTGATTTCCCCAAATCCCACTTGCCTCATTTATAAAATCAACCTCCGACCACCAACCCTTTGTTCTCTGGGTTGTTGAGAGGATTAAGCAAAATCAACGTATACAGAGGCCTAGAACAGAGCCAGAAGCATAGTAGTCATGTTATACATGCCACAGCCTCCCAAGGACTCACCCACAAGTGACCCAAAACTGTTCCAGCTTTTAGGACTCACCAGGGTATTTCTCACCTTCATCCATTTCCTTTGTGTTATTTCCTCTTGGTGTGACTTTTAACATAATTCCACAACTTAATTTACTTCCACTTATCTTTCCAAATTTATCTCTAAGTGAAAAGATAAGCCTTAAATTGGGAGAAAATACTTGCAATTTGTATATCTGATAAAGGACTTGTATCCAGATTAAGTATGGGACAGAATTCGAAAATAAGAAGATAAACAATAGAAAACAGATACAAGATTTGAATGGACAGTTCATCAAAGAAGATATGCAGATGGCAAACAACACATGAAAAGATGTTCAATGTCATTCGTCAGCAGGGTATGCAAAGTAAACCACAGTAAGACCCCTCCACACATCTGTTAGAACAGCTCGACCAGTTAACAAGCCTGACCACAGCAAGTGTTGACAAGGATGTGGAGCCACTGGAATGCTCCTGCATGACTCCTGGGAGTATGAAATGCTACAATCACTTTGAAAAATAGCCTGACAGTTTCTATGATCCAGCCAATCCACTCCTAGCCATTTGCTCCAGAGAAATGAGAGCATATATTCATACAAAGACTTGCTAGAATGTTCACGCAGCTTTGTTTGTAGTAGCTGAAAACTGAAAGCAATGCCAAATGTCCCTCTTCAGGTGAATGGATAAACAGACTCTGAATAGAGTCAGACAATGGAATGCTGCTCGTGATAAGCAGGGATGAACTGTTTGTACACACGACAGCATGGGAATCTCAAAATAAGTATGCTGATGGACAAAGGCAGACAAAAAGAATACGTACCGTATGATTCCATGCATATAAAATTCTAGGAAGTGCCAAGTGCTGTATGGCGACAGAAAGCACATCATGGTTTTCCTGGGGAGGGGTGCGAGGGGCAGAGAGGGATCACACAGGGGTACGGGGAGACTTCAAGTTAGTGCAAATGGTCATTATTTTGACCATGGGGATGGTTCTGTGGGTCTACTACACATTTGACAAAATGCATAAAATTGTACACTTTAAGTATGTTCTGTTTATTTTATTTTGTGTCAAATATCTCAACAAAGCTATTAAAATTGTTTTAAGTAAAAAAAAAAAAAAGCAGTAAAAGAAAAAAGGAAAACTTAGTTCTAGTGTCCTGTCTTTGAGGACACTCCCCTGGCCGCCCCCAGGCCCCCCTAAGGCAGAATGTGTTCTCTACGACCTCAGACATCTGCTATAGCACCTGCTGTATCAGCCTGGAATTCCTAAGGTGCTGTCTGTCTCTGCCACTAGATTGTGAGCAACTTAAGCACAGTGGTTGTCAGGGACTCTGACATTTGTGTCTGTACAATCTGATGGAGGTTCTCCTGCCTGAGTGTTGAATCCAAACGATCATTTGTCTTCTTTGAAACTATAACCTAAGATGATTTTCTTAAAAATGTGGAAGCCATATCCCTTTAGCAAAATCTACTTCCTCAGTGAAATTATTTCAAAGTCAAAATTTAAAACACACCTGTGTATTTAAGAAATTATAAAAACGATGGCTGTAAATTCAAAGGAAGCTCTAGGTCTCTGGAGGACAATAAATTCATGTTGGAAAAGCGGTGGGTGTGGCTGAGGAGAGGACATTTAGGGCTAGAGGCCGTTCAAGATACTTCAGTCACGAAAGGAGCAAACTCTGGCCAAGTAGCACCTTTAAAATGATCCATGGTGGGGTTTTTCATTTCGGAAGGCAGGTTTATTAGTGAAATTAATATAAGTAGTCATATCTGGAATTCTACTTTCTTGCTAACGATGCTGTGATGGGTCGCACTGGGTAAGATCCATCTTATTGCTCTGAGCGCGCAGCTTACCTGGGCTGCTTCCCATGATGCCTTTTGGCCTCCTGCCCTCGTTGTTCTGAGGTTGTGCTGGCCATTGAGGATGAGTTTGGGAGATCCTCAAGTTTCATGTCACAGATGACTGTAGAGAAGTGAAAGTCATTACTTTTTACGGAAACGGGGAGGGTAAGTGACAGGACAGCCAATGAAGGGACGCAGTCCTGACTTCTCCCAGCAGCTCCCCACGCGATAGCATAGCCTTCGATAGCCTTCGATAGCCTTCTCACCGCCTGGCCACACTCTCCACCTGGTGGGGGGGTATGAACATGTCTTACAAATATTATTTAAAAGTTGCCACGTGTGACACCTGATTACTGGGACTATTGGTGATGCCACCTTTTACTTCCTGCTCTTAGGTGCGAGGGTTCCTTCCCACTGTGTCACACTGTGTCACATTGCTGTGTGTACTCAGTGGACACCACTTACAAAATCAGTGCCCACAGCTGAGGCCGTGGAATGGCCGAGTTGCACAAGGGCGCATACTTGGTACCAGGAGACGGTCTGGAGGAAAAACAACACAGTATGTTTTTCCCTAAGAAGCAAGTTGATGTTTTTACCCTGAGCATTGCCAGGGCCCTGTGTTTTTTTTTGTGGAAAACCAATGGAATTAGGGCAGTGAATGGAAGGTCACTGGGTTTTGGTGGCTTGGGGCTATGCACACACCTTCCCCCTCTGCATTTGCTCATCAGGTAAAACCTCCTTTTTGGAATCTTCAGTTGACATAGTTGTTTCCACTGGTCCTAATAAAGGTGAAAAATAGCCAAGTGTGTGACTTTCCAGGCTCATTCGAGGTAGTGAGGAGACCAGGAGTGAAGCTGGTGGGGCAGAGGTGGCCTTGGGGACAGTGTGGGAATATCAGGCCTGGAGAAGCACAGACAGTGGGCCTTCAGCTCCTGGAGAGGCAGCCTAGCACCTGGGGAGAAGCAGGGGCCGTGGGAGCAGATTGGTCCGAGTTCTAACCGCCGCACAGCTGCACGTTAGTGGTGTGTCTGCAGGCGCTCTGCTCACCGTAGTTTCCTTCTCCACATAATGGAGATTATAATACCCACCCTCATAAACCATCGATATTTGATCAGATGACTTTGAAAATGCTGGGCTGGGAGCTGGCACATAGTAGGTCCCCAGTAGGTATTGTTTTCCTCCCCTCTTTCTGTCCTTTTCCTGCTCAGCCAGCATGAGGTCCCCATCTTTCTTTGCTGCGTCAGAAAGCCGCCTCGCTCTGCTCTGCACAGCAGGGTGTGGGACTGGGACGGGAGCAGACCCTCCATCCTCCCGGCCCCATCAGAGGGGCAGCCTCTCTTCCCCAGGTGATGCCAGGTGCCAGATGATGTGCGTGAAGGTGCTGGCGAGAAGTCCACGTCCATCACGTTTTAACTGAAGAACTAGAAGTGGGTGTGTCCCCTGCCCTCACGCCAGCCTTTTGCTCAGTGTGAGTGATGATCCACAGCACCCCTGGCCCGTCTTTAACTTCTCACAAAGTGGAATTTCCATTTCAGCGGGTGGACAGGGCACTTATTTAGCACATTGGGGAGACCGGGTGTGAAAGCTTTAACGATGCCATTTTTATCATACTTTGACCTGGCGTCAGGTTCTGTGCAAGAGGCAAAGAAAACACAGAGAAGTAATACCTGGTTCCCGTCCAGAGGGAGGTGGGGTTCATGGGGGAGACAGGTAAGGTGTGACAGGGTGGAGAAGGGGGACCCCACCTTAGCCAGAGGCCGGAGCTGTCTGGGAACCAGAGGAGGCAGTCCTCGAACTCAGTCCAAGGGATAGATAGGAGCGGGTCAGGTGGGCAGAGAGAGTGTTGCTTCAGTAAAGCTTAATATGGATGTGATCTTGGGCAAGTCATTTCTTAATCACCTTAAGCGACAAGTTTGGGGCTGCCGTAGCCTCTGTGCCCTTTCTTGGGTCGGATCCTCTGTGGTTGCATGTTTGGTCTGGGGAGTAGCTTGCTCTGCCCTGCACTGGAGCAGCCCCCTAGATGGAGCTCAGACTCCACTCTGTGTGCTCCTCGGCCCCACTGTCAGGGCAGGGAGCGGAGCCTCGGGGACGCGGCACGGGTTCTGCATCTCGTGCACCAGACGCGGGATCTCACGGCCTCCAGGGCTGAGCCCCTATACAGGGAGGTTTACCACTCAGGCTGTCCCGCAGCCTGGGAAAAGGCGGTCTCCGAAGAGTGTTTGGGAAGGTGGAGACCAGGGGCTTGGGGAGAAAACAGGAAATATCCTGAGTGGGGCCTCCTCCCAGGAAGCCCTGCTCCAAGCCTTTCTGATAAGGTATCTGACAGCTTTTCTTCTAGAAACAAAAGCCCATGTTGTACATATGACTGCAGGTGCCCGGCTGCCAGGAAATCTGTCAGAACAATTGTGCCCTAGTGTGGATAGGCTGTCAGCCTCCTGGCCGCCAGCAGTTTCAGCTTTCAGGGTTGCTCCCTCGCCTGACAGTGGGGTTGGAGGGGAGGAGGACTTTGCTTCCCTCTCTCTTCTTCTCCAGTAGCTCCGGGACCTTGGAACCTGCCGCCAAAGTGACACAGTGATGGAGCCCGGGGCTCCAGGGCCTGAGCAAGTGGGCAGGGGCCCCAGGAGGCTAGGATCCCCCAGAGGCAGCCCCCATGGTGGTGAAGAGCTCGAGCGTGGAGCCAGAAAGACCAGAATGTTGTAACCCAGACTCCACAGCTTACTCACGTGGTCTTGGGCGTATTACTTGTCTTGCTGAGCCTTGATTTCTTCCCACTTCTAAAATGGAGATTTTAATGGCACCCCCTCAACCAGACGTTTTGGAGGATGGAGCATCCCCCCCAAATGATGCAGAGTAGGTGCCTAATTAGTGTCTGATGTAGTGCTGATAAATCTAACCTGTCGTGTCACCCTGACGGCTGTCATCACTAACTTCCTGTCTTCAGGAGACTAGGAGGGGTTGGCGGCGGCAGAGGGGGTGACACAAGGGGCCAGGGAAAGGAGCCTCACCTGCATCGTCTGTCCCCTCAGAGCACCCTGCTGGAGCAGGTAAATGGGCACCTTCCTGAGACATGCTTTTCCTGCCGCTGGAACGTAGCCGTGGCACTTTCTGTCCCACTGGAGTGTTTGGAATTGTCTTTGCAGGGGTAATGAGAAACGAGGCGAGCAGTGGAGTTTCTCCAAAATTGTTGGCTGCCGACATCCGACGTCTCTGTTCAGAATAGGAACCGCCCCAGTGTGCGGCGTTATCTGTGTGTGCACTTGGCGGCATTAGCTGACTTCCTCTTCGTCACACTTCTTTTCAGGGTCCCTGCTAGACGGTCCTGTCCAGCCCCTCTCTTTTTAGTGCACATAGAAAACACTCAAATATTTAAGTGATTGAAAAGCATCCACGTTTTCATACCCAGGCCGGAACATGTTCTTCTTTTTCATACTCTCTTGGCCAACTGGCTATCGGCTGGATGTCTCCAAGCTGATGAACCAAAGGCCTTTCAAACCCAGTGTGTTCCACACTGATCTTGACACTTTGTCTGCTCCCCGCTGTGCATGACCGTGTACCCAGGTAGCAGCGAAAACATGTTCAGGTCCAACCCACATCCAGTAGGTTCTATCCTCGGAGCATCTCCTGCATCCACCTTTGCATCTCCATCTCTGCCGCCACCTGCTATGGCAGACCTTCATCCTTTCTCCCCGGGGTTATCAGGAGGGCCTCTCTGCACCTGACTCCTTCCACCATCCACCGTCTGCCAGCACATCAGGGTGTTTCACCTTAAGAACGTGCATCTGGTCCTGGTGCTGCCCGTGAAGTGTCAGCAGGGCCTCACAGCCTGTCTCTTCGTGGCCCATATAATTGGCCTCGGTGATCGGACCTCGGGCTCAGTCTTGCCTCTTGTTGCTCCCCTCCTGGCATCCTAAACTCCAGACGTATTCAATTATTTGCAGTTTCAAAGTACCCCATGTTGTTCACGCCTCGGATGCTGTGCCCTGATCTCTAGTCCCCCAGCCTCCACTGACCTGTCTGCCTGCGGAAACCCTCACCTTTTAGACTCCACTCCAGCCCTGAAATGTCGCCGATGAAGCTCTTCCTCAGTGCACCCCACCGACCATGTGACAGATGCCTCTCCCGTCACGTCCACGCTAGGCTATGAAGACTGTGTCACGGATATCTAATAGCTCCTTGCCCCTATTTGTTCACGTATTTGCTTCGTCTGCCAGATCGAAAACTGTTTAATCAGAGACAGCCTCTAACTGTCTCTCTTTTCATTTTTAGTGTTTAGCACACCCTTGGCACTTAGTAAGTGCTCAACAAACGTTGGCAGAATTACTGATTCCAAATGTGTGCCAAGGGATGCGAAAATCAGCCTAAACTAGCCAAATGCAAATGGGGCTGTAGAGAGTCCAGGGGAGAAGGAAGCAAAGGGTCCTGCGCTGTTGTGCCCCCTGTCCCCCCAGCCCGGGGTGGGTACGGGCACCCACTTGGGCTTCCTACTTGGAGAGGGAGAGTTACCCATGTCCCGGCTGCTGGGCCCTGAAGCCCCCTCTGTGCCCAGGCCGTGTGCCCCCGGCTGCTCCAGCCACAGGTGAGCGGGCAGGGGAACCCAGGAGGCCTGCCTGAGGGAAGAGGCAAGACTCCTTCCATGTGTGACTTTGGCTCAAGGACCCCCCGTCTGCCTTGTCAAATCTCACTCGACCTACAGTGCCAGCCAGGACCTTCCTTCTTTCCTTCGTTTACCCCCTTCTCCCTCACGTGGGACCCGCATTGAGGTTGGAGGAGTCTCCCAGGCTGTTTCATCCCCTTCCCCACTGTCCTTCACAGCCATTTCCCAGGCAATGTTTTGTACGTCTCATCCCAGCAATGTGGGTTCTTGGGGAACCCAAATTGACATAAGTGATACCAACTGCCAAGTATACCAAAACTTGTGATTGTATGTTCAGGGACTGGGGAAATGGCCATTGGCTGGCTCGGTGACCCCTGTGGGCCCACTGTAACCTGGACTTTAGCCACACTCCCATTACTACCTGGCCCCCACGAGCTCCAGAGTGGGCACGCAGAAATTCCCACTCTAACAGGCAGGAGGACACACTGTGTCTCTGCATATCAATGTCCACTGGTCCTCGATATGTCTGGACATTTCTCTTTCCCCAGAGTGTGGTCACCGCAGTAAATGGTAGAGAACTGGGGGCTATCCCTGTGTACCTGCCACAGCTTTGCAGGGTCCCGGCTGCTAGCGAACCAGCCAGCTCTCCACTCAGTGGGGCCCTGGCTCTGGTAGTGGACTCTGTGTGAGGACTGAACAGGGCGTTGATGTGGGGCTACTCCCCGTCTTGACCTTTCTGTCCTTGCTGTTACTAACATTGGCTGCCATCTGTTTTGCTTGGTGCACGCTGTAATCTATTAACCATCCCCGCGGCTCCCCGTGGGTCAGGCCCCCTCGGCTTGTGCTCCCTCCTTTCCAGGTGTATAGGAATCCTGGCTCCTGGCTTTCTGGCCTCCATACTCTGGGCCCCGTCATCCTCATGGAAACTAACCAGCCTGGTTCTGTGAGCATCTCTCCTACCGTTGACCTTCACCTGCAGAGGTCAGCGTCTTGGTGAGGCTGAGTGGCCCCTCACCAGGGCATTCCTCAGTGGGTGGTTGTCCCCGGGGCCTCTCGTGGATCGTAAACCTCACAGGTTCCAGCAAGCCCACTCCCTCCTTCTTTGTTCCTTCTTCCAGCGTCTGCCAGGATAACTCCAGCATTTCCATTCACTGGGGGCAGGCACCCCTTTTCCAGGCTTCTAAGAACCCCCCAAGCAGTGAGTTAGCCCAACCCCCGGTCCTTGCCAGGCTTTTAGGTCCCACGTCCTGAGAAAGTGCCCCAAGCCAATGAAGCCTTGCTTCTCTGTCTTACACATGAGCCTCTTCTTTGGGTGCCTGCCCCGAAGGCTCCCTCCTGGCTTTGCGGAAGCTCCTTGTGCATTGTTGTGGTCAGCGGCCTTTCTGCATTCCTTCCCTCGCTCCCTCATGGGCTCAGGCCTGAGTTAGGGTCTGACAGCTCCCCACTGCTCCCCATTTTCCTCATGGGTGTTTCCCCTAACAAATCTCTCTAGCATCTAATGCTGTCTTGGCATCTGTCTTTTGGGGAAGGCCCAGACCAAACAGGACTAAGACATACGTTACCCACTGAATTTGCTCAGTAATGTTCTGGAGGGAGCTATTTTTAGTCCTGTCATCAAAAGGAGGGGACCGCAAAGAGACATCCAGGGAGGTACCCGGAGTCATACGCGCGGGAGGTGGAAATCAGAATTCAGTCCTTGACATCAAATCGGGCAGTTTTTGCTGTAGTGGGATTTGTCAGGGAAGGGCTCTTGAGGACAGACAGTAGGAAGATAATTGGGGGAAGCAGGGTTTTATCTTAATAGACAGGGAGGAAGAAACAACGACCAGAGACAGGAGAAAGCAGGTTTTATGTCTTCGTGTGTGTGTGTTTGTGTGTGTTTCCTGTATGCACCTGAGAACTGTGTGTGCATGAGCACGCACACACATCTGTGTCAGGATGAACCACATGCACACCCAGAATGCGTGCAGGCTGCGTGCAGGGCGGGGGCGCCAACAATGAGAAAAATCCTTCTTCAGTAACCTTCTCCAAGATTGTGCAACTTACAAGATCTGGAAGAAAGCTCTTTTAACTTTAATACACACTCAATTTTTCTTTTATGTTTAGTGTTCTATTTGTGATGGGTTTTACGCCAGTTGTGTGCTCAGGGGTCACCCCAGTCTCTTGAGGGCCCAGCGACCCCCAGCCCTGCCTGCCGTGAAGGAGGGGTTCTGCGGTTTCCAGGAGACAGAGGCCTCTTGATGGACCACTGAGCCCATGGTGGGGAGATGCCTCACCCCCGGGGAGGGTGACGTGCTTCCCTTCTCTCTGGCTGGCTGGGGGCTGCTCCCGGGAGGATTCCAGGTGGGTGCAGAGACCACTGGGCAGTGACAGGGAAACAGTGCAGGCCCTGGGCCGTGACTGTCTCCGTCACTTCTGAGAGAGACCCCACCGTTCCCAGAGGAGGGATGACAGCTGAGCGCCCAGGCCTCCCCTGCTCCGCCCCTGCACTGAGCCACAGCCATGGTCGCAGCTGTGGCTGTGAGCGCCTGGCTGTGAGCTGTCCTCCCGGGGAACTGTGGGTGGGGGGGGGCTGGCAGCTCCCGGGCCACGTGACGGGTGGGAGCCGGGGAGGGTGAGGGGGAGAGGTGTCTCCACTCCATATGCAAGTCACTTAATGAGCGAGTGTGCATCTGCTGGGCAGCCCCACCCCAGGGAGTGCTTCCAGCTCTTCTCGCCTCGCCTCGGGGGGGTGCGGTAGGACGGCTGCCTGGACACACGTGGGTTCTCCAGGCTCTGTGCGTGCCCCAGGCACCGGGAGTGATTCTGCAGGAGGGCTGCCCCTGCCCAGCTGGTGTCTTGGGGCCGACACTGCCCTCGGGGGCTGGGCCCGGGTGCCAGCCCCGCCTGGCTCTGGGGGCACTTTACTCCCCTCAGCCTCCAGCATCATAAAAGCTGCTCCCACAGCCAGTCTCCTTCCCTTTGTTCTGTTGACAGCAGGGGCTCGGGGTCTTGAACCAATGTTCACCCCCATCTAGGCTCCCTCCTCCTGTAGCCGCCCCCCCGCCGTGGGGTCCCTACTTCCCAGATCACTCCCCTCGCCCACGCTCTCTCCCACCCCAGGAGTTAGTCCACCTGGGCTCCTTTGATGGGGCTGCCCTCTGGCAGAGTATGTGCACCCTGACTCGTAAGCTGGCGGTCTGTTCCTTGACCCATCCTTTTCCTGCACCCCCCATCCAGAGGGACCCTCGTGGCATTTGTAAGGCTACAGAGACCTCTCCCACTTACCCCTTCCGTGGGTCACGTGGCCTCCAAGGGCCCGTCCCTCTTCCTGTGAATTTCCTGGGTCTTGGCCAGGTCCCTCTCCTCCGACCTCTCCCTCCGAATGTGTTATTTCTAAGGCCCACTTCTCTGCCCTCCTTTTACTGCTTTTCTTCTTTTTTTTTTTTTCATGAAGTAACTTAGGTGACACTCAGAACATCTGTTCAAAGAGCATTTAAATTTTTTTTCAAAATTTAAAAATACAGAAAGACACAAAGAATAATATAACTCACGTGAATATCCTCCTCACCCCCCAAACCAACAGCTTAGCATTTGTCTCCTTTGCATCTAATGCTCTTTCTTCTTCTTGAAGGAATAAAACATTACAGAAAGAGTAAAGTTAAAGTTCCCCTCAGCTGACACCCCCGCTCCCGTGGTCTCCGGTGGTTCCGAGGTGACCTTGCACGTTGCGTTCATGGCATCCGTGAGCGACTCAAACTGCAGCTAGCGTTTGCCACCGGCCGCTTGGTTATTTAGAGAGATCTGTATTTATGCCTTTCAATTGCTAGATGGTATTCTAGCGTTACATAGACTGAATTATTTTTCTGATGCCTTCTATTTATAGAAATTTACGTTCTTTCCAATGTTTTGCTAATAACAACAAAAAACATGCTGCAGTCAACACCCTGGCATGTGTTTTCTTGTACACATTCGCAGGAGTTTCTCTAAGGCATGTATTCAGAGGGGGGAATTGCCGGGTTCTAAAGTAGGCATACTTTCCATTTTGTAAAATATGCCATTTTCCTCCCTCCAAAGTAGATGTACCAATTTATATTCCCACTCAGAGTTTAGGAGTATCATTTCACCCAAATCCTTGTCAACACTTGATATTGTCATCCTTTAAAATTTTTGACAACCTGTGGGTGGAAAATTATATCTCATTGTTATTTTAATTTGTATTTTTCTATTATTAATAATAGCTAACAATTGCATGGCACTTACTCTGGGCCAGACACTGTTTGGAGCGGTTTACGTACGTTAACTTATTTAACCCTTACCACAGACCTTTCAGATCGTGTCTCTTGTTCTCATTCTCCTTCTGCAGATAATAAAGCGAGGGTTAAGGCCTGGCCCGAGCTTCCCCAGCTAGGAAGGAGCAGGGTCACATCCAGACTCGCCTACACATGCCACTGCCTCGGCCCCCGGGTCCCCCGTTCTGGCGAGGCCCAGTTCTCCCACGTACGCTGATGGGCTATTTGTATTTTCTCTTCTATCAGGTTGATTAGGTAATTAGTGTTTTTTTTCTTTTTCCTTTTCTTTGGTGAGAAATTATTTCTATAGCCTGGACATCCATCCTTTGCCTGTTGTATAGGCTGCTGCAGTAACATTGTCCAGGATGGCACTTGTCTGTTAACCTCATTTATGGTCTTCTGCCTGTGTTTTTGTTTTTGCCAGAACTTTAATTTTTTCCTTCTTGACCCAGTTCTGCCCCGTTTCCACTGTGTTGGTGTGCTGGTGGCGTTCCCCAGCCGACGCCGACGTCACATCGAGAGCTGGTTCAGCAGTTGCTTCCAAGGCGTCTCCACTTGTCCCCCTGTTCCCCTCACTCCAGACGCCTGCGTGACCCCATCTCCTCGAGTTTTCTCTCCCGTCCATCTTCTCCAGTCTCGTAGACAGCGCTCCTCCTTAAAATCATGTGGGCTGTAATTCTGGATCGTTTTTGCACCCCCCTCTCCTCTGTTTCCTATGTTGAATCAGGAAACAAACTACACAAGGTCCTTCAACACATAGTTGCTGCTCCCACGGCCAGTGTCCCACCTGGCTCCTGGATCCCTCAGCCCTGCACCACGTAGCAGGTTGCAAATTGCCTGCCTAAAACATCAGAAGCCTCAGCGATTCCCCATTTTCTCCTGGTACTTTCTCTTTAGCTCCACCATGACCTGGCTCCATCACTAACTTGCCTCTCACTGCTTTTCCGGAAAACACCTCTGTTCCAGTCCAGGAAAGCGGTCCCTCCCTGATGCGGGAACCTGCTCCTCCTCGTTCTAGGGCTCAGCTCAGCTGCCTCCTCCGCCTGGAAGCCCCCCTCCCGTCCTCTGTGCCTGAGCGCTGCTGTCCCTCCTTGCCCAGCTGTCCATCCCCCTCCCCGCTGAGGTCTCCATGCTCCAGCCCTGCTCATTTCCTCCACCCCCCTCACATCCTTTGGACTATGCCTGGAGCACTTAGTCACATGGTCCCTTGACTTGTTATTTGGTGGCTTCTTTAAGCTGCACTGTTGGATCCCGCAGGGAAAGGACTGTGTCTTAAGTTTCCCTTGTGCCATCAGAGCACCCAGCTCAGTGTGATGCACACATAAGGGCTTGCGTGTGTGTGTGACATGGCCAGGGCTCGGGAAGGTTTTCCTCACAAAGATATTGGTACATCTCCTGGCAAACAAATTCATTCTCTACCCTCCACTCCCTAACTTAGGAAGGACACAGGGGTCCCACAGTCATGGGTGGGTGGACACATCTAGGTGCTCCTGCTAAGAGTATAAGATTTATCACTGTGTCTTTGTGCGACCAGGCGCTGAGAACAGAAGGCTCTTCTCTTCTGTTGCCTCTGCTGTAGGCACTGTGGCCCTCACCGTGGCTTCCCTTCACCAGGCACCGGGTCCCTCCTGCGAGGCGGACTTGGCGGTGGAGAGGCCGCTTTCTAGCCTGTAATCATACAGGAGCGTGAGCACCTGTTTACACGGTGAAGGAAGACGTGCTGGCAGCCCCTTAGTACTTGCTGAATGAGTGAGGGTCTTAGCAGGAGACACAAGTTACTTGATCCCAGTTTCTCTGGGTCGATAATGAAAATAAGGGAATTATAATCTCTGCCTCTTTCCTGACTCTGAAAGTAGGCCTCATAGATGGTCCCCAGGGAGGAAGCATTCTGAGCCAGCAGCTTGGGCCTGCTCCACCTGCCACCTGTCTACACGGAGCCCAGGTGGTCTGCCAAGCCCCAGCTGCACCCCATCCGCAGGAGGGATGGAAGCTTCCTTCCTCACCTCTGCACACTGGCCGCACACCCCACCCTGGCATCTCAGCCTCTGTCTCTCCACTTCATTCTTGGATTCTTTCTGTCTGCCCAGAATCCATGCTTGGACACAGGCATACCTTGGCGTCTCTTTCGAATACATTCAGGCCTGCATTCGGCGACTTGCTCACGGGCCAGCCCTGGGGAGCATCCAGACCTCACTGTCCAGGCTGTGAGTTCACACCGAGAGGGCCGTGAACTTTTGCCTTTTCCCCTGAAACACGTTCATGCATGTGGACCCCTTCAAACCTAGACACGGGGATGACTAGGTCCCCAAACAACAAAGCAGGTGCAGAAGGAAGTGGTCCCGGCCTCTCTCTGTCCTTTTCTGTCCTGCAGAACCCGCCCACCTGGTCACCCTCCTGTGAACCCTGGGACCAGACACGACAAGGGCATGGGTTTGGTTCCTTCTCAGGCCTGTTTTCTTTAGCCTCACCTTTCATATAAATGGACATCCAGCCCTTTTGAGCCTGGAGACGCCCTCAGCAGCTGAGCATTTCCGGAGGGGTGGGGAGGAGAGTCCAGCGACATGAGGGCTGCATCTCGTGGAGAAGCCATTGATCTTGGAGACTTCTGCAGGAGATGCAGGTCTGTGAGGCTGACCCCCTCTGCCTGAGCTACAGAGCATCCTCCTCACTGCCCTCTGCCCTGCTTCCACTGTCCTTTCTTATAGGAGAAACTGCTATCAGCATCTTTAATAGTTAAAAAAAAAAAAACAGACAAAAAACCCTTTCTCAGGTTCTTTTTGTGGATGTTTTGACGCAGAGATGCATTTCAGCATCCTGAGAAATGGTAACTTTATTCCTATACGTGACATGTAGAAACGGTATAGTCAAATAATCAAGATGCAGATAAGCAGAAAGGCACATCCTGATCGAGGGGGGTGTGGGGACCAGGGCCAGTAGGGTAGTAGGGATCCAGAGGGGAGAAGTGGGAGATTCACACACTCGGTGCCAGTGCTCCGGGGA
This sequence comes from Mesoplodon densirostris, assembly GCF_025265405.1. NCBI lineage: Eukaryota > Metazoa > Chordata > Mammalia > Artiodactyla > Ziphiidae > Mesoplodon > Mesoplodon densirostris. The sequence continues at coordinate 124,552,813 of NC_082667.1, read as the reverse complement.
GCCATTCCCCCCGTCAGCATCTAACCCCAAATCTCAGGGGAGCCAGGACCAGGCTTGGCTGCTGTGAGTAGGTTATAGACCTTGAATAAAACCCAGTCCACCCGATACATACCCTCTCCTTCCTGGAACTGGAGCTGTCTAGCCGGCACGGTGCTCTCATAAAGTAGATGCTGAATAAATATTTCATGTTTAATAAATGAACAAATAAATAGAAACACAGGGAACGTTGTTGCTTGCATATTAGACACAGGTCAAGGGGGCCTCCTAATTCTGGCTACCTAGCTTGCTCAGGTGGGTAACTGTCAAGTCCCCAGAGGTGTCTTCCAAGGACTGTTCCACCTTTAGAGGAAGAATAAGCTGGAGATGGTGAATTAAATTCTGATTTAAGAATCTCATGTTGGAAGTTTTCTTCCTCTGGCCTTATCTCTCCAAGAAAAAGGAACACAAAAGGAGATCAGGACAGTGTCTGCCAGCTGGTGGGCAGACCTGTGGTCTCTTCTTGGGCAAGACTGTTTTCTGGCCTTCCTTGAAGCTGGGGCCATCAGGTAGTGAGAATAGAATATGGCCAATAGGAAACGAATGGAAGACATTTATACCACATTCAGGCCAACTCCATTTTAAACAGAGAAAGGATTTCACACTCTTTCCTCCATGTTTCTTCCTCATCTGGGTCGACGTCGATGAGTGTGGTGGCCTTCAGGGTTCCTGAACTGGGAAATGGGGGGCCACAGGCTAGTAGGACCTTAGGTCGCTGACTCGCCACTTGAGGAAGAGCCTTTTAAAGATTGGCCTGTTACTGTCTAAGGAAAGTGCTAAGAGTAGGGGAAGGGGTGTAGAGGATGAGAGAGACAGGGCCTTATTCCCACAGAGCTCTCAACTGATTCTGAGTTTGCTGACCTGATTTGGACTCAAGTATCTCGCATTTCTGACTGTGGCTTGAAAGCTGGCTTCAGAACCCTCAATTACTTCTCCCACTTCTCGTCTCAATCCCTGTTGTTTTCAGTCCTATCCTAGTAACCTGACACAGATCTGTAGTTTAGTTGAGTTGATTTTGTTGCTCCTGACTCTTGGGCCCGATCTGGACTCAGATGAGGCCAGCCACACTGATTAACCTGGAGAGGTCAGTTCTCCTTCCCTGGTGAAACCTGGATTTGTGTTGGTTCCCTGAGCCATGATGCAAAACAACTTACGTTGGCTGGGGAGATGGCAGACAGTAAAGCATGACAGCAGCAGGACTCCTTGTGTTCCATCCTCCACTTCCAAGGTTTGATCACTTCTAAATTGTGCAGGATGAGAGCCTCCGATAGGTGATGGCAGCGACAGCTTATCCACTGCTAATGGGTTCCGGGAGCCTTCTCCTTCCCTCATTAATAGCATGTGCTTCACTGTTCCAAAGTCTTAGTGCCCAGGAGGAACCTGGTCCGAGGAGCCAGCTGCATTCTGATGTCCGGATGGGACTGGAATGTTTACACGTGGATGGCGTAGCTGGAACACATGTCTCTTACAAGCTTGTCTATACACAAGCCGAGGCATAGGGACAGGGAGCTTAAACGATTAAGCACCTACATTAAGTACCTACTGTGTGCAAGGCAGGGAAATACATGTGACTAGAGAGGGTACTGCAGGGGTAAAAAGACCAAAGCACTGTCTCTGTCCACTGAGGACCTCAGTGTCTAATGTGGAAGAACAGCACATAGGTGCTTGTAAAAGTGTCAATTTAGCAATAGAGACGTGAGCCAGGTCTACTGGGAGGAAAGATGGGGAAGACTCTCTGGAAGAGGTGACACGTGAGCTTGGTGGGATGAGTAGGAGTTTGCCGAAGGTTGGTGGTTGGTTGGGTGGAGGAGGTGTCATGCAGCTTTTATTTTATTTTTATGAATTTATTCATTTATTTATTTTTGGCTGCATTGGGTCTTTGTTGCTGTGCGTGGGCTTTCTTTAGTTGCAGCTAGTGGGGGCCACTCTTCATTGCAGTGCGCAGGACTCTAGGCACGCAGGCTTCAGTAGCTGTGGCTCGCGGGCTCTAGAGCACAGGCTCAGTAGTTGTGGCGCACGGGCTTAGTTGCTCCATGGCATGTGGGATCCTCCCGGACCAGGGTTCAAACCCGTGTGCCCTGCATTAGCAGGCGGATTCTTAACCGCTGCACCGCCAGGGAAGCCCTGTCATGCAGCTTTTAGGCACATGGCCTAGCTTCAGGAAAGACATGATATTTAGTGTGTATACTAAGTTGTGTACATATATACATTAACATGTATATATATACATATAAATATGCTGCATACTTACAGCAGTGTGTTTAGGATTTTTGTGGGTTATCTCATTTTATGGAAATTATATTCTTACAAAATGATGTATTAAATGGTTAAAAGTGATTTTATGCTTTTCTATGATCTCCCACATTGACTGTTTCAAATAGGGAAAAAAATACAATCCCTTGTCAGCTGACATGGCCCAATTTGAGTTCAGTAACATGTGCACTGTAGTAACCATCAGGTGTTGAATATCTTTTATGTGCCAGGCTCTTCACATTTAACTGTCACAACAATTTAATGAATTATATATTATTATTTCCATTTTATGTGTTAGAGCTCTGAGGCTCAGAAAAGTAAAGTGACTATAAGTGGCCATGCAGCTTAGAGATCAAGTAAAAGGATGTTGAGTCCAAAAATAGATCCACATCCATGTGGTCTTTTGATGGGGAAAGGAGTCTTTGAAACACGTGGTTTGATTCAACTGAGGATGCCTCGAGGAGAAAGTATCGGTTTGAATCTCTGTGTAAACAGGGTGACTGGACCTCCTGTTGGTTATCACTAACGTGTGAGCTCCCATTTACAGAATGCGTTTAAGAGGAAAGCCTGGTTTCTCTGTGATTGTTCATGGTAAACAAACCTGGACTCTATGGGAGAATGTTTGCATCACCTACGTAATTACCAGGCAATTCTGGAATATAAAATGGTGATGATTCATGAGCAAACTCCCTCCCTTTGTGTAAGTGGTGCCCTGTGGGGGTATGCATCACTTACAAATCTCATATGTTAATCCTGGGATGGCACACATCCTAATGTAGCAAGAAAGGCACATTGATACATCCCACTATGTGTGTGTGTGTGTTTCCAGAGAATTATCCTGAATGGAAAATGCCAATCCCAAAAAGGTACATATGTACAATTACATGTATATAACATTTTTTAATGCTGACGTTTTAGAAATGGAGGGTAGATTAGTGGCTGCTAGAGATTAAAAAATGAGGGGAGGGAGCTGGCTGTGCTTATAAAAGGACAAGGCGGGGTAGTGATGAAAATGTTCTTTACCTTGAATGTTAACGGTGGATAAACAAACCTACACAGGCAATAAAGTTGGATAGAACTAAATACACGCAGAAATGAGAACAAGTAAGACGAGGGAAATCTGAGTAACGTTGGTGGATTTTAGCAAAGTCAAGATCCTTGTGTGTACTGTAGTTTTGTAAGTTGTTACTGTCGGAGAAAATGGGTAAATAGTACAGGTATCTCTGTATTATTTCTTACAACTGCATGCAAATCCACAATTATTTCAATTAAAATTTCAATTAAGAAGTCCGATTTTTGAGTTAGTATTGTACCACATAACACTTCCCACACTTGTTACATCATTTCCAAACCGTAGTGATTATGAAACAGTGCATCTCCATTTTACCCAGCACTAACTTGGTGCTGTTATTTAATACCTTTCACTTCTGCCTCCATATAAATCTTGCCCCACAACGTAGTGTCTGCTTTCAACACAGGTAACTCTCACTTTGCATAGTTTTTTTTTTTTTTTTTTTTTTTTTTTTTGCAGTACACAGGCCTCTCACTGCTGCGGCCTCTCCGGTTGTGGAGCACAGGCTCTGGATGCGCAGGCTCAGCGGCCATGGCTCACGGGCCCAGCTGCTCCGTGGCATGTGGGATCCTCCTGGACCAGGGCACGAACCCGTGTCCCCTGCATCGGCAGGTGGACTCTCAACCACTGCGCCACCAGGGAAGCCCTGCATAGTTTTGATATACACAGATTTCCATTATCACATTTACTTAATTAATACTAGTCTTCCAACAACAAAATTTATATATCAGTTTCCAGTGTATTAACTGTGAATAACTTTATAAAATGCAAACTTTACTTCTAGCTTTCCCATTCATAAATCACAACATAAGTAACAGATGTACCTTGGGTTAGATCCCCAAACATGTCACTTCTTGCAAAGTCTGTCCCTGATTATGGCACCGTGCATCTGTTACGTAGTTTATACACAGGTAGCAAAGCAGGTAGGGGTGTCACCTCTTTGTCTCCCAGTGACAAACCCACACAACATTGTACAAAAATGGATAATCAAATGAGGAAGTTGTCCAACAAAGAAAAAGGAGCAAGAAAGAAATGAAAATGAAGAATTAGTAGACCATGGGAATGTCGGCCCTGCCACCACTAGAGACCCTGGATATCCAGCCAAAGGACTTAGTGAAGACAAAATCACCACCGTAAATGAGGAAAGCTGTTGTGATGCAGAGGGGTAACAGTGTCTTAGAAGAAGTAATGCCACCTAAGAAAACCACATTAAAAAACCTTGGAGATACTTCATGACACTGAAAGCACAAAGACTGAATCAGTTAGAAACGAATGCAAACTTTAAAAAGAGATTAGATATTTTCCAAGGCATAGAAGAGATGCCTACTCTGTATCATAAGTTACGTGAAGAGAAAAAAGAAAGCACTCCTCAAACTAATCTTGGTAATTTGTATTTTTTAACAAAGAAAATACTTCAGTTCTCAATGTTTCTCATGTTTTAAACTACAGTGTACTAAATAGGTATTAATTTTACTATTTTTAAACTTTCCTGTACATTTCTGTAATCAACAGTAGGAGAGTTAGTATTTAGACAAATAATTTTAAATGTCGTGGAACTGTTTTTTTTTTTTAACATCTTTATTGGAGTATAATTGCTTTACAATGGTGTGTTAGTTTTTGCTGTATAACAAAGTGAATCAGCTATACGTATACCTATATCCCCATATCCCCTCCCTCTTGCGTCTCCCTCCCACCCTCCCTATCCCACCCCTCTAGGTGGTCACATAGCACGGAGCTGATCTCCCTGTGCTATGTGGCTGCTTTCATTAGCTATCTCTTTTACGTTTGGTAGTGTATATATGTCAATACCACTCTCTCACTTCGTCCCAGCTTACCCTTCCCCTTCCCCGTGTCCTCACGTCCATTCTCTACGTCTGCGTCTTTACTCCTGTCATGGAACTATCTTAATTATTTCCCATTGATTATGAATTTTGCACAGCTTCAGTGTGCTAATTTTTATGATCGTCTGTCTAGTACCGTGAAAAGAAAGGGCTACCTGTAGTCAGGTGGTTTTTAGGAAATAACGAAAAGGAAAAAGCCCAGTGTTTTATATTTCCTTATTGACCATGAGCATCCGTCTGGCATTGTTCTTCAGTGCTCCTTGAATCTACAGGTGAAAAGTTCTTTCAGCTTTAGTTTATTTAAATATGTCTGCATTTCACCCTGATTTCTGAGGGGTATTTTCACTGGGTACAGGGTTCTAGGTGGAAGGATGATGTTCTTTCAGCACTCTAAAGATGTTCCATTGTCTTCTGGCTTCAGTTGGTTCTAAGTTGGAAATAAATCCGGTAATCCACATGGCTGTTTACCTATATGTAATTTCACTCCCAGCCCCACAATAGATGTTTCAAGATTTTCCCTTTTCTTTGTTTTTCTTTTAGCAGTTTTCCTATGTTGTGCCTAGCTATGATTTTCCTTGTATTTATCTAGCTTGGGTTAGTTGAACTTACTGGATTTGAAAGTTGATATTTTTCATCAAATCTGGTCATATTCAGCTATTATTTTTTTTTTCAAATATATTTTCTGCTTCATTCTCACTCTCTTCTCCTCTCTACATCTATTATGTGTGTGCGAGACTGTCTGCGTTTGTCCCTAGGATCCCTGGGGCTCTGCTCATTTTTCTCTAATCATTTTTGCTCTCTTTCTTCTTAATATTGGATACTTTCGTTCATATATTTTCAAGTTTACTGACTCTGCTGTTACCTCCAATCTGCTGTTAAGACCCTCCAGTAATTTTTAAAATTCTAGCTATTGCCCTTTTTCCTTATAGAATTTGGTTCTTTTTCTTTGGTTATTATTTATAATTTTCATTTCTCTGCTGAGAATCTCCTTCTGTTTTCTCATTAGACCATCCTTTCCTTGAATTTTTAAAGTTCTTTGAACATATTTATAGAAGTTGCTTTAAATCTTTGCTAAATCCAACATCTGAATCATTTGAGCATGTTTCTATTAACTACTTTTTTTTCCTTTACTGTGGGTCATATTTTCCCATTTCTGAGCATATCTAAGATTTTTTATAGTTTAGTGGACATTGTTGATGGTACATTATAGAAATCGGATTCTGTAATTTTTCTCTGAAAAGTGATCATTTTTATTTTAGAAGGTAGTTCAGTTACTGACTGATGGACTTGCATTTACACAGAGTTCAGTTTGTGCTTTATTGGATGATCTGAAGAAAGCCCAAGGTGGTTCCAAAATCCCCCAGCCTGGCAATGCTCAACCTCCAGATTCTCTCGCCTGAGGACTTTGTCAGTGCTCGTGAGTAGACCCTGTTAGGGTGGGTCAGGATGCGTTATTCTAGGGCTTGGTCCTTGATCCTAAGGCATGGCCTCCCTCGTGTCTCAGCTGGATTCTTGGAAAATTAACAAGATGTGAATGAGGTCTCTCCACTCGAGTGGGGCAATATTTCCAATACTCCCCAGAACTGCTTTAACTTAACATCTCTCTTCTATCCTCATCCTGGAGGATCCGCTCTCTGGTAAGCCCTGTGTAGTCTCACCCTGGGCACATGCAACCCAGACTTTGGGTATGGATTTTCGGGGACCCGCTGCATACAGTCCTGGCAATTATCCCCTCACAGATGTGCTACTTCCTCCTCTCTGGTTCTTTCCCTTAAGGATCCCAGCCTCTTCAACTACCTCAAAGTCTGAGCTCTGCATCTCTAGCCCAGTAGGGCTACTGTGTTGGACTCCAACTTGTGTTGCTAATGTCAGGAAATTATCCACAGGCAGATCCAAAGTACTCATGAGGCTCCCTTGTGAGTTTTTCTTCTCTCAAAGATTGGGGTCTGGGGCTGCCTCTTGTCCAGCGCCTGAAAACAATTGCCTAATAAATTTCATTCAACTTGTATGGTTATTTAAGGTGGTCAGGATAGTCCATTACCAATGAATATATCTTGTTCAGAGTTGTGACCTCACATCCCATTTTGAATTGATCAAAGTGCATGGGAGATGATCACTAAGTTGGCATAATTGTGGTCCCTGGAACATCATCTATGTGACAGCTCCTGATACCTGGTCATTAATTTTATAGTCAGTCTGAGTTTTTCTAAGAGCATCTTTTTTGTGTGTGAAAGTTATGAATCTATGTGAAATTCATCCCAGTGTTGAGTGGACCTAGGAAATAAAACTCGGTTTTCATGTTCCATACGGTTACTGCACAGTTTCATGAGAATATTAGGATGACAAACAATGAAGTAAACAAAAACATACAAAACCATATTCCCTGGGTTCTAAGGTGCACATTAGCTCTCTCTCTCTCTTTTTTTTTTTTTTTTTTTTTTTGCAGTACGCGGGCCTCTCACTGTTGTGGCCTCTCCCGTTGTGGAGCACAGGCTCCGGACGCACAGGCTCAGTGGCCATGGCTCATGGGCCCAGCCGCTCTGCGGCATGTGGGATCTTCCCAGACCGGGGCGCAAACCCGTGTCCCCTGCATCGGCAGGCGGACTCTCAACCACTGCGCCACCAGGGAAGCCCGGAAATTGATTTTTTTAAATGTCAGTGAGTTTAAGGAAAAATATCCTGACTTCAACATGGCTCTAGGTTGAAATGCATCTGCATATAAAAGTCTGAAAATAACGTAAATTTCTTTACATAAAGAACGACATGTGTTGATGAAGACGGTGATGATGGAAGATGGTGAGTGTAGAGGAATCTTAGCCGGGAATAAGGAAATTGATCCGAAGACCCCTGAGGGACTTACTTTTGCACTCCAGAATTCCATTCCCAAAGTCCTGATGTTAATTACCCCATCACTAGGCATCTCCTGACCCACACACATTAGCTCAAATTATGACAGTTTACTATGTAAGATTGATTACAGGCATATCTTTCACCTTTCACAGAACCCCATTTTTACCACGTCATCATTTCTTGTTTAAGGAAAGAAATGCTTCTCCTATCTTGACATGTTTATCATTGCACGTCTGAGCTAATTATCTCTACGGGCTCAGCGTAGCTCCTAGAGCTGATAGATTATTATCATGTCCTCTGGAAATGATGCATGCCACACATGTGCAGCTGTGTGCCAGAAGGAAACAGTTTTTGAAGACTTTATCTGCCTAGTTAAATTGCCTAGGCAATTGCATGTTTCATTTGAAAGACCACTTGAATGAATGACTGTGTGCTGAGTAAGACTATGTATATAAAGCCATGTATGTGTAATATGTAGTACATATTATGTGTAATACATATGTGTGTGTGCATTAGAGTTTGCCTTTTTAATGTAGCTCAAGGTTCGTGATGATCTCATCAACTTGATCTCTTATCTGAGATCTAAGATGTTCTATTTCTCATCTGTTTATCTCTAATTTTTCTCTGTGTCAAGTTCAGAATTTAATAACTCTTCTCTCCTTCTGCCTGTGTCTTCTAATCTAAACCCTTACGGCGACTTAGCAGCTAACAGGAGAGATAAGGAACATTTCTTTCTGTAAATGGAAACTGAGGTCTCCATTTTCATTATGACTTTAAATCTGCCCAAACCACCCTGCTGGCACAGAAACTCAGAACAGAACACCACCAGGGATGCTTTTATCCGAACCACTAGCCTTGTTGCTCTTCTTTTTTGGGGAGAACCTACACCAGACTTTCAGAGTTGGAGTGAATACCTGGAAAACCACAGGGTTGGAACAAGCTTTCAACCTTCCTACAAGTGCCCCTCGGTCCCCAGGTCTCTGTGAGCACCATCTTTTTTCCTGTCTCCAGGAATTATACCCACGGCTTTGTCCAGTTGATGTATTGAGTGATTGGTTGATGATACTTCCAGGCTGGCGTGAATACCAGCTGGATGAATTGAGAACTATCTACATGGCCAATGGCCCTTCTGAACATGTTGTAAGCTCTCTTTCTCTAAAAAATACTACCAGACCCAATGTAAGATTCTTGATACTTTAAAAAAGTGGAATGTGGTAGTTACAGCATATGAAAAATTGGTTGGATAAAGAGGGAGGCTACACAGGGGGCCTGCGTGGCCAGCTCGAATCCACAGTCTAATAGCCCGTTGCTTAGAGTCTGAGTCCTGTGTGGTATTTTTTTCAGTCTCAGAGACCTTTAAATCCTCATGGTTCCCTGTTGCTTATTTGCAGTGTGTTCTCTTAATTCCCCTGGCATACATTTTTTTTTCACACATTTGGAGGTTAAAAGGAAGGGGAGAAAAAAACCATCCAAAACATAAACCCCAAACTACAAAACATAAGTAGGAAATGTTGAAGCTGGGAGCCTGGTTACCGTGGCAACTCAGCTTTGCCAAGCCCCCCTCTCAGAAAGCTGGACCTTTGCTTGAATTGGTTGCTCCTTGGAAGGGCCTCCACCACTAGGTATGTGGCTCCAGCCAAGCGCATTGAAAGGGAAAGCTGGATTTGGAACTGTCCCATCTCCTGGGAGCATCGAAGACATGAGAGCTACTGATTCCTTTGTTCAAATGCATCTCCAGCTCGCATCCTTTCTCTGGGGGAGCTAGAGAAGGCCAGAAGCTTCCTGGCCATAGTAGCTGAGAAGAGACATAAAAAAGGCAGGGAATTATCTGGTCTCTACAAGAACAAGACTCTATAGAGCCTCGGTAAGACAGTTTTGTTGTGCTGATATTCTTCTCAACAAACATGTCTGGCATCTTTCCCAGGGACAGGGAACCATACTAGTTGTGAGGAATAAAAATAGCAGCTATTAAATAGACCTCGCCCTTAAGATTCTTGTGGTCTCCTTGAAAAACCATGGCATCCATGAGGTAGCAAACGATGAGCAGAGAGAACGTTTTCAGAGCAGCTGGAAGACGCTAAAGGCAGGTGACTTGACACTCAGAGAAGATAACACAGAGAAGAGGGGGCTAGAGCTCAGGGCGGCAGGAAGCGGGGGGATCACCCAGGCCCCAGCATCATGACGTGGTTGGAGTGACGGGCCTGCCGGGTGTCGGGGTGCTGCCAGAGGAGCACGATGGAAACGGGCTGGGGGTGTCGGTTGCGGTTCTGTTCTGAGAGCCTTTGAAGTAAGACTTCAGATTGAACGGAGCACCACCGAAGCTTTCTCAGCAAAGAAGTAGGTTGATGTAAATAAACTTTTAGGAGATTTAATGTGGATGGAAAACTGCTACAAAGAAAGATGTTGGAAGGAGAAGAACCAAAGGAGAGGGCTCACATGATACTCCTCTGGTTTGATTTTATTTACTCTTTCATGAAAGCTTATTACATTCTGGATGCTTCGCAGAGAAGGCGGAACCATTTTTTGAGCCAAGTTTTTGTAACTCTTTCTTTCTCTTTTATGAAGCAAACTAGAGTCCACTGGCTATGTCCTCGGTGTGCAAGTCTCAGGGTCCACCATATATCTGTCAAAAACTAATTTTGACACTTACATTGACATTTATCTCAGAAAATGGAAGGTTGGCATTTTCTGTCGCAGGAAATTACATCTTTAGTCCATTAAGCCCGGTCGCCTTACCAGTCTCCCACCACTCACTGGGAGATGGACCCCTTTGTGAAATACCTTTGCACGGGAGGTTGCAGGATCTCACTTTCATTATTCAAGATAAGCAATATGTGTTCTCCCATCACAAGCCTGGTACAGAGTTTATGCAAAAGAAACATGTTATCATCATTTTATTCCTGTTACTACTAGTGAGAAAATTACATTTCAATTCTATGATATTTTTCATTTTCCAAGTACATCTAAATAAATAATAAAACTCTGTAAACATCTACCAGTGGTGGTAAACACCAGTGTGAATTAATGGAACATCTGAACTCTAAAATATATTTTGAAAAAAGAAATGCCATTAACAGGAAAAAGCCAATTCAAGCAGTCCTTGTCAAGGATGCTACCTGCTGGTGCAGAGTACCAGCCCTGCTCTTATTTTCAGAGAGGTGTTGATACAAGGCCACCCAAATAACCGATGTTATGTCAACCGATACCATTGGCCGGAAGAGCCAGGGTCCATTCCAGGGCACGGCTGACACTGAGCCACATCCAGTGTCCCAGTGGTGCCGTCCACACCTCAACTCCAGCTACCCTGCAGCCGATATCCTGTGTCATGTGGACACGTTAGGTATTGCAGTGGAAGGAAAACAGAGATGTAGAGGGGGGAGTATCAGGACAGGGCAGGAGAGGGAGTTTGTTGCTGAGCAAGGAATCAGTCCTGGTTCCTCGCATTGATCCCCAACTAAAGGACATTGCTTTCAAATGTATACACCTATGACTTAGCTCATAGGGATCCTTAGAGGGGGAAAGGTGCTTAAAATAATGATAATTTTTATGACCTCTATTTCTGTTCAGCATCATTAAAACACAGTGAGGTAGCTGTTATCATCCCAATATTACAGATGAAGGAACGGATGCTCAAAGACATCAAGAGACTTTCTGAGATCACACAGCTGGTGGGTCTGGGGGCCAGGATGCAAATGCACATCTGACGGTACACAGTGTGGCCTTGCCTATTCCGCGAGCAGGTCCGTAAAGAAGAATTTGCAATGAACGTAGAAGATGAGCTTAAACTAATGCTTCTAAAGAGCCTGGTGAGACTTGGATATATTATGCTCCCATAGGGAGCAAAACATTTTCCCAGTGATCCCTAACACAGGGAATTGAAAATTCAAAGCCCGTGGTGTCTCGACAGGAACTATAAATGTGTGAAAAGGGCCAGGTGAATGATCATGAGAAGCTGCAGGGCTTGGGGGACTCCAGCGACCTGCCCTGCCAAAGACGGCAGAACCGATGCTTGCACAGATACTGTGTGGTTGAAGAAAAGAGTTCAGTTTACTATTCAGTACCCTAGCTTTTCAAATGTACAGAATTATCACATGTAGTGTTTGTTTTTCCCATCGAATATGTTAACAAGACCACAGCCTTGTCCAAGCATGAACTAGTTGGGACCAAATCAGAGAAGACTTTTTAAAAATTTAGGCCCAGAGCAATGAAACTCGATATCTTAGGAAAGTGCTGTAAGCCACCATGCAGTGCTGGGCTAACTTAGAGATGAGCCACTTTGTGCCAGGCTACACAGCCAGTTACTCATGAATTTTGTGCCAAGGCTCAGAACGGATGGGGTCCAGACGGTGGTGGGCTAGGAGACAGCCTTGAGTGCAGGTCTGACAGGGTAGAAGCTGGATAAGCTTGGGCAGCTAAGGCCACACTAGGCCACGTGTAAAAAGGAGAACAAACATGTATAATATTCTGAATAGTGAAAAAAAGGGTTGTAAAAGATTCTAACATAAATACTTATAAATGTAAAAAGATGCTTACATCTTTATGAAATCCAAAAGACATTAGTCTGGTGGGAAAGTAAAATCATGCAGTCACCGTGTAAGATCCAGCAGTTCTGCTCTCAAGTATATACCCCAAGGAATGAAGAAAACAGCTGTTCAGATACAAACTTGTACTTGAATATTCACAGCAGCTCTATTCACAGTAGCAGAAAGGTGGACTCAACCCAAATGTCCATCCACAGAAGAATGAATAAACAGAATGCGATGTTTGCATACAAGGGATGTTAGGGATGGAAAGTTATGTGGCCACTGGAAGGTGTGGAGCGCTGGGCTGGCAACCTGCTACAACAAGGAGAGAACGTGAAGATGTTTCATTGAGTGAAAGAAGCCAGTCACAAGAGACTACACATTATACGACTCCATTCCTGTGCACTGTCCAGAAAAGGCAGGACTATAGGGACGGAAGGCAGGTTAGCGGTCGCCCAGGGCTGGGGAGGTGGAACGGGAGGGGCGGCTAGAGGCTGCGGGGCTTCCCTTTGTCGTGACGAGAAGCGTGCTGGTGCGGACTGTGGATACACTAGAAACCAATCAGTCGTGCACTTTGAACGAGTGTGTTGTGTGGGAAGCGAACTACATCCCAATGAGGATTTTTTTAAATCAATTTATTTAAAAAATTTTTAATTGGTACATAGTTGATTTACAATGTTGTGTTAGTTTCAGGTGTACAGCAAAGTGTATCAGTTATACATATACATGTATCCACTCTTTTTTTAGATTCTTTTCCCATATAGGTCATTACAGAGTATTGAGTAGAGTTCCCTGGGCTGTATGGTAGGTCCTCGTTAGTTAACTATTTTATATATAGTAGCTTGTTTATGTCCATCCCAACCTCCCAGTTTATCCCAATTCCCCGTTCCCCCGGTAACCATCAGTTTATTTTCTACACCTGTGACTCAACTTCTGTTTTGTAAACGCGTTCATCTGTACCCTTTGAATGAGTGTGTTGTGTGGTAAGCGGACTCCATACCAGGAAAGATGCTTTTAACCTGGGCGTTGGTGCCATGTGGGCCTCCTGCTTCCTCCTCCCGGGCACCTGTGGCTTCCAGTTGATCACGATAACGGCCGGGCTCGGGTGGCACCTTTATTTCAAGGACGTCAGGCGGTTTGCAAACACTAATTAAGCCTGTGCTGCTGGCAGATGGGTAAACACTGTTTTGCTTCTCAGATAAACATTCCAGGAAAGCCGCTCGGGATTCCTGCCCCGATGTCTCCTGCTGGCTGGCTCTAGAGCATCCTGAAGGACGTAGGAAGGGAAGCATCCTTACTGGAATGTCCACCAGGCACTTCCGGATGCTGGAGGACATCCTGTGAACCCCGTGTGTCACTTACCTCTCAGGTCAGCTCAGGAAGTGAGGATCGTCCCAGTATTTCATGTGAGGAATTGAGCTCCAGAAAGGTTGAGAGCACCGGGCAGGGGTCTTGCTTCCAGGCAGTAGATACCCACTCTGACTTGTAGCCACCAAGGGTTTAGAAGGACACCTGACAGCGCCGAGAAGCACAAGGCAGGGGCCAAGGCGGGGGTGTGGAAGTCGAGAGCACAGCAGACTGGACCACCGGCACCCCACCCCCATGGCCCTGGAGACACCACTGCAGGCCCTGCCAGCCCTGGGTGCTTGGGGTCAGGACCCCAGGGTCCTAATTAGACTCCTGCCCCTATGATGGATCTCTGACTGTCCCTGTACTTTGTTAACACTTTTTCGTATCAAAGTTCTAAGCCCACACATCCAATTTGCTGAGCTGGTCACACGGCTCCCCTGCACGGCCGAGGGGCGGAGAGGAGGAACACCGTTCCAACTTACCTTCCAAGGGGTGGGAGGGCCTATCCTGGCCTCCCCAGAGCAGGGGAGGTTCAGGCGCTGGGTCTCCAAACGGCACAGGAGATGTGAGTGCAGGTCTTCTGGGTCCACGTCTAGGGCTCCTTCTGTCTCGTGGCTTGAGCTCAAGCCTGTCTCATCCCCTCTGGTCACTGACTAGGCCTTGGGCAGCTGTGGAACCTGTTGGCGAGAGGGAGAAAAAGGCCACACTGTGCCTCAAGTTCAGGCCAGTGGAGGAGATGGGGAAGGAAAGGCACCTGAAAATGTGGCATGTCATGTGGAGGGCCCTCCCGGGACTGTGGCACGTCGGGGAGGGGTCCACAGCCCAGGCCCCAGGGCATCAGGGAGGGCTTCCTGAAGGACGCACGGACCAGTGTGCAGACTCACTTAGGTCCGGGTGTTAGCTTTCGATGGACTCTGTCCTGTACGTTGCACGGACTCCTCTTTCCTGGTAGGCATTTGCTGAAAGTATAAATAACCCTCCTATTGTATTTATTACTCTTAACGGAAGGGATTCTTATTATAGCAAGATCGCCGTACATGACAGCGGAGATGGGTTCCTGATCACAGAGGCTTCCTCACCTGTCAGTGCCTCACCTGGACGTGCCTTCGTCCTTTCATTCGTTCATGTGTTCATTGGGCATCTGCTATGCCAAGGCCAGTTCCAGGCACTGAGGTTGCCCAGTGCATAAGACAGAGTCTGCCTTTATCCTGGCAGGAAAGGCATGCAACAGACAAGTATCTAGTCCCGTGTCGGGTCCTGGGTACTGAAGCAGGGTGAAGGCCAGAAATGAATATGGTGGGTGCCTGCTGCTTTAGACACAGGGGTCAGGGGACACATACGTGGTCAGTGTCCTTAAGCAGAGCCCAAGAAGTCTTTCTTACATCTCAGTGGAGGGAGGGAGGCCAGAGTTTGGTGCCCTGGAGGGAGGGACACACGGGGCTGTTCCTCTGACTGGGTCAGGTTGACGGCTTCTCCAAGAGGGGAGGCTTTCTCTGCTGATGATATCTGGCCACTTACATGTGAGTTACTGCATGGACTGTCCACGTGGTCCAGTCTGTAGGAAGCAGGCAGGTGAGAATGAGAGGGAAGGAGGCAGAGGCCAGACGATGGAGGCCTTGGGCTCACCCTTGACCCTTGATGCCTGCCACGTGCTGGGCACGCACACTGATTGGATCATAAATACACATGTCAGGCCCCGGGAAACACCGGGTATCTTGAGTGGAAGGGTGAAGATGGGGTTGGATTTGTGCCGTAGGAAGGTTTAATCTGGTGGCAGCATGGAGACACTGTCAGAGGTGAGGGCAAGCTTGGAGTCGGGAATACTGGTCAGCACGGTCCTGCAGACTCCAGGTGACAGGTGGTGGGGCCGGAGGGGAGGGTGCGGCACGGTCTTCTCCCTGGTGGTCATGCCAGGCGTGGCCCTGGGTGCAGAGAGAAAGGCCAGCAGTGCCACCAAATCTATAGCATTTATTGAAAACTCCTGGGAGAAGCCAGTCTACTTTTTTTCTTTTATAGACTTTGTGAAGCCCTAAAATACACCAGTATACTCAGTAACAGTTGTTTTAAATAGATTTAAATTTTTAATTTCGCAAGTTTTTCGCCATGACTGTGTCCGAGGTGGGTCTACTCCCAACCTCCAAAAAGGATTTCTGCTTCTCGGTTTGCCCTCCTGTTGCTTGTTGGATTCTTACAGGAGTTCCGTGGGAGGGCAGAGTCTTCGTGAATACCTTCCTTTTTATTGTTACTTCTCTGAGGTTCCTTCTCCCCTGCGGTGGTAGCATCCAGCGTCCCACCCAGTCACTCCGCAGTGTTCTGTCCTCTTGGTGTCGAGCTATTTCATGCAAAACTGTTTCCTCTCATGAAGCCACAGTGGGAGCCCGAGGGCAGTGGTTTGCTGGTGTTGGGTGGTCCGGCCCTGCTGGAAAAGTAGCTGCCGCTGAGCTGCACGATACCCGTCACCCAAGACGGCTGGTGCTGTAGGTGGGCATCCTACCCCCTTCCCCGGTTCCCATTAGGGACCTCCAAGCACACTGGGGGATGGGGTCTTGTCTCCTTTCTGGGCTGGGCAGGGAATGTACTGCATTCTATTTGGGACCTTACAGCCTCAGGAGACTCAGACCGGGGTCTTCTCCCGAGAATGAAAACTCTTTCAGACTCCACCTAACATAAAGCTTCCGGCTTTGGTAACTCTTTCCTTCTTCCCTTCCCTGCATAGATTATGGTCCACGACATGCCCTTGTTATAGACTCCAGTGTGCAAAGGAAAATTAACTTGGCTTCTGCCCTGAAATTGCTCAGTCTGTTGGTAAAGAATGATAAATAAACAGATGACTAAAATATAGAAAAATAAGAGCTCTGGGAGAGATTTATCTTTTCACTTTTAGAAGTTTTTTTTAAGAAAAAATATCAGAGAGGCTTATACATTTCACTTTAATTTCCTGTTGGAGTGTTTACAGATATATTTTAATGCTTCGCCAACCCTACATCAAGAAAAAAAATGTCACCTCAATCTTCTCGTCTGCATTTCTCCGTAAGAGTCAATTGCCTAGTTCAGGAGTCACAGACACAAGTGTGTTCCAGGGCCAGGCAGGGATGTGAATGAGTGCAGGGCCTGGGGGTGCCGGGGGAGGGGCCAGGGCAAACTGAGGGCTGAGTCTCTTCCAACGCGGGGGCAGCCGCTCCTCAGGGCAGGCAGATTGTCGCCAGGCAGGAGTACGCTTCCAGTGATGCCAGCTCTTATAATTTTTCAAGAGAAGCTGGGTTTTATGTGAAACCCCTGAGTTTTAAATGTTAGTAATGAACTCAAATTTTAAAAAAATAATGCAATGCCAATGCCATTCTTCTTGGGCTGGATTGTCCAGAGTGATAGCACTTAGTGTCGTAGAAGAAGGTTTGCCTCATCTCCTACGGATGGGACGTGACAACCAGGGCAGAAATGCCTGGAGTTATCAAATAGCTCTCATCACAGATAATGCCTTTGTTTTGGAGAGACAGACAGGGAAACTCAAATGCTTGTCATTTGCTTTCTTCTCTTTGTCATTGCAAAGCACTTTGCAGTATTTGAAGAAGAACAGCTCAACTAAACAACGCTATTTTTTCTCTGAAGATGAAACAAATCCAGAACACACCCAGTGGAGGCTTTGACGGAGACTGACCGTTTTCCTGGTCCCCCTGCAACCAAACCAAATGAGCCACCCAGCGCCAGGCTCTTTGCAGAAGTGAGCAGAAGGCCGAGGCTTAGGGAGCTGGCTGTCCCGGGAGAGGGGGTTCCTTCTCACAGCAGGTCCATCCAACCCCCTGGTCCTTGGGCTCCGAGGACCCCTGCCTTCCTCCTACCCCACTGTCTCTCCTCCGTGGATGCTGGAAGGAGTCCCTGGGGTGGGGGGTGGCCTTCAGAACTGTGCCCCTTCTGGGCCCAGTCCATGACCCTGGGCATCACTGAATGTCTGTCTGGCAGCTACAGCCTAAGGCGGGGAGACATGCTTGATGCTGGACGATTTGACATAAAACTGGTGTGACTTTTCTTGGAGGCTGAGTAGGCCGTGAGCGCTGGGAGCAGTGGGGGCTTATCGGGGTTGGGGTGTGCTGGGCAGGCCGCTCCTGACCCGGGCCCTGCTCCTCGGCCGGCTGCGTTCCCCACACTGTCGACGGTGATGGCTGCCCTTTCGCTTTCCACCAGCCAATGGCTATAAATACAGTCACATTTCCCACATACTGTATTTATGTTTCAGAAAATGTCTGCGTTGCATACGTAATGGAGCAGATATAATTATAATATTTCAAAACTGGCCAAATTTCGTGAAATATAAAATAACAGATGGCACCACACAATATTGGTGCGGTGCGCTTCATTTAAATCCTAACTCGAGCCTGAAAACCTTCCCAGTTGGTGCAGGGCAGTGATGATAGTGTGTGCTGGGAGGTGGGGGTGGCCTGGTCCCCTCCCCTGTCCCCTCCACGCTTTCCTTTCCAGGGAAAGCGGAGTTACAAAGATACACATTCCTAGGAATCTCAAGTTTGGTCTTGTCGATCTACCAATTTTATGCTGCCTGGGTTTCCTTGCGCCGAAGAATAGAAAGCATGGTGTCTGATCTTGAGCTTGGACACCAGACAGCCCACCAGGCAGGGCACCCGGGTGTCATGGCTGGTCTGGACCCCTCACAGCCGTCCATTCTTATCTAACTACCAAGAAGCTGTTGCTGAAGTTTAAAACCTTCAGACACGTGTCTTGCACCCTCGGCTGCGGCTGCACTGGACCTTCCTGTGCTGGGCTGTGCACCTCGGAGGAGGAGCAGGTGGACCTGCTTTGTTTCGAGTCCATTGCTTGTTCCCACCTTCCCCCGAAGCGGACACGATCCGAGATCTCCCTGACCCTCCACAGGCCTGTGGGGCACTGGGGTAAGAGTAGGAAAGTTGGTTTGCTCTCAAGGGCACAGGCTTGTCTAGAAGGAAGGCTGGGTTGCCAGACACCCTCACTCAAATCTCTGCATGACTCAGATCAGGATTCCTATAAGCGTTTGTGTACAATCCACGTTCTCCAAGTGGTAGCATTTAGCTGCTGCTTTTTTTTTCTTTTTCCATCTCAACTGCTCTTCCCATCTCACTGAAGAAACCATAAAATTTAGCAATAAGGTTTCCGACTCCCAAATTCATGAAAAAAAGAGGCCAAGGAGCCATGGATATCTGTGGTCGGCCCTCCTGACCTGTACATGAAGTCTCGTGTCTCAGCCTTTAGGGAATCAAAGGGCGGCAGGATAAGCCACACCTGGGCTCCCGCAGTGACTGAGACTTTGCTCCGGGCATCCAATCATTCTTTCCCTGTTCCGGTCTTTACTCAGGATGAGCTTCCAAAACCTTCTGAAGAAGTTAGAAGAACTTATGATGCCGCCTTCCCGTTAACAGCAGGAGGAGAGTCGAAAGGTAAAGGCGTTTCGTTTTCCCTCTCTGTCTTCAGAGAACAAACTCACAGATGAGGTCCGGGTTAACTTGGAACCGTCTTCTCCGTACACTGGGACATGTCGGTCTGTTCTTGAGTTTTCTTCCCTAATGGGCCGTCTAGGCTGGAAACATGTGTCTATTCTGTTGTGCTGTGCTAACGTGCAGGGAACACAGAAACCTCTCGATCCGTGTGTGTGCTGGGATGTTTCCTCTGTGGTGGACTTGGGGGAAAGGCCAGGGCTGGGCACGGGCTGTGGAAGGAGGGGCTGACTTCCCTGTGAAAAGAGCTGTGGGGCTGTGACTGTACTTTATGATGCGTCTGTATTTATCTGGGGAGCCACCAAGGGACCACAACATAAAAACAATCAGCAGGTATGCTTCAGAATCCTGCATTTACCCTTCTGAAGGGAATTATTTCCTACAGTTCCTACCCATCACAGATCCTTGGGAATCCGTAGGTCAGGAAGTTGACCTTGGACCTAGTGTGGTCACAGGTGTTACCTGAGAGAAGACCTCAGTGTCTTCCTATGGCCCTAGTGGGTAGAACACATTTAATGGGTGAGGTGACAGATCTCAGCTCAACAGAAGGAAGTACATTCTGATAATCAAGGGGTCCAAGACTGAAGAAGCTACCTTAGGAGTAGTGAGCTCCCCATCCGTGGAGGAACCCAAGGTAAGTCCAGGTGGCCCCTGGGTTTTGATGTGGTAGAAGGAACTTAGAGCCTTGTTTCTCAAACTGTGGTCCCAGAACCAGAAGCATCCGTGCCACCTGGAAGCTTGTTAAAAACGTGGATTCCTGGGCCCCACCTAAGACCTGCAACTCAGAATTAGCATCTCGGCAAGATTTCCCCCAGTAATTTGTATGTGCGGCAGAGTGTGAGAAGCACCGTTTTATGGATTCCTTCTCAAGTTCGGATCTGCTTCTAAGTGAGCTAGGCGAGATGCACGTGTTTACCACGAACGTAGACTTGCTTCACACTCAGCACCCACTCGACCAGAGAGACGATGTGTCAGGAGGATCTGGAGAGACTCCCAAAGACGCCTTCACTCAGAAGCGTTTCTAAAACAGTGGCGTTAGAGCCTTTCTTCCTCTTCTCCTGCCCTCCACGCCACCCTGACCTGCCACGTGTGCTGAGATGCACACAAGTTATTCCTTTCAGGCTGAACATTGAAGGACCCCATGAAGACGATAATGTCTTAACGAGACGGGGTGATGCTTTAAGCCATTATTGCCAGTTAAGCTATTAATTAGTTAATTAGTGACCCATTTACTGTCAGAGAGCAGGGCTTATCATCTTTGTATCCCTACCACTTAGCATGTTTCCTGACAAATATTAATCTGTAATTTATTTTCTATGACAGCTCTTTCCAAAAAAAAAAAAAAAAAAAAGGATTTGGGGTGGCATTACCTGGACTGATAAATCCTCATTGAAAGGGAATAGCTCGGACTCTGGGGGAATAAATCATGTCTGCTGGTTGGAAGGATTCTTCCCAGTGGAATTCCTGAGGATAATGGGTCCCAGGAGATGTGGACAAGCGTGGGTGGTACCCAAGAGAAGCACACACATTGGAAACTCAGTGATCCACATGGAGAAAGCATCCCAGGGCATCCCTGCCTCTTGCCCTCCTCCCATGGGCTCTAGAACTTGGATTACGTGCCAACGCTTGCAAGTTTAAGTGTGATGTAATGAAGTAGCTCAGATCATGGGCTCTGGAGCCAGAATATCTGTGTTCAAGTCCTGGCTATGTAGCTTATTAGTTGAGTGATAGCCTTGGGTAAGTTACTCAACCTCTTTAATCCTCTGTGTCTAAATCTGTAAAGTAAGGAAAAGAGTAGGACCAACCCAGAGCGTTTTTGTGAGGATGAAATGGTATAACACCTGTGCTTTGCAGGGTGCCCAGCACAGAGTAAGTGGTGAGTGAATACTAAATGTTCTGGTCACTGGCATTGTTTTCGATGGCATGTTTCCCAAGCCATACAAACTTACATTTGAATATACTCATACACTTAGTAGCCTCAGAACGTCACAAGCCGTATTATTTCTTAGTACCGCTTAAGATTTCCAAATCTGCCGTTTCCACGGACGGGCCTGCGTGCGCCTGGCTACAGATGTCATTGTTCTTTTGTAAGTGCACACAGTTTCTTGGACAACCTCCATTTGCATAAGGCTATGGAAGACCCGCATTCCCTGATGAGAAAGGGGCAAGGCTGGAGGTATTTCATTTGATATTCATTGTCATATGGTTGTTAAATAGGCTCTCCAGGAAATCTTCGGGCATGAGAACAAGCTGCTAAAGATGGAACCAAGTGGAATAAATTATGACCAAGTTTCCTGCACCTTTAAACAATCCTGCGTGAAGGACCTGGGTGGGGTCCTGGGAAGGAGGTTGACACCTTTCCCTTAAAAAGAGATCTTTCTGTGAGGAAGGCTAACTTGTTTCGCAAGGAGGCGTGAGTGTCGAATATCATTTGACCTTTCCATACCCTTGTGCTCAAAGTCTTCAAAGCAGAGAATTATACCTCTCAGCTCTTTCTAAGAAATGGAGAGCCCTGGGTACAAGTAATTAGGGTCCAGTGCCTCAGACTAGGTGCCCTGAGGGCATTTACCAGTTTTCCCACTAATTTCCTTCTTTTGTTCCAGGATCCCATCCAGGATACCATATTGCACTTAGTCATCATGCCTCTTTAGTCTCTTTTGGCTCGTGTCCAACACAGAAATCCAATTTTGTCAACAAATATCACCACAGGCGGGAGCGGGATACTGCCACTTCTCGATTACTTTACAGTCGCTTATTGAGTTCCTACCACACGAGACAAGTGACAGTGATTGAATCCCTGCCCTAGAGAAGTTTACCAGCTGGGGGTGGTTACATACAGATAGGTAAAGCAATCATGGCTGTACCTTGTGATACGTGCCATACCAGGAAATACACCAGGCGCTCTAACATCCCTGGCAGAGGGATGACTCTTGATCCTTGCCAGGAAAAGACAATGGCCCAATTCGTATTTGGGGGGATGGACCTCACGGTCAAATGAATCCATTGAATTGGGATGTTCGTTTTTATAAGTGATATGTTTCAACCCAGTCTTGAAAGAAAAAAAAAAAAGCCTGTGAGCATTGTTCCTGTGAAGCAATGATTAAACAGAGAGCGTGGGGTGGGGGGAATTACATACACAGAGCCGAGCTCCTCCAAACCAGCTGTGAAGTGCAGATTTGGGGTTTCCTGGGACAGAGACCTAGATGGGAGATCCATTTCCACTGTATCTTGCTCTGCCTTTTCAGAGCTACATTTCTTGAAAAGTTGTCTTCATATGCTTTCTCTTTTTCCTTGCCTTCCACTCACGCCCTGACCCACAGTAGTCTGGCTTCTATCCCTTTGTTTTACAAAAGAATTTTCACCAAGGCAATTAACGACCGTCCTGAAAACAATCTAATAGAAAAATGTTGACAACCATGTGCCGCGTTTCCTGGTACCCTTCCGCATTGCTGATCGTGCCTTCTGCAGAGTCTTTCACCTCTTGGATTGATAACCTGTTTCTGTCTTCATCCACTTCCCCTTGTCCTCCGCTAGTCCTTCTTTAGCCAGGACGTTAAAAAGCGTTTTTCAGACGCAGTTCTAGCTCCTCTTATCTGTCTGTTTTCCTGAGATTATCTCATAGACATCAGCAATCGCTTCAATTCCTGTTGGGATTAAAAGGTACAGTTGATCATTTCTCTCTTCCACAAAGGCCTGAACCAACTGAGAAATACAAAGTCAAGCAGGCATCAAACTCTCCATTTTATTGTGGGTGAAGCTGAGTTGCAGACTGCAGTCTTGAGTCAAGTCGAAAATGAGCTCCTCACTTTATACCCATCTTTCTCCCAGTCGGTTTTATTCACTCAGCCACAGGCAGAATAATTTGTCAACTGGAGCTGTAGGCCTCCCCTTGCAGAGACAGGACCTGCCAGGGGGATTGGCATGTAGAGGCGGAAGGAACAGAAAAGAAAACGCACACAAACCACAAGTAGTCCTTTTAAGGCGAAAAAGGGAAAGAGAGAAACGGAGAGAGGGAGGAAAAACGAATGCATATAAGCAGAGGCCAGAAATACGTTAACCCTGCCCAGTAAAGAAACAAGGACACAGACGTGCCACACCTTTGTCTTCTCCCTAATCAGATAAATCAATGTTTGTTTTTTTGAAAGATTTATTTTTTATTTATGTAGTTTATTTTTGGCAGCGTCGGGTCTTAGTTGTGGCACGCAGGATCTTTGTTGAGGCATGTGGGATCTTCATTGTGGTGCGTGGGCTTCTCTCTAGTTGTGGCGCATGGGTTCCAGAGTGCATGGGCTCTGTAGTTTGCGGCACGCGGGCTCTAGTTGAGGCGCGCGAGCTCAGTAGTTGTGGCGCGTGAGCTCGGTTGCCCTGCGGCATGTGGGATCCTAGTTCCCTGACCAGGGATCGAACCAGCATCCCCTGCATTGGAAAGCGGATTCTTTACCATTGGACCACCAGGGAAGTCCCCAGATAGGTCAGTCGTATCCCTATATGGGTAAAAAACAAACAGTGAGAAGTGAAGCAAAGACGGCAGCTTCTTCTCCAATACTTTTCCTGGGGAGGCAGAAGTTTCCATTCCATGAGCCTGAAGAAAGAGATACCACGAATCACCACCTGCACTGGGACATCCTTAGTCAAAAGCTCTGCTCTGAGCTTCAGGTTTGTATATTTAATTTCTGAAGTGATGTCCCCTCTTGGATGTCTCACATGTAACTGCAACACAGCTTGCCCCAAATAATCACCCTAGTGACCAAGTATTGAGCTCTTACAGGTGCTGGGCCCTGTGCTAACAGCTTTATGTAGATTTTCTCATTTGAGCTTCAGGCCCACTGTATGAGGTGGGTAGGGTTGCTTCAGGCAATTGAGCAGAGAATTCGGATCACACTGCCTGTGAGCAGTGGATGTGGGATTAGAATCCAGGTTGTCTGGCTCTAGAACTACCCTCTGGGCCATTATTCCGCTTTCTCAGCTGAACCCATACCTGCTCTCTTAATCCACGCTACTCCCCTACACCGGCTCTGAATCCAGTGAATCCTGCCTCGACCATTGCCATAATGTCCATCAGGAAACACAGCTGGGAACCAAGGCATCAGTCTTGAAAACTCCCCTTGACTTGTCCCCGTCTCCACCAAGTCCCTTGGATCACGTCTCCTAAAAACCTCCACCATCCCCCTGGGGGCGTCCACATCCATCACCATCGTCTAGGACTGTAGACAAAGCTCCCCTCATGCCCGCCTGGACCCCCTCTCCTTTTTTCTTTTTTTTAAAGAATTACTTATTATTTATTTAATTTATTTTGGGCTGCATCAGGTCTTAGTTGCGGCACGCGGGATCTTCCGTTGTGGCGCATGGGCTTCTCTCCAGTGGTGGCATCCACGTTTTCTTTGTCTAGTTGTGACGTGTGGGCTCCAGGGCGTGTGGACTCTGTAGTTTGCGGCACACGGGCTCTCTAGTTGAGACACGCAGGCTCTCTAGTTGTGGCGTGCGGGCTTATTTGCCCTGTGACATGCGGGATTCTAGTTCCCCGACCAGGGATAGAACCCACATCCCCTGCAGTGCAGGATGGACTCTTTACCACTGGACCACCGGCGAAGTCCCTGAGCCCCTACTTCTAACCGGCCACGCCCATGCTTGGTGTCTTCCAACCCGCTCTGAGTGCTGCGTGCAGAGTGGTCCTGCATGTCCCCTCCCCTAATCTAGAAATCTCCCGTGGCCCCCACCACTCTGGGGATGGAGACAGGGCTGCTCTGCAGAGGCTCTAGGTCTCCACCTGATCCGGCCCCTCTCATCCCCCAGCTCCTCTGTTCCACAGGTCCACTCACTCTATGCTCTGGCCACCTGGGCTGTCTTCCAGCTCATTAAGTATGTGTGGTCATTTCCCACAGCTGCTGTTTCCTCTCCCTGGGACCCCCTGCCCTAACCTGACGGCCTTCTCATCCTTCAGGGCTCACATGACACGTCTGCTCCCCCAGGGAAGCCCTCCCCGAGCTGTCGAGCCTGTCACGCTCCCATCCGTCCTCTCTTAATACGGTACTCCTCATTCAAGGCAACCGGCGCTATTAATAACCAACATCTCTGGCTGTGATCATTTGACAGAAGTCTTCGCCTGCCTCCAGATTTTAGACTCAGGAGGCCCGAGGTTCTGCTTTCCATTGCGTGTCACATGCCCAGTATTGGGTGCAGCATGAGGGAGTTGGTCCATAAACGCCAACGGGAGCTGCTCACTTTGCTGTCGGAGTCAGAGCATGAGCATCACGAGCCCCTGATGCCCTGAGATCGTGGCCAGGGAGTCACGGCCGGGAGACCAGGGCCAACGGGCCCTCCTGCATGTCTGGACCCCATGCTGCCCATCGTGTCCCACTCTGTGCCCCTCAGCGAGGACCCTGGAGCTGGTGGTTCCCGGCAAAGGCTGCACTAGCTGAGTTCTACCTGAAAACACTGACATGCGGGGTGGAAAGCAGCCTTTCGAGGACCTTGGAACCGTCTAGGGTGGAGCTGTGACAGCGGGTGGTTCCTAAAGGGACACGAGGAAGCAGTCCGTGAGTGAGCGTCTGGTGGCCCTGGGGAGTCCTGCGTAGCTGCTGGGGGACTTGGGAACACTGTGCAGAGGCCACTTTGTGCATTTAGCGGCAACAGCAGATTCCCTGACCCCTGATTTGGTGTTTTCCCACATACTAATGAAGTGATTTTCTCCAGCCACACATTTCAGATAAGAACACGTGCATTTAAGGAGGCTCTGGACATATTAACGTCAGGCAACGAGAGACACATCCTGGAAGGAGGTCGCTGAAATCTGTGGGCTTAATCATTCTCCGTGCTTCAGGGTTGCCGAGGCCACAGGCCTGATTTCCCTGGCGAATTCAAAACCTTTGTCGGTGGAAGTGCAGAGGCGCCCGCCTAGTTTACGTGGAAGATGACGAAGGAGGCGCCAGCCAGGGAGACGCTGCACCAGGTGCCCCAACAAAGTCCACGCGGCCTTCTCCTCGGCCCTGGCCTCTCACTTAGCAGCTCCACGTCCCAGGCACGGCAAAGATTTGTGAGAGAATCGTTCATTCCGGGGAATACTCGTCATGTCCCTCAGCAGAAAAAAAAGCAGAACGCTTAGTTCATGATCTGCCCTCGTGGGGACACAGCACGGCCCTCTGAGCAGGGGCATCTACAGGTGAGCATCCTGACGGCCCTGGGAGCAGGGGTATCTACAGGTGAGCATCCTAACGTGTGAGGCCTTGGTTCAAGTGAACTTCCAGGGCCGCAGAGGCTCTTACATCCTTCAAGGAAACGCTGAAAGCAGAATCGAGTGTGTCAAACACAGGTACCTAGCGAAGCTTGAAGAATCTAATTTTGCAGGAGGACATCTCCTAAGTGCTGCAGTTCTGCTGTAAAGTGAGTCAACCTTCTGCTGAGGAGGGAAATCAGATTCATTTCAGTCTCAGGCGATCCACAATTTCCAGGCCAAACAGACAGAGCTTGAGTTTGTTTTTCCCTGTCATTACTGCTCGGTCCGGTGTTTCCATTTTAAAAGGCGTGCGTGTGGACTGAACCAAAGCCGGGATTATTTAAAACACTGTGCCTGCTGATTCATTTAAATGGCCCCAGCATCTCTGGCTAATAGTAAGTGCATTCTTAGTACAGCACACAGATTTGGCCAGGCCTAGAGAATTCAATATCAGCTGCAGCAACAATAGCCCCGGGCATTTGTATGACTGGTTATCGTTTTCTGACGGTTTTCCCACATGTTTCTCATCTGCTCTCTCCCTTCCCTGGGAATGCAGAGCAGGATGGCAGGGCCACGGCCCCTTCCGCAGGGACTCAGTCTTCTGTTTGGACCCAGCTTCCTGTTGTGTGCAACAGTGCCAATTAAATGCTCAGTAAACGTCACTTGAAAATAAGCTAACATGGCCCACAGTGAGACGCCGACTTAATTTTCCACGTAGAAAGACACATTTTGAGTTGAAATAATGCCCCATGGAGGACGAGCTCCCAGCCCCCAGCAGAACCAGCCCATGTCTCTGTGCAGCCGTGGACAGGTGCCGGGTGCTGGGTGTGGTCCCTTAGAGAACAGGCCTTCCCTGTGCCTGCCTGTTGTCCCCCAGAAGAGATGAACGTGGGATTAAGTGTCTCATGGCCAGAAATGTCAGAACCTAGCATGTCACCTAGACGTATGGTTCCTAGCTGTGTGCTCTTTCATTACTTGGGCTTTATTTTAAAGTGGTTAAGAGCAGAAGCGTTGTCACGTGGTCTCCGGGCCAGCCTTTGCTAACCAGGCCTCCGGCCTCTTCTGAGCCCCTGTCCTGCAGGAACAGTTCCTTGGGCCTTGAGCCTCACACAAAGGGTCAGTGTCAGCCCTGCCTGAGCCCATCAGTGGAGGAGGGGTGATGACTGAGATGCAGTCTCTGTGCCGGACCCTCCAGCACCAGCACGTGGGCTCCGGGCTGGGCGGGGCCAGAGCAGCAGCTGGTGTGATGCAGAGGCGGGTGGAGCTGGGGGGTGGAAAGAGGCACAGTTAGAATTCTCCGCCGTCGCCTGAACATGGCCCCCTGGTAGCCATGAAGTCAGGCAATGTGTGACTCTGTGTTTCTCTTTTCTTCCCTCCCCCTTCTCTTTTTCTTCCTCCAAATGCAAATCAATAGACGAGTATTCACAGCCCAAAAAGATGTCAAGGAGAGAAGAGTAGCCTTTTTATGCAGAGAGGAGCACAGGCAGCAGCCCCTCCACACAGGGAGGGAAGGAGGACAGGAAATGGGAGGGGGAGAGAAAGGGGGCGGGGAGAAAGGGGGGGCATATCTGGCGAGAAGACGGCGGACATTTGGCCGTGGGCGTCCTCACATCTTCCTGTACTCCACTTCCGAAAGGGGTGATAACTTTTCTCCCTTACTGGCTAGAATATTTCCACTCTTGCTCAAAAGCTGTTCTGGGAAAAAAAAAAAAAAAAATTGCTACGTAGGTGAAAATCGGATGCCATTTTCTTTACTAATTGGCTAACATTTGATCAGTCATATCTAAGTAGAAGGCTTTATGATGATGTGAGATTGGGTAAGATATGGTCTTGAGCAAATCTAGCCGGTTTCTGGGCTGTATATGAACTAGGGTGATGCTTATCTGATTGGAAACAGCAACAAGAACAGGAGTAACCATTGCACAGGACGTTCATTGTTGGATTGGCTGACGGGAGTGGCTGCCTGTTAGGAGATGTGCCTTCTAGTCCTGGTGTCTCCCTTGACTTTCGGTCTCTTGGGACACACTGATGCTGTAAACAGCCCGATACACCAGGTGTTGGAGAGTTGTGTGTGACCTTCCCTGAATCCAGGCACTAAGCGCAGTCCATCACAGAGGGCCAGCCTCCCTCTTGGCCTCCGGTGTCTTCCAAATCCCACAGAGATGGTAGCCAAGCGTAAACAAGGTATAAACCCCAAATACAGAAAAAAAAAAAAAATTGGAAGAGGAAATACAAGTGGGTGTGAACTTTTCTTGGAAAAAGAATAAAACGAGTGGCAGGTGACTGAGTGGAGTAAAGAAGGCTGAGGTGTGAGCATCTGCGGAGGGAAGCAGCAGCTAGAACCAGGCGCTGTGCCACTGAACCAGGAGGCCCAGGAAGGACAGCCGTGGTTTCCATGGGTGGCAGAAATGGGGAGGCGCCAAAGACAAAGCGTGGGTCAAAGTCTGTGTCAGACGCTCCCACTCCAGAATTCTCTGCTTCCCCACTTCTGCATGAGTGGGGGGTCTATTTTGTGAAGGAACTGAAGAAGAAAGCTCCGGGCTCAGCCCCAGAAGAGAGCTGAGGGTCCCACTGCAAGCAGAGAGGCGGAGGGTCCCCACCCTGAGTGGAGAATCCCCCCTGGCTTTTCTCAGGACGCGGGAAGCCAGGACTTTACCCCCGGCAGGAGAATGGGGAACGCCTCCAGCTCGAGAGAAAAAGAGCCACATGACTAACACTTGGGGAAATGGTCCCAAGGCCCGTTCCTGGCCTCATCATCTTTAAAGGGTCCACAGGTAGATAAACTCCATTGATAAACACAGAGACTCCAGTCAGGCTTTTATGGTTTTGTTCTTAAATATGAAAGGAAGGCCAAAGATCACCACACAGTTGAGGAGGCTTTCCTGCAGGAAAGACAAAGATGAAAACAAATGAGCAGAATAAAAGGAGGCTGAGGAAATGGAGCCTGAGCTGCCGCACAGGGGAACTTCGGAAGCTATGGTTGACATCCTCAGAGAGAGGCGAGAAGATACGGTACCCAGGGAACAAGATCAGGCACTATAAAAAATCACCACAAGAAGACAGAGGGAAACTAATAATTTGTAATACAATTTCTAAAAAAAGCAGTAGGAGAACTGGAAGTTAAAACCAAGGACATCTTGATAAATGAAAAGAGAAAATATAAGAAAATTAGGGAACTAATCCAGAAGATTAACATCCATTTAATAAGAATTCCACAAAGAATGAATAATATAGAGGAGAGAAAAATTTCAAAGACACAATACAAAAAAATTTTTTAAATCCCAGTATTGGAGAACATGAATTTTCTATATTGAAAGAGTATATTGAGTGCCTGACACAATGAAAGAAAAGAGACCCACATTAGGAAACATCTTTGTGAAATTTCGGGCAGCCATGGGTAAAGAGAACACCCTCAGTGTTTACTGAGAGAAAATAGAGCCATTTCACATACAAAAAAATACAAATTGACATTCATCAGACTTTTCAACAATTATGCTTAAGCTTAGAAGAAAACAGAGAAACGGCTTTTCAGCATTTGGAGACGATATTGATTTTAAACCTAGAATTCTATTTGCAGCTGA
Organism: Mesoplodon densirostris; assembly: GCF_025265405.1. Classification (NCBI taxonomy): domain Eukaryota; kingdom Metazoa; phylum Chordata; class Mammalia; order Artiodactyla; family Ziphiidae; genus Mesoplodon; species Mesoplodon densirostris. The sequence goes on along the minus strand of NC_082667.1, from coordinate 124,522,617 downwards.
ATTAGCTATATATAAGTTGAGTGAGATTAGAATAAAGCCATTTTCAAATAAATAAGATCCCTGCCCAAATGACCACCTATGTATGCTTTCCCAGCCGACTGTTAAGAGATTTGTTATCTTAAAACAAGGAGGAACACCAGGCAGAAGAAAACCTAGATCCAGACAACAGGAGAGAGACACGGGGTTCTGTAAGCTCTTAGGAAAGGGAAGTCCCAGATGACAGCAGAGGACCAGGGAACAGAAGGTCCAGAAGGAATGCCTTTAAAACGTGGTGCCTATAAATTACTAGATGAATTTTATAATTCTACAGGCAGTTTGGGGGGATTTAACAGTAGGTCCATAGCAAACTAAACAAATGAAACAAAAAGGCAAATATTTCTGGGGAAAGCAAAAAGTTGTACTAGAAAGACAAATAATCATAACAATATCAATGCTAAAAATTGATATAGTTGAAAATCATGACATTTATACTGGGTTGGCAGAGGGAGGAGCAGGGTGGGGGTGGTGATCAGGGCTGAATCTTCACCTTCTGTAGTAGGAAGTCGCTGGATAACTGTTAAAATTGTTAAATCAAGAAATATCAGAATAAGTACATCTTTAAAAAGAAATAAGGAAGCAAATACCAGACAAAACAGCTAAAAGAGATGAAAGTGGTTGCTTCTGAGGAATGGCATTTGGAATGCAGTTTTCAATCATGAGCTTTTAGTCCTAGTAACATAAAAAAACACGTATGTCATGTAATATTATTATTATTTTTTGTATTGAAGTGCAGTTGATTTACAATGTTGTGTTAGTTTCAAGTGTATATAGCACTGTGCTTTGGTTATACATACGTATATATATGTATATATATTCTTTTAAAAATTCTTTTCCATTATAATTTATCACAAGATATTGAATATAGTTCCCTATGCTATACAATAAATCCTTGTTCATCATCATGTGTTATTTTGATTAAAGTTTTTTAAATGAAAAAAATAATGTGCGATGCTGGCAGCCGTGTAGTAAATCTTTTTTTTTTTTAAGCATAGGATTTTTAAAAAATTTAAATAATTAATTAATTTTATTTTGGGCTGCGTTGGGTCTTTTTTGCTGCACACGGGCTTTCTCTAGTTGCAGCGAGCTGTGGCTGCTCTTTGTTGCGGTGCGCGGGCTTCTCATTGTGGTGGCTTCTTTTGTCGCAGAGCACGGGCTCTAGGTGCGCGGGCTTCAGTTGTTGTGGCACGTGGGCTTCAGTAGTTGTGTCTCGCGGGCTCTAGAGCGCAGGCTCAGTAGTTGTGGCACACGGGCTAGTTGCTCCGTGGCATGTGGGATCTTCCCGGACCAGGGCTCGAGCCCATGTCCCCTGCATTGGCAGGCGGATTCTTAACCACTGCACCACCAGGGAAGCCCATAACTCTTTATAAAGGCTTCATGTGAGTACATCAGAGGACAGAAGGGCTTCAGGCTTTGGGGTCAGCTCTGGGTGCGAGTCTCACTTCTGCCAATTCCCTGGGGCCCAGGGACGTCCTTGCTGAGGTGTCTGAGACCCATGAGGAGCTCTGTTCGTGGGAGCCATTCATACCTATCAGCCACCAAGCAGGGAACTGACACATCATGGGTGTTTCAAAAGCGGTATTTATTGTTAAAACTCTCATGGGCTTGACCGAGCTATTCTGTGGACGTATTAGAAGTTTGGGGACGCACAGGAGTAGATGGAGACCTGAGACCAGGGGTGAGACCCCCGCTGTGGGTGGGTCCCTGGGCCTCAGAAGCAGGGTTACTCTTCTGGCCATGAACCCGTCACTTCATAAATTCTTGCTCCTTTGAGCTAAATGGCACCTTGTGGTTTGAAGGAGTTCACGTGCCTTCCAGAGTCTTCAACTTGCTCTCAGGGATCAGAGCCCAGGAGGCTCCAGTTCAATCTGGAATATTTAGAGCTAACATGGCAGAGTCAGATTTTAATCTGTAGTATTTTATCTTCCGTCCTTTTTTATTTTTTTACGGGAAGAAAACCCAGTGTTACAATATCTAGAACTCCATCCTTCCTGTCCCTTCGTTGGGCTCCAAGTGCACTGATCCGTCATCTTCAGGCTGTTTACCCGCTGATTTCAGCGTAAACTTGGTAAACGGAAATTGCTTGAAGAGCCTTCGGTGTCCCGCAGGTCGCTTCCCTGCCCCAGGGCTTCTGCTTAGGCCGTGCTTTCTGTCCAGAGCAGTCTGGGGTCCCTACTGCTGGCCAGTCCTGCCCCAGACCAGCCTAGAGATCACCTCTCAGGCAGTCTCCCTGCCACCTCCACCTGCCCCCCTTCAGCTGTGCTACTGTCTTTGTTTTGTGCTTTCCTATCCACCTATATTTTTTCTACATCACTTATCACAAATGTAATCAGTGACATGATGAGTTTCAGGTGGGTGAATGTCAGGGTGGGTGGGTGAGTTTCAGGCTTCTAGCTTGCTCTATATTACTTCTGAACGTCACACACAGTAGGTATTTACCCAGCTCATAGTAGGTACACGATGAATGCTTATTCTACGGATCAATGAATGAATATATGAAGTACCAAAACGCAGTCTCTTCATCCACGTGGTCTTTTGTATAAATATTTTAAAAATGTAGATCAGAGGGAGTCTTTGAATTCCTTACCCAAGGTCATAATGCCAGCAGGGAAAGAGGCAGGCTGGGGACCCAGGACTATCTCTGGGGAGAGGACGACCCTGACCCAGCTTTCCCTGTTGCCCATCCAGCTCTAAGAAGCTGTCACTCTGTCTGAAGAGGGTGGCCTGGCAACTCTCCTTGGTCCAGAGGAAAAGACACGTAGGTATGCAGGAGTGAAAGTGTGACAGCCAGCCTTGCCACACAATTGCCTGGTTTCGGTTGGGTTGTTCCCCTACCTTATTGCTATTTAAATACAGTTTTGATGATTTTGTTTGCTTTAGAGGGAGGAAAAAAAAGATTCATAGAAGGTATAAAATTGCATATTATTTACCTCAGAGAAGAGAACAGTCCCCCTAGTAAATATGCATTGAAGCATTTTTATTTATATTTGTATTTTTTAAGGTGTTTAAACAGACCTAGTAGACCGTAATATCTCTTTTCAGAGTTGGTACCATCTATTGATTAAAAATGTATTTATATATTTCTCCTTCTACTTTTTCTTTAAATAAAAGAGACATATATTTTAATCATTTAATAGACCTAGAAGAATTGATCAGTAAAAAATACATATTTATGTTTTCCTTAAGAAAGATTTTATTAGGCATACAAACTTAAAAAACTAAAATATTTCTTGTTATTCGTTGATGTTTGTTAAACGTGAATTTACTTAAAAGTGCAGGGTGTGCGTGTGTGTGTGTGTGTTAGGGAATAGTTTGGTTGAAGAAATGGGATTTTTTTTTTTAAAGAATCAGTTTTACTTACATATTTATTTTTGGCTGCATTGGCTACTCATTGCTGCATGCGGGCTTTAGCTGCGTCGAGTGGGGGCTACTCTGTATCGCAGTGTGCGGGCTTCTCGTGGTGGCTTCTGTTGTGGAGCACGGGCTCTAGGTGCACAGGCTTCAGTAGTTGTGTCATGCAGGCTCAGCAGTTGTGGCGCACGGGCTTAGTTGCTCCGCAGCACGTGGGATCTTCCTGGACCAGGGCTCAAACCCATGTCCCCTGCATTGTCAGGTGGATTCCCAACCACGGCGCCACCAGGGAAGTCCCCAAATGGGATGTTTTTAAAACACAAATATAACTGATGGGAAATAGAGAAAGAACATAAACTTTGGAGTAAGAAAGACCACTTCGTAGCCTTGGAGAAGGCACTTGGTTTTCTCTGCCCTGGTATGCGTCTGCACCTGTGGAGGGAGGAGAGCAGTGAAGGATGGGTGGGAATCAGAGAAAATACACACGGAGCGCCCAGCATTGTGTTGGGTCCAAGAGGCTGAAAAAGGTTGATTCCTGTCCCCCATCAGCTCACTGAGGGGTTGCGTGTGTGTCCTTCCCGAGAAGGGCCAGAGGCTGTGCCCTCGGAGCCTATCGGGACACAGCACACCCTTGGGGCTCAGGGAAGCGTGCTGAGTGCATGCTTGGGTGCAGGAGCCACGGATGCTTCCACCGAGGTACAGCCCTGGGCTCAAACCGGGTCTCTGTGCATGCACCCTCTGCAGCACCGGGGAGTCATCTAAAGTCTTTGAGTACCACGTGGCTAGTAGTACCTACTACACTGGCTGGTTGAGAAGATAAATACGGGATCTGTAGGCCAAAGACAGAGGACCTGGCTCGTGGATAAAAGTGACAGTGCTTGACATTAATCATTTCTTTTTAGGGAGGCATTCACTTTGAAAAATAGAAAAACCTGGGTTTGAATTTTGGCTGTGTTACTAACTAGCTCTGTGACCTTGGATAAATCACCTAACTGCTCTGAATCTCAGTTTCCTTGTCTCACAAAAAAGGTGTAATTATACCTTCTTGGGAGACAAGGCTAGGGATAAAATATGATGATATTTGAGAAAACTGTGGTCCCCAGAGGGTGCAGAAATGATGTCTGTTATTTGTATGAAGTTATCAGTCACCAAGCCATACTAATTCTGCCCTTTTCCCCCGGCCCCTGCTTTTCCTCTTCCACTGCTACGACCTTGTCCCAGGTCCATCAAATCTGGGATGACCCACCAACAAGTACTCCTGCCTCAACCCATGCTGTGCACTCTACCCAGATTAAAATCAATAAATTATTTCCCGTTTGTTTGTAGCACTCCCTGCTTAAAATGAAATTATTTTTTTCCAGCAGCAATAGGGAATTTCTAAATATTGTTGGTTTCGAATTCAAGGCCTTTTTCACTCTGCCTTCCACCTACTCCCCCAAGTCCTCTCCCCATTTTTCCCCAAAGGGTTTTGGCCTGTCTGTTCTGTTTCCCCTCCCTGGGGCATCCATCTCATTTCAGTGGCCCACCTCAGTCCTGCAGATTTAGCCACCAGTGACAATTCTGATGAATAGGATTCTGGCTTTGTTCAAGAACTCACACGTGAATTTGCTTGTGAATGACATGTTTGCAACCACTGGCTCTGTAGAGTCTGACTTTAATACTTAGTAGGTACATGTCCTAGTATCTTTTATGTAGAGTCAAAAAGATGTTAATTTTTCAGTGGTCTCTGCAAATATCTTGTATACCCTTTTCAGACAAGAGCAAAGGATGTTCTTTATATTCCCTTTAAATATATAGCCCTTTAAAAAAGGACTTTAAGTACTTTGTAAGTGCCAGGTGATGATTCTATCACCATAGTATAGAAAACCTTTCAGACTTGTTAATAAGGAGGGAAGTAATTGATTGTTTTACTTCTTTAAAAGGAAATAGTCTTAATTTTGTAGAAATGGAGGCACTCAGACCAAAATAACTCACTGGCAATTGGTGGCAGGCATAGCTGCTTAATGGCAACTGTGAGGTTTTGGGTTTAGGACAGCTCTGGGTTTGAATGCTGCCCCTCTTAGCTGTGTGGCTTTTAGCCAGTTGCTGAACCTCTCTGAACTTGAGTTTCAGCCTACTAAAGTCCAACAGTAGTGTTGCTACGTGGTGGGGCTACTGTGAGGATGAGCTAAGATGGTAACTGTGAATACGTGCCCACGCAGGCACTTGGGAAAACATTAGCGATCGTGGGGAAGAGGAGGGAATACTGTCTCCCATAGGGTCGGTCACTCACCTGCCCCTGCGGTGAGCTGGGGGGCAATCCGAGCCACCGTGGGGTCTTGGGAGGACACCCTGGGACAGAAATAGTTGCGCCCTGAGTGCCCAGCCCCTTCTATAATCCCCCCCCCCCCGCTGTTCTTTTCACAGATCCTCAACACCAAGCGGATCCATCAGAGGGGCACCTCCTCAGCAAGCAGAGGGCGCAGCCCATGGCGGGCCGGGGGGCCTGGGGGTGGGTGCTGCAGGCCTCCCTTAGAGCAGGTGTGGAGCTGGAGGAAATCTGCCGCACGACACACCCAGAACACCATCCATGGGAGCTGCTCTTCCAGGGGAAGGGCCGACTGGGCTGTGAACAGGAGAAGCCAGGACGGAAGACAGAAAGCCACAGGTTCCTTCCGTGACCTTGTCACCTTGGAGATGTCGCATGACTTCAGCTGGTTCCTGCCTCCTTGCCGTCTAGTCTGAACGCACCCCGCCTGTGCTGCAGTCACAGCAGTTGTTCCGGCGTCTAGGGCATCTAGTCTACGGAGAGCTTGAGGATGCTCAAATTGTGGGGAACCCGGCCAATTCTCTTTGCATCCTTGGTGGAAAAAACCCTAACGCACCCATCTTCCTGCTGGGCAAACTGAATTGCGTCCGATTTAAACGTCCGAGTGACCCCTCCATGGGCCACGGCTCCTGCCCTCCCAGCCTGGAGACCAGGAGGAGCAAAGATGGTGAGGCATTGGCACAAGGTTTGGTCACACTGCCTTTCTTGTCCTGCCCTGAGCCCTGCTCTGTGAGGTCCCCACTGCCAGTCCCAGCCCCTCCCACTGCCCACGAAGGCGCTCCGGTGCCCACGGAAGGAAGCCCTGCGCGCCGGCATCGCCCCCGGAGAGCAGTGCACACGCGTGCTCCGGGCGAGGGCGAGCATGGGGCAGACCGAAGCCCCCCAGAGCCCAGCCTCCCAGCTGGAAAGTGCCCGCGTGTCGCTCAGGAGAGTGGAACCAATGCGAGACTCGGAGGAGGTCTGCTCCGCGCCCCGCGCAGATTGGCGCTGATGGTGCTCACCAGTTGTGTGTCTGTGCAAGGAAAAACCCGAGACGCTGCCTGCCTGCTCCCTCTCTCTCCTGCTCTCTCCCTCCCTTTGCAAACATTGGATTTAAACCTGCTCAGAATTCAGCACAGAGGAAGGCGGCAGCGGCAGCAGCGGCAGCCGGCCCAGCCGCGGGGACACCGCAGCCTCAAGATGCACCACCCCGCCTGCTGGATTGTCTTCTCCGTGACGACCGCCCTGCTCTTCATCCCAGGTACCCGACGGGGGCTCTCGGCTCCCCCCGGGCGGTTCCGAGCAGCAGGGGAAGGGGAAGGGGAGCCCGGGAGGAAGAGGGAGTGTGAGCTGCGTGTGTGGGGAGAGGTGGGCTCGCCGCGCACACACTGCTTAGCTCGTCGCTCCTGCACACTCGGGTGCTTGCAGCTTGGGTTTGGGGGTTCGCTCTCCTTCCAGGCAGTGGGTCTGGTGAGCTGGGTTCGAGATGTGCACCTGCTGTGAGGCACTGCAGTTGCTGTGCAAGGTGCCGGCTGGCTTTAACCAGTTGTGGTCCCAGGGGTAGGAGAAGAGGGGCTTCACCTCCCAGGGATAAATCCTTCTCGCCGCTTCTGTTGGGACCGGCAGGATAGAGGGGACATCCTGGTTCCTCTCTGCGTCTGCCGGCATCTCTGTTTTTCTGTCTCTCCTCCTTTCTCTCTCTCCCTCCTCCCTCCCCTCCACCACACCACCCTCTCTCCTCACTCTCTCTCCAGCCCCTTCCTCTCCCCTTCCTCCTCCTTTGCTCCTGCATTTCTCATCTTAACACAGTCCTGCCACCTCCATCCTTTCTTTATCCTTCCACCAAATGGGCAGATTGTGCCTTTGAAATTCAGAATCCCGTTTCCCCTTCCTTCTCCCCGCATCTGAAACGTGAATGTCCCCAACAGAATTTGGAATGTTCGTGTCGGGGGAAGGGTGGGAATCTGGGTTTACCTGGTCCTCCTCAGCACCTTCCCTACCTTACCGAGCCATTTAAGCGTGGTCCACCTATCGCAGCAGTTACTTGTTTGCAGTGACACAGGTAAGATGCTGCAATCCTGCCAGAATAGGCTTAGTGGAAGTGTTGCAAAACCCAACACGTTGTAACAGATTTGATAATTGCATGCGTGTCGTTCGCAAGCAGACAGCTGAATGCCTGCAGGCATCCTTCAAACAATGCTGAAGGGACGGGGTTACGCTTCCAAGGGTTTAGGCAGCGTCCAGGGGTCTGTGGGGTTTCTACCTTAAACCCCAGCCCAGCGAGAATTTTCCTTTTTTTTCCCAAATTGAGACACATGCATTTGGTTAAACATGAGCTTAAACCTAAAATCCTGTGCATGTATACAGAGACATAAATAATAAGATTCTTAAGCCTTACATATCCTGTATGGGTAAAACACACAATTTTACATTTTTATATTCAGAATTACTTGGTTTTTTTTTAAGAACATAAAGCCCAAAGTATTTCTAAGCTACCAAAGAGAAATCAGAAAAATGAAAAGTTTATTGGGAAGAAGGAAGAAGAGGATGGACTAAAAAAAACAAGGGGGGGTGGGTAAATCCATCGTTTAACGTTTTGTAATGCTGTTTTAAAATTGCACTTTTTCTAGCAGAGATGGGCGCTGCATAGCCACGTTCCAGGCTGTCTGTTGTAGGCTGAGAAGTTCGAGTGGGTGGGGGAGTGCTGCTCTCCTTCTTCCAGATTCAAGCCTGCGAGGGGGTTTCAGCAGGCCCAGCTCAGAGGGGAAGGCCTACAGGGCACTCAGTACCTGCTCCAGCCTGGTAGAGGGAGCCAGGTGGGCGCTGTGGGTCTGAGTGAGGGTCCAGACTTTCCCGTGGGTGTGAGCCCTGGCCTGGGTGACAGCTCTGGGCCCCCAGCCCCCGTCCCCCCTCTGAGCTGAGGCACAGCTGGAACAACAGAAGCCCTCGACCCCCAGGGATGCTGGCGGTGGGCTTGGGCTCCTGCCGTGGAGTCAGAACATTGCACTGGCCAAGGCGGGAGGGAACGAGCCCAGGAGCTGGAGCTGCACTGCGGTGCACCCTGAAGAGAGCTGGAGCCCGGTGACGCTTCCCTGTAGAGCTCCCAGCCCCCTCTCCCCTGGTGGGGAAGCACCCGCACCTGAAGCGGGCTCTGCTCCAGGACTTGGCCTCCCCCAGCCCCCAGCCCCTCGGCCTCACCAGGATGAGCTCAGCAGAAGGGAAGGCATTTCTGCTGGAGGGCTGGCTGCTCTTTCCTGCTAATTGTGCTGGAAGCTGGCCCGAGCATCTCAGCCGGAGGAGGAAAGTTGGCTTTGGAGGTACCCGGAGGAAAGGAAAGCCTCACCTCGGGAGGGTCCCTGCGGGGAAACGGGACCAGGCTGTGTCCTAAAGTTCTGACAAGCGAATGGCTTACTTGTGACTTCTTCCTCGCCTCTTTTACTTCCTTTATTATGTGTTTATAGACTTTTCCCCTTTGTTTCTAATGATGCTTTTCCTCCCATCAGGGTTAATACCAGCTCGTTAGCCATTTACTTTTCCTGCTTCTAAAGACAGAGGCTAGTGCAATAAGGTAACCTTGACCCGGTTGGGCCTCCATGCCATTTCACTCTGCAGCCCATTTCTCAGTGAAACACGTTTCCATCCCAGAATAATTTTAAGGCTAATGTTGTTGTCGCCTGGTGCCTTCCAGGGGGAGACCGATGGCCATAAATTGCTCTTCTAGGCAGAATCTCTGGGACAGCAAAGACAGTAACAAGTGGAAACCATAATGAGCCCACACCTGAGATGGGGAGACGTCTCTGTTGACAATTTAATTGTCACTCCTGGCTTGAGATATTCCTGAGACCCTGAGCGCCGAGAGTGGGGGCGCTTTTGTGGTCCCGGGCAGGAGGAGAGATGGGCCTGTGCAGGGAGCCTTTCTGACCGTGGGTCTGGGGACTTTGTGAGGGAGGAGTGGGATGGGAGGCAAGCCTGCAGAAGCAGGAGGTGAAGAGTGCTGGGGGTGCAGGTTAAAATGCAGAACCCCCACCCCACCTCAGCCATGTGTTGCTAACGAACACCCCCGGTCCCTCTCGGCCCACTTCGTGTGTACTTGAGAACCTGTCCACGGCCTGCAGCATTCGAGTCCAAACCCATCTGTGCCTGCCTTTTCCCCTCTAGCCTGAGACATGGCAGGGCAGCATGGAGGTGGGCACGGGGGCTGCTGTCTTTATGGCCAAGGCTCAGTTTCTGAAGCAGAGCGTAGAGTCACGCCAGCTGGGGGCCCAGCTCGCTGATGGGAGGATTGGCTCTCCGATCTGGAGGGCTTATGTTCCCACATTGCAGTCATCACCTCCTGTTTGTCCCCTTCTCCTCAGGTTGGTTTGGTCGGCTCAGAGTGTCCTCTGGGCCTCAGTCTACCAATCTGTAGAATGGATTCCAGCAGCATACGCTGCTTATCTCCACCTGCGTGGAGTAGCCAAAAGCATAGGTTAGATGACAACAAGGTGAATGTAAAAAACCCAACCTGGTCTCCTAGTCATAGGACAGAAACAGGGGGGTGTTGCACAGGATGGGAGCTGGCATTCCTTCTGGTGGAGCAGGCTGAAGGCAAGGCTGACCATACCCACTTATATGTGTCCTTGTCACAGTGCTGGGAACTAACGGTCCCATCTCCCCCTTCATTTATCCAACAAGACTTTATACAGGTTCTGATTAGACATAGTACAGTGAGTAAGTACTCTCCTGCCTCAAGAACAGAGGTCCATAAAACAGGGAATTATTCAGGGTGTTCCTGCCCTTGGACCCTGACGCCACAGGCCCATGGACTTTGAGCTTCCTGGGCCTTGGCTTCTCTGCGTGGAAAACTAGGGCAGCAGACGCACACGGCCCCTTTGGTCCCGATGTTGCTCTGCAGTATTTTCGGGTGCTTTGCACATGGGCTTGTGCATCAGCTTCAGACAGTCGGTGCTCCAGGGGCGCTGTCACCTGCGGCCTCTGGGCTGTGGCTGTCCTGTCCCAGGCTCACTGGATGGGGGCCCCTAGGCTGCTGCCTGGGCTGGGAGAGAGGAGACACGGATGGCCCAGCCTGGCTGTTCCTGTTGGTGATCTCAAGCGTCAGCCCACAGATGGCCAGTGGCTGCCAACAAGCCCGGCTGTCTGCAGGGGTGGGTGTTCGCACCTCCAGATGCTGGGTGGTGGCACCTTCCAGACACGGGGGCCGGGCGGGCGCTCGGAGGAAGGAGACAGGCTGGCATCACCTTGGGATGGCACCTCTCTCCTCTGCCAATCCTTCTGACCCCGCTAAAGGTGCCGAGCTCCGGGCCCTGCGACGTCTGCCCCTTGAGCCGTTTCATGCTGTTGATGGAAAACTAAGACTTTGCTTCTCAACCCAGGAGGCCTTGGCTGCCTCTGTCTTTCCCTTAGGTGGGGAGGCACTAACACGGGGGCCAGGACATGGTTCCATTTGCTAGATTTCTACACCACTCAAGTCTACACCCTGAGATGGAGGTGCTTGTAGGGCCCGGGGCGGGACTGAAAGTAATTCTGAGAATGGGCAGGAATAAACCCTGTAACCGGAGATGAACTTGAAGACAAATGTGCTTGCTATTCCCTTCCTGTAGGTGTGAGAATACACATCTCCCCCTCACTGTCCTCCAGTCGTGTCCACACACACACACACACACACACACACACACACACACACACACACACGGATGCCTCCAAGTCAGAGCTTAGCTGCCCTCACAGTCACATCCACAGCCCCTTCAGGAAAGTAGCCTCTTCCTCTGGACTTGCGTCTCTGCCCTTGCAGGGCTCCCTGCTGTAGCCACAAGCCTGGGCGCTCTCCCTGTGGGCGCTGTGGCAGTAGACCTACATGCTGCCTGTACCACAGTCAGCCATGGCCGTGCGCGTGGAGCGCTGCCCCAGCGATGGAGGGACCCCGTTCATCCTCCTGCCACCTTTGGGCCCCGGAGCCTGGGCGAGGCCGGCCTTGCACTCCTTTCTCAGCACCTCTGTCTGTCTGCCTAGACCCCATGGTGCTGAGAGGCTGGGGACTCCCCTGCAGTCACTAGACTAACTAAATTAAATGTTTGCCAAAGGCTTTGAGACACCCCTGGGCAATGCGCTGGGTAAGTGCAAGGCATTATCATTATGATGCAGGCACTTTCCTTTAATGAGCAGAGATGCTGTGCAGAGACACCCCCGAAAGGCCCAGGTGGATCAATGCACTGGGACACAGGCCACTGATTGGAGTGGCTGCTCGCATGTTCCTGGGAAATGGTAAGTGACAGGAGGATGGCATGCTTGACACCCAACTCCACAGAACCAGCATATTCCACATCTCAAGGTCCAGACTCTCTGAAACAGCCTGAGTGGTCATTCGTGAACATTTATTCACGGGGAATTTACAAACGCTGTTTCACCACTCTTGGGAGTTTGCTTAGTGGTTATACCAAGCATCTTGACAGTATCATGCTTTGTGGTCTACCTGGGAGATTTATCTCTGGTCTCACTTGCTTCTCAAAGAGTTCATGAGCTAGGCAGAGCTGAGCTTGTCTTTCCTTTGCTTAAAACCCTATGCAGACTTCAGGTTGCCTCTGGAATAGAGTCCAGAGCTCTCAACCCGGTGCCCGGGCCACAGCCTGGCCCATGCTCCATATCGCTCGGGAGTCAGTCCCTCAGACACACCGTGCCCTCTCCTTCCTCAGGGGCTTCCCCTGTGGGGCCACCTGAGCTTGGAAAACTCTGATCCTCCCTTCATGATGTTTCTGGATAAATATCCTTTCCATCCTTCAGGGCTCAGCTTACATTCCTCTTTCCCAGGAGAGCATTCTCGATGCTCGTTTCCGTCGTTACCGCCAAGTCCAGGAGGCCAGGTTCCTCCCACCTAACTCTGTGGGCCCATATAGTTTACAGTGATTCTCTGTGTTGTGCCTCGCTTTCCCCCGTGGACTGCGGTCCCTCAAGGTAGGGAACGCACCCGTTTTGTCCTCCCACATGGCCTCGGTGCCCAGCACAGTGACGGACATGGAACAAGTGCTCACAGAGCACTTGTGGAGTGAACGAGTGAGCGGATGAATGGATGGACACGTGCACGGGTGACCGGCCAAGCTCACACGAGTACTAAGGGTCAGCTTCTCTGTTCTGTCGTTCTGTTCCATGCATTGAGTCCTCAGGCATCTGGGCCCCTGGGCCTGCCCAGCAGCTCCCCCATCTGCAGAGTGAGGGCAGACAGGCTTTGCTAACGGGAGGTGGAAATGTATGAAGGATGCCGTAGAGATTACTCCTTCCAGTGCTCATGCCTGTCAATAAACACCAGCCCCGAGCTTCCAACCAGACATGCACGTGGCGGCTCAGAGCTGGAGATGGTGCTTTTGGATTTCCTGTCGCATGTCGCCACAGAACGCCTGAGAGTGAGAGACTCTCCGTAAACACAGACGTGGGCCCTGATGTGGGCCAGCGGCTGCGTAAGAAACAAAATCACTCACAGGTTTAAGCAACTCCGGGTACTGATGAAGTGGCCCGGTTAGTAGAAACTGAGCATCACGCCTGCCATGCCAACAAGTACACACTGTAGCAACACGAGGAGGAATTGTGACCACGAGAGGTAGGATGTTGGGTTAGGGACAGGAGGACACTGATAGCGTAGGGTGAGGCATGCTTGAGCAAGTGACACTTAAATGGGTCCATGTTCCTACGGATGAGGTCGGAAGGGCCCAGTGAATCCGAGGAAATGGAAGCAGGGCTGCTCGTGTCTTACCCGGAGTCACTTCTTATGGCTGAGCCGAGTTCAGACCTGCTGGTTCATGGCTGTGGGCTTCTGAACAGCAGGGGTCTTGCCTTGCTCCTTCCTCTCTGACAGTGATGCCACAAGTACCAGGCAGGTTCACTTGTCTGACATGTTGTTTATTGAGTGGTTACTATGTGACAGGCACTGTTCTGGGCACTGGGAATGCAGTGCCTGAACAAAAGTCTTCTGGTCCCTGCTTGCAGGAGGTTCATAGCCTCGGGACTTCCCTGGCGGGCCAGGGGTGAAGACTTCACCTTCCAATGCAGGGCGTGCGGGTTTGACCCCTGGTCGGGGAGCTAAGATCCCGCATACCTCGTGGCCAAAAAAACCCAAAACATAAAACAGAAGCAATATTGTAACAAATTCAATAAAGACTTTTAAAAAATGGTCCACATCAAAAAAAAATCGTAAAATAATTAAAGAGAATCATTCTCAAAAAAAAAAAAAAAAGAGGTTTACAGCCTCGCAGGAGAGACTGAGTGCCTCAAATATGTCTCCCTGTGGAGGGAAGTCAGAGCTGATACAATTCTATGGGAGGAGAGGTCTGTGCTGCCCATAGGAAGGGCTTGACTTGCCAGGGAGGTAAGATCACTTGCACGAGAAAGTGACCGTTGAGCTGAGGTCTGAAGGATGAAGAGCAGAATTTATCCAAACCCAGGGAAGAGGCCGAGTGAAGAGGATGTGCAGAGGCCCTGGGGCAGAAAGGACCAGGGGAGGTTCTCCTGCTTGGCTGGAGCGCAGAGGAAAGGCGTGTGTTCCACGATGAGGCCAGCATCCCTGGACGCTCACGTTCGTCATTTTGGTCTCTATTCTAGAAGTGACGGAAGCCCACTGATGCGATGCACCTAAGTGCGGATGAGGATCTCGCCTTACATAATTGAATCTTATTCTTGTGCATTTTGAAGAATGAATTAGAGGTGAGCAAACTCGGAAGGGGTGAGGCCCCCAGAGTAGCTCAGGTGGGAAACTGCTGGTGGTGTTGGATTGGAGAGACACAGGTGATGTGGAGCTGCTGCTGGAAAGTCAGAGGTGCCCCAGATGTGTCTGAAGAATCTGAATCTAAAGGAAACCCACTGTGAGCACTGGCAGTGCCCTTGGGAGCACAGAGAAGAGGATCTGTCCTCCACGTCCTGCTTACAAACCATCCGTTCAGCTCAGCTGTAATTTTGCCCAGAACCAGAAATAGGTTGTTTTGGAAATTCCATCATTCCTTGAAGTCTCATAATCTCAGTCCCTCCACTGGTGTCCTCTCGGGGTCTAATGTTGGAGCTTAAAATTGCATCATTCATTTCCCAATCTGTCAAAGAGATTGCAGAGAGCTCTAGCTGTGTTACCTGCTGGATCTTGCCCAGGGTTATTTGCTCCTAAAAGAAACCAGGCATTTCAGAGAAGCTTTGATTAGACTCTAGATTGACTTAAGGGCACCAAGATGCAACATTTTCACAAATATTTTTGTGATGTCACAAGAGCATGCACGACTTCCCTGTAACCACCTGGGTGAGTCATATTCATTTATGGAGAAAAGCAGAGCCCTCGGGACTGAAAGGGGTGCTGGAGATATCTATCCCTTCCTTTCATTCTACAGATGAGAAGACTGAAGCATAGGGAGTCCAGCATCTTAGCTAATGTCACATAGTCAGCAGGGACCCGACCAGCATGTCTGCACGGAGCTTCAACAACCTGTGTTCATAGCCCAGCTGGTGTCATTTCAGCACACGAGGGGCTGAGCTGAGCTTCGCCTCCCTGTCGGATCCCCTGTTGGAAAACAGACTTGTAACCTCGGCTGCTCTGTTTCCCCGAAGCTCTCTCATCTTGGTGCACGAGGAGCGTGTGGAACAGGGTGACTCCCCAGTATCCGGTACCCAAGGATTAAGGTGACAGGTCAGAAACAAGAGAGAAGCCTGTCCTCCTCAGAGGCATCCTCATACTTTGAATGAGCTTTGTAAATGAACTGGGAGACTTCTAGAAATCAATTGATCCTTGATATGCAGAAGGAGATGCTCAGGGTGGTACAATATCAAATTCCAGGTATGTGTCAGCCTGTCCTGTTTGGTCTACACACTGCAAAAGGCACCTGCTTTTATCATCACCAGACCATCAAACCCAAGAGAAAATACACACTGAAAATACCATAAATGTTACATTAACAGTTCATGGTGAAACGGTAACTGACGGTGTGCACAGCACCTCCCCGTACATTGTTGCTGCTCCATGTGATAGCGGGTGAACGCCCTTCCTCTCCCTTCCCTGTTCCCTGCTCTGCCCTCACGGTGGACCATGCGGGCCTGGGCACGATCGAGAGGTCAGCTCAGAAGAGCTGTGCACAGTGCCGAACAGGAAGCGGGGCTTCAGATTCAGAGCAGACAGGAATGCACTGGTGACTGTGCTTGGGCCAGGCTCCTACGGGCAAGAAAGGCAGGCCTGAGGAAGCCTTTGCTTCTCTGAATGAGCCAACCTGCTTCTTCCGAAGAGCCCGGTGCCAAGGGAGACCCAGCTCCTTGAAGGGAGAAGAATGCTGGAAGAGAGAGTGTGGTGATGGAAATAGCCCGTCAGCCTCCAAGGGAAGCTGGAGTTGCCTTGGGAGTCCCCTGGCTTCATCCCACGGAGACGACAGTGCCCAGTCTTACTTGGCACAGGGGTGGATGCCTCTTTGGGTGAAGCCCAGATGGGAAGGGATGGGGAAAACCACTCTGAGGATTCTGCATCTTTTCCTGATGGGCCCTCCCCTCCTTTTGTTTAGGGTGAGATTTTTGGGAGTAAAAGGGCACTGCCTTATAGCTGCCCCCGAGTGTCCATGAAGATTGGACCACTTCTTTATTATGACCCGGACAACTGTTTTCTTTCTTCTTTCATTTATTTATTTTTACTGTTAGGTATAAAATGAGGTACAAGGATATATTGTACAACACGGGGAATACAGCCAATATTTTATAATAACTATAAATGGAGTACAACCTTTACAAATTATGAATCAGTATATGGTACACCTGTAACTGTATAATATTATACATCAACTATACTTAAATATTATTTACTTTTATGGTGGATGCTGAGCCCTTCTGCCATCCCCTGTGGGAGAGTGTGAAAGCGGGACCCAGCCTCTGGCTTTGCTTCTGCACTTGTGAACTGGGCGGCCTTGGGCAAACTGTTGGATCTCTCTGAGGCTCTTAATCCTTTACCAAATAGGAGGAAATAACTCGTTTACCTACTTCCTAGGGCGGCTGGGAACGTCATAAGGGATGCAGGCAGGCGTGCGGGGCTCGGCGGCTCCAGGCGGCAGGTCTGGGTCTCAGCGCGTCCCTTGGGTTGGTGTGTGTCTGGGTCTTTCCCGCTTCTCCTCCTGCGTCAGCCCCCTCACAGCTGACCCTGTCCTGCTCTGGCTGCCACAGGCCGTGGAGCACATGCCCGAGTGCCCGTGACGGTGGTTCAGGAGGAGGAGGCCCCTTTCAGGCCACTCCTGTGTTCACGCCCCTAGGCTTGGAGCCCTGTTTGCTTTGCTGCTTCTCCTTTTTCCGTGGAAAGTACTGGAAGTGGTTTGTGTTTCCCCAGCTGAGCTGCTCTGGCCCCGCCGGGTCTCTGTTTTTTGGGTTGAGATGAGAGAAACCCAGATGGGGCTGAGAAGAGCGAAGTTCTGGTGGAAAGTGCTCTGCAGCCCTGAGAACCGGGCCGCCCCATGTGCCTGTCTGCCGAGCTCGCTGCCACCCCTGAAAGTAGACTTTCAGGGAGCAGTGCGGGGCTGGGAGGCACCTTAGTGGGTGGGGGCCTGCTTGCTCCCCTGACACGTGCTGCAGGGGACTGACCAGTTCCTCCCGCCACGGGCTCAGCCGCGAGGCCCTGGTGACCCAAGTCCCTCTGTTTAGGCCCAGGGGACCACAGACCCTGCGCCTGTACTGGGCCGAGTCCAGCATGAGAGCCAGGGACGCAGCTGTGTGCTTGGCTGGTGAAAGGAGGTGAGGTCCAAGGTCACAGCCCTGTCTCGTGTCCTCCTTAACCCCACCTGCTCAGCTTCTCAGCCGCCTCAGAAAGACCCAGCCTGCGTGGAGGTGCCGAGCGGGCCCAGGGATCCAGGAAGGGCCCCAGAGACCAAGCACACCGCCCACAGTGAGAGGTGAGAGGCTTTCTGTCCCTGTCACCGGCTGCCTTCTGAGTAACTCAGCCTGCGGGCCCCCCTGGAGGCCGGGTCCCCGCAGGGGAGTGGAGCCCGCTTGTACCTTCACCACGTCCTGAGTCTTCCTCTAGTCTGGGATCAGGGCGGGGGAGGGGTGCTCTAGCTTGGAACTAGAACACTGGTTTTTCATCAGATTTTAGTTTCCAAAATCAGATTTTATGCTGCAGTTGAAGAGCGGAAGTGGTGGAAGAGCATTCAGAAGGATGGTGGGGGGGGAATCACAGTACACTGTAGATTATTTTTTCCCCCGTAAAAACATCCTATATTCTCCATCCATCTTTATTTTCAATTCTTCATGACAGTTTGTTTGTTCCGCTGCTTTGTGATGTGACATCTGGGAAGGCAGTGACTGTGGTAGATTTTCAGTAAAGAGAAAGTTCTTCCGTTAGTTTGACTGGTCTTCTGTTAGGGTTCCTAGGTATCGGCTAAGGGCCCGGTTACCATCAGCAGATCTCTCTCTCCTGTGTTTGGATGTGACCTTGCCCCAGGAACTGGGTACATAAGAAATATCTTCATATTCTCTCGAGATTTCTGAAGGCCCCTCTTCTGCGTCACACTGAACGTGGTGGAGGAGACAGGGTCAGCGTGAAGGCCGAGAGAGCAAAGGTTAGGGCTGGAGGGAAAGTCAGGGACAAAGCAGAGCTGGGGTTGGCTGGAGGCCAAAGACAGGGAAGGGTGAAGGCCAAACACCAGGCCACCAGGCGACGGGGGCGTAGGGAGGAGACTGGGCAGAGGGTGGGCCGCCACCCAGCACGTGGGCAGGGGAGCCGGGGTCTCAGCCCCGGGGACGCCCCCTCCTCAGAGCAGAGCCCCTGCCCAGTGCTGAGGTGGCGTGCAGACGCTCTCTCTGCCTGTCACCCTCTGGGGCAGAATCCTCTGTGGGCAGAGCCCGCAGAGGGTGAGCCAAGCAACCGAGAAACACCAGGGGCCCCAGGCGTGAGCACAGGGCGTCCTGATAGGTACAGCGACTGCCTGTCCCTGCTCCTGCCCCTCCCCCTGGGGGCCTTTAGCCCAGAGCCCCACAGGCTTGGTTGCAGCTGAGTGGGTGCAGTCTGTGCCTCGCTTCCGGACCCCAGCTGTCTCTGATCAGGCAGAGTAGTTCCAGTCTCACCTGTTTCATACCATCACTTTCTACTATTTAAAAAAATTAAGACCTACTCTATGACCAGTTGTCTCCAAACTTCTTTGTTTTACAGCCTATACACACAATGTATTTTTTTAAGCAGAAATAATCTATGTTGCTACACATATGTGATGACCAAAAGGCTAAGATAAAAATAAATAAATAAAAATAGGAATGCTGATATTCCTTCCCTTCATTCAGTGTAACACTCAAAGAATCCCTGGGGACCAGCAGCACTCAGGGACCAGGGCACCGGCTCATGGGACTGAAGTCAAGACAGAAATGTCACATCATTGTTGGCAAAAGTCTTCTTCTAATGGCTCTGCTCTGGCTGCTTCTCTCTGAGACTTAGCATGGGATGTGTCCTTGGCCACAAATCACTCTGGGTGCTGGTACAACACAGTTGCTATGGCAGACCCCATCTTGGAGCAGCTGTCATGTCCTTCAACAATTCTGTCTTTGTGGTAAAAATGAGTAACATGTCAGTGGATACAGACCAGTATTACAGATGTTCTCTTGTTTATCAAGAAAGACCATTGAAGGGAAGTAAATGCAAAACAGTCTTTGGGAGAGAAAAAGCTAAACAGGGGGACCTTCCGTTCCAACTGCACGTGGTTCCTCATCCGAGTTCTTGCCCTCTTCTCCCTCTGTCCCAGCTCTTCTCCACGGACCACCTGCTGCAGAGACATGCCCGTGGGGGAAAGTCCAGCCAGGGGAGGGTTGGAACTTTTCGCATAGGTATTCGGAGACCGCAGTAAGGGAGATGCACAGGAAGGAGGAAAGTAGGAAACTTGGCGGCAATGGATGCATTTTCCTGTGCGTTGTCCCAGCATTGGTGGCAGCCCCAAGGATGGGGCTCTCAGGTCTTCAGCCCCTGCCTCTGCTCGCTGAAGCCCACAGGTGTGTTGGCTTTGCAGCCACGCTTCTCACGGCTGCTCTTGGCCAACGACCAAGCCAAGCAGAGGTGCTGGGTCGTGGCCGTTCTTGGGAGACATGGCTTCCTTGATGGTCGACTTTGGCCCGAGGCTCCCTAGGGGCCTGGCCACACTCTCCTTAGGAGGACGCTGCGTCCCCACATCCACTCAGCCTTCCTACGGCCTTGCTCTCACACTCCCCGGGTCAGAGGGCCCAGGTCTCCAGCTCTATCCCCATCTTCTCTCCCAGGTGCTCCCCTGTCCCATGTCTTGACACTTCGTCCTACCTGATGTCTGGTTCTGGGGGATCCAGGCTGACATCGTGCTGGGCCCAGAGCAGGCCTGCAAGCCAAGGCTTTGCTCCCCAGTCCAGCCCTTCCCAGTTCGATGTCGCACAACCCAACCCGCTCTGCAAAGCTGAGCCAGGACTCACGGGCAGGCCTGGGAGGGCTGTGCAATTGTCAGTTCCAGGAAGAACTTGCTTTTTTGGACTCTCCTAGCCCTGGCCCTTGGAAACCCTTCTCTGACCCTGAGTAAATGAGACATTTTTATAACAAGTCCCCCAGATTCTCGCCTGGGTTTCAGGTTTCTCTGGACTGATGATAAAGGTGCTTCCTTTCTCCCTCGGCAGGACCTGAGTCCATTTGGAGATGCAACGCACACCTTGCGTTCTTTCTTGTCTTCCTGGTTTGTTATCTGGAGCACATTCACTGTTTAGCTCATAAAGTGGGTTCTACCCTCCAGTGATGTTTCCATTGTTAGTGGTTATGGTCACATGTTAGCTTCTGGAACGTGATTTCCCTAATGCCACTATGGCACCACCACTCTTTAACACTTGGCAGGACACTTACTTCTTGGTTGTGGGGTCTGCCCAGTGCATTGCAGGATGTTTAGCAGCATCCCTGGCCTCTGTGCATCAGGTGCCAGCAGCACCTCGCCGGTTGCAAGAACCAAAATTTTCTCCAGGCATAGACCGATGTCCTTTGGGGCAGAAAACTGCTCCTGGTTGAGAATCACTGTTCTTTGGTTGTAAATGGTCAGTACAGTATCCTAGCAACCCCCTAACTTATGTCAGTTGTCTTTCTCACAGCTAATGAAGGACAGCCATCTCTTTTTCTCCCATAGGCCTGCACCTCTGATCGGTTCTGGTTTCAAGCCTGTGAGAAGCTTCTAGTTCTCAGTTTATTTGTCCCACTGAAAATCCGATTTATCCCAAGCCTGTAAATCAGGTCACCAACTTCCTCATCTGGGCCGGGTGCTCTCTGATGAATGTTTTGTAGGAATGGCTAACAAGAGGAACACATTTGATAAGAATGCCATTAGGCATGATGGTGGGGCTGTTCTCTGGAAGGCTACATCTGGAATAAAACAGATGTGAAGAGTCTTAAGGCACAACTGCATTATTAGTTTCGCTGGACTGACTCTCTCAATGAGCGTGCCATCTTTATTAGCCAAACTATTCCAGCACCTTTTCTTTAGGGCAGACTTAGATTTTACTCTGTTAGCTTGTGGGTTGTCAGGAGTACGTGTGAAGCCCAGATAAGATTCCTATATACAAACACGTAAACCTAATCTAAAATGCAATATCTAAGATGGTGGTAAATAGTAGCGTAGACCTGCTCACGGTGAAGGCAGTAGTTTTGAGATCAATTAAAAATACTGAACCAGCTTGAAATGAATTTCCTACAATCAAGAAGTGAGAATGGCGCTAAATATTAAAAAGGACTCTTGACTAAAGTGTTTGGGCTGCTGCTTGATGAAAAGGGGGCTCTCTGGCCAGATACTCAGAGTGTCCTGGGCCTACCCTCAGTCACTTGGTGACAGGGACCGCCCGGAGCTCCAGGTGCGGAGGGCGGGAGCAGACACAGGTGAGCTGGAACGGAGGAGGCGGAAACCACGCAGGAGTGTTGCAGGAATTCCTTCCTCTTCAGTCTGTCTGGAAGGTGACCTGCAGGCCAAAGCACCAGGCCCGTATTAGAGAGGTCAGTGTCCCAGGGCTCCAAACCTAAGGAGCAGTCAGACGCCTGCTTTGTAAATCACTACGGCAGAAAGCAGACCAGACTTTGTCCAGCCACCTCCCCGCACTGACTGCTTGTTTCCACGTGAGCCTCTTTGACATCCTGTAGACACCAGCAGTACTGGAGCTCTGAGTCCCCACGGATGCCCGGGATGTGATCCGTTACCATGGTCCGGGATGCCTTTCTCATGGCCTTGACCAGTCCTGAGGCACCTCTGCACCTCGCAGAAGTGTTCCCGGGCTCCTGGGCCATTGCAGAATCCTTTGTAGCCCTGGAGGGCCTTTGGTGTGTAAGGGCTGACCCTTTGGGTTTCTGAATCATATTTCTTTTCTATACTCAGCTGGTCCTGTGGCCTGATTTCTCTGCTGCTGGGTTGTTGACAACACTAATTTTAGAAGCTACACTGTTAATTTCTGCGATCTAGCTCACTGATTAGGATCTTTTCACGAACCCCATTATATATGCCAAATTTGGTTTAGGTGAAAGCTGCTTCATGGTGAAACTCCACATCGGACGATTAATTCGACAAGGTCCCGCGGGCAGTGGGTGTCTGGTGAGCACTCAGCCTCTACCGGGCGCTGGAGGCTCGGGATAGGGGGTCGCTTGGGAAGGGGCAGCCCGGAAAGCCTACAGGCATGTTGCAGTGTTGCTCTCCTGGCAACCGTTTGCATAAACCGCCTCCTGGAAGCACATAGAGGGATGAACATGCTCTTGAAGCTTCACCAGGGAGGTTCCCGGGCAGGGCGGGTGGGCATTGGAGCCGAGTTTGTAAAGGGCTGGAAGGTCCCCTCAAGGAGAAGCCAGCCAATACCTGCATGAGGCACGTGCAGGGTGCCCGGGGCTTGGCAGGAAGGTTGAGGCCGGGGAGGCAGTGAGAGAGGTGGAGGGTAGTCTAAGGGGTCCTCCAGTCTGCAGCACAGAGAAGGTGCCGGGCTCTGTAGCCCAGCAGCCTGAGGCAGAGTAAATACAGGGGAAGGGGTAGGAGAAACGGCCAGAGAGGTGGGGTCCCCATTCAATGAGCCTTGTCGTCCTCTGTCAGGAGGCTGGCTTTACTCTGAGCTGGATATGGGGCTGCTTTAGAGGTTTGAGCAGAGGAGTGCCGTGACCTCACTGCTGAGGTGGAAGCAGGGAGACTAGTCGGGGGACTACTGCCGTGGTCCAAGCAAAAGATGGCGGGGGGTGGACTAGGGTGACAGCAAAGGAGGTGATGGAAGTAGCTGACAGGCATCCAGTGAAGGCCGAGCTACTGGCCGATGGGATATGAGAAGAGAACAGATTCACGGAGTCCTCCGGATTCTGTGACCGGAGCAACTGGAAGGATGGAGTTGACGTCAACTGCAGGGGGATCTGTGGGTTTGGGGGAGAATCAGGAGTTTACTTTGCACACACTGAACTTGGTGTATCTACTGGACACGTAGGTTAGGCAGTTGGATGTAAAGAATTGGGAGTGTGTGCTTGTGCATGTGTGTGTGTTTGTGTATGCGCACGTGTGTGTGTGTGCGTGTGTGCCTCCAGGCATCCTCGCCTGGATTTGTTGGCGCACAGGTAACGTCTCGAGCCTCAGTGCTGACTGAGGTTACAAGGGGAGGGAACACAGAAGGAGACGGGAAGGGGTCCAGACCCTGAGCTCCGGGAGCTTGAACTTTGAAAGAGGTGGAGGAGATGATTACGTGGATGAGCATCCGTGGTAACGTGTCGGTAGGCTGGTAAAGGGCCGAGGCAACGGCCAACAGGTGGGTGACCTGCAGTCCTGTTAGGCACAGAGCTCTTGGCCACGTGTCACCCGTCACTGCAGGATTTGACTCAAGGACCACGGATGGTGTTATTATTAGGAAAGTACAGGCCCTGTTCGTAATGTTTTCTTAAGTGTTTAATGACAGGGTGAGAGGAGAAGCCGAAGGCTGGGGAGGCCACGTCTGTGCCCACAAATGGTCAGCGTCATAAGGGACCTTAAAGTCACTGGAGGCCAGCGGGGAGACTCGTGTGGGTTCACACAGCGTCGTGCGGGACGATCAGGCACAGAAACGAGGTCTGATTTGTCCCAGTTCAGGGTGCTTTTCACGCTCTTCCCTCTTGGTGAGAGTTTACTGTGGATCATACCAGAGAAATAATACTGTGAAGATCTGAAGGCCTTTCTGCTCAGCCTGGAATGGCAAGACTTGGAAAGGGTCGTCCAGGTGTTGGTCCTGGGCTACTCAGACCTGCATCTCGGGCTGTGCACGACCTATGCCGTGACCAGCCAGGAGCATCCGACGGCTGCACAGAGGCCCATCTGCATTTCTAGAGTCGCAGAGCTACAAGCAAACCTTCAGCAGAATAACTCCTCCCTGTGGCCTCAGTGCTTCTCCTGACGTCAGAGGTTTGGCTCCTGTGTCTGATTTAAGGGGGAACTGTGGGCGTGAGATGGATCCTAGCCTCCTTCAAGAGGAGGAGCCCAAGAGGCAGCGGTGTCTCACACAGAAAAGGCGATCAGTGGCTACTTCTTGAATGAATATCCAGTGGGTGCCTCCACCAAGTGGAAACATCCCCTGCAAGCAGGTGAGCTGGAGAGGAGGGAGCCCTGAGTTGCTAAGTACCCACACACCCTCGGGCACTGTCTAAACCTCTCTGGAACTTGGATTGGAGCCGCTGGTGTAGATCAGTGGGAGAAGGCTAATGCGCAGTCAGACAGAGCATTAGAGGACTTCAAGGCAGCCTCAGGGCAAACGCTGAGCGGCGTGGCCACCCTGCTGCAGAGAGGGGCCACGGGGGAGTCAGGAGAGGGTCTCAGGAAGCACAGCCCCTTCTGTCTGTCCCATCCTCCTGACAGGGGTTGCTGATGCCAAGCACGAGGGGCGCCCAGCCAGCCTCCGCCCCGTGTTGGTGGCCCTGGGCTCTTTCCCGGCTGTCAGGTGTGCGCCCATTAGCAACTGGCTGCTGACACAGGCAGATGAGATCTGGGGTGCGGAGCCCGCCTGGGGGAGGTGAACTTGACAGAGCTCTCCGTCGCCTCCCTTTCTCCCCCTTCTCTGTGTGACCAGGGGCTGGGGCCGATTCCTCGCTGGGCCAGAGAACGCGGCACTTAGAGCGGCCCCTGACCCCTGGCTGATGGCTGTTGGTTGAACTTGCAGGTGGAGTGGGTCAGGGTCAGGGCTGTGGACCTGCGGTCCCGCTCCCAGACGTGGGGCCCTTTCTAAGCCGGCCTCACCCCCTCCGCATGGGAAACTGGGGGCAGAAATCACCCTGGATCGCTATGCTGAGTGGACCAAAGGCTCAGGGAAAGAAGGTACCAGTGTTTAATGGCTCTTGTGGTCTTTGCTACTCGCTGTGTGCTTCCTGGGCTAGCAGCGTGGAAATGAAGACTCTCGGCGCCCCCAGGTCTAGCCCACTGCTCTGATCTCAGCCCAGAAACAGTTTCTTCCAAGCAGCCTTTTTTGGCAACTTCACCCAATAAGCACCCGTCTCCCTCTGAACCTCCAGAGGGATGGTTCTCAACCTTGTCGGCACATTGAGACCACTGGGGAGCGGGGAGCTCAAAACACCCAGACGCGTGCCCGGGTCCTACGTCCTGAGATTCTGATGGAATTGGTCAGGGTACAACGTCAGGATTTTTTAAAATCTCACCTGGTGATCTTAATATTGTCCCCGGCTCATTTGGGATTTTCATGATTTACCCTCAGGACGATCACTTCAAAAAACGTCTTTAGGTGCTTCCCTGGTGGCACAGTGGTTGAGAGTCCACCTGCCGATGCAGGGGACACAGGTTCGTGCCCCAGTCCGGGAAGATCCCACATGCCGCCGAGCGGCTGGGCCCGTGAGCCATGGCCGCTGAGCCTGCGCGTCCAGAGCCTGTGCTCCGCAACAGGAGAGGCCACAACAGTGAGAGGCCCACGTACCGCAAAAACAAACAAACAGACAAAAAAAGTCTTTACCTTGTGCCTCTAATCAGAGACTGAACCACTTGGGCACAGGAACTCTCCTCCCACTCCCCGAGTGAGCACACATGGTGTTGGAAGGGATGGTGGGAGTCAGGACCCCTGAACGCTGGTCTTTCATGGCCGTGCCTGGCTGCGTGACCTTGCGTGGGTCACTGGACTTCTCTCAGCCTCAGATTTCTTCTCTACAAAAGGAGGTTGCACTGAAGCATCCCTTAAGGTGCCTGCCAGCTCTGATGTTTTGTAATTCTAATGAGCACTCAGGAAACGATTGACTGCATCCAGCCCACCGCCTTGAAGCCTGGTGTTTGACCCATTTTAGCGTGTTTTTGTCATCCTCCTGCTTCACGGGAGTAAGATGCTTGTGTTTCTCACCTCTGAAGATGTGTCTTCTCAGCTGGATGTTAGGCCTTTCGTGAGGTCATTTTCACCAAGCCTTCTCCTAGGCCACGGTGCTGCTCAGTCTGAGTTACAGCAGGGAATCCATCAGGCCCTCGGAACGGGCTGGCTTGGCCCTAGAAAAAGGTCTTCTCTGTCCTGATTCCCACCCCGTGGAGCAACGGGGAAAGCGGGCGCACTTTTTAAACCGACACTCACAGGTTAGAAAAGGGATGTGGGAGAAAGATCAGAGTGCAGGACCTAAAGAGAAAACATAAATCAAAGTCAGATGCCTGCTGGGTTGGGAAGGAAGAGAGTGGGTGAGCACGCACGCTGGGAACCGCAGACTCAAGTGGAGAACGTGCCGGCCCCAAGGACGGCGGCCTCCCCAGCCCTGCACAGAGGCCGCAGTGGAGACACGCACAGAACAGGGCCTCCGGCTGTCCCAGCACGGGGCCCTCATGCACGCTGATTGCACAGCAGCTCTCCTGCTCGGGGCTCCAGGGTCAAGCTTTCCTGCTGCTGTCCTTCAGGCAGCGCCCTTGGTTGTCCCTCGCAGCAGTACTGTCTCCGACTTGACCAGGGACGGCTCGCCCCACCTCCTGGCATCTTCTGTCTCCCCAGAAATTCGCCTGGGACAAAACAAACCAACCCACCCACGCATCTCCCGAGGGATCACGATGACAGAGCAGGTGCAGGAGCTCGCAGCTTGGGGTCTGCGGGCTCCTGCAGCGAAGCACCCTGAGGCCCTTGCTCATCACCGCTGAGCCCCTGGGGGCTCTTCTTAGGGGTCAAGCTATCTGCAGGCCTTTGGGAATTAACCCTCTCACAGCTCCCCTGGGATCCTTTGTTCTGCTCCTTAAGACTTAGGCAAAGTAATTCAATAATTTGGAGGGTTCAGACGTGTGGCTTTTAGTCTCTTTGCTCTGGACTGTGGGAAATGGGACGAGGCATTTTCTGTGCTGGAGCCTCAGTTTCTTTCAGATGTGAGGAAGGAACTATAATATCTGCCTTAGTCACAACACAGGACTTTTGTGTGGTCCGGGGTGCTGTTGGTAGAGATAATTTAGAAAACAGGAAGGACTGTCATGCTAGCAGAAGATACTGTTACTCTATCATGGTGCTTCCAGGTGGGCTGGTTCTTACTTGTTAGAGGCTTACTGTGTTTGGTGAAAACAACAGCCCTTGATCTCAAGAGGGAGAAATTGGGGCCAACTTCCATAGCAAGTGGTCCCCCAGCCAGTTTGGGCTCAGCAGGGAAGAGGCCAGGACTGGTTCCGGGTGTCTGTGTGGAGAAGCAGGCTGAGGCAGGGATTCAGCCTACTCAGGCATGGTTTCTGCAGGGAGGGGCTTCATGTGGCTCTCATGGGTGGGGTGGGCAGGCATGGCGGAAGTTAGAATTAATGTCCTTCCTTGAAGGAGCCGAGGGAAGGATTTGTTCTCTTCCTTTTGGGGGCACGGTTCACACCATTGCTTGTTCTGGTCAGTGTCCATAGACTAGGCATTAAAGGCAAATGTCCAGTGGTGGGAATGAGAAGCACAGGAGATGGATATTATTTGCCTGGGGCCAGATTTCTGGGGTCAGGTCTGAGGGGCCAAAGGAAGTGGGTGTAGGTGAAAGAGACAGGAAGGAGGGAGGGGTCAAAGGGCAAGTTGGGTGAAGCAGCAGAGAGTAAAGGGTCTAGGAGGCAGGGAGGGTGAGCCCCACAGATGGTAGGAGGTCAGGGAAAGGGCTGAGCTGACATCAGACAGAGCCGCAGTCAGAACCCGTCTCAGTACCCCACACGGGGCCTCCTGGTGTAACCGAGCAGGACCGTATGGGCCTTCCCGGGACAGGCCCTCGCCCGTATCCTCCGCTGGGCCCCCCTCTGAAGTGGCCAGATCATAGTATCTGATGCACACTTCCTGAGTTGCTTTACAGATGCTAAAACCACCACCAGGTGGAAGATGTTAACGATCTGATGACCCAGGCCTCCTGGAGCCCCAGGATTGATAACGTTGACCCTGTGACCTCACCATCAACCAGCCAGAGAACGGTGCACGAGCTGCTCGCATGCCCTGCGACTCCCCCGCAACCTGGCCTCTAAAAATGCTTTCCTGAAACCCATCGGGGAGCACCGGTCTTTTGAGCACTAGCCGCACTGGACTCCTTGCTTGGTCCTGCAGTAAATGCTACAGTTCCTTCACCACGACTCCATGTCGGTAGACTGGCTTTACTGCACTCGGGCCAGTGGACCCAAGTTTGGTTCTCTGCCTGTGGCCAACCTTCTTCAGAAAAGCCGGGGCCGTCCTGTGAGGACACCCCCGTCCCTGGTCAGGTCAGTTATCTCTCTGCCCGACGGGGCTACCTGCCCCCTTCTCTCAGGGGACCGTCTTCCAGACAGTCTCCAACTCAAAAGACCATTCCTTTATTCCTTTTACTTAGACGTGAAGCTCTTCACAGACACGTGTGAAAGGTGAGGTCAATTTCTTATCTTCCCAGAGAAGGAATTCAGGGGTCAGTGAGGCCATGCACCCTTTCTAAGGCCCCTCGACACGGGCGGTGGCCGAGCGCAGCAGCTTTGGCACCCAAGCAGTGCCGTCCCGCCGCCCGCTGCCTGCCCACCACGCCAGCTCCATCCATCTCTCCTGCCTCCTTGGGGGCATCTCAACCTTTCTTAGTCTGTCTCATGTAAGGTCCCTGTTGGCCATTTTCGCTTCTGTATTTTAATGGTTTGGACTAATTTCCACTTTATTTTTGTATTTATTTGAACACAATCACTTATAATGAGGCTAATGACATTTTGTCTCCATGGTGGTGCATTTTAATTTGGTTTCGGAAATGTCAAAGCGATCAGGCAATTTGGTATCTCGGAAACGCAAAACGTGGCGGTGACAATAGGCCCTTCCATCATTGCATCTCCTTGTTATCTGCAAGCTCCCGGGGCCGCCCTGTCCCACTGGGCCGCGTCGCGGCACTACTGTGGACGGGGACAGCGGTAAAACATCGCCAAGACAAAAGGCGAGGCTCCCGCAGATGGGCCCTTTCCAGAAAGCACAGTGAACACAATCAATCCGATCTCAGCACTCAGCAAAAACTGCCACTTGGGAAGTGGCCTTATTTTCCCGGTGGCACTTCTGTGTCGACACGTGTCTTTCCCTCCATCCCGCGGTTCTCCTCTGAGCTTCCTGCAGTCACCTTTCTCTCTGCTTTCCCGTTCTTTCTTTAAGACAGCGCCGGCTGTTTCTGGTGAAGTAAATATTCTAGGCTTTGCGCCCCCAAGGTTTCTACCTCATATTCCTCTTCCTCTTTTCACAACCTTTTAAAAATGTAAGAGACATTCTTAGCTTGCAACCCATATGGATGGTCAGGCAATCTTGAATTGGAGGGTGTTTAGGGAAGCGTTTAGGGGTATTTGGTTGGCGAGTTGAGTCCCGTTGCTTTCAGCGCGGAGGTCACTGGAGTCTCCGTCCCGTGTAACAGGGCCCCGAGCGGCCAGCTGGGCTGAGGTTGGGGTGGGTGGACCCTCTGATGGTTAAGTGTCGGCAAGTGTCTGCAGAGGTTGCTGACTGTGGCTTTGCTTTGACTGTGTGATCCCGGCTTGGCGGGTGTCCGTCAGGAGGCCTGCCTTGTCCCAAGTTTGTCTGAACTTGGAGCTCTCGCCCTAGACCTGCCCATCCTGCCCTTGCATCCTTGCGGCCCAGCCCTCCTCTAGCCAGCCTCCTCTGCACCCTGCTCTGCCCTTGGCAGGAAGGAGACGTTGTTTCTGCAGACGGGCCGGTGCCGCTGTCTCAGCTGAGAGCACCAAGGCTTGCTCCGTGGACGCTGATCTTTGAGATGGAAGCAGAACAGTGCAGGGGAGAGTCTGTGGTGAAACCTTCAGGGCAGGGCAGGGCCGGGCAACTCCGGCCTAACCCAGACCCAGCTTGTGTCCTAGGAGGCGGCTATTTAGAAGCCACTGTGTCAAATTCTTTGCCAGCTTTCCCATGCAGTAAAGATACTTTATCTCTATAAAGCAGCAATAAGTGGACAGTGTACTATATTTCACTTTTAATAAGGTGTTGCCAGTTGCACAGACTCTGTAGAGCAATTAGTGTCAGAAGCGCTAAACAATGGCGAGAACCGCATTCGTGTTTACAGATGGGAAGGATTTACAGCTGCGTTTGGAGGCGCGAAGGGCGGGGGAGGAGATGCTGACCAGCTGAGGTGAGTTAAATCCACTGCCCGCCCTGCCCAGTGTATCTGAAACTCCCTGAAGGCAGGCCCCTGATGGTGCCCGAGGTTCCTTCCTGGGGCTGGGAGGCCGCGCTGGTCCTCACAGGCTCCTGGCCCGGTAAAGAACACGGGTTTAGGGCTCCCACAGATCTGACTTTCGAAGTCAACTCTGCCATGTAAGGTTGACTCCTAGGCAAACATATTTCTATGAAGCTCATTTTCTACGTCTTTAGAAATGAGATGAAGAAATTACGGAGTTTAGAACATGGAGCCTCTTTGCAGTTCCGCCTTCAGACCAGCTGCTTCCTTTTACTCTGTGTCATTCCTGCACCATCCTTGCTGCTAAGGATGGGGGCATTTTCAAAAATCATATCTAAGCTAGATTATTTAACTTGGCCCAGTTTTCTCAGAACTGTCCTGTTTTCAGAACTGGGAGCCCTGCACCCTGGGGACTGTCCGTCCCAGGCACCCCAGGATGGCCGGTCACCCTTAGTCAAGAAGTATTTCTCCTCTCACAGGGGATGGGCCCAAGTGTTGCTACAGCCTTTGAATCAGCAATCCTGGCCCCGCGTTTCACTGCACACCAAACACAGGAGCAAACACCCCTGAAGGAGCATGGCTGAGGGAAGCTTGTCTTGCAGTAAAGTGCTGCGGGATCTGGACGGAAAGTCAGAGGATCTGGCTAAAGGTTCTTAGATTAATTTCTTCCCTGAAGATGATGCTATCATTGCTCCTTGGGAGGGAGAGGAGGCGTCTGTGTTTTTTTTTTTCCTGTGCTTCTGTGTGTTGAGGGTGTGTCCGTGGACTCACACACACCTGTGGATCCACTTCCCTGAATCGTGCACGTGACCCTCAGCCCAGCCCACCCAGGGCGGGCGGTGGGTGGAGATGAAGACCCTGGACCAGCGAGGAAGGGCCTCAGCTCCTCGGAGGTCCTGGTGCCCGGCCGAGGGGTTCAAGTGACCCTGGGCCATGTTCTTAGGCTCCGACCCGTCTCAGTGTGGACCTGGCAGGAGGTCTGAGGCTCTGCTCCTGCCGCGGTGAAGTAAGCACCCCCTTCAGTCCCTGGGGAGGGGGTGGGTGTGTAACGGAGAGTAACTCTCCCCCCGTCGCCCCTGGTCTGGGGGGTGGATGGGGGAAAGGTAGTCTCGTTGGATTACTGTTCCAAACTCATCCCATGGGAATGTTGTCTTTCCTTAAATAACAAGACAGGCTTTATGGAGGGCAGAACACCTTATTTAAAACATTAGTTCAAGTATTTGCTGGGTACCTACTCCATTTACGTTTTATAGGGGACAGGATGCCAATATAAAAAGGTCATGGAACCAATTAATTTTGACCACAGAAGCACAGACCAGCCCGAGACTTAATTTTGATCAGCGTTACTAGGACCCGCCGTGTGTTTGGACACCCCAGGCCGAGTGGCACAGGGTGGGGGGCTCCTAGGAAACCTGCGGGAGGGTGAAGGCCCCGCCAGGTGTGCACGGTTGCCATGATCACGGGCTGCCTGTGGGAGCCAGGCGGGACGTCTGGGCTCTGCTTCTGCCCTTGGTCCTGCTCCCCCACTGCGGGCGACGGTCTCCCCTCAGGGTGTACGGCCCGTCGGGGGCACTGGGGCTCAGGGCTCTCTGTCCAGGGCAGCGTCCAGTGGGGTTGGGCTGGCGCTCCCACAGGCCCATGAGGACCATCCCAGCTCCAGGTGCCCCCGCTCGCATGCTTCCCTGGTCTGTTGCGGTTCCGGGGGCCCCTCTGGGTGGTCCCTGTGTGCAGCCTCCTCTTTGCCTGCCAGTCGCCTCCCCTCCCCCCCACCACCCCCGGACTCCTCTCTTCTCTCCACCTTCCTGCTCAGTTCAGTTCAGTCCCGTCTCTGGGTTTGTTCTCCAAATGCGAAGGTTTCTATTTTCACACCTCGGTAATTGGTGCTATCTGTTGAAAGTAACTCTGGAACTCCAGCCTGCTAGGGTCAGGAGGAGTAGAATTGAATTAAAGGGAGTAGAAATTGGCTGGAAGCAGGAGGAAGACTTGAGCAGCATGATTTCTCTCCTCCAGGTGGCCGGCAGCCTCTGAGCCTTCGGAGCTCCCTGGCACTCGGGCTCCCGGCTTTGTTCCCTCCCTTGATGGGAACCCCCGGGGGGTGGGTAGGTGGTGGGGTGAGGGAGGCTCCCCTCCTGGCCTTCCCCCGCCCAGGGAGTGTCACTGAGGACCCAGACAGTACTCGCCCAGAAAGAGCATCATGTCAGTGAAAGGACATTGGAGCAATTAAATACGCAAAAACACCCCCTGTTCTAGTAGTGCAACGGCTGGGAGAGAGGCTCACAGGAGCCAGGGGTCTCTTGGTGACAGCGGCTAATCCATCCAAATCACGCCGGAGTGGCCGCCACAGTCCCGCTGGCCGGGTCTTGGTGGCGAGGCAGGTGTGGGCCCTGGTTGGTGCTCACAGAGGCTCCCTCTGCCCACCTGAGAGGGAGCAGTGGTTTCTGCTTTTCCTCCTTTGATGTTACAAAGCGAGTTGATCCTTAGATTTTAAAACAATTGTTTTCTGCTGGTGTTGTTGATCATCTGTTTCTGATCTCCTGGAAGGTTTTTCAGTTATTGGAAGTATCTCTTCTACAACAGGCAGCAGATGAACGGCCCCTGCTCACGGCTGTGAGGTATCTGTTCTCACCCCAGTCAGTTGTCGGTGGGTCTGCCTCCAGGACAGGGATGAACTTTGGGTGTGATTCTCAAAAAATCTCAGGATCTCAAAGAATGCACTTCCCCTTGGGGCCCAGGAAAGGTCAAAACAGTGAACTTCCTCTGTGGCCAAAGGGCTCCTGTTCCCTCCCCCGCACTTGGAGGAATGCACACACCCGTTTGTATGTCCTCCTTAGGACTGTATCACCTGTCGATGGTAGAGTATTTGGATAGCGGAAAATACGAAGAAAATAGAAGTTGTGCTTCTCTACTGTTTGGGATGCCGATGGAGGTTTCACAGGTGGAAACTCCCTGACCCTCCTTGTGGTTCCAGAAGCTTCTCCTCACTCCTCACTTTCCACAAAGGCTGCTGTGGTTCCATTCGGGTCAACAGGTTCAGGGGGGAGCTGGGCTGCTCTTCTTCAGTGCCGGGTGAGCAGAGCTGCCCAGAGCCGGTTTCCTCACCTGTGAACTGGCAGGGACGCTGCCCCTCACCACGTGGGGCTGTTGCAAACCTGGCCACACCGCCCACCCCGGAGTCCTTCAGGCTCCAGAGCCCTCCACAGTGATGTCAGCTCCCTATGTGTAGAGCTGCCGCAGGCCAGGCCCCATCCTGCCTTTCTCCTAGAGCTTTAATTTCTAACCTTCCCCCCCCGCAACCCCGCCGCGTTTCTCCTTGGGACCCGAGCTAGTTGCTTTTCTGATCCTTCATATCAAGCTCGAGTCCGTGTGCTCTGCCTATCATCTGAGATCCGCCGCACCTGGTCCTGGGGTGACTGTTAAGCTTCATCAGGTGTGTAAGTGGGTGGGCGGAGGACTGAGGGAGGTTGTCTCAGGTCTCGGGGCCGGATGAGCAGGGCAGGCTGCTGGGAAGGGGCCTTCATGTTGCTGTGTGTGTGTGCTTGGCGTTGCTCTGGTCCCGATTCTCTCTCTGATTCTTTGGTCTGTGAGCGTTTCCCTGCCTGGTCTGTCTCCTTTCCTGTCTTTCTGTTGCTGCCCTTCTGCTGCTCGGGCATAGCCTCTGCTCCACGTGCTGATGCGGAGCAGGGAGGGTTTTGGCTCTTCCCTGCAGGGGAGTCGGGCGGGTTGCTCTGAGGAGCCCCAAGTCCCCCCCAACTCTGGACCGGACCCACCCAAGCCCCTGGACCTGCTCAGGCGTTTGGAAGGAAGTGGGGCCGCTGGCCCGCCTGCCCTTCATTCCCCCCAACCCACGTGCAGAGGTGCAACCCTGGCCGTGGCCTGAAATGTATACAGGTGCAGCTGGTGTTCTCTCTCACATTGCCAGAGGCAGAGGCCAGAGCCTGAGAGGCCCTCTGACCTTGTGCCCTGGTCCCTGGAGATGACAGACCGCGTGCAGCGCGTCCCTGGATGCACCTGTGGTGGGGAGGTGCTGGTTAGTTTCTCAGGACTTGGAGGTGACCCAGGTTTAATAAAGAGGATTAATGGATTTGAGCTAAACGTCCTGGCTGTTCCAGGCAGAGAGCCTCTTCCTTCTGAGACAGCGACAGGCTCTCGGTCTGTGCCTCCTCTTTGGGGAAATGGCTCACATGCCGCCTTAAAGGGGCCTCCTTTCCTTCCCTTCCCGCTAACCCACCTGAGGTGGCAGTGTGCCCCGCAGCCCCCACACAACCAAGGGGCTCCTGGTGACAAGAATAGCAACAAAAAGGACACTTTTATTCTGCTGGTGGCAGATAACCACCTTTCTGAAAAGCATTTTGGCCACAAGAATTGAAACCTTTAAAAATATCGTGTCTACCCTTTCCCACGGCAAGTTGACAGTGATGATTTTCTTGCAGGATAATTAAGGATGCCTGCAAAGATGTGTCCGCCAAAGACGATGGGGACAGAGGTGTGTAGCAGTGGGGACTGAGTTAAATGTATGACACTGTATTTGTGCATTGGGATCATGGACATTAAGAAAAGATGCTATAGAAGCGTTTTTTGAAATATGTTCAGAAGTTCTAAAACACCATGTGTAGTTAAACTCATTTTTGTAGAAACGTCTGCCGCGTGTGTGTACAGGTGAAGGATGTGCGCCTGCATGACCGGATGGCGAAACTCAGCGGTTTTGTTGTAGTGTTTGACTGACTTACCCTCACTTTCTAATTATTTCCGTAACTGTGTGTCACTTGTAATGGTAGCAGAGCAGAGTGGAATCTGTCGGGGGCCCGGCAGCTCCTCTGGATGCGCCCACCCGGGCCCAGCCTCTTCCCCAGGAAATACAGGTGCAGCTCCCGACAGGTGGGATGGGGGCCTCTGGGTGACAAAGCCACGAGCTGCTCAGACTCACACTTGTGATGACTGGTCCCAGGTGGTGCTTCCGAGTGTCCTAGGAGAGTGGGGCCCTCTGCCCGGGACACCCCACCTGGGCCCCCGGGGATAGGGTGGTCCTTCCCAAGGGAGCAGGTCTTAATCGAGCCCTCTGCCTGCCCCAGGACAAGCTGGGTCGCTTCCTAGGGTGCATCTCAAGTGCACTTTCCTCTCCTGGCTCCCCTGCCCCACCCCTCATGTGGCTGATGCCGCCATGCCCCCCAGGAGTCTGTCCTGTGTCCAAGAGGAGATCCTGCGTCCCGGGGCCTCACCCTTAGGACGTGTCCCCTCAAGCCTCCATCAGCCATGAGGCGCTTACTCATTTCCCCTTAATATTTATTTAAACTTTTTAGTGGGCACTGAATTTCGACTTTTCTGACATTAATTGCCTGCTTATGTCTTATCTGTCTCTGGTATTCACATCAGGACTACTTTTTATTTTCCCTTTTGACGTTTGGCATCATTGTCTCCAACTTAATTCTTGTGCAACCCTGGGGTGTGTGTTTATCTATGGCCATGTCTTAGTTTGCTATTAAAAGAGTGTTCTGAGCAGCTCATTTTACCAATGATTTTAGCCTCAGATCTTCATGATGTTCTGGTTGTTTCTCCTTGCTTTTATATGCTAGCTGTTATCCGGAGTAGAGAAAGGGCAAAAAGCTAGAGTGAAAAGAGTTTGTCTCCTCAGGGACCAAGTTCTAAAAGGAAGGAAGAAAAAAGGCAGAAAGCACTATGCAAAGCTCTCCATCGTTGGATGAATGGATAAAGAAGATGTGGCACATATATACAATGGAATATTACTCAGCCAGCCATAAAAAGAAACGAAATTGAGTTATTTGTAGTGAGGTGGATGGACCTAGAGTCTGTCATACAGAGTGAAGTAAGTCAGAAAGAGAAAGACAAATACCGTATGCTAACACATATATATGGAATCTAAAAAAAAAAAAATGGTTCTGAAGAACCTAGGGGCAGGACAGGAATAAAGATGCAGACCTACTAGAGAATGGACTTGAGGACACGGGGAGGGGGAAGGGTAAGCTGTGACAAAGTGAGAGAGTGGCATGGACATATATACAGTACCAAACGTAAGGTAGATAGATAGTGGGAAGCAGCCGCATAGCACAGGGAGATCAGCTCGGTGGTTTGTGACCACCTAGAGGGGTGGGATAGGGAGGATGGGAGGGAGACGCAAGAGGGAAAAGATATGGGGATATATGTATATATATGTAACTGATTCACTTTGTTATAAAGCAGAAACTAACACACCATTGTAAAGCAATTATACTCCAATAAAGATGTAAAAAAAAAAAAAGAAAAGCAGGCCTTCAGCACTGGACATGTCTGTGAAACAGAGCCTCCCTCTCTGGGAGGGTTGCAGCCAGCCCTGGGGGGAGGAGTCCACCGGTGGCGGCGCTCCGGGTGGAGCCCAGGCTGAATCCAGCCCTGCAGCTGCTGTGAGGTCCCCACCTCCTCCCTTGTACCCACTGACTGGCCTGGCTGGGTTTCCCCTTGGAGCAGGACAGGCCTCATGAGACCTACCTGATGTAAAAACCAGGGTATCCAGGAATGACGTGGTTTCCCGAGTATCCGAATTAAATATATGATGACATCGTGTGTGATCCTAGTGCATTGTTTCTGCTGTAGTTACCTGAGCTCCTGTCCTGCTCCCAGGCTGTTACGAGTTTTAATCAACCTGTAAAGCTCCCCGTGGGATCTCGGGATGGAAGGTGCGAGCGAGAGAAGCACAGTCATTCTGCTACTTCTGCGTTTTCCTGGTCCTTTTACTCCTCTGGCCCCGTTTTCTTTCTGGCGTATCTGTTCTGCTAATCGAATTGCAGACCCTCAGTGTTTCCCCCTTTTTAAGCTATATCATCCATTTGTAACCAGACAGAGGTTCTATGTCTAGAAGGAATATTTCAAAGCACACAGTGCTGGGTCGCCTTCTGTCTCTGGGTGTCTTCTGGGTTCTGCGCCTGCCTTATGGGCACTTGTCTGTGTTCTGTCTCTCCCAGTCTTCCTTCATGTCCTTAAGGAAATAGAAAGTAGGTATTCCTGGGCAGGGATTTATACACACGATAGTGGAATCTTGTTTATGATCAGGAACTAAGCTGTAACCAGGTAGTAGATATTTTCCCAGCCCATGACAGTGATTTCGATCAAATGAGGTGTTTTTCTCTCCTCACCCCATGTGTAGTGATGCCTTCCAGAAATGAGTGAAGGAGGCACTTCTTAAGGCTGAGTGATGCTGGGGGCTAGGTGGCCACGGGCCCAGGACGGGCCGACACCAGCTGCCCATGGGCCAGCCTAGCATCCAGGCTGCCTTCTGTGCCTTCGCTACTCCCTTCCTTCTCCACCCCGTATCTTAACAAAGATCTAAAGGGGAGCAGGCAAGAAGCCGTAAAGATCTCTGGGAAGCAGCCTGTCTGCTGCATGTGGGCACCTGTCTGGAATATAGCAGGGTGGCCTCCATGACCAGAAAGAAGCAGGACTGCATAGATGCTGGGTTTTATTCTAATTGAGATGGGAAACAATTAGATGGGAGGTTACTGGGACCTCTTCGTCAGGGAAGTGACGTGGGCTGACCTGGCTTTGAGGTGGGGACAGCACCTCCGTCCCTTCCGGGGATTTCCCCTCCTATTGGCATCTGCGGTGCCTCTGGAGCCTCAGTTTACTTCACTGATCCACCATCCTATCCCCCATCTTATTTCCCCAATTGCTTTCTAAATCTTTAGAGAATGTGAGATGCAGAGATGAAATTGTAGGAATATAAAATATTCAAGTTTATTGGGATATAAACAGACTCACAACATGAGTAAAATACTGACCTATAAAAAAGCAGGTCCTTTTGGAGTTTTCTCGTCATTTGCCTGTGGGCCTGGTTGGAAATCAGAGTGGTGGGTGCCTGCTGGGAGTCGCAACGTCATACCATTTTATTTTTATTTTATTTAGTTCCACTCGGAACTTTGGCTTGTATGGGTTCCTGGCGCGGGGGTGTGCTGTAACAACCAGCTTTCTGAAGGAGAAAAAAACAAACCCTTATTTAAAAACTCCAAAACTTGGAGGCAACC
This sequence comes from Mesoplodon densirostris, assembly GCF_025265405.1. NCBI lineage: Eukaryota > Metazoa > Chordata > Mammalia > Artiodactyla > Ziphiidae > Mesoplodon > Mesoplodon densirostris. The sequence goes on along the minus strand of NC_082667.1, from coordinate 124,484,414 downwards.
GAGATATCCCTCAGTACGTGAATGAATAAACAAACTGGTCTATCCAGACAATGGACTGTCATTCAGCACTAAAAAGAAATGAGCTACTGAGCCATGAAAAGACATGGAGAAAACATGAATGCATATCACTGAGTGAAAGAAGCCAATCTGAAGAGGCCAAATACTGTATGATGGATGCCAAGTCAGTGACATTCTGGAAAAGGCAAAATTGTGGAGACAATGAAAGGATCAGCGGGTGGGTGAGGGATGAACAGAGTGAGCATGGAGGGTTTCTCGGGCAGTGAAGATGCTCTGTATGACGTGACGATGGATTCGTGTCATTACACATTTGTCCAGACCCACACAGTCTACAACAAACGGGTGAACCCTAATGTAAACTGTGGACTTGGGGTGATTATGATAAGTCCATGTGGCTTCAGTTGTGACAAATGTCCCACTCTGGGAGTGAGGGATGTTGATACTGGGGAAGGCTCTGCATGTGTGGGGCAGGGGTTCTGGGGAAATCTCTGTATCCTTTCAATTTTGCCATAAATGTAAAACTGGTCTAAAAAATGCCTTGAAAATAATCCCTGCTTTGTAGCATTTGCTAATTCCAGGGTATAAAAACTTCATCCATGGCTGATTTCCAGCTACCAGTGTGCACAATGTGAGGTACCTAAACCCCCACGAAAGTGACGTACCGCTTTGCTGTCTGCTAGGTTCCCACGTACATGAGTTTCTTTCTAGACTGTCACTTTGACACCATTGATCTATTTGTCTATCCCTGTGACTGAACCATACTACTTATAATTACCATGGCTTGGTTAGTTTAATAAATGTTCCTTTAAAATAATGTCTTATTGATTAGTCAAGCACCAGCCTCACTGGGACTTTGATTGTGATTACTTTAAATGTATACACACACACATTTAGCATCTCTACAATATTGAGACTTCCCAATAAGACCACACATCCATTCAATAAGTAGAGTCTGTTATGTGCCAGAGACCATCGTTGTCTCTGTGATAGACAAGGTTGCCACAGTTCCTGCTCTTACAAAAACATATATTCTGGAGGATGAGGTTGGGAAGATTGGTAATGAGCAGGTGAACAAAAGGAAAATGTAAAGCCCATTTCAAATGACGTAAATACTAGGAAGGTTTATAAAATGGGACACAGCTAAGGGGGGTGTCCTTTGGATTGTTTACTCAGGGCATCATCTCTGAGGAATGACATTTTAGCTGAGGCCTGATCACAGGGAGACAACGGAGGAAAAGTCTGAGAAGAGTGTTCCAGACAGGAGAGCCAAAGACCCTAAGGTGGGAACCACCTTGTCAGCTTTGAGAGATTAAAAGAGGCCAGTGGGGAACATGGTGCAGTGTGAGGTGTTTTCCCAGCGATCAGAGATGGAGACAAAGATCCTCTTGGGTAGGGTCTTCCAGGCTGCGGTGAAAGGTTTGGATATTATTCTAACCACAATAGAAAGCCTTTGAAGGGATTTGTGTAAAGGGGAATGATTTGATTCACAAGTTAGCAGCCCATTCTCATTTCTGTGACAGGCATAGATTGTGTGTGTGCTGGGAGAGGAAAGAAAGGAGACTATTTAGAAAATTGTTGCTGTAATCAGGATGAAAGATGACGGGGCCCTGGATCACGGCAGTAACAGTGGAGCTGAGGGATGCTCGTGGGTTTTGCATATGTTTTGGAAGTAGCGCTGGAGGGCTTTCCGATGCACTGGTTGTGTGGAGGGAGAACCAAGAATGGAGTGGCCGCAAAGAGCTCCGGCTTGAGAAACTAATTGAATGGGAAGGTTACAGAGGGCAGAGCACGTGGGTCCCTCCCGAGTCCTTGTGGACTCTGTTTTTACTCTAAAATATCATCCCAGTGGAGAGGTCAGGAAGGAGGTTGGAGTTGTGAATCCTGAGTTCTGGGAGAGTTCTGCCAGCGATAGTTACGTGAGAACCATCAGTGCGAGGCATCACGGGTTGAGATAGGAAGACAAACCCGATGGTGCACTTCTGAGCAAGGTAAAGAAGTGTTTCAAGAAGAGGTGGTTCTTGTACGGAATGCTGTTGATGGTCAGGTTTGGAGGGCAGAGAACAGCTGCTTCAGACCTCAGGAACTGGCAATCGGTAACCTTAACCAGAGTAATTAAAATGGAATGGTAATTTCGGAAGCTTGACTGTCGTTGAAAGAATGGGGCTTGGAGAAATTGAAATACAGTCAGTGTTCGTTATTGCATTGGTTTCATTCTGCAGGATCACTTCAAACACTGTAGTAGTGATTGTGGAACCACTGCTCCCACGGGAAGAAGGGTTACATTCCTGTGAGCCTCTGGGTACAGCCTTTCATCAGCCGATCGATACACAAACTTATGTGCATTTCTGTTTAAAGACACCTTGTTTAATATATACTGTTGCTTCATTACCGTTGAGCTTGTGGCCCAAAGCACTGTAATTTATACCTGGATAGAGCTTATCTACACACATTTCCTCCATAAGGCACATCTCAGCTTCCTTGCTGTTAGGGACACTGCAAGACACTTCAGTACTACCCTTGGGGGCTGTTTTAAACAGTGAAATCACCAACAAAAAGCACAAAAATGGGGAAACTGTGGCACTGAGTAGACTAAGAAAAGGACAATTGTTTAGAGTATGACTTGCTGAAACAAGGGCACATGTGTCAGGGCGAATCACATTTTGTGCTGCTTGGCTCACATCCAAGAATTATGGCAAACATGCCGTGAGTATTGGTTTTGGGGTTACAGATAAGATTTAGCAAATAGGCGGATTTGCCTCCATGGAATCCGTGAGTAATGAGGGCTGACTGTATTAACTAACTATAGGTAACTCTTTGGAGATGTTTCTCTGCAAGGTTTGGTATGGTAATGGAGGTCTTATTTTGCTTTTACTATTAAAATTTTTTTCTTATTTTATATTGGATTATAGTTGATTTACAACGTTGTGTTTCAGGTGTACAGCAAAGCGATTCAGTTATACATGTACGTGTATCTATTCTTTTTCAAATTCTTTTCCTATTTAGGTTATTACAGAATACTGAGCAGAGTTCCCTGTGCTGTACAGTAGGTCCTTGTTGATTATCTGTTTTATATAGTGTGTATATGTCAATCCCAAACTCCCAATTTATCCCTCCCCCCCCAACCTTTCCCCTCTGGTTGCCATAAGGTGGTTTTCTAACTCTGTGTTTGCTTTTAAAAACATGGGTGATCCTAGAGTATGTTTTTAGGGTGGGAAGACTGACCCAGTACAGAGAGAAATTTGACGATGACCGCTGACCAGCAAAGTCTTCAAGAACGGGAAGGGGGGAATCCAGGTCATCAGTGTAGGAGGAGGCTTTAGATCAGAGCAGTAACCTGGCGAATTCCCTGTCAGGGCTGTTTTTATGTCCTTTTATAATTTTTTATAGTCTTATTCACATGGTTCATGTGTATTTATTATTAATTCCTAGGCATGCTATAATTTTTGGTGTTTCGAATGGGTTTTCCTTATAATTGTACTTTATAATCACTTATTGCTGGTATAAAGGAAAGCTATTGATTTTTGTATGTTTCTCATATCTAGTCACTTTAAACTCTTAGCTTTGATAATTTTTTAAAAAGTTGTTTGCATTTCTAGGAAAACAATTATATTGTTTTTAGATAACATATCTCCCCCCCCAGTGTTTATTTAAAATCTCTAGATGGATACTCTTTTCTTGTTCATAATTTTATAGAATTGCCTTCTGTGTTTCAAAATTTAATATGAACCTTGCTACTAGTTTTGCTATGAAACTTTGTGAGCTTTAAAATGTTTCCTTTTTTGTATTTTGTCTAAAACATTCTTTTTTTTTCCATTATGAATGATTGTTAATTTTAACAAAAGCTCATTTGGCATCTAATAATATTATTACATGATTTTTCCCTCTATATTTTAATGTAATGACTTATTGTTGATAGATATTCTGTAGTTGAAATCTGGTGTGCCTGGCATAAACCCTACTTGGTTCTGGTGCAATTTCAAATATGCTGCTGGATTTTATCTTATTATTGTTTTACATCACATTATCTAGTAAAATTCATCTAAAATTATTATTTTCTGTAGCTGGTTTTAGTATGAAGGTTGTAGCCTTCTTAAATGGGTTGAGAAAGTTCCCAATCGTCTTTTCCTGTGGTTTTCACCACCTCTTCTGTGTCGTCATCCCCTCTTGCTTTCTTTTCTTGGGTTCATTCCTTGACAACATATCCACTGCTTGAACATGGATTTGGGCATCACTTCTAGGTGTGCATTTGCCAATCTTCCTCTTCATTTTAATTCTCTGAGTTGTCAACTCAATTTTCAACTGCTGGTTGGTTTCTCTTTCTCTCTCTCTCTCTCTCTCTCTCTCTTTTTTAAAATTTAGAATCTTAGGTGGAGATTTGGTCTTTCATTCATGGGACATTACCATCATTGGACCATGTATTAAGTCCCCTTTATTGTTTTATTTATGTAATTATTTCCTGTTATCTCCATTTTCTAAATGCCATTCCCCTCATAAAGAACCATTTAAGTGGATTTAATGTGTATCCTTTTAGACTCTTATGTATATATAGTTTACTTAACATAAATGGTATTGTGTTGCATATTCTATACTGTTTCTTTTTTTCTTCACTGTCTTAAAACTCAATATTTCTGTGTGATGACCTAACTTCTAACTACTCCTAACTCTCAGTGGGGCACATCTATCAAATTACACGTGTCTACTACTCCAGTGTGGACATTAGACTACTTCCAATATAAGTGCTGAGATGAGTATCTTTACAGGGTCTCTCTTAGAGACCCATGTGAGAATTCTTTGTGTTTGTATTTTCAGGAGTAGAATGCATGGTTGCAGGGTGTACATCACTTAATCTGCCCTCCACGATGGCAGCTGCGGTGTCCACCTCTCCCCCTGCAGGGCATGGGGTGTCCTTCTCACCACTGCCTTCAGTATTTGGCTTATCAAACTTTCTAAATTTGGGCAGCAGGACAGGCATAAATGTATCATTTTTGTTTTACTTTGAAAATTTTCTGATTGCCAATTTAAGTATTTCTTCATATACTTGTAAACTCTTTGTGTTTCTCCTTTGAATTCCTCATTTAAATTCTTTGCCCACATTTTTGTTAGGGTAATTGTTTCCTCCTTATATGCATTCCTTTTATAGTCTAAATACTAGTCTTTTGTCAGTTTCAGGCACTTCAAATATTTTTTTCCTACTCTATTGTTGCCTGTTAATTCTGTCCATCACGTACTCAGAAGTAAATTCCTAATCTTGGTGTGATTAAATTCATAAACTTTTGTGGACCATTCTAGGCTTTTGTTTAAGCAGTTGTTCTCCACCTCTAGGTCACAAAGGTATTCTTCCATATTTTCTTCTATTACATTTTTAGTTTTACCTTCTCATTTTTTCTTAAACTATCTTGCATCTATCTTTGAATGTAGAGTTAAATAGATAACAGTTTTATTTTTTTCCATATAATCTGATTTTCATAACATCATTTTTCTTTTCCCCAATTATTTATGTTGCCATCTTTATTGTATCTTAAAGCTCTAGCAGCTGTTTTCAGTGGTAACAAAACCGACAAATTTTGCCTGCAGGTCACAGGAGACCATGTACACCTTCATCCACATAACCTCTCGCCCCGTCTCCTCACCATCCTCAATCCTGGGGGATACTCCCTCCCTGCTCCCCCCACCCCCAGGACTGAGCCACTCAACATCAAGGCAGAGCCTGGACACTCTAGGGGTTTCCTGTGGACGTTGTTGATATTTTTGTTGTGTAACTTGGTAAATCCCATGCTGTCCTCTGTGTTCTAGTTTCCCCGTGGTTGATTTTAGGAGAGGGAGTCAGACCCAAGCGAGCTGGGTACCTTGATGAGGAACACCTTGCTGGATGCCACTGGCCACCTCAGACCTGGGACAGCTGTATTCAAAGTGACATTCCCTCTCCTGACACCAGTGCTGGCATTGTCATCAACCCAAATACCTGTCCCCTGCCCCCTGCCCCCTGCCCCACTGGTTTCTGTAAATCTGGGAGGCTGGTTGTGGTTAGGTAGAACAGCCTGGGGCCCTCGTGCTGGATCTGCCTGGAGAGCTGTGTGGCCATCGGCTGGTAACTTCCCCTCTCTGGGCTTTGCTGTTCTCAGAAAATGAACTGATTAGATTCCTCTCCTCTAAGGACTTGTTAAGCCCTAATGTTATATTTGATTAGTGAGAGCCCATTGGGGACAACCTGTTTCTGCATATAGAAGGTGTCCAGTGAATGTCTCTTAAGTTAGCCTCATGATGAAATCCTGGCCCGAAATTTGCATTATACTTTTACATCCACACACACTTAACCTCTATGAAGTCATTTAGTGTCAGTGGGCCATGTTAGCTTAGTAATAACTTTAGTCCTTCTTGTCACCTGTGTACTCACAGGCCTGGTAGAGCCCCATGTGTGCTTGTCCCACCGCCCTGCCCCCAGCGTGAGCACAAGCCCTTGCATTCTTTTTTTAATATGTTAATTAAAAAAATTTTTTTTATTGGAGTATGGTTGCTTTACAATGTTGTGTTAGTTTCTGCTGTACTGCAAAATGAATCAGCTATACGTATACACATATCCCCTGTTTTTTGGATTTCCTCCCCATTTAGTCACCACGGTCACCACAGAGCATTGAGTAGAGTTCCCTGTGCTATACAGTAGGTTCTCATTAGTTATCTGTTTTATACATAGTAGTGTATATGTCAGTCCCAATCTCCCAGTTCATCCCACCCCTCCTTCCCCTCTTGGTGTCCATAAGTTTGTTCTCTACATCTGTGACTCCATTTCTGCTTTGCAAATAAGTTCATCTGTACCATTTATCTAGATTCCACATACAAGTGATATTATATTTGTCTTTCTCTTTCTGACTTACTTCACTCTGTATGACAGTCTCTAGGTCCATCCATGTTGCTGCAAATCGCATTATTTCGAGGCCCTTGCATTCGTGCTAATCCCAATAAGACAAGGTAGTAAGACTTCTTGTTCATGCCCTGAGACTATGTAGTTCATTTAGATAAAAGTTATTCAATCATCTCATTCATATTGTACCAGCTTTCAGTACAGCCCTACAGTAGATGCCTCCAAGCTTAAAAAAGACATACATGATCCTCTGTAAGTAGTTTGAAGTCAACTTGGCAAAGTCAGGTACGGATGATACTGGTGCAGGTGCATAATAACAGTGTGGGGAATTAGTACAGGAATGATTTCAGGGGAAGGAGACGGTGTATTGAGGAAATATGGTTGGCAAGAGCTTCACGGGTGATGCAGGGTTTAACCTAGGCTTGAGGAGGATGCTTAGGATTTTATCCTCAGAAAAAGAGACTGAGAGATGCCACCTGAGGGCATCTTGATGGGGGATGGAGCAGTGCACAACCTGGGACACACCGAGGACCATGGGACCAACCAGTCAGGAGGCAGTGGGTCACCCGAACCATCTGGGCCATAACACCAGTGGGATAAGGATGGTGCCCGTGCGTGGTGGCCTGGAATTCAGGATGGGCAGAAGGCAGTCGTTCCAGGTGAGGATTCTAGATGGGTTGAGTGGGGCGCCTGGAGCCCTGTGTCTTGGGTCAGGGCACACAGCAAGCACACAGAAATCACTTAGGTCAGGAAGAGCCCCCTTTCGGAGCTTTCTTCCTTTTCCTGATGATGAAGTGAGAAGCGTCCTGGGCTGGCTCCTTGGGTGGTGCCTGGAAGGGGAGCTCAGAGTTCAAGGTTTTTCCAAGGCCAGGCCAGGCCACAGCACTGTGGATGAGAGGGCTGGGGCTGGTTCTGAGCTGGGATGTGGCCTGATTGTGACGTGTAAAGAATACGGGTCACACGTGTGGTGACATTCACTGATGGCCACGTGGGGACTGCTGTGTGCGAGGCTGGTTCCCAGCACGTCTCACTGGGATGTGTGAATTGGTTGGGGTCCAAATGGGCAAGTACCACGCTCAGCAGCTCAGGCCGGGGCAGGGCCAACCCTGCTACACTTCAGCTGAGTCAACATAGGGCGTGTCTAGAGCACTGCTTCCCGACCTCTGAACTCCCTCAGGGCTGTCGTGCAGGTACACTTCCCCACACACCACGTGTGTACCACAGGGGTTCAAGGCTGGGGCTGCGATTCTGTTAATGATGGTAACGCGAGACAGTGGGCATTTCCAGGTTCTTAACTCACTGGGCTTACCTCCTTTAACCTGCTCCCGTCATGACTTGGGCTGATGTAGGGGAAGCCTACCCAAGAACGTTCTTTGTATTTGGGACACCAGCACCGGTGCCCAGTACCGGTGCCCAAAGAGAACTGCATTTGCTGCGGTGGCCCTGAAGGGTCACTGCACTTGGGAATCACCCAGGCTGTGCTCGTGGACAGTGGGACACCTGGCCGTGGTCCCAGTTTCTGACCCAGTGGGTCTGGGGTGGGGGGCAGGCACGGGTACCTGTTACATCCACCCCCGCATGGTTCAGATGCAGGTAGTCCTGGCCTCCCCCACGTGGAGGAAGACTGATTGGCTGAGTCTTGCTGCGGGCCAAGCACTGCCCTAAACTCTAAACAAGTTATTGTATTTAATCCTTATGCATCCTTTAAATTGAGCACTGTTATTATCTTTATTTTACAGATCAAAAAAAAAAAAAAAGAAGAAGCAACACTATAGCCCTGAGGCTTAGGTAGATTAAATGATTTGCCCAAGATAACAGTGGCACAAAGTGACTGCATGGGATCAGGTTGGTGGGTGGGGCTTTTTTCACTTAACTCTACCCCTCAGTTGCTCCAGCCCCGGGGGAGTTCATTAGATACCAGGGAACAGAGTAACAAAATGAAAAATGGATACAGCTTCTGCTCTCAAGGAATTCAAAGCCTAATATTGGAGACCAGGCAGAAGCAAATGTTAAATGAGGAAACATGTAATTGAAATGTCAAAATAGTGTATCAAATGGAAACACTGGGCAGAAATTATTTTTTTCTTAGTTGTCTGTAGCTTAGGTTAGTCTCCATGGCCTTTGAAGGTGGTTGAACCTGTACCTAATTATAGGTCTGTCGTTTGTCTTCTATCACTTCTGGAAGAAAGGTGCTCGAAGGAAATCAGTCATCTGCAATGATTCCCTTAAGCATTGCAAGCCATGCCCCGGGGCTGGGATGTAGGGGCAGCTGTGGGCTGCTCCTTCCCCACGTGGCATCACGGACCCATGGCAGGGTCCGCTCCCTGAGGACACAGACACACTCTAGTCTCCCACATTCAGCCTGAAAGGCCCTTGGCCAGATTGCCGTGGCCTCTCAGTCAGTCAACTTCTTCCTCACCAACACAAACTCCAAGTTCTGTGTGAAGGAAGGAGGGATGGGACTCTGGGGGGAAAAGCTGAGGAGAAGCAGAGTGAAACCTGATGGTGAATTCGGGGAGGAGGCCACGTCAGAAAGGCCACGCTCTTTCTCAAAGCCCTGGATGCTCTCTGGGTGGATTGTGGATTCTGCCCTTTTACCCTGATCCACCCTATCCTGAGCAGATTTGCCCCTTTTTCAATAAAGGCAAACCAAAACTAAATCTATAATTATCACTACTAATTCCACTTAATTAGTCACAAGCCAGCCGCCAAATTGGCTTTCTCATAATTATCTGATAAGCAGTAAGCACATCTCATAGATTATAATTAACACTACTTAATTAAAATCTAATATTCATAACACCCTTTCCTCAAAATACATCTAATTGGTTGGGTTCATAACAGCAGCAGAGAAAAACTCTTCTTTGGTTGCCCCTCCGTAAGGACTTCAAATATCTACTTTCTTTATTTTCAGTCCCCTGAGAGCACTGAGAGGGAGTTACAGATACTGTTGCTGATTTATTCTTTCAGCAAGTTCTACATTTTCTCCCTGGGGGACTGGGGAGAGTTGCGGGTCTCTCCTCTCTTGGGAGGCATCTCACCAAACGAACAGACTGCTGGGCGCGGTGGCCATTTGGCTGATGCATGCCTCACGCCAGGGAAATCTCAGCTTCCATCTTGGCTTTCTTTACCTTCGTCCTGCTGCAGACAGTGTCAGAAGTTCCTGTCCACCTCTAAACTGGAAAAAAAAAATTCCTATCAAACTTCCTAGTGCAATTTTTGGAAATGAATGGGATTCAAAGCCGTTTTGAAGTTCGGAGTGGCTGTGATGTGTGTTTTTCAGCCACCGCGGTCTCTGGGTGGGCTGAGATCACAGGTGTCTGGTGTCTGATCCCTTGGGCGCCGGCTGGGATGAGAAGCAGAGCCATCAGCATCTTGACAGTGAAGAGACTATTCTTGGTGAGGTTGCTGGCCGCCCATCCCTGAGATAGCTCAGAGAGCAGGTGAAGGAGGAGCACACAGCGGGCGGCTGTTTCCTGTCCTTTCCGAGCTCGAGCTAAACTGACCCGCTGGCAGAGAGTCCCAGCCACCCTTCCCGCACGCTGGAGCGGGGACAGGAGGGTGGGGAGCGCGCCTGAAACAGAAGGGGCGGAGCTCGGCCACACGGGAGGGAGGACCTGGGGCAGAGGCGAGGCTACGCTCAGGACCCACTGTTCCTTGGCCGAGTAGAGGGAGGCTGAAGCTGCTGACGCCACGTGTTTTCCGAGGGGCTGCTCTGTACGGTTCCGAGCTTTCTGTCCACCATATCCTGTTTGTCTCACTGTCCTTAGGGCCTCGTCTGGTGCCAGGAAATGGAAGGAAGTGGATAGATGGTTTCTGTGTGGACACCTGGGTGCAGGTGGTCTAATACTCACGTTTCCGAATCTCAGACAAGGCCTAGGAGAGGCAGCGGAGGTGTGGGAGGTTGTCCCCGCTGCCTCTACCCCAGGACACTGACGCTGCTGTGAATCATGCCGTGCACATCTGCCCTCCCCACAAGGTTACACTTCTTGAGAGTGAGACCTGGGGTCAGTTTACTCACTGCTGGCTTCTCCACCACCTCCACAGAATCCAGCAGGTGACGAATGTTCATTATATTCCTGTTAATGGCTAGACGGATGAATGTCCTGTGACTTCTTTCCTACTGGAAAAAAAAAAAGGCAAATCCACTACCAGTTATTAAATATTTAATCCTGAACTGTGAGGTTGCTCTCATTTTCATTGCTGCTAAATTTCTCCCATGCAGTCCATCCAGATCAGGAAAAACTCACCACCCACCAAGTGGGAGGGAAGATCTACCTGTGATGTGTCTTGGTATTCCTCTATGTGCTTCTTTCTCTGTACCCAATCAAAACATTTGGCCAGCGGGTCCATCTTTAGCAATTTAAACTGGTTTTGGGCAAGGAATTCTATGTTGAGCTGTCCATTTATTCATGGCCCGTCAGGGAGCAGCTATAAATGCTTTGAAGCATGATCCTGTGTGTTCAAAATTACTTTAATGGGTTTTTGGCCCAAATGCCACTGTCTCCTTGTATCGTGGGTTCCTGTTGACATTGCCAGGTCGGTTGGGTGGTGACAGCTGCGTGGATACGGGGAGACCTCTGTCTGGGCCATCGTTTTGCTGGTGGCCCTGAGAAGTCTTTGAAGCTTCTCGTCTTTCATCCTCTCTCCACTCCCAGGGAGCCTCCGAATGAGCACAGCTTGCCACCCGCCACCCATTGGCCGGCGGGGGGTTCTGCTGCCATCTTGCCTCTATCATCCTGCCCCTCACCCAGCAAGGGCTTTTTTTAAAATTTCAGTGTCTTGGCTGAATGCATTTTCCTCCAGTAGGAAGGATCTCAGGGGAGACACTCTGTTTATCCTGTTCCTTTGACTGAAGCTGCCTTGGCCACCTAATCCCCCATCCATGCTGGGCTTTCTGTGATACCCTGGGCTTGAATAAATTATATTTTCAAAGGTTAAGACTGGATTTCAGCAGTCGACTCTCCCGCTGATGTCTTGGTTATTTTCTGAACGTAAGAAAAAGAGGGAGAGCTGGTGGGTTTATGAAGGGAAGAGCTGTCCTCTGCAGTGCTGTCACAGGATGGGGCCGTTAGTTATTTTGCAGAATCTCAAATGCTGTCTTCTCTGGGCTACTGCAGCAGGACAGAGGGGGCTACTTCTGCCGGTGCTGCTTGTTCTGAAAGCCCATGAGCAAGGGCTGGCAGCTGGGGCTTTGTCTCTCTGCCTGTACCATCTAATGCCAGAGCGAGGAAATGGGTGGAAAAAGAAGCTGGGGAATGGTAGAGGAGGGTGTAAAAAAGAGGACGAGAAACGTGATCAGTTCTCCCCTGGTCTGCAGCGTCCACGGAGCAGGTACTCGCTGCGTTTGCATCTTATCTGGCTTGACATACTTGCGTTCTCTGGGACGTGGTATTAAGGGGCAAAAAGAAAAAGCCCACACAACAATAAATAGAAAACATTCCCAAAATGCCCAGTTGTGTAGCAATGATATTAAGTAGCTACAGTGTCTGTGAACACACTGCTGTAGAGAAAAGCGGTGAGAGCAGGACTTGTTTCAGGGCCCAGGAGTGAAGGCGGAGGGATGCAGGCATCATCAGAAACTTCAGCAGCCTCAGTGGATACCCAAGCATGTCGCAGGCTCTGGTTCCTGGGCAGACAGGAGCGTGCCCTCCCCTGGGCCTGCAGATCCTCCCACAGTTCCTCAGCATCCTTTCTCTTCCACATCGTCCCTGAAGGAAGTATGTGCTTGCTGTGCACACTCGAAGGCCAGAGTCCCAGCACGCCGGAGGTCCCCCACCTTCCTCTCCTGCATTCTCTCGCCACGCCTGCCATCTGTCCTCTCATGCGCAGAATGGGTCTGAAATACGTACATTCAGGCCAAGTCTCAGAGGGCAGCCAGTCCTCTGAGTCCCAGGTGTTTACAGCCTATTGGCGTTTTGCCTTGAATGTCCTGAAGGGAATCCATGGTCGTGTGGACCTGTGACCGCTCGAGGAGCAGTTAGGCTGCACAGATAGAAAAACCTTTCAGTCTGGAGTTCTCAAGAGTGGTGATGTGAAATGAAGGTGCGAACGCAGCATAAAGATCACGTCTCCTCACTCCCACCCACGCTTCTCCTTTCATCAAATACCATTAGTTGAATCTCTCGAGTTTCTGGAGCCTCTCCGCTTCCCTCCTTACCCACTGCCTGTGTCCTGGGTCACTCCCCATCATCCTTGCCTGGTCCGGGTCAGCGTGGTCCTAACCCCTGGGCCCATCACCACTTGGGAGTGACTTGCCTGTGGTACAACGCCGACAGTTGCCTGCTGTCCTTCTTCAAGGACCGACCCCTGGCTGCCTTTGGGGAAAAATCGACTCCAGAGCTTGGCATTGGTTAGCTGCACCCCCTCTCCCCCTGCACCTTCACATCCTCATGTATCACCAGTCACCACCACCCCCCGCCCCGCCCCCGGGACTCTGACTCTCCGGGAGTAGTGACTGCTTTGCCCCGACCCCAGCTGGGCCTTGAGATACCCGTCCTGTGCTTCTGTGGAACCTTTGATGTTACCTGTCCTTAGACTTAACCACAGTGCAGCTTACTTGTCTTTCTTATTTCTTCTCTTGTATTAGACTATCATCTCTATGAGGATAGCAGTGTTTACTTAGAACAGTTGCTGATGAATAAAAGCTTGCTGAATTCGTCTGAATGGCATCTTGAGTTGCTCTCTTTAGAAGTAGGTGGCAATCTGATAAAATTAGAGAAATGAATGACAGCCTGCGATTTCCAGTCTGTGCTGTCTGTGTTTTCTTATCCGGATGCTGCTGTTCTCTAGGAGACTGTGATACCCTTGGCTTGAACCACATCCGTATACCCTAGTACAGGCTGGGACTGGCAAACTAAGAGCTCCTGAGGAATATTTAATTAATGTTTACGTAGATAATGTAGAGGTTTATTTATAATGACAAGAGAAACTGATTAACTTATCAAAAATAGATAAAATAAATAAGAGCAAGTAGAACAAGGAAAACAGAATGTAAGAAAGGGGGAGACTTCTGTGGACCAAAGAGGAACCCTCTTTCATCAATAGTAACGTTGACTTAACCATTTCTAGCTCAGCCCATTTTCAATGATTTTAATCCATTCCAATTACAAAGATCATATTATTAAAGTATTGCTTTCTAACACATTGTGCTGAGGACAGTAGGCATTTGTAAATTCTCACAGCATCTCTTTCCTCTTCTGCCAGTCACCAGTGTGCACGTAGGGCTTGGGCAGCCTGTCCTCACACCAGCTCAGCCTGGGTGATTTGAAACACTGGCTATGGACCTGGCTCCAGAGATGGGCCAATGACCCTGCGTGGCTGAAAGCATTGACCCCTTCTCTGCCATGACCAGCTCAGAAATCAGCCTGGGCCCCATGTTCTACATCCCCTCAGCTACGCTCCACTAAACAAAAATGCCTCACAAGCAAGCACGGGAAGGGCCCCCAATGTGAGATTCAGCTCCCCAAAATGTGATAACCTCAAAAATACCTTCTTTCCATTAGATGAAAGGTGGCGTTAGATTAACTAGTGGCATATATACGTATACATTTTTATTCATTTGTCTTTTTTTTTAGATTTATTTATTATTTATTTTATTTATTTTTGGCTGCATAGGGTCTTAGTTGCGGCACGCAGGATCTTCATCGAGGCAGGCGGGATCTTACGATATGGTGCGTGGGCTTCTCTCTAGTTGCAGCGTGCAGGTTTTCCCCCTCTAGTTGTGGCGTGCGGGTTCCAGAGTGGGTGGGCTCTATAGTTTGCGGCACGTGGGCTCTCTAGTTGAGGCATGCAAGCTCAGTAGTTCTGGCGCGTGGGCTTAGCTGGCCTGCGCCGTGTGGGATCTTAGTTCCCTGACCAGGGATTGAACCTGCGTCCCCTGCATTGTAAGGCGGATTATTCTTTACCACTGGACCACCAGGGAAGTCCCTATTCATTTGTCTTGAGTACTTGTAAGAGTAAACACTCTCCCCTAAAAGGAGCCAGGGTACTGTGGAGTGATGGTTGGCTGCTTCTAGAACTGGGGCCTTGGAAGTCCAAGCTGATCCTTGAATATCTTATACCAGAAAGCAAGCGTTCAGAAACTGATGAGAATGTGTGAAAACTACAGAGGCAGCAACTTGAAGAGGGTAAGAATGGCCTAAATTTGGTAAAATTTGAGCACCAAACCAAAAATAATAATAATAATAATAATAGTGGTGGGTTATAATATGTCTAATAAAACAGAGTTCATAATATTACTACAAAAAATAGAGACAGGCTCTTCTTATAGAAGAATACCAGCCAATAGATATAGAAGGAGAGCTAGAATTATGAAGTAACTATTTCATAATCACCAAAATAATTTAGGCAAGTATCATCAATGGGTATAAAACTATTGGTTGAAAGTTATTGGAATAGGATATTCATATAGTCTCGAAGTATCACCCACAGATTGTATATTTGATTACAAATGAAAACATGTGACATTTTGGAGAAAGCTGAAGGCACTTCTACACCAACCAAACATATTAGCATCCCCAGTAATGAGGCGAAGTATACTCCGAGTCTCCTGATCCAATGTACCAAGAGTTCACCACATCACCCACGTGGTATTCTTGGTCAAAGATGTGTAACCTGAATCTAATCATGAAACAGTCACATAAATCTAAATGGTGAGACAATCTACAGAATAACAAGCCTGAACTCTTTAAAATGCCAACGTCATGAAAGATTAAAGAACAACAAAAGGTAGAGAAGACTGTTCTTGATTAATAGAGGTCATAGAGACATATCAGCTACCTACGATGCACCATCTCTGATTAGATTCTGGATCAAATGAGGGAAACTATGTGAGACACTGGGAGAACTGAAACACTGAATATGAGCCATAGATGAGAAGCTCTTCTTGTATCGATGTCAACTTTCTTGAATCATTGTGGTGTTCTCAGGAGACGCTGGAGTGTGTGGGGATCAGTTTTTATCACCGTGTCTGCAGTGTACTTTGAGCTGGTTTGGTGGGGGACAGAGAGCCGATGGGGACACAGAGAAAGCAAGCACACGAGGCAAAATGTTAACAATGGGTGAATCTGTGAAACATCAATGAATCTTCATGGTAACATTTTTTTCAATTATTTTGTGGGTTTGGAATTTTTCAAAATAAAAAAGTTAAGGGAAAACAATAATAAAAAAAGAAAAGAAACAGAGCGGGCCTCCCACCAGTCCCATGAGCTGAGTTCTGAAGCTTGAGTAGAACACTGGGAGATGCAGGGCACGTACCTCACGGGACTCCCTTGCCCCTTTGACTCTCCTCTGGTTTCACGGGCCTTTGTCCTCTGTATTTTTTTGCAGGGACAAAACACAAAGTCATGTTGTTCACTAACCAGCTTCATTTCCTTGTCTCCCACTTAAGTGCATGACTCAGCCATCCAGCCTTTAAAGGGGTTCAGATTATTTGAAACCACAGATAACTCCAAGTCAGCCAGACGAGTCAGCATCCCAGTTTTAAAATGAGAAAGAACATTTTCTCAGAGACTTTTCTGCTCCTGGAGGAGGCTGGCCTCTTTTCATGAGAAAGACTCAGCGAGCTCTGTTGTCCATGCAGCCCCTGGCCCTGACTTTATTTAACCCTGGAGTCTGGGCCAGGTCTCTGTGTTGCTGTTTTCAGCTCTCAACCCTCCTGGACCCTTCTCCTGCCTGCAGCGAGAGGTTAGCCATTCAAAGAAGGCTGTAGTCAAGACTTAGAGGTGGTCCAGGTAAGACTCATGTTCCCTCTGAGCTCCCAGGATGGACCAGAGGGAGAGACAGTCTCGGGCACAGAGAAAGCACCACCTTCCTGGCTCTTCGGCCCTTGGTCAGCAGTGGCCCTTTGCGCACCGCTGGGGAGGCAGGTGGGCTAAGGGTGGGCAGGAAGGGTGAGGCCGTGCTCCTGGCCCTGTTGGTAGGATCAGGCTAATGTCTACACACCTGGGGAGGACACTGCCAGTCCTCAGGGCCTGCTCACAGGTATCTTTGGCCAACCTTGGACTTTCATTTGCCAGAAACACTGGAGGATTAGTCCTCACAGGTGAGAAAAATAAAAGGATTCCTTGTAGTGGGAAGACAGTATAATTTCCACGGGCTACTTCTGGATGGACGTCGGGACTGTGGGGACTCTGCCGGCTGTCTCAGTATGGGTGCTCAGGCAGATGCCCTGCGGAGCCATGGCGATGTAGCCCCAGCCGTGCTCCCCACCCTCCAAAAACTGAGCGGGATGGTGCGGTGTGGAGGGCTCCTGACCTAAGGCTGGGGCTTGGCCGAACTGGGACTCATCATTACTGCAGGGAGAACCTGTTCTCCACCTCTGCCCAGGGGACCATGATGCTCTAAAGTCACTGTTGCCTAAATACTGTCTTGTGCCCAACTGGGGACGTGCAAGTCGTGTTGCTTCCTACAACAAGCATGGCCCCTTGCCTCCTATTTCTCTGTAATCGTGAGTAGATAGTGGCGAGAAGTGTGTCTCTATTGAAGAGACCACATTGTGCCATTCAGAGTGTCGCCAGGGAAAGGCTGGGCCTGGCTTCTGGCTTTTGCAGAGGATTTGAGGATTAGTGCTAAGAGTTGTGTGCAGAAAAGAAGAGAAACTTAAGACCCTCATCTCTGAAAGCAAGTGCTAAAAGTGTTCACTTGTCTTCTTGCCAGAGGCCAAGAAACAAAAAAATCCACCAACTTTCCATTCTCACTCCCTGCCGCCCCCGACCCCAATCCAGACCCAGAGCCTCCTGCCCTCAGCATCGCCCGGCGACAGCCAGTCTTCCACGTCTGCATCCGGATCCCTGACATAGCCTGTCTGATCTTAGTCCCCCTGCCAGGGCACCCATGACCTCTTTCTGTTTGCTACTCTCTTTCCCAGGTGTTTCTGGCAGAAACTTTGTTTCAGCTCGAGTAGCACATGAAATACACTGTGACTGTTCTTTTGCTCATCTCATTCCATATTTCCCTCTTTTTTAAATCACATGTGCCAAAATTTAAATGGCAGAGGAGGGCTATGACATCTCAGAAGTGGCCTTCCGTTCCCATGCCACAGACAACAGTTCCTCTGTCCTAAACAGTTCTTTAGTGTCTTCCCAAATTCTTCTGTGCTCAAGTATTCTGTATCTCTGTCTCTGTTCCCATCTCTCTCTCTCTCTCTCTCTCTCTCTCTCTCTGTCTCTCTGTCTCACACACACACACACCCCACAGCATATAATATACCATATTCTGTATCTTGGCCTTTTACTTAACAATATTTCTTGGAGGTCCTTTCAGATCAGTGAACAGAGAGCTTCTTTACCCTTCTTACATCTCCCTTTGGTTGCTTCTCCTGTCTGTTTTGCCGTTTCTCTGAAATCTTTCTTTCAGATTCTGACTTCAACGCTGCTTCCTATGAGAAGTCTTCCCCTGTCACTCCAGCCTCCAGTGAGCTCTTCCAAGGCTGAGCTCTAGATGGTTTGTTTTCTGAATTACTCGTTTTCCATATTGCTGCCTGTCTTTAATGTGCTTGGGTCCTAGTTTCCCAGAGAGATGGTGGGTGATGTCCTTCAGGGCAGGGGCCGTGTCTTCCCCTGCTTCGTATCTCCTACAATACTCCAGCATCTAACAGGGGGCCTTGTCCACCACAGAGGTGCAGTTAGTTTGATCTGATGGACAGCTCAGGGGACAGAATTGGTCAGTTCTGCCTTGACAGAGAGTCTGTGTCCGGGACCAGCTTTGTTTGCACTGACCCCGAATGAGTTCTCCAGCCAACAAAGCCTTCTTGGGCATCTCTGGGAATGAAATGTGCACTCATGCCACGCAGGGTGTACAGGGCAGCCTTTCCTGCTCGTTTTCCTTCCACCGCCAGTTGCTCTTTCCATTTTTCCTCCAGAAGTCAGCCAGTGAGTAGGGTCTGCTAAAGCTCCACGTGCAGAACGGAAAGATCTACTCTGGGTCAGACGTGCTTGGGGTCAGGCCCTCGTCCACGCGGGACTGTTGAGTCCCCAGCAGTTCTGCTGCGGTCAGGGCTGAGGACGAGGCGAAGCAGGGAGACCACTTTCTGCCAGCGTCCTCACTGCCCTTGTCCAGGTGACGCCTGTGCGGACCACAGGGTGGGGAGGCCCTGGGGCTCCGGCGGGAGTTGCTCCTCTGAGAGACCATCCCAGGGTGAAGTATTGCTACATCATCACTTCATGCCCGTCTAGTTACTGCTAATAGACTGATTAATTCAGACTTAGGACGCATTCCCAAAGGAGCCATGGTCAAAAGCTGTGCAGAGTGTTTCTTTTGTGAGTCGATCATGTTGTTTTTTTCAAGTTGGGAATCCGCACTTGGCTTCTGGGACTTAAGAACAAATCTCCAGTTTCTGGGAGTTTTACAAATCTGAGCCCGGGTGCAGAGTCAGCAGCTCTGGGAAGGCGGCCCGTAGTGGCTCCAGGATTGCAGGATGGATGGATGGATGGATGCTCAGCGTGGCTTATTGTCATCTCATCTAGGAAGACGGAAAACAAGCAATCAGAAAGATTTTCACACACAGAGTAGTACGGTCCAGGTGTCCCAGACAGTAAACGTTTTTAATTGTTTAGGAGCAGGAGAGATTATAGTGGGCTGAGATGGTTCAGGGAAAGTTTCACTGAAGTATTGGACTTGAAAGACCCCTTAGATATGTATATGTATAACTGAGTCACTTTGCTGTACAGCAGAAATTAACACAACATTGTAAAGCAACTATATTTCAATAAGTTAAAAAAAAAAGACCCCTTAGAAGGAGCCGGATTATTGAAAGAAGAAAGGCAGGAGGAGAGAAGGAACAGATGTGAGAGGCGAGATTCCAGAGCCTGAGTTCTTATCCTCCAACTGCCGGGAGGGCGGTGTAGCTGCAGGGGGGCCTTTGTGCAGTTCAGGACAGAGACAAGCTTCACAAGGCCACTGGGTTCAGACCTAGGAGAGTGAAGGGGAGTGAACTTAGAATTGTGGGTTCTTCCTGGAAGCCATGAGGAACTCCTGATGGGTTGGTTCTGGAGGGAAGCGATTGTTAAGGAAAAGCAGAGAGACCGTTGTGGAATGGATTGAAGTGGGCTGAGGCTGGAGAGAAGAGTTCAGGGTCACTTACATTGGTTACTTCAGGTGATTTGTCTACAACCCAAGGGAGGTATTAGGGTACCAACATTTAGGAGAGAAATAGCTCTTATTTAGTCATTCATACCGTCGTGGGAATGAGCTGACCAGAGTCTTTATTTACAGGAGAGGAAGTACATCAGCCAGTTAATTCTGTGCCAGGTCAGCGTGGGTCGGCACCTGGGGTCTGGGCCAGATGGGCCTTCTGCTGTGGTCCCACCAGGGGGCCCAGGATGCACGTTCCTAGTTATCAGTGATGATTGTTTTTCTACAGCATCCTCTGCTCTCACTCGAAGAGCGTCGTGAACACATTATACTGATTACCTCCACCCAGAAGGAGAGGCTGCAGCTGATTTCACAATGCAGGGGAAGGGGCTGGGGAAGGATGAGCCGAGCTGTTGTGGAGAATTCTCCTGACTGCTGGTCAGAAGCTTTTCCTCCCGGTGTCTCAGTGGAACCCGTGGTACCTGGAAGGGCTCTTGGCCAAACATGATTTTGTCCTAATCCTGTTTGCTTATTTTTTTTAACTTGAAGTATAGTTGATTTACAGTGCTGTGTTAGTTTCAGGTATACAGTGAAGTGATTCAGTTATACATATATTCTTTTTCAGTTTCTTTTCAATGTTATTATAAGACATTGAATATAGTTTCATGTGCTATACAGTAGGACCTTGTTGTTTATTTTGTATATAGTGGTGCATATCTGCTAACCCCAAACTCCTAATTTATCCCCCTCCTTCCCTTTGGTAACTACAAATCTGTTTTCTATGTCTGTGAGTCTATTTCTGTTTTGTAAATAAGTTCATTTGTATCATTTTTTTAGATTCCACTATAAGTGATATCATGATATTTGTCTTTGTCTGGCTTACTTCACTTAGTATGATCTCTAATTACATCCATGTTGCTGCAGATGGCATTATTTCATTCTTTTTTATGGCTGAGTAATATTCCATTATATATATGTACATATATATATATACACACATACACACATACCATATTTTCTTTATCCATCTATCTGTCAATGGACACTCAGGTTGCTTCCACGTCTCCTGTTTGCTCTTTGAACATTTTCTCCAGGGCTCCGCTGTCACTTTAAATCTGGTGCTGGAAGCCCATGAGAGGTGGTTGTCCAGCTCTGAGCGGACCTGGGGCCCTGCAGCCAGGCTGCCACGGGCTGAATCCTCCAGGGCTTGGGAGGCTCTGCCTGTGGCTCCCGCTCCAGGGCTGCAGAACTGCACTCGCAGGCGCCCGGGGAGGCCTGGGTGTGCTGGGAACGTGGGAGAGCAGCCTACAGCCTACACCTTCTACCTCCCGTGGGGAAGGAATGGGGGGGGCAGAGGTCTGGGGACCACGCACGTTTAGCCCACGGGAGATGCCGAGCAGCAGAGTGCTGTGACGGGACTGGGCTCTGAGGGACAGCGGGGAGGTGGCAGCAAGGGTCACGTGCAGTCTTGACCCCTGCCATCAGTGACGGGTGAGGGGAAAAAGCCTTGGGTTTTGTCATTTGTTTTAAAATTTTTACATCTTTTGAAACTACAACACCAAAATGTGCAGCTAGCCCTTATCACCTAATATGTCATTTATTGAGGGCATTTACTGTGTGCCAGGTACCAGGCATCCTATGTGAGAGGTTGTCTGCCATCCCCGCTGCAGGGCTGGCAGGTCACAGCCAAGTGGCAGAGGGAGTAGGTGGCTGAGGGGGAGGAGACTGGATGTCTATTATTATACTATACAAATAACCTGTTATGTAAACAAGCCTCCACTGTTTCCCCTCCTCCACACTGCTTCCCAAGGTTCAGACACCAGATTGACTGATTCCATCGCAGTGGCCATTGTCTGTTTTCAGCTTAGAGGGTGGCAAGCCTGGACAACTGGCCAGTGGACTGGGGCATTGTGGATTGGGGGTGCAGATGGTGTGGGACGCTGTGGATTGGGGGTGCAGCAAAAAGGGCTGGGGAGGCAGAGGCGTGGACACAGGGCCCTAGACGCAGTTCTTCCCTTTTTCTCAGTTGGTGAGATGAGAATGACCACCTGACCCGCAGGTGTGTGAAAATACTGATCAGATAAGCTGCCTGGAGTACCTGTCATGGGGGAGGGGAGGTACTCAATAGTTCTTAGTTCCCTCTCTTGTTTTTTTCTTGGCTTTTTTGTTTTTGTTTTTGGTTTTTTTTGAGGATTTTCTCCCCTTCTTAAAGTACTATTAATCCAGTGCTTGGGCCATTATAGGCATTCAGTATATAACTTCAAAACAATAAATACGTAGAAGTATACGAATATGTTATTTTACTCAACTTGCTAGAGAACTTTCTTGAGGCTCCTGTGACTACTCAGATCTGGGGATGCAGACGGGATCGGGGAGTGATTTGTAAAACCAGATGTGAAGATCCTGAAGGTGTCCAGCAGTTCACGATGATAACTTCCATCCATATCACAAATTGTGTCACATTTTGCACTTGAAAAGGAAGGGCATGTGTGCCTTCTCCAAGCTCTGGGAGGGAGGGTAGGGATCCTGTGTGCATTTTGCCTGCGGTGGGCCTGGTGATGTGATGGCAGGAAACCAGATCTTAGGGGTGCACTGGGAGCAGCCTTTTCCTGTTCCCAGAGCTCCCAAACCTCATGGAGTAGCAGCGGGTTAATTCATGGTTCACAGATGTTTCACTGCGTAACATGCAAAAAAGGAACAACTTCCTCAAATGAATTTTTTTGGGAAGGAGAAAATAGCAGTAGTTGACTTTTTTTTTTTTTTTTGAGCATTAAACTAAATACAAATACCTGTTTTAACAAAACAAGAACTCTTGCAGAGAATATGCCAGAAGCATCTGAAGCAGTGGGTTTCCATGTTCTTCCATGGGCTCTAAGGATGAAATGCTTCTTTGGGAGTCTCGATGCCATCTGTCTTATCTGTTAGATATCAGCTAGGATACCCCGTCTTCCTCTCCCTTCCTCCTGTCCCCACCTTCTTGTCCCGTAATTAGTGAATCTGAAGTATTAGTGCATTACAATTGAAACTCATCTAAGTTTACTATTACACCTAAAAAATGTTTCTGTACATTTTCTGAAGTGAAAACAGATGTGGCCATATTTGTACTATAAATATGAATTACAGTTCCTTGGCCAGAGATTGGATGTTCTCATAGTTCAATCCCAGACTATCTTGTGGGCCCCATTTCCCACGCTTCCCTAGAAGAGCCTTTTGCTTCAGTAAAACTGGTTTCCTTATTTCCTTATCTTCTGCTTCCACTGGCCTCCTGCTTACGAATCCTGTCCATCTGGGAAGGTCCTTGTTCAGGTTCTGCTTTTTCTGGGAGATCAATGATCAATCAGTCAATAACCATAATGACCTCGCCTTCCTTGAATGAAGATTTAGCCTTTATTCCAATTTCTGTGCCAGTCACTTGTCCTGGGTGGTTTTGTGACTTCTCTTTTATTTCAGTCTCAGTTTACATTGTTAAGCTTGTTAAGCGTCTGTCTTGTCTTCTAGCAGATTTCTCTCTTAGAACTCTGTCCCCTGCCCTTTCTGTCCAGCACACAAAGCAGAATACTTTACGTGTTGAGGAGTTTGTTGTATACTCTTTGCAACAGTGGTGCCATTGTTGACGGGTGAAGAGGGAAGGGTAGGGTTGTCTGGCCTTTTCCTCTGAGATGTAGTGACTGGTTGAACGAAATAATACGCAGAGTTGTGATTCAGATACCCCCATGTTTGAAGTCAAGTCTACTTATCAGATTAATTTCAGCAAACATTTTATTTTGCAAGACACTGCAGATAAACAATAGACTAAGACATTTTTAACCTCTGGAAACATTTAAGCTTGAACTCAGGAAATAAACAAGCACATTTATAACTAAAAAAAGACAAAAAAGTGAATATGACAATATGCTAACTTCCGTGTGCTGGGTTCAATGGCCTATTTCTCATAGGTTATCTCCTTAATCCTCCAGTATCCCTATGAAGTCGATGATATTATTATCTCCATTTTATAGTGTAGGAAACTGAACCTTTGAGAGGCTACATAATCCACTCAAGGTTGAACAATTAATGGAGGCACTGGGATTTGAGCTTTCATCTGACCCCGGAGACCAGAATCTAAATCACCAACTTTACATTTTCTCAGAATTCCATCATGAAACGAATGATATTATAAAATATATATATATGCTTATTGACTTAAGACATGTGAGGTCCACAAAGGGAGGAAGGTTTCTGTTAGAACCCCACATCACCACCTGACATAGATAGAGTTGATATTCAGAAAAGTGTTTGTTGGACAAATGAACTAAAACTCTTGTATACAAATAGTGGTGGACTGAATATGGTGCCCCAATGATGCCCAAATCCAAATCCCCAGAACCCATGAATAAGTTACCTTCCATGGCAAAAGGGACTTTACAGATGTGATTAAGTCAGGAATCACGGGATGGGGGGTTGTCCTGGCTTTCTTGGGTGGGTACAATGTAACTATAAGCATCCTTACGAGAGGGAGGCAGGGGGCCAAAATCAGTAGCAGGAGATACCAGGACAGAAGCAAGAGGTTGGTGCGATCTGAGGAAGGGGCCGTGAGTTTGGGCTGCCCCTAGACTCTGGAAGGGCAAGGAAACACTCTCTCCTGTAGCCTCCAGAAGGAATTAGTTCTGCCAGCACCTTGGTTTTAGATGTCTGTCCTCCTGAACCATGAAAGAATAGGTTTGTGCTGTTTAAGTTGCCACCTTTGTGGTAAATTGTTACAGCAGCAATAGGAATTCTTGTTCACTCTGGTCTCCACTCTGCCTGCCCTCATCCACTGTCAAAGCAGCAACCTTGGGACTTCCCTGGTGGCACAATGGTTAAGAATCCGCCTGCCAATACAGGGGGCACGGGTTCAATCCCTGGTCCGGGAAGATCCCACATGCGGCAGAGCAACTAAGCCCGTGAGCCACAACTACTGAGCCTGCGCTCTACCCACGTGCCACAACTACTGAAGCCCGCGTGCCTAGAGCCCGTGCTCTGCAACAAGAGAAGCCACCACAATGAGAAGCCCGCGCACCACAACGAAGAGTAGCCCCCGCTCACTGCAACTAGAGAAAGCCCGCGTGCAGCAGTGAAGACCCAACACAGCCAAAAATAAATAAGTTTAAAAAAAAAAAGCAGCAGCCTTTACAGAGCAAGAAGGGCTGAGTCCACGAGCCTGAGGTCATCCTCACCCCATCCTCTCACTCGACCCAAAGTCAGGTCCTCCTGAACGTCCCTCAGATTCGCTGATCTCCACTCCTGTACCCTACCCCTAACCTTAGTTGATGCTATTTTTATCACCCCCTTAGATTTCTGGAAGCAGCCTAACATCTCCTGTCCCCAGTCTTCCTGATAAAATCTGTTTTCTGCTTGTGTCATACCGGCCACCCTGATCTTTCCTGGTTTAACACGTTTGAGAGCTAGAGTTCAGTATAGGAACTTGTGTCCTCTTCAGAGATAACATCCGTAAGGTTTTACTTTAAAATTTATTGAGTTAAATTACATTTTAAATAACGCTGTCGTTGTCAGGTGGAGTTCTTACCCTGTTGCTAGGAGTATAAATGACAAATCCTTTTGGAAGTGTAACATGCATCAGAAAGCTTTAAAATAATGCTTTAAAATAATGCTTTAAAACTTCTGAATCATTTTTGTTGTGGTAAAACATACAGTTGATCACTTGCATCATTTTTGAGTGTGTACTTCAGTGGCATGCAGTATTTTTACTCTTCTGTGACCATCATCACTATCCACCTCCAGACCTTTTATTACCTGTCCTCCCAAACTGAAACTCTGCACTCATGAAACAGTCATTCCCCATTTTCCCCAGCCCTCATCCCTGGCAATCATCATTTTAGTGTTCATCTCTATGAATTTGGCTATTTTTAGTACCTCATCTAAATGACATTATACAGCATTTGTCCTTTTGTGACTGGCTTATTTCATTGAGCATAATGTCTTCAGGGTTCATCCATGTTGTAGCGTGTGATAGAATTTCCTTCCTTTTTAAAGATGGATAATATTTCATTGTGTGAATAGACCACATTTTGTTAATCCATTCATCCATCAATGGATAATTGGATTATTTCCACATTTCGGCTGTTGTGAATAATGCTGCTATGAACATAGGTGTGTAGGTATCTGTTCCTGTCTCTGCTATCATTTCTTTGGGGTGTATCCCCAGGAGTAGTATTGCTAGATCATGTGGTAATTCTATGTTTAATTGTTCGAGGAATCACCAAACTTTTTTCTGTAGTAGCTGCACCATTTTACATTCCAACCAGCAATACCCAAGGTTTCTAGTATGGGCCATCATTTGCACATCTTCTGTGAAGAAATGTCTATGAGGTCAGTTGCCCATCTTTTTAAAAAATTGGGTTGTCTGTTCTTTGGGTTGTTGACTTGTAGGGATTCTTTATATATTCTGGATATTAGTCCATTATCAGATTTGTGACTTGAAAATATTTTTTCATATTCTGTAGATGACATTTTCATTGTTGATAAAAACTTTTGCATAGAAGTTTTAAATTTTGATGAAGTCCAATTTATCTATTTTTTCATATCCTAGAAACATGGCCAAATACATTATCATGAAGATTTTTCTGTTTTTATCCAAGAGTTTTATAGTTCTAGCTCTTGCATTTAGCTCTTTGATCTATTTTCAGTTAATTTTCATATATGATGTAAGGTAAAGATTCAGTTTCATTTTTTTAAATATGTGGATATCTGGTTTACTCCAACGATTTATTGAAATGACTATCCTTAATCCATTGAATGGTCTTGGTACTGCTATCAAAAATTATTTGACAATAAATGTAAGAGTTTATATCTGGACTCTCTATTGTATTTCATTGGTCAGTATGTCTGTCTTTATGTCAGAACCACACTGTTTTGATTCCTGTAGCTTTGTGGTAAGATATCTAGAAGTGTGAGACCTCCACCTTTGTTCTTTCTTTAAGATTGTTTTGGTTATTCAGGGTCCCTTAAGTTTCCATGAATTTTAGGATGTACTTGTCTATTTCTATAAACAAAGTCATTGAGATTTTGATAGGGATTGTATTGAATCTGTAGATTGCTCTGGGTTATATTGACATCTTAACAGTATTAAATCTTCCAATCCATGAACATGAGTTATCCTTACAATTATTTAAATTTCTTTCAGCAACATTTTGTCATTTCCAGTGTACAAGTATCTTACCTCCTTGGTTCAGTTTTTCCTAAGTATTTTATTCTTTTTTATACTATTATAAATCTAATTGTTTTCTTAATTTCCTCTTCAAATTATTCATTGTTAATGTATTAAAATGCAGTTGAGTTTTGCATGCGATTTTGTGATCTGTAACTTTACTGAATTTATTTATTAGTTCTAATAGTGTTTGTGTGTGTGTGTTTAGAATGTTTATGGTTTTCTACATAAAAGATCATGTCATTTATGAACAGAGCTAATGTTACTTCTTTTTGAATTTGAATGCTTTCTATTTCTTTCCTTATTTGCTCTGACTACTACGTTCAGTACTCTGCTGGATAGAAGTGGTGAAAGTGGTGTCCTTGTCTTGATCTTGGATGAAAAGTTTAGTCTTTCATGATGGAGGGTGACTTTTGCTCTAGGTTTCTCAGAAATGGCCTTTCTTATGTTGAGGTAGTTTCCTTCTAGTTTGTTGAGTATTTTTTTATCATGAAAAGGTGTTAAATTTTGTCAAATGCTTTTTATGTACTAATTAAAATGATCATGTATTTTTCCCCTTCATTCTATTAATTGCTGGGTATTACACTGATTTTTAAAAAATATATGGATCCATTTTTGTATTCCAGGAATAAATCCTGCTATGTCGAGGTATAGCGGGATGGTTAATATGCTATTGAATTCCGTGTGCTGGTATTTTGTTGATGCTTTTTACATAAGTATTTATAAGGGATATTGCTTTGTAGTTTTCTCTTCTTGTGGTGTCTTTATCTAACTTTGTTATCAGGGTAACATGGATCTCATAGACTAAGTTAGGAAGCATTCCCTCTTCAATTTTGGGGAAGAATTTGAGGAGGATTTGTGTTAAGTCTTTTTTAATGTTTGTGAAAATTACCAGTGAAGCCATCTGGTTCTGGGATTTTCTTTGTTGGGAGTTTTGATTACTGATTTAATCTCCTTACTAGCCATAGGTTTTGGATTTTCTATTTCTTCATAATTCAGTCTTGATAGGTTGTACATTTCTAGGAATTTGTCCATTGCATCTAGGTTATCCAATATGTTGGCGTATAATTGTTCATAGTACTCTCTTATAATCATCTTTTATAAGTTCTCTATTTCTTTATTATACTTTATTATATCTTGGTTACTAATTTTGCAGAAATAATTGTAAAATTGGTAATAATTTCCCCTCTTTCATTTTTGATTTTAGTTATTTGAGTCTTCTTTTTCTTTTAGTCAGTCTAGCTAAAGATTTGTCCCCTTTTTTAAAGAAGAACCAACTCTTGATTTCACTAATATTTGTTACTGTTTTTTAATTTTATTTCTCTTTAATTTTTATTATTTCCTTTCTTCTGCTAGTTATGGGATTAGTTTGTTCTCTTTCCACTTTCTTAAGCCCTAAAGTTAGGTTGTTGAGTTGAGACTTTCTTTGTTTTGTTTGTTTTTTGAAAGGAGGTTTATATTTTATTTCTTAGAGAACACAACTAAAGATTAGAAATAGTGACATTTGTGTCTATCACCATAGTTGGAGTCACAATTACGAGTGGGAAGTTTTTTTTTTTTTAACATCTTTATTGGAGTATAATTGCTTTACAATGGTGTGTTAGTTTCTGCTTTATAACAAAGTGAATCAGCTATACATATACATATATCCCCATATCTCTTCCCTCTTGCGTCTCCCTCCCACCCTCCGTATCCCAGCCCTCTAGGTGGTCACAAAGCACAGAGCTGATCTCCCTGTGCTATGTGGCTTCTTCCCACTAGCTATCTGTTTTACATTTGGTAGTGTATATATGTCCATGCCACTCTCTCACTTCACCCCAGCTTACCCTTACCCCTCCCCGTGTCTTCAAGTCCATTCTCCATGTCTGCGTCAAGACCTTCTTTTTTAATGTTAGATTTTACAGCTACAAATTTCCCTCCTAATGTCACTTTCGCTACATCCCATAAGTTTTGTATGTTGTGGTTTCAATTTAATTTGTCTCAAGATATTTTATAAATTTCCTTGTAATGTCTCTTTTGGTTGTTTAAGAGTATATTGTTTAACTTCCACATATTTGTGAATTTTCTAGTTTTCCTTCTGTTGATTTCTAGTTTTATTACATTTTGATTGGAAAAGATACTTTGCATTATTTCAATCTTTTAAAAATTACAACTTATTTTGTGGTCTAACATATAGTTTAATAACATATGGTTTATTGTGGAGAATGTTCCTCGTGTACTTGAGAAAAGTTTGTTTTCTGTTATTGCTGGGTGAAGAGTTCTGTATGTATGTGTTAGGTCCAATTAGTCTATTGTGTTGTTCAAGTCCTCTCTTATTAATATTCTGTCTGGTTTTTCTATGTATTATTTAAAGTAGGATATTGAAATATCCTCCTATTATTGTAGAGCTATTTATCCCTTCAATTCTGTCAATGGTTGCTTCCCATGTTTTGGAGCTCTGATGTCTCATTCATATATGTTTATAATTGTTATATTTTATTTTATTTATTATTTTGTGGTGGTAAGAACACATGAGATCTACCCTCTTAACAATATATTTGTTTTATCTTCCTGATGAACTGAACCTTTTATTATTATATAACATCCTTACTTGTCTCTTGTAATAATTTTTGACTTAAAGTCTAATTTGTCTAATTTTAGTATAGCCGTCCCTACTCTCTTTTGGTTACAATTTGCATGGACTATCTTTTTCCATCCTTTCACTTTCAAACTATGCATGTTCTTACATTTTATTTTTATTTTTTAAAATATTTATTTTAAAAAATATTTATTTATTTATTTATTTAGGCTGCACTGGGACTTAGTTGCAGCATGTGGACTTCTTAGTTGCAGCATGCATGTGAGATCTAGTTCCCCGACCAGGGATTGAACCTGGGCCCCTTGCATTAGGAACATGGAGTCTTATCCACTGGACCACCAGGGAAGTCTGTGTTCTTACATTTTAAGTAACTCTGTTTCAGACAACATGTATTTGGATACTGAGAACATTCACTAGGTGTGAAGGAAACCCTCACATTGCTCTGGTATATAACCCGGATGTGGACTATGTAGGAATCACAAGACTGAGGTTGGGGCTAGGAACCAAATAGCCTCTCAAAAGAAAAATGGGTTTAAATAAAGAATAAAAGAAACCATGCTACCCTCTTCTGTTTTTTCCTTTTCTAAGAAGATTGACCCCGTATTCAGGATGGTCTGGTAGTAATATGTGAGACACTGCATTTTAAAATCTGCATTGACAAGAATGTTTTATTGCAAACTTTCAAAATTCAATAGTTAACTTTTAAAATATGTTTGTAAGAAAAGAGTGCTTTTCAGCTTAGTGAAGAGGGCAAGACAGGCTTGGGTTTTGACTAATGAGCTTTGGCTTTAGGGCTGTGTATGTTAAGTTAAAGGGGAACATCCTGTCAGTAATGTAAACTTCCAAGGGAAAAAATAAAGAATTGTTTTGGGGGAAAAAAGGTAGATCTCATATTTGTTTTCTCTCTCTCTAAGTGATAGAAAAAATTGAAACCTTAAGGACCATTCATTCCTTTTATCCAAGTCTGGACCATGCTGTCTCTTTTTGTAACATCAAAGGAGGAGATATTGGTGAGTGACAGGTGACATCTCTGCCATCAAGATGTGTTTTTCTCAATCCAGTCAAGATAGATGAGTGTTTGACTTATTCTTAAACTTCTTCAAAGAGGTCATAATATCCCTTCCCTCAAATAAGTAATCTCTCCCATCACATTTACAGTCAGGATATAATGTTTTGCTTTCTTTCCCTTTACATTTTTTTTCTTTTGTCCTCTGGAATTAAATTAATAATAATTGATCAGCATCTTACTTAAGACAATTATAATATATTAGAAAATACTTGAATTCTACCCCAGGCTTCTCGTCTCCCAGCTAAATAGTTCCAAAGCTCTTTAACCTTTCCCAGCACAGTCAGTGCTCAATAAATATTGATCCCATTTTTCAGTATTCTAAGCACTTGGGACTGGAGGAAATTTTATCAGCATACCTGGGTTTGGCTGTATTTGTTTTGTTGCTAACCTAAGATTATGAACCCCTTTAGGGCAGAAACCATGCATGCCTTTTAAACTCTTTCACAAACAACGGTGTAGGGATAGGAACACACTGGCCTGTGATAATCTTGCCACTGATGGGCCTAACTGATGAACACAACGTTTTTAATATCCCATATTGGTGACATGGCATCAACGAATATGTTAAAGATGAATTTTTAGAGTCCAGAATTCAAAACCCTGAGGCAGTTAAGATAAAAAGAAAATGAAACTTGATCTCCAAAGTTCTGCAACTTTGATTACCCTGGTAATCAAATCAAAGAGCCTTAATCTGGCTCTTCTGGTATGGACTCATAAAATCCTAAGGAGCACTGCCAACCCTCAGGACTCCTGCTTGGGGAACATAGCTGGATTCGATGGCCTCTGAAGTCCCTTCCAA
The DNA here is from genome assembly GCF_025265405.1 of Mesoplodon densirostris. Lineage (NCBI taxonomy): Eukaryota > Metazoa > Chordata > Mammalia > Artiodactyla > Ziphiidae > Mesoplodon > Mesoplodon densirostris. The sequence goes on along the minus strand of NC_082667.1, from coordinate 124,452,831 downwards.
GCCTCAGATGATGCGATTCTGTGAGACCCCAGTGGATATAAATTCTCTTTTTCTCCCACCAGATTCCTGTGTGAATGGATTTCCTTTCATCTACACCCAAATATCTAATACCGTCACTTTAGACAACTGTGTGTTTGAATTCACATGCAAGCTCTGTCCCCAAACATTCTTGTGTATTTTGGCTTTCTTTTATCTCCATCTGTGGAGAAATATGATCTATTTCTGTGTTACTTGTGGACATATAGGTCTCTTATCCGTGGCACAGCGTATGCTGTGTAAGGATACAGTCATCCAAAGACCATCTTGAGAATTCAGGGCTGGTGAGCAGTGCCCTGGATGGAAGTGAGAAGTTGGGGCTGAGCGGTGTGTGGAGCTGGGGCACCCACACCAGCCCACGGATGCCCGCAGGATAGTGGGCTGTCAGCTCAGCCCAGTGCAGTTAAAAACAGCGACGTTTCAAAATACACATCCTTTTTTTTTTTTTTTTTTTTTGCGGTACGCGGGCCTCTCACTGTTGTGGCCTCTCCCGTTGCGGAGCACAGGCTCCGGACGTGCAGGCTCAACAGCCATGGCTCACGGGCCTAGCCGCTCCGCAGCATGTGGAATCTTCCCGGACCGGGGCACGAACCCGTGTCCCCGGCATTGGCAGGCGGACTCCCAACCACTGCGCCACCAGGGAAGCCCTACACATCTGTTTTTAAGCAATCTATACATTTGGCTTGTCTTCGTTTTTTGCACTTGTTTATTACAGGAGAAAAAACAAGCTTGTAGGGAAATTAAATAAATCATCTCTGTAAAAGGGAAAAGCAAAGTAATAAATTATATATACTTTTTTCCCGTGTCAGAGTTTAACATTTCAATATCTGATCAAAAGTTTTAAACCCCCTTTTTAAGGCTTACAGTCCATTAGATAGATGGGTTTTTTAAATGCACTTAGAACAGAACCTCATTGGGATTAAATTTTCAGTTCAGTTACCACCCACGTTATTTTTTATGGGCTTCATAGGAGAAACTTTAAAAACATCATTCAGTGCTCCAAACATTGCTGGAACTTGGTGTACTGTGAATGGTTTTGGTTTCCAAATTCAATTCTGCTCCATCTAGATTGGGAGAGAAGTAATACCTAGGCTTCCTCTCAGTGGAAACATCCCATTCAAGGCTCCTCTCAGCCCTTAGCAAGCACACAACATGTCTTCATGGAGTGAACTGGGATCTGGGGTTGGCCCTGTACTTCATTTATCCTTAAAGAAATTACTGAAGGTAATAAGTGCTTGGTTAAGATTTCCTGGTTTTGTTTAGTTCAGGTGTTGGTGGTAAGTGGAAGGCCTGTATGTTGATCTTCACTTTCACACTAACTAGTTTTGAGATGGTTGGCAAATCACACCTAGATCTTTCACAAAAGGCTTGGAGATGATTTAGGACCAACCTCACATGTGATAGAGGAACATGACACTGTCCACTGAGATTCAGCATCTCATTTAATGTCATAGAGAGATTTTTGTACTTAAGATTTGGTTTTCTTGACTCAGTGTGCAGTACTCTTATCAGACTATCTACTACCACACTATTTAAGCTGGTTAAGCTCCAAGGTAAGACATGGTGACCAGCTTTACATGATATTTTTTTTTATTAAGAAGACAATAGAAGTGAAATTATTTTCAAAGATATAAAGTAGATTATTAAAATAAGACAATTATTTGTGCATTTTATAGTGTGTTATTTTTCTGCTGAGTTTCCTCTTTGTTGTTACGTTTTCCTTTCTATTCTTGAGCATAGTTATAATAACTGCTTTCCAAATGCTTGTCCCCCCATTCAGAAATCTTCTGGGTTGTCATAGATTTGGTTTTCACTGATTACTTTTTCTCTGGATTATGGGTCACATTTTTCTTTTTATTTTAGTCTAGAAATTCTTATCATATTCTGGACATTGTGACCATTACAAAACTCTAGATTCTGTTTTGCTCTCTGAATATATTGATATTTTTGTTTTAGTAGGTAGTCAACTTGACAAGATTTAAATTCCAAACTGTCTCCTCTGTGGTGGGCGGCAATAAAAATTATTGTTCAGTCCTTTTAGCCTGAGTTGGGTGGCTTGTATTCTTCTCTGCACATGAGTTCAGGGATTGGCTAGAGATTTAAGCAGATTTTTTTTTGTTTAATGCAGAATGTAGGACTTTGCTTCTGTGGATATCTCTTTCATGGGATTTATCCCCTCAATTTGTAGCTGCGGTGGTCACTTCAAACTCTTCTGGTTCTGCAAGACAGTAAGGTCATAGATATTCTTTCAGTTTTAGTAACTCCATTTGGTGCTGACCAGAACTGCCTTCAGGCAGAAGTTTGTAACATATTGGAAATTTACCCCCTGCCATTCCATCCCCTTCTTTTAAGTGAATTCCCTTCAACTTTTTCCTAATTTCATTTGCTTGCCATTGCCTTCAGGTAGTTGGTTGGGTTTTATTTCCCCCTTAATTTAATTGTGTGTGTGTGTGTGTGTGTGTGTGTGCGTGTGTGTGTGTGTGAGATTTGATAGCTATTATCTGTGTAAAGTTTAATCCATTAGAAGCTATTCCTCCATTACCAAAAAGAATAGATTTTTTAAAATGAATTTCTTTCAGGAGTAAATTTTATGAATTGTTTTCAAGTTCTATAGTCTTCCTTTCCCCTTTACATACAAGATAAACACTCCTAGTATAAATATGGTAGAAAATCTTGTGTAACATACATTCTTATTGTATAGCTTGAATATCCATATATATGGTATACTTAATGTTTATGCTGTATGTATACATTAAGTATAGAGAACACATATATATCATACTTCTAAGAATATACACTATATATCCAATGCTTTCTTTTGTTACCTGGGCTGGTACACCAGACCTTTGATCTGCATATGTCTTTGTCAGCGTTGCTGGAACCTCACTGGATCACCCTGAGTGATAGGGGCAACTATTCTAACTTCAGTCTAACCACCATCTCTCTTCTCTGCTGTGCTGTCTCCACCCCTGCTTATAGCTGTGATCTTTTTATTTTTACCATGAAGCTACAGCACAGACAGCACAGGCTCCCTACCCAACCTAATCTTCAAAGTTAGCAGAGAAGGAATCAATCTCTTTTTTTTTTATAATTTCCATTTTCCTCTCTTTCTTTTCTTTCTGGACAAGTCCCATTTTTCTCTGAGAATTGTTGCCATTCCCACAGGGTGTTCCACGGCCCTTTCTGGCCTGTCTGCATTTTATATCCCTGAATTAAATTTGAAAGGTTGGTGATAGCCTTTTTGCTGAGTTGAGTCAGTGTCAAAGTAAGAAAATTTGAAAGAAAATGGATTGGTACTGGTGTGTCTTCTATTGCCGGAGGGCAGGTCAACAATTCCTGAGTCACTACAGTTTCTAGTTTCTACCTTCTGAGGATACCTTGTGAAATAGTTAGGATGATTTGACTTCAAGTAATAGTAAACCTTAAATTAATGGCTTAATCAATAAGAGTTCGATTATCTCTTATAACAAGGAACCCAGAGTTAGGAAATAGTCAATTCAGCATCTCCATGATGCGAAGGCATTCCCTGTCCTTCTCCTGGCTTTCCCTTTATGGTCACAGAGGATTGCTTCAACTCTTAGCATCACTTCTTCACGTGACAACATCCAGAGACAGGAGCATATAAAAGTTGTCCCTGTACTTTAAGAAAGATCAGATAGGAACACATTTTCCCCAGATCACCCAAAAAGCTCACCCAATAAGCTTTTTCAGGCTCACTGGCCAGAAGTGAGTCGTTTGCTCTCTGTAGACAATGAATGGGAAAGGAGAATGGAATCATTATCACTGCCTAGACTAGGTAGAGCAGGTTGACTAGCTCCCTACCCCGAATTTCGGTCCACCTGGAATCTCAGAATGTTATCTTATTTAGAAAAAAGGTCTTTGCAGATGTACTTAGTGAAGAATATTGATAGGAAATTATCCTGGACTTAGGGAGAATCTTACATCCAATGATAAGTGTCCTTATAGCAGGAAGAGGAGGGTACACAGGGACACAGAGAGGAAGTTCAGGTGAAGATGGAGATAGAGATTGGATGGATGTGGCCACAAGCCAGGAACACCAGGGGATGCAGCCACAAGCCAGGAACACCAGGGGACTGGAACCTGGCCGAGGCAAGAAACAATTCTTCTCTAGAAACTTTGAGAGAAGATGGCCCTATTAATACCTCAATTTCAGACTTCTGGCCTCCAGAGCTGTAAGAGGATAAATTTCTGTTTTAAGCCATCCAGTTCTGGGTATTTTGTCAAGACAGCCCTAGGAAACTAAGATACCAGAGGTTGGCAAACTGAGGCCATAGAGCAAATCCTGCCTATTACCTATTGATACAAATGAAGTTTTATTAAAACATAGACTCACCCATTCATTTATATATTGCCTATGGATGCTATTCTGCTGCAGTGAGCGAGTTGAATAGTTGTTACAGAGACCTTGTGGCCAACAAAGCCTAAAATATTTACTCTGGCCTTATGCAGAAAATGTTTGCTGGCCTTTGGACTAGACCATTTGTGGTTCATCTCCTAGGGCTACAGAGAGGCTCATCTGCGTGAGAACACTGCTTCTTAACACCTGAACAAAATGATGTTTTGTTAGAAAAGAAGGAGAATGATTTATGGATAGACTACCAAATGTCTCATACCTTGATTAGTTCATGGGCATGTGACCACGAAATCTGGGTTATACATGGTAATAAGCTAATACTCATTAATTATCCACACTTGTAGTTTTAATCTAGTACATTCAACAAATTCATAGGTTCCCATATAGTTTTTGTTATTAATACAATTGTCAGTAGTACTATATTTTATGTGCCTAATAGCTTTCAAATTTGACAGTATAAATGAACCATAATATTTACAGTGATCATCTTGATTTTGTAACTTGTGCATACAAAGTACAGACTACAAATATTTCTTTTATATCTCTGGGTCTCCTGATGATGACATCCAAGATATGGAGTTAAAAGCACTGAAGATGTCTAAAATAATCAAGAAAGGTGTGCAACCTTAGTCATACAGCTCACAGACTAGAATAGAGTCCAGGAAAACATCCTTGTAGTAGACGGTCTGTAGATTTTTGGTAAAGGTGCCAAGGTAATTTAATGGGTGAAGGATAAACTTTTCAGCAAATGGTGTTGGAACCATTGGAGATCCACAGGCAAAAGGATTAATTTTTGTGTGTATGACCTTTGCCTCACACTCTACACAAAGATTAGTTAAAAATGAGTTATAGACCTAGTGGTAATAGTTAAAACTATAAAAATGAATAAAATGTGGAAGAAAATGTTTGATCTTGGGTTGGGCAAAGAGTTCTTAGATATGTACCAAAACCATGATTCATAAGAGACAAAAATAATTTGGACTTTTTCAAAATTTAAAGCTTTTAAGCTGCTACACGTACTATTAAGAAAATGTAAAGACAAGCCACAGTTTGGGAGACGGTAGTTACAAATCACATATCCAGACGTGTACACAGAGTATATAAAGAATACTTATAACTCAGTAAGATGAGCAACTGGTTTAAAAGTAGGCAGAGAAATTTAAAAATCTGGTTTAAAAATCCCCAGAGAAAATATCTGAATGACAAGCAGCACATGAAAAGATGACTAACATTATTTCTCATTGGAAAAATGCAAAGTAAAACTCCAATGAAATATCATTTCAGTCAAAAAAGACAATAACAAAAGTTGGCAAAGATGTGGAGAGCCTGGGATGCCCATACATTGCTGGTGGGAATGGAAACGGTATGGCTACTATGAAAAGAGTTGGCAGCTTAATAGAAACTTCAACATTAACTTATTATGACCCAGTAATTCTTCTCATAGGTGTCTACCCCAAAGAAATGAAAATACATGCCCATAAAAAGACTTGTACACAAAAGTTTATAGCAGTGCTATTCATACTAGAAAAAACCCCAGAAACAATGCAAATGTCCATCAGTGGGTGACTGGACAAAGAAAATGGTATTCCATCCATTTGAAAAAATTATGCTATAAAAGACAACAGCCACAAATGACAAAATGTTGTATGATTCCAGTTTTACAAAATGTCCAGAAAAGGTAGATCTATAGAGAAAAAGTAGATTAGGGTTGCTTGCAGCTGGGGTGGAAATGGAGAGAAAAAGCAACTGGGAATGTGAAATCTTTTAGGGTGTCGGGAAGGTTCTAAAACTGGATTGTGGTGATCACTACACAACTCTATAAATTTACTAAAAATCATTATACTTAAAGAGGGTCGATTTATGGTATGTAAGTTATACCTCAATAAAATGGTCTAAGAATATATATAGCAAGGGAATTAAAAATAAATCTGCAAATATCCAACAGACAACATGGATGCAGACTAAAAAGTGTGTAAAGTTTATCAATTGCTATCTCAACTAGAAAACTGAATTTTAAGAAGGCTAAAAGGAGATTGGGAATTCTTGTTCTTGTTAAAGAGCTGTTTAAATCCCATCACCACTGTGTAGCTCAGAGCTGATGCCCAGTTTCCTGGCCTCCCACTGACCCAGAAAGCAGAGTAAAAAGGTAAGAATCCTATTAGCTGAATGAGCAGAACATACTTTTATAGCTTTTCTCTTTATTTCTTTTATCTTTATACCATCCTGTGAGGTAGGTTGAACAGATATTTTGGGCCCCTTTTAGGTCATAAAATCGCAGACCTATTACTAAGATGAAGTCCCGTCTGACTTTTTAAGCAGCCTTTTGAGGCCCATCTTCCTTTGCTCGCTCAACCCCATCTTTACGTCCCTCTAAGCAGCTTCATGGCACCAACATCACAGGTAACTCCTCCTCCACTTCTCCTCTCCTCAGAGACACAAAGCAAGGCTGTCATCCTGGAGCGAATCTCTGTTTAAAGTCTGCTCTGGATGCACAGAAAGCCAGCTTTAGGACAAGCTTTTTAGCCAGGAGGGAAATTACACTTCAGAAAATGATTATTTTGAGAGTTTCCCTCTTTTTCCCAAGTGGAATCTAACTTAAATTGAATTTGACTACATTCTCCAGGGTGTGAATGATGATAGAACTCAGTCACCAGGTATAACCACCCATGGCAATTTTTACCTATTTAGTAAATGCTGATTAGTAAGTCTAGTAAACTTACTAATTTATCTCTTTTACTCCTCACTCCAGTTCTCTGAGGAAGGCGCTATTATTATTTCCCCTTACAGATGAGAAAATTGGGTCTTAGATTATATTTAGTCAAAGGTGGCCCAGTGCAGACTTAACCCAGGTCTGCTGGGTTCTGAGTTCATGCCCTTGACCCGTACACGATCCTGACTTGCCATTTAACCTACACAGGCGTCGGGAGGGGATTGATCATCATCATCTCTTGGTGCCCCTTCTCACTCTGCTTGTCAGCTCATCTGCCACAACAGATGTCATAGATGGGCGGGGGCGGGCGTGGTTAAACAACAGACATTGATTTCTCACAGTCTGGAGGCCGGGAAGGCAAGTCAAGGGGCTGGCAGATTCAGTGTCTGACAAGCCCTCTTCCTGGATTGCAGGTGGCCACCATCATGTGTCCTCACGTGGCCCGGGGAGGGGTAGAAATCTTTCTCTGTCTCTTCTTAGAATATCCCTGTTCCCATCATGGCACCTCTACCCTCACAACCTCATCTCAACCTAAGGCCCCACTTCCAAATACCATCACATTGTGAATTAAGGCTTCAACATATGAATTTGGAGGGGAATACAAACATTTAGGCCATAGCACTTTGTAGTTCTATAGATGGGTGTGGTCATTTCTGTCCACCATCCAAAGACTACCATGCACATAGCTGTAAGAAAAAAAAAATTGTGAAGTTAGAAATAGATCATATATTAGGCCACAAATTAAGTCTCAAAAGATTTTAAAAGGTAGCTGTGATACAGAGTACCTGTTCCAACAGAATGAAGCTAGAAATCAATAACAGAAGTAAAACTTTAATTCACTAATTTGTGGAAATTAAACAATACAATCTTAAACAACCAATGAATCAATGAAGAAATCACAAGGGAAACTGAAGAACACTTAGAGACAAATAAAAATGAAAACACAACACACCAAAACTGCATGTTTTTTCAGTGTCATGATTGAACATTGGCTATTAGGCTACCCAAGATTTAAATTTACCTAGTTCTCAAGGGGCATGATTCTTTGTTTGACTCACTACTTCTTATTGATTAGGCTACTTTATCACTGTGTAAGGGTTAATATTAACTTTTATAAAACTGATATCAGTGAAAATTACTCTTGTCCGAAGCAGGAAGAGATGACCCTAGAGGTTACAGTTTTATTGCTCTGTAGGACTTTAACCAGTTTTGTATCTAGTTGAGCGATTCTGTTCTAGCATTTGTTCAGTCTGTTCTAACTGTTCTAACTCAGTCTCTCAAATCTTCTTTGAACTAGCTTTACCATTTTTTTGGTCCTCTCATTAATGAGTTAAATAAGTCTTTACATGGCCTCACTTAATATTTGTGTAAAGGCATATTTAACATTTTGAATATTATTCTCTGAGAGCTTTAAACTTGAGAGCAGGAAAACTGATTTTTTTTCCGGCGTCACCAAGTGACTAGTGTATTGCTTTCTCTCTCAAAACTTATCAAGTGCCGCCCTCTTTACTCCCTGCTTCTCTTGCTTGTACGGCTTGGAGAAGGCAGGAGGGAGGCTGCAGCCTGTGTGTCCTACTCCTCTCTGCCGCTGCTTGAAGGGTGTGGAAGCATCTAGAAGAAGCTCAGTGTCTGGCTGTTCTCAGAGGGTCCCCATTGCAGACAGAGGAAAGCTGGCACCTGCGTGCTGCAATCCTTCTGTTCTTCTGGGTCTCAGGCGTGCTACACGGAAACATGTTAACAGGACCCCCGAGGCTCCCTTTCTCAGTGCAGGTTGCCCGCTGTGGGTGATCCACACATGCAGCTCCCCGACCGGGACGGAGGCTCAGCGGCCTTGAATTCCCACTTCTGACAAAAGAAGAGTGGCATGCACACTTTGTAACACACTTCAGAGCTGAGTGATCCTGACTGGGAAGATTGGTGCCTCGAGGGAATAATAGGTGTCAGCTGCAGCAATGAAAGGGCAGTACAAGGGAGCCCGTTATTTTCACCCGGGAAGGAGTGTTGAGTCTGATTAACTGGAGTGAGGGATGCTGTGCATGTTTTAACAAGGAAGAGAGAACAGGAACCAAAAGTGATTTCTGCCCCAGCTAACTCTGCATCTGTCTGTGAATTAATGCAGGATCAACCTCGGGTTAAGGATGCAGCTTCACGTTGGTAAAATGAGAGGGAATCTGAAAACTCCAGGCTGAATTGCCAACAGATCTTAGCAAACAATTTGACATGATGTAAAACAAACAACCAAACAAAAAACACAAAACACCCTGGGTGGAGCCCAAGTCTCTCCTAAAATAGGAAGATGTTGTGAAGTTTGTATAAAAGATTGATCTGGGTTTTTTTTAAAAAGAAAGTTAACTAACCCTGGACCTCTAGAGTGATTTGTCACATTTATATTCTAGATGTTTTATTTCCCTGCCATGATCCTGAATTGGTCATGACACATGCAACTGTGGCAAATAATATGGTGCCCAAAGTTTTCCTCTTATTGTCTGGGTTTTCTGTGGATTGAGTTTCAATTTCATCACTTTCTTATTTAATTTTCTTTGTATTATTGTTTTCATTACCTGAGCATCTTATCATTGTAAAAGATTCAAGGAATAGCCATTATTATTAAGTGTAATGTTAAAGTTTATCCTTTTCCTCTCCCTGCCTTTCAACCCAACACATTTGTTCCTCTTTCCTGCAGGAACCATGGGTGATGGTGAAAACAGCTGGGTGTGCATCTTTATAGTTCTTTTTCCAAACAATTATACTCATACATGCAAATCTTCCTCCCTCCCTCTCTGCCTCCCTCCCTTCCTTCCTTTCTAAAAAAATATAAAAGGGTTTGTTTTTGCAACTTGCTTTTTTTCAAGGAATAGTCAGATTCACAGTCATTCCATATCAGTTCATATAAACCTACTTCATTCTTATCAGAGGCTAAGTGCTATTTTATTGTGTAGAGATATTCCCCAAATTGTTTCACCAGAAGCCTATTTACTGACATATATGTTGATTCTGAGTTTCCACTCTTACAAATAATGCTGCCACGACATTCTTTTTCAAACATCTCTTGCATATGTCAACTGTTTCTTTTTTTTTTTTTTTTGCAGTATGTGGGCCTCTCACTGTTGTGGCCTCTCCCGTTGCGGAGCACAGGCTCCGGATGCACAGGCCCAGCGGCCATGGCTCACGGGCCCAGCCGCTCCGCGGCATATGGGATCCTCCCAGACCGGGGCACGAACCCGTATCCCCTGCATCGGCAGGCGGACTCTCAACCACTGCGCCACCAGGGAGGCCCTCAACTGTTTCTTAATGATAGCTTCCTGGAGGTAGAATTCTTGAGTCTGCTTTAAAATGCTTTGAAAGAATCTGCCATATTGCCCTTCAAAAAGACTTTATCAATTTACACGTCCACCAAGAATGTTTGAGAATAAAGGTTTTGCCTCATTCTTACCAACACTGAATATTAACCTTTTAAAAGAATTACACCAATTCATCATATTTACTCATCAGTGAAAAAAAATCAGGGCAGAGAGGTGAACTGGTTTGGGAGCCAGACTGACATGGTTTAAATTCAAATTGCCCCACCACTAACTGTGTGCTGTGGGCAAGTTCCTTCGGTTCTCCTTGCTCCCCCTTCCTTTCTCTGCGGTGGGGAAAATACCCACCACAAAGCCTGGTGTAAGCCTTTGATAATCTGCACATGTCAAACCCTAAGAGTCGCTGGCCAGAAGCAAGCACTTAACAAATATTAGATATATTTATTATTATTATTAGCATTTTATAGATTTTGGTAGGGCTTTAAACATATTTATATATTTATTGGCTGCTTGAAAATCTTATTAGAGATACTTTTTAATATAATTTGTGTTCTGGTAGGCTCTTTTTCTTAAATTTGGAATACTGTATATACCCACACATAGATATATGCATGATACTAAATATTAAGCTTTTGTCTGATTATATGTTAAATATTTTTCAGAGATATTCATATGTCCTGTAATTTGCATACACTGTTTTATAATGCTACGGAAGTTTAAAATTTTTCTTTCATCAAATTTGTCTGCCTTTTCTACTGTGATTTGTGCTGTTAATGACTATTTATTTACCAAGATTTTGGGGAAAAATCATAAAGCCTTATTGGTTGATTGACAGTTTATCTCTTTAATCCTTTTGAAATTCTGAAACTTATTGTTTGCATTTAGTGTGAGATATCTAGCTTTCTCTTTTTAGAAACATTTACATGAATAGTCCATCTTTTCTGTACTTACTTGAAATGACACTTTCATACCTTATCATAAAGTGAATGCCTATATATTCATGGATCTGTTTCTCAATTCTCAAACTGTTACTTTTTAATATCAATAATCCAATTGTTTCTACAAGTTTTTTTTCTTTTTAATATGGTAGATAGTAAACTGACAGAGCAACTGACTTCTAGCATTTTTTCTCCCCCCAAATTTTAATGCTATTCTTGGGTATTTTTTTCCAACTGCTTTTTATAGTATATGGGTGTGAGTATGCGTGTATGATCAGAATTTATTTTTTCATTATGTTTTCTAGTTTATACTATATGCTAACATACGAGACAGTTATTGATTTTTGTATGTGATGGTGTCTGTCACCTTATGGAACTCTCTTATTCTAACAGTTTGTCTTATTTTAATAGTTTATCTGTAGAGTCTGATTCTTCTAGAGAACGGAGATCGTACTGTAGAAAATTATGACAGTTCTGTAGATGCCTTTACTTCTTTATACCGCTTATGTATTTACTTTGACATTTTTATTGGCTAGGCCTGCAGTGTAATGCTGAAAAGGACTGTTCCTTTTTTTCTTCTAACTCTAATAGGAGTGCTATCAGTGAGTCATCTTATGTATAGTTGCTGTAGACTTCTGCAAAAAGCCTTAATAGCACTGAAGACATTTCCATCTCTTTCCAGCTGGCCAAAAAGTTTTACTCTGACATGTCTGTCAGATTTTATCAAAATACTTTTCAGCCTTTATTAAGAAGATTATATTGGGTTTCTGTTTTAACCTGTTACCATACCCAGTTGCATTAATACCTTCTTGATGTTACACCATTTTGGTATTCCTGAGTTAAACTTGGTTTGCCATGATATAGTATTCTATTAATTCACAGCTGGACTGATTTGTTCATATTTTATTTAAATATTTTATTTAATTACAAAAATGAAATTGCTCCTTTGATTTCTTCTTTGTGGCTTTTGCTTGGTTTTGGTATCAGCGTTAGGCTGGTGTCATAATTTTCCATTCTCTGAAATGGTTGGAATTTTTCTTATAAACTCATTTGGGTGTGTGATGGTGTGGTTTTCTGTTTTGTTTTATTTTTGTTAAGGGTAGCTCTATTTTAGAAAAAATTTGAAAACTTTTGAGAAAGTCATGAACAAATTTCTATTTATTTTTTTTACTCGGTTTTTCGAGTTCTTCTCGAGTCACTTGTAGAACATCTCTCTCCCTCAGTCACTCTCCTCCCCTCCCTCTGTTTCTGTCTCTCTACCTGATCTGTCAGCTGTTGAAAGGGGGCTATGGATAAAGCTCCTCTCTGTTTGTGGATTTTTCAGTTTCTCCTTGTGTTTTCATCAGATTTTGCTGCACACACACACATATACACATATTCGTGTACACTGAGCTTTATATTTAGATGCAGACAAGTTTGACTATTGCATCTTACTGGATTGCATGTTTCAGTAATCATAGATATCCACTTTATCCTATTTAATGCTTTGTATCAATACTTTATTCTTTTCCCTGATGTTAATTTTGCTATGCTATACCATTTTATAATCATTTTTATTATTACCATTTGCCTAGTATATATTTTTACATCTTTTAAAAAAATCCATTTTGTCTTAATTTCAGTGGGCCTCTCTTATAGTCTACATATAGCTGAATTTTTTTGAGTTTAAAATGGACTTTTTTTGGTGATTGTGTTATACTTTGATTTTGCTATTCTTTCTATCTTGCCCTTTGAACTGATTATATATATAACTATATATATAACTATATATATATATATATATATATATAGTTCCATTAAATTTCCTCCCTTGTCATTTGGAACTTATATATCTATTTCTATTCTCCCAGTGATTATACTTATATTTTTTAACAATTTTAACAATTCTGACAACAGCTATAGTATCTATATCTTACTCTTATATAGGAAAAAAAGTGTAGTAGTCTTACACTTCCTGTACCCTCTCTGGCAGATTCCACTGCTGAGAACATCTGGGATTTTAGTTCAAGATGGTTATTTTGTGCATTTTTAAAATATCATGCATTGACAGTTATTTAAACTTAACTGTAACTTTCCGTGTTTTCTCTGATCACTATTCTTTCTTGTATCCTTTTTCTTGGTTTTGTTATTTATTTTATTGGATTATCCTTTCATAAGTTTTTTCAAAAGTATTTGTGGGTGGCAAAATTCCCAATTCTTTGCACGTCCAAAGCCTTTATTTTGTCCCCCAACTTGAAGGCAAGTTTGACAGATATGGAATCTGGGTTCAAAATAGCATTGAGCCTGGATTTTTCTAGTATCCAGTGTTGCTGTTGAGAAATGAATGGTAAATGTAATCCCCACATCTTCGTGAATAATCCATCATTTTGCCTTTGGAATGCCTTAGGATTTTCCTCTGTGATGATCTGACATTCCACAATGATGACTAAAGTTTTGGGCCTTTTAAAACTTGTTCTTTGCCACAGAGTAGGTCCTTTTAATCTGATGAACTATGTATTTCTTCAGCTTTAAGTAAACTTCTTCAATTATTTTGATTTTTCTGTTCATTCCCCTTTTCCAGAATTCTTCTCCATGTCTCTTAAATTTTCTCTTATGCTTTCTATTTCTTAAGATTTTTCTAGGAGAAACCATTTGCTGCGTTTTCCATCTTACCAAGTGATTCAGCTGCATCTGTTATGGTATTGTTTTAGCATTTATTTTACTTTGAAGATCAGATGTTTTGTCTCAAGATCTAGTTGTTTCTGTTTTAAGATTCAGTGTTATATAAAGAACTCTAAGGCTATTAACATGATTTACAATCTTTATCGTTGTTCTATTAAGTACTTATTTTTTTAAAAAAGAATGTGTTAGCTCTCTTCAAATGGTGTGGGTCCTGATTTGTGTGTTTCCCTTTTTATTGGAGGTTTCTTCTCCTCTTGGGCTGGTGCTGTGATTGCTGCCTGTGCTCTGCTCTCTGTGGCTATGGAAGGAGGCTCCTGGTGTGCCGCTGGGTGCTATGTGCCAGGTGGGGTTTGCCTTTGCGTATAAGTATCTCCTATCCTGGGGGAAACCATCCGCTAGGTCTTAATTTCTTGGTGTCTCTTTGGCTCAGTGCCCACACAAACGGCTTTATAAGTGGGACAAATACCAGGGACCCCTGCTGACTGGTCAAGTGGAGGATCAGGGCCAACAGCCCTAGAGACCTAAGCACAAGCTCAGGTCACCCTCTGCACACTTTTTCTATAAACTGTGCACTCGGAACTCCTTGGGTTTCTCCGTCCACAAGTCTTCTCTTGAAGAGTAATGTATTTTGGATTCTTGGTTTAGCTGGTTTCACTTTTTCCATAACTCTGATCCTATATTCTTTCTATTGTTTAGAGAATCATCAACATTGCTTGTTCACTGGTACAGCTCTTGTTTTCAGTGCTCTTACGAGCATCCTCTTTTTTTGCCCTACATGTCTTGTCACTCTGTAGGATTTGGGATGAGTAAAGGGACCCACGTGGCTCAGACTCATCTTCCTAATTAAACCTCAGTGTCATCTGTTTGAGGAACAGGGGCTTAGGTTTTCTAAGGCTTTCAAGGTAGAGGGTCTTCCATTTTTTCCATGCACTGACATTTACTGTTGTACTTATTATGTGACTGACACCTCCCTGGGTTAGGAGTATGGGGACACAAGAATGTGTAAGATTCAGAACATTTTCCTTTCTTTTTAGGCCCACCCCGTGTACACTTTGAAAAATGCTTCATAGTGTGAAGAGTCATGGGTGAAAAGATGATGGAGTGACTACATCTTCCATTAGGGAAGGTGTAGGGGGAACTGCTTTATAGATAAGATGATATTTGAGTTGTTTCTTTAAGATGAGTAGAACTTGGCAGTCAGAGAAGGTGGGTGGGTGTCAGAACTGGGAGTGTGAAGGCATTCCAGGCAAGAGTGAATAGCAGAGGGACTGCGGTGCACGGCGTACTTAACAAATGTTAGATGATCTGCTCTGGTCATCTCGGGTGTTTGGAAAAAGGATGAGGGAGAAGCCACCTGCAGAGGTGTGACAGGTCTCTGAAGGAAATGTATACCAGGCACTAATTGTCCCCCATAGGAGATCTCTATGGACCGACCCACAACTTCCCAGGTGCACATGACTGTGAACCCCAATCCCTCTTGATTCCCCTGGAAGGACCTAAAAGAGGTGTCCAGAGAGTGGGTGGAGGAAGGGGCTTCTGCTCTTCATCTCATTACAGACTCTATGGACATAATTGGTGATAGCTTCTGTCTGTGGCAGATGGTATGAAGTCCATCCTTTTGTAACTCTGCCTAATGACATGCTGGGTTGGGCTGATGCCTAACATACTAGGATCTGGGCCCTGGTCATTGAGCAACGTTATCATCTAACAGTAAATAAACATTGTTTTACTGTCAGAGAAGTATAACATCGTATAAATTAGACAGGTGTGCTAAAAACTTGCACAGTCATTAGACTTAGATAAAAAGAAACAAAGCCAAGAGTATGTGTAAATAATGAACCAAAACAGAAAAGCCTTCCAGCACACTGCTGTGTGACACCAGGGGACAGGGTTTAGGGCTATGTAGTCACGTAAGGGTTTTTGCATGAAGTATTACACTTGCTTCTCAGAAGAACTGTATGAGTGAGGTGCTACAATTATCGTTACTTTACACATGAAGAAACTCTGATGATTTTAGTAACCTGTTCAAGGTCACGCAGCCAGTAAATGCCAGAGCCCATGTTTCTCTAATTTTATGCTCTTTCATTTTCACAGCTATTCCTTGCTACCGGACATTACTATGTCCTGGCACTCACACACGAGTGTGGGAACTTTTACTATGGGATGATGGACTCTGAGTTGACATTTCTGAGCTTCATAGATCAGAACCCTCAGATCCTGAGAGAATTAACCTGCAGGAGAAAAGTGAATGGGATGAAACTGTTAATTCACTCAATATGGGAATTTTTTTTTTTTTTTTTTTTTTTTTTTTTTTTTTTTTTTTTTGCGGTACGCAGACCTCTCACTGTTGTGGGCCTCTCCCGTTGTGGAGCACAGGCTCCGGATGCGCAGGCTCAGCAGCCATGGCTCACGGGCCCAGCCGCTCCGTGGCATGTGGGATCCTCCTGGACTGGGGCACGAACCCATGTCCCCGGCATCGGCAGGCGGACTCTCAACCACTGCGCCACCAGGGAAGCCCTCAATATGGGAATTTTGACTTTAACTGCACTGCCTGTTCAGCCTTCTTTCAGGGTAGGGGAGTTTATCAGAAGCCTGGGAGATAGGGAGACAAAAGACAGAAGATGGCCACACAATTCCCTGCTTACCCTCCCTATATTCTACCTTCCTTTGGGGTGAGTCAGAAATAAACTCAATGGAGGCTCCAAAACGCATCATCCTTTGCCATTCATCTACTGTCACTACCTGCTCACGGGTTTTCCTGATTTCTTTACTGAATCTTTTCTTTTGAAAGTGACAATATAAGAAACGGACTATTTCACTGTTGTTCTTGTTGCAGTAGGTACGCTAGCTTTTTTTTTTTAATTTTAAGAAATGAATAATATATTCCTTGTTCTAAAAGTCATTACCACTCAACTGTGGCTGCTCTTCGTGTATGTTTGTATGTGGCTGCACAGTGAGTGTGTGGTGAGAGTGTGCTTGTGCATTTTGGAAAATGTTATTTATAGCTCTTAATTAGAATTTTTAAGAAGAGCTGCACAGGCTCACTACTTTGTTTTCAAATGTGAGTAGCTGAAATTAGCTCCCTCTTAAACCTTGTCTGAACAAAGCTGCCATGTACATCACTCCCTCCTCCGCCCACCGGGAGTGGAGGGTAGAGTGGAAAGTGGTTAATCCTCTTCATGGGGGATGGAGTTGAAATTGAGCTTTGCAAGCAAAGTCAGAGATAATTTCCCATCTTCATTACTTATGGAAATCAGTTACTGTACTTTAATTATCCACTTGTTTGTATCGTCCACATGAAATGCCTTTTCTTTTATTTAAACTGCAAATAATTGCCAGTAGACTTATTCATTGGAAATTGGAATCCACTTTTTTGATCTCTAGAAAGCTTATTAATAATGAATGAGGATGTTATTTATTTGTTGTAATTCCACAAATGGAAACAGAAAAGGACTTTATATTCCTCGCTTAATCCCTCTGACATTACTTAAATACGATCACCCCAGGAGAAATGCGAAGATGTGGAAAAGCAACATAAAGATCAGAACAACTGCCTTATTTTCTTCCTTTTTTCCCTTCTTTCCTTCTTTCAGCAAATACTGATGTGTGGTTACTTTGGGAAAAGCTCTATTAGGTGAAGTGAGGAAGAGGAGTTAAATGCCTTCTAGGACATAATAAACATTCATAAAATCCTTGACATTTGCAAGGGATACACCCTGAGACCTTCAAGAATCCCCATATTCATAAATCTTACTATAGCATATAATTTCCTGCATAAAATTCAATAAAATATAACTGAAAAATTTAAGTGACCCCTTTGGACTCAATGATTCTATAAATACAGGACTCAAGTAATTTATAAAGCCACTAAAATAAATTTTGCTGTTAACATAAACTATCCACCATGCTTGTTCTCACTTGGGCAAATTTTATGCTATCCAGAGTACTTGCTGAAATAGTTTCATGAATTGCTTTACCCAGTTTCCATACAGAACATGGGGTAGAATCGTTCATGTCTCAGCAACAGTGGAATCTGAATCTTTGCTCTTAAATTTATTTTTAAAAGTCTATTTCCTGACCATAACCATAACTTGATTGGATCTCTTCATTTTCTCATTGTGTTCACTGCTAATGGTAGATACCAGTTTTCCTCTTAGGAAACTATTTTCCCCCTTGACAGAACCGAAGTTTTACCAGCTTTTTAGCGTGTATATGGAGATAAACATGGGTGAACTTGGAATGGGTGCCCAGGGCTCCCCAGTTGTTTCCAGGAGCTCCTGGAGTCACTTCTAACACTGCCTGCTTGCAGGTTTTCCTTATTTCTTTACTGAATCTTTTCTTTTGAAAGAGCCAATATAAGAAATGGACTGTTTCACTGTTGTTCTTGTTGCAAGAGGTATGTTAGCTTTTTTTTTAATTTTAAGAAATGAACAATGTATTCCTTGAATACTGGATCCAAATTTTGGCCTCAACAAAATTAAAGTATAATATCAACGATGAAACTTTGAAAACTCTGCACATGGTCAAAGCTTTATCTTCGATAATCACAAATGAGCAATGTCTGCTATATTTAGATGGTCCAATACTAGAACAGAATAAATCCTAAAAGAAAGGTACAGATAAAACTCTGGAAGGCTTCGTGGAGGAAGCAGGATTTTCCCGGACTTCGCGTGAAACAGGAATGTGTCAAAGACAAAGATATTTCAGTAGAGGGATCAGAATGAGGGACCACATAGTTAAGGATCTAGGGAGCTCTTGTGGGAAAAATGAGTGCATTTCCACCTAATTACAAAGGTACTCTGTCCACATTGTAGAAAATACAGGAGATGCTTTCTCCCCTCCTTTTTTTTAGTGATATGGCAGACTTGGCAAACACAGAAACATTCCCAGTATAGAATATTTTAAAACACTGGGAAAATATATTTAAATAAATATTTTAAAATGCATAGTGACTTGGCAAGGAAGCAAGGAAAGTTCAAGGAGCACAAAGCAGTGAAAACATATTACTTCAAAAAGATAGGCTGGGGACTTCACTGGTGGCACAGTGGTTAAGAACCCGCCTGCCAGTGCAGGGAACACAGGTTTGAGCCCTGGTCTGGCAAGATCCCACATGCCGCGGAGCAACTAAGCCCATGCGCCACAACTACTGAGCCTGTGCCCTAGAGCCTGTGAGCCACAACTACTGAGGTCCGCGTGCCTAGAGCCCGTGCTCTGCAACGAGAGAAGCCACCGCAATGAGAAGCCCACGCACCGCCACGGAGGGTAGTCTCCGCTCGCCGCAACCATAGAAAGCCCACATGCAGCAACGGAGACCCAACACAGCCAAAAATAAAAAAAAAAATAAAAATAAAAAAGGCTGCACTGAAGCCAGTTTTGCTCTAGGATATTTTTCTATTGCTTGTTTCCCAGAGCTTGAATTTGCAAGACTGTGTGTAGATAGTGGAGAAAGCCTGGGACCTGGACACAGTGTGGGTGTAGGGATCATAGATTCTGTCCTTGGGCCACAGACTCCAAAGGCAAGACCCCCAAAGGAGAAAATGTGACAGAGTCTGCCTTGCAGATGGAGAGGGTGGGGATACTTGCCTAGTTGAAGACCCCCCTGGATGGGAAGGGAAAGAGAGGCTTCTCTGACTATCCTTAACCACAAAACTTCCTTCACGGGACTTTGAGAGTAATTCACAATTTCTGTGTGGCTCTCATAACTTGCAAGATAAAATTTTAAATTGAGTCCAGGTTGGTAAGACTCCAAATAAGCAAATGCAGTCTGCAGTGAAGGAATGTACTTTAGGTCCAGTCATCACTAGCATTTCCACAAATCTTTAAGAAGTGTAGCTCACCATACACCCGAGGAAACACATCCTATGAACAAGTCAGCACACATAATATAGTGTAGGACAGAAACTGCAGATGGTACAACTTTTTCACATTTGGAATATAAAATATGTACATATAATTATGCTAAAAGAAATAAAAGTGACTGTCAGAATGTAATTAAGGAACAAAAGAACATAAAAATTTACCAGTTGTATTTTTCAAATAACCAAATAGAATTTCTAAAAATGAAAAACATAATAATGGAAAGTAAAATTTCAATAAATGGATGAAAAGTACATTAGTTTCAGCTATAGAAAGAATTAGTGACCTGGATGATACATCATAAGAAAATGCCGAGAAAGTAGAATAGTTTCCCAACCTACCTTATTTTATCAATACTTTTTAGTATCTCAATACTTTTTTTTTTCACAGCACCCCTAGATCAAAAGAACTACCTAACTTTTTTTTTTTCTCAGTAGTTAGGCCCAAACAACTTACTACTAATATTTTTCATGGTATCCCACAGACATTGCTGTTTCCCTCAAAAATTTAAAATTCCACAGTGTCCCTGTGAGGTCACTCTGGTTCCCCAGAACTCTGTGACCAACAATTTGGGACCTGTGGATGTAAAATGAAGAAACCAGTACTGGACTTAAGAGACTTGAAGGACTGGTCTAACATGTGTCTAATTAGAGTCCAGAAGAAGGAAAGGAAAAAGACATTGCAAGTGGCTTCTCCAGAATTAAAACAAAACCCTTAGATTCAGGAAGCACAGCAGATTGAAAGCAAGATAAATACAATATATATCTAGACATGTTGTACCCAACTGCAGAACACCAAAGACAGAAGTAACACTGACAGCTGGCTTATCAAGAGAAGAAATGAATGCTCTTGCTCAGATTGAACCACAAATATTTTAAAATATTTTCTTTCAGTTTTGTCTGTGTATATATTATTTTTAAATGAAACTTCATATAATGCATAGTTTTGCATCCTACTTTTTTCAGTTTCTACAACACGATTATTTTATTCACTATTTGACACACTTTGGTTTTAAAATAAGTGATTAACATTTGCTAGGCACTGTTGTAAGCACTTTATGAATATCAGTTAATGTTCATACCAATTCTATGAGATAGTTATCTTTCCCATTGTGCATTTTCCCAAAATAATTTCCTCGAGGGACCTCAGTCAGTAAGCAGAGTCAGGATTTGAAACTAGGCAATGTGGCTCAGATTCTGTGTTCTTAACCCTTACAGCATGTTACATTAAAATTTTTGACTACCATCTTAAACAATTCAAGGAAATGCAAGTTTTAATATATATATATAATATCATCATTTGCATGTATGATAATTAAATAGTTCTTTCAATAAGACAGTTTTTAAATTTCAAACATTATAAATTATACTTAATAAATATCCTTTTGCCCACATATTTGTCTAAGTGATTTGTTAAGATACATTTTTAGAAGTTTAAAAATGTTTAATGTTTAAAACTCTATCAGTGCCTAAAGGCACTGATAGAGCCAGTTTGCTTTCTGGTAAGATTTTATCTTTAACCTTGAGAGCATACCCTCAGTAGAACCTTACCAACAGTGAATATAAGAACTTAAAGTTTAATGATTTTGATTATAATTTGAGAATGTTAAAAATTTATTTCATTTTACTATGATTGTAGTTTCTTGATTTACAAATGATTTTGAATGCTTTTCACATGTACTATAAGTCAGTTGTATTCTTTCTTTTTTTTTTAAACACCTTTATTGGAGTATAATTGCTTTACAATGGTGTGTTAGTTTCTGCTTTATAACAAAGTGAATCAGCTGTACATATACATATATCCCCATATCTCCTCCCTCTTGCATCTCCCTCCCACCCTCCCTATCCCACGCCTCTAGGTGGTCACAAAGCACCGAGCTGATCTCCCTGTGCTATGTGGCTGCTTCCCACTAGCTATCTATTTTACATTTGGTAGTATATATTAGTCCATGCCACTCAGTTGTATTCTTGTTTGATCTTTGCTGAGTTTTCCCTTTGTGTTTTCATGTTTTTTTCTCTGAAGTTATTGGTCTGCGTGTCTCCCTGATACATAGCATGAACGGTAATTTTGTAAGATGTATTTGCATCATGTATTCCTCAAGAATTTGACTTACTTATTTTGTGGTTCTCTGGCATTTTTGCAATCAAAAAATTGTGTGTATCTTCCTTTTCGTGTGCTTACATTATCAATTGTCACCCTAATGTTAGATATTCATCTATATTGTCTTATAAATGCTTTAGTTTTTTTTTGTTTGTTTGTTTTGTGGTACATGGGCCTCTCACTGTTGTGGCTTCTCCCGTTGTGGAGCACAGGCTCCAGATGTGCAGGCTCAGCGGCCATGGCTCACGGGCTCAGCAGCCATGGCTCACGGGCCCAGCCGCTCGGCAGCGTGTGGGATCTCCCTGGACCGGGGCACGAACCCGTGTCCCCTGCATCGGTAGGCGAACTCTCAACCACTGTGCCACCAGGGAAGCCCAATACTTTAATATTTTATGTTACATTTAATTCTTTAAGCCATCTGGATTTTCTTTGCAGTATATACTAGTGTGAATATCTATTTTAATTTTATTTTCCAAATGTTTCACCTTGCCAGGAGCTCCAGCTTCTTCCCACTTTCTCTGTTCCTCATTACAAAGAGTTGTCCTACAGAGAGACTTCATGTTTTCTTTTTTCCTTGAACCTGTTTACAGTCAGCCTTTATATCCCATCTTTCCACCCAAAAATGTCTTATCATTATCACCAGTGAGCTCTACATCATCAAGTCCATTGGTCCCTGTTCAGTCTCAGACAGTCTGGCCCATCATCATCCTGCACCATCTACTCCTGTCTCTTCTGCCCCCACAACCCCTGCCTCACTGGCAGTCCCCTTACTGTCCCCTTTGCTTGTTCCTCCTCGTGGTCCTGACTTTCAGTGATGACAGGCGCTAGGTCTCAGTCCAAGGACTCTGCTCATTCACATCGTGGTGTCATTTAGATACATGGCTTTGAATAAAATTCCTATGTTCTGACTCACAGATTTACACCTGTAGCCTGGATCTCTCCCCTGAATTCTCCTGTACATACCCTAGGTTTCTCAATATTTCTGCCTGGATGTAAATTCCGGAGCTTCTCTTCCAGAGCTGCTCTCTGTGAGGTCATCCCAATGCAGCTGAGGACACTCCATCTTCCCATCTCAGGCCAGACGCTTTAGATCCCCATTGACCCCTCTCTCCTGCTCACACCTGACTTTCACTCCGGGAAATCCTGTTGACTCTTCCTTCTCCAGAATCATCCTTACCATCTTCACTGTTTTTTGTTCCCCGTATCTTGGGTGGGTTATTGCAATAGGCTTCAACTGATGGTGCCTTTTTCACCCTTGTTTCTTTTTTTGCTCTTCAATATACCAACATTTTTTTTATAAAAAGAAAACATAGTATAGAGCCTACAGTCAATCAAATACATTAGTAATTGTTTTAATATTGCTTCCGGGGAGAGAAGAAAAAAATAAGCCTGTCTATAATCTTCTTAGATAAGATATGCTGATGATTACAAGGCATTAAAAAAGCAAAAGCAAATACGAGAATATGTGTAAGACTGAAAACTGTAGACACTGGAAACAACTTTTCTCTGTTTCACCTCTGTTTCTTTACAGTCTATTTTTAAAAAAGCAATCAGAGTGAACACATAAAACTGACACTTAGATCATACCATGCCTCTGCTCTGTACCTTTCAATGGCTTGCCATCTGACTTGGAGTAAAAACTAAAATAATGTCCTGAAAGACCTGCATGGTCCCCAGTACCTCTCGGGCCCCATTTCTGCTGCTTCTGTGCCCTGCTTTGCAGTTGCTGTTCCCTCCGGAAGGCTCTCCTCTGAGACACACAGGTGGGTTAGCTCTCACTCCATTGCCTTCAAATCTTTGCTCAGTTTACCTCCCCCGTGACCTTTCTCTCCATCCTGTTTGAAATTCCAATCTTCCCCCACACCGCTATCCCCCTTCCACATCCATCATGTCACCCTTGTCATCTGATACATTGTTACTTACATTAGAGTCTAATTCTAAGCAAATTCATCGCTTTCACTGATCTTTCTGTCAATTATTGAACCAGTAGAGTCTGATTTAATCATTACGATTTTGTCAAACATGATTCATGTCTGGTGAGGAAAGTCCTCTTTATTATTACCCTTTCACAAAATTCTCTTAGTTTTTCTTAGCTTTTATTCCAGATTAACTTTAAAAGTACTTTGTCATGTTCTAAAAGGAAAAAAAAATCAAATTGGGTTTTTTATTGGGATTTCATAATATATGGACATCCATTTGGAAAGAATTAATATCTTTACATTATTCACTCTTCCTTTCCAGGAATGTGGTATGGTTTTCCATTTATCCAGACCTGTTTTCTTTCTGTTATTCAAGTTTTGTAATTCTAACTATTTTATAGTTCTCATATATTTCATATTTAAGTTATTTCTATATGTTTTAGTCTGTTTTTTTTCTCCACTGTGTTTCTGTTGTTGAAATTGTTTCCATTATATATTTTCAAAAGATTATTTTCAGGTTTTCAAAAAATGTGTACCCACCATCATTGTTCAGCTGTCTCATTAGTTGCAGTAGATTTTCGTTTTGTTCTCTTGGGTTTCCTAAGTAGATGTGATGATAATCCTGTCACCTCTCTTCCTCCTATTTCATCTCATGCTGTAATGCCTTGGCTAGGCTTCACACGGGTGTTGAAGAATGACAGTAATAACTGGACTCTTTTCACCCTATTTACTTCTAAGTCTATGGAGGCTGTCGGGTCAGGATATGGATCTCTTTTATCATGCTAAGGAAGTATCTTTACCCGGTTTGCTTAAAGCTCTTTTGCAAGAAAAGGAAGAGTTGGGAAGTTTGTCTTGTGCTTTGGGTTTGCATCAATTGAGTTAATATTACCTGTTGATTTGATTAACAGATTTCTCAATATTAAACCTCAGAGATGGTTGTCCCAAGTGATTTTAAAAACACACTATTGAATTTA
This sequence comes from Mesoplodon densirostris, assembly GCF_025265405.1. Classification (NCBI taxonomy): domain Eukaryota; kingdom Metazoa; phylum Chordata; class Mammalia; order Artiodactyla; family Ziphiidae; genus Mesoplodon; species Mesoplodon densirostris. Next base: position 124,427,963 of record NC_082667.1, on the reverse strand, counting down.
ATTTATTGATATTTAAAGAGGATTTTGCATCTATATTCATAAGTGTCTCTAGTCTGTAGTTTTCATTTTAGTGCTGTCTTCTGTCATTTGTTGGATTCTATATTATGGTATTTTTATGAAATAACTTGGGAAGCAATTTATCTTGTTCCACACTTAGGATAGACAGCAGTGTGTGTGTGTGTGTGTGTACATACATAGGTATTTTTGTGGTGAGTATCTCCTTCTAAGAAATTTCACAGAATTTATTCTTAAAAACTTCTTGGTCTCAGAGCCTAAATCCTTTTGATAACTTATTGAACTTTTCCCATGGTTTTTGGCGTATTCTAGTGTTCTACTACTTTTAAAGGGGATCTTGATAGCTTTTTGCTCTTCTAGCAAATAGCTTATTTCAACTGAATTTTCAAATTATAACTATGGAATTGTACATAGCATTTTCCTATACTTAAAAAATATGTTCTAAATCTGTTGTTGTGGCTCATTCTCATTTCTATTTCTGCTTATTTTTATTTTCTCCAGTTTTCTTAGTTTTTCCAGAGGCTCATCTATGTTAAATTTTTCTTTCTAATAGTAAAGCATTTAAGATGTGTACCCCACCATTTTGGTAAATTTTGAATTCAGTGTTTTTGTTCCCCCCAAAACTGGCTTCCATTTTAGTTTGTCTTTGATTCCATATTCATTTAAGAGTAATTTTTAATTTCCCACTGGTTACATTTTCATTCATTTGTTTAAATTTTTGTTATTTTCTCTTACTGGAGTGTGCTCAGAGAATATGACCCATGTAATTTCTGTTTATTGGTACTTTTTTGTGATCCAGTAGATGATGTTTCATAATGGTCCATGGTCACCTGAAAATAAGGTGCTTCCCTAGTTGTAGTGAAGAAAATGTTATTAATTCAGTCTTTCAAATTATATGATCATATTCTCTATATCTTTTTATTTTGGGGGTCTATTTTATGCCTTAAGGTGTTACAGTCTCCTGCAGTCTGCTAATTTTTCCTCATACTGCTGACAGTTTATCTCTTTCACTTTATATATTCTTTTTTAAAACATTTTTTTTGCATAAACATTCATTACAAATACCTGTATATTTAGAAGTGTACTTATTTTCACTGTACTATTTGGCTTATATGAAGTTGAATTCTCCTTTGAGTGACACTAATATTTCTAACCCTGCTTTCTGCATATATTAATATATTTTTGGAAATGTGAAAATTAGGCTCCAGCATTTACTGACTCTGGGGCCCGTTTCCTTTCCACGGTGTATGAAGTGATAGGCCGGGGACATCCGAGTCTATGGGAAGGTCACCTTGGCCTCCTGCTCCCCTTGCTGTTGCTTCTTTCCTGATAACAGCACTTTCTGAGCACATTTGTGGTGGGGACACCCTGGCTGCCTCATGTGGTTCTCATGTCATGTGAGCTGCCCATTTCCGCTTCGTCCGTCGGGTCACACCCCAACTGTTTTATCACATGTGCTGCTTCAGCCTTACCCTGTGTGGAAGTTGGCTTCCAGATTCCAGCAGTAAGTGGAATTTACAGTAATTCCTGTCTGTCTGCTTTTAGGGATTTTTAATGTTTTCTTTTCCCACCAGCATCTTAATAGGCATTTTGGTGGACAGTTGATAGAGACCACATCAGGAGGTGCTAGTCCAGTAAAACAACAGAGAACAAAAACCTGCTCCTGGAATGTTCTACAGACCTGTGGTCTCTCCAGTCAGCACCGTATTTTAAGAACTCCCATCTGGTCGGAGTGTAACAGAACGCTCAGCTAGGAGACCGATGTTCTGGTGGTGGGAAGGGGTGACAAGTAAGGGGACAGAGGTTTATAATATGTCCAAGCCTGTAATATGGAAAATAAATAACTTTGTATGTATATGTAAGACTGTGAACCAGGTGGGAGGAGGAGGGGTGCAGGAGGGTCAAATCAGTGCTGACCCCATGTGCGTACGTGCGTGCGCACACACACACACACACACACAATTAGTGAGAATATTTGGCTGGTTGCTGGGGGAAGAACAGCTTTGAGAGGAAATAATTATGGTTATTTTATTTTGTAAAGAAATGCATAGGGAGGAAACAAGATAAAACGCTATGAAAAACAGATGAATTAAGGAAGAAAATATGTTTGAAATGGTTAAGTCAAGAAGATGGGTATATTAATGTTAACTTTACTTCTATGTATGTAGAGAACGTTTTCATAACAAAAAGCATAAAGAAAAAGGAAAAAGATGGCTCAGTGTGGGACATACTGTCTTGCCACACTAGCCAAGCCCCCTCCAGGTGATAACGTACAGCGCGGGGGAAGGTGCTGGGGATGGAGGAACACGATGTCCCGAGATCAAGTAGGGACGGGCCGTCAGGACAGAAGTTGTGGCTGAAGCTGCTAGACACTGCGGTAGAATTCATTAGGCCACTTTCTCAATATGTAGTATTTGGTGCTTGGCCCACCTGGGTGTTGTGAGGATGACATGAGACAACGCAGACAAAGGTCCTGTACACCTGCTTGCATCCCAGGGGCTCAGCAGGCGCTGCCTTCTCTTCCTACAGAGACCTCCACAGTGACTTGCGGGCCCAGCAGAGCTGACTGTATTGCTTACCGAAGTACGGAAGACAGCTACCTTTTCAGTAGTGTTTCTAAGAAGGAAGGAAAAGGGGGGCACACTAGTGTGAGCTGTGGGAGGCGTGTCTGGTTTAAGGCAGGTGCTTCTATGAGGAGCTCCCACTGGGACTGAGCCAAGGTTGTGATACAGTTTTTATTAGGATGTATTATAATAGGGTTGGTGGACTCAGAGATGAGGATTCTGAAGCAAGCCTCAAAAAGTAAACAATTTGTCATAGCCGAACAATCTATTTTTCTAAAAAGCAGTGGTTTACCCTAGTATAGGCAGGTAGAGTGGTCTATTATTGACATCAATGAATTTTCAAAATGTTCCTAAAACAAAGTTATTTGCAACTTAATTTTCTGGGTCAAGAATTTTCCGGAATAGTAAAGTTAGGATAATGTAGAGCATCAAACGGTATAGTAACATTTTGTCAGCTCTAAGCTGTGTGGCTACAGACAGCCCCAGTTCACAGGGGCTATTATGGTGTGGATTCTTTCTGTTTGATTTTGGTGTTTGTGGTATATTGCGACACTCACAGCAGATGCATGCATTGTTTGGAAAAGTTTAATGAGACTTATCCATTCGGCAATATCTATCAAAGGCCTTAAAATAATCTTTGAGCTAGTAATTTAACTCCTAGGAAGCAGTCGTTCAAAATCAGCAAAGACATGGATGAAGATGTGAGCAAAGATGGTTATCATAGCACTTTTAGAATAGAAACAATAAAGCAAACAAAGTGATCTTAAATAGGGCAAACAGAGTACAAATTATGATCTAGCCAGAGGGACACTGTATATAACTAGAACAAATCATGCTTTTCAGTAGTATTTAATAATGTGGGAAGATTCTCTCCAAAGTAAATTAAACCAGGATATAAAAGCATATGAAATTATAACATATATGACTGAATGGAAATACAGCAGCATTTCACAAGTGGTTATCTCACAGTTGTGAGATGACAGATTAATTTCATTTTCCTATTCTTTTATTTTCTACAAATATTTAAACATTTTTCTTATCTGAAAACACTAAATACTAACGATGATGATGATGACATTATGGAAGGGTGGCCCACATGCCTTCCAAAGAGGAACGGATCTGTCTGTCTTCGCTGCAGTGTCACTAATGATGTAACAGAGTCAGTAAAGTCAAAATGAGGGACGTCTAGACAGGGAGAGTTGGTTGGGTGTTCATCCTGCTTCTGAACATGGGCTGTAACCTGTGTTCATAAGGATTGGCATCCTGTGATATAGGAAATGACTGTTGCCTTCAGATACACTGAATATCTCTTGGTGGCTTTCAGCCTCAGATAACATTGAAAATCCCACCACCTGCTCAGCAGATGTGCCTGTTCCTCATTGGTTCATCATCCTTAATCATCCTTATGAGGTCTGGTTTGAAACTCCTTGAGGACTTCTCATTAGTAACTCTTTTCTCCTCATTGGAAACTTCTATGACTCCTTGATGTCAGGACCCTCATTTAACTAGGGTGCACAGAATTTACATGATCTGCCTACAGATGTGTTGTGGGTTGAATTCTCTGGGTCAGCTGCCACAGAGGAAGAGATGCTTGCAGTTACTCTCCACTATCATTTCTATGCAGCTGTAGCCCAAATGGCCACCAGATGCTGGAAGTCCATCCAAGCTGCATTTTCTTATCTAAAATTCTAATTGCTGAAATGAAGGAGAGAAAAAAATGGGTAGAGAAACTCCAAAAAGAGGCAATTAACGATGGGGGGATGATTGGGTACTGAAGCAAAAGATAAAATTTTTTCAGAATGCAAAGACTAATGCTGAGAGAAGATTAATGTTTCTAACATTATGAAAGGCAAATATAAGCCCACAGTTTGATTCTGGGTATGCACTGGAGGGTATTACTTGAAATCTGAAGGAGGTAAGAGGAAGAGTAGAGTAGGTTTGGCTCGAGGGATGGAGAAGGAAGTAAGAAGGAAGGCGTTTTATGCCTGTTGTCTCAGAGAGCAAGCAGGCCAAGCACTGTGTCCTAGTCCTCTCTCGGCCACCAGCTATTCACATGGCCTTCACTTTGTAGGACTCAGATTTCTTTTATCTTATTGAAGTATAGTTGCTGTGCAATATTATATGTTACAGGGGTACAATGCAGTGATTCACAATTTTTAATGGTTATACTCCATTTATAATTATACAACATTGGCTAGGACATCCCTGGTGGTCCACTGGTTAAGACTCCACACTTCCAATGCAGGGGGCGTGGGTTCGGTCTCTGGTTGGGGAAGTTCCACATGCGGCAAAGAAAAAAGAAAAGGCTATATTCCCTGTGTTATGCAATATATCCTTGTAGTTTATTTTATTCATAAGTGTACCTCTTACTCCCCCTTCCCCTCCCCCCTTCCCACTGGTAACCACTAGTTTGTTCTCTATATCTCTAAGTCTGCTTCCTTTTTGTTATATGCACTTATTTGTTGTATTTTTAAGATTCCATATATAAGAGATATCATACAGTATTTGTCTTTCTCTGTCTGACTTATTTCACTTAGCATAATACCTTCCAAGTCCATCCATGTTGCTGCAAATGGCAAAATTTTATTCTTTTTTATGGCTGAGTAGTATTCCATTTTGTGTGTGTGTGTGTGTGTGTGTGTCTGTGAGTCTGAGTGTGTTTGTATATCATATCATGTTTATCCATTCCTCTGTTGATGGACACTTAGGCTGCTTCCACATCTTGGCAATTGTAACTAATGCTGCTGTGAACACTGGGGTGTGTGTAGAATCATGAATAGAATTAGTTGGGCTTGAGAGTACTTTCTGATTCAAAAAGAGTTTTATTTTATAATAAGAGTGTAAACATTCCATTATTAATAATAATAAATAATAATGCCTCAAAATATTATAGAGACTCTAAGTGTAAGAAGTTTTGGGAAGTGTTTATAAATACTTGAGGTCACCTGTGACATAATTAAAAGGAAGTTAGTGATTCCTAACAATACATGAAATAACGTGGCTGAATCTTCCTCTCCCACGTTGGTCCCTAAGCAGTGACAGACACCTGGAGCACAGGTTTGAACTGCTGTCTATGTTCATACTGGCTTTGGTCTGAGAGAAAATGCCACCCAGTATGGTTTTGGAGGGATGACATGGGAAAGTAATTTGAAATTCCGCTCGTACTCCTCCTACCCCATATCTCTGTGCCTGACAGTGATTCCCACAACACACTTGCAGCAAGTGAGAGCCCTGGCCCAGCGTCGTCAGGTGTAAAATCCATGAGGAACCAAAGCCTTTGACTTGCAGGAAGCTACAGTAACCCCCACCCCCATGCCTAAGGCCATGATACTCCACAGTATAAGGAGTGTCTACCTCAAATGCTGCTGCTTCCTGGGGCCAGAAGGTGAGGTCCTGACTCAAGAGTTGGCCTGCGCTGTTCTGAGTCATGGACTGTTTCCTGGTTCCTAGTCTTCACCTCCTCTTGCCCCCAGAGCCATCGAGACTGAAGGCTAGAGTATGACCGTCTCGAGTGAGATTTGCCTGGCAATGTGCTCACTCCTAGAGGGAAATGAGCTTAAAAGGTATTTAAGAAGTATTACTATCTCAAACAAAATATAAAATACCAGATTATAAGTTTCATCAGAGGCATAAATAGTAGAATGGCTGAACTAAAAAAATTAAAATTAATTTGATAAAAAAGACAGATTAGCAGTTTGAATCAAGAACAAGAATATTAAATATAAAAAATAGTCAAATTTTAAAGAAACAGTAGATGGATAAACAGCAGAATGAATACTGAGGAACCAATTAAGTCTTTGGAAGACCATGTTTAGCAAATTTTCAGTGCAGAAAAAGGAAAGGCAGCTAATGGAATATACATGGCTAAGAAATATGAAGAAGGATAGAGAGAGCCATAGTAATATCTGAAAAATAGATCTCAAAAAGAGAATCTTTTTAATGGAGATGAGAAATTATTTGAAATAACAAATTTTTTAAAATTAAAAAAAATTCTAGATGGACAGGGTTCAAGGAATGTCAAAGGGGAAGAGCAGGAAAGGTCCACTCCTGGAAATATAATAAAATTTAAAGACATTAAAATCAGAGAAAGTTCCAAAAGTTGACAGATAAAATAGAATAAGAATCAAATTAACAACAGATTCTTCAGCAACAACACTTGATGCAAGATGATAAGCATTTAAAACCTAGAAGCTTATATACAAAGTTTCACTCAAATATGATATGTATGGTGTGATAAAAATATTCTTCCAATTATAAAATCTCAGAAACTTTATCAGAACTCACAATCAATTGGATTAAAGTAGATTTTATAAACTACTCAAATAAAAGGCAAGACAAATCTAGGAGTTGTCACAAAAGCTATATGCAATGAAGGTTATTAAATATCTTGTTAAGGTTTTATTGTAACCTAAAATAGCAAAGATACAATAGAAAAGAAATTATAAGTCTAGATCTGTACTGATACGAGAGCCACCAGCTATTTGAAATGTGACCATTTTGAATTAAAATTGCCCTCAGTATAAAGTACACACAAGATTTCAAAAACTTATTATTAAATAATGTAAAATATCACATTAATATTTTATATTACTTACAATTTAAATATTTTGAATATATTGGGCTAAATAGAAACATAAAATTAATTCATCTATTTCTTTTTACTTTTATGTGTCTGCTACAAATATAAAATTTCACATGTGCTTTAAATTATATTTTAATTGGAGGGCACTGATATAGATTATCATGATGGGAGCTGGAGAAAAAGGAAACTGAAGTTCTAGACTTTCCAGGTCTAGTTTTACAGGTCTCAAAATAAGAAGAAGTAAGGATAAAAGAAATATGCAAAAGTTTAAAAAATGATTATGATCGAAACAAAATCAAGAATATAAATATAAATGAATTAATTTCATATTTGAAGATAAACTTTGACTAATTGGATTAAAAATATACAGATACAGACTCTTTACAAGAGATACACTTAAAACATAAAGACATGGCAAAGTTAAAAGTGAAAAGATGGAAAACAGACATAAGAATATTAAGCAAATTAAGCTTGTATGCCTATATTAACATTGGATGCAATAGTATTTAAGATGAAAAATACAGTAGTAGAGATGGAATGGGACATGATATAACGATATATGATTCATTTTACTTAGGCAATATAGCAGTTTTAGGCATGTATAAGTCTAATAGAATAGTTTCAAAACTAATGAAGAAAAAACTGATAAAACTGTAAGGAAAATCCACCATCATAGCAGGAGATATCAATACATGTCTTGATAATTGACAGAAGAACAAGCACCTAGGTTAAAGAAAATAAAGCAATACAGCTAGGAAGCCTGAGTTAGTGGTCTCAGAGTTCCACACTTCAATAATTGAGAAGAAAAAATTTTCTCCAGTAGCATGAAATAAAAAAATAATCATGTATATTTCACCATAACAATATCTCAATAAATCTCAGTGGCAGTTATCATACACACCACGATCGTTCACTACAACACCACTAATTTAGAAGTTAATAACAAAAAGATAAATGTAGAAATTAAAAACATACTGATAAATACATCATGGATTATGAAAGAAATTATCATAAAAAATTTAAAATAATACATAGAGCTGGTAATAAAAATGCTCCATATCAAACGTGTAGGATTTGCAAAAGTGGTGTTTCAAAAATTTTATAGTCTTAAATATTTGTAATAGAAAGGAGTAAATCCTTAAATAAGGAGCAGATTCTCCAGCTTAGAAATTAGAAAACGTTATAGAATAAACCTAAAGAAAAAGAGATGATAAATATAAAGGTAGAAATAATGGACTAGAAAAATAGGTTACACTTGAGATCAACAGAGTCAAAAGTTATTCTTTGGAATAAAAATACTGTTGGAATAGATAAACTTTTGAGAAAGACCTAATCAAGAGATAAAGACACACATACATACGACCAGGAATAAGGAGGACATAACTATACATAAAATGGAGATTTAAAAGATGAGAGAATCTTAATACTATGCTGGACTTTTTAAAAACGTAGACAACATGGACAATACTGTACTAAAATTAATCTAAAGTGATTAATTAATAGCCTTGTAACTAGTAAAGAAATTGAGGGGCTAAGAATCTTTCTAGAAAGAAAATAGTATGCCTATATGATTTTGTAGACAAATTCTTCCAGGAACTGATAGGAGAAATCATCCCAATTTTACATAAGCTTTTCCAGAAATACAAAATAAATGAAACACCAACTTAGTTTACAAATATAGCATTATTCTGTTACTAAAACTAGAAAAGAAAGGAAAACTATAGATTCATTTTACAGTCTAAGATAGAAACAAAATTCCTAAACAATATATTAGCAAATTAAGTCCTACAGTGTACTTAAAAAGAATCATACTATACCGTGATCAAATTGGGTTTATACTAGGTATTTAAGAATTATTTATTAGAAAATCCATAATGTAATTTACATTAACAGATGAAAAGGCAAAAAGCTGTATGAACATCTCAATAGATACATAAAAAACTATTTAATAGAATTCAATACTTTTTGTTAATTGAGAAAAACATACTATTAGGAAATCAGGAGTATTTGAGGACTTCCAAAACCTGATAAAGAGTGTATTAGTAAGAGTTCTCCAGAGAAACTGTATAATAAAATGTGTACATATAGAAAAATATTTATTACAAATAATTGGCTAATGGGACTACAGAGGGTGGCAAGTCCAAAATCTGCAGGGTGCCCTGGCAGGCTGGAGAGCCAGAAAGACCTGATGTGAGAGGAGTCTGAAGTCAGTCTGCTGGAGAATTCCCTCTTGCTCAGGGGATGCTGGTTTTCTTGTCTTTTCAGGCCTTCAGCTGATTGGAGGAGGCCCACTCACATATGCAGGGCAATCTGCTTTACGTAGAGCCCACTGATTTACATTTTTTTCTTTAACATTTTTATTGGAGTATAATTGCTTTACATGGTTGTGTTAGTTGCTGCTGTATCACAAAGTGAATCAGCTATACGTATACATATATCCCCAAATCCCCTCCCTCTTGCATCTCCCACCCACCCTTCCTATCCCACCCCTCTATGTGGTCACAAAGCACTGAGCTGATCTCCCTGTGCTATATGGCTGCTTCCACTAGCTATCTATTTTACATTTCGCAGTGTATATATGTCCATGCCACTCTCTCAGTTTGTCCAGCTTACCGTTCCCCCTCCCCGTGTCCTCAAGTGCATTCTCTACATCTGCGTCTTTAATCCTGTCCTGCCCCTAGGTTCTTCATAAACATTTTTTTTTTAGATTCCATATATATGTGTTAGCATATGGTATTTGTTTTTCTCTTTCTGACTTACTTCACTCTGTATGACAGACTCTAGGTCCATCCACCTCACTACAAATAACTCAATTTCATTTCTTTTTATGGCTGAGTAATATTCCATTGTATATATGTGCCACATCTTCTTTATCCATTCATCTCTTGGTGGACACTTAGGTTGCTTCCATGTCCTGGCTATTGTAAATAGAGCTGCAATGAACATTGTGGTACATGACTCTTTTTGAATTATGGTTTTCTCAGGGTATATGCCCAGTAGTGGGATTGCTAGGTTGTATGGTAGTTCTATTTTTATTTTTTTAAGGAACCTCCATACTGTCCTCCATAGTGGCTGTATCAATTTACATTCCCACCAACAGTGCAAGAGTGTTCCCTTTTCTCCACACCCTCTCCAGCATCTATTGTTTGTAGATTTTTTGATGATGGCCATTCTGACTGGTGTGAGGTGATGCCTCATTGTAGTTTTGATTTGCATTTCTCTAATGATTAGTGATGTTGAGCATCCTTTCATGTTTGTTGGCAATCTGTATATCTTCTTTGGAGAAATGTCTACTTAGATCTTCTGCCCATTTTTGGATTGGGTTGTTCCTTTTTTTTGACATTGAGCTGCATGAGCTGCTTGTATATTTTGGAGATTAATCCTTTGTCAGTTGCTTCATTTGCAAATATTTTCTCCCATTCTGAGGGCTGTCTTTTCGTCTTGTTTATGGTTTCCTTTGCTGTGCAAAAGCTTTTGTTTTATTAGGTCCCATTTGCTTAGTTTTCTTTTTATTTCCATTTCTCTAGGAGGTGGGTCAAAGAGGATCTTACTGTGATTGATGTCATGGAGTGTTCTGCCTATGTTTTCCTCTAAGAGTTTTATAGTGTCTGACCTTATATATAGGTCTTTAACCCATTTTGAGTTTATTTTTGTGTATGGTGTTAGGGAGTGTTCTAATTTCATTCTTTTACATGTGGCTGTCCAGTTTTCCCAGCACCAGTTATTGAAGAGTCTGTCTTTTCTCCATTGTATATTCTTGCCTCCTTTATTAAAGATAAGGTGACCATTGTGCATGGGTTTATCTCTGGGCTTTCTATCCTGTTCCATTGATCTATATTTCTGTTTTTGTGCCAGTACCATACTGTCTTGATTACTGTAGCTTTGTAGTATAGTCTGAAGTCTGGAGCCTGATTCCTCCAGCTCCATTTTTTTTTCTCAAGATTGCTTTGGCGATTTGGGGTCTTTTGTGTTTCCATACAAATTGTGAAATTTTTTGTTCTAGTTCTGTAAAAAATGCCATTGGTAATTTGATAGGGCTAGCATTAAATCTGTAGATTGCTTTGGGTAGTATAGTCATTTTCACTAGGTTGATTCTTGCAATCCAAGAACATGGTATATCTCTCCATCTGTTTGTATCATCTTTAATTTCTTTCATCAGCGTCTTCTAGTTTTCTTCATACAGGTCTTTTGTCTCCTTAGGTAGGTTTATTCCTAGGTATTTTTTTCTTTTTGTTGCAATGGTAAATGGGAGGGTTTCCTTAATTTCTCTTTCAGATTGTTCATCATTATTGTATAGGAATGCAAGAGATTTCTGTGCATTAATTTTGTATCCTGCTACTTTACCAAATTCATTGATTAGCTCTAGTGTTTTCTGGTAGCATCTTTAGGGTTCTCTATGTATAGTATCATGTCATCTGCAAACAGTGACTGTTTTACTTCTTCTTTTCCGATTTGGATTCCTTTTATTTCTTTTTATTCTCTGATTGCTGTGGCTAAAACTTCCAAAACTATGTTGAATAATAGTGGTGAGAGTGGGCAACCTTGTCTTGTTCCTGATCTTAGTGGAAATGGTTTCAGTTTTTCACCAATGAGAATGATGTTGGCTGTGGGTCTGTCATATATGGCCTTTAGTATGTTGAGGTTAGTTCCCTCTGTGCCTTCTTTCTGGAGAGTTTTTTGTATCATAAATGGGTGTTGCATTGTGTCAAAAGCTTTTTCTGCATCTGTTGAGATGATCATATGGTTTTTATCCTTCAGTTTGTTAATATGGTGTATCACATTGACTGATTTTCATATATTGAAGAATCCTTGCATTCCTGGGGTAAACCCACTTAAGCATGGTGTATGATCCTTTTAATGTGCTGCTGGATACTGTTTGCTAGTATTTTGTTGAGGATTTTTGCATTTATGTCCATCAGTGATATTGGCCTGTAGTTTTCTTTTTTTGTGACATATTTGTCTGGTTTTGGCATCAGGGTGATGGTGGCTTCGTAGAATGAGTTTGAGAGTGTTCCTCCCTCTGCTATATTTTGGAAGAGTTTGAGAAGGATAGGTATTAGCTCTTCTCTAAATGTTTGATAGAATTCCCCTGTGAAGCCATCTGGTTCTGGGCTTTTGTTTATTGGAAGATTTTTAATCACAGTTTCAATTTCAGTGCCTGTGATTGGTCTGTTTATATTTTCTACTTCTTCCTGGTTCAGTCTCAGAAGGTTGTGTTTTTCTATGAATCTGTCCGTTTCTTCCAGGTTTTCCTTTTTTTTTTTTTTTGGCATATAGTTGCTTGTAGTAATCCCTCATGATCCTTAGTATTTCTGCACTGTCCATTGTAATTTCTCCTTTTTCATTTCTAATTCCGTTGATTTGAATCTTCTCCCTTTTTTTTCTTGATGAGTCTGCTAATGGTTTATCAATTTTGCTTATCTTCTCAAAGAACCAGCTTTTAGTTCTATTGATCTTTGCTATTGTTTCCTTCATTTCTTTTTCATTTATTTCTGATCTGATCTTTATGATTCCTTTCCTTCTGCTAACTTTGGGTTTTTTTTTTATTCTTCTTTCTCTAATTTCTTCAGTTGTAAGTATAGGCTGTTTATTTGAGATGTTTCTTGTTTCTTGAGGTAGGATTGTATTGCTATAAACTTCCTTCTTAGACCTGCTTTTGCTGAATCTATTAGGTTTGGGGCTGTCATGTTTTCATGGTCATTTGTTTGTAGGTATTTTTTGATTTTCTCTTCGATTTCTTCAGTGATCTCTTGGTTATTTAGTAGTGTATTGCTTAGCTTCCATGTGTTTGTATTTTTTACAGATTTTTTCTTGTGATTGATATCAAGTCTCATAGCGCTGTGGTCAGAAAAGATATTTGATATGATTTCAATTTTCTTAAATTTCCCAGGGCTTGATTTGTGACCCAAGATATGATCTATCCTGGAGGATGCTCCATGAGCACTTGAGAAGAAAGTGTATTCTGTTGTTTTTGGATGGAATTTGCTATAAATATCAATTAAATCCATCTCGTTTAATGTCTCATTTAAAGCTTGTGTTTCCTTATTTATTTTCATTTTAGTTGATCTGTCCATTGTTGAAAGTCGGGGTGTTAAAGTCCCCTAATGTTATTTTGTTACTGTCATTTTCCCCTTTTATGGCTGTTAGCATTTGCCTTATGTATTGAGGTGCTCCTATGTTGGGTGCATAAATATTTAAAATTGTTATATCTTTTTCTTGGATTGATCCCTTGATCACTATGTCATGTCCTTCTTTGTCTCTTGTAATAGTCTTAATTTTAAAGTCTATTTTGTCTGATATGAGAATTGATACTCCAGTTTTCTTTTGATTTCCATTTGTGTGGAATATCTTTATCCATCCCCTCACTTTCAGTCTGTATGTGTCCCTAGGTCTGAAGTGGGTCTCTTGTAGACAGGATATAGACGGGTCTTGTTTTTTTATCCATTCAGCCAGTCTATGTCTTTTAGTTGGAGCCTTTAATCCATTTATATTTAAGGTAATTATTGATATGTATGTTCCTATTACCATTTTCTTAATTGTTTTGCATTTGTTATTGCAGGTCTTTTCCTTCTCTTGTGTTTCCTGCCTAGAGAAGTTCCTTTAGCATTTGTTGTAAAGCTGGTTTGGTGGTGCTGAATTCTCTTAGCTTTTACTTGTTTGTAAAGATTTTAATTTCTCCGTTGAATCTGAATGAGATCCTTACCAGGTAGAGTAATCTAGGTTGTAGGTTTTTCCCTTTCATCACTTTAAATATGTCCTGCCACTCCCTTCTGGCTTGTAGTGTCTCTGCTGAAGGATTAGCTGTTAACATTATGAGGAATCCCTTGTATGTTATTTGTTGCTTTTCCCTTGGTGCTTTTAATATTTTTTCTTTGTATTTAATTTTTGATAGTTTGATTAATATGTGTCTTTGCATGTTTCTCCTTGGATTTATCCTGTATGGGACTCTCTGCACTTCTTAGACTTGATTGATGATTTCTTTTCCCAAAATAGGGAAGTTTTTAACTATAATCTCTTCAAATATTTTCTTTGTCCCTCTCTTTTTCTCATCTTCTTCTGGGACCCCTATAATTCAAATATTGGTGCATTTAATGTTGTCCCAGAGGTCTCTGAGACTGTCCTCAATTCTTTTCATTCTTTTTTCTTTATTCTGCTCTGTGGTAGTTATTTCCACTATTTTATATTCCAGCTCACTTATCCGTTCTTCTGCTTCAGTTATTCTACTATTGATTCCTTCTAGAGAATTTTTAATTCCATTTATTGTGTTGTCCATTATTGTTTTATTCTTTAGTTCTTCTAGGTCCTTGTTAAATGTTTCTTTTATTTTCTCTATTCTATTTCCAAGATTTTGGATCATCTTTACTATCATTACTCTGAGTTGTTTTTCAGGTAGACTGCCTATTTCCTCTTCATTTGTTTGGTCTGGTGGGTTTTTACCTTGCTGCTTCATCTGCTGCATTATTTTTCCATCTTCTCATTTTGCTTAACTTGCTGTGTTTGGGGTCTCCTTTTCACAGGCTGCAGGTTCGTAGTTCCCATTGTTTTTGGTGTCTGCCCCCAGTGGGTAAGGTTGGTGCAGTGGGTTGTGTAGGCTTCCTGGTGGAGGAGACTAGTGCCTGTGTTCTGGTGGATGAGGCTGGATCTTGTCTTTCTGATGTGCAGGACTACATCGGTGGTGTGATTTGGGGTGTATATGAACTTATGAATTTAGGCTGCCTGTCTGCTAATAGGTGAGGTTGTGTTCCTGTCTTGCTAGTTGTTTGGCATGGGGTGTCCAGCACTGTAGCTTGCTGGTTGTTGAGTGGAGGTGGGTCTTAGCGTTGAGATGGAGATCTCTGGGAGAGCTCTCACTGATTGATATTACATGGGGCCAGGAGGTCTCTGGTGGTCCAGTGTCTTGAACTCGGTTCTCCCACCTCACAGGCTCAGGCCTGACACCCGGCCAGAGCACCAAGACCCTGTCAGCCACACGGCCAGGTATGTGGGGTGTTTCTTGCCTTTTGGGAAGTGTGACATCTTCTGCCAGCATTCAGTAAGTAGGTGTTTTGTAGGAGTTGTTCAACATGTAGATATATCTTTGATGTATTTGTGGGGTGGAAGGTGATCTCCACTTCTTACTCCTGTGCCATCTTGAAGATCCTCCTCTGATTTACATTTTAATCTCATCTAAAACACCCTCACAAAGTCACATCCAGAATAATGTTTGACCAAATATACGGCACACTTTATCCCAGCCATGCTCACACATAGAATTAACCATCACAAAGATATCTAAAATGTAAAACAAATAAATGGAGCAACAAAAAACACAACAAACATCATAGCAAATGGAAAATGTTAGAAGTGTTTGGTTAAAAATTCACTTGAGATGCAGAAGCTTTTAACACATATATTCAAATTTGACAGTCCTTGCCAGTACAGTAAAACAAGGATAAATAAATTAGTGGCATTCTAATTTGAATTGAGGAGATAGTGTCAGTACTTTCATATAATATAATCATTCACACAGAAAACCAAGTAATCAGGGCAATTATTATAAATGTCGGGACAGGGATTAGAAAAGTAGCTGGATATAAAAATAAAATACAAAAAGCCAGTTGTCTTTTTGTACATCAGTGGCTAAAGTGTAGAAAACATAATTTAAAAGATTCCATTTACAATAGTATCACAGAATACCAAATACCTACAAATAAATATATCAAAAGATACGCAAGATCTCTAAGAAAATAAAGCTGTAAGCTTTATTTAGAAATATTAAAGAAGACTTAATTGGGAAAGTACACCATGTCCAAGGATAAAAAGGCAATATTACATAAACGTCAGTTCTCCACAAACTCACCTAGAGATTCACCACAATTAAATTAAAATGTCAGCAGGGTATTTAATGGATCTTGATAAGATTTTTCTAAAAATCTGTATGTTTGAATAAAGAACATAACTGAAAGAGATTAGCTATAATGAGAAACTTGCCCTACATAATATCAGCATTTATTAGAAAGGTGTAAAAATTAAAACAGTATAGTATTGGCATACTGATAGACTGAGCTGTGGAATTGAAGGGAACGTCCAGGAACAGACTCACAGATGTGTGGAAATTTGATGTATGACAGATATCATGTCAAATCAGTTCAAAAATTTTAAATTAAAATAATTGATAAGAACAAAATGTAAAAATTAAATTCCTACCTCACACGGTAAACAAAAATCAACCTCAGAATGATTAAGCATCTGGATATAAAAAGATAAAACTTTGAAACTGTAGAAAATATGGCTGAATATGTTTTGGACCATGG
Source organism: Mesoplodon densirostris (assembly GCF_025265405.1). NCBI lineage: Eukaryota > Metazoa > Chordata > Mammalia > Artiodactyla > Ziphiidae > Mesoplodon > Mesoplodon densirostris. The sequence goes on along the minus strand of NC_082667.1, from coordinate 124,411,509 downwards.
GGTATTTTTTTAAGACATAAAAAACATTTTTATGAAGACGCTGTTAAGTTGACAGGGTGATTCTACCCCCAGGTCTATACCCAAGGAAACTCACACATGTGCACAATAGCGGGAATGGTCCAAGTGTTTAGACAGCACTGTTCACAATGGCAGCGCCTGGAAACAGGTGCCCATTTTCAGGGAAAGGGCTACACTATGGTTTATTCACTCAGTGGGTTCGTGTACAGCAGTCAAACAATGTGGTGGAGCACATGGATGAATTTTAGCAACATAACGTCAACTGAAAAACGTAAATTCCCAATTGTAACATATAGCATGATATGTCCTATAATCATGTACAAAAAGGAAAGCAATGAAATGATTGATTTGGAATTCAGGATGTTGTTCCCTTGGATAATAAGAGAGAAGGGGATGGGCTGCTGCATGGTTATGGATGGATTATTATAAAGGTCCTAACTTGTTTGGGTTCTGGGTTCATGTGTATTTACTATATTATTAAAAATTAATATCTTATGTGCTTAGTCAATCATGGCAATTTAGTCCTTCTGCCTAGTTCTACCACAGTCAACACTGCTGCAGACATAGCATATTTTGGGTTAGCAAGAGCTGTATTTGTTATCCTTTGCTGCATAAAAAACTACACAGCCACCCCCCCAAAAAAAAACCCAGTAATAATTATGGTTCCTCACAGTTTCTGTGGGTCAGGAATGCAGACAGGTTATGGTGAGGACACTTGTGTCTGCTCCATGGTGCCTGGGGTCTCAGCTGGAAGACCCCAAATCGATTGATACCTGGAGCATTAAGGACCGTTGTTATTGCTGTGGTCTGTTTGCCAGGATGTTTATCTGGGTTACTCCTTACTCCACAAGAAGGCAGGCAGTTTTCAATAAAAAAAGGGTTCATTTACATCTAAGAGAAACAAAATAAGAGTGAATAAGTGGGCCCTTACTTTCAGTGGTTGCTGAGGTTAAAACTCCCAGTTCTCAAATTGTCTTTCTGTCCACATAAAGTAGCTGAACCAACAATCCCAAATCTGTAGTCTGCAATAGTTTGTGCAGAGGCTGAGGCAAAAAAACAAAGGGTGTAGAAAGCCAGAAAATGGTAACTTCAGTTTTACCTCTGAGCCCCAACAAGGACAACTGGTAGTGAATGGACACGATCAAGTCTCTGCTTTTCCTTTTGGACCCTGGGTGGACCTTGATGCCTTCCTGTGTGTATGTGATCTTTTCCTGTATGTCTTTAAATGCACTCCCTTAGGCTGGTCACACTCTGCAGCCAATGTTTCTCCATATAAGCTCAGCAGCATGCGCTGTCCTTGTGCAGCAGGACATGGCCCTTGCTTCCTGGGGCACCTTGTTTTTTCCCGTGTAACTAATGGCTATCGTTATATCAGAGTCTAGAGAAAACTAATAGAGTTGGTTTGGAAAACATTTGTGTAACACTGCTATCTATATTGACCTAAGAGTTTGCTCACTCTCAGATAATCAGGCAAGATCTCAAGACAAAATCTAGGCACTGTGATTCTCTCCTAGTTTAGCTGGATTCTAGGCTTATGTAGCTCTTTTCCAACAATGCACCCTCCTGGTTCAAAGGTCTCATTTGCAAGACTAATTATCCGCCATTGTGATCCTTTTTTACTGGTTTACTTGAAGGCTCAGGGGACACTCACATAAATAGAACTTACTGTGGCTACCAGGACGTACCACTATTATTTTGGTGTGAAATCTCCCTGTGTTCCTTCTGGTATCAAGTAATGTCGTATGAGGGGATGTTGAATTTCACCTTGAATCCTGAGTTCAGTTACTTTATAAACTGAATTGCCAAGCCCTTGGCATGCCCCTGACAATTCATGGTCTGCTCAGATTCCTCCTTTTTTCAATTCGCTGATTAGAACCCAAACTTTCCAAGGCTTCCACACCCTTAACCCCATGGTCATTACCAAAGATGATGATAAATGACCATGTTTCAGTACTACTGAAGGAGTGAATAGCGTGTTAATCACGTTTGCAGATGCATCTACATCAGGAGGAACTGTTAACACCAGTGAGGCCAAAAAGAAAACACTAAACGTCCTGAAGAAGAAGAAATATACAAAAGGAAAAACCAAAAATGAGAGATTCAACTGATAAAATACACATTATTGTAAAGAACAGAGAGCTCAGTTTAAAAGAACCAACTACATACTGTCCTGGACACCTAAAGACAGAAGGGAACAGCAAAGTCTATCCAAAGGGAACCTTATCCATGGCTTGAATTAATTCTGAGGACATTATACCAACTACTTCCAAATGTATCCTTAGATCTGTGACCAGCGATGGGCTGGTAAATGTTTAGCAAATGGACCTCTGACTACCCACCTCCTGCCCAACCCCCCCAAAAAAGGGTGTGCACACACATGATTATTGTAAACTTATAAAGGTTGTGTCTCACACTATTTACAAATTATGAGTATATAATACTCTTTATTGTAAATTCAGTATAGACAGTTGATTCTCATGGAATACTTTTCTTGATTTTCACCAAACTCCTATATCCATAGCCCATCTATGATGAACAAGGATGATTCTAACATGGATGTTACTTGATATTTTCATTTGCATTGGATACAGTGAAAGTAAAACAGCAAAGATGCCTGTCAGAACTTCTTTTGTTTGCCGGTGACTTAAACAACATCTTTGCTGAATCAGATAATAGTCTTTGAATACTCAAAGAATATTTCCTCAATTACTTGTGCTATTCACAATGTAATGGCTATAGTCTTGATAGACTTTAAGTTTAATCTTTATTATTAACTTTTCCTCCATCATTTTCTTAAGTCTAGACAATCAAGAAAGCATTTAATCAAAATCAAGTTTGTTTCATTGTGTTTGCTGATTTTCATGGTATGAATACTCTCCCCTTGACGGTTTCCAGCTACCAACTTGATGTCACTGAACACAGACTGGGAAGGGATGCACAATAGTCTACGCTTGTGTAGTGTTTTCACCATATGGAGACAATAGGCATAAGAAACTTTACGACTATAGATAATAGAAAAATGTAGTCAAATAATTAGAAAGTGATGGCTTTTGAGCATTCATTGCCTTCTGAAACATTATTTAGTTGAAAGTTTATATAATTTAATTAAAAAAATTTTTTTTAAATTTTTTGGCCATACTGCACAACATGTGGGATCTTAGTTCCCCAACTAGGGATCAAACCCGTGCTCCCTGCAGTGGAAGCGTGGAGTCTTAACTACTGGACCGCCAGGGAAGTCCCTATAATTTAATTTTTAATAATGGCACTCTTTACTAGCTGGCTCGTAACATTTTTGAAAATTTGACAACTGGCTGTCACAAGTAGGTACCAACAGCTGCAGCACACACTCTCAGTGACTTTACTCTTGAGACTCAGGCCTAATTTCCAGTTGATGCTGGTCATTGTAAGAGTCACAGACTCAACACGCTCAGAACCAAACTCAGCTCCCCTCTGCCAGGGATGACTGTTTCCCCTCATCCACACCATTGCACAAGCGAGAAACATGGAAGGCCTTTAAGACGCCATCTCCCTCAGCTCTGAAAACCCCCAGTCAATCACCAATACGTATGCATGTTGTTTCTGAGATAGCTCTTGAGGGTTTGTCCTTCCTGTTGAGTTCAGAACTGCATCTCCTCCTGATTAGGAGACCAGCCCCTCTTCCCTCATCCCCCCTGTCACTCTAGAGCCGTGTGGGCCTTGCCCTTGGCCTGCTTAGAAGCTGGGTACAGGTCTCTGTATTACTGGGTGGAAACCCTCTCACTCTGCTGTGGTGGGCAGCTGAGTCTGATTTCCTGGTCTTCCCTCCCAAGTGCTGACATTTCCCACTCCATGTCCGGTGACTTACTCATGTCCCTGATGGCAAATTTCACAGGCTGCCTCCTCGTACAAGAAGGTCTCTGCCTCATGTGTTCTTCCCTGTTCCATCAGAGCAAATGTACTTGTCTCTCAAGGAGCAAATCAAACGTAAAACTTTGCTGGACTTTCTGAAGAATTGCATATTCCCCCCTCTGGACCCCCAGTACCATTTGTTTACACTTTTTCTGAAAAAAAATGTATAGAACATACCTTATACAAGGCACAGCATGGAATGAATATTCAGTGGGTGGTCTCTTCCCTATTTCCTATTGGCAAGAGCGTGAATTTTAGAGTCCAGGTCCCGGGGATTTGCTAGCTCTGTGATCTTGGGCAAATTATATAACCTCTTTATGTTTCAGTTTCTTCATCTGTAAAATGGAAATAGCAATGCTGCCTTTTGAGCTGCAGGGGAGACAAAATCAGATATTGCTGGTAAAGCACCGGGCCCATTTTGAGTACCCAATACATTCAGATCTTACCCCTCTAGATCCGTGTCTCCAGCTGTGTGTGTATTTGTTCTTATCTTTCCTATAACATCGTGGGTTTCTTGGAGGTCAGACCATCCTTATTTTCTATGCTTCTTGCAGACCTAGTGTCGTCCTTGATGGATGTTCCGTGGCTGTTTGTGGGACAAATAGAGGGGCCACGTCTTAGATTTCCCTGTGGTGTCTGGGTGTAGTATGGACAATCCAGAAATCTGAGAGCAAGATGAGCCCATGAAATGAACTGATCAAGTGGTAATAAGTGGGCATGTATTACAGGTAGAATATAAAAGAAAGCTAAGACATAGTCATTGTTCTACTGTGTTGGCCAAAAAGTTTGTTCAGTTAGTGAATAAAGTTCTTCGTGAAAATGAAAAATGTCTTTTATTTTTACTTAAAACCGAATGAACTTTTTGGCCAACCCTATAAGTGAGCTCTATATGAAAATTTAGAAAATATCATGAAAATTCTTGATAAGGTCCTCCATGTGCAAAATTCTTCACTGTGAACAGAGGTCCAGTAGAATATGAGATATTTCCATGCTGGGCAAGAACATCCAGGCATTAGTGGAGGAGGTGGGATCTTAGGGGCCCTAAGTGCCAGATTAGGAAAGTGAATGGATTGTAAACAGCTATTGATGGTTCTTAAATAGCAACATGGCATAATAAAAACCCTTTGAACAAATGAATATGTCCAAGTTTTGCACAGGAGTCTGAAGAAATTAGCTATTTGGGAGGTAGTTTTTATTAAACAAACAAACAAACAAACAAGCTTGAATGTTATGAACTGAATTGTGTGCCTCCAGAAGTCATATGTTGAAGTCCTAACCCCCAGGACCTCAGAATGTGATTCTATTTAGAGACAGGCCTTTAAAGAGGTGATTAAGGTAAACTGAGGTCATATGGGGTGGACCCTGATCACATATGACTGGTGCCCTCGTAAGAAGAAGAGATTGGGACACAGACACACACAGACTGAGGGGAGACCATGTGAGGACACTGAGAGAAGGTCACAGCCCCGCTGACACCTTGATCTTGGACTTCCAGCCTCCAGACTGTGAGAACCACATTTCTGTTGCTTGAGCCACTGTGTCTGTGACATTTGATGTGGCAGCCTGAGCTGACACACTGCGCAAGGTTGACAGCAATAGGAGGGGGACGGGAGACGTGCGTCTGAGGTTCCCTGCAGAGGAACTCTGAGACCCTGGGATTCAGGGGCAGGGTTTAGGGCTTAGGCCGAAGCAGACCCAGTGGGAGGCTGAGGCCCTCACAGACAGGCCTTTGTCCCTTGCAGTAGGTTGGGGTCGCTTCCTGACACCCTCCGGCATTCTGCTCCTCGCCGCCCCCCTCCTTGCTTCAGCCTCTTTCAGTGTCGGCTAAGCTCGTCCTGGGGCCCCCGTCTGCCCCGCCTGGTGTCGACTTCCCCACAGCTCTAGTCTGTGGGTCTGTCTGTCTCCTCGGCCTTCGCCTGCTGCAGCCAGTGGCCTCCTGTCTCTTCCCCGGTTGACCTTCGTTCCTGCAGTGCTGTTGTGGCTCCTGGTACCTGCATCTTGATTGATCTCTAAATTCCTGCCCCTCAAAGGGTGATCAGAAACATGGAACCTTTGGACACCACCCTAAATCTAGAGAATGAAGATGGGCATTTGAGCTGCACGTCCAGGTTCTTCATACGGGGGTTAGAGTTTGAGAGGCACTGCTGTAAGGAACTCACGTTCTCATCTCTTTCCTGAGAAGGTTTGAATTCTTGTTGTCCTGGTGCACTGAGTTGTTGAGGGCTTTGCTTGGGCTGATCCCCCTGTGTTGAGCACCAGGTTATCCTTTTGCCAACGATCCCCACCAGCAACTGATGTCACTCTCTGGTCCCGTATCTATGTCTGCATCTCTAGAATGACAACATCTCCAAGGTCAGGATGTCACTGCCACTGAGGGGTAGAAGGCACAGAGAATCTTGTGGGGGTAAAGGAAGAGCTTTAAAATGACACAGTCTGTTCAAACCACCATGCTGATGAGGCAGCAAAGAGCAGGGAACTAGTGTTTGGTGACTCCAGGCTGTTAACTGGGTTTCCTGGGGGGGGGGGGGTTGGTTCTCAAAGCCTGGAGAATTGGCTTCATCTGAAAGTCTATGGGGTTAGACGCGTCCCTAAATTCACGGGCCAGATTGACTTGTCGGAGGCTTTGTGTAAAGCAGGCTTTATTTTAGGGCAGTGATCTTTGGTTTGTTTCTGTCATTACCAAACTTGAGGACCCAGACACGTGTCTATAACCAACAGCAGCCCACAGGGTCTCAGCTTGGTGTGTAGATGGCAGAACGGCTGAACGTGATGTAGCGACCTTGAGATTTTCCCCTGTGCGTCCTGCCGCCTATCTCCCACCCCCTCCCCCTGCAAACCACAGGATGGTGTAGCAACATTTCTGAGAAGCTGGGGCTTAATTCCAAAGAGCCATCAACGTGATTTTGATAAATCCCTAGGAAGGTCATGCTTGCCAAGGATATTTTTAGATCCAGGTCTTAGGGTGAGAGGTCCCATTGTAAATGACAGAGGCTTTTGTAGGCCTGGGTCCCTTGTCCCGATGGTTCAGATGCTCAGCCCAGTGCCTGTGTCACCATTTGGTACAGAGTCGGCTCCAGGTGAGGAAGTGCCGCAAGAAAGACACACAGACGAGAATGGCTGCGAACTGTTGTGTTTCTGCCGTCTTGCAGCCTCCATGCTTCTAAGCAGACACACGTTGAAGTGGCTCCGGGGAGAAGGAGGGGGGCCCTTCCCTGTCCATTCATCTTCAGCTTAGAGGCAGCGTGGCTGAAGCCCCTCTTCCCGAGACCCGTTTCCCTCAGCAGCAAGTCCTTGGGCCTCCCTGGGGCCGGATGAAAGGACCTGTATTAGCTTTTCTTTCACTCCCTGACAGGCGCCATCACTCTTGTAGGTTTTAATTAAAATGTTTAATTAAGCACAGTCCTAGCAGAGAAAGTCAGCTCTCATCCTGGCCACATCCCCAGGCGCAAGTGGAAGAAGGTGGAGGTCCTGGTAGGGGCCCATGAGGGACGTCCAGTTTCCTGCAGCCACGGGACGTTACGTGGTCCGGTGAGGAGAGATGGTTAGTTCGCTCTTCCCTTGAGCCTGGCTTCAGGTCAGCCTCAGAAAGAGTGAACTGTGGCTTCCATAGTCCTCTGTTGCTGCTTTTACCCCTCACCCCCTGTCCCTATGGAATGGCCTCCGGTCTTCCCATGGTCTCCAGAGCCTCAGCACTCCCCTGCCAACATCGTCCCAACTCTACACACCATTCCACGTTCTCTGATTTCCCCAGAAATCGCTGCCCTCCCCAGGGCCACTGTCCTCAAAACGTGCCATCCTTGTCCTTTTCTCCCCAGTCCCTGCCTCTGATGAAGTCACTGTCCCTGCCTCTGTTCACGGCCTGAGTGGTGGTCCTTCTAAGTCATACCCCGATCTTAGTGAATAACACGTCTTCTGAAAGAACTCTTGCAGGTTCTCCAGGATAAAGGAAAGGATTTTAGCCTTAAGGGGAGAGAGTTTTGATTGAAAACAGCCTCTGGCACTCCTCAAATCAAGGCACATTTACTAGTTTTAGAATGTTGTGTCTTGTATACAGCAGTCACTCAATTAAAAGCTGCTCAGACTCTCTATCCCCTTTCCAGGCTACTTGACCCCAATCTCATTTACCTCCTTTCCTTCCCAAGATCAAGGCCAAAGCAACCATGAGACACAACAGCAAACTACACGGGGAAATGTTGTTGGGTTATGGGGGACAGATGGAGAAAACCGGACTGTTTTCTCTCTTGGTCTTACAAGCTGGGCTGCTGGTAATGAGACAATTTCTTATTTTTAGGAAATAGTTCTCAAATATAAAACCTCAAAAACAGTAGGGTCCCTCGATATAATGAACCGACATCACGGTGTTGAAGATGGAGGTCAGGTGTTGCCAGGTACCAGCGGCCCAAGCGCTGGCCTGCAGGAGCCACGTCTTGCCGCTCCCTGACCCTCTGGTCTGCAGCTGGTTTGGCCAATGAGGGGCAGGAGGTAGGAGGGTGAGAGTCAGGTATGGGTATTGATTCTTCTGGTTCCTCCTTCTGGCCCAGCTGTGGGATCACAGCTGCCCTTAGATGGGCCTTTCCAATCATTCCTTTTTCCTAGGTCACTTTCCAGTAATTTTTGCTGCTTCAGGGCTAGGGGTGGTGGCGGTGTTTGGAGTGACGCGTTCAAGGGAGCTGCATGCGTGACACACTAGGGTTTCCTTACAAGCAGCCCTTGCTTTTGCAGACAGTTCCTCCATTACATTCACCTCAAATTAACCCATTTGAATGTGCCACGTGTTTCCTCTTGGGGCCCTGAATGAGTCAGTGGTAAAAGGATAGAGCCGGAGGGATTGGTCACTGGGTAGCTGCTTAGATGAAGTTCCAGGCAACGGGTGTGATGACTCCGCTTAGAGGCGATGTGAAAAGGTTTCGGTAAAGGTGGACGTGGGCCCTTCGTTTATTTCCACCTCAAGCCGCGTAGAAGCATAGACGTGTCTGGGAGATGTTGAGCTGTATCTTGGGCTCCACCGGCTGAGCCCAGTGTTTCCTCGTCCATAAGCTGAGATGATGATACTTGTCTGCCCTTCCTCTCAGGTTTGTTTTGAGAATTACATGAATAATGTCCGAGTTGTTGAGAAAGCCATTGGGGGTGCTCCTGAGACTGAGGGGTGACAGGCCCGGAGTGAAGGAGCAGTGTTATACTGAAGTCAGGGAGCATCTCCCCTAAAGTGGGAGCCAGCATTCTGGGCCTGGTGAGCTGCATTGTGTCTGGGCCATGACCTTCCTCTTCCTCTCTCGTCCTGGACCCGTTGTCTGGGGAATGCACTATGGGACTGTGCTGACATGCCCGAGGATGCTTTCAAAGGAAATCTCAGAATTATTGTGGTTCTTTCATCAAACCCCTTTTCAACGATTCCTTAAAAAAAGTGGTCAGGGCTAAGGAGTTGGTATGACTCTTGCTCCAAGAACTCAGATATGAAACAAGTATGGCCTATGCTTTAAAAAATTAAGTCACACTACATCCAAGTTAGAGGCTGTATCTTCCCAAGGTGATGGGAAATTCAATCACAGTCATTCTCAACCCATCCTCCACCCTCCACCACCAGTCCCCAGGGTCCCAAGGCCTCCGGAGTCTCAGGCAGAGCCACAGGGCCGTAGTGTGTATTCCACCTTGGTATCACTGAGGCCCCGTCACCCATGTCCTCTATGGCCTTTGAAGTCGACCAGCTCTGCAGCTTCCAGGCTGAGCTCGGGCAACTGAAGTCTGCCTGACCTCCCTCCATGGCCGCTCTGATACCTACCCAAGTCCACGGCGCCCTGCGAGGGGGCTTCTTCTGGCCGTGGGTCTACCTACATGGGGAATTCCAAGTCATCAGTCCTCTTGTTAGCTTGGGGTGGTCTCCCACCCCCTTTGCTGCTCCCACTCCTCTCTTTTTCTCAGGCAACCCCTCCCCACTCCTTGATGCCTCGTGAGCTTAGGCCTCCATAAAGGAAGGACAAGAGTTTGTCCTTGAATCATTGGGCCCAAATCACAAACCTCCCCCTCAGGCAAGGATGCAAAAGCTTGGTGGCCTTCCTGGAATACAGGTAAGAAAAAATACAGGGAGAATAAATCCTAAATAGTTTGCAAAACAGTTGTTTTCTGGATGCTGCTTGTCTTGAACCAAGGAAGGTCAAAATGCAAGGATGCTTGGGGAAGGAATAGAAAGTGTTGGGATAACTTTGGGGGCCGTGCTTGGTCTGGGCGCCTCTGGGTCTGGGTCACTGGGATGGGCAGTGCTGCCATTTCTAAGAGTTCAGCGCAACTCCTGCATTGCTTGCTTACTGGCCCAAGAGAGTCCTTCTCATGCAGGAGAAGGAGGATGAGAATGTACAACCCACCTCCAAGTGATGCTTTCTGCTTGAAGGGTTTATTTAAAATATGTTTCTTCCGTAAAGCCCATTTGGAGACTTGCTATTACTTGCTTTGTCTCCTGGCAACATCAAAAGAGCTGATGAGAATGGCATTTTTTCCCTTAACGTGTGCTTTCACTCAAGGGAAAAAAAAAAAAAAAGAAAAGGGCAACAAAAACCTTGCAACTTCTAAACCAGTTCCCAAAATAGACCCAGGGAGAAAGAGAAACCAAAGCATACTCCACAACCCTCCTCGAGGGAACAATTATAACCTAGAGAGAAAGACACAGGACTGCAGGGCTCCTGGAGACACAGGCTTTCTTGCCCGAAAAACGTGCTTCCCAGGACCCTAAGGAGGTGGGAGTCTTAGCCCGACAGGAGAATTCTGGACACTCTTGAGACCAGGCCAGCCTGGGTGTAGGACTCGCGTCCAGATGTGGCGCAGTGTCCGCCCACCCCACAGGGCTGGGAGCGGCTCTGCAGGCCCTGTGCTGGGCGCTCCTGATGTCACTAGAAATACTGTCAGCTGTGTACTGACCGCTGCTGTCCCAGCTCCCGTCACTTTCCTGTGTGTCATAGGGGGTGTCCCTGTCACCCAGACTGTTTCAGGTTCTGCGCTCTGCTTTGTCCTGAGGGGTCACAGATGCTGTCCCCGTGACCTCATGCATTCTCCTCTCCTCCTTCACTGTCCAGGGCATCTTTTCTTTGCCTGTTACCTGGGCCAGGTCTGCAGGTGGACATCTGAACTTGTATGTTCCCATAGTATACAGTATTTTTTCTGGGATGAAATCAGATGTTACTGAGTTTTCTCTTTTTCTCTCCCCACCCCCCTGGACTGTAGGACCCACAAGGGCAGATGCTTTTCTAGTTTTTTCATCTGTGTCTGCAGTGCCTAGTAGGCACTCGGCAATTTCTTGGTTAAGAAGTTAACTCCGGAAACAAGATTCCTTGTTCTGAACAGGCTGAGGAGACACTCAGACCTATGACTATCTCCGGGGCCTTGGACAACTAACTGTCCAACTCTCAGTTTTATCAGCTGTAAATCAGGGATGAGAATATCTTTTATGATTGGCAGAAAAATCGAAGGGTGAAATATACATCAGGCACCAAGTATCTGTCACATGATAGGAGCTCGACGGTAGTAATTATTATGATGCTTAGAGCTAATGTTAAAGAAAATGTTGATGTTGAATTCTTTATTCCTATGGGCAAACTAGGTGCTTTTAGTTCCTATTTATGGAGTAAATACTTTCACTGAGAGTTCTAACCTCTTATCACCTTACCCCAAAGATTTTTAAAGTTTTCCTCTAATCATATCATTAGTTTCTCGATCAGGTTTTATAAACTTCCTACTTAGCCAGTAAACAGCACTGGGGTGAGAGCTGGGGGCAGTTCCTCTGTGACGTGGGTTAGCACTCAGGTCTGGAATCACAGCTCCCAGATCTGTGAGCAGTCGTATTTCTCTGCCTCGGTTTCCTCATCAGTGAAGCAGCGATCATGACGTATTGATTGGTTCTTCTGGGAAGAGACCCGTGTTCTAACCTGTTACCGCTTCCTTTTTCTGCAACCCAGATTTGTCTTCAGAACTGCCTGTTCTTTGCTCAGGGACATACAAGTGGCTGCTTCTGTCTTCCAGGAGTGCCAGGGACATGCAGGGGGCCTGGTAGCCAAGTCTGGTCAAACACCAAGACATCAACAGAGGATGGATGATGGTTGGCAGAGATGTGCTAGAGGGCGTTCAGTCACCAGAGAGATGATTGAACTAAAGTTTCCAATCCTTTGACTCTGGTTATTTTCTAGGACAGCAGATTGCCAAGCACACAGTGAGTGTACGGCCTCTAGAAACAGACCCACAATAACATGGCTTTATACATGAAAGGGACCCTGGGCTTTATCCTGTCCAGTGGTTCCTCCCTGAGGGTGATTGAGAATTACCAGGAGCCTCAGGTCCTTGAGATCCTGGTTCAGGAGGTCTGAGGAGAATACTAGCTCACAGATTTAAAAAAGTGCTCACGGATTTAAAAAATACTAGCTCACGGATTAAAAAAGATTTTAATTCTGTTGGACACCCTGTGATCTAGTTCTCTTTTCCCTGTCTGAGGAAATCCTCCAACCTGTAAAACTTCCTTACCCTAGGGAGCATTTATAACCAAGAGAGAAAGGAGCTGAAAGCAGCAACCTTCCAGAATAGGTCTGGGCATGGGCCTGTCTGCGTGTGTGTTAGAGGGCAGCCCATCTTTTGCAGTGGGGAGCTCACACCTGCAGATTCTTGGGCGCGATGGCAGTTCTACACAGGGATGTAGACCCAGCCACGGCGCCCTGCACAGAGGATGGGAAGGGAGCTTCCTTCTACCAGCCCACATTACAGGCTGGGATACGTCCCCATACAAAGCTCTCTCGAGCACAAAATGTGCCTCTAATGGAATGTCATCTTCCAGGGCAGCAAATTCACATGTAAGCATAAAATCCTTACTTTATTGCCTTCTACCATGAAATACAACTGTATCTGAAGATTGGTGACTCTTGCTAACCCTCTTATCCTAATTCCTTGGATGCATATTCGGCATTAACTGAAACTCTGTCTTTTGATACTAATTCTAGATGTTGATTTCTTGAATGCTAATAGAAAGCGTAAGTCCTAGAATTTATCTTGTGGCTTATTCTCGATTTTAGATCCCTCCTTCTAAGATAGTTTGTGTTATCTTGAAGCAGTCACAGGTGGATGGGTCGAACCTCAGACCTGATGGGGAGAAATAGATTGCTCAGTTGTCTGAAGCTGAGTGAAGGTAGGCAGGACCAACCTCAGTTTGGACTCCACTCGTTTTGAAATTGAGTGAAGGTTTTGGGGAATTGTGGCTGGAAAACCCGACTTCTCCAGGTTGTCCTCCACCAGGTGATCACTGATGTATTTATTTCTCTGATTAATGAACTTGGCAAATTAACCTCTACGCTACTCTATAATTGTGATGAAGGTTTCGAAAAATCACTTCAGCGTTATGTTTCCACCACTCCTGGTCTATTCCAGCTGGATGGCCAGCTCACTGTGCTGATTTCACAAAGATAGTGACTGTCTCCTGACCTCTGAATTCACGATTAATTATTGCATTCAGCACCCCAGTCACCCCCAGTGTCCATGGGCCCGGCTTTATCTCTCTGCACACACAAGCCTGGCTTTTAATTAAAGGCCCTCCAAATTAAATGAAAACAAATTCAATTATTACATCTCACTGGCACAGCTCACAGCATATCCTGACAGCATTTATCCAGTGGACAACCCAGGGAGAGCTCACCTCCCACAGCCTAAATTAATGTGCCCAGTAAATGATTTTTCTTATCTTTGCTTGAACAGGTTTTCTGCCATTGGGTCGGCCCTTGCTGTGGTCTTTGCCGTCTCTGAACAAACTATGGTCTTAATACTGTTTCTCTTTCCTCGATCTTTTTAATCTCTACCCAGCTCTTAGTCACTCTTTCTGAAGGGAGAGAGCGTGGTCTCACGTCCTGCTCCCTCTGAGGATAGAAGATAATTACCCTCCAATCTCTGCAGGTTTGGAGGTGCAGCTCAGATATGCACCCGTTAAATGTAGATCCTTATCCTAAGCTCTTAGGGAGGTCCAGGGGACGGTGTGTGTGTGCCTGGCGCTCCAGGCTGCAGGACTTCAGAGGAATGTGCGCTGAATTGTGATTACTGTCGTGATCTATCATAACAATATGTTTATCGCGGACTGTATGTGCCGGGCAGTGTAGACAGCACACAGTCAAACAGAGGCCCTGCCCAGGGGACCTGTTACATAGATAGGAAGCAAGACCAGACCCAAACGAAGGGAACAACAGAGCTGCCCTGAAAGGAGGAAACGTGGTTTCTCCTGATGGTGGAGGTCAGGGCTCTACCTTGACGGGGCTGCATTGCTTGGGTTGTGCTTTGACAAGGCCTTCTTTTTCATGTGAAGCCCTTTAGCTGGTGGCAGGTTAGGCCTGGGGTTAGAGGGTTCGTAAGAAGAAGAGCATTAGGTGAAGAGGCAGGAAACTGGATCTTCACGCCTCTGTGGGGACGGACACAGTCTGGTCTAGGAAAGGCTCCGGAATTTGGGGGATGTCGGTACAAAACAGATGCTGTGGTCCCTGCCCGTGGCCCAAGGCAGCCCCCGGCAGCACCCTCGCTCTGCTGCCACCAGCACGAGGGCCGGACCATGTGGAGTGGACACAGATGAGGAGAGAGACTGGACGCAGCGTTCGGGGCGGTGTGTGTGGGGGCGTTGCCTGGACATGAGGAATCCCTCGACCTTGTAGCTAGGGGTGTCTTTTTTGTCATGTTGACTGGATTTGTCTCATACCCCATGTTGCTGAATAGGAAGCTCCAAATGCTGATGGTGGAAACTGAAAGGAAACATGCAGGTCGTAAAAACTGCCCAATCTGCTCACCCAGTCAGCCAGGGAAAAGCAAAGTAGGAGAAAGGAGCAGGGGCACTGCCATCCCCAGGCTGAGGCTTCTGGACCACCTGCCTGGCATCTCCCGGGCCCCGAAGCATAGCCCACACACCTCAGACCAGACAGGTTTGCCTGAGAGCTCTGCCGAGTATCTGAGACTCCAGGACAAACTGTGTCCTTGTGCTTCACACCTACAGGCGCCACCCGTCTCTCTCAGGGGTGTCGACAGCTGGGGGATCAGAGTCATTTGGGGACAACACAGTTGAGGCTCTGTCATCTTTTTTATACCCTTGGTTGAGCAGGCAGCCCTGGTAAGCACCTTTCCTGAGTGTCCTGTGTGCAGCAAGCACTGTAAAAGCCTTTTAGGACGAATGCAAGGAAACGGAAGATCATCTCAAGGCGTTTGTAATCCGATTGGGGGGTGGAAAATACACATGCGTAAAGAAACTCTAAAATGGCAGGTTCCATTTTCCCACGGTGATTTCCATAATGTCTGCATATGTTTACAATTCATCTTAACACGTTGTATTGCTACTGTGTGTTTATATCTTATTATTCTGCTCTAGGCTAGGCTTTATCAGAGCAGGGCCTGTGCCTTTGTTTTGTTTTGTTTTTAATTTTATATCTCCAAAAATTAGTACTGCCTCTGGCATTTCACGGTATTTGTTTACCTTTGAATTGAATACGGTAAAAGCCTAATCCCAGCGCACCGACCAGAGCAGTATGGGCCTGTGCCGCTCCCCGCTGCGGGAGACGGGGCAGAGGAGGGAGTGGCTGAGGCCAGATCTCAAAACTAGGTTGTACGGCCTTGACTGAGTTCCTTCCTCGCTCGTCTTTCCTGCCTGTAAAGTGTGGAGGATGACAGTCATATTTACTTCCCAGAATCCTAACGAGGATGACATGAGTAACCCACGAGCTGGAGCGATGCCTGGCACACGGAGAGTGTTACATAAGTGCTGGCTTTTCTTGTTCTTATTACAGTCCTGAAGAGTCTTTATCATGGGTTGAACTGTGTCCTCCGAAAACACGCGCCCATGTCCTGTCCTGACTTACAGTATGCGAGAATGTGACCTTATGTGGAAGTAGGGTCTTTGCGGAGTAATCAGGTTACGATGGGGCCGTGCTGGGTTACAGTGGGCCCTGATCAGTGACTGGTGTCTTTAGAAGAAGAGGGAAATTTGGACTCAGGGGCACACAGAGAGGGGAGATGTAAAGACGCAAACAGACACCCAGGAAGAACCAAGATGACGGAGGCAGAGATTGGAGGGATGTGTCTATAAGCCAGGGACCACCAGGGACTGCCAGCCACCCTCGGCAGCTCGAGAGCAGGAAACAGACCCTCCCTCAGAGCCTCCACCAGGAACCAGCCCTGCCAGAAACCAGATTCAGAGTTGAGCCTTCAGAATGGGGAGAGAAGAAATGTCTGTTGCTGTAAGACACCCAGTTTGTCATTTACAGGATGGCTGCACTTTATCTTCTGTGTATGCATCCAACACAGCACCTAGTAGAATGCTTGGAAAGCAGAAGATTTTGGCCAATAAATATTTGTCGAAGTGGACAGAATCAGCCATGGGATATCGTTAATGTGAGTCTAGAATTATAGAGTAGTTTTAGTGGATGTAACGTTTACCAGCTCATTCTAAGTATCACCTATTTGAAATTAAATACAGGGTGCATATTTGTCCAATTCCACTTGTTATTGGTGTGATGATATGACATATAAAATTACCTTTAAAAATATAATAAAGGAAAGGGGGCTACCATAAGAGGTTGATCTCCTATGGGGACCTGTCCTTAGTTTATTCCATCCAGTTCTGCCTACTGCAGATTCTGGTTTCTTCCTGTGACCTTAGGGGCCCCTTAAAAGATAACTGATAACTCCAAGTAGAAACATTTAAAACAAACCAATCAAGGTAATTTGTATGTATAGGATTCTGTTGGTCTTGAACAGAATTTCACTCGTAAGCTTTTTTCAGACGGCTAATTGTGTGTCTGGCCCTGTGCTAGAAACAATACAATGGAGAATGAGACAGATTGAGAGCAGCACTGATGAACATTCTTTGAAGTCATTATTTTGGGCCAGGCAGCATACTAAGGGCACTATCTGGTTCGATCCTTCTTATAACTGAGTTAGGTAAGTCCATTCCACAGATGATAAAAAATGCTTAGTGAGATTCAGACCATGGCCCAAGGTCACAGTAAATGGTAGAGACCCAGCTTTGTGCCTTGGCGGTCTGGCACTTGAGCTCGCCAATCACCACACCAAGATTAAGCACCTCTCATCCCCACAGAGCTTCGAGTATAGCAGCAAAGACGGCAAGCAAAGAATTGCCAGAGTTGTGGGAAAGAGCGTGGATGAGAACACTTGGGGTGGAGACCCTAACTCAGGATTTTCCCGGAGTCGAGCCACACGCCAGCTTGGGTAGAGAGGGGAGAGGCTGGTTGATCCTTACAGATCCCACCCTGCTTTGGCCTCAGATGTCCAGCCGGTGAGAGGCTCTATGGTTCAGGGTTTCTGTGGACGCCTGCTGGGTGGGAGCCACGGGGCCGGGCATCTCAGCAGTTTTCCATTTATGAGCCAACGGTGGGGCAGGGGCCTGAGCTGCTGGGTCGGCCTCCCCTGTGCATCCCAGGTCTGGCTGCTCTCTCTGGCTCATGCTGCCTTGTCAGACGCAGGAGATCTGGTGCTGACATAACTCCGGGCAAGTAGTGGTAAATGGGAAAATATCTCTTGTCTCCGCAAGGAGATGGGGATCCAAGATGAGATGCGGTGTCTGCTATTGGAGAGACCGACCATCCACCCGGTGCAGCTGCCTGCCTGCTCTGGCTGTAGCTCTCAGGATGCTAAAACCCTTGTGATGCACTGTTTCCGGGATCTTTTCCCACCTCATGGAGTCTGTGCCTTTGGCTTTCCTGTGGCCCTACTGACTTAGAGGCTGAGATTCAGCGCTGACTCCAGCACAAAATTTGCTTGGCCGCTGCACGGAGAACTCACTGCCGCGAGTATCGTGTGCAGCCTCGGTGCACTTCCCAGAGGTTGCCTTTGAAACCCTCATGCTCACTGGTTTGCCACTCACTGAAGGCTTGAAAGAGGACCCATCTGCAAGAGAAGGGCTATTTCTGTAAGGAGATTCCTTGAGTGGGAGAGTCAGCCTGAGGGAAACTTGCATCTTCCCTTGAGCTTTTTCTTCTTGTTGTTATTAATCTGTTGTTTGGAGTGAATCCTCCAAACCTCAGTCACATTAAGACCAATCCCATCAAAACTCAACTTGAATGAAGAGGGTTATTGTTGCTTACAGCAGCACCGGCCCAGCTTTTCACAACAGAAAGCCTGGCGCAGGACACAGCTCTGCCACTTAGGGATTCGGTGACCTGGGGCCAAAATGCACACTCTCTGCACTTCTGTTCCCCCCATTATAAAATGAGAATAATAACATTAATAATAGTTTATTTCACAGGGTGTTTGGAAAAGTCAAATGAGATAATGTGTGTGAGAGTGTTTTGCAAATTGTAAAATATTGTACAAAGCTCAGCTCTTTTTACAGAAAATACATATGGATTTTCTGCCCTTTTGGATTATTCATTTTCTGTCTCTTTCTAGTGGTCTGAGCAGTGGGGTGTTTGATTTTTATCTTACTTCCTTGGAACTATATACTTTCACATCAATTATTTCATTTCACTCTCACACTATGTCTCTCTTCCCTACAAAATGCAGAGTGTGATTGAGTTGTCTAACGTTTAAAATAAGTTGGGCTCTGACTTCTAGGCCCCTTGGTATTTAGTTTTTAGTTAACTTTCTGATATGAACTTGGGAAAAATTTTATGGTGGATAGTTGGATTATTGCTTATTAGAGTGAATAGACTTATGGAATAACCTTTTCTCCAGATTCTGAATATTTGTAAGTAGGCAAGCAGTTAGGTGCTGGATAGAAAAGTGCCACATTGTCCTACATGGCCAGCTGGTTTTTTTCTCTGAACTTGTGGCTTTTCCAGGCCATCCGACTAGCATCCTTATCAGGCAGCCTTGTTAAGAACTCACTCCCTTTGGGGCCCATTCTGAGTTCTGGTGAGACCAGGCTTCGCCAGCAGGGCCATGTCAGGGTCCGAGGCCACGATACTCAAGGGAAGAGCGTTGTACTGAGGGTCAGAGGTCGCCCCCGTGGGCCCACTGCCATGAGCATGTCGCTTCCTTTTCCAATATTTCCCAGCTGCCTCAAAGGGCCATTTTATTTTTAATTAATATTTTTTTATTGTGGTAAAATATCCATAACATAAAATTTACCATTTTAGCCATTTTTAGTACATTTTGGTGGCATTAAGTACATTCATATTGTGCAGCTGTCGCCACCAGCCATCTCCAGAACTTCAAAGGGTTGTTTTTAGAGTAAAATAAAATCATTTCTGTAAAAGCCCTTAGAGCACAACACACCATAGAAATGCAAAAAAATGTTATGACTCCTTTTGCCCAGTAGTTTAGCAGGAGGGACAAAGTGAGCTTAAAAGGGTTGCTTAACTTGTAACTGGTTCAAGGAGGCTGTGCCCCCATCTCCCTGGAGGATTCAGGTGAGTGGAGATGCCCCGTGGTCAGGGTCGTGTGGACACAGTTTACTGCTAAGGGGAAGCTGGGACCACCTGTACACATGGTTCCTATCCAGCTTGGGCTTTCTACAGGTTCGCAGCAATCGCTTCTTCACTCGACTCCAGATGAGATGTAGTCATTTCCCCTTGTGGGTCAGATAAGGGGCCCGTGGTGCCCAGTGCATAGGTCTAGAAATATTTAGGGGAAGAACTCTATAAAGTGCAGAGTTTCCGTGGTCTTGTAGATGATAGACAGCCTTCTAACTTTATCCAAACCAGGTCTTTTGCCCTAAATTCACAGAAAGGTTTTTCTAGCTTGTCAAATGTAGTGCGGGGGAGACCTGTGCATTCATGAGTAGATAGATGCAGAAAAGCATTTATTCATTCAACAATAGAGATACTTTCCTAATCTGTTTAGCTTTAGGAAATTAGATTAAAGAGAAGACAAATATAGAAATTACATGCTGCTTAAGGGAGTCCAAATCCAGAGGCATGGGTCTCTGTCTGCTTGGGTTATTTTGGGAAGCGCTGTTCTCTTGTGGAAATGGAATTTGTAGAGAGAACGGGGCTCATGGCCGTTTGCATCCAGCTGCCATGTCCTTTACTCATCCACACAAGGAGAGTGGGGGGGGGGCTGTGTGCATCTGTGTTGATCGCTGGACTCCAGTTGTCCTGAGGGTTCACCACATGGTTGGGTTAATACCAGTGGTGTTGGTTTGCAGATGCACGATGGGAGGAACCAGAGGAGGTGCTGGTGATGAGGATTATGAAGATGACAACTGGGGTTATCAAGAGCTTACTAGTACCCACCACTCTGCTAATCTTGTTAACTGTTTTACCACTTAATTATTGAGTTAACTGGAGCTTAAGGAAGTTAAGTAAAATGCCCAAGGTCATAGAACTGATGAGGGAAAGAGTGGACTCCAACCCAGACCCGTCTTACTCCTAAGACCCAGTGCTACCACGTGCCACCAGTGGAGATGACAACTGAGAAATTCCACAAGTTTAAAGAACAGGGCAAGTGCCCTTCTGTCCTTTTCTCCTTTATATTATAGTCCCTTTCCTAAGCCTCTTCCTACCAGGAAGAGGGATAAAAAAGTGAATCTGGGCTTCCCTGGTGGCGCAGTGGTTGAGAGTCCACCTGCTGATGCAGGGGACACGGGTTCGTGCCCCGGTCCGGGAGGATCCCACGTGCCGCGGAGCGGCTGGGCCCGTGAGCCATGGCCACTGAGCCTGTGCGTCAGGAGCCTGTGCTCCGCAACGGGAGAGGCCACAGCAGTGAGAGGCCCGCATACCTCAAAAAAAAAAAAAAAAAACATAGTAGATACCAAGATTCCCAGTTTAGGAATGAGAATACAAGCACAGTGGCAGTTCCCAGTGGCGTCCCCAGCACAATCCACATGATGAATGTGGCATTTCTTCTCTTGAGGAGGTTGTTCTCTGGCAGCAGTAAGTCCTTTGCAGGATGGACTTAAGCTCTGTATTCTTTGGGAAGTTTCAGAACAGTGATTCCCAGCTCACAGGGGAAAGTAGGGCTAATAGCAACTTGGGTTTGGTGAGGGTGGGGTCACAGGAGGGAGCTGAGAAGGAATTGGTTAGTGTTTGCTTTTCATGTAGTTGAAAGCGGGTGGCGAGGACCTGGATTGAGAAATATTAGGTGAGGGTCTGAAGAAAGGGTCATACCCTTGAGGGTGCCAGTATGTATGTCTTAGGATGTGATGGCAGAGATGTTGTAGTTGTTTAAAACTTAGTTTGGAACATGCATCTTTTCTGTTTGCATCTGTTTAGATTGTTTTATTTCGAAGATGTTTATAGTCTTGTCCTTCCCGTTAGACAGAAAGAAGGAATATGTGTCTTGAGGTCCCACATTAGTAAATTGTTCTTAAATTTCTTCCTGGAGGAACAGAGAAGAAGCATCTTATTAATTGAAGTAATATTAAGTGAGTCCTTCCTATGGGCTAGGGTGTCAGGAAGACAGATATCCTCACTGCCTGTGAGGAGTGTGCAGTCAAGTGATTCTTTGAGCTCGTCCTGTCTTAAGCCAGGCAGGAAATGGTTAACACGGACCTGACAAAGGAGCTCCTTTCAGAAACGGCCACACTGAACTGCACCGGGACATCCAGGAGACTCCTTCAAAGGTAAAGATCAGACACAAAACTGGGAAATGTTGGTCAAATAAATCCTGCCTGCCATGAGGGAGGCCTGAGTTTTGTGCTGACCGATGTAGTTTTGGTAGGGGTCTGTGTTTCTCAGCCTGGGACCCCCAGGTCGGCAGGCCAGGCTCCCTTTGTTTCAGTGGCAGGAGGTGGGGTCTCTCATCACACACAGGCTTCTGCAGAAGCTTGTCCTTGGCAACAAAGGGATTAGTTAAGAGTACGGGGCTGGCTGGGTTCAAATCCATCGCGACCAATGGAGAAACATTTCAGAGCACATGCCATACTAATGACAGGTAAATGGCATCATCTTCCATGAAGAAATGCCTTCCGCTCACCAGAAATGAATGTGATGTCTGTCCTCTGCCTTTATGTAGGGTCAGTACGAGACCCGGCAATTGAACAGCATTTTTCGACCGCTTATAAAAATGGGGTCGAAGGCATTTTTCCTTCAACAGTGGTACCACTCAAAGTCTTTTTTGTAAATCCTGTAAATTGCAACTCCACACTATCTCTCACAGTAAATTTCTGCTTAAGTTTGGTTCCAAGGAAAATGCTGTCTTGACGGACGAATCTGTATGCTTTCTGTTTTTAGAGAGCAAATGGCATGAGCCAGTGTCCTTTCCATTCACCCCAGCTGGCCCCAGCTTGGAGCCAAGTGCATTACCCAAGTGTGACCTGCTCGGCTTGGGTACCTGGGCGCCCTTCCTTCTCCTGCCTCCAGATGACCTCTGCTTTGACCTCCTGCCCCCAAAGCCTTGCTTTACCCAGCCGGGCACCTGAGGTCCACTCAGAGATCTAACAGTGGTGATGATTTTTGGGTATTTGACCTATTTTTCTCTTCATCTCTCTATCTGAAGGGCAGGAAATAACAAAGGAAGATCAGTCTTTCTTGAGTGATTGGGC
Organism: Mesoplodon densirostris; assembly: GCF_025265405.1. Classification (NCBI taxonomy): domain Eukaryota; kingdom Metazoa; phylum Chordata; class Mammalia; order Artiodactyla; family Ziphiidae; genus Mesoplodon; species Mesoplodon densirostris. Next base: position 124,389,170 of record NC_082667.1, on the reverse strand, counting down.
GAAAGGGTGATATCTTTCTGACCCTTGTGGGTAAAAATTATAGGAAATGAAATATTTTTGGATATTGGAGACTCCGCATCTCCAGTCCAGGTACTGAAGAGGAGCCTAGAGGAGGGAAGAGATGGGGGCCTTGTGCTTGGAAGGTCCCCGACTGGCTGGGGGACCACATACACTCCATCCCCTCTCCATTCACAGTCGCTTAGAAGTGACCTCCCAACATTCACCACTGACCTTAAAATGAGCATTCATTACAGTCACTCTTCAGTGACCAAGAAAACCCTCCAGAACCAGTTCTTTAAACACATGGACATGTGGCCCTACTACGTGCTCACTATCGAGGAGTGAAGACAAGTCACACTCAGTTCTCATCCTCAAGGTCTGATGGTCCAAATAGGTGTTAAAACAATGCCGTACATTTCTCTATTAGGGCAGAATGTATATTCCTCAGCAGAAGTAGGAACAGAGTTCAGTGGTGACCCAGGAGAGCAAGGCATCCTTTTCTGTTGTTGTCGCTGGGGGGTCAGGAAAGGCTTCAGAGAAGGAGGTGACAGGTTGAGCCAGCAGAGATGTCAGGCGGATGCTGAGTGTGCTCGGGGACGGAGGCAAGGCCGTTTGTCTAGTTGCTATCTGCGGGGAGCAGGGGAGGAGCCATGAAAGGCGAGGGGGATATGGCCGCATCCCCTGACACACATGTACTTGATGTTGTGATCAAAGGGCAACGAGTGAGGGTTTGGGGCAGGAGTGGTGTCAGTAGGCTTGTGCTTCGGAAGAATTGAACTGAGCCTTGGGGTAGAGAAATGCCAGCAATTGGGAGCGTGGGTGAAAGTTTATTCCAGTGACATAGAGCGTAAACTGTACCCCTTGCTCAGGGTTTGTTCAGGGCAATGAGAAGGGATAAGAATGAAGGAGGCGGATGGAGAAGAGCGTGTTGACAACATAAGTTGGTGACTGGTGACGTGCGGAGGAACGTGCCCGCTGCGTGAGCCGGGCGTGATGCCATCCAGGAGGGGTGAGGGGCCGGGCGGAAGTGGACGGAGGGGCTTGGAGAGGGGGGACTGCCTGGGCTTCAGGAGCGGGGCTGGCGGGGTTGTGGCAAGGCCGAAGCATGCGGAGGCGAGCTGAGCTGTGTGGGCAGGGGTGGGAGACAGGAGGGCGGGGCAGGGACCTTGTAGTTCTCAGCACGGGCCACCCCAGCAGCGGTGAAGTGGAGAGGCAGAGGGCCTTCTCCTGGAGGTGATTCCAGGCTCTTGGGGCTCCCGAGCCTGATGTGGGCTGGGGGGAGCCCGACGGAGCTGTAGCCGCGGCATCTCCTGTGTTAACCACAGGACACAGTCCTCCAGAGCTTGGGTGGTTCCTGGAATTAGCCTGAGAGGGTGGAGGGCGTCCTGGCGGGCTTCGTGAGGCGCCCCCCACCCAGCTAGGGGTGCCGGTGCTGGTAATGAGCACAGTGGCAGCAGGTGCCGTCCCTTGACCTTACGCACTGTGTGCCAAGCATCACGCTACACTCTTGGCCTCAGCGGATTGTCACATGAGGCAGAGGCTGTGGTGACCCTCATTCCCTAAAGAGCAAAATGAGGCTTAAGTGGATTTCTCAATGGCATGTAGCCTCCAAAGCCAGGAAGCGGTCGACAGGCATCCTCTGGGCTGGAGGCCGAATTACAGCTCATTCTCATTATCTGTGGCAGTGCTGGCCTGCAGAGGCATCTCGATGCCTGAGCTGTGGGATCCCCAAGCCTCGCTGCTAAGAGAAAGGAGGAGTTAGGTTCCTGGGAGCCCCTGGTCCCATCTCTGTCAGCTGATCAATATGTAACCTTGTTTTCCATGTACTTCTGTTTAAAGACATCTTCTTTAATCTGTACTGTGCACTCACTAGCCCTGAACTCATGGCCGACAGCCCTGTAACTCACGCCTGAAAGGAGTTCATCTAACACATGCACTTCCTCTGTAAGGGCACGTCACAGCTGTCCTGCACTTAGGACACCAGACGGCCCTTCAGCACCGCTCTTGGGGGGCATTTTACCCAGTGAAACCACCAACAAAAAGCAAAAAATGCAAAATCTGTGGCACCGAGTAGACCTCGAGAGGGACGCTTGTTCAGGGTCCCCCTGTCCCCCTCAGCTGGGGCCACGTGTGGGTGACTCAGTGTTTGCTGCTTTGCTCGTGTCTGCGGCTGGCTCTGAGAGCACCACACATATTGATGTTGGGGTCATGAGTGAATTTTGGTGAGCAGGCAAATGCGTAGATGTCGACTCTGAATATCGAGGATCACATGTATCTCAGGCCAAAGGCACGTTTCTCACAATTCATGCATTTCTGGGAGAAGCTGGGGAGGAGGGACTGGGATACATCTCGCTTGCTCTTGTGTTTTTTCCCTTCAAGCTTGGGGTCAGCGTTTCCCTGCCACACCCGTTCAGAGAGCCCCCTCCTTGGAGGACGTCGGCAGCCCTAAATGAGAGCGGGTGGCCCTGGGCCGAGGGTCAGGCTGGGACCCAGGACCTCCTGAAGCCGGCCGTGTGAAGGATGGGGGCACCCAGCAGCCTCTGGCCCCCTCCTGCGGCTTCCGGGCCCTTATTCACCTGTTCTGATCTCTCGTTGGGGCTTGACAGTAGCGCGAGTCAGGACAGCTCTCCTCAGCTCACATTCGTGTTCATGTGGCTACTCATGCCTCCTGGTCTGTTGCAGAACATGGCAGGTTTAAGTTCAAGTTCCTAGATCCACAGAGAGAGAAATTCTCTCCAGGTTCTTGTCCTTAACCCACCGTGTAATCTTATGTAACTTAGTGTATTCAACTTTCAGTTTCTTCATCTGTGAAATGAGGGCAATAACTATATCTACTTAGATTTTTTGTGAAGATTAAATGCATTCACTCATGTAAAGTGCTTAGCATGGTGTCTGCAGTATGATAAATACTCAGTAAGCATTCGCTTTTAGACTTGTATATGTAATTAAAAAATTAGCCTCTGATCTTTTTCTGTATACCATCTCGGGATGAAGGATGGGCTTTGGAGTCAAGATTACCTCAATTCTACTCCTGTCTTCTCCTTTCTCTTGTCTGAATAACTTTGGGCAAATTACTGGTTCTTTGCATCTCAGCTTCATAATTTGTTAAAGAGGGGAAAAAGTCTAGGTCTCAGATTTTTAAAAAAATTAAAGTATAATTGACTTATAATATTATTTTCATTTCAGGTGTACCACATGGTGATTCGCTATTTCTGTACATTGTGAAATGATCACCAGGATAAGTCTGGTAACCATCTCTCACCATACAAAGATATCACTGTATTGTTGACTCTTCCCCATGCTGTACATGACGTCCCCAAGATGTAGTCATTTCATAACTGGTTGTTCTTTCCTCTTAATCCCCTTTACCTATTTCGCTCATCCCCCCACCCCACCTGACTCCCCTCTGGCAACCATCCATTTGCTCTCTGTGTCTAGGAGTCTGTTTCAGTCTCAGGTTATTCAGAATGTTAAATAATACACTGTATTTAGGAGAACTCTAGCTCTGGGTCTGGCACACGGTGAGCCTTGATAGATCCTTGCCTTTGTGTAGATTATGATTATTAACAATAATATGGTAACTGCATTTCTGAGAGTGCATTGACATTCGTTCTGTAGATTTGGGGCTCATCTCTTATCTTTGTTAACAGACTTTCTTCCAACCAGGTGCATCACTGGAACGCACCTGCTGTTTGATGGGGGGATTGCTGTGTGGTCCTGCAGAGGCTCTGGATGGGTGAGAGCTGAGGGTTCAACGGTTAGAGGATGGCTGGAGCTGCAAGTGAGGGTTCTGGTGAGACAGCAGGAGTTCTGCTGGGAGAAGGCATTTTGCTCCTTAAAATTCCAATTCTCCTGTGTCTGGGGCTTGTGGAGGAGGACAGCCACTGGGGAGGAGCCGTGTTTTTACATCACGTGTCTGTCGCTGGGTAGCAAGGTGCCAGCTGTGATCACAGGAGTCCCTGGAAGCAGGCGGGTCTCCTGTGGGCTTGGAGAGAGTCAGTAGGTCTCTTTGTGGCCCATCGTCCTATGTCTCTGCGAGTACACCCCACTGTGGGATGCTTCGACCAGGCTGCCTCGTCCACGGCTGCTTGACAGGACAGCCTTGCTCACGCCATGTCTTTGCGTTAAACCGTCCGTTGCACAGTCATTGACATCATTCCACAGCTGACCTTTCTTTCCCCACCTCTCTTCCCCAAACCTCTCCTTCCGTGGGTCCTGCAGGTGGGTAAATCTGCCTTTGCTACATCCCCATGCGGGGGAAATCAGCTGGCTCTGCTAAGTGTGATTGGAGCCGTTTGTTTTTAAGCTGCACATAAGCATTGGGTGAGATTTACAGCACTTTCCTTCTTGCCGAATCGACCCACTGGGAGCCATTAAAGTTTTATTGCTCTCTGCAGTTGCCTGGCCAGAGTGGAACTGAGGGGGCCTGCAGTTGGAAAAGCTTTTTCTTCTGTTGGCTTGTTCACAGGGACTATCGGGGCAGGGGAGAGAATAAAAGGAATGCTTATTTTGTTCAGAACCCTCATTTTGGTCCCAATCCTCTTCCAAACCACACTGAACTTTCGGGATGACTCCCCGTATAATTTGCACTGTGTGCTAAGCCTTCCCCCTCGATCACGACCTGCCCAAGGTCCCACCTCTTCCAGTAAGCCTTGTAGTGATCCAGTGAAGGCCGGGAGTTCCCCTGATGCTCCTCTCCCCTCTCTCTTGGCTGGACCCCAGTCTCTTTTTCATTGCCATGGTCTTGGTCCCAGAGGTTGAGATCCATCTTCCTCCAGACTTGTGGCTGCCTCGTATTATTGGTCAATGTACAGATGCTCTGCTCATGAATCTTAACGTTGTAGAATCCTAAATCTGGAAGAAGTATTAGAAATTCTGCAGTTCAGCTGAAGCCGTACATTAAGTTACTCAGGTTCACGCAGTGACTGAGGTCTTTTTATGCCTGTCCTCAAGAGAGCGTGTTGGCGAGGTATCTTCTTATGGCAGGTTGAAAAAAGGAAAAGTATTCCAGCGATGACTTCACCTGGCTCCCACTCTCTCGTTAGGCCTTTGGATGAAATGCTTACACGTGGCTTGGTTTCTACAGGAGGGAGACATCCTCATTCACTGTCCATCAGTAACACATATTGCATGTTTATCATGTGCCAGGCACCCTGGAAGGTCCTGGACAACAGACACACAGGCCGTGCATCAAAGACATCTTAAATACTATCCCCTGAACAGCAGCTGGAAATGAGAGGGTGGCCTGTGTCTTGTGGTCACTTATTGAGCCATGAGGGCCAAGCCGCAAGCAAAATCGATCTTTCGTGTAGTACGATACAACAGAGGAGGATGACACAGTGGCCATTTTTGAACCTCTCTTAAGGCACGACATTAAAGACATGAATCATTTCATTTCGATTCTGATAAAAACCCTTCCAAGGTGGGTTCCAGTTGTGTGCTCTCTATAAGAAAACCAGCATTGGATCAGGGTTCGTTGATGGACCCAAGGTGGCACAGCCGGCAGTGGGTAGAGCTGGGCCTGGCAGCCGGACAGGGGACCCGCACCATCCCTGCACTCTGTCTCCCGTCTCACACCCGTCAGCTCTGGGAAACGTTCATAGTCATTGTACTCACGTCAAGCTGCTTCCCTCTTCCTTATGTATCTGCATCTCAAGAATAACCGTTTTAGATGGCTTTACCCTCAGGGGTAGGAATTTTGATGTGAGTGCCTTGTACGCGGTCACCCCCTCAGAGGCCTGCTCTACCAGCTGTGTTGTCCCAGTGCTTACGGCACCAAGGACCCTCCGCTTTTATGGGGGGTTGTCAGCAACGTAGCAAAGTGGTTGAGAGCCATGCGCTGGGGTCAGAGTTCAGGGTTCCCTTCTTGCCCTGCATCTTGTTACGTGCTAAGTGAGCTTCACCTTCTGTGGGCCTCAGCTTCCTCACCTGTGTCATAGGAATGGAAAAAAAAACAACAAAAAAACACGCTACCACACATGCTTTCTAGGAGGCGGAATGAAAGCCAACACGTCTAAAACACTTAGGATGATGCCTGGCACATAATAAAGTCTCAATAAATTTTAATTTTTGATATCTGTCTTTTCAAGCTTCTAAAGCCATTCACACTTATTGTCACATTTAGCCTCGTAATCTAGGGTAAAAGCTATCATTATAAAATCAATTAAGGAGGTGCTCTTAGTAAGAAAGACATATGACAGGTACTGGAATTCAGTGAAAGGAACCCAAGGCAAAGCAGAAGGTTCAAATTCCTCGATATAGATTTCTCTAGAAGAAACCCATCTTCTTATTACGACAGATGTCAGATGGTCACCAGCCCTGGTTGAGTAGCCCTTCTGATTTTGGAGCTAAGTTGAAGCACAGAGTTTGGTCGTGTTGTGGCAGAGACACTTTCCTGCATCACCTAATCATCCCCAGAGTTGTTGGGACAAGGCTAACCATCCAGAACACCTGTGGGCCCAGAGCCCTGAGTACCCCGCCCCTTCTCCCCTCACACATCCTACAGGCCAAGAGCAGGAGAGGTTGGCCCACTTTCCTAATAGCTCTCAAACTTCTATACTTTCTAGGCTTATTGACGAGGGTTAAACTGGCAAAATGAAACAAGCGGAGGGAATTCAAACTAGGTAGTACTTACCCCTGTTGTGCCTCCATGCGCTGAGCAAACGCATCTCTTTCTAGCCGTTGTCACAACATAATGGTCTTAATTTTAAATGTAATTCGTGTAGTTATAATAATTTACTGGAATTTGCTACGTGCCAGTCATAGTGTGAGGTGGGTTGATCCAGGGTAGGAAGCTTCCCAACCGTCTTATGGGGCAAGGACATCTGTAGCAGCGTTTCCTCAAGACTCAGAGTCAGGACCATGGACAGAGGCCCCGGCCCCTGTGTATCTGTCCCTTGCTGGCCTCCTGCACCAGCTCTGACCGCCACCTTCTTGCCCTCTTCAAACATACAGAGCTGTTCCAGCCTCAGGAGCTCTGCCCTGGGAATCCCTCTCATTGCAAAGTGTTCTCCCTGCCCATCAAATGTCTTACTTTCTTTTGAGAGTTGGGTCCTGGGGCAGGTCTGCCCTGACTAGACTTTGTGAATGAACCCTTTCATTTTATTCACAGCACTTTTCAGTTTTTCATGTGTTTGTCTCATAATCTAACTTCTTTCTTAGGATCGCAAGCTCACGCAGACAGGGGTTTTGTGTGTCTTGTTCACCCTGCGTTTCTCTCTAGGGAAATGCTTGCAATAGAGCAAGCACTGGATAAATATTTACTGAATAAACACAAACCCTGAATGAAGGAATGAATCAACTAAGTGGATGGCTTAGAGGGATTGATTAACTTCCTAAGTTCACACTTCTGGTGTTGGTTGGGTAACTTCTCCTGGGAGAAGCCGGCTGATGCACCAAGAGGCTGTTTCGTCCGGTCCTCTTGTTGGAGAGGCGGAGGGTACAGGTGTCCTGACGCCCGGCCTGGGGTGGTTCCCCTCTCCTTCGGGTCTTTTCATGAAGGGACCGGATGCGGATGCCAGCAGACAGGCTCGGGGGCGCATCTTGCCTCTTCGTGGGGCTGGGCTGGTTCTGGATGGAGGGTGAGTGCAGGGTAGTGGGGGACCAGAAATCCTCGCCACGTGCTTGACCAGTATCTGATAGAAGGCCATGCCAAGAGCACAGACTGAGGCCAGAATGTCTGAACTGAGGGGAGCCGCCTCCCTGGCCAGACTACGAGAAGTCCTTCATCTTCTTGACCTCAGCTTCCTCAGCTGAGACGTGCTGGGCAGGCAGGACCGGACTGTCTGTAGTCTGCAAGAATGCCGGCAGCTCTGAGGGACCCTCGGGTGTCCACCTGGTTCTGCCCTTGGTCCTGCCGATGCTGCGGGCCGGTGCTGGCCCAGCGTGGGGTGGAGCCCAGTCATTCTGCAAAGGGCCCTGGCCATGGTGGGGAGGGGTTGGTGCCTGTCCCCCAGCCACTGTTTCAGTCTGGTCTCTTGGGTTCCTTCCTTGTTCCAGTTAATTAAAAGGGGACATCTCAGAGGGAACACGGAGCAGGGGGACTGGAAGCAATGTTTCTATCCTGCTGGTTATCAGGAAATTGTAATTGTGGGAAACACCCAGTGAAGTCTCTAGAGACTCCTGTTTGTTCCAGGAGTGTGGAGACCCACCAGGGTGAGGGAAGAGACAGGGGAGGGGGCCTTTTTGAGAGAGAAAGAGGAAAAATACTTCCTCCGAGCTGGGAGCTGGCTGGTGTGTCTTCTAATTTAATTAATTATCTTTCCCTCAAATTGTTTATGGTATGCTAAGCTATTAAATGCGCCATAAGCAGACTGCTCTTGAAAGAGGAAGTGGATTTATTTGTTTTAGTTACCACTGCAACAAAAGTCTATTTCTTCCTCTAATTAAGATTCCATTTGCTAATTTAAATGTTGTGCTAATTAAAGTATAATTCTGAAAATGTAAAAAGAGGTTAGAAAAAAAAGGAAGAAAAAACTGGGTTGGCCTTTAGGAATCGAATGGAATTTATTGCATTGTAATAACGGTAAGCTGGGTAATTATTTCATTTGCTGTGTTCATGCTTCTACTTATTCATAGCCGTCCTCACACTTCAGCTCGTTAACCCACACGTCCCCTCTCCCCCATGGGAGTTTTCTTGTGATGGTTTAAGATGAGTTGTGAGTTAGGTCTTTGAAGCAACGTTTAGAGTTTCTTCAGCTGGGTCACACAGAGTGCTGCAAGCTGCTGCTTGATTTGATGCTTAGAGAGAAAAAAAAGAAAACATCTGGATTTCTGCTTTGTAACCAGTTTCTGGAGCCCAGTTGCTGCTACTCCAGCTTTTTCTCCATCCTCTCCAGAAGCCTGGGTATTTTATAGAAGACAGAGATTATGATACTTTACAAGAAAGAGGATGACTTTCCTTGGCCACATTTGTGCCTAATGCTTCTGGTCTGATCTCGGGGATGGGACTCTGGGGACCTCTGTGCACTTCCGTGATGTGGGCTAAACCAGTCACCTCCCAAACCTCAGGCTCCTCGTCATTCACGTGGAGGTTGTTGGGAAGATGAAAGGCACTCAAGCTTATGAAGGCTCCCAGCGTGTGGCTGGAGCATAGCAGGCTGCCTAGGTGGCCCCTTTCTCCCCGTGTCCTCATTCTGGGGCTGCAGCCCCGACTGGAAAATAGGCCTGGAGTTTCCTTCTCAGCTTAGACTCTGGGCTTCCGGGTGATCAAGGGAGAGAAGAGTTAGCTTCTGCCTCCCATTAAGGCAAACCACGTGGAGCTGCACGCGTCGGTTATTCATTGCTGCTTAACTCGTTACCCCCAAACTTAGTAGATGAAAGCAGCAAACACTTAGGATCTCACAGGTTCTGTGGGTCAGGAGTCTGAGAGGCTTCTCCGGGCATTTCTGGCTCAGAGGCCCTCGAGGGACCTGACCATTAACACGCCAGCCATGGCTGCAGCCACGTCAGGCGTGAGGACCCAGGACCACACTCGCTCATGGGCTACGGGCGGGAAGCTTAGCTCCTCATCACGGGGTGTCTGCACAGGCACTGGCTTCCCGAGCAAGTGGTCCAACAAAGAGGGGGCAGCACGTTGCCTCTCACCCCCCGTCTCCGCTCCACACCCTCGTCCCGTTCCTCTACCCACTGCCAGGCCCCAAGTCCTCTGGCCAGCACAAGAGGGGGTGACACAGCAGGGAGGGACACCCAGGAGGCCGAGCACAGGACCCTCTCGGAGGCCTGCCTGCCTTTTTGGTTCACTTCCCGGTCTGACAGTGCTTGGCTCTCCCACCCTCCCCTCCTCAGAGCCTGGGTCTTCAGGCCCTTCAGTCCCGCCCTTGACCTGCTGTCCTGCCAGGGCCGCTGGGGGTGTGCTTGGACCCCGCTGTCCTGGGAGAGGCCCCTCCCGTTTCCATGACAGAAGGACTTGGAAGAGGGCTGGCAAAGGTGGGTGGAGAGAGGCGTCGTCTCCTGAAGACCCCGTCTGCTCCAGGCCGAGTCTCTGAGGATACTCGCGGCCTGGGCGGTTCACAGGAGCATAGGGCTTCCTTTGGGGATAAGCCTCCAGAGCTGGGATTGATAGAAAGGGGTGGATGAGAACAAATGCACTTGCATACCTGTTGGATTCTCAGTGCCAGGAAGGCAACGCAGAGCACACGTACCGTGGAGTGAATAGCCTTTCATTTCTCATCTGCCTGGGTGGCCCCTTCTCTTTACTGGCATCTTTCTTGCCGACTGTTGACAGAGAGGTTAACACTATAAACACAAGGCCGAAGTCTCAGCTAGCTCTTGACAGTTCCTGCTCTCTGACCTGAGGCTCGGGAGGGAGAAGAGGGTGACCGGGGAGCCGAGGGCGGGAAGCGGGGAGGTCAAGTTGGGTCCTTCGCTTCCTCAGCAGAATCGCCTTTGGCAGGTGCGTTACTCTTCGGGGCCGTGGGAAAAATTCCATCCAAAGTCTCCACAGAAATTGGATGTGGTGTGAATTGTCACGCGGCTGGGAAGAGGGGCTCTTACACTGGCCGCCCACAGGCTTAGTCCATGGCCTGCATGTGCCCCCTCTGCTCATGGGGTGCAGACCTGGCTCACCCAGGGTCCCACACAGTGTAGAGGTCAGGACACAGCGGAGTCTCAGGTGACAGATGGATCCCGTGAGCTTTTATGGCTCAGGGATGAATAACTGATTCCAACCCCATTGAAGTCTACAGATCGCTCTCTAAGAGCCTCAGTCACTATAGTTTTTTGGATGCTGGATCCCAAAGAAATGCCCCAGAAGCACCGTGAAGATGGACTCGCTCACACCTGACGTGCTCTCAGGAGGGAGCTTGTGGTACCTTCTGTGAGCAAACGTTTACTGGACGTCAGCTGTCACGCCCACCTCTGGGTTATTCTGGAGACAGTGGTGATAACAACTCAAGACTGGGTCGCTGCCTTCAGTCCATCCATGCTGGGGGGTGGGACGGGGTGCGGTGTCTCAGGTGGGTGGGCAGCTGGTTACAGGTGGCCGGACTGCACTTGCATCCCCCCTCAGACACCTGCCAGCTGTGTGACTTGCAGCACGTCACACCCGCTGGAGGGTCAGGGAACAGCGTTTAGATGGGATTCGTGGTTTAGCAGGTGCGTCATCCCAGGGATTCAGGCGGCTGTTGAGGGGGAACTCAAGTGGCGGGGTCATGGTTGAGCTCTTGCCCGGGTCTGGATGGGAGGCGTCCAGAGTCTGGGCCAAGGTGATGGGGCAGGATTCACGGAGCGGCAGAGAGAGAAGGTTTCGGGGGGTGGGGGGCTGGAGGGAGGTAGGTCAGGGCCAGCGCTTGGGTGACTGGACGCTGGCCTTACTAACTAGTGGGGGGTGGGAGAAAGAGCACAAGACGGCAAAGAGAAGAGATTTAGAACTCGTGTTCTGGCTGCGTTGTGCTCAGGGCTCCCAAGTGTCTGTGGTTTTGCTCTGTGACCTGGGTTCCCTGCCCCAAGTTCAAGGTCACCTGAGCAGCTGAGGATCAGATAGATAAATTGCCTAGGATCGGGTCTCCCATAGTGGTTTTAAAAACTCCTTTCAGGTGCAGTGAAATAAACGTGGAGAGATGCTGTCCTGTCCCCTCAGGGGCCCCTCCTGTGTCGGGCTGGACGGAGAGGGGGGACAGGACATTGACCGGGTCAAGATAGATGGGAGGTGAAGCCCCCACTGAATCAATGTTCCCTTAAAGACTGCAACAAATGGGATTAATGGTTGAAAGACATTTATTGAGGGTGAATCTGAGTGTGAGTTTTATTAGTGAGCCACGGTCCTGGATTGATAGAAATGCCCAGCCTAGACACGGCCAGGAGCAATGAATCAGGGCTTTCTTCCTTGGCCGGCTGCCTGGGCAGTGATGTAGGGGTGCCCAGCTCCAGGACAGAAGGATGGAAGAGAACCTTGGCTGCAGTCCCTCTGGGGTGGAGGCGTGGTGCGCCGGGAGGGCGTCGTGGGGCCACTCAGGCCTGCTTCCCCTCCTCCATCACTCACAGGTGAGATGACACATGCTCACTGCAGGGGTGGCTGCTCCCAGGCGCTCTCAGGACTAGGATGCTCTCCGCCCCTCCCGCCAAGTTCATTTGCCCAAACTTTTGCCCAAATGATGCAGAAGCTGTTAAACGAGCAGCAGCCACACAGCTGGCCGTTAATTGGCAGCCAGCGCTTGATGAATGAGCCCCGGCCTAATGTTGGGTCGGGGCTGGGGGTGGCAGCTCTGTGTAAAGGGTCAAAACAGTGAGCCGAGTCAAAAGCAATAATACCACCTCCCTGCCTCCCCGGCCTCCCAGAAGCAGCTGGCGGCTGCAGGCACCTGAGGAAAGGCATCTCCGTGTGGTGGCGCATCAGCTTGGCGCTCACCCCGGCTCATGGCATCCACGGGGACTGTCCGAGGGGCTCCGGGCCCAACCTTGCTTCGGGCGGGCGGGCCGCTCTGGGGTGTGCTCAGACTCACGGTGAGCACGTCCACATAAAGCCTTGTGTCCAAACGCCGAAAAGAACTTGGACACACAGATCCAGAATCAGCCCCTCCTTGGGAACCTCAGCTCATTCAGCAGGCGGGTTACCGCTCGCCCTGCCCCGGGCTTGCCCGCATCTCCTGTGGCGTCTCCTCCGCTGGTCCCTCCTCTGTCTTCCCCCCTTGGATTGAGAAATTCCCTGCATTCCGCCTTCCACCCCTTTTCCTCCTGCGCGGCGCCTTCTCCAGGTGCGAGGTCCCTCTGCATGACGTCAGCCACCAGAGCCGCCTTCCCGAGGTATGTGTCCCGGTACTCTTGTCCCCTGAGCTCCCACCTCCCCGGGGGCGTGCCGCCCAGCAGCACCGCCTCCTCTAGATTCCAGAGCGTCCCTACTTCCCCGTGCCAAGCGGAATGTTCCTCCCTGTCCCCCGTTTTGTGTGGGTCACAGCACACGCTCACCTGCTCCCCGACGATGCAGAGACACAGGCTTCTTTTTGAGTTTGCCCGTCGCTTCTCCCGCCGCCCCTCCACTGCCCGCCGGTGTTTCTCCACGTCTCTGCCGCTCCCACCCTCCCCTCCAGGCTGTTGCGCAGCCTTTCCTCCAGCACCCCTCCTTCCCCGAGGAGCCTCCCCGACCCAGCCCAGACCGCTCTCCCTTCGAGCTTCCGGCGCACGCCCCACCTTAGGCTCCCAGACGGCACCCACGACTCCCCAGATGGGGTTTGCTGATATTTCACCCCGTGTCCTGCTCTGCTTCCCCCTTTCCTCCTCCCGCCCTGCGCTGGCTGACAGGCCACTCCCATCCTCCTTCATGTCCTGGTCATGCCGTGGTCTTGCTGTGAGTCTGCAGGGCTCAGGTTTCCATCCTCAGCCTCGTCCTGGAAACTGATTTCACGGCTGACTCACGTGAGGATGTACGTAGTGACAGAGAAAGTAAACCTACAAGATCAGGAAGGGCAGGAATCTGCAGGGAGACGGGTGTGTTGGATGTCAAAACCAGAATCACAAAGGAAGGCCTCAATATTGAATTTAATAAGGATACATGTCAAGTCACATTTTGAGGTTTAAGAAAAGTATCTAAAAGCTACTGAGTAGGAAAGGTATGGTTTAGCTAAAGTACCAACTAAAAACATTCTACTCGTAGTAATTATAACTTAAGACAACACAATATAGTTATCAAAAAAGATAACAGAGGGCTTCCCTGGTGGCCCATTGGTTGAGAGTCTGCCTGCCGATGCAGGGGACACGGGTTCGTGCCCCAGTCCGGGAAGATCCCACATGCCGCAGAGCAGCTGGGCCTGTGAACCATGGCCGCTGAGCCTGCACGTCCGGAGCCTGTGCTCCGCAATGGGAGAGGCCACAACACTGAGAGGCCCGCGTACCGCAAAAAAAAAAAAAAAAAAAAGATCAGAATCTCAGGCAATAGTGAAATAATCTACCAGAAGGATGGTCAGAGTCTTCATTTTTCAATTTTAGGCATTTTACAACTGGAATATGATATTGCAGTCAGAGTAACATGCTTCATGAAGAAATTAGACAAAAGGCATGCTTAATGAATGTTAATTAGGAAAAGTTAAAACCCATAATATATGTGAATTATTTGTCTCAGTATCTCTTCCAAGACTGAAGTTGTGTAAATGACCTTTCTAACCCCACACTGAGGCCCTTTGAAGTTTTATTTATTTATTTATTTATTTATGATCTAAATGAAATGTCACCTCTTTAAACCCTTCCTAATACATGTCATGTGAATTCACTGTATCCTCTTGGATTATCCCATTGAATTTCACTTGATTTTCTACTTATATTCTGGCCAGTTGTTTACATTTCTGTCTTATGCCACCAGATTTTAAGCAACATCAGGGCAAGGACTCTGTTGTACTCATCTTTGTATTTCAGACATTAGCACAGAATCAGTAAATGTTGAACAAACTCGGATGCAGAGACAAAACTGTCCTTTAAACCAGTATTACTCAAGCTGTGAGCTGTGTTCTAGCTGTTTCTGAAAGTTCTCAGAGAAGCCTGGTTTCAAAACTATTAATACATATTCCAGGAAGAGTTCTATGGCTAATTAAGTTGGGGAGATTTGGGGTTCAATACAGTGGAGCTGGCTTCTTTACTATAGGACATTTTGTAATCTTTAATGCATTATGTACCCTGTGAATCACCAAAAGTTGGCTGTAATGTATAGGATATACCAAAATCATCTGACTATAGAACACAGCTTTTATGCATCACCATTTAATGTTTCATGGAGCATAGTTTGAGAACTGCTGAGCTAAGTCTTTTTTTTAGAGAAATGGCACATAACCTGTCCAAGAAGTGCTGGAAATTAAAGTAAAAGTGTAAGAACTGGAAACACCTTGTAAGGCAAAAGAAGGAGATGCTAGACAAACACATGCTGTAGACTTGAAGAAAATATATATCGAAAAGTTGAGAGAAAAGTTTGCCATGATGACAGCTAGAAAACATTGGGACACAGTATAGATCACAAAATTTCCTGAGAAAGAGAAAAATAAGCAAAGCTGCTGAAGAAACCACAGTTTCTTCTGACCATAGAGGGAGCTCTCTGAGGAGCTTGGCTCAGAGGATGAAGTAGAGATGGAAATCTGTTGGGTGATACAGGAATGTCAAAGGGTAGCACCTTGGCATGCAAGGCAGTGATAGCCGGGGGTGAAGGGGGGTGATTGGAACAAATCATTAGTGTGCGAACTAATTAGAAGGCACAGGGGACCCTTTTGAGCCCATGAGCAACCTGTTTTGGATGACTGGTGTGGAAATGCATCATCCAGAGTTTGAATGTAGCCTCTGTTTTTGGTTCTGCCTTTTTCAAAGACTTAAATGGCTAAAAGCCATGATTATCAAATCTGCATTTTGCATAAAGCAAAAATCTGGATAGTCAACACATGAGACAAGGAAGTCAGGATTAGAAAGATGGCAACTGCTGAGAATCACTGATCAAAACAATTGCAAAATGAATGTAAGTGGAAGTAAAGAGGAATAGTTAAAATTACTTCATTTTCCTGGAAGTTTGACTACCTTCATCCAATTTAAAATTAATCTAAAATTTGCAGGGTTGTGGGGTCTGATTTCATTGCCTTTGGAGAGGAGAAAATTACAAGAGTATTGGCAGCACAGTATGCCAAAAAAGTAGAAATTGCCCTGCCTACTGCCAATATATAAGTAAAAATATTAAATTTAATACCAGTGTAATATTCAGGTAAAGGAGGCTTTTATTTAACTGTCCTCCTTAAAGGCCATACAAATTATGGAGTATTTTGTTCTGTTTTGGGCATGATTGGAGACACAAAACTTTGATTCAAAGGAGGTGGCTTAAGAAAGTGAAGGGAAAGATAAAAATCTCATCTGAAGAAAAATGGTTGGGAGTACTGGCGATATTTAATTTGGAAAAGAAAAGACTTTGGGGAGACATAGCTTCTTCCAAACATCTGAAACATAAGAAGAAAAATTGGGTAAACTGGATGGCTTCTGGTGTCAGAATGGAGAGTAATGCCTAGGATTTCAGGGAGGCAGATTTCAGCTCCACGTGGTACGTTAAACTTTTTAACAACCAGTGCTGCTCAGCAGGGAGCTGGTTCACCCCGAAGGCCTGGGTGAGTGACCTGTTCTCTCAGTGAAGTGATGTGCTCTTGGATCTCAGCAAAGACCCAGGGCAGCAGGGTTCCCATCACTTCCCTCTCTCCCTCCCCACTAATCCGGTTCCACTCGGGAAACAGGAACCATACTAGGTGTTTCAAACAAAGGATTGAACACAGGGAATAGTGTCTGGTGACTAAACGAACCGGGAGAATCACTGAGTGCCCAGAGGTAACTGTCCAGGGTGCCACCACCCCTGGAGATGGGGGATGAAGGGGACCAGGGGACCCTCAGGGCGGAGGAGCTTGGGCAGAGATCTGGGGAGTCAGTGCTCAGAGTTCTGAAAAGGGGACACCTCTGGGAGCCTGGCAGGACCAGCTCTGGGATTTCCAGACAGAAGGTAGAGGTGGGAGCCACCTCTGGGTTCCCCAGGCAGAAGCAGGAGAACAGAGGGGTGAGCCCTCCCCACACCACCTTCACTTTTACTCTGGGCTCTTTGAGTGACAGGACATCTGGAAACGGGGTTCTCAGCATCGCGGCCTCAGAGCTGCAGGGCAGCATGTGGTTGATGAACTTGGAGTCCACCACAGCCGAACTCTCTGGCTCCCGGGAACCCACACACACCTTTCTGCCTGCATGGGGACCCCAGAAGCAAGGACAGACCCCTGCTTCACCCCAGCCTCCACTCCTGCATTCACTGCCCACATCACACACCCTTTGCCCTCAGACAGCACCTGGGCCTGGTCAGTTTCCTACCTGCTGGGATGACTCACATCTTCACTCCTCAACGGTGTGTCCTGCTTTGGCCAGTGCTTCAGTTTCCCACTGACGTGAATTAGTGGACGTGGAAACACTGTGGCAGCTCCCCCTGAACCCTGACACCATTTCTCTTATCTTTTTCTCCCCGCTTTCTCCTATTTCCCTGAAAAATACCCAGATGGATGTTGTAGGGGGGTTCCTGTAGTGGGTGAGAGGTTAGACCAAACTATTTTTCATGCTCCTTCAAGGCAAAATGTTCAAAGTGTTAAATATAAGCAGATTGCTTTATTTTGCATTAGTTAGTTGTGTTGCATTATGTCTTTCGTGCCACTGGGTATCTTATATCTGGACTGATTTCCACGTATATCTCTTCTCAATTACTGTCTTTATCTAAGAGTTCATATCTAATGGAGAAAATTTAGAAAGTGCAGGTAAACAAAAAGACTACAAAGCTCATAACTCCGAGCAGTTGTCACTGATCAAATGTTGGTAAATATCCTTCTAGGCATTTTTCTATACTCATCAATTATATAGAGAGGTATTTGTATTGTTAACTACAAATAGTTTTATAATCTTCTTGGTAATTTGGGGGCAATTTTTAGTGTATTTGGGCATCCTTCCTTCCACAGATCATCCATGTACCATTTTTACTGTCTGTCCAGGACTGCAACATGTGGCTGTATCCTATTTTATTTAACCAATCCTCCATCACCGGGCGTGGGTTGCTTAGGATGGTTGCAATCTTAAGTATTTGTGCATATTTTCAATTATCATCATAGAATAAATTCTTTCTAGTTAATTCATTTATAACTTTTTAATTGCCAAAAATATTTACGTATCTGCTTATTGCAGAAGACACACTCAGACAACTCTTGCGATTTTTAATTCTTATGTAAACTCGATCTTTTGCTGAATCTGACCCTTTGCCCGCAGCCTGACCCAATGCCTGCCCTCTGCTCTTGAGGGATAGGAAGTCAGTCCAGCCTATTCCCTTGTCCCTTCTCACCTCCTTCACATACTCTCTCTGCTTGGCAAAGTCTTAACAGACATCCCTGGCAATATACTTTCCCCTCCCCAGCACCAACTCTTGAATCAAAATATCCTTTTTAAAATGTGAAAGGGCCTGGAAATGAGCAACAAGAAGCCAAGACTTTGGTCTCAAGGTTCCCGAGGCTTCCTCTAGGGCCCGCTGCCGTGCCCCGCCCCAGCTGGGGGAGCAGAGAGATGCTGTGTCTGTCCTCAGAACTGACAGCTCCGTACTCAGAAAACAGGCAGGAGGCTCTCAAGACGTGACACGAATGTAATAGAGGTCAAGCTGCAGCAGCAGCTCAGAGGATGAGGCGGCGCCTACAGGGACATTTGGGAGACCCCAGGTCCTGTCCTGTTAGCCAGGCCACACAGGTGGTCACATCGGGGCATGGTCCCAGTGGCAGGCCACCCCCTGTGCATGTCAGGTTTGCAAGTTCAGTTCTCAGGTCATCCCTAAAAATGGCTCCTGAGTTATTTTCTCCTCGGAAGCTGAGAAATGAAGCCTAAGTCATGATGACTCCTGCCCAAGGGCAGGACTTCCAGGGTTCTCTTTCCCTCCACCCTGAACAAGAACTTGTGGCCCATTGTCTGCAGGGCAGGATGGAGAAGGTGTGGATGAACTGCGGCCCTGCTGTTGTGCAGCTGGTGTAAGGGGAGCAAAGTGCGTGCTTATGGGGTGAGCAGACAGCTTGGTACCTGACAAGCTAATTGTTAAGTGTCTGTTCACCTGAGGCTGCAAGAATTCAGAGGCAGGCTCTGTGCAGGAGTTGGTTGTGAAGGGTGGGCAAAGTTGGGGTATAAAGACAGGGCAGGGACCAGCCTGGACAGAGGTCAGGGATGAGAGAGCATTGGTGCCTGGAGAGAGTGATGCGGTGTGAACTGACAGTTTACATTCTTCTCTGGAAACATTTGATTTTTGTAACAGCTTTCTAGGTAGATTATAATTATTGTCCCATTTTACAGATGAGGAAATTGAGTCTTGCATTTGAAGTGATGTGCTTCAGGGCCATTCCCAGCTTGCACGTGACACACAAGCTTCAGGAGATAGAGCTTAGAAAGTGGGGTTGGGCCAGAGAGGTGGCACCTGGATGCCAAGATGAGAAGTTTATGTGGAGAGTTGATGAAATAAAAATGCATGAGGAAATGATGGCCAAAAGAAAAGTTTTGATCAGACTGTGCTTTAGGAGGACTAGTCCAGCAAAGGCAACAGTCTGTAGGAAGGTCAGATTGGTAGCAGGGGGATCTGTTAAGAAGTTACTTTAACAGTCAGTGCCCAAGGCAAAAAGATTCTAAGGAGGGAATTCCACCATTTTGCAGAGATGCATGAACAGAATGTTCCACACGGCATTTTCCCTCCATTTTTAAACAGTGTTATTGAGATACAGTTGACACACAGTAAACGATGCGTATTCAAACTGAACAAATTGGTAACTTTTGAGGTATGCACAAGATCACCACAATCAATGTGTGAACATAACTGCGCCCCACAAATGTTTCCTCCTGCTCCTTGGCGATCCCTCCCCACTCCCCCTCCGCCCCCTCAGGAAACCATTAATCTACTTTCTGTTAGATTAGGTTGCATTTTCTAGAGTTTTGTGTAAAAGGAATCATGAAGTATGTACTCCTCTTTGTTTAGCTTTTTTGTTGTTATTGACAATAATTATTCTGAGATTCATTCACGTTATTGTCTCCATTCCTTTGAATTCCATTGTATGGATGTACCACTGTTCATCTATCCATCCACCTATTGGACTTTGGGTTGCTTACAGTTTTGGAGTTTACAACTAAAGATGCTGTGAACATCTGTGTACAAGCCTTTTTATAGAATATGCTTTTATTTCTCTTGGATAAACACCTAGGAGTAGAACGTCTGCATCATATAGTAGGTGTATGTTTAAATTTTTAAATAACCTGCACAGCACTTTTTTTATTGAAAAAAATAAAAAATTACTTTTGAAAAATCAGAAGTAATTTACATTAAATGGTTAAATGTATTCTGATACATGCATGTGATAGAAGACTTGTAAAAATGATTATGGATTTGTATTTAACAAAAATATGACCACAGCATAAAAAAGACAGGCTATCGACTTTCATATACATATTTACCAAAATATCAATAGCATTTGTTTTATTTTACTTAATTTTGATGTTTGTGTGTACTTTCAGATACTATTTATTTATTTATTTATTTAACATCTTTATTGGAGTATAATTGCTTTACAGTGGTGTGTTAGTTTCTGCTTTATAACAAAGTGAATCAACTATACATATACATATATCCCCATATCTCCTCCCTCTTGCGTCTCCCTCCCACCCTTCCTATCCCACCCCTCTAGGTGGTCACAAAGCACGGAGCTGATCTCCCTGTGCTATGTGGCTGCTTCCCACTAGCCCACTAGCTAGCTATTTTACATTTGGTAGTGTCAGATACTATTTAATTTGTTTTCATTTTAAGCAAAAACATTTTTACAACCTTCCCCCCAAACTAATAAGGCTCTTCTAATATTGGAAATTGGAAAGGAAAGTTACACTGGTTCAAGCAATCAAATTGTCATAGGAAGTAGAGACAGTTTTTGGAGTGTGGGAGTTTGTGGAATGGGAAATGAACCATAACCACATTATATTGTTTTTGTTTTTACTTTTTATTGTGAACTATATACTTTTCCCTGAAAGAGAAGAACATTTTATTTTTTGGTATAGAAGAAGAAAAAAAAAGGAATGGGTGTTTATAATAGCTTGATTATTTTCAACCCAAATGCCTAAGTAAAGCAACAATTGATGTATAACTTATGCAGATCTATGCAAACAATTATTTAAATTGGAAGAGGAAGGATGGTATACTGAGAATGGCGATGTTTGTGGGATTGCTGATGTGTCAGGCAGGCTCCTCGGTACAAGGCCACCGAAATGAGGGATGAAGGGCATTTCACTTTGAGAAGACCCGGCTCGTTGTGGTAGGTGATCCTGGGGATTTCCAGGTTAACTAAACATGGTGAGAGAGACATTCATGAGGTGCTTCGTTGTTTCCCAAACACATGATGTACGTTCTCTTGCTTAGTTAGTCCTGTGAAGCCCTGTCAGCAGGCCGGAGAGGAATTTTAATTTAATCCCCATTTCATAAAGGAGGAGGGTCAGGTCCATAGAAGTCAAATAAATTAACAATAAATACTAGGATTGCTCCTTAAAGATGCTTCTAGAGCTTGCATGTGCATCTGCTCATTTAATCCTCAAAACAGTCTCAGGAGAAAAGAGGTCAAGGGACAGTTTTCTTCCTCCTCACCCATTTTCCAGATGGACAAATTGAGCTAAATTAGACTGAATCACGTGAACAAAGACACAGATGGGGAGCAGGTTGATAGCAGATTTAAACTCTAGACTTAAGTCCTACAACCACCATTATTTAGTTTACTCTGCAAACTTGAGCTGTGTAAAATCACATGCTAGCGAACAAGGAGCCAGTGCTTAACTTCTGACTAAATCGAGTGCTCCTTACCCAACACCACGTGGTCAGGTGACTGTTAGTGCGTGTCTTCCTTACTTACCTTTATTCTATTTACTGTGGCAGAAAGTTGAAGAAGTCGATAGGTGTGTGTGTGTGTGTGTGTGTGTGTTTTGAATGGTGTAGAACTGGGGATTCTTTCCAAACCCGTGGAGTTTGGAGTGCACGACGTGGGGTTGTGAGATGATGTATTGCTCCATTACAGCTCATGAATCCCTATACTCTGTGACTATCTTATGTCATGATGAAATATGGTGTGTGTGTTTAGAAAAGTGTAGATATGACAGCTGGCCCTGTGCTTTGATTCAATTATTAACTTCTACCACTCTTATCCTGCTGAAAAGCTTCCTCTTCTATGGCATGTCTCAATAATGCTAACGACTTGCCTCTTCCTCCTTTGGGGGAACTTCTCCACATTGATACGTTTGAGCCCGATGTTCATTGCCGTATTACCTGCTAAGAGTAAAATTACTGGCTTAACATTAAGTGTTTAGTAAAAATTTCTCATTTGCATTTATTCCTAAGTATTCTTTTTCTATAAGGAGAAGACATTTCTATGCTAACATGATAATCCATTTAAATTATTGCACAACAAGTATTACTTTTGTTACAAGCTAAGCCAGGACCCATATGTTCCCTTTTCTTGTAAACAAGAGGGCAGATGTGTGCCCTTGGAGTTGGTTTTGTCTTTTCAATCACTTGAGACTTGGTTGCACCAGATCTGATTGGACTGAATGCTCCTAGATGGGATTTCCTGGCCTTCTGCCCATGATTAAGAATGCCTTTGATTTTTAGCATCACCCTCCTTTCAAAAATCTAAAAGGGATTCTTCCAGAAGTTCTAAATTCATTTAATTGTATAGCTATGTTTATCTGATGGAGAGAAGTCAAGTGAGGAATCAGATACATAGGACAAAGTCTTGAGTCTCTGAATTCAGTTCTTTGCCTGCCAAGCTGATAACATGTTGGATGGTTACAGCATTGCCCTAAAACCTTGTGTCATATCCAAACTGGGCACCCCATTACTGTATCTGTATCTGCATGTTGAATTCTCCTAACGAATATCAGGAGTTCTGGATTTCTGAAGATTATAGACATTATCTGAGTCTTCTCTCTTGTGATTATGTAAGGACCCTTTGGAGATGACCAGGGGACTGGTGGTTGATTGGGTGGTCTCAGTTTGCCCATTGTTTTGCTTGGCTTTTTAAAAAAATTAATGCCCATTTTTTTTTTTTTTTTTTTTTTTGCTGTACGCGGGCCTCTCACTGCTGTGGCCTCTCCCGTTGCGGAGCACAGGCTCCGGACACACAGGCCCCGCGGCCATGGCTCGCGGGCCCAGCCGCTCCGCGGCACGTGGGATCCTCCGGGATCGGGGCACGAACCCGCGTCCCCTGCATCGGCAGGCGGACTCTCAACCACTGCGCCACCAGGGAGGCCCAATGCCCATTTTTATTTGTCCTCATTCTTTATAAATCACAGGTTGTCAGCAGCCTGAATATGGCCTTAAAACCAACACTAAAAAGAGATGGCAGTAAATAACCAGAAGCAGTTGGTGTAGAGTAACACAATGAATGGGCCCAATTCCCTGAACCCACTTGCTTTTCACCCTTGGAGCTGGAGAGTCACACCTTGGAGCCCAGAAGATAAAATCTGTTGGTAGAGCCCCTCCTGATCCCAGGACCCCAGGGCTCCACATGGGCACAGCTGCCAGGGCACAGACCTATCATCTGGATGCAGGGCCATAGGAAAGGTCACAGGAAGATCATTTGTTTTGATAGAAATGGGATCGTTATTGGAACGAGTGGGTATAGCAGAGAAAAAGTCCAGCAAGGAGCTGGGTGGCGCTGTCCTATGGAGACTGCGTGTCCTGCCCTTCATGGCCCGCCTCAGAGTGTTAGAGCTGGTCAGGAAGGTCTGGGGCCCTTTTCAGTTCTCTTCTGTCACTGGCCTGGGGAGACCAAAGTGGCTGGGCTGCAGGTCCTTCTACACCGTGGCGCCAGGTTCCCTGCGACCTTAATGGTTGATCCTGTCCCCTTGCTGCCATCCCCCAAATACCCAAATTCTTTCCCCCCCTCCCCCAGCCCCTTCTCTGCTCTCACTAATAAGTGGACTAGTAAGAACCAAGTGACTGTGGTGTGAGGATGTTGAACGTCAATTCCCCACTTACAGTAGCATCACAGAAATCAGTGAGGAGGGTCCTGAGGAGCGGCACCTTCCGCCAGGACTGCCCAGGGGCTTTGCACTAATTCTCACCTGGGCCAGAGAGGGCGGGGGCTGCAGAGACTGCATCTTCCCCTCTTCGTAGCTCTACAGAGGGGCAGGCTGCGGTGCTGCCGAGACACATGCTGAGTCAGGGAACACGCCTGTTTTCACACCCAAACATCCCCACGCTCTCGTGCTCAGAGGCTGGGCTGCTCTCTGCCGGAGAAGTGGCTAATGGGTGCTGAGTCAGGAAACAGAGGTCAGCCCCGAAGGGGACCGGCAAGTTCTCTGTGGGTGTTTGTGACGTGGTGGAGGAAGGGCCCCGCACACAAGTTAAAGGAACAGAAAATAACTAGTCTTCGGGTTCTGCAAAGCTCTTTGCACAGAAACAGATGGGATCCATGCCTTAATTGAACCCTTATTAGATGCTAAATTTGAACCACTGATAACTCTGCTACCTTCCCTCAAAAGCACCGCTTTACTCAAAAAGCCCTGACTGTGTTTCTGTGGCTTTTGGCAGAGGTAAATTGAATGAGCCAAGATGTCTGATTTTAACTGTCTTTTAATGTCAGCTGCTGAAAGAGGAGCCACCTTCTCAAAGACACAGCAGCGGATGGCGGAGGTTGTTTTTCCTTTCTGTTTACAGAGTGGCGTCCATGGGATTCTGGGTCTGGAAGAGTCATCTCCACCCTGAGCCTCCCCCGATGAGCTGATGGTGGGGTGTGTGTTTGTGTGTGTGTGTAGGGGGTGTGGAGTTGCAGGAAAGAGTAACACCCACGCCATGCCTTTGGATACCTGGAGAACGTGCCTCCTGAATCAGAAAGTGCGTTTTGTGACAGGTGACGTGGGTGATGCAGACTCAGCGCGTCCCCCTGGGGGTCTGGCACTGCTTGCTGTGTGCGGGGTGGGAGGTGTGAGGAGGGTGGACCTTTGAGTGGGTCGTGGCGTTACGCTCATCTCTGGCGTGGGCCGCTCCTACATGTGGGTGGTGGGAGGCCCAAGCCATCTCAGTGGATGCCCAATTGCTCCAGAAACTAAACATTGCAAACAGGAGAGCAGACTTGGTTGTCACCGATGCTGAGGAGTGGGGTCGGGTCTTCCTCGGGGGTCGGTAGGTTTGTTCCACATGAGCCGGGGCCAGAGACGCCTGCGCTAGAGACGTTTCTGCGTCGTTGGAGGCCCGGGTTCCCTGGATCCTCGTCGCCATTAGGCAGGTGTGGTTGTGGAGATGTACGTTTGCCTCCTGGACTCCAGCCCCGGGCTCAGGATGACCTCGGCCTTGGTCCTGACACTTTCTGTCCTGTTCTTCAGACACGCTGAGCTCTGTCCTTCCCCACAGGGAAGGGGTGAAAAGTTCAGCCTCAGCTTGGGTCACGCTGCCCTTCTCGAGTCTCTGCTGCTGATGGCGCTTGGTCAGCCCCCTTTGTCCACAACGGACAGGGCTGCCTGGGCTCCCTGCCCTCCAGACTCTCCCGGTAGGGTTGGTGTTTGTGGCCTGATGGACACATTTTTCTTCCTGCCAATAATTTGTGAAGCACGTGTTGAGAGTGAAAGGGGGGGGAGGTAACACACCCCGCGTCAGAGGTCAGCCCACTCCACGTTAGAGCTGAAATGAAGAGGAGCCATGGCGTGGGCAGGGCACTGCTGGCGGCCTGGGATGCTCGCCACCCTGCCTTGCTAACAGAACCCCTCGTCTGGGGCGGCCGCGGCCTGTCCGGGATCAGCCGCTTCCCTGATTGCCCAGCATGCCTCTGCAGCTGTTCTTGGCCACGTGACCCAGTGCTGGGTGATGGGATGTCAGTGGACGTTGGTTTCCAAGAAGGCTTTTCCAGCCTCATGAGTGCTCAGTTATCTCTGGCGTCACCCTTTCCCTCCTTTTTGCCTTGAATGTCAGCAGCCATGTGCCGAGCACACACATGCTGTGGGCAGGGAGCCGGGCTCGGACCCCAGGGGCCCTCTCTGAGCATCGCAACAGCGGTGACCCCTCCTCCTCCAGGGGCCCGCTCTGTGAGAAGAAATCTCTGCTCGTTCAACCCACTGTACCCGAGGGTGTTCCTTCCGGTCACATGCGCTCCTGGGAGCGTGGGTGCAACCGAGTCGGAGAGGCTGTGTAGCCCAGGCGGGTCCTGCAGGCTCTGCATCCAGACATATCCAGCCAATGCACAGAAGTTGTTTCCACGGGCTGAGTGTGCCTGTGTGTGTCTGTGTGTGCATGTGTGTGTATGCGCGTGAGTGAGAGAGGCGTGGGGGAGGAGGGAGAGAGGAACAGATGGGTGGGGAAGAAGCATGCCCATGAAGAAGAAGAAGAAAGATTAGAATCCTGGGAATATCTACCCAAACCACATATTTGGAAAAGATGTAGCTTAAGAGTAGGAGTCAGAGTAACTTAGTCTCAATTCTATTGGCTGCATTTAAGGCTCACAAGGCTCCCCTACCAGCCATTTTCTCCTTTCAGGAGACATCATCCACTTTAACAAATCGTATTCATTCCACAAAATTCAGAGTCGTCACTCACCACCCCGTGTTATTCTAAGGATTGGGGGAGCAGAGGTAAAAAGGAAGACAACAGCTCGCGCCGTATGAGTGCCCATGTATTCTGCAGTATTTAACTATTGTTGACTATATTCTATTTATGCTTAAAATAATGTTGTGAAATAAGTTGTTCTTTAAACAACAGTTTACAGATGGAAAAACTGAGGCTTAGTTTGAGGTTAAGTAACTTCCCCAAGAGCACACGACTAATCACTGTTGGAGCTGGTGTTGGCAACCACATCTAAGTCCG
This sequence comes from Mesoplodon densirostris, assembly GCF_025265405.1. Lineage (NCBI taxonomy): Eukaryota > Metazoa > Chordata > Mammalia > Artiodactyla > Ziphiidae > Mesoplodon > Mesoplodon densirostris. The sequence goes on along the minus strand of NC_082667.1, from coordinate 124,362,856 downwards.
GAGTTGCTTGCTTTCCACTAACTGAGCTGTTAATGTCTGCTTTCTAGGTGTCCCCAGTCTAATGGGTGGGGGGAGGGGTAGGAAGCGTATTCAAGAAGAGCACGGCTTTGGAGTCACAGGGACCAGGGCTGGACGCCCAGCTCCACCACTGGTTGGCTGTGTGCACGAGCACAGCTTGGCCTGAGCTGCTTTTCTGGGAAGTGGGTATATGAACATCTACTTCACTGGCTGGAATTTAGCAGAGGCTCCACTGATAGATGGTGGTACAGGGTGTGTGTGTGTGCATGTGAAACAGACCTTTAAATGACTGAAATGAAATGTGATAGCCATATTATTGGCATTTATAAAGCACTGCTATTTACACATAGAAGTGGGCACTGAATAACTGAGGGAAATCAATAACGTGATGGAAGAGTGGCCACGTGAGCTGGGACGACCGGCCCTCACTAGTCAGAATCCGGAGGAGCAGGTCGGCAGGCCCTCTGGGCAGGCGTTTGTGCACCTGGAGATGGGATGCAGCACAGGTGTTAGAGCCTCGGGCACCAGGAGACCTGGGTATGGCCCGAGGAACGGGGACGGGGTGGTGAGATGGGAAAGTGTGCTTGGGGTCGGCTTGCGAAGGTTCTTGGGTTTGTATGAAAGCAACAGAGTCAGTGAGGCTGCCGTCAGCTCTTCCTCAGGGGGAAGTGGGGAGCCTTCTGTTTGCCCCAGAGCACAGCTTCCAGGAGCCAGTGGGCTCGGAGGGTGGTGGTGGGGCGGCCAGCAGCCACAGCGTTGTGACTCCGCATGGCAAGGGCGATTCTGTTCCCTCCTCCTCTGCCACCTGCCACACCTCCCTCCATAGCTCAGCTGATTGAGGTGCAGCTTTTCTAAGCAAGTGTGAGAACACACCTGGGTAGGAAGCGTGAGCCTCTGCTTCTCCCCGTCACAGTAGCATCTTTTAGGGAGGAAATAGCTCTGATGGGCTCCTCTGTTACAGTGGTAGCCAAAGGCATTGCTTTCAAGAGGTATTAGAGAAGCTGAGAGAAGATGAGCCAGAAATCCATGGGTGGGGCTTCCCTGGTGGTGCAGTGGTTGAGAGTCCGCCTGCCGATGCAGGGGACATGGGTTCGTGCCCCAGTCCGGGAGGATCCCACATGCCGCAGAGCGGCTGGGCCCGTGAGCCATGGCTGCTGAGCCTGCGCGTCCGGAGCCTGTGCTCCGCAACGGGAGAGGCCGCAGCAGTGAGAGGCCCGCGTACCGCAAAAAAAAAAAAAAAAAAAAAAAAAAAAAATCCATGTGTGGAGGTGGGGAGGACAACAAACCTTCTCCTAGAAGGAGAATTTACCCTAAACCAGGTGAGCCCGGGCACATCGGCGTCTTTACTGAGAGGACCCCCCAAAATGCCATAATCCCGCTCGACCCTCAGCCCTTCCTGCTGGTCTGGGGTGTCTCTTTTGCATGATCCTATTTTGTTCAGCCCAAGAAGCCTCCTGAAGCAGGTGTGAGAAGAGCTCTCTCGCCCTGTCTAGTAGGAGCCGAGTGGAGCCCTGCTTGCGGGCACGGCAGGGAGCCCAGTGTCTCTCGGGTCCCCTTCAGTCCTCGTTCAGTCACGAGAGATGTGTGACTTGCTGCTTTCCCCACGGGCCACTTGACCAGCCTCATCTCTCCCCGAGCGGTCCTTACCGGGGCAGAGTTTGCCCGCTCTTGGGATGCCCAGCTGGCTTAGTGAGGCGTCCTCAGACTCTTCCCTGAGGAATTAAGCTGCCACGTGACAGCTCAGCACCGTGTAAAGACAGAGGGCAAGCTGCTTTCTCGCCATCCTCTCCTGAGCATCCTCAGAGCTTGGGCCCTGCCCTGGGACCGCGGGCACTGTCACTGTCTCCCTGATAGGAAATGGCTTTGTCGTGTGCAGCCTGGCTTGGGGGCTGGGGAGGGGAGTGAGGGGAGGCCTTGGGGAGGGAGGACGAAGCCTCAGGTCCTCAGTCTTCATGCTGTCAGGCCCTGCGGGAGTCTGGAAACGTGCTCTTGGAATCCTGTCATCTGGCCTGCTTTACCTCTCGGCTCTGGCTTCCTCGCCTAAGGCAGGGTTGACACGTGCGGCTAATCTCATATCCGCCCAAGACGTCTCTAATCCCGGTTCCTGCAGCCAGCACCTGCTCTTCGGCCCCATGACTGCTGTTACGTTTGTCCCCTTCAGGGAGAGGTGGGGTCTTCCCCTGCGACTGTGGCCTCTAGAGAAGCTTCTGCTTTTCTGAGTGAAGAAGCCTGTCTGGGGGGCATCTAGGGAATGGTTCGCACCCCCAGAGTGTGAGCCTCCCTTGGCGTGATAGTGCAGGCTCCAGTCCTATCTGATGGCAGGCAGGCTCCGCGGGGAGATGGGAGCACCCAGCGTTCCCAATGGGGGACAGGCCGTTTCTCCCAGCCATGGGGGCACGGCTGTGGGCAGCACAGCCGCATCTCAAAGCAGCTGCTCCACTCGCTGAGCCCAGCACGCACACCACAGGGCCTTTCTCACTACTATCAGTGTCTGTTTTCAGAATCCCAAGTAACTAACTGTGCCTTTTTCCAGAAAGCCTGTTAGATGGGCTGTATCCCTACCGGGGATAACTGTGGATAGTGGGAGGAAGGTGCACTTGGGAGGGAGTAGGTGATCTAAGTTCAAGGCTCCGTTCCCTGGACCCCCTCCCATGACCCCGCCTGTTCAGGCTGCGTGTGAACACGCCGTCAACCTGTCCAGAGGGGCCATGTGCAGACAGTGCCCCACCCCCCAGGGGCTTCCCTGCCCTGAGAGCATTTTTTTTTTTTTTTTTGCGGAGCACAGGCTCCAGACGCGCAGGCCCAGCGGCCATGGCTCACGGGCCCAGCCGCTCCGCAGCATGTGGGATCCTCCCGGACCGGGGCAGGAACCCATGTCCCCTGCATCGGCAGGCAGACTCTCAACCACTGCGCCACCAGGGAAGCCCCCTGAGAGCATCTTTGAGTTATTGTAGGAGCCGCGTGTTTCCCTCGAGAGCCAGGGCCCATCCTCTTCCTGCTTTGCCATCTCCCGTGTTGAACACGCTGTTCTAGTGTTGGATTCCTGTCAGCAGCAGTGAGAGGTGTGTAGGAGGAACACAGTGTCCTGTCAGCCTTCTACCAGCAGCGGTGCCGTCAGAACCCCGCACCGGGTGCGGGCTGCAAGGTGAGCGGACGAGGGGACGGCTCGCCAGGCGTCTGGCTGGGTGACCGGGAGCGATGTCCCCCCGCAGGGTGGACTGCGCACTTCAATCCGTGGGTGCGGGGCACCGGGTGCCTGGTGGATCCCAGTCTGACACCCTCGTGTGCACAGCGTATGTGCAGTTTTCTGTAGATCACAGCCACATGTAGACTGACTCCTGAAGTGTGTGTCCACTCTTCTCTGGTCACAACCAGGATGGGGCAGGGGACTGGCTCTGGGCCCCATCCCCCCCCGTCCCCAAGTCATCGGCACCTCATTTGGCAGGGGTCCTGCCTGAGGGCCCAGCATGGTGACCGCAGCCTCGCGGTGCCCTCCGGGCTCTTGTCTGCCTGCCTGTGCAGGAGCTGGGACATGTGATCCTTGTTGCCGGTGGGCCAGTCACCTCCGCTGGTGGGTGTCACCCCGGAAGGCCCATTCCTCTGAGTCACTGTCACCCAGGCATCCTGCCCTGTCTGGCTCAGGAAACTCCCAGCGTTTCAGGCTGACATAGACCATCTGTCTGGGGCAGATGCTGGGCGCTGACAGCCTGGTGGCCCAAATGGTTGGGGGCTACAGGCTCCAGCCCCTATGATAAGCAGAGGCCACGGAAGCATCCTCCGAAGCCGGGGACCCGGGCAGCAGTGTGAATGGAACTCAACCAACCAGGTCAGAAAAGGAGAGTGAGGGGGTCGCAGTCTGCAGCTGGACGTGTAAGGTTTTCAGGCCACTGTTGTTTGAGCACTTCCTGTGTCACAGACACTGGAGCAAATCGCTGGACCTGCACAATAGCCCTTAGAGCAGGGCTGCTATGATCCCCATTCTGCCGAGAAGGAATGGGAGTGCAGAGGTGTTCAGTTCTGGCCAAGCTAGATAAAAGCCGCAGCTGATACTTGAACCCAGGAGAGCCTGAGTGCAGTGTTCAGGGCACTAAACATTCCCCTAGTGCAGCACGTGGGTAGGACAGACATAACAACTAATAGGAATGAAAAGGCATTGGCTAGACTGACGTTGTTGATCAGAATTCAGCATCACAGGTTGCCTTCCTTCCTCCCTCCCTCCCTCCCCCGCTCCCCACCAACACGTATTCAAAGCCTCCTGTTTGTGTGCTTTCCACAGTGACTGTCAAAGTCATGTGCTCCCAGGTGCCGAGGCCCTTTTCTCGCGCTCACAGCATCAAGGCTGCCTGGGCCTCTCTTTGCGTTTATCCTCGTTCCCAAGCCCTTGCTCTCTGGGCCTTCTGGAAAGCCTTCTGTGCCTTGCAGTGAAGTCTGGTTGTGCAAGCACCTCTTCGTGTGCTATAATGATGTGGGTAGAATGATACTATCTGGCCCCAGGTTGCTGTCATGGAAAGAGACGAGGTTACGGAGTTGGTCAGACATATACTCAAATCTCAGCTCTGCTGCTTCCTTACCATGTGCTTTCAAGAACTCTGTTTACCTTCTTTGAGATTCAGTTTCCTGGTATTTATAATCCATCCTGATGCATAATTAAATAAGAAAATAGATGTTAAGTTTCTGGCAGAGTCCCTGGTACATTATGGGTGTGAATAAATATTGATTCCCATCTTTCATTTACTGTAATTGGATTCTAAGCTCCTTGGGTTCATTGCTTATAGTTCAAGCACACAATTTTACATGTCGGGGTCACATAGGGTTGTGGGCCAAATAGATACAGAAATGAGAAAATAAATAATAAGTGAGCAAATGAAAGATTTTTCAAGGAAGAAGCCTCTGAGATATCCCCGGTTATCATTTTCAAAGTTTCATTTATTGGCAGGTAATTATTAAGCAACTACTCAAAGACTGAGGATAAAAAGATGAGTGAAATACAGTCCGTGCAATGAAGGGGCTGCAGTGGAGGAGACGTTACTCAGGAGCCACCATCGGTGGTGCAAATGCACGAACGGGCTCGAGCACCTGAGCCACCTGGGCCTGACCCTGGCTGCTTGAGATGCTTGGGACGCGGTCTTGGGAACTTACTTAACATACCTGAGTCTTTGTATTCGCCTCTGCAAGATGGACGTGGGACGTTAATTACTCTACTTTATGCGATCTTTGCAAGAATTAAGTGAGACGTGCCCAGCAGAGAGCCTGACCCATAGCAGATGCTAAGTAAACAGTTGCTGATACGCTGACGTCCCAGATACAGTCATCAGTACTGTGTCGGGGGGACGTGACTTCCAAGATGTTCTCATCGTGTGGCGCCCTAATAGATGGGAACAGTCATGAAAGAGGACGGAAGCCTTTCCCGACGGCAGGAGGATCAGGCATGAGTCCACAGGCACAGGCGTCGAGCTTGGCTTGAGAAGGAAGTGAGGAGATGGTTGCGGGGGTGAAAGTCTGGATCACAGAGGAATTTAAATGTCAAGCAGAGGCATTTGGAAGTTACTTATTTACCTTAGAGGAAAGAGCAAGTAAATAAAAATTTTAATACAGGAGAAATGTGATCAGACCTTAGTGAACCAAGGTCCCTTTTCCAGTTCCTCTGGTGCTTCCCCTACAGTTCAGAATAAACCCCACTGTTCTTGCTGTGGCCCACCAGTCCCCTCCTCACACCACCCCCCATCCTGTCTCCCTGGTCCCCCCAGCACTGGTCTCCGTGTTGTTCAGGAGCCCGTCAAGCACTGGGGCCTTTGCCCCACTGTCCTCTCCATGTGGGCTGCTTTCCTATCAGGCTTCTGGATGGCACTTTCTTCCTTCCACCCAGGTCTCTGCTCAGAGGTCAGTGAAGCAGGGAAACCTTTCCCAACCCCCTGTCTGAATAGCGTGGCCCCTCGAGAGCCCTGGTCACCAGCTCACATGCACTTGTGTCTTACCTGGTTGTTGCTTCCCTCACCTGGAATATGAGCTACATGGGAGCAGAAAGCCTCTCTTTGTTTCTTCCCAGCACCCAGATCAGGGCCCAGCACAGAAAGATGCTCCATAGATACCTGTCGAATGAGTGAATCATCTAGATTGTGATGAATAAAGATGAGGATCTTCCAGCAGCACAGAGGAGAGAAGAAGAGGCCCAACACGGCAGCTGTGGGATGAAGATGGGTCAGCGTTTTGGCTTCTCATACATTAAACTCTGTTCTTGGGTATCTCGTCGAAGCCCCACAGAGAGTGCTGAGAAGAGAAGACAAACGGGGTCCCTGCCTGACTCCCGAGGGGAGATGGGCCAACAGACCAGGTGATCACCAGGCAGAACGGTGAGAGGTCTGCAGGACTCCAGGTGCGGTGGAGGACAGATGAACCAATAAGCATTTTCATCCATTCATTCATCATTCAGTTCATCAGTTGGGAAATGAAGGAGAAGGAAAAGGAAAACCCCTTTCCACCTGAGCCGCCTATGAAGGTGGCGGTGCTGTTATGTGAGATGAGTGTGATCCAAGGAGAGGCTAGGGAAGAGGGAGCCCTCGTGTAGGAGTCCAGGGTGTGTGGCGGGCAGGGCGTAGGGGAGAAGTAGCGGCAGGTGCGCTTCTTCCCCGAAGGTTGGCAGGGAATCGAGAGAGAGTGAGTGCAAGGCTGCTTACTGGGGAGGTTGTGGTTAAGTTCTGATTTGTGTTGGTGGTTATTTTGGGGGGTGATTTGGGTATATTTGTAATCTGGCAGGAAAGGGGTGGAAAAAAAGATTCCAAAGAGTCACTAGATTTGATGGAAGATCATGGAGGAGACAGGGCATTGTGGGGCTAATGTTTGTTAATGTTTCTTAAGGAGGAACGTTTATCCCCCCAAAAGGAGGAGGAACATTCCTTCTCAGACTCAACACAGGACATGAATTAAGTGGTGGACACGTCTTCATTTAAGGAAGAGCTCCGGGCCCTTGTAAGATCTTCTCAGTTTGCTTCTTGTCAAAGAACAGAAGATGGGATTTGAGAAGATTAGATTTGAAGAGAAATTGGGAGATGGTATCTGAGGGGTGGTGTCCTTGAGGTGAGCATCTGCCATGAGTCGGCATCGCAGGAAGGGGTCCCCCACCTGCCACGCTCCCTTCTTAGAAGAGCTCAGGCTCATCATCCACTTACTAGCCCAGCGTCTGCCATGGACTGTCCATACATTATTTCTGTGAATTCTCCCACAACCCTGTGAAGATGAGGGTCATGACCTACATCCTGCAGATGGACGAAGAAGCCCTAGAGACGTAGAGTAACGTGAGCAGAGTTAGGTGGCTACTGAGAAGGAGAATGAGTGCAGAGCTCACATCAGGTCTTCTGACTTATCAGCTTCCTCTCTCCCCTAAGGGACCCACCTGAGACGGTGGTTCTCCTAGCTGCAACCTTGTCCAGAGGAGTGTGTACGTTGTTATAATTTAGTGATTATTTAGAGTCACCAAGTCTGCACTGGTTCCAGGAGCCCTGCAAGGAGTGGCCATGAGTTTATGTCCATTTCTTAGGGCAAACTGTCGAGTGACAATTCCAGTAGATAACCCGAATATCTCAGCGTATCTCTGTATGGCCGTAGCGTGTCCTTTGTTTTGAGTAGAATTGGCCCCTGGTCTAGCTTTGATAGAAGGAAGTTTTGTTGACTCCTTCTATGGGAGGCCCTTTAAGATGAACTGACTGTCAGCCAAGCCTGGCCAGCTGACTGCACGGGTATTTGCTTAAAAAAGAAAAAATCTGAACGTGACCTGAATGAGACCTTGAGGTTTCAGAATTAATACATGTCCTGTTCCTGCCACACCTGTGACACTGTGAAGTTGTAACCACAAACAAAACCTGGACGGGTTCCATGCCAGCCGTGACTTTAATTAAAGCTATTTGGAGGACTGAAGGCTAATTTAAAGGTGATTGCCAGAGGGGTGTCTCACGTCTAGAAGTGCTAGTTTAATGATAGTGAAGGGCTTAATTGGCTTGAGTTAAAGTAGCAGGGGAAGGTAAGCCGATGTCCCCTCTGTCCACGTGGGGACGGTCACCTGAAAACCCCCCAAGGTCCTCCTCACCTGGTCGGAGCAGGAGAGAGAGAGCTAGCCCTGGTGTGGGCAAGCAACAGTGTGGAGTCCTTCCAGTCCATCTCTCTCGTTTAAATGTGCTGTGGAAGCTGCTGCAACACAACTTGTTGCTGACATTCGGAAATTCAGTGCTTAGAGCATGAACCGTGGAGTGTAACCAGGAAACACAAACACCCTTCCTCCTGTACTGGGGTGTCAGTTCTGTGTCCTAACCCCAGCATTTAGAGGTGTCCAGTTATATTTCTTAATAAAAGAAACTTAATGGTGGTGAAGTCAGACATATAACACAGTTTTTTGTGTTTTTTAAAATTTATTTATTTGTTCTTTGGCTGCATTGGGTCTTAGTTGCAGCACGCGGGATCTTTCGTTGCAGCACGTGGGCTCTTTGCTTTGTTGCAGTGCGTGCATAAGCTTCTCTCTAGTTGTGGCACCTGGGCTCCAGAGTGCATGGGCTCTGTAGTTCAGGTGAGCGGGCTCAGTAGTTGTGGTGCGTGGGCTTAGTTGCCCCAAGGCATGTAGGATCTTAGTTCCCCGACCAAGGATCGAACCGGTGTCCCCTGCATTGCAAGACAGATTCTTAACCACTGGACCACCAGGGAAGTCCCTATGACATAGTTTTAAGTCACTGGTGATCCCAGTCATTTCTGTCATCACTAATGGCTCGCTTTTTGCCTAGTTCTACAAACGGACCTCCCCCTGACCCCCCACCTGCTTTCAGAAGCTGGCGGGGATATTCTTTACTTACAGGCAAAATCAACCACATTAGATGGAACAAACACTCCATTTAAATCCCCCTGGTCCCTCTTCTAACACAGAGAAGAAGAAAGCTGATTTGTATGGCCATTAGGAACATGGTTCCCATCTGCACAACTAGGGATTCTGTGAATTGCAGACTGACTTCAGCTACATGTTTCCATAACCTTTAGGGACCTGTACCGAATTTGACTGAACCGTATTTTAAATGACAGAATAGTTAGCCACTTAACCACTTTTATCAGCTGCCATCTTGTTTTGAGGCGGCAGATCGAACCACTTCAAGTATTTCTTGGATTCCTTGAGCTAAGAGAAACCATTAAAAGCATGCGGTGAGGCAGAGAGAGCGCTGGGCTGGGCGTCAGGAGGGCTGACATTCCAGACCCAGCTGTGCCACCTATCCAGCCGTGCGTCCTTAGGCTGAACACTTCCCGGAGTGTCAGCCCTTCATCTGAGTGCTGGCTTTGCTCTGAATGGCCTAGCAGTTTCTATCCAACTCTATGTTTCTCTAACTCTAGTTCACGGTCACATATTTAGTTCATGGATAGCTTGAGTATAGAATCCTGGACTTCCAACTCCTAATCCAGTGCTCTTTGCATTCTGCCAGGTAGCCTTGAATTATGGCTCAGTGTCTGTGGTTAAAATGGGTGAACTTCATTAACAGCGCCTGGGGGCAGAAAAACAGGAAGTGCTGGAAGGAAGAGCTGCAAGAGAGACCTCCTTATGTTCGGTCAATTAGAAAATGGACTGAGGCTTCCGTATCTATTCCATGTGGGCAGCTGCTATTAGGCCTAATTTGAAAAGTCCCTGGCATTGACTTTGAGTTTGCAGAACCGCTCTGTCAGTTAACTCAAAGTCCTTAACCTCGTGTTCAGCATTTATTACCTTTGTCAGGCAGGGTAAAGCTTACAACCTTTCTCTTACAGGTAAATGGAGCCAAGAGATTGGTCACATATTTGTGCAGTGTTGTAGCTAGTCATCTCCTTTCCACTCCACACCCTGGTCCTTCTCTAACTCACTTGGGATTGTTTTCAGTTCTCTTTAAGAAGGCCTAAAAGTTTATCTACTTTTTAAACAACTTATTTGAGGAGACATTATCTTTCTACAGCTCCACGCTCTGTGTGCATGTCATCTCATTTTTATTGCTAAGGCATTTGCAAAGTCAAATTCTTAGAGAACCTTTCCTTCTGTAAATATGCATGTTGCCTCACTCTGCAAACACTGATCCTGGATTTAGAGACTGTTGCACTCTAATAATATTTCCCTACTTACTCTGCATCTTTCTTCCATAGCTCTCAAAATATCCAGGACACAGAAAGATACAGCAGATAGGAGATGACAATTATTACTACTTGCAGTTAACGAATGACAAGTTAGGGGTACTTTTAAAATTTGACCAAAGTTTAAATAGTCTGTTAGTCAGGAGCTTGTGTCCTGGAGTTTGACTGCATGGATTTGAATCCAGTGGGACTAAAATCCGGTCCTGCTGCTTACCAGCCAAGCAAGTCATAGACTATCTCTGTGCCGATCTCTACTGTGTCTGTAAAGTGTGGATAGTAATGCGTCCCTCATAGAGTTGTTGTAAGAATTATGTTTTATTCTGAGCATTCTGATGTGTTAGTTCTTCTTTTGTTCTTCCTTTTATCATTGTCACTGCTGCATCCACCACCACCACCACCACCACATCATCATCACCACCATCACCATCACCGTCGTCACCACCATCATCACCATCCTCATCATTACCATCGTCATCATCACCACCGTCACCATCATCATCATTATCACCATCATCATCATTATCACCATCATCACCACCATCATCACCATCATCACCACCACCACATCATCATCACCACCATCACCATCACCGTCATCACCACCATCATCACCATCCTCATCATTACCATCGTCATCATCACCACCACCATCATCATCGTCATCATCACCACCATCACCATCATCATCATTATCACCATCATCACCACCATCATCACCATCATCACCATCACCACCACCACCACATCATCACCACCATCACCATCACCGTCGTCACCACCATCATCACCATCCTCATCATTACCATCGTCATCATCACCACCACCATCATCATCGTCATCATCACCACCATCACCATCATCATCATTATCACCATCATCACCACCATCATCACCATCGTCATCATCTCCACCATCATCACCATCACCACCACCACCACCACCACATCATCATCACCACCATCACCATCACCGTCGTCACCACCATCATCACCATCCTCATCATTACCATCGTCATCATCACCACCACCATCATCATCGTCATCATCACCACCATCACCATCATCATCATTATCACCATCATCACCACCATCATCACCATCATCACCATCACCACCACCACCACATCATCACCACCATCACCATCACCGTCGTCACCACCATCATCACCATCCTCATCATTACCATCGTCATCATCACCACCACCATCATCATCGTCATCATCACCACCATCACCATCATCATCATTATCACCATCATCACCACCATCATCACCATCGTCATCATCTCCACCATCATCACCATCACCACCACCACCACCACCACATCATCATCACCACCATCACCATCACCGTCGTCACCACCATCATCACCATCCTCATCATCACCATCGTCATCATCACCACCATCACCATCATCATCATTATCACCATCATCATCATTATCACCATCATCACCACCATCATCACCATCCTCATCATTACCATCGTCATCATCACCACCATCACCATCATCATCATTATCACCATCATCACCACCATCATCACCATCATCATCACCATCATCATCATCATCTCCACCATCATCACCATCACCACCACCATCACCGTTATCATCCAGTCAGTGAATGGCAACAGCACACAAAGGACATAAGTAGCTACTTAAATTTTGAAAACCTGGACTACAAGTCCTACAGACCTAAATCTGGAACACTATATAGACATGGCAGATACAGACTTTGAAAACAGCTTTTGGGCTGCAGCAGAGAGAGACTTTGCTTACACTCAATGAGAAAAAAAAGGAGACAGTCTGCTTCCATAGCCTATAGTAAACGGACAGGAATGTGATACAAGGTATAATTTTTTAAATCTTTGTGGGGGGCAGGTGGATGGAGGATGTCATCTAAGTCACCATGCCCACAGGAAGGGTAAAATTCTTACAGCTTGAGACCTTCCTAGGCTCCTTCCTGGGAAGTTGAGGAAACAACGGGCAGGAAGCCACTAATTTTGTTTTATCTACATCATCCATAAGTTTGCACCCCTGGGACGCCCTAGGATAAAGTCAGTCTGGAAAGAATCTGACTTGGTGGCAGAGTAGCTGGAAGCAGAGAGCAGGCTCCTGCCTGCCAAGCGAGGATCTTACCAGTTAGATGGTGGTGGTGAAGCAGATGACAGTGAGTTCACTGATTTCCTTGGAGAGAAGAGGCCAAAGGATTTGCACAGACTGATTCCTTCCCCATCATCTGTTTTTACCACCCCCATCCACATGGAGACTAAGCACTTAAAATATGCAATCAGGCCAGATGCTCCCTTCCACCCCTAATGAGAACTGACCAAAAGGGGGACTCACAGGAAAAAGGCAGACTTTTGGACACATGTGATTCTGAGGCAGCTTCTAGGGAAGGGGATGAAGCTTCCGTGTTTGGAAATGTTTGTAATATGGGAATAGATATTTAGACATACAGCCCATACATGAGACAAAAGCATTTTAGCACCTCTCATAACTTGGAGACTGTGGCAATGATTACTTAATTAATCTTCATGGTAACAGTAGGGATTATTCTTCTCATTTAATAGGTGAGTAAACTGAAGCCCATTCTTTCTCACCATCAAACAATTTGACTTGAACCTGGACCTACTGATTCCCAGTCCACCTTGACAGTGATCCCCATCCAGGCCATTGGAAATATTTATTTTGGGGGATAGAAATGGAAACTGACTTTTCCCAGTCCTCCAATCCTCACTGCTCTTGTGTCCAGGGAAACCTCATTCACTCATTCATTCAATAACTTGTGATCATCTACCGGTCTATGGGTATATTAAGTACAAGGACATAGCAGTGAGTAAGACAAAGTCCTTGTCTTCAGAGATTCCCTGTTTCTATTCACGTGAAAGATAAACATGCAAAACACATGAATAGATTTCTTCTATGAACAAGGCAGTGGTAGAAAAAGTCATTGGTGGTGAGTTTGAGGGACTTCAGCTCAGGCAGTCAGAGGAGGCTCACTGAAAGCTACTCTGAGAAGAAAAGTACTTGGTGCTCTTGGGGAAGAGCATCTTTGATGACAAGAGACAAGGGACAAGGGACAGCAACAGGGTAACTCTGAGCACTGCCTGATTTGGAGGAACAGAAAGAGAGCCAGTGAGGTGGAAACATGGTGACAGTGGAAAAGTTTCAGTAGATGGGGCCCCCAGATTGACATGAAGCAGGTCATCTAAGTCATTATAGGCATCATAGGAAATTTGAAGTTTATTCTAAATTCAACGGGAAGGCATTGAAGGTTTTAACCATTGGAATGCAGTGATCTGATTGGAATGTTAAAATGATCCTGACTGATCGATGGAGAATGGGTTTCAGGAGAGAAAGAGGGAACGGGATTAGAATTTAGTCATCCAGGTGAGAGACGGCTGCATAAACTTGAGCGGTAGTCACTGAAATGGAAGGAATTGAAGAGCTGAGATATTTGTTGGCGGTGGAACAATGAAAACCGACCAATGGTTTGAATATAGCGTAAGAGGGAAAGGGAGATTAAGGATGACCCTTGGGTTTAGGTTCAACAAATAGGTAAGCGGTGGTACCATTTGCTAAGATGGAAGCATCTCAAGGGAGGAAGTGTGTGTGTGACAGGTGTAGTGTGGTGTGAAATTCTGTGTGTGTGTGTGTGTGTGTGTGTGTGTGTGTTAAGTCTGGGAAGCCTGCTGTGGGCACTTAGATGTACGAATTTTGTGCTCTGGAACTTGGGCTGGATTGAGGATGTAGGTTTGGGAGTAAGAAGGATATGGATGGCGTTTGAAACCATGCAATTGCACGAGGTCAACCCAGGAGAGGGTGTGGGCAAGGGGGAGTGGAGGCTTGAGGACGGAGCCTGGATCCTCCTTTCAGAGGTCAGGGAGGTGACCCAGAAGGAGCAACTGTCCAGCAGATAACAAGGATCTGCCTAGTAGGTGATCTAACTACCTAGTAGATGACAAGTAAACAACAAAGGGACAGGTGAGTGCAGTGTCACAGAGGTGCAGAGAGGAGAGCATTTCTTTTCAGTGCTGCGGGGAAGAGAGAGATGCAGTGGGAAGAGAGAAAGGCTCTTGGCACTTTGGTAAGATAGAGTCGTTGATGACCTTGATAAGACATTTTGTTGGAATGGATGAATTTGAAAGCTCAATTGTGGTGGGCTGAGAAGGGGATGGGAGGTGAGAAAGGGGGGAGATGGAGAATACAGACAACACCATCCTGAATCCAGTCCTAATTACACGCAGCCCCGAACCACAAAAGCTAGATATTGACAAGACTTTGAAAGACCATTTGCTGCTCCTAAAATAACCAGGCGAGTGGGGGAAAGCCAATTCTGTGGTCCCTCTTTGTGACTCAGTCCATTTTTAAACAACTTTCACTATCAGCAAATTATCCATCTATCGAACCTGAGAGGTTTTAATCTGTTTTGATTGGATGGAGATGGAGACACCCTAAGGGCATTCATGCACCACTCCTCCCTCGAGGCTTTCACAGCCCTTATCTTTCTCCACTGGTCCCTCCACCACCCCGACTCTCCATGACGACAGGCCCAGGAGACTCCCGTGCAGCTTCCAGATGGTGCTGTGTGCGTTTGCTCATACGCTGGACTCTCTCACTCACATGTGTCCTCCTGAAGAGAAGTGCCTGCTGTCCAGTGGGTATGCCTCGTACATGGTAGATACTGAATTTTTTTAAATAACTGATTTTTGGTAATTTTAACCTACATTCATTGGCTTGGTTCTTAAGTTAGAATAATGGTCTAGGCCTCTAGGTATGGAGTCTGCAACGTTTCACATGAAAACAGTAGAGTTTGGGGAGGAGGGCGTGATGTTCCGTCCATTCCCATCCCAGATTTCTCAGCCCAGCCCTTATTCTGCTGATAAGGGTGGTGCTCCTGTGCCCTCCTTTGTTCTGCTTTCACATCGTGACTCCCCATTTCTGGAAAGAAGACGGATGCTAATTTCTTTACAAATACTTTGCTTGCTCACATCCTACTGATATTTTCAACCTAAAAAGAGTTGGGGGAAGGAGATCTGGATGATTCTCCATTAGAAGTGTGCTCTTAAAATTGTCAATTTCCTGAAATACATGGTTGAAAAACCATCATTTTTTCCCCACTGTGTGTTACCCTAAACTATAGACCTGTCACCAGTCAGTGTTCTAGCGTGTAGGTACAGAGAAGCTGTGGGAAGATCCGGGTGGCACTTAAATTACATTCTCCCTTTGATTTTGAAGACATTTAGTGCCATTTTGTAGAATTCCAAGGCCAGTGGTTCCCTAGAGGAGGGGGCTGTCCCTTTTAGAAGCAGCACTGCTGCAGTGACTGAGGAGAAGAAATTAAGCCATCACAACAGGATTGGCTCTTCTACCCAGATCTTCACGGAATTAAAAGGACAAGAAGGTTCTGTGGGCTCCACTGCTCTCTTGCTGTGGAGCTAACTTCTTCACTGCTGTGCCTGAGCTGAGTAGACCAGGTGGCCCACATAGTGTGGCCCATGTAATGTAGCCCACTATCTGGGCACCACCTGTGTTTCAACAGAAGGTTGGTTCTTACAAGAAAGTCAGTGTCTAGGGAAGACATGGATTTTCCTGCAGAAAAATTGTTCTTTCTGTCTGCTAGCTTCCAGAGATGTGTGCTCTGTGCATAAGTCAAAATATTTTTTTCTGACTACTTAGCATCTTCCATAATTTCCATTTGGGATTGGAAAGCACAGCTGTGTTCTCCTGTCTCATTCCTCACTTTCAAAAAGAAAACTCCAAGGGGAGTGTGGCCACAGATGGCACAAAATCTGTAGGGAAGGAAGGTGCCATGTTTGGAGTGGCCCAGGCATCTTAAATAGATTCTACAAAGATCCTGGAGGTGTGGGTCTTCTTATCCCTGGATAGGAGGAGACCACACTGGTGCATCTCTGGCTGGTAGCACTCTCCACTTGCAAGCAGGGTGTTCTCACACAGGGTAGCCAGGCTCAGAGTCCATCCTGTGAGGGGTCCTGTTTGCTTGCACTCTGAATGCCACTTACAGGTTGTGAAATGGAACCCCCTGGTTCGGGTACTTCCACTGTGATACCTGAAGGAGTTCTTTCCTTAGAACTGAGATAAGAGTTGAGGATGAAGACACTGCTACACAAGGAACCAGCACTTAAAAACTTAAAGATTTTGGGACTTCCCCGGCAGTGCAGTGGTTAAGAATGTGCCTGCCAATTCAGGGGACACGGGTTCGAGCCCTGGTCCAGGAAGATCCCACATGCCACGGAGCAACTAAGCCCATGCGCCACAGCTACTGAAGCCTGCGCTCTTGCAGCCTGTGCTCTGCAACAAGGGAAGCCATCACAATGAGAAGCCCGCACACCGCAATGAAGAGTAGCCCCCGCTCGTCACAACTAGAGAAAGCCCGCGCGCAACAACGAAGACCCAACACAGTAAAAAATAAATGAATAAATTAATTAATTAAAGAAAAAAGTTAAAGATTTCCTCAAAACTGCAGACAGCTAAGTGAACAGCTAACTGTCATAAATGGACAGCACAGTTTATGGACACACTGGTGTTAATTTCCAGTCCGTACTCAAGAAGGAAACATCAAATATTCAGCCAGTTTTAGTGAAGGGAATGCACTCTGTCCTGCCCCTCTGTCACCTTCTTATCCTCTCATAAAAGTAAGAGCTTAGATTTATTGAGTGTTTACCATGTACAGGGTCTGCCTAAAGGCTCAGTATTCCCCGAGTATGAAGCGGATACAATGAATGCTGTTTTGGATGTTAGAAAGTGGAGCTGGGAGAAGCCAGGCTACTTGCCGAGGTATCTGGGTTACGGAGGTGCACGCGAGGGACCAGAACCTGAGCCCCTTGCCTTCAAAGTGCACAAGCTGGATTTTTCTGCCCCCTTTTCTCCTCCTGGTGCTGATTCTGTCTCACTAGACGGAATTCTTTGAAGGTCAAGGCCATGTGGTCTTCATCTTTGCATCCAGCTCGTGGTAGGTCCTTCTTGCTTCCGGTTCAAACATGGATTGGATCTGTCCACATTGTGTGCTTCTCCTCGACATGGTTTGACTTCTCCTCTTGTATCAGGGCTGTTCTACTAACAAAAAGGAGTCTGTGATTTCTTCATCAGGAAGCACACACAGGTCAGATGGGGAAATAGCATTTTGCCATCAGTTGTTATCGCTATTAAGGCCGCATCAACCACGAAACCTTAGAACTTGGTAACGAAGTTCTACAGCCTCTCAGAAATGGTGTGTTTGTCTGTTGGTAAACGGTTCTTTTGGCAGCATGGAGGGGCTGGGGGAAGTTGACGCCTCTCCAGCGGGTTGAGCATCTCCTGAGTAAACCTTCTATATGTTTCGCTGTGGTTAGTTCATGGATTGTGTGGCCAAACACCTCCCTTCAGTTAGGACAGCGTCTCCTATCAGACAGTTACCCAGCACCTGCTCTGGGCAAGGCATCCCACTGGGTGCCGTGGGGGATTGGAATTAGGCATGGCCCCTGCCCGCAAGCAGCTCACCACTGAGATGTGCTGGAGGAGACTCCATGGGCATCTGGGCTCTGGGCAATCAGTGGCTCTCACTTGCAATAGAACTTATTCTACACAATCACGGAACATTCCATGAATGGTCATTGAGCACACACAGTTCAGTAGCAGAGACTTTAGTCAAACTGACTAATCAAAGAAGACATATTCTTTGCCCCGAGTCCTTTCTCCCTGCCGGAGAAGGAATAGCTTTTGTCAGCTGAGCAACAGAACACACGTACAACTGGCTATTGGGTCAGATGCAACAGGGATGACATTTATCTATGTATTATCAAGCTCTGTGTATTATCAAGCTCTGTGTATTTGGCTTTTAATATAGGTTGCCCCATCCTCCACCATATTTTTTTAGGATTCTCCTCTTGCTCCCTTTTCTCTCAGCTCATCATTGTATTTTATGGACAGCCACACATACTGGGATTATAATAATTCAAGCACTTCGAGGATCATTCTTTCTTGCCTGATTCTGGATTTCTCCCCCAAGTACATTTAATGTTGAAATAAATGATATGCAACTTCCAGCCCCATCAGGGGAAGAGAAATTTGGCCAGCAGCAGCCTTCTTTTCCATGGCAAGATAATCTCTCTGCCAATTTGGAAATGAAATTAATAGCTTGTTGCTGTGTCCAAATGCAGACGGGGTCTTCCTCTACTAGAAGTCCCTGGTTTCCATCTTTAGCCTTAGTTTCAGAGGTCAGCCTCAGTGTAGAGCAAGTCACATATTGGATGTAGAATGAAATGTTCATAAGAGCATTTGAAGGTCTTCTTATTGTTTCACTGCTTTTAATTTAAGCCTATGTTTGGTTTGCAATAACCATAGTCTCAGTTTGGAGTCCTGTTGGCCCTCTGATCTTCAGAGAGTAAGTCCAAGGAAATGCCACCTGGTTTAGTAGCCTCCAGAAAGCTATCTTTATCATTCTTGTGTGTCAAAGCAAAGTAGGTGCAGCTCTGGGAGAACTTTTACAGTTGTGTAAGGCTGCCCTCAAGGGGGAGGAAACAGTGAGCCCAGCTGTGGAGAGCGATAGCAGCCACCTGCCTCTCTCTGGCCACAGTTGCTTCCCAAGTGGCTTAAAAACAGAAGCTAAGGTACCAATGAACAACTGAGTCCTGAAGAACACACAGACAAAACGGCACAAGCAACTAGTTCTCTGGCAACAGCAGCATCCAAAGTAAATAAACAACAACACAACTTTGTGTTCAGCCTAAAATACAGGTCTTTAATTAAGTTTATCCTCTCCCTCACCCCCGAATATTATGAATCCCAGCATCCTTTTAAAACAATGTGGAGCCATTCCTTCTGCAGGGCTACCAGAAGTAAGGAAAGATGGTCTTCTGTAGGATGGATCATGATAAATTATAGAACGTCTACACCAAAAAGACCACAGCTAGCATCTAGTTCAAACTGTGATTTTATAGATGAGCTTTTAGAGAGATGAAGTGAATGATCAGAGCTCACATAGCTATCAAGTGGCAAAACGCAGCCTGAAGTCAGGTTTCTGGATGTACATTTTCAGGTTCTTCCCACTGCCACCATTTTGTTTTGAATCTTCTTTAACGCCGACTTGAAAATGGATGTGGTGAAGTTCGCATCTAATCTGCAGTGGCCATTCTGTAAGGTGATGGGGTCCCGCAGAGACTAGACACCCCGGCGGCTGCATTTCCTCCTCTATGCCTTCATGTTTTCAGGGAGTTGTTTAGTAGGGTGCATTCAAAAATGGCATTTGCATTTCCATTCTTCTGTATTCCTCTAGTACTGTTCGCATCTCTAAGTATTGGCCTCTGTTCTCTCTTCTACTTTTGGAAGGAAGAATTACCCAGCTGAATAACGGGTATTGCCTTTTACACACTGAGGCTTAGTTTTCAGTGGGACTTTGGCTAACTGTGGAGCGTTCTGCTTGGCATTCGGGGCACTGTTTCTGCTGAGGGTAGAGGAGGAACCTACCTGTGCCAGGCCTGTCAACTCCCATTAGGACCCTGCGTCCTTGCCCACAACAGTGGCAATGTTGACAACTAAAATCCATCACAGCAGGGGGATCTAAGTCACAATCTAGTTCTCTCTGGGTCTGTTCCAAAGTACCCAAGGTTTCAACACTTAGGTCATCATTCTCATGTACATAACCAAATTTTATCTATCTGGATGAGCTAAATAACCTCAACTTTGGGTCAAGAACTACTTTAAAATAGATAAAATTCCAGCTTATTCTAGTAAAATCTCCTGGCTTCTTATTGGTATACCAGCGTCCAGAGCCAGGAAAACAGCCACCTTGCTTTCGTTTATATTGGTTTGACCAGATGTAGAGTGTCTGTGTTCACGCAGCCACCGAGCTTTATGAGGTATGTTGGTAATTGAAGAGAATTAAGCAGAAGGGACCAGGCTGGTATTAAATGTGAAATGTCATCAGAGTAATCATGGGAGGCCTGGCTGGATTTTAGCCTGGGGGGATGTAATTAGCAGAACAGTGAGAACTTTCTTCATGTGTTAGAAGAGTGATTAGGTTTGCTCCAGGTGGCCCTAGATGACACATCTGAAAGTACAAGGAGGAAGTTATAAAGAAGCACATTTTGGTTCCATGACACAAAGCACACGGTCGTGGGGAAATTACACCAGCGGTACATTCTCTAGCGGTGGGATAAGCAAAGCGAAACCAGTTATGACCCCAGAAGTGATGCTGCAGCCGAGAATAAAGCATTTAATGAGGAGCTGGGGCTGGATGATTCTAGAGGAGCATATGCTTCATGGGGCATTACTAGTCCGGGGAGTGGTTGGCCAGACAGATACGTCTGGGGACTAATCACTCAGCAATTATTCCTGGAGGTACATTATTAATGTTGGGGTAAAAACAGTCAAGAATTTTGTTTCAATTAGCTTAATCTCGCAAATGCATTTTGGTTATTGTGGCTGCCTATTTTTAAAGTAATTCCTATTTATATCCTTTGAACACTGTAAGAGTCCTTTGAGTACCTTCCTGTAAGTTGTCTTCCTACCCTGAGATTTGATGTATCCAGAAATCCCACATTGTTTAGAACAGACATGACTTTGGTGTGATGACAGCACTTCTAGATGTTGTGCCGTCATTCGAGGGTTCTGTGGTGGGTGCAGGTTCGGCTGGTTTATGTTATTTGAGATAAATGTGCTTGTCTAGATTCATGTGGAACAGATGCTGATGACGAGGAGGAACACAGGTTTGAAGAACTGATCTGCCTGAGGAAGTCTGTTGGGGACGCACTGGGCAAGTCTGCCAGTCCTCGGCATCTCTGAGAGCTGACCAGAGGGTCATGGTTCTCAGGGTGGCCCTCAGCGAGCGTGCCACCCACGGCTCCATTGCTGAAGTTGCAACTTGAGACTTTCATGAGACTCTCGTCAACGGAGGTAGCATCGTTAGTGGTTTTCCTCTTCGCTGGACCTTCCGTACTTTCCCTAAAGCAAAGGACAGGGAAACTCCCAATTTGACAGTGAATTCTGATGTGTAGAGTTTGGCCTTTCAATACAGGCAGAGTGTAGAAGAGGGTTCGCAAAAACAGAGAAAGAAGGTCAGGATTCTTGAGTCATTTGGGTCTCAGGTGACGGCCAGCGCGCCACGGGTGGCTTTGCTCAGTCCGAGCTGCACAATGACCCTGAGAGGTGGGAGGGAAGGAAGGTCTTGACTCTCCCCACGGACCGGGATTTGTCCCACTGGGTGAGGAAAGGGTAGGGTGGATAAAGATGATTCCGGATGCCCGGTGGACAAGCGGAGGAGGCTAACAGACAGCAGAGAGCCCAGGCCGTTCCACCGGGTAACTCAGCCGTCCTCCAAGTCAGAGACGCCTGCTCCAGGGGCCAAGGGGCGAGCTGTGGCTCGAGGGCTCCAGGGCCCGGTCAGGGGACTCATGTTTCCCATGGTGACTCAGGAGGAGGTATGTCCCCAGGACTGCAGATCCTGTCCCTTGCCCCAGGCCCGCACCTGGGCTGCCGTCGTGTCAGCGTGACCCCCGCCCCGGGTTTGGGGTAGAACGAGCTGATGACTGCGCGGACCTCTGCGGATCCCGATTGATAGAGAAGGAAGTGGGGTTTAAGGAAGCGTTTCCTTGCGGGGTTTACTCTTTCACCGTGTAGGCTATAAGGGATTTCATCACATGCTGCTTGGACAGTTAGTTCAGAATAAACTGAGAAAGCTGCAGGGACATTGCTAAGGAGACTTTAGCCTCTGCGTTCACAGCACTTTTTTTTTAAAGTGAAATCATGGCTGTGTTTAAATTGTACAGCGATATTTATAAAAGTGATGAATTTTCAAGCTGTTCTGAGGAGATGTGGTCCAGGAGGAGAGTTGGAAACAAACCCACCAGCCACCCAACAGTAGCTGGTCTTTAGTCCACTTGTGAAGTCCCTGAGTTTGATTTCAAACCTGAGTGATTTTTGCTAAATCCATTACAGTGCTAGGCAGAGAGCTGCAAATAAGTTAACTGAGTCTTAAATGTTAGTGAAGTGTAATCCTACCGCTCATCTTTTTTTTTTTTTTTGCGGTATGCGGGCCTCTCACTGTTGTGGCCTCTCCCGTTGCGGAGCACAGGCTCCGGACCCGCAGGCTCAGCGGCCATGGCTCACGGGACAGCCGCTCCATGGCATGTGGGATCTTCCCGGACCGGGGCATGAACCCGTGTCCCCTGCATTGGCAGGTGGACTCTCAACCACTGTGCCACCAGAGAAGCCCTTTTTGAAGTAAATATCCTGGTCGCCAACAGTTGAGAACCTGCTCTAGCTCTGGGGAGATGAAACCCCTGCGGGCCCAGAAGGAAACTGCAGTACAAGGCTTGGCCCCATCTCAATGGGCCCTGTGGCCTGATCAGCGTACTTGATTTCCATTACATTAATAAACAAAATTTAATTTTTTATCTAGTGAGGGACACGTGGGTGTGACCCGGGTAGCTGGCAAGATGGCAAGTGCTGGCCCTCTGGTTATGGGGTCTGGGGGAGTGAGGTTGGCCCAGGCCCTGCAGGGGCTGGGGGAGTGAGCACAGAGGACCCGCAAGCTGCAGTCCCCAGGAACAGGTGAGGACACCAGTGAGCACGGCACTCTTCCCTGGAGAGGGCTTGGGCTTCATCATCCCTTGTACTGCCGAATTTCAGAGATCCATCCTTCCTCCTCATGAGGCCCCCAAACTAATGACTCAGCAAAAGTTTCAGGAAGGCCTAAGGTGCCACCAGCGCCCCTCCAGGCCCCCCCTGCCACCTGAACTCTGGGTCCTCACCTCTCACGACGCCAGCTGCCTTCTCACAAGCCAACATCGTCCTGAGCCTGGCCAGGGCAGCTGAGGGGCCTCTGTCCTCGCGAACACAGAGGCAGCTGAGCTGTCCTCTGCCCTGGACCACCCCTCCTGGGCCCTCCCCAAGCCCCGCACACCTTCCCCAGCCTCTGCACCAGCCGCTCCTGGGGAATGGGGTGCAGCCCCCTGCTTTACACATCTGGCGCCAGAGGCGGCGGGGAGATTTGCTTCTCATTGGTTTGATAAATCTTTCTGCTGTGGAAGCCTCTCCAGGAGTCGAAAGTGATTTTCCCTTCGCAGGCACAGGTGGCCGTAGCCGCCTCAGTTCCCAGGGCCAGGCAGCACTCTCCGTCCGCGGGGGGCTGCAGGAGCAGGTGTGGCTCGGGGGGCACACGTGGAGGGGGTGAGCTGTCAGCCCCACCTCCCGGGTGCTTCGTGGCCAAAGCGCTGCTCTTCGTGAGCACACTTGTTCTCTTCCCTCGGGGTCTCTGAGATATGGAGGCCTTGAGGGACGGTTGAAAGGACAACAGCCAAACCGAGGGATTAGTTTCTGGTGCCTCAGGAAGGCAGTGCTCAGCCTGGAGAAATCACAGGAGCCTCAGAGCCATCCTCCTGCCTTCCCTGGAAATGCCTCTCCCTCTCCTTATGAGTTCTTCTCTGTGGGACCCAGGAGAGAGCCCTGACTCTCAGTTTGACGGTATTAGTGGCTGGTTTCATTAGGAAAGCCAATCCACCTCCCTCCTGCAAAACCAAAGGACGCAACCTGGGATTGTCTGCAAGCAGGCGTTCAGGCAAGCCTTTCTGTGGGAAGCTCCACGGAAGGTTGCGTTTCCACCCTGACTCCTGGGCACGGGAAACAGCACCACCCAGGGTCACCTGAAAGTCAGTGGGAGGGTGGGACCCCTGCATCACCTGTTGACATCAAGGGGATTCAGGTAGACTTAGAAACAGACAGCGGTACTTTGCTTATCTTGTCTCCGGATCCCGCTTTACAGACAAGAAGGGTGAGACCCATAGAGACGAAGTCATTTTCTGAGGTCCCAGATTTTGTTAGTATTAAATTAGGGTTAGACTCAGGACCTCTGTTTGTTAGAATTCAATCGTGTTTATTTAACAATTTTTGATGAACAGCTGTGCATTCACGATGTGCTAGGCAGGCTGGGCTCTAGGCCCTGGGAATCCAGACATGAATTGAACAGACAGGATCTCTGCTCTCACGGAGCTTACACTCCGGGATCTGTCTGCAGACAGGAAATCAGGACGTAAATACCTTCGTAGTGTCAGCAGTGTTGGTGCTGTGAGGAAGATGGGGGTGGACAGACAGTGGTGGGAGGGCTATAGCACAGCAAGTGCTGGGGAAGCAGCTAATGACTGTGCTCAGCAGGGCCAGGCGGGAGGCCAGGGACAGCGATGTGGGCCTCTGAGACGGAGGGATTGCAGCTGCAAAGGTCCTGAATTCATGAGTTTTTTACCCTTCATCACAGAAACAAGTTTTTAGAATTTATATATTTTCTTATGCATGTATTTAAGCCTCTCTCTCTTTCTTTCTCTCTCACACATACAGACACACACACACACTCTTAATTAGTGGGCTAGAGTGGTTATAGAGGGATCAGCTATGAAAAACTGGGGGTGGGTGGAAACATACAGGATTTGCAGACCGTCAGTGGACCGGAGGTGGAGCTGATTCTAGCATCTGTCACTCAGCCCTCCATCCTTGGTCCGCTCGGGGTGGGGAGGCTGGTCAAGGAGCTGAGACATGGCTTTCTAATAGCTGGAGTTGGCTGGCATCCCACTGTGTGCATCTGGATTATCTGAAGGGTAAAATGACGCTCTTTGGGGCCTGAAAGTTGGTTCCCAGTTTCTGTTTCTCATATACCCGGAGATCAGTGCCAGCAGATCAGGGGGGATGGTGTCCTGTTGCAACCCACAGAGGTCTCACTGCCACATAAACAAAGGCAGTGTTGATTGGCACACCTGGGTATTCTGCAGAGTTAGAAAAGAAAACCATTTTTTTCTAGATGCAAGCAGAGGACCAAAGATTCTAGGGAGGAGGGGTGCATGTGGATTGGCTCAGCTGTGTATGCATTAAAGGCACAGGAGACCGGCAGAGCAGCTGGAAACTCTGGCAAGTAGGAGACAGAAAATGCCGCAGACGTTCGAGGGTCTGGAAGTGGCTGGTGGGGACCTGTTTGTGGACTCTGCAACTGCAGAAGAAAGCCTTGCTGTTTTTATCATCTTATATCGATTTAACATCCCCCCTTGGTGTTTAAGGGTCGGTGTTTGCAGGGTTCTAAAGTGATGTCGTGGATCTCTGTGCACCGGATTTTGCCCTGGGTTGAAACCTAGCCTGGGTGGACTTCCTTTGAGTTCTCTTTGGAGGCCACTTTGACATGGAATTTTTGAAGAAGAATGGCTGGAAAGGCCGAGGAGTGAGGGGTGGCAGTAATGGGAGCTGATGCCCTCACTCAGAGGTCAGCTGGCTGTGGAATGTCCACGGCCTCTCCCCACAGCAGATCAAGGCACTGAGTGCTACGGATTTCCCCAGTAGCCCAGAAACCCACAGCGTGTGTCATAAGCTTAGGGCAGCGGGCCTTTCCACCCCTGTCACCTGGGCCCCGGAGGCACCTGCCAGCCTTGTGCATGGATCCCTGGTTCCCCAGGCAACTGGGCTATTGTTTCTGGTGCCTTGTAAGACCAGACCTGTTTTGAGGGTGTTTATCAGCAGCAGCACGGTGGGGGAGTAGGCCAGCAGGGGGATTCAGAGACCACAGGAGTCCTTGCACCTCTGTGACTTGCAGAGAGGCCTGTGCCGGTGATAGGGGGACAGGAAACCTCGCTAAATGGTGCCTGACCCCTAGGCACCCCTTGCCTTAGGAAAAGTAAGGGGTTACCGATACATCCTGTCTTGTTCATCATATCTTAGAAGAGTAGTCTTACTCCAGCTATTTCTACTATCATAGAATATCTTTCCAGGGCACGAGGGCTGTGTATACGTATGGCGGTTTTTCTTTTTTCCCCTCTAGGGTGCTTTGCCCCATGTGAGGTAATTCTTCATTATACATTCATTTGGTTCTCTGTTGCCCTTGCAAGTTTAACAACCTTAAAAATCGGTTGCTTCTCACTGGTTCCATAATGAAGAAGCAATTTGTCTCCAGATCCAAATCCAGATGAAGCTGTGCTAACTTGAAGTCCTGCCTTGAGCATCTGGAGAATGTTAAATGTCTCTGGGTGTAGGAAGTCCTTGGATGTCACCAAAAGGTGGGGGGAAAGGTCTTTTCCTAGCCTGTGGAGGTATGAGAAAGTGAGGGAGCGAACAGCAAGGAGGTTCACTAAAATTAGAACCTCTGACGGCGCGGGCAGCTCTACACGCCCCCGCAGGCGCCACCCTCCCTCCCCTCCGAGCCAGCTAGACGCTGAGGTGGGGCTGGGAAGCCAGCTGTTCTCTTTTAAGTGGCTCTTCACTGAATTTTTACTGTTTCATGGAACAGGGCTTTCCTATTTCTACTACGTCATGTAAACTTCCAGACCCTGTGAAGAGATTCTGTATCGACTCCCGTCTTAAATGCAATGACGACATGTCTTAGCGACACTAAATACCTCTCCAGGGCCACACAGCTCTTCAGTACTTGAACCTGGATCTGGCTGATCCCGTCTCCTGTGCTCCGGGCCACTAGCTCCTCCTATGTGAGTTTCTTTCTTTCTTTATTCCATTAGGAAGAATTACAAATTCCGTGACACCTAGCGAGGCTGAGGTGCTTTCTGAAGGTCCTCTTGGCTCTGGGAGTCCGCATCTCATACCCGGTGGGGCCCCTGCTCGCTCCCTTTGCTCCTACGGTCAGCGCTGCTCTGAGGCAGGCCCTACGCTCTGGGAACTCCATCAAGCGTGTTTTTATCGCACTTTGATGCGTCCCTCAGTCCGGATAACAGGGCTCCCCTCGGTTCCAACGTCCGTTTCCATAACAGTATTGATTCTGTTCCCTGAGCTGGTCCCTGGTTTCATCCTGGGGTCAGCATCCTTACTGGTCCCCTTAGGACCAGCATCTCTCCCCGGCTGGTCCTGCTACTTTCATACACAGCCCCTGGCTGGAGGGTCCTTTCTTTCAGGGTCTCCATCATTGTTCTCTTCACTGGATAGCCGGCACACCTTTCCCCTTCATTGGGCCACGCCAGCTGTCAGTTTCCTGCTCGGGCGTCAGCAGATCATTAGATGGATTCCTGGGAGCTGCGCTTGCATTTGGCAGGGACCTCACCATTAGCCCGCACCGCTGGCTGCGTTTGCAGCTTGGCTCCTGTGCTGGTCCAGGGTGCTCCCTATTAAAGGAGATTGAGATCGAGAGTGAGGACGGTGTTGAAGACTCGGAGGGTGCTATTCAGTGGTTGAATTCACTGCTTTTCTGATTAAAACTCAGCCCGCCCTCTAGTCCAGAGGCCCTCATTGGAGAGCCGACGCTGCGGAGGCTGCAGACCCTGGACCTCCTCTCTTCCCCGTCACACCCAGCCGTGCACATCTGTCAGCCCCAGCGCAGCCTTTCCGCAGAGGCTCGGATGTCGCTGGGCATCCGGCAGGTGAGGAGCCTGGGATGAACGTTGCAAAGAAAAGTCCTGTTCTTTTTTTTTTCCTGGATCATAAGGTAGTTTTATTTTTAATTTTTTGAGGAACCTCCATACTGTTAGCCACAGTGGCTGCATCATTTTACATTCCCACAAACAGTGCGCAAGGGTTTCAATTTCTCCACATCCTCACTAACAGTTGTTCTTTTCTGTATTTATTTTTTTTATAATGGCCATTCTGACACATGTGAGGTGATGTTTCATTGTGGTTTTGACTTGCATTTCACCAATAATTAGTGATGTTGAGCATCTTCTCATATACCTGTTGGCCATTTATATGTCTTCTTTGAAGAAATGTCTATTCAAATATTTTGCCCATTTTTAATTGAGTTACTTGTTTTTTTCTTTTTGCTATTGATTTGAAGGAGTTCCTTATATATTTTGGATATTAACCCCTTATCAGATAACGGTTTGCAACATGCATATATGGCCAATTGATCTTTGACATGTTGCCATAAATACACAATGGGGAAAGAATAGCCTGTTCAAAAAAAATGGTGTTTGGAAAATTGGATAACTACTTGTAAAACACAAAGTTCAATCTCTGTGTTACATTACACACAAAAAGAAACTCAAATAGATTAAAGCCTTAAATGTAAAACCTGAAACTGTAAGATGCCTAGAAGAAAACATAGAGGAAAATCTTCATGACATTAATCTTATCAATAATTTCCTAGGTATGACACCAAAGCCACAGACAAGAGCAAAAAAAGACAAGTGGGACTACTTCAAACTAAACCAGTCTTGCACAGTAAAGAAAGCAGTCAACACATTGAAAAGGCAACAGAGTGAAAAGTCCCTGTTCCTTTTTTAAAAATTTTTTTAATTTTTAAGTTTATTTTTATTTTTGGCTGCGTTGGGTCTTCGTTGCTGTGTGCTGGCTTTCTCTAGTTGCGGTGAGCAGGGGCTACTCTTCATTGTGGTGCGCGGGCTTCTCATTGCGGTGGCTTCTCTTGTTGTGGAGCACGGGCTTAGTTGCTCTGCGGCATGTGGGATTTTCTAGGCGTGTGGGCTTCAGTAGTTGTGGCGCATGGGCTCCATAGCTGTGGCTCATGGGCTCTAGAGTGCAGACTCAGTAGTTGTGGTGCACGGGCTTAGTTGCTCTGCGGCATGTGGGATTTTCCTGGACCAGGGCTTGAACCCGTGTCACCTGCATTGGCAGGTGGATTCTTAACCACTGTGCCACCAGGGAAGCCCAAAGTCCCTTTTCTTTATTTGAGGGCCATGTCCTGACTACTTGTCAGGTGTGAAGTGCAGACACAAAGTACTGAAAGGAGCATGGATTTGGAGTCGGGAAAGCAGGGTACCTAGGCCACTCTGCGGTCGGTGTGACTTTGCACAGATCACAGCCTCTTGGCCTGAGCTACCTTTTTTTTGTAAAAGGAAGAGGGTAATGGCTATCTTGCCCTTCAGGAAAGACGGCTGTAAGGATTAAACATTGTTGCTTCTCAGCGGGGGTGATTTGCTGCAGGGACATTTCACAGCGTCTGGAGCCATGCTTGCTTTTCACAGCCGGACACGGAGTTGCTACCGGCATCTGGAGGGTAGAGGTCA
Source organism: Mesoplodon densirostris (assembly GCF_025265405.1). Taxonomy (NCBI): domain Eukaryota; kingdom Metazoa; phylum Chordata; class Mammalia; order Artiodactyla; family Ziphiidae; genus Mesoplodon; species Mesoplodon densirostris. The sequence goes on along the minus strand of NC_082667.1, from coordinate 124,333,781 downwards.
GAGCTGCCGCCAAACGCAGCAGAACCTTCCAGCCCCACGTGTCAGGAGTTCACGCTGAGAAGTGAATTCATTTAATGTGTCCCAGATGTTAGGGCCCAGCACTAAGCAGCCTGCACCCTGCTCAGAAGGGGCCCCCAGGAGGTAGGCGCAGAGGCGCAGAATCCACAGACCTGTTCCCCCCACTCCCACATGGCCTCCACCCCAAGGTCACCCTAGACAGTGGAGGGGAAGCCTCACAGACCCTCTCCCTCAGAGGCTTGGAGGCCTGGGCAGCCTTGACTGAAGCCCCAAGTCTCTGAAGGGCGGGCACGTGGGATTTACCAGCGCGTGTGCTGCCGGCCTACCCTGGTCCCTGACGTCCACGCCCACTGGACTGGGGGAAGCTGCTTTAGCCAGGAGCTTGGGGGTTAGACTTCGAGGCCCATGGACTTGAGCCTGAGCCCTGGCTCTGCCTCTTACCCCGCCGACTGAACATGGACAAGTGGTCTGATGCCGGGCCTCAGATTCCTGACCTGTAAATCAGAAGCTAAGTCATTCGGCGGGGTCCCTGGCACAAGTGAGGGCTGAATGGTAGGAGTAGTAGCTGTTGATGTAGTAATTGGTTTAATTATTATTATTATAACGGGTAATGCTAATATGGTTATTTTTTATCACCATGCTACAGACTGGTATCTTTTTATCTGCTCAGACAGAGACCCTATTTCCGGTGATTCTCAACCCTTGCATGTAGTAGAAAGTCTCTTTTAAAATATAGATGCCCAGCCCACGCCCATTCAAATGACTTCCCTGGAGGCCCGGCCGAGGCACAGGCTGTTTTTGGTTTTGTTTCACTAAAGCCCTCCAGGTAATTCTAATAAGGAACCAGGGTTGAAAATGGATTGTTTTATGCGGTACCCCTGGCCTAAGCTTCCTGAAGACCCAGGGGGCATTGAATATTCCGACAGACACGAGGGGAGAGGCAGCGTAGGTGTCTATTCCAAGTCCTGGAGCCTTTCTATGCCATTGTCTGGCCTCCTTCCTCAGCAGGCTCAGAGGAGACCCCCTGGGTGTGCAGCACCTCTCGGCTTGCCCCCCAGTTATTAGAGGAAAGTCAGAGCAGATGAAACAGGAGAAGAGGCCCCGTCATTTGTCTGCTGGAGTCCATCTTAGTTGTTGGTGATTACCGTGACTTAACTTCCTGTGTCATTATACTTTATAGATTACATCACTTCATGCTAACCAATTTATCTAATGAATGAGTGGTCTGAAGTCACCTGTTTCAGTAAATTAAAAGTACCGTCTGCAGAGGCTTAGGGCTTTCCTAAGGATTAAGCTGAGGCCTCCCAGTCTCTGTGGCAGAGGGTTTGTGGAAGCTGCTTTTCTGGTTTGGGTGGCCTTAGGGTGGAGCCTGAGAGCAGTAAGAAGAGTTCTGATCACATAGGTCACTCTCTGCCCTTGCCTCTTGGTTAGGCTCCATGAGAGCAGGGCTCCGTCTCTTTACTCCTGACCCTGACATCTGGAAGGAGACTGATGAAATTACCACCATTACCATGCTTCTTTTTGTTATTGTAAATACAAATCAAATATAGGAAAAATTCAGTAAACAAGCAAAGGGAAGATAATACGTGTGTGTGTAAATATATGTGTATATATGTATAATTTTTAAAACATATAATAATAAAAAGTAGAAAGAAGACTTCCCTGGTGGTGCAGTGGTTGAGAATCCGCCTGCCAATGCAGGGGACATGGTTTCGAGCCCTGGTCCGGGAGGATCCCACATTCTGCAGAGCAACTAAGCCTGTGTGCCACAACTACTGAACCTGCGCTCTAGAGCCCGTGAGCCACAACTACTGAGCCCACGTGCCACAACTACTGAAACCCGCATGCCTAGAGCCCGTGCTCCACAGCAAGAGAAACCACTGCAGTGAGAAGCCCGCACACCACAACAAAGAGTACCCCCGCTCGCTGCAACTAGACAAAGCCTGCACGCAGCAACTAAGACCCAATGCAGCCAAAAATAAAAATTAAAAAAAAGTAGAAAGATAGGAGGGGATTCTTTACAATTGCTAAAACTGCAACTAGAAATAAAGTAGAATTTTAAAATAATGGAGCTCTGGTCACAATAGAAATAGAAGGTAAGAGTTATACAATGCTACATGAGATTTAAAGATATAAGCGCCTTGGAAGCCAATGCAGCAAAGGAGTAAAAAATTAAGACAAAAGGCTAAACTCATAAAAAGTCCAAAACAGAGAAATATGTAGGATTAAGAAGAGGAAACAACTAAAAAACAAAATTTTAAAAATTTAAAAACTATCATAGTACCTTTTAAAATGAGGAGTTTTTTGGTTTGGTTTCCTTTTTTTTTTTTTTTTTTTTTAAGGAAATAGGCTAGTACTTGAATATTAGAGAGAATGAGAAGGAGAAAAACATGCCACTCCACTGAGAAGTAGACATGAGGCAAAGGCTGACTAAGGCCCGGGAGGTTCTGACCCCCTCTTAGAGAAGCGTAGAAAGGGCAGCATCCCTCCTGGGTGGGAGACGGCAGGGGAGTGGTACGGGGCCCTGGTCTCTTGTGTTCACACCTGCAGGCCGTGCTCCACATCAGTCATCCTTATCAGGACTGTCAGTGCGGGCCAGAGATGTGGGGTCACCTGGGCAGCTGGGTCAAGCCAGACCCCGCGACCAACTCTCCTGTGGAACGTACCACCTTGCCAAGGGACGATGAGGTCATGGGATTTCAGGAGTTCTGATACCACCCGCCCGGTTCTGCTTATCTATAACCTTCTGTAAGAATAAGATAGCAGAAAGTGTCCTGAGTGACCAGATCCCCTTTCTCTTTGGTTTTCACTCCTGGATCCTCACCTAACATGAATTGTCATGGACAGCAGATAGAGGAAATGCTCTGTAACAACTTGGACATGGGTTCACTCCTAGCTTTATTCATTACTAGCTGTGTAACTTTTAAACAAATGTATCAACTTGTTTGAACTCCAGTTGCCTCATTTGAAAAAAAGAGGAAGATGAAAGAAAGTTTCTCTCTCTTAATTACGCAAATGAATTATTTTCTAGACTGTGAGCTAGTCAAGGCCGTGATCCGTTTCTGAAGTGCCTTTGTATCCTCAATACTTGGTACACTGCCAAGCACGTGTGAAGTGTTCAATGCTTGTCTGATAATATAAAAGCTGATTTTTTTTAGCAATGCATTACTCTTTGCCAGGAATTATGCTGTGCATTTTACTCTGATTCTCTCAATTAATCTTTATAACACACACACACACACACACACACACACACACACACACACACAGGTTTGTAATATTAATATCCCATTCTGCACCTTGAGCTTAGAAGTTAAGTAACTTGCTCAGGGCCACCTACCTAGTTTTGAGTTTTTAACGATAACATAATGAGTGTCCATGTTTTCAGTAGCATGTAATGAAGATGGGGTAAGTGGGCACTTGTGCTGACTCCACAGTATTTCTTTATGACCTCCCCGTCTAGGAGTCTGGCCCTGGAGAGCTGCTTTGAGCTGCCACCACTCCAGATGGAAATATAAGGCCATTTTATCCCTGCAGTTAGCACAAATTGGAGCATAAGCACAGATCTCAGAGTCTAGGCAGAATCCTCATGCCAAGTGTACCAAACGGATCTTCTAGTACGTATTAGGTAGGACTTAGTAAAGTAAGACACTCTCTGTCCCCCTCCCTCCTGGCAACACACACACACACACACACACACACACAATCTTCTCTTCCTCTGTTTCCCACAGAAAGGAGGGACAAAATTGGTGGAATAAACTATCTTAATTGTTTTTTGAGGGAAAGAAGATTTAGTTATGAAATGACAAGAAAATAAAGCTGTGAGAAAAACAGGCTCAGGATTGCATTCAGTTCTGCTGAGGAAAACAGGAAAAGATGAGATAGAAATGAGGCTTAATTTTAATGAAGGGAAATTTGCTGCCGAGTGGAGAGATCGCAGGAAGTGGGGTTGCACAGCTTCCAAGGAGAGCAGGGCCTTGCATTGTGTTGTGATAGACAAGGCTTGACTCCTTAGGAAACAGCCTCAGCACACAAAAGACTGAAAGACAGAAAATGCTGGATGCAGAGCACAAAGCAGAAGTCGGCAATGCAGGCGACAAAGGACCCGCTTTCTTCCCAGACGAGCTCTGGGGAGGTTGGTTAAGGACATGCCTTTCTCACTCAGTAATTCCTATTTTTCTTCCATATGAGCACTGTGAGCACGTGAAAGATGCTGTGGATCTTGGCAAGGAATCTTCTATCTTTTTTCCCCAGAGTAACTTGATAGACTTCCCAATCACGGGTTTCTGGGACATCTTTAAAATTTCATTGCCATTTATTACCTATTAATATAATTTTTAAAATTATATATAAATACATATATATTCTAATGTGCTAAAAGTAGGAAATATATATACATGTATATACGCATATATATAATATATATGTCTAGCTATAAATATATATATATAATCTCACTATTTTTGGTTCTTTCTGCATTTTGATAGGTGTTAAAATTACTTCAGTGGGAATGGAGTTTGGTTGGAGTAAAAAGGCAAAGCTAACTCGTCTCCTCCTGCTAGTTCAAGGTAATAAGCTAACGGGCAGAGTGCAGTTGGTCCTCCGTATCCACGGGTTCCATATCCCGGGTTTCACATCTACGGATGCAACCCGTAGTGGATCTGTGCTGTGTTTACGATCTGTGGTTGGTTGAATCCGCGGGTTTGGAATCCAGAAGTATGGAGGGCCAACTGTGAGGCTTGAGCATCTGCGGATTTTGGTATACATGTGGGGTCCTGGAAGCAGTCCTCTGTGGATACTAGGGAGGACTGTAATTACATTTGTAGGTGTTTGAGCAGAACTGGTCTATTGAAGGGCAGGTGGGGCTGAGAATGACCCCAAATAACACAGTCTAACAATCTGATACGGGTGGGATGGGTGAACAGAGAGGGCCAAAAAGGATGCATTGGTGTGTATTTACGCCAGGTCAGAACTTCTAATATTTCCTACCAGAACACAGCGCATCTGAAGCAGTGCATAGTGGAAAATTCTGGTGCTTTTAATACTAGAAATTCTAGGTGTGTAGAGGTATAGATGGGGAGTATATGTAATACTATATGTGGAATGTATCCATATGTATTTATATCTATAATACTATATACTATTCCACATCTATCTATAATATAATCAATATAATTCTCTCTATATTGAACATATGTACATGTATAAATGTATATCTTAAAATATATAAAAATGTATTTCTAAACTAAAATTTGGTATTTTGTGAGCAAGAAAGGATTAGCCTTTGATGCCCTGTTGCAGAGTAAAGCAGTACCCGCTTTGCTGTGCTTTGGGGCTGGTCGGTGGGGATTTGGCCGGCAGAGGCAGAGCAGTGAGGCCGTGGTAGTGGAGCTGCGCCTGGGCGGCCGGGGCGTGGCTGGAAACAGCCTGGCTGGGGTGTGGCCGGAAACAGCCTGGGCAGCCGGGGCGTGGCCGGACCACGGGGCTTCTGAGAGGTTCCTTCTGGAACTCATTTCCTTCTCTTCCGTTTCCTGTAGTGTTCCATGCAGACCCAGAATTTCCTCATATTCTTAGAAGTTCTGTAGAACTTTAGACAACGAAGTTTTTCTTCATCTTGATTCCAGCCGTGACTTCTTAGATAATTGATGTTTTCACTTTGGCTGAGCAGAGGCGGTATGGCTATAATTACAGCGTGGTGGCATGCCATCCCTAAATTCCCTTGTCGTTGTTTTTTTTTTTTTTTTTTTTTTTTTTTAATTCTCTCAGAAATGGCTCACACCTTGGACGTGAGTGATGGAGAGGCAGTCTCCTCAGACTGTGGACCAGGTGGGGGTCAGACAGCATTTGCATTTTTAAAAGGGCAAAAAAAAGGACCCTCTTCAAATATTCAGGGAGAGCTACAAAATGCTGAAGTAAATCCTTATCAGGAATTTTAATGAGCAAAATAAAATATGAAATCTGTGTGATTAAAATCAAATCTTCCCCCTTCTGCTCCACAAGAGCAGGCTGCCAGACACCAGCACAAGGAAGGCGCTAGGCGGCCTTTCGTGTTTAATTACTGACAGGGCTGCTTCTGTGTTCAAAGCACCCCCTCCCCAATCCCCTACGGCGTGATGGAGAGCTTGAGAGAACACAGGGGCTCGCTTCTGAGGGATTTAGAATCCTGGACAACAAACAATACTCATTTTAACTGAATTGGAGAGATCCAAGCCAGTTTGGCTTCAAATACATGTCCCTGGTGGGGGGGGGACAAGTTAGGGGGAAGCAGAAAGGTGGAACCACTGCCTACCACCCCTCAGTGGCCCCTCCATCCTTGTTTCTCTGTCTCCCCGTTTAATTGCTCCTATTCTCTCTTCATAGGTCTCAACGCCACAAGCTTGGGTGTTGGGTTGGGGAGAGGCATCCATCCATAATAAACCGCATGTCTGGAATGTAACGTCCACTTCTGTGCCTGGCGGCTTGGTTGGTGCCCCTGCCCATTTGGAGAGGAGGCTGGTTTTGTTAGCTCATCTCCTGACCTCTGGTGCTGCCTGAAGGATGTCCTCAACCCCGGAGCATTTTCCTCTTGGTGGTCACAATGGTTGCTCTTCTTGGGTGCCTTTTGGGTGCTTGTGAACTTGAGATGCCTATTTATGCTGTGTCTGCCTTTCAATTCAGTCCATATTATCTTTCCATTTACATTCAGCTTTATTTCACTTCAAGCAGTGGTTTCATCACCTTTGTCCTTTGTGAGCCACCAAAGGTGTTTTGTGTAAGCATTCGAATTGAGTGGAGTACAAGGGGGCCGTGGAGACCGTGCAGAAGTCCAGTTTTCTCCTTCTCAGATGAGGAGGTGATAATTGATGTTTTGCCACCAGATACCCCTGTGTGAATGGGGAAGCTGTATAGCTCCGCGCGTGCATTTGCCCAGCTGGTCTGTTGTGAGTAAGAGACACAGGAGACTTGCAGGCATGGACCACGGTAGCCACGTCTCCGGGTGCTCAGGTGACCGACATGCCGATGGACTAGTTCTCTTGCCTGCTTTTTAGTCCAACCTGTGCCGTGTGCCTTATAGTTAGACATATCATCAGCCTTTTTAAAATTGAAGTATAATTAATTTACAATATTGTGTTAGTTTCTAGTGTACGACAAAGTGATTCAGTTTCATACATATATATTATTTTTCATTATAGGTTATTACCAGATATTGAATATAGTTCCCTGTGCCATACAGAAGGACCTTGTTGTTTATCTGTTTTATATATAATAGCTTGTATCTGCTGAACCCAAACTCCTCATTTAACCCTCCCCTCCTTTTCCCCTTGGTGACCGTAAGTTTGTTTTCTATGTCTGTGAGTCTATTTCTGTTTTGTAAATAAGTTCATTTGTATCATTTTTAGATTTCACACATAAGTGATAGCATATGATATTTGTCTTTCTCTGACTAGCTGCACTTTGTATAATAATCTCTAGGTCTGTCCATGTTGCTGCAAATGGCATTATTTCATGCTTTGTTATGGCTGAGTAATATTCCATTGTATATATGTGCCACATCTTCTTTATCCATTCCTCTTTCGATGGACATTAAGGTTGCTTCCATGTCTTGGCTATTGTAAAGGGTGCTGCTGTGAACCCTGGGTTGCATGTATCTTTTCAAATTATAGTTTTCTTAAGATGTATGCCCAGGAGTGGGGTTGATGGATCATGTGGTAACTCTATTTTTAGTTTTTTAAGGAACCTCCATAGTGTTTTCTATAGTGGCTGTACCAATTTATATTCCTACCAACAGTGTAGGAGGGTTCCCTTTTCTCCATACCCTCTGCAGCATTTATTATTTGTAGATTTTTCAATTCTGACTGGTGTGAGGTGGTACACACCAGTTTTGATTTGCATTTCTCTAATAATTAGCAATGATGTGCATCTTCTCATGTTCATCAGCCTTCTTTTTAATTCAATGTCTATTAATATTAATTCAGTTTGGTATATACCAGGTCTTGTGCAAGTAATTGTTGAAAAATATGTCATTTATAATTGCTCAATTGTTTATTCTTTCAACAAATTTTTATAGAGCAGGCATTATGTGTCTGGCACTGTGCTGATCTCAAGAAATAAAAGCAGAGGGTAGGTGGGGAGGGTGACATCTTGGACTAAGTTGATGGTGGTGAAGTAGAGAAAACATGGACATATCTGAGAAGTGTTTTGGAGATGGAGCCAGGAGCACTGGGTGCTAGTTGGATGAGGAAAGTGGGGAATCAAGGATTATTCCTGTCTTGTTGGGGTTAGCAGTTGGGTCAGCAGTGGTACCCAGTGACAGACGCAGTGGGTCTTGGGAAAGACAAGACCCTTTTCAAGTTCCTAAACAACTGACACTGTAAAAACATCTGATTTTTTTTTTTTTTGGGGGTGCGCGGGCCTCTCACCGTTGTGGCCTCTCCTGTTGCGGAGCGCAGGCTCCGGACGCGCAGGCTCAGTGGCCATGGCTCACAGGCCTAGCCGCTCCGCGGCATGTGGGATCTTCCCAGACCGGGGCACGAACCCATGTCCCCTGCATCGGCAGGCGGACTCTCAACCTCTGCGCCACCAGGGAAGCCCAAACATCTGATCTTTAATGCAGTTGCTAGTGCCTATAAGAATTAACTTATAAGGTTAACAAATATTTTTTTTAAATGCAATTGCATGGGACCCATACTAGTCTTACTGAATCAGATTATTTGGATAGTGGGACCTAAGCATCTTTGTTTGAAAAAGACCCCTAGGTGATTTTTTGCATATTTCTGGTTAAAAAAAATACTGCTGAAAAGCATCACCATCAACAGTTGGGGGTATTATGTGTTTGTGTATGGGATGTGCATGTGTGTCTATATAATTCAACTGTGATATGTTTTAAATCCCTAAATGAGTTCTCCAAATACCTGTCTTTAATTAAACTCTGCCCAATTACCATCCGTCAGTGACTGTTTAGAGAATGAAAGTTGATTTCAATATTGGTCTTAAATATTGAAAAGCAATATTGGATCATAAATAAGTGAGCCATGTGCTGAGTGAGAGACTGAAGGCCGCACCCACTAGCCATCAGCCATCTTGAAATAATTTGGATGTATTTTCTCTTTCTCTCTTATTTTTTAAATTAGCAAGTACTTTTCATTCAAATAAATAGCTGAAAGTTGATATGTGTTAATATAAAATCATATTAGAATGTTGAGTATTTTTCAGCAGAAGCCTTCTGTTTGGTGCTACAGTTTTTTTTTAAGACTGTGGTTTCTGAGATACTGTGCTACTCACTTTGCACTGAGACGCCACGATCATGAACACACACACCAACTCGCATGTTTGAAATAGGCAGACAGGTATGTTCCACAATCGATGCCACCCTGAACCCATGGAATCAGACTGGAGTCCCTAAGAGGCAGCGGGCACTTGGTGCATATATCTATTATTATATATTTCAGCTACGTTAGCATCAATAGCTAATCTGCATGAATATAAGGTAATGAGACAAACAGGTATTCCTGCACAGGAAATCAGAAGCAGTGTTGAGAAGCCTGATTCTGTGCTTTTGATGTAACCAAAATTGCAGTATACTGCTTCCATCCTGAGTGGCCCATTCTGGGAAAATGTCTTTTCAGTCGCCTTAGAGGCCAAATCCTGCCAAACTATAAATAGAGGAAATGTTTAGGAACACACACACACACACACACACACACACACACACACACACACACACACACGCACGCGCGTGGATCTGCTCGCCCAGCCTCTATGTGCTGACAGCCTGATACAATCACCACCCAAACCAACTATGAAAAAAATCAATTTAACCAAAATTGATGCTCTTTTGTAGAGCTGTTTAAAATCTAAGTGGAAGTGAAACCTTTGAAGCTGCCTTCCCTCTGTAAATGCAGCACTTAAGTGAGCTTTTGATGGCCACGGGAGCTGTGAAATCTTCCACATCCCCGGGAGCCCAGCACCTTTGTTCCAGGAGCTGGAGAGGGGTTAGGGGATGGGCAGAAAGTGAATAAATTGTGGGTTTTGTCTTTTACACAGTATTTCTTCCTCTCCAGTCCCAAGCCAGCCCGAGGAGGCTGCCCCTGTGTTCCGTGTACCTGGACAGGCTGCTGGGCCCCCTAGAACAGTTTCCTTTGCAGACTTTATATCCAGCAGAAACACTGAGAGAAAGACGAGATGACACAGGGCCAGATACAGCTTCCAATTCTAAATAGTGGGCTGACCAGTGCCGTTTCTTTACCCATTGGCAGAGTTAGTTGATTGTTTTCCAGAGAGGAGCATAATTTTTAAGAATTTTTATTCTAAACTATTAAATAAATACTTCATAAACAAACAGAAAGATATTGATAAGATGCCAGCATTCTGGAGTTGGTGAAAATACCGAATTTTTTAACTTATACGAAGGAGGAAGATGAGGATGAGAACTAACATTTACAGACATTTATTATGGACTCAGCACTCTGATACTTGCTGCATGCAAATCGTGTTATTTAATCACAGCAAGAATCTCTGAGTTAGCTGGGGTTGCTATCCCCATTTTATGTGCAAGAAATAGATAATTAGTGAACATCTTAAAAATTTCAGATCAAATGAGTGGAAAAACCAGAAATAATGCAGTTCCATTAAGTTGACCTCAAGTCCATGGGATCAAGAAAGAAAGAGCTGCTGTTAAAGAGATGGGAGCGGACAGATGGGAGGGGGGGGAGAATAAAGGAACTAGTCCAAATTCTCTTTCAAGTAGGTTGTCTCTATTGATTAAATTAAGCACACGCTTGGTCAAGTTATAAAAATTGTGTCATTCAGTGAGTTTCTGTACCTGTTAGGGGAGGGTTCAATTTGAGTAGTGTTAAACATCTAGAACAACTAGCTGCAATGGGAAGACAGGAAGTGGGGAGCACACGTGTTTGGGGTGCTGGGTGTCACCCCCAACCCCGGCATCATTCATTCAGTTCAAGGACAAGGTAAATGTTCAAAACCAATCTCTGTGAGGCATTTCCTGGAAAGCTTTGACCAACTGTAAAAGAGCGTGGTTCCACCAACCTAATGCAGATGCCTTGGGAATTTCAGAAGATGCAGTTTTCTCTGAACTGCTCAATTAAATACATCTGGCGGAAGACTTTTGTCAGCACTGAGGGGTCACAGGGTCATTTTGTCCCGTTCCTGCCTCTAGGGCTGAGCTCTCCAGTCAGGGACCCTTGTGACACTGGCGTCTGCGTTTCTTTCTGTGTGCCTTTATTTTAAACTCCGCAGATGGTGGCATTTAATGCTCAGACAGGCTCAGACTTACAGTAATGGAAACTGTGGCAGAGATGAGTCCAGAGCGAATCCAGAAAAATAAGTGTTGGAGTGACGTTGGTTGCTTTAATTCATGGGTGATCTTCCCTTTTGGGAGATCACAGCGGGGTTGCCACCAAGTGCAACAAGTTCCAAGTGGTTTTGAATAAAGAATTTTCACCCTGTCAGGAGCTCAAAAGAAGCCTCTTGCTGGTGTCAGGGCGGGTAAGCGGCCGCCGGGCACACGTGAAAGGGGCTGTGGGTCAGTTGTGAGGTGGGGCTGGTGAGAAAGGCTGCCCAGATTTCCCATTCACATGCTTCTCACCTGGGCGCACGACCAGACGGGCCGCCTGAATGTCTTGACTTGTCAACATGATGTGCTGTGAATTTTAAAGAGAAGGCTCTGCAAGGGACAGACTCTGATTACTTTTCTAGGTTAAAATGATCAGATTTGAAATAGAGGAGTCTCAGCATCTTAGACCAGTGGGGGTCACTGAGGCGGTGAACAAAGCACGTTTGCATACCTGCAGCAGAGTCAGCTCGGCTGTCTAGTCTGTGAGCTTGCAGCCTCGTGGGATGGGGCTGGTGGACAAGCGTGCACTCAGTGAGGCAGGGTGGCCCGGCAGAGAGGGTGTGTGTGTGCTGGTGCCACAATGTGACCCTCATAGAACAGCTAGAAAGGAGCATCTGATAGAAAGTGTGGCACTGTTGACCACCACGACAGGTAGCCTCTTGGCATGGTTTTTGGTCCAATGACAAATAACACAACCTGTCTGTGCTTCAGTTTCCTCATCTGTAAATGGGAATAATAATTATAGAATCTCAGGTGAGTCCTGAAGCTTAAATACACACAAAGTGCTTATAAACAGGCCTATAACGTCAGCAGTTATTTTTATAAGAAAAAGTTACATGGAACTGTCTGTTCTCACCACGAACTCACAATTTTAGATGAACACACTGGCATTGACACACTGATGCATCACACATGCAAGAGAAGCTAATGACAGAATTTGGATGTTCTGCTGAAACTACTAATGTGGGTAGGAAATAAAGCAGACATCGCAGGGACAGTCACTTGCCATGCCGATTGTTGCCACCCTCGCTCACCCAGTTTTAAATGTACACGTGGAATGTGGTCAGGCAGAGGCAGTAGACAGAGAAACATAAACACTCCATCAATATGCGACAGAGTCCATCACTGTGACGTGCTACTCACTTCTAGCTCTACCGCCACTACTACAGTTAAATTACGACTCCTGCTTATGAGAATACAGACATCGGAGGCTGAGCAATGCCTGGGATTAAAAGCCTTTTGTCTGTCAGCTGGTAGGTTCCAAAGAAAAGGAAATACAAATGCAATTTCTTGCTTTGAGTCGAGGTTAACAAACCAGGTTTGTAAAAATAGTACCTCAAAGTGAGTCACAATTTATGCATGTTGTAGGTCAGGAGAGGGGTGAATGTACTATATCTTATTCATTCTACAATACACAAGTTTTCAAATGGAAAAGCATCTCTGAGATTGTGATATGTCCTTGATAGCATATTGTAGGTTAATTGGAAATTTTCATTATTTCTTAGAGGATTGTAAACTGTGGTATATTACTAAACAGTGACATTTTGATTCAATTAAATATAGTAATTGAACTGAGTTGAGGAAAAATAGTCATTGAACACTGAAAACATATGCTCGTGGGGCTTGGTGATGAGTCCTTACTTCTCTAATTTCTCTTGTTTACCTAGTACTGAATCCTAGTATCTGTGCTATACATACATACACTTGTACCCACACGTATTAATATAAACAGAAACGAAAAGCCAGGGCTTTAGGACCAATGGTTAAATTGTAAAACTCAGTTGCTGATTCCTGTTCTACTATCCTCTGATCAGAATAAAAAGGGCCGATGCAGGTATTCTTTCAGCAACACGTGTGTTGTCCATGGTGAGCACTTGACTCTGCACTGTAAGGATGCTGTTGTGGCTGACGGTGCCTCTCCCCTGTCCCTTCTCTCTGCTCAGCCTCCGGGGTCTCCTCTCCTTTCCCCGCCCACGGGACAGGCCTCATCCTCACCAGCCTTGTACTTGTTCCCTCTGCCTGGAACGCTCTCCCCAGTCAGGTTTCCATCCTCTCCCTACCTTTTCCATCACCCCCACCCACATCCCAACTCTCCACTTCATTTTCTCCATTTAGCATTTATCGGTATCGGGAACATCATTAGTATCGCCAAATTAGATGAGGGCTCAGATGAAAGCAAGAAATTTTGAATATTTTCTTCTTAATATTTCCCCCGAACCGAAGACAGTACTGCCCCACAGTATAAATTCAATACATATTTATTGAATTAGTTCATTGATGATTTTAGAGATGGGTTCTGTGGCTATTTATATTACAGAGGAAGGTGAGGAGAGAGATGAAGTGGTTTTGAAGTCGCTGCTCTAGCAGTGACCTCAGATGTGAGTTTCACCTTGGGGTGACTTTGGAAAGAAAGAGTTTCCAGGCTTGATGTTGGTGGGTCTTTGCCCGAGTGTCAATCCAGCATTTATGCCAGTGTGTCCACTCTTAGTCTTTTCAGTAGTCGAGGCTATTGTATAAGCGAATGGGTTTAGTGGCACTTGAGTTAATATTACTCACAAGAGTAATAGGTCCAGTGCTGGCTGAGCCCACTGACTTTCATTGCCATTAGATTCCGCTTTAGAAACTGCACATGCATTAAGTTTCATATTTTAAAAGAGGAAAGGTAGATGCATGGCTTTTCTGGACTCATTTGAAGCCTTCATTTTTTAAGGTGAAATAAATACTAAGTGAAATAGTGCTAGCAAAAGGTTCAGGAGACAGGCATCTAATTTATTTTTAATAAACCTGCAAGCCTCCCCATTTTACCTTATTCAGCTAGTTTCTACTTGACTCCGTTTTTAATTCTATAGACTACCCAGCACACATGGTGTCTCTTCACACACACACACACACACACACAGAGGCTGAGGTGTGTTTTTCAAGGTCCTATCATGTTTAACAAATATTTCTGATATGTTCATCTGTTCCACTGATTGCCAAGATTACAATATGACAACAAATTTTATTTGAAGGATAGGAGCTAAAATTACAGCCCGCTCTGCCGTCTGCAGGGATGAATAGATACATGTTGATTTTCTGCGGCGATGCTCATCACTTGGGAGCTGAGGGCTCCCAGGCACTGGCGTCAAGGACGCCAGGCAGATGGCTCCGCGGTGGGGACAGGAGAGCCAGGGTGCTGCTGGAAGGACCACACACCTCCAGGGCCCTTGGCTAGGGAGGCTTTAACAATCGAAATGTCAGGGAGGTGCGGATCACATGGAATGGTGGCACCATGAACTTTTTTTTTTTTTTTTTTTTTGCTTATAATGGAAGGCAGCATGGAAAGCAGCAGCAGAGGAAGGTTTTGGCTCAGAAAAATAGTGCTCCCCACCGCGTAATGAGTAATATGTGGAAGCCAGCCCACATTTCCGGAACAAAGAAAATCAACTGAGGTTTCAAGGTTTTTCTTATGAGCCTTATGTCGAGAGAAAAACTTTTACAGTTGGCCTCAAGTTTTAAATCTAATCTTGGCCTTAAGTTGGGGTCAGGGGGATGTTTAGAAGATAGTTTATCGAATCCAATTAATTTTTTTCTTAATTTGAGTGGAAGTTTCTTTTGATGTCTAAAATCCAATTCTGGTAGCAAGCAAGCAATGGACGTCCTCAAGCTGGCGGTTGTTTTCTATCGCTGCTGGAACACTTACCACAAACTTAGTGGCTTAAAACCACACAAATTTGCTCTCCTATGGTTCTGTAGGCCAGAAGTCTGGCCTGAGTCTCTGGCAGAAATCAGGGTGTTGGCAGGGTGTTCCTTTCTGGAACTCTAGGGGAAAACCCATTCCCATGCTTTTTCCATCTTCTAAAGGTGCCTGCATTTCTTCGTCCGTGGTCCCCTCCTCCATCTTCAGGGTCAGCATCACAGCACCCCTGACCCTCCCTCACTCTCACAACTCTTCTTCTGACCACGGCCTCAAAAAGTTCTCTGCTCTTAAGGACCCATGAGAATGAGTTGGGCCCACTGCATAATCCAGCCTAACCTCCCCGTATTTCTGTTCTAAACTTAATTACATCTACAATATCCTTCTCACGATATAAGGAAACGTATTCACAGGTTCTGGGTATGAGGATGTGGATGTGTTTGGGAGCATTATTCTTCCTACCAAAGTTATGTGAGAAAGCCCCGGCATGGTGTTGAGTGAAATCTGCCTCCCTCATTTTTGGAGTTGATTCATTCATGAGCAGTTAGTTTAGCTTTGTGGTTAAGGGCACAGGCTTTGGAGTCAGGCAGGTCTGGGTTCAACACCCGACTGCCTCGTTCATTCATTCATTCAGGTAACACCTATTTACTGAATGTCTGCTAAATGCTAAGCTTTGTTCTGGTCACTGGGGAAATAGCAGTGAATAAGGCCAATCTGCTGCCCATGAGACATTTATATTTTAGTAGGGGAAACAGGTAGTATGTAAATAAAGAAATATGTAATGTCAGATAGTGACAAACACTATAAAGATACACAGTAGTCTAAACGCTTATGCTGTCCATGTATAGAAATTACTCAGTGACCGTAGCCATGTGTTCAGCCATTCATTCATTCACTCACTTATGTCAACATCAAACTTGTCATTGGAACACTTTTATTGTGTATAAAGCATTATAAAAAGGGTTTGAATATACATCTGACCCTTTTATCATCCATATAAGCCTGAGAGGTTGTGTTTTCTGACTTGTTGATGGGAAAATATAGAATCAAAGAAGCTAAATGACTTGTTATCATGTGGCTGAGCAATAAAATGGACTCAAGAGTTCTAGGATGTCGTCAATCTTGAAGTTTGTTGAATTCTCCTTATTTTCTCCCTAAGCAAGTAGTGTCTCCTGCTTGTAGGTTGTAGACTGGAGAGGAAAGCCTGGGCTGGGGTTTGAAACACTTTATTTTCCTCCAAACCTGAGATAATATGATTGCTTTGTGCTTCCCCTAGTTTTCTTTAGATCATTATGTGACTATTCCATCTTTGATCAATCACTTAAATCTGTGTTTACACAGGCCGAGCAAAGGGAAGATCTAGACAATTACCCAAGCCTTGGAACTAATTTAAACAGCCTATTCAGGGCTCTGCTCATCCTCCATTATTTCATTCTCTCTGCTCAGATACAGCTGCTGAGCACACACACATTGGGTGAAATGAGCAAGAGGAAAGATCCGAGAATCCTCACAAAACAAGAGTCTTTCCATGGGGTGTTTTGTGGCTGTCCACGTCTTTGGTGGTGGTGGGTATGCTGGGGGGGTCTTCTCTAGGTTAATTAGATGTGCCTCATTAGCTATGTACACTGATTACTTGAACACACTTGCCAGAGCATATTTTGGAGAGAATTTGGATATAAATGCGTTCTCAGTCTCTACGAGGAAGGGTAAAGATACCTAGCAGGTGGGTGTCAAGTCAGCCTCCTCCTCTGGGTTCTCTCCTCTTGTAATCTGGTTTCTGTATTTCGGAGGTCACTCTGCCAGGCTGGGTCCTGAGCACTGGGACAGACTGCGGCGGGGAGTTAATGAACCCGCTGCAGTGAGTAATGTGTATCAGCGTCAGTTCTACTTCTGTGCCAGTCCTGCTCCACCTTCTGCCCAGACCTTGGAGGAGAAGCCCTGTGATGTTTGTTGCCAGTGTCCAGCTGTAACACTGTTCCCCATCTGCCCTGTCTGGTGTCTCTGCTTTAATGCCCCAGTTGCTCTGAAGCTTGGCCTTGGCCCTGACTTGCCCCCAGACACTGGACTCCAGTCCTGTGGTGTGGACCCTCGCATCTGCTGACAGACCACATTGCAGTCCTGTCCTAGCCTCCTGAACTCCGCGAAATTGCTCTTCCTGGAGCCCTATGAACCATACTTGGTTTTGTGACCTGTCTTCCTCCTTAGAGTACATTTCACCTCCTGCTGCTGGGTTTGGCCCAAACACCCAGCCCTGCTGTCCCTGAGTTTCCGCTGAATACCAGATGGGCCCTTCGCTTTTAGAATCCTGACTCCACCACTAATGATGCAGTGTTCTTGTTTACAACCTCTAGAAAGTCTGGGCCAAATTCTCAGCACTTCCAACAAACTGAAGGAAAGGCAGCACATTATATAACAAGAAGAATCAAACTTTGCCTGGCATCCTTTCTTCTGGTTTTGTGTCTTTCCCCCTCCCAGCTAACCACCCTTCCCTCCCTATGTCCACCCCTGGAAGAGCTTCAAGGAAAGTGCCAGTAAGTGCAAAGATTATAAATCAATAATCCACAGTAATACTTTAAAATGATTTTTTTTCTTTGAAATGTTAGCATGAGAAAATAAAACTGAAAGCGGGGAGGGAGAAACTAACCCAACAGTGACAGAACAGGATTGTGAGCACAATATCCTACTAAATGACACACAGAAGGAGTTGGAGCTCTGTAATACCTTTTATATTGCTGCCTGCCATCTGGTCGGCAATTCTTAAGCCTCAAATATTCAGGTAAACTCTATTTTTCCAAATAGTGCGAGGTTATGGGGATTTCAGCAGCCACTTGTCTTTTTAAATACCATTATATTCTACTGTTTTCCAGAACAAACTGTGTTAGCAGATATTTGCACAGCATGCAGGGAGTTACGCAGCACTTACTGGGGACCCTGCACACCGAGGACTTGAGGATGGGAGTCTGTTTCCTGTTAGAGTCTAGGGGTTGGGCTGGGAATTCTCATTTAACCTGGATTGAGTCATTCCACCTGGATCCTGGCTGGAAACAGTCCTCTCAGGGAAGAACGACCCTTGCACATTCAGCAAGGACAGTAGGAAGGAAGTGAGCTCCTCTTTGTTCTAGACGAGGTCCCCTTGCTGAGCATGGGGCCCCAAGCGATGCATCTCCTAATTTTTTAAAATTCTAGAGGTTTCCCCAGTGGCACAGTGGTTAAGAATCTGCCTGCCAGTGCAGGGGACACAGGTTCGAACCCTGGTCCGGGAAGATCCCACATGCCTTGGAGCAACTAAGCCCGTGCACCACAACTACTGAAGCCTGCGTGCCTAGAGCCCATGCTCTGCAACAAGAGAAGCCACTGTGTTGAGAAGCCCGCACATCGCAACAAAGAGTAGCCCCCAGTCACTGCAACTAGAGAAGGCCTGAGCATAGCAACGAAGACCCAACACAGCCAAAAATAAATAAAAATGAAATAAATAAATGTATAAAAAAATTCCAAGACTATTTGTTGGTTGTTTTGCTATTCTCTTAGAAGTGGTGAGGGGAATAAATAGGTCAGATATAACCTGATGTTATACCATATTTGAGGTCTCACTTCTATCAGTTCCCTAGATTTTTAAACTAGGGGAAATACCTTTCAAATAAAACCTGAGATGTAGGGATGGTGAGTGAAATATGCTTAATGAGAGACGTAAATGCCTGTGGACTCCTGGTGTCCAAGGAGGTGGAGTCACTTTCTCCTCCATTCACTTATGTGAACATTATTTGCCCAGCACGACTCTAAGTGGTGAGAACACTGAAGTGAGTAAGCCATATCCCCGATCCACAAAAATGTATAAAATAAAAAAGGCTAATGTGAACAAGAGTTAAATATGGGTTTCATCCTCCCAACCCCTTTCTCTTCGTCCGTGTTCTTTCTCTATGACTCCGCCCTCCTCATGCCTCTAACAGACCTCTAGACGCTGACTGCATCACAGTTTGTACGTCCAATTCATCTCTCTCTCTTAGACTCCAGACACGCTCATCAGACTGCCCACGTTTTGTGTCCATCTGGATGTCCCGGAAGCACCTCACACTCAGCATCTCACGAGGTGAAGTCCTCATTGCCCTCCAAGCCTGTGGACCCAACTCGTTGCCCTGTTTGGTGGGTGGATGCTGCTCAGCCAATTCCTGCCTCTCCTTGGTGCTTTGCATCTCATTTATGCTGGTCTTGTAGACTGTGTTACCCTTCTTCCACCATCTCCAGTCCACTGCCTACAATCTGGCTTAACCTTTCTTTTAGAAATAAATTTAGACTTCAGAAAGTTTACCAAAGAAGAGCAGAGGGCCCCAGTTTCCTCTCATACCAGCATCCTGCATCATCACTAGGTAATTATCGAAACTGAGAAATTAACCTTGGTACAGTTCTACTAACTAACGTACAGAACACAGAGTTCACCGATTTTTCCACTAGCCCCTTATTTCTGCGCCAGGATCCAATCCAGGATCCTATGTTGCCTTTAGTGTCTTCTTAGTCTCCTCCAGTCCTTGACAGTTCCTCAGTCTTTCCTTGTCTTTTGTAACCTTGACCCTTGGATGGAGCACTGTTCATTATTGTGTAAATATCCCACAGTTTAGGTTTTACTGATGTTTTCTCATGATTAGTATGAGAATTACTGCGACAGATGCCAGAGAAGTTACATGCCGCTCACAGTTCATGATATTAGCAGGTACATGCTGTCACTATGTGTCAGTAACCCGTGACGTGATGGATGTGTGATGTTAATGTAGTATTTGCTGGCAGTACCTGTTGTAAGGTTACTTTTTTCCCTTTAAGCATTTGGAGGGAGAGATATACCCTGTTTCTGCTTAAACTTTTGCCCATTAATTTTAGCATCAATCGACAGTTCTTGTGGAAGCAATTATTACTGTAGGCGTCTAACAGTGATTTTTCTGTTTCCCTCATTTGTTCCTACCTTTGTTAATTGGAATTCTCCTCCTCCTCCATTTGTGGATGCATTCAGTTATTTATTTATGTCAATATGGACTCATGGCTATTTATTTTAATCTTTGTTATTTATTTTGTTTCTCAGGTTGTTCCAACTTTAGTCATTGGTTGTTGACAGGAGTCAAGTTGGCCCCTCTAACTTTTTAATATGGACACATTCCCCTCTCTATTTGTAAGCACTTTATTAGTTTCTGGTGCCAGAAAATGCTGCAGACTCATCTTATGTTTTCTCTTCCCTGGAACCTAGCTGTTCTCTAGGGATCCCAGATTATTCTCACTGGAGAATGGTGTTTAGAAACCAAGTCTCAGGGCTCAGTGTGCTCACTGCTGCTGTGGGGTGATGGCATCTGGTCCTGCTCAGTGGGTGGGGCTGGGGAATACAGGTATGCACTGACTCCTGCGTGGGCCCAGCTCTCTCTCTCTCATCTCTCTCTCTA
Organism: Mesoplodon densirostris; assembly: GCF_025265405.1. Classification (NCBI taxonomy): domain Eukaryota; kingdom Metazoa; phylum Chordata; class Mammalia; order Artiodactyla; family Ziphiidae; genus Mesoplodon; species Mesoplodon densirostris. The sequence goes on along the minus strand of NC_082667.1, from coordinate 124,313,335 downwards.
TCTGCGTATATGTTTTAGGATCCCATAAGTCCATATTGATACCTCTGATTCTAACCAATACCACAGGGTTTATTCTAGTCTCCCTCTTTCTTTCTTTTAAACTTCTTCCAACAGTGACAAACCTGGCTCTCATTACCTACAATTTGTTTACTTATTCATTTAACCCTATTATGCAAATAAAACTATTTCAGAATTGAAATAATCCATTCCCCTATGAGGAAAAACAAGTACCAACTAGGCTATAATATTTAGGTATAGTTCTTTTGTTTTTATCCTTACCATAGGCTACTGCTTAAATTCCTCATTTCTCTGTGGCTAAACCACTGAAACTGGAATTCCTGGATTGTATTTTTCCACCTCTGATCTGTTCTTCACAAGACAGTCAGACTGATTCACCTAAAATAAAAATCAGATTATAATTCTCTGCTGCTTAAAATTCTTCAGTATGTCCCTTTAGCTCATAAGATAAGGCTCGAGGTTTTAGTATTGCATGTAAGTCCTTCCCAGTACGGCTCTTATCTTGTCATCTGGTCATTAGTTCTCTAGCTCCTTGCCTTTAACCTGACTCCAAATTCCCTGTATGTTTATTGATTGAAAAAAAGGATAAAGTCTTCTGATTAATAAAAATGCTCTGGGAGCAATAAGTCTATGATCGTTTTCCTGGGAGACAAAACAGAAAAGGGAACTTGGAAAAGAGAGAAAAGAGAGTTGAGGTTGAGTGTTTACTGTGGTCCCAGCACTTTCTGAAGTCTGTCTCCTTCAGCCTTCCTGGTCACTCTGAAGGTGGCACAGTTCATGGTGCAGGTATTGGAATCAAAACAGACCTGACTTCAATCCCAGTTGGCCACTTGCTAACTACTTCTGAAACCAAAGTTGGTGCTATTGCCCTTACCCCATGCTCTTTCCCTCGGAGGGGGTTAAGGTGGAGGGTCAGAGAAGGTGGCATTTGACCTGAGTCAGGAAGGATAACAAAGTCTCCACTGTGGGCACGTGAGCAGCTGAAAGAAATGCTCAGGAAAGGGCAAGGGGATTACCTATGAAACAAAGTCTGTATTTCAGTCTTTTCCCTGGCTACTCTTGTACATAGTTACTATGTACCTGTGTGCTGTGTGGAAAGTGACTTTGCAATATAATGTAGCGGAAAGGAAATAGAAATCAGAATTGGAATTTTCATTCTAGTCTCAGCTGTATTCCTGACGAGCTGTGTAATCTTGGTCATGCTGTTTCATCACCTTGAATCTGATTCTTCCTACCCAAAAACCTAGCAGCGGAATTTGCTGATCTCACCCCACTTCCTTCCCCTTGCTTGGGGACCATTATGCACTTTCTCCAGCCTCACCTACCACTGCTCATCCTGCTTTGCTGCCTCTGACATTTGTTTATTTTTACTTGCAAGTTGGACTTATAAATGCTGTGAGATGCGGTGCCAATTCAGAGATGGAGGAGGTGAAGGATGGTGGAGTGAGATAGAGGCATTCCCAGCTGTGGCCACTTGGCGACAGTGACCAACCACCCCAGCTTCAAGTCTGTATCATTCCCAGGCCACCGAGTGCTCTGAGAGGCATCCCAGCTGATCCTTGGTGTGGCAGTGCAGCTTCTACACTGACCACACAAATACTGCCCTGAAGTTGACCAGACAACTTTCAATTATAGGACTGCCTATTGTGTGGCCACCTGTATGTGCCTCTATTTTTTTTTTTTTTTTGTGGTACTTGGGCCTCTCACTCTTGTGGCCTCTCCCGCTGTGGAGCACAGGCTCCGGACGCGCAGGCTCAGCGGCCATGGCTCACGGGCCCAGCCGCTCCACGGCATGTGGGATCCCTCCAGCCCGGGGCACGAACCCACATCCTCTGCATCGGCAGGCGGACTCTCAACCACTGCGCCACCAGGGAAGCCCCACCTCTATTAAGGATAAAACCAGAAGGAGTAGAATGAAATTGTGGCAGGAAAAATCTGTGCTAATCATGGGGAGAAACTCTGATGTCAGGCAAATCATGAACCAGCATCAAATTGTGGGATATCCTTTTCTTTTTTCCTTTCATCATTTAACTGAACTGCTAGGAGGCAAGATAGACTAGATCACCCCCTTAAGGCCTGTTATCACATTTCATTAGATCAGATTTTTCTACAGTTGTACAACATTCGCAATTTTGCCATTTCGTGCTCATAAAACACTCTCCTCAGCTCTCAGGGAAATAGGGACCACAGCTTACAGGTAGTTACTACTGCCTATTGTAACCCGTTCTGTATGTTCAAAGCTTATAGTTTATAGCAATGTCATGACCCAAAATGTTTCATTATAAATTGAAGTCAAGGTCAGCTTTGGCTGAAGCAAAGCGTCATTAAACTTAGGCACCATTGTCATTTTCTTAACATAGTTGTGTTTAGGAATTGTCCTTGTTTTGAACTTTTGTATTGCTTCTTTTTTATTTAGGTCCAGGAAACTTCTGAATCATTTCCTGGTAGCATTGACAGCTTTCCTAGTATACTCAGATATACAGATACTGTTCTATTGACTTGTAATACAACCTGCAGACGTGATTCCCAGACCAAGGGCCGTTCCCCGACAGCTCTTTCCAGTGCCTGTGCCAGTTAAGGCTGTGTTAAACTACAGTGCCGCCAACTCAGTTATGTTGCAATATTTGAGAGAGCAGAAAAATACTCCAACAGTGATGAACTTTAAAGCACCTTTTCGGCTCTAAAAGGCTCTTCAGGCAATGCGCTGATGCTCTTGCCGTTGAAACGAAGATGTGAAAGTCCTTATTATTTAAGACTTCTAAACAAGCCAGATTTACCAATGTCGAATTACTGTTGAGTTGTTTGACCCCATATTTATGTCTCGTTTCCACAGCTGTTGGTAGGAGCTGCTGTAAATCAGGTTGGCATTGATCTTGGCTCCTGCTCGTGTAATTCTAAGAGGAGCCGTTGATGATCAACAGAAAAAGACTGCAGCTCCAAAGAGCACACGTGTAGGAGTCCCCAGGATGCCCTGGAAGTGTGTGGGTATTAATTATCAGGGGATAGGACAGGCAGACACCAGTGCACACGTAGGGGGAGGCACAAGGTCAGTCTACACAGCAGGAAATCCGAGCGTGGAGAGTGGTGAACTTTGGCCTTAGAGGAGAGATGAGGGAAGATGATGAGCGTGGTGTAACAGACAGTCACTTAAACGAGGGTCCCCAACCCCCGGTACTGGCCCGCGGCCTCTTAGGAAAGGGGCCGCACAGCAGGAGGTGAGCGGTTGGCGAGGGAGCGAAGCTTTGTCTGTATTTACAGCCGCTCCCCACCACTCCCCACTGCTCATATTACCACCTGAGCAATCTCCCCCACCCCTGTCAGTGGAAAATTTGTCTTCCATCCAACCAGTCCTTGGTGCCAAAATGGTTGGGGACCACTGACTTAAATGATTGATTTAATTAAAAGTAACTGTGTGTCCATGTGCAAGGCACTTAAATGATTCTCACACTCAGCCTCCATACCTCATGGCACTTCTGTTTGCGTTCTCTGCTTTCTCAGCTGAAGGGAAGGGAAGGCTCTTCACCTCCTGGAGGGCTTTGCCCATTTCACATGCAGAGAAACTGTTTCTGAGCTGGTCATTGTCCCCACAGTCAGCATCCCTGCGCCGTGTGGTCCGCTGTGAGGGGACGGGAGCCCACAGGTCCGGAGAACGATATGGTAATAAGTATCCCTTGAGTCCCTCTAAGACAGTGACTGTGCATTTTGCTTCATGTCTCTTACTTAATTCTCACAAGGAGGATTTTTCTTTCTGGATGGGAACAGGAGAAACAGGGAATGGTTGTGAGGAGGGGGAGCAGAGTTAGGATTCAGACTCTGCTTATTACCCTCTGCAGGAAAAGCTCCAGTTGGAGTGGGGTGTGAGTCCATTGGAGCTTCAGGGCCTCCAGACTGAGGCTGGCTGGCAATTCCTAGCCCAGGTCTCGGTGTAGGGGTTCTCCTTCCACATAAGACAGAGTTTAGGAAATTTGGTTGTAAAGCAAATTGTGAGAAGTGAATCCTATTCTTCTATCAGTTCCCATTATGTAATTTAAGATTCATTGTTATTAGGGAAGACCCCTCACAGGTGTTTGGATGAGGGCCGAGTTGGGTGAGGGTTCAGGAAGGTGCTTCAGGGAATTTGTTGTTCACCCTCATGGCGACGTCTGCACCCTTAATTGATTCCACTATAGCAGTGGGTTCAGGGATTTCAGGTTGCTTTTCTTTCCAGAAAGCCTGGCATTGAACGGCTAAGTGAACGGTTCTGGAATCCAAGTGCAAGTTGTGGAGTTAGTTACACACTCTCTCTGGGTGCTGCTTCTGCTTCTGGAACATGAAAATCCTACCAGTTGCCAGTTCCCAGCCCGCTGTGAAGTGCTCTGTGTGGTGTTGGCTGTGTGCTGAGTTTATTCTGTGAGTTTTGTGGCTCGTCAGGTCTTTGGTATTCTTCAAGGAAAGGGGCCAGGACGCTGAGTTCCATAAATACTAACGTGTTCATTTTCAGGTAGTTTGTTGCCCTCTTCTTATCTTAACGATGAAGGGGTTAGATTATAGTGCACATGAGCTTCATTTCCCAACAGACATCTGCTGTATTTGTGAGTAAAATGTGTCATACCGGTGGGCTGCAGAGTCATACCTCACTTGTGGGCTCAGCTGGCCACACACCGTTCCTCTTTGTGTGAACATCTCTAATTTTCAAAGAGTTTTGTAAACTGGAAATGACAGTCCTCAAATCTATCACCTCTATTAGTTAAAAATTTTACACCTAAACCTGACTGAGAAAGACTCATCCTCACACTCGCTGTTCTCATAGTTTTCAGGATGATAACAATGATGTTTTCAGTCTCTCATTGTTCACTTTTTTTTTTTTTTGCGGTACGTGGGCCTCTCACTGTTGTGGCCTCTCCCGTTGCGGAGCACAGGCTCCGGACGCGCAGGCTCAGCGGCCATGGCTCATGGGCCCAGCCCAGCTGTGGCATGTGGGATCTTCCCAGACTGGGGCATGAACCCGTGTCCCCTGCATCGGCAGGCAGACTCTCAACCACTGCGCCACCAGGGAAGCCCTCTCATTGTTTACTTTGACTTCAGGGATAACACAGAGAAACTTGCCACAGCGTTATTTTCTTTGGGGACTCTGTTCTGCAACTTTCCTTTTACTCAACAGTGCCCTCTTCCTGTTTTTGTTTATGCATACCTTCTAGAGTTCTCCTTTTCCCCAAATTCCAAGCTGCTCTCTGACCAATAATTGATGCTAAACTGTGCATGACTGATACCAGCTCATCAATATCAGGTCAGGGTCAATCTCAGAACACAAATGGTAGCACATTTTCTAAAAGTCTCATTCAGCATCCTGCGGGATTCACACATCCACTGTGATGCAATTATTTTTTAACATAAGAAATGTTTTATTTGCTAATAATTAATGTTTGCCATTTTAGACAAAGCAAATACTAATATATGTGAGCCAAAAGATATAAACAGAGTCCACAGAAGAAATTGCAGGGAAATACAACGTGTACCTTGGATTTAGTACAGATGGCATTTTCATCTTACTGATTCACAAAGATTAAAGAAAAGCGAACTTCCTTGTCAGTGATTTTTTTTTTTCTTTCTTTGTTGGGAAAACTTCTGTCATAAAATGAAAGGGCTTTATTTTGTTTACTCTTCTTAATAGTTTTTCAAGGGTTCAATATAGATTGAAAAATGCCACTCACCTCCATCCACACTGAAAATCTTTATTAATAGCATGTGGGTCAAAGTGTTCTTGGTGAGGGAAAAATCATAATTATTGAGAAATTATTAAGAAAATGATATGATAGTGATGCAGTTATTAATAGGACCCAAGTGTTCTTTGTTTTCTTGGTAGATGGTCTGGTTCTTTTATTTAGTGAAACTCTGAAGAACCAACAGGCCACCTGCAATGCCACAGGTGACTGGCAGTCAGGAAACCCTCCAGCTCATCCTCTGCACTCTGGATGCAGTAGGTCATGGAGGCGGAGACCATGTGAGCACAGGCACATCTCTGTTCGTTTTGTCTTCTCGTGCCGTATGTATGATTGCCTCCTGATAAGGACGTCAGTTGTACTTGCTTAAACACGTTCCAAGAGCCACTTTCCCCTATGCCGGCTTCCACTTCTGTTTCTTCATTGTCATTCCTGTGCACCGAAGGGCCTCACGTCCATTCCCCTCTTTGCTCCAACTTCATTATCCAAAAACAGACATCAGTGTATTGACTTCAGAGTTGCATTTTCTTTATTTTTTATTTTTGCTTACTTCCAATTGTTTACTTATTTGCAAATTCTTCATAACCAAGATCAGACCAGGTCATCCAGTATTTAGGTCTCTGGAACAGTAATCAGTGTGCAAGCACACCCCTTTCTTGAGGAGGAGTGTTCCTCAGCTGGGGAGCTGGAAATTCTCGTATGCTCGCAAATTGTCTAATCGTCCCTAAGCTGCTTACAGTTCAGTAGTAATAGAGAAGGGAAGGGCTTCGGGTGATCTTTCCTAATTAAATTTATTTAAATGAATTTCCATTGCTCCATCCCACTGTGTAAACTCAGATCCCTTTAACATGTGAGAATCTCATCTGATCAGCTCAACTCACAAGAATTTACATTCAGAGGTTAGGTGGACATTTTTCTATTAGCCCAAGGAATAGAGTCAGGAATTCTAAGTTCCATGGGATTTCAGAAATACTGTAACACATATTTTAAACCAAATTTAGCAGTTAACATGGAGTAAGACAGAGGTGAGATGAGATCGTCCTTCCACCTGACACGGGAACATTCCCATCATGTCCTGTTCACCTGGATGATCCCTGTGTATTCTCCCATCCTGCCCTAAAAGGTACCTGTGTGAACACTTCACTAGGTTCGAACTCCAGCTCAAATCACATCTCTTTATGGAGCTGTTAACAGTGATCTCAGCTCACAGTGGACTGTCCCTTCTCGTAATGTTTCTGGCACTTACAGTCAGCATCATACAATTCAGCACAAAAAAGCCTTGGTTTGTCCTTTGATTGGTTGAGGTCTTCCACAGCTTTCCAAACCTTCTGTGTCCCCAACGAAATTCCACATGTGGAAGAGATCTCCCACTGCTTGCTTTTCTCCAGTGCGTAGTATGTACTGATTTATACTCAAGCATATTTGCTACTTGATTCATATAACTGCCGGCTGTGAATCCTAAGGATATTATTGGCTGGAATGATTAACTTGTTTTTTTTTCAAAACGCATCTTCCTGCTATTCCATTTATACTCAGCACCCAGATTGAATTGCTTCCTGAGCGATTGTTTCCCTATCCACCCCCCCTCCCCACCCCAGCAACATAAATGTGCACAAACAAGCAGTTATTTTCTCTAAAGGAACCCATGGACACTAAGCTGTGTGTCAAGAGATCGTTTTAAATGGGCCTCCAGCTTCCCTCTTCCAATCTCATCAAATAAGTTCATGTAGATATTTCCTCTGAAATAAAACCTCATTTGAAACCTAAACATATGGAACATGCCCCTCATACCTACCAAAAATTCTCAGTGAACGAATTTTGGAAATCTGGGCTGGGAATTAAGATCTTTGTTAATTTCAAGACAAGCCCCAGATCAGTGTTTTGTGGGTGAGGCCAGATCGAAAACCTCATTTTTAAACAACATATGTCTCTGCACAAGTTCTCTGCTTCAGCCAACCAAAGCAGTTCCTTATTTCCCAAATTTGGACAAAAGATTGTGAGCAAATTATTTCTAAAATGACAGAGTATTTTTCTTCTCAACCTCAAATACTCTGTACTGCTTGCCTGCTGTAGGCGTGGCATTGTGTTAATTGTACTGAGCACGAAGGGACAGAGATTAAATACCATCCAGTCAAGGGTGACTACATGACTTACGGCCAAATTAGAAGTTTTGAGAGTGAAAGGGGAGCTGTTATAATTATGCCAGGATGACAGGCATAGACTGGGACTTGCAGGGAAATTCTGGATGTATGGTTACCCTATACATTTGTGTTAGTTTCTTATGGATGCTCTAACAAAGTACCATAAACCTGGTGACTTGAAACATCGGAAATGTATTCTCCTACTATTCCGGAGGTGAGAAGTCCAAGATCAGTAATACTGGGCTGAGATCTACATGTGGGATGGGCTGTGCTCTTTGGGGACAGTAGGGGAGGGGCTGTTTCTTCCTTGGCCACCTTCTGGTGACCACCAGCATCCCTTGGCTTGGGACGGTGTCATTCCATTGTCTGCATCTGTGGTCACAAGGCTTCCTCCTCTTGTTCTTTATGAAATCTCCCTCGGCCTTCCTCTTATGAAGGAAACATGTGAGGGCATTTAGAGACCTCAGGATAATCTAAGATAATCGCTCCATCTCAAAATTTTACCTTGGTCACATCTGCAAAGACCCTTTTCCCTTATATAAAGTGATATTTATAAATTCCAGGCACTAGGACCTGGTATCTTTGGAGGCCATTGTTCTGTGTACTCACCTTCTCTGCCCTTCCAGTCTTTGTGATATTACTAAGAGTGAAAGTACACACTCGAGGAAGTAGAAGCACATCAGGAAGTACACACGACTCAGTGCCGCGGGAGGGCATGGGCGGCACTGCATGTGGAAGACACAGAAACCACGTGAGCCTGGGGCAGCCTTACCGTAAGGCATAGACGGGATTTAGAAAGTGGTGGGAGAATGCGTTCCAGACAGGCGCAGCCTGAGCAGAGGTTCGGGGGAGGGGACAATCCTCGATGTCTGGGAGACACAAAGGAGAGGGCTCTGGCTGGAAAGCAGAGTCTGTCTTCGGAGCAGCGGGGGTGCGTTTGGAGTTAGGCTGATGTCAGGATGGGGGTCCTGCCTTACACCAGGCTCTCCACACTCCCGTGTTGTGTTCATCCTGAAGCCCTTTCTCTTCACCCTCTCAGTTCATCCTGTTTAAATCTCCATGATTCATCTTTTTGTTTCCCTTTGATCGTTTTTGCAACTTTGCTTCTGCGTCCTTTCCGAGTCCCACCCATCCTGTCCTGCCGGGATGATGTCTGCATCTCTGCACGACTGTTCTTACTAGATCCACTTTGCAGGTCTTGTGTGTTCCACTGTGAGCTCTTGGAAGAAAGGGCCCTGACGTGCATCTGTGTCTCCAGTACCTCATGAGCATAGGGAGTAACCTACAGGAGGTGCATTTTGAGTGAAGAGGCGTACAGATTTATACCAAGGACACGAGACTCCATCAAAGGTCTTTGGTGATTGTAATAGCAGTGGTGGTATTTGGTTTTTGTCAGGCAGTGATTCCCTCTCATCTATCAAATATGAGTTTGGAACTACGTAGACCCCATCTGGGGCCTTAGAGTTTTACCCCTTAATCTACTTAGGAGCAAATACTGAAATCATCCTTATTAGAAGCTATATACAGTATGTGCTTCCTAAAGATATTCAGAGGTAATATAGATGATTTTCCCTCTGTCAGTTTCAAGCATATTTTTTCTCACTTCTTCCTTCATATTAAGCCACTTTCATAATCTACCCATTTTCTCTCGTTCTGCCTTCAGGCAGTTGGGAAATAAGCGATCGGCTGCTTGGTCTCGATGGCCTGCAAGTGCTAGGGCTTCTGGTTGCCGTGACGAAAGGTGACTTCAGAAGAAATGAGCTGTCTGCCCATTAATAAGCAAGGCGATGCTCGTAAGCTGCGTTGCCTCTGTCAGGCGCCCAGATCCGACCCCAGCAGCTTCCATTAAAGCAGGGGATTAACCGCTGGTGCAGCCCCATGGAAGGAACCAGAGACAGTTCCTTGGGTCCCAACAACAAATTACCTCTGAATCAAACCTCTGATTAATAGCCCCACACTTGCTGCTCTGCTTTGCATAATTAAGTTTCATGGAGTGTTACAATTAACAGCCGTGCCGTCACCCAGGTAGAAACAGCCACCATTTATTTGGCCAGCAGTGCTGGAAAGTGCTGGGTGGTGAAAAAGAAACATTTGTGAGGGGATTAGGTGCATTCTGGGTCATAAATTGAATAAGGCTATAATTACCTTCTAATAAAAAGCTATAAACATGATGATCCCATGATACTACCCCAAAGTCGCATTCTATTTTTTTCTGCTGCTGCGGGTCACAGCACTACCTTCCCTGGTCAAATGCCAGCCATGGCCTGAGACACGTGTTGGTCTGCGTGGAGGTGGATGGCCCCCACTTTCTGAGATTCTGTGGCCTTTCTGAACTTCCAAGGTGTAGCTTGTTTTGTGCCATTTATTTTAGCTGCGTTTGTTATCACGCAAGGAGTCAGACGTGCAGTGTACATGTCAGGTAAGCTTCAGACTCTTGGAATTACCCGGGAAGAAAGCCAAGGTGTCATTAGAAGTGCTGGGATGCAGCAGAATGCTGGGCATTTCATTGTTGGTGAGCAGGCCAGGAATTAACCATCCATCAATACCGGGGGATTAAAATATTACACACGACCAGAAAATACTCCTTTTAGAGTTTTTTTTTCCCTGTAAAATGACATTTCTCGAACACAGTTATTCCCTTGACCAATATTATTTAGCTATTAAGGCAGATGGATCAACAGTAGCCACCAAAGAGATGATTTCTGCCGTTCTAATCAAGTCTTCTTTGGATCAACAGACGTAAAGGAATGAATAATAGCTCCTCCTTTTATGGAGTTTCTCGAGTGTCGGGTACTTTTCTGTGCTCTCTCCTTGTACAAATGTATGTAACGAGGAACTCGCTGCCGGATCAAGGTAGAGCTGTGGTCAGCTTTACCTCTTCCTGCCATTCTTACCTCGTACTCCTTTTCCTCTCTCCCTCTTCCTCGGTTTGCTCATCCCCTCCTGCTGCTTCCTTGTTTTCCCCTTTCTCTGCAATTCTTCTTAGCTGCCCGTATGTTATGTCTGAGATTCAGTCGAGCGCAAGCAGTAGGAAACCAGGGAACCTGAAGTCCAGTCCTGGAGCCGTCATTCTCCATGAGCGTGATTTGGGGCGAGCTGAGTAATTAAATTGGGCCCCTGGTTACTTATTCTAAAATGAGAGGAAGAAGAAGGATGTGGGAGGAGGGGGGAGGAGTACAAGGGTGCAGGAGGGGGAGGAGAGGAGGTGATCATACCTGTGCTTCCTACAATAAAATGTTGCCCTGAGACTCTGAAGATATAGTATCTGTGAAAGCCTCTGCAAATGGTATAGAACTCTACAAATGTCACGTCACTTGTTTTTGCTAACCTCCTGATAAATATTTTCAGGATTTTTACTAGGATTTAGAGCCAGGCACATTTGGAAGAAAAAAAAAAGAAGGAACACAGAAGCCATGCTCTGGACAAATTGTGCTTCTCATTCTACACTTACCAGGAGAAAAATGATGCCACTCCTTGCTAAAAAGCCATTTGTCTTGCAACTTTCTATAATGAACAGATTTTGGAATAAATACCATGTAATCGGCAATGACAGTTCTCTCATTTCTTTTTTATTAGTTCAGTCTTCTCAGCATCTGAACCACGTAGCTCCAGAACCTCCATTATCATTAAGGCAGTAGGGTTGCCTGAATTTCCCCTGGCTTTTGGCACATAACAGAGTCCCCAGCCTGTCTCTTGTTACCAGGCCCACATCTGGCTGCTAAATGCACCTGGCTAAGGACGCCAGGTTGGAAAAGAAAGCAAACAGCGAGCTGCTTGCCTTTTACAACAATATGCCCTTCTCCCCACCGACCTTTACCTGGGTGCATTTGAAATCCGAGTCCGACTTAGAGCTTGTGGGGAGTTTGAGTTATGTGAAACATCCCTTCGCTTAAAATAGATCATCTCTATGGAACACAGTGCGGTTGTCAACACTAACTCTCCTTTCTCTCTGCCCTTCTCCCTTTGTCTCTCCCTAGGTAAGTGCTGTTTGATTATTGTTTTGAGCATCTTCAAGAGAGAGCTCAAGGCCGGCCCAGTTCTTGGTCTCATGGGAAGGAAGTCTTTGGCCAGTTTCTGGCCATCCTGCCTGGTGGCTCCTGCAGCACGTGGGGTGCACGGAGGTATGGCTGTTTGCTGTTGCTGGGTTTGTGTCTGCTCGTGGTAAAGGGAATGTGAGTGTTGGATCAGCATCAACCATACAATTAAGAGATATTACTGGGGGCTGAGTGCCAAAAGATGGTCATTTCACCTCTGGAAGTCATCTCGTTTTATGAGTGCTCATGAATTCTATGTTAATCTATTTACTAAAAATGGACTTCATAAAATAAGTGAATTATAACAATTTCATTTCTACTAAGGGCTTCACAAATAATTTTTGCCTTTTGTTAAAAGAAGAACACAGGGTTGAAATATATTTTGTTGATGTACCGGTTGGGTACATGACTGGGTTTGAGGAAAGCCAATCCATTCCTTATTCCCAGATGATGGCATTCGGCGTGCTTGAACATATAGTTGAAATATCATATGAAATATTAAGAAAATAAAAGTACAGAGGGGCCACGTTTGATGTAATTCTGAGGATGAAAATTATACATATTCCTTGTGTCTGTAACTTTTGGTGCATTGAGTCATTGTTCTGTAAAATGTACTGCAGAGCTGTTCTACCAACTGTAGGGTCAGAATCATTAGTGGAATTGTTGAGAGGGTCATTAGACTCGTCAGTCTCAGCCCAGAGCACCTGGAGGGGGTCTTCTCTTCAGGTTGTGAAGGTCAAACATGGGCTGATGGCAATGACTAACTCTGTACCAGGAATAACCATGATGGTATCACAGATGCTTAACTACAGACCTCAGTCTACATAGAATACAGATGTGATTGCAGTGTATTGAGTATTTCTACTAGAAATCCCCCTGGTCTGCTAAACTGATGGAAACTTTAGGTATGGCTAAAGGAAATCTCTCACGCTGAATTAAGAAGACATACTCTTTCTTCGTCTCACTAATTCTTGATCAATAGCTGACACTTTTTACATTTCACGATAAGTCTGTTGTTCTCTTTATATGGAGCATCCCTGCCTACTTGTTAAAAGACAGTTTTCAGAAAAGGTAAAATGATGGTTCATATACAGATACAAAATGAACAATATTTTATTTAACTCATTATTCATAAGGAAACCAGGCGATGTTATATATGTTTTGAAAGAGAAGTCGAAGACATACAAATGTATATGGGTTAAAGGAATATTGAAACCAGCTTCCAAATGGATGGGAAACTGGCTTTTTTTGCGGTGTTGGGAAGGGGGAGTTGACTGAAACTGCAACAGACAATTTATTTCCATGTCTATAGACAGAATTATTTTTCTTGGCTATCAATTATCTATAATTTACAGAGTTGTAAAATAGCTCACAGGCAATGAAAGGCTGGGATGAGGTAACCCAGTGGGGTGTGCTCGAGACAATGCTCTGTTTTCTATTAGAGACACCCAGTGATCTTTTCTGCTTATTTCTAATTTCCTTACGGTGATCTTTTCTGCTTATTTCTAATTTCCTTCCATACTCGAGTGTGAATTTTAAAATAGGAAGTCATCATCTACCCTATTTTCAGATTCTAACTATCTATGTTCCTATTTATTAAAGTTCAGATCTGTGCCAATTCTGGAACTTCAGATGGTACAGCCTGCCTTCGATTTTGGAAACATGCCTACCTTCATTTTCTGTGACTTCCCTGAAATGCCTGGCTTTACCACTGCTATAAAAGAAGCTTTTAGTATTTCCCTAAAAAAAAAGTACAGATTCTGAAGAAACATTTGCTCCATGAACTAGATCTTGACAGTTCTGCATTAGTTAGATGTTGTTTATTCTTTGGTTATTTATGAAGGGATGTTGTCAAAGTGCCCCTCCAGTGGAAGGAATTGGATTTAAACTTTCCATTTGCAATCGCTTTGTCCTTGAAACACGTTTTGTCCACGTTAATTCATCTTCCTAAGTGGTGGCATCCCGCGGATCTCACGTGGGATTCACGTCGACGGGAGTAGATGTGGCCACTGCACATCATCTTAGCTAAGTGATGGCTTTCTCCAAGTGTGGACATGCTTCAAGGGGTCTCATTCACCCACTTGGGGGCACCTCCCAAAGCGAGCAGGGACCAGAGGGGAAAAGTGCTCAGTCTGATGGGGAGGAGAGAGCAGGCATCACCCAGGCGAGGTTGGTTGGCAGGACGCCTCCTCCGTGGGGCACGATGGCTTCAGCCCCAATCGCCAGCACCAGGGGAGTTGGCTCGTCTGCCCCAGTCCATGGGTGGGATCGCCTCCTGCAGATGCATGAGCGTTGTTTCCCTGAGAGCCCGTTTGCCTCTGCAGACCCTGCCGCACGCTGTTGTCACTGATGAGAATCGCCCTCAGTGGTCCAGAGCTGAGGCAGCACATGGACCCAGGCGGTGGCTTTTTCGGGAGAGGCGGTGCCTCTTTCCACCACTTCCCAGAAAATCATGTCATTTTCACTGTCAGCAGCGTTCACTGAGATTTCCCTAACTCCTGTCACATAGAAGATCCAGCTGTGCCCCTGAGAGATTTGGTATAGGTGCCCCTATACCATTTGCAGGAAAGACCCGTTCCAATATTTTTCTTGTGCACAAACCATCTGGATGTTTCTTTTTTTTTTTTCTTTGAGACTTTTTTTGAGGGTGTAAAGAGGAAGCTCCCAATGAGAGCAGACTCCTCAGCTGAGACGTCCCACTGGGCTCTACCCTGATGGGCACCTGTGTGCTGTTGGATGCACCATGTGGGCTTCTTTTGGAGTGCTGGACCCGCCATGAAATAGATCTCAGCCTTGAGCTTTACTTCTTTGGCTAAATTAGAACGAGAAGGTTTAGTTTACTTGACTAAGATGATAAAGACGGCCGTTGGTGCACTTTAACTCAGATCTGTTTACTCTTATTTCTTTGATTCTCCATGGCACATGTGATGTGAAGGAAAGAATCTGAACATTAGTTGTTTATTGTTTAGTAGCTGATTTTTACTGCCAGTTGCATGATAGGCCCCAGATCTCTAAGAATTACCTATCAGACATCCTCAGGATGAGGACCCATCAGCCTGAAGTCTGTTCACTTTCTTAAGGGCTCATGGAGTTCTGAGATAATTAGCTTTCTGGCTTTAAATTATAAAGAACCAATACGTTTTGTAAATTAAAAAAATATGACCACAGATGCTACCTTTTTCTCTCCGCTGTGCACCCACCTGGATCACAGAGGGTTTGTGAGACACAAAGATGATGGTAAAGAAGTAGGGGTTGAATATAGGGGGCAAAGGAGAAAAGCACGGGGTGTTGATTGTGACTGTGGTTTGTGCATGTTTGCTGGGCCGAGTCAGTCATGCTGTGTCCTTCCTACCTTCCTGTCCCCAAAGACTACCCAGATTGAAAAACAGCTGAGTTTCAGAGCAGACTTCTCCGAGATTGAGACAGGTTTTTCAGGGTGGCCGCTGCACCTGTCCCCGTAGCTTGCCTTCCTGTCTCCCTCTGCCCTCTCAGCATCCCCTCCTCCCCACCCTGCAGTCCAGAGAAGAACAGCCCCGTGTGTAAGCTTTAGCTGCCCCTTGATTTCTAGAACCGTGATGCGAAGTCGCACGTAGTCTGCCAGGTGGTGGGGAGTGAGCCGGAGCCTCCTTCTATAACCCTCTGTGGCTCGTTCACCAAATGGCCCTTTTCCTCGAGTCCACATATTAACTCTGTCCAGCAGGTGCAGTAAGGTAGAAATAAAACAGGGCATTTGGAAAGCAGTCTATTAAGTCGCATTTTGGAGCCAGGTGGAGGGGCCCTGGTGGAAATGAGCATCATAGTAACCGCGGCTGCATGGCCCTGCTTCCGCTCCTCCTCAGCCCTGGGGAATTGGAGCAGGGCACCGGGCTGCTGTCATTCCAATTCAGGCTGTGATCACTATGATGATTTCCCTTCTGGCATATGTATCAAACTCTATCTTTTTATTTATTGTGAAAACAACTAAATAATATTGAAAGGATCACAGCATGGTCACTGTGTTACACGTGGAGTGAAAAGACAGGGATTCTTAGAGGGAGGTGGGGCAATTTTGAACCTCTAGGAGATTTTCCGGGTGTTGGAAAGGAATGGAGAAGCCACAGTGGGAAAAAGCAATATTGCATCTCTATCGCAATGAGCTTTTCTAGGAGCTGGAAGCGGCATTATTACTCTTGGAGAAAAGAGCTCTCTCTTTTTTCCCCTCCCTTTTGATTTAGACTTCTGTGAGCCAAAGTGTTCCGTGTTTTAATGGTCTGTTTTAAAGATGGAAAGGGCCCTTATGTGTCAGAACACAAGCCTGTCCCAGCCAGCACGGGGCTTTGTTTGATTAGGAGGCTTGTTTGGGATAGATGATATTTTTATAGCCTCTGCTTTGCTTCACCGATGGCCATATTGATGTGGCTCTCCAGGATGGGCCTAATAAATAGTTTCTAGAGCCTCAAGGCCATTCTCTGGGTTGATCCACCACTGAGCCTTCCCCGACTGAAAACCGAATGTCCAGAGAGCTGGCTTCTTGCCCACAGCTGGCCACAGGCCAGGGGAGGAGATCTGGGGGGGTGTGAGCTCGTGGGCCTTCAAAAGAGCCACCGGAACTTTCCTGTGAACATTTCAGAAGAGCAGCGGGAGTGAAATGCCGAGACGGGGTGTTTCATCCACGTTGTTCACTTTGCGCTCAGATGTCGTGGCTGCCAGGAGGGCTGGGGCTCAGGAGAGCAGGGGACAAACCCTCCCAGGGCGGTTGAAGCTGCTGTGATCTTACCATTTGCCAGAAAATCAAGAGGGAGCAGGGGGATGGTGGGAAGATGGTGAATGAGATGTGCTGGGGCAGAGGTGGTGGGCGGTGATGGAGAGGAGGGGCCCTCACGGGCAGGCGGGGCCTGGATGCCCTTCAGGGCCCGGAGGCGGTGGATGCTGGCGCTCTGGGGAAGGACAGGCTGTGCCCGTTGGGGACGCCCTATGGCAGCATCCTGGCGGCGGTGTGGGGTGGGAGGTGGGGACCGGCGGGGGTGAGGACAGTTGATGAGCGCAGGCCTGGATGGATGGAGTGCCTCTGGGGTCTGGGTGGAGCATGCCTCACCCCTGACCTTGGGAGCATCTTTGCTGGGACAGCAGCCGTACCAGTAGCTCTCCATGCAGCATCTTGTTTAATGCTCACATAGTATCATGATTTTGCAGATAAGGAAGTAGCCTCAGAGAGGTTTACAGAACAAACAAAACAAAAACACAAGGGAACAACATCAAAACCTGAAAACTTGCCTTGCAGCGCTTCAGCTGGTAAGGGGCGGGACCGGGCTTTGTCTGACCCCGTGTGGCTGAGGAGCCCTGGTGCTGTATTCCAGCTCAGTGTGCCGCTGCCGGTGAGACGTGAGTTTTCACACTTGGGGCAGCACCCTTGCCCTGGGTCCCCGCCGCTCCAAACACCTGAGCGTTTCAGTCTGGCGGCGGAAAACACCTCGAGTTTGAGGGTTCGAGACTTATGAAAATTCAAGTGTCCCGAGAGAGAACAAGGAAGCTGCTGTTTATTCTGAAAAGTCCGTTCCTTAGTCACAGCAGTAGTTGAGAACAGTCTCTCTCAGACCCTGGTGAGAGTGGAAGGTCTTCGAAAGCCCTTGCGGAGGGTTCGGGGAACTCAAGGCGTGGAGCGTGTGCACGCGCGGGGCAGCCTCCGTGGCCTCGCGGGGCTGTCTGTTAACCGCTGTGCCCCTTCTGTTAGCCCTGGGCACACGTCCTGGTGCGTCCACCGCAAACCAGCCGCAGAAGCCCACCCGGCATGCGTGCGGGTGTCTGCAGCTGCCTCGGCGAAGCCGCCGGGGAGCCGATGCACAGGGCGGCCCTCACCGCCCATCACTCATCATCCGGTCGCCCCCGCAGCTGCTAAGACGCTGGCCTCTTCCTATTGGCGCTCTACACAGGGCAGAGTGAACTAGCTCTTGTAGCTTTTGTTTGTTGATTTATTGCAGTCAGAATCACCCTAGGCCGCGGGGACAGGCCAGCAGGTGGCTCGAGTCACAGGCTCCACCCTCCCTCCTCTGGCACTCACCGCTCACTCCCTTTGAACCCAGCTGTGACAGTGCTCCCCGTCCGTCATCAGGTGCTCCCCTGCAGGTCTCTGGGGATGCCCACGTGCACCTGCGCGCCGCAGTAGAATGTTGAGGTGCTGCAGTCAGCAGGCTTTCCTGGGGCTTCTGTTCTAGGAGTGGCCTTTGTTACTGTGGCGGGAGGGCAGGTCGCCTTGGTGGGTCGGGAAGGAAAGGCTCTGGGAGCCGGAGTACCGGGACAGGGGGTCTCTGAGGTCTTGCCAGGTGACTCCCACACCTGCACGGCGGTCGGGTGGCCTGATCAGAACAGCACAGAGTGAGTGGGTGGAAACCTCCCCCCCACCCCAAGCTCTTGGAGACCCAGCATTCCCACAGTTGTCTTTTGAGGAGAGAGTGGCCAGCAGGCTTCTGTGGGCCCTAGAATTTGGGAATGGCCAAGGGAGAGGAAACAAGGGCATTAACTCACCGTGGGGACCTCGGGGAAGCCAGCCCCCATCACTAACTCCGGCTCCCTTTCTCTGTGAACAGAGGGTAGCAAAACAGGCCCTGCTCGCTAAGATTGAATTGATGGTAAAAATGTGTAAATAAACATCATTTCAAGTCAAATGAAATTGCCATCAAAATGTAAAGAAGAAGCCTGCAGTGATGCATATTTATCTAATCATTCATTAAAGTTTCTTAAATCAGTGTCCGTTATCCAAAACAAACAAACAAACAAACAAATAATATCAACCTAATCCTCTATTTGTTATACCCTCATTTCAACAAAAGCAAACACCACCATCTAGGAAAATTCTGGTTCTCGTTATTTCTTATCCAGATTACTGCTGCAGTGTCCTACCCATCCAGTGCATTTCCCACACGTCCATGATAGTGTCCTTTGGAAGAGTTCAGCCAAAGCAAAGTGCGCCATGATGCGCCCAGCCTGTTTGTGGGATGATGCTTAGCTGAGTCCTCCAAGTACAGAGCATCCAGGGCTGACACTGCTCCCCGTCCCCACCCTTAAAATTCCCAAGAGAGATAGGCTAAGGGGCAGAGTTAGGCAGGTGCACACTCTTCATTTCCACGAGTCTTTGGCTTGAACCCTGATG
This sequence comes from Mesoplodon densirostris, assembly GCF_025265405.1. Classification (NCBI taxonomy): domain Eukaryota; kingdom Metazoa; phylum Chordata; class Mammalia; order Artiodactyla; family Ziphiidae; genus Mesoplodon; species Mesoplodon densirostris. The sequence goes on along the minus strand of NC_082667.1, from coordinate 124,294,317 downwards.
CGGTCAGTCTCCTGTGAGCTGGCCGGATGGTCTAGAGCAGAAGTCTCAACTCTGGCTGCTCACGAGAATCACAGGAGAGATTTGAAAAATCAAAACCAAAGAAAAACAGTGGTTCTCAGGGCTCTTTCCCTTGGAATTCTGATTTAGTTGGTCTGGGGTAGAGCCCGGGCATTAAAAGCTCCCAAATGACTTTAATTTCCTTCCAGGGCTGAGCACCACGTAGGTAGGGGATCCTTTTGCCTGGGCTGCAGCGTCGTGTAGATCCCAGAGGGTCTTTCCTTCCTCTTTCCCCTAGGCTGGCACCTGCGCCTGGCTCCTCTGTCTTTCTCTCTCTCTCTCTTTTTTAAGCACTTGAGAGGCAGTAACCACTTTGGTAGCATGGATGCTGAGGAACTTGTCAGCCTGGTGGCCTGTAGGGTTTGCCCAGGGCCCCGAGCTGCCTCATGCAGGGACAGTTCCCAGCAGGAATATTTCCAGGTCGGTGCAGCCTCTCCAGGCTCTAGGAAGCAGGCGAACAGAGAGAGGCAGAGTGAGAACAAGGCGCTGGGCTGGGCTCCTGTCCAGCAGCTTCTCGGAGCTCCTCTTTCTCTGCCAACTTAGCCCCCTGGAAGAAGGAAGCCTAAGGGGAGCAGAATCCCTCAGCGAGGTTTGCATCTTTAACCCCTTCAGCTCCCACAGGAAGCTGCACTCCTATCACTGTTGCCCAATCAGATGCCTAGAATTTACCCAATAGAGGGAACCAGGCTGGAACAGAGAGGTCAGCCAGGACAGAAGGACAAGTCCGTCCTTAAGGAGGCAGCAGCCGGATGGTGGAGGACAAAGCCCGTCGGATCACAGCCTCCCGACCACTTCGCCTCTCGCAGGATGCTCCCCAAATTCGGGAGGCGGACAGGGAGGCCCTCGGGCGTCTGAGGGCTCCTTCTCCTCCAGGTGGTCTGTCTGGCCGTCCCCTGGACTCGCCCAGGTAGGTCTCTGCAGGGTGACTGCCTCCTCATGGGTCGCCCTCACCCTCTGCCTTCTCCTCCTTCCCGGTGGCCTGGAAGCGCCCGCCCCAGGGCTCCCCCTCTGGAAAGCCTTCCTGCCTCTGCAGGTCGGTAGGCCAAGAGCTGCCCCTGGGTTCCCATGGGGACCTCGAGCACTGCTCCCAAAGAATATGTCACACCCCACTTTGCCTATTCATTTGTTGGTATTGACTGAACGTTTTGGCAAAAGAAACTGGTCAATGTCTAGACTGTGTTTATATTGTGCCTGGTACTGTGACCACTAACCCCGCGTGGTTCCACACTTGAAACATGGCTGGCGCATGGGATGAGATGACAATATTTTCAGTATATTACTGAAAATACATCCAAATAACTTCACTGTATCGTTTTAACTTTTTTACAATGTGGCTACTAGAACATTGACAATTACATTTGTGGCAAAAATGTTACATTTGTGGCTCCTATTGTATTTCTGTTGGGCAGCTCTGGTCTGTAGTATGACACAAAGTGTCAGATATCCTTCTTCACTGGTTTCTGTTTGTATCTTATCTTCCCTCCATCCCCGTGCCCTGCCTCCCCCTTCAGGCGGTGAGTTGGAGATGAACAGGTGAATAAGACACCCCCTCACCTGTGGTTCTCAGGGAGGCGTGGGCACTTCATGTGACCGCCCCCCCCCGAGCTCCCTCTGCTGACGGTAGGCGAGGTGCTCAACAAATAATTACGGTCCGCTCATTCATAGCATAATTACTTATCCTGAATCATCCGGCGTGGTTTTAGGCAGCTCTTTTAAAATTAAGGTGGTCCCTTTCTTTCATGGGTTTAGCGTGCTTCATGTCCGTTTCGTTTATAAATGTGTTTATCTCCTCAACACCCTCGAGGTTCGTGAAAGTGGAGACTGTCAGACTCCTATTTTTTTGACAGGAGAGTGAATCACACCGAGATTAAATTAGCAGCAAGGCCAGGGTCAGCCGTACGTCTTTACATCACACATCCATATTCAGAAACTAAACACTGGAAATCAAATGAAACCGAGCTTGTCTCGAATATGGTATCTTGTCCCAAGTACTCTTTCTGGCGTAGTGCTGGGTCAAGTGTGTTTGGGGAAATGGATCCAGACACCAGGTGCAGTAGACTTACAAAACGTGCAGGGCCTTAGCGAAGGTGAGAACTCCACATGGCCAGGCACCTATATTTATTTTAAATTCATTAAGAGAGATTTTAGGAAATGCCAAAATTTTATATGCCTTCTTCTAAGGGGTCAAATCATTAGCTGGCTATAGGGAAGTTTATAAATTGTTTTAAAATAATTAGGCGAATAAAGCTATGTCCATAAAAAACTATGCTAATGGAGCAGATCCGAGTGGGACAGCACTCTGATCTAGCTGGCTCCTGTTAGCCACCAGAGACCACTCCTTGGATAGGGCCCTTCCTCTCCATTCTCACTACTATTGCCCCTCCCCTAATTCTGACACTATTCCAAGTGGCGCATTATAATCAATTACGGCAACTGAAGCATACCTGCATGATGAGGATCCCGTGCACAGGCGTCTTCCAAGCTCTTCCCCTGGCCAAGCCCACCTTCAAATTTATGCTCAAACCAAGTCCACCTTCAAATTTGTGCTCAAACCAAGTCCACCTTCAAGTTTATGCTCAAACCACCAGCTGAGTGATTTTGCCAAAGTCACTCCAAGGTCAAAAAAGACTTCAGTGGTGGGACTTCCCTGGCGGTCCAGTGGTTGAGACTTCACCTTCCAATTCAGGGGATGCAGGTTCGATCCCTGGTCGGGGAGCTAAGATCCCACATGCCTTGCCGCCAAAAATCCAAAACACAAAACAGAAGCAATATTGTAACCAATTCAATAAAGACTTAAAAAAAAAAAGAGACTTCAGTGTCTCCTCAGTGCCTGTGTCGGGAAAGGCCCAGGTCACCTAACTTGGTGTGCAGGGCCCTCTGTGCCTTGGCCTCTGTCCTGCTCCCCACAGACCCTCTGCCCAGCCACGAACGTCGCAACTGGACAAACACATCCCGGTGGACTTGCCTCTCTGAGGTCACACGTGCTCTTCTGTTTGCTGGATCTTCATGGGGAACCCTGTCTTTAGTACCCTTCTCTCTGCTCGGGGAGAACTGACCTTCCCACTCCCTGTGGTCTCATCTGTTTGTCAGGCACCCCTCTAGCACCAAGCATCCTCCTCCCCAGGGACTCGGGGCTCTCCTCCAGCAGGGACCTTGTCTCCCAGCTTCCGTCTGGTGCGTGCCCGCTCTGTGCCAGGCCTGTTACCCCTGACGTCGCATTTACATCTCTCAGCTGTTTTCCTGGACCACGCTAACGTCCTTATTTTAGACACAATGACACTGAGCTCTGAGATCTTTGTCATTTCCCCAAATCACCACAAAAGCCACGATTCGTTCTAAAGCCTGTGGCCTTCCCCGCAAAGTGTTACCTTCCCTAATTCAAATTTATATCTCCCGTGCCGAACGGAGAGTTGTTAGTCAGTGAGGTGGTGGTTACATGGATGAGGCCGGCTTCTGGCTTTCAACAGCCCCTGAGTGAAAGGAGCTGCCCGTCCTCCTCCTGGTCCCAGCTCTGTCTCCTGTCCCCCTTTCTCTGCCTTTCATCCTCTCCATCTTGCTCACCACACGGGCCATTTTTCCACTTGGTCATCGTTTGTTTTTACTGCAAACCTCATGATGCTCCCCGGCCCTCAGTGACATCCCTCAAACACCCCTTCTGCTTTCTGACATGTTCATTGTCTGTTGCCAAGCCCTGATGTGATCCATGTGACACGCAGTCCTGTGTGTGGGCTTGACCCGCCAGAAGGGCCTCCGACGAGACGCCTTCACTGAGCCCGTCAGGACGCGGGGATGTAACGAGTTTGCCATTTGAAAGACCTGGATCACAGGTTTTGAGCGGGTCCCTCCTCCCCTGTGGCCTCCCTCGCCATTTGATGTAGATTGGCACAGACCAGGTTTTTCTCGGTGTAAGAACATAAAGACATGAAATATTCTCAGAACAGGAAAAGGCCACGCAGCTCAATATATTGACCTCTTCTGTACATGTTTTCAGTGATTCTCCGTTTTGGTGGAAGAGCTCTGCTGCTTATTGATGGCGGGTGGTGAAGGGCTGAGGAGGTGCTTTTGGACTCAGCTTTGGATGTGAGAGGTGGGAGAGGGCCGCGTGAGGGTCAGCCCGAACCCTGCTTTACAGATGAGGAGAGAATGCTCTGCAAAGCTGGGGAGTTTCCTGAAGCGCACGGGGGTTTAGAGCTGGGATCAGATCTGAACCTGGACTTGCTAAGGCGTCAGGCGGTGCCCACAGCATGGGCCCAAACCGCCGCCCCAGCAAAATGAACCTCATACACAGCGAGTGGGTTCGTTCCCCCAACTTCTATTTCAGAATGTTTGGGCGGAGTTAGCTGGAGTCTGAGGCTCAGTGCTCTCCTTAGACCTGAACTAAAGGGCAGAGTCGTCAGGGTCCAAGAATGGTTGGAATGTGGCTGTGATGATGACCACATGAAATGCACCTGTAGGCGCCGGTCCCTCCTGGCAGGCTCCCCCAACCCCCAACTCTGAGCTTTCTGCACGGATCTCCAGAGCGAGGAGTGACGCCAGGCAGGGCAGGATCTGCGGGCCAGTCAGTCCACTGTGGACAGGACTGTTCAGACAGTTGGTCTGCTGCCTTTGTAGAAAACTCTTCAGCTACCAGGCTGGGATGAGCTTCCCTAACGGGTCATAACAACACCCAAGATGCTCAGGAAGGCGGATTGAGTTTCCAAAGGGCAGCACCTGCCCATTTGCCTGTGGTGAGAGCTCAGATTACCAGTTGATCCCAAGTCACATGGAGTCCTGACTCTCTTGAAATACTTAGCGCTCTTTGCACCATATCCCTGGTGGGTAGAGTGGATCACAAAAGATCTAAAACACCTCCTTGTTTTCTTGTAACTAGGGCTAAAAGGTTACATCAACAAACCTGTCTCCCATGTGCACTGTCATCCTCTTACACCCCTCTTTCCTTCCTGAAATACGTATCCGTCACTTAACAGAGTGCAAGATACACAGAAGGCAATTATTCAGGCATGGGCCCTCCAGCAGCTGTTGGCCAACAGAGCAGCTGTTAGGGGGGGCTGTAGAGATGTGCCTGGATGTTGGGGGACTGACTTTGTCTTGAACATTGTGGTGGGGAGCAGAAGTGGCTTCCCCGATGAAGTGTTCCCACAAAGCCATCTGCTAACTGATGTTTTAGCTAAGGTGACAAGACCCCTTCCTTCGTTCACTCAAGCTACTTTCTCCCTTTTCATGGGTGAAGGATATTCAGAGAAGTTTCTACTTGACAGCCTTTTCTACTGCAACATCAGATGATGTTTATATTCTTAAATCACTGCTGCCATGGATACTTCTAACATTGTGAAAAGTTCTGAAGATGCTGTTTCTAAGGTGGGAGAAGGACAGGCTGGTAGAAAGAGGGAATTTATTTGCAAGGCTTAAGTAAATGGAAGGATGCCATGAAACTGATAGGGTGATTTCACATGCAAATATGGGAGGGCGTACCTCTTTTGCCTGATGAGCATAAACTCATTTGGAACAGAGACCTTGTATATCTTTACCCTCCACTCCCAGTGCCTGCACACATCCCTCTTAAGGTTCAATAAATACGTCTGGCTTATCAGAACCCACATCTTATTCTGGTCTCTCCCTGTTATACCTGCTCTTTTATTTTTATCTGGGTTGAGGGATGGGAGAGTGGCTGGAAGAGAGAGACAGACCCCTGTTTCCTCCAGAATAAGCAATTAACTCATCATGTACCAGAATGCACACAAACACTTTCAGCTTCTCTACTGAAATCTGAGAGGAAATTAAATTCTGAAAAGATCTGGATTTCCTTTGTATCTTTCAGGAGCAGAGTTGTTTTTCATGTCTTTGCTTGAGAAAGGGAAGTGATTGAAATGGGGAAACATTTTCGTTTCTCTGCCTGCTGTGGAAGGACACTTTCCAGTAACGACGGGGGTTCTCTGAGGTGTTTTGTGGCTGGCGAGGGCAGCAGTGGAAGCGGCCGACTAAGTGGGGAGCGAGAGGGGCTTCTTTGTGAAAACTGCCCTGGGAGTCCCCTGAGCTCCAGGCGACAGCCGCTGGAGGGAAGAGCTGGGCAGGGGACCAAAGCAGTGGCTTGCCAGGACCAGGGCCTGCTTCTCCTCGGGCTCCTGGGCCCGGCAGCTGCTTGTCAGGAGCCCTCAGACCGGAAGGCAGGGGATGAATCTGGACGGCGGGGCCTTGTGCTCAGTGCCCAGAGCTGCTCCGGGGAGGCCCCATCTCTGGGCTTGCAGTGAGCTGCACCAGGCTTTCTGGAGCAAGAATTTAGACCTGGAAGAGAAGTGGTCTGTCCTGAGTGGGTCAGAGCCTTGGGGATTGTTCAGCCATAACGTGATGCCTACTTTCAACAAGGAGAGATTCGTGACATGCACGATTCTCTGTGTGCAGGGATTGAAGAGGGGGGACTGTTGTTTACTTACTGTCACATGACTGAGGCAAGGTTTGAACTGCTGAGGTTTTTGCTTCAGCCTCTCCTATTGACCCCTGGCTACAGTGGCAAAGTCAGGAGAACTGACCTTGGTTCTGTGAAACCACCCAGGGCTGTGTGCCAGCCCTGAGATTCAGTGGGTGAATGCACAGGCTTTGGGGTTGAACAGACTTGGGTTTAATTCCTGATCTGCTGTTAACTAGGCAGTGAAAGTAATAAGTTACTTAAAGGCTTAAGCCTCAGTTTTGTCACCTGAAACATGAAGATAATATAGACCACAGGGGATTTCTATGGGTTGAGTTTGGGACATTACAGTAAACATACCCCTTGATTCCTCCACAGTGAATTTGGAGTCAGCCAAGTAGATGATAGATTTTTAAAGAACTGGACCAGCAAAAAGATTAGTTTTCTTGCTGTTAGTGTTAAACTAGAGGACGTAGCTTGGACCTACAGCTACAAGCGGGCTTCCTAGTATCCTCAGAAGGAAACTGACCCATCTGAACAACCGTCTCCTGTCTCAGATCTCCCTCTGTGCGCGCATGTGCACACACACGCACACGCACGCACACACACACACACACACACACACACACCCTTTGTGGGTATTTCCCTCAGGAAGCAGGAATTCCTTCATGGGAACAGAACGAGAGGGAATACAGGTTCACAATGATGAAGGTGAGTCAATACCTACCAACCCCCGACATTTGTGGTCTGATTTTACTGATTTCTTTTCACCCACGTGTATCTCTAAAGCAGTGGATTCATTAAACACTTTTTTTTAAGGGAAGGCAAAACAAAACAATAGCAACAAAACCTAATCACTGCACACTTCCCTCACTTCCTGCTGCCTTCATGCTGGTTTTCATAGGACCCTGAAAGCAGAAATGGATACCCATGGTTTCTATCTCTGTAGTCGTGGCATCTGGTGTGCTCTGTGCTAAGAGGTCCAAGCCTGATACTTAAGCAGGCTTACAAGAGCTGCTTGGGGCAGGGCTGGGTGTGCATTACTGTCGGGCAATGGATATGAAGGCCAAGGTGTGGTGGGCTTCCTCTCAGAGTCCAGGGCCCATAGAATCACACTTAGAAAGCTGCAGGATGTAAGAGATGCTCCAGAAATAACCTGAAACCGGGATTCAGGATGGGGCTTGACTCCCACCTCTACCATGGCCCAGCTAAGTGAACTTTGACAATTGGTCACTTCCTCTCTCCTAATTTCATTTTCCCCGTGTATAAAGCGGGGACAACATATTCTATCCTGTAGAGCCCTCGACAGGATCAAACAAGGTGATTATGTTGAAGGACTTGATAAACTAGGTGCTCAGATGCATATACGCTGGGGCCAGGAGGAAAACATACAAGAAGGAACCATCTGATTTGCTCCCCACTCTGCCCCCATCCCCCACCATGCTGGCCGACCCCCCGTAACTTGAAGGAGAGGGATTTGAGAACATCATAAGACAGGTCATTTTCCAGGATCATATGGCTAGACAACATTTACAATGCATTTTCTTTTTTGCATGATATTATAACTTTATCTAGAAGTGACCCAAATGCCTAAATGAATACCAAAATTAATGACTATGTAAAATGTCTGTCTTCTCTTTTTACATCAGAAAGAAAGGGTGTGTCTTATTTGATATAAAATGTCTGACTGTCAGTTCCTCATGCACATTTTACTTCTCCCATGGAAACCAATCTATTAAGGAAACAAGGATTCTTGAACAGGGGAGCAAACTGATTGCATCTGTTCAGACCTGGTTAGGAGGCTGGCGATGGGTTAAAGGAGAGGTCTGGACTCAAAGTCAGTCAAGGGCAGAGAAGGGTCAGGGATGAATAATAAGTGTTTGTGTGTCTTGGCCTGGGTTGTGGAGAGTTAGGGTTCTGGAGCAAATTACAATGAACAGAATTGAGGATGTCAGGAAGCAGAATTTGTGGGTAAAGTAAAGGAATAGATGAATTTAAAATACCAATAAGACACCTACAGAAAGATGGACGATAGATATAGATAGATATAGCTATAAATTATTGGAAATGTGTCTCGGATGTGAGATTTGGAAGTCTTCTGCACAGAGGAAACAAGGGATGCCATTGAAATGGACGAGGCCATTTAAAGTTCTTGGGTCATAGCCCAAATTACTAGGAGAGGGAGGAGATGGCAAGAGAGAGGCCTGTGGCAGAAGGTAAAAAATAAACTGGGTGGCCTGAGGGCCTTGGTGTCTGGGAGAGGAGCATTTCACAAAGACGGGGATCATCTGTTGTGTCAGATACTGCAGAGACTGAGAAAACTGGGAGATGAGAAGAGGTCTCCAGATTCGGTTAGGATTAAGGAGGCATCAGGGATTAGGACATTTTCACATGCCAGTACGTTAGGGAGGAAGGAGAGGACAGATGTGGGGATAGAGACGTTAACGCTCATTTAAAAAGACTGAGGTGGAAAATGAAGGAAAGAGAAGGCTCTGGAGCTTTTTGTTTGTTTCTTCTTCATGAAGAAAAAATGTAGACTTGAGCACATTTGCAGGGAGAAGTGGAGAGTGGAAGAGCGTGAAGAACTATGAGTGGGAAAGGATCCAGGGCCTGATGGATCTGGAAGGGTGGCGGGAGGGGCCGGGGGACCGGTGTGACCAGAGCTCACCTGAAGGGAATTGTCCCCTAGTAGCAGGAAGTGGGGCGTCTCTGAGACAGAGGGAGAGGAAAGGTGGCGTGGGCACAGCCATGCGGGGAGGGTATCTGGAGGCTCCTGAGAACAGTCCCAGGAACACAAGCAGCGAGGGCTTGGTCGACGCTGGAGACACAGGAGCGTCACCACTGCTGAGCTACCCTTACTCTTCTCTTCACTTGACGTGCGCAGCAGGCTGGGCTTGCCCAGGCCAGGATTTGGTTTCCAGGGATACGCTTTGGGCTGTGTAAGGAACCACCTGCAGTTTATTAATGAACAGGCTCCTCATAACCCCGTGGACATTTCTGGGTGGGTTTTCTAATGTCATCATTGCCATGCCTAAAACTTGCTGTAACAGAGCTATAGTCTTGCTTCCATGCTTTGTATTTTTCCAGAAACTCTTTCTTTTGGGGAGTCATTTCTTGTCCTGAATCGTGGGATTAATTTTATCTTTGAGGCTTTGCCACTACTCCCTCTCTGACCACCGCTCACCCTTTTTGTTTTCAGTTTGGACATCCCTTAGTGGGGCTATCTCGGGAATAAAAAACATGCCCTAGGGATAGAAAGGCAGTAGTTCGGCCGGTATGACACTGATGTCAGGGAGGAGCAACCACGGGGTCAGTTTCTGTACATTCCCCGCTTCTTTCACCAGCAAACGCTTACCAAACGCCCGTGTGCTGGGCTGTGGCAATGGGAGAGACACCTGGGGAATGCACAGATCTTCGTCTCCCGACACTCCCAGCGTCCAGCAGGGGGAGGGGAGGGGCATCTCACATGGCCCCTCTCCAGCCAGGGGCTGGGTTCCATATCCGGGTTGTAGACGCAAAGCAAGGTGGACAGTGAGGAATTTCCTGAGGCCAGTGGTCTCTTAAGTGCTGACCCCTGAGCTGGCGCTGGTCCGTGATGAAGACCCCAGACTGTGGAGGAAAGAAAAATAAGGGGCTCCAAGTCTGGGGAGGTCTGCCAACGTCCCATCATGTCAACAGCTGTCCTTCGAAGTGCGATGATCCCCCCTGTCTTTGTGGAATAGAAATGGCCCCCTTATTTTTAAAATTTAATGATAAGAGATAATAGACATCTTACTTGGCAAAATGAAAGATTTTCCACCTAATTTCCGACTTCGTTTTTCTTTTAAATTTTACTGATCTGTGAAATCCAGGAGTCTGGGGATTTTTGTCCAAAATGATTCAGGTTATGCAAGAAATGTGTGTGTATATATATATATATATATATATATATATATATATATATATATATATATATATATATATATATATATATTTTTTTTTGCTGTATGTGGGCCTCCCACTGTCGTGGCCTCTCCCATTGCACAGCACAGGCTCCAGATGCTCAGGCTCAGCAGCCATGGCTCACGGGCCCAGCCGCTCCACGGCATGCAGGATCCTACCGGACCGGGGCACGAACCCGCGTCCCCTGCATCAGCAGGCAGACTCCCAACCACCGCGCCACCAGGGAAGCCCAGAAATATGTATTTTTTGATACAAATAAAATCCTCAGTTGGCAGATTCCAGGGTGGATCTTGACAATTGATTTGATTTACCCAGTATTTATCCAGCTCCCTCCCCCCACCCTGCTTCACTTCACCTGGATAATGTGGATCCTGCCAGGCAAACTCACCAGGAGCTGAAGGGTGCTTTGTCAGTAACTCAGCCTAACTGCTAATATGGCCCAGCCCAGAAATGTTCTTGAAGCATCTAAAATCGCAGATGCCTTTTTGACCCTAAGGGTGGGAGACATAAGTTTGAAAGACATGATCTAAGCTAAGTGTCCCAGGGCAAATGAAAATAAACGATACCCAGGGTTTCTGGGAAAGAGAAGGTCGCTAGCTTTCCAGCCAAATTACATTTTCCCTTTATTGCTTTGTCTTTTGGAGTATTTGAAGTGGAAATTCCGAGGGGAAAGGGAAAGTTGGGGTTAAACTGGGCAAATTCTTCTTGAAAAACTTGATGACTCCATGTGGCATGGCAAGGTGGAGGCCGCTGTAGGATGGACTCTGAGTTTCTGGAAACGGGGTTGGGGGGTGGTAATCATATTGATCATGTGCCCTCCCCAGCCTAGCATTTCAGTGCCGGATCCACTTCCTTGGCTGTCCTAACAAAGTGCCGTAATTGGATGGCCTAAACCTGCGGAATTGTATTGCCTCAGTTCTGGAGGCTGGAAATCCAAGATGGAAGTGTTGGCAGGGCCCTGTGCCTCTGGGGCCCATAGAGGGGATTTCTTCTGAGCCTTTTCCTGGCACCTGGTGATGGAAAATCCATGATGTTCCTTGGCTTGCAGGTGACGTACTCCCACCCCCGCCTCCATCGTCACGAGGCCTTCTTGCCTCCTGTGACTCCATCCCTGTATCGCCTCTCTTTCTTCTAAGGGCACCAGGCATGTGGATTAAGGACCCACCCCTCTCTTGTAGGACCTCAGCTTAACTACTTCTATCTGCCAGGATCCTGTAGCCAAAAAAGGTCCCCTTCCAAGGTGCTGGGGACTGGGACTTCAACACCTCTTTTGGGGAGATACGGTTCAACCCACTGAAGGTGCTCAGTAATGAACGTGTGAATAAACCATTCTTAGAACTACCACCAGTTAGGACTTGGCTGTGGGCATGACAGTGAGCAGGGAAGTGTGTTCTTTCCTTTGTGCTGAATGTGGATGCGTGTCCGCGTGTGTGTACGTGAATGTACTTAGATACATTGGTATAGCACATGTGTATAATAGTTAACATTATACTAAAATGGTGGCGGGTGCTTTAGAAAGACCCAGCACATGGATTCTGAAGTGGAAACGATTGAACCTGCACGGACTGCAGGTCTCACCCCTGGTCCGGCAATTTCTCTCACTCCTGAGATTATCCCTTATTGAAAGAATCCATTTATACTGAGAGAAATCAGCTTGCAGTGGAACCCTTTCCTCCTAAAACAATCAAGCATTCCTGAGGCGGGGAGGGCCTCCAGATAGAAACGTGGTTCTTTTTTTAGGCGATAGGGCTCATTCTTCCTGCAGAAGGAGGAAGACAATCTCTTTGGCTTCTGGCTTAACAGCTCCTTTGAGGGACTATTTAAAGCCCAAGAAGAATTTTTACTGATTAATTAAAAAAAAAAAGTTTCTGCAAAAAAAATCTTCTGTCTCCTGAATGCCAGTTCTGCAAGAGAATGAACAGCAGGTCCTCCTATGGTTACAACCCTGACCTTTCCCGGGACAGCTTAGGGAGATGTGGTCAGGGGAGCTGATCCTCGGTCCCCAGACACCCTGTCCCCCACCCTGGGACTCGCTCTGATGCTCATGCTTGCCCATGTGTCACTTTCCTTGTCCTCCCAGAGCCCGGGGGCCTGTTAGTCTTTCCAGTTTGTTCTCAGGTCGCTTCTTCCCCTTTAACCCTCCCCATCCTTCTTGTTCACATAGGTGCTGAAGGGAGAAGATGCTAATTTGTGTCTGTTCTTTGGCTCCAGCTAGAATAAGATAAAGAGGATGGCCCTGCATATCAACAAGTTGTCATTTCCTTGCATGGCGACCCTCACTTCCAGGAGTCCACTGCTGGCTCTTGCTTTGCCTGGCTCTCCTTGAAACCCCTGGCAGCTTTCTGAGAGTGAGTGCCGAGCTCTTGAATAATCTAAGCCCAGCAAGGAGGCACTATCTCAGCGGCCGTCCTAGTGTTCCAGACTGTCATCTTATTAAGAGCAAAGGAAAATTTTGACTTACAGGAAGGCCCTTAATTTTCCAACAAGGAGTGGCAGTGGTAACATTTCTCCTGCCCCCTGCCGACTCACCACTTTAGGGAAACTGGGCTTCACCGAGTCCCGCTCACTCCTTTGTGCTTGAATATTTTGTCAAAGGCTTTCACGAAGAGATGTTCTTTAGCAAGAAATGCATTGAAGCTGTTGAAGGGAACAAGTTGGTGGATAATTGTGAGTTTGGTAAAACAAGAAATATGTGTTCTCAGCGTGTGGTCATGCACGTTCAGACCTAGCTCACCTGCCACCCCTGCAAGCCACACCCACCCCTCACCTCTCTTCCTCTGTACCAGAGCATCACCTTGCTGGGATGACAGGGAATGGCCATGACTTTCATGTGACCACAGAAGGCAGGTGGGGTCGGAAACCCCAGTACAATTCCATGACAAGGCACGCTGCTCCTAAGGAGTGCTCTGTGTGTGGAAAATCTACATCCTGATGGATGCCCCATAAATATAATGCTTTGTGGTTCTGGTTGCGATATATTTTATTTAATCAATAATCCTATACAACACTGTATGATAATAAATAACTGTAATTTGCATGACATTCTGGGATGTTAGGTTTTTTTTCTTGTTGTTCTACTTAGCAAATTGCGTTTATCTTTCACTCTTTTTTTTTCCCCCAGCTCAACGACCCTACAACTGCCTAAATCTAGACCAGTTCAAATTGTCATTTATCACTAATCCTAAATATCCTAGTAAGATTATCAGAGCTAAGAGACAGGAGCCTGTAAGAAGAGGCTAGTCTGTGGACAGGGTACTGTTGTGATGCAGGTGGGGACTGAATATGAAGCACCCCCTCCCCTCAGGAGTGGTCCCTGGGCTCGGAGAGCTTGAACCTAGATAAACACCCACAATGGTGAGCACGGACGGGAAGTGGGTGGGTGTCCCACCCAAACCTGCCACATCCTTCTTCTTGATTTGCTGTCTTGGTTTGCCTGAGCAACCCGGGTTTAGAGACTATATGTTTCCATCTTCATAGCCCTTGCATTTAGCAAACCACTCAGTGCATAATGAGTGCTCACCTAATTTTGTAGAAAAACTGGTGCACAAACAAAGCAATGAGAAAGTCATTCTGGATTCAGCACCGTGTATCAGTTCATAATTGACTCAGGCATAAGGTGTTTAATTCTGGTGGCAGTTTTGTACTTGCAGTAGTTTCTGGAGCACTTCTGTAGAGTGGTAACATTACATAAGGGTAAGAATACCAGTTCTGGCAATTATAGTTTCTAATCTTCAGTGTCTGCCTCTGTAAAATGGGGGCTAGCTCTTTCATAGTGTTGTACAGGCATGTAAAGTAGTCAGCAAAATGCCCCAGAGATAGTAGGTACCGCTCGCATGAAAGCTAACTGGAATTATGATAATTTTTGATGGCTGTGATGATATCCTCCATTCTTACCATTTCATCCTACTAATGTTTTTTTTTTTTTTTTTTTTCTTTTTTTCTTTTTGCGGTATGCGGGCCTCTCACTGTTGTGGCCTCTCCCGTTGCGGAGCACAGGCTCCGGATGCGCAGGCCCAGCGGCCATGGCTCACGGGCCCAGCCGCTCCGCGGCATATGGGATCCTCCCAGACCGGGGCACGAACCCGTATCCCCTGCATCGGCAGGCGGACTCTTAACCACTGCGCCACCAGGGAGGCCCCCCTACTAATGTTTTTATCTTTAATATGTTTAGGGCCCATCTACCTTCATGGGTTTTTTTGTTTGTTTGTTTTTTTGTGGTATGCGGGCCTCTCACTGTTGTGGCCTCTCCCGTTGCGGAGCACAGGCTCTGGATGCACAGGCTCAGCGGCCATGGCTCACAGGCCCAGCCGCTCTGTGGCATGTGGGATCCTCCCAGACCGGGGCACAAACCCGCGTCCCCTGCATCGGCAGGTGGACTCTCAACCACTGCTCCACCAGGGAAGCCCTATCTTCATGTTTTTGGTTTAGATTCAGGCAATGTATATCAATGTAAGGCAATGATCCAGGTTGTGAGAACTGAAGAGACAGGTGTGTATGTGTGTGTGTGTGTGTGATTCTTTAAAACCTTAATACCTCAATAAAACCTTAGAGAGGACTACTATTTATCAGTTGCCTACTCTGTGCTAGGCTCTGGGATAGCAAAATCCTTTATCTATGTCATCCTCTTTAATTTCTATAAAAATATTTTGAGGTAGGTATTACCATCCCCTTATTTTATAGGTTAGGAAATTTAGGCACAGAAAGCATACACAGCTCATTACAATCTTAGATTAGGAAAAGGGTGAATTCAGGCATCCCTGGGTGCAGGATCACTCTCTCCATACTGTGTGCTGTCAGCACCCTTCCTCATCAGCCTCGGGGTGACTGGTGAATTGGTGCATCTGTCCCAAGAGGCAGCTCGGAACCAAAACCACAGATCTTAACCAGGACACAGCAGCCCTGATTCTCGGGCATGCGCCTCCTCAGGCTGGGGTTTCTGGTCACCTCCCTGGGCCTCCTCTGTGTCCTCAGCAGGGTCAATGTGCAATGCAGTTTGAGTCCGGTGCACTCAGTATGTCCTCCATGACCTGTGACTCCAGACTTGGGATGGGCACATTTGTGGAAAGAAGAGGAATGAACAGGAGCCATCCCATTAGAGGGACGTGTTCTCTCTCCTTTTCCTGGCCATCGGAGTCTCTCTGAGCCTTGCATTATTTAAACCTAAACCATTGAAATCAGCCATTTACAGTGTTTTCAGTCTCTCAGCCATGTTGAATTAAACAAGACATTGCTATATATGGGGACACACACGTCTGAAAGAATAAACAGATACCCAGATATCTGTTTTAAATGGAAGCCAAAAATATGTTGTTGGTACTTAGCATTTCTCTTCTAAAATGCTCCCTATGGTAGATCTCTAGGAATCAGGGAAACAGCAGTTCAGACCCAGAGGAGACCTGAGGCATTTGTCCAGCCCTCTCATTTTCCAGATGAGCGAGGAGATTCTTTTCTCCAATTGTGTAATATTTTTAAGTTCCCTGGTGGCATCATTTTCCATTGGGCTAACGCTCATGGTGGGGTCCACAAAGCTTTGAGAGCATCAGGCCTTCCACAGTTTACCAGGTTGTCTCAGAGGTGACGTTTGCACTCTCTTCTCTTTCAGTCAGTCCTTCCATTATCATCAATCAGTCACTCCAACAACAACAATAACAAACCATCAAAATAAAACCTCAAATTGGACACAAAAATGAACAGAGTAGCAAGTCTGTTCTGGGTGTCTTTCCTGTAATTCCTAGCACCTCTGCATTGAAAGAACTACTGGCTAAGTTGTGAGAAGTAGATTCCAGTGTCTGCATTCAGGAACCCCTAAGTACCATCTCTAGTTAAACTTCCCTTTATTTTTATATTATACCTCATAGTTATCCAGCTTTGGAAATAAAACGTACAGAATCACACCCCATGAGGTACTTTCCTTTTATCTGTTCCTCTCATTATCAAGAATGTCCTCCAGGGGCTCCGAGGTCTATCCAAACCCCTGCACAGTGCTCTCTTCACTGCTGAATGACAGGATATTTTTCTTGCTCTTACAAAAAGGTAATCTTATCAACATGCTCCCCTTGCTGGGAATGGTTTGCTGCTCTGAGTGCAAATTAATGACATCGTCCACACCTGGCATGGAATTCAGACCTGTGCGCACCTTTGTTTAGCCTGTTTATGCTAGTTTTGCCACTGCCTGAAATGGGTAGCAGCTGCGTTTAAAATGAAATTCTCAGTGTTCTTTCTTTCTTTCTTTTTAATCGTCATCTTTAAAAAAAAACTGGTAAAGAGAATCCAGTCTATAGCGTGGTGAAAGTCTGGACTGGCTGTTGGGACATGGAATGCCAGCCAACCGTGAGCAAGTGAAACTGGACTAAGTACAAAGGAAAAAAAGAGCCCCAAAGTGGTGACTGCTGGTGAGGATGCTGGGTCCTGATGCTGTGTGGAGCCTTTCAGTAAGCATCCAGGAGAGCAGCTAAGACGGCAGAGTAGAAGGACCCTGAGCTCACCTCCTCTCATGGGCACACCAAAATCACAGCAATCTGCAGAACAACCATCATTGGAAAAGACTGAAACATGCCAGAAAAGACCTTCTACAACTGAAGACATAAGGAAGGAACCACAACAAGACCGGTAGGAGGGGTGCACTCACAACATAGTTAAATCCCATACCCCCCAGGGTGGGTGACCCACACACTGGAAACTAATTATATTACACAGGTTCTCCCACAGGAGTGAGAGTTCTGAACCCCACGTCAGGCCCCCAGCCCAGGAGTTGGGCACCAGGAAGAGGAGCCCCCAGAGCGTTTGACTTTGAAGACCCGTGGGGCTTGATTGCAGGAGCGCCACAGGATTGGGGAAAGTAGAGACTCCACTCTTAAGGGTGCACACCAACTCCCACGCGCACCAGGACCAAGGGCAGAAGCAGTGATTTCACAGGAGCCTGGACCAGACCTACCTGCTTATCTTGGAGGGTCTCCTGGGGAGGCCAGGGATGGCTGTGGCCCACTCTGGGGACGGGACACCAGTGGCAGACACACCGGGGAGCACTCGCCTCGGTGAGCTCTCCTGGAAGCTGACATTTTGGCTACAAGACCTGGCCCCCCCCAACAGCCTGTAGGCTCCAGTGCTGGGACACCTCCGGCCAAACAACAAACTGGGTGGGGATGCAGCCCCACCCATCAGCAGACATAGTGCCTATAAACTCTCTGAGACCACAGCCACCTCTAGATAAGCCCCTAGACACGGCCCTGCCCACCAGAGGACAGAGATCCAGCCCCACCCACCAGTGGGCAGGCACCACCCCTCCTGCCAGGAAGCCTGCACAAGACACCTCTAGATACCCCCCTAGACACAGCCCTGCCCACCAGAGGACAGAGACCAGTTCCACCCACCAGAGGGGCAGACACCAGAAGCAAGAAAACTACAGTCCTGCAGCCTGAAGAATGAGTCCCAAACGCAGGCCAGACACTACCCTGGGACCAGCTGGCCAGTGACTTTGGGTGATGAGAGGGGAGTGGACTGCCGGGACACATAGGACTCCTCCTACAGAGGGCCACTTCTCCAAGGTCAAGAAATGAAACTAACCTTACAAATACATAAAGATTCAAATTTAGACTAAATGAGGTGGCAGAGGAATATGTTCCAGATGAAGGAACAAGATAAAACCCCAGAAGAACAACTAAGTGATGTGGAGATAGGCAAGAGAAAGAGTTCAGAATAATGAACATAAAGATGATTGCAGAACTCATGAGAATGGATGCACAGAGCGAGAAATTAGATATTTTAAACAAAGAATTCGAAAATATAAAGAACAACGAAACAGAATGGAAGAATACAATAACTGAAATGAAAAATACACTAGAGGGAATCAACAGTAGACTAAATGAGGCAGAAGAATGGATCAGTGAGCTGGAAGACAGAGTAGTGGAAATCACTGCCACCAAAAAGAAAAAAGAATGAAATGAGGACAGTTTAAGAGACCTCTGGGACAACATCAAGTGTGCTAATATTCACATTATAGGGGTCCCAGAAGGAGAAGAGAGGGAGAAAGGACATGAGAAAATATTTTAAGAGATAGTAGCTGAAAACTTCCCTAACCTGGGACAGGAAACAGTCACCGAAGTCCAGGAAGCATGGAGAGTCCCATACAGGATTAACCCATAGAGGACCACACCAAGATACACTGTAATCAAAACAACAAAAAGAGAAAGAGAGAATATTAAAAGCAACAAGGAAAAATCAACAAATAACTTACAAGGGAACTCCCACAAGGCTATCAACTGATTTTTCAGCAGAAACTCTGCAGGCCAGAAAGGGGTGGCACAACATACTAAAAATGATGAAAGAGAAAAACCTACAACCAAGAATACTTGATTCAGCAAGGCTCTCATTCAGATTTGATGGAGGAATCCAAAACTTTACAGACAAGCAAAAGCTAAAAGAATTCAGCACCGCCAAACCAGCTTTACAACAGATGCTAAAGGAACCTTTTAGATGGAAAAGAAAAGGTCACAACTAGAAAAAAGAAAATTTTTAAATTGGAAAAGCTCACTGGTAAAGGCAAATATACAATAAAGGTAGGAAATCATCCACACACAAAGCTAGTAGGGAGGTTAAAAGACAGAAGTAGTAAAATCATTTGTATCCACAAAAAAAGCAATTAAGGGATACACAAAATAATTAGATCTAAAATATAATATCAAAAACAGTAATCATGAGGGGAGAAGAGTACAAAACCAGGGTATCTAAACTGCATTTGAAATTAAGAAATCAGCAACTTAAAACAAGCACAAATGTATGTAGACTGCTATACAAAAACCTCATGGTAACCACACAAAAAATCCATAATTGATATACACACAAACAAGAAAAAGGAATACAAACATAACACTAAAGATAATCATCAAATCACAAGAGAAGAGAACAAAAGAAGAAAGTGGAAAAGAAGACCTACAAAAACAAATCCAAAAAAATTAATAAATGGAAATAGGAACATACATACCTATAATTACTTTAAATGTAAATGGACTAAATGCTCCAACCTAAAGACACAGACTGGCTGAATGGATACAAAAACAGAACCCATATATATGCTGTCTGCAAGAGATTCACTTCAGATCTAGAGACGCATACAGACTGAAAGTGAGGGGTTGGAAAAAGGTATTCCACATAGATGGAAATCAAAGGAAAGCCAGAGCAGCAATACTTATATCAGAAAAAAAAAATAGACATTAAAGACTATTTAAAATAAAGACTGTTACAAGAGACAAAGAAGGACACTACATAATGATCAAAGGACTAATCCAGGAAGATTTAACAATGGTAAATATATGTCCATTCAGCATAGGAGAACCTTAATATATAAGGCAAATGCTATCATCCATAAAAGAGAAGTTGACAGTAATACAATAATAGTAGGAGACTTTTTAACACCCCACTTACAGCAATGGACAGATCATCAAGGCATAATCGATAAGGAAACACATGACCACATGGACATTAGACCAGATAAACTTAATTGATATTTATAGAGTGTTCCACCTGAAAGCAGCAGAATACACATTCTTTTCAAGTGCACATGGAGCATTCTCCAGGATAGATCACATGCTGTGCCACAAAGCAAGCCTCGGTAAATATCAAAAACAAACTGAAATCATATCAAACATCTTTTCCAGCCACAACACTATGAGGCTAGAAATCAATTACAAGAAAAAAAAACTGCAAAAAGCACAAACATGTGGAACCTAAACAATATGTTACTAAACAACCAATGGATCACTGAAGAAATCAAAGAGGGTATTAAAAAAATACCTAGAGACAAATGAAACAAAAACATGATGATCCAAAACCTATGGGATGCAGCAAAAGCAGTTCTAAGGGGAAGTTTATAGTGGTACAAGCGTATCTCAGGAAACAAGAAAAATCTTAAACAACCGAACCATATACCTAATGCAACTAGTGAAAGAAGAACAAACAAAACCCAAAGTTACTAGAAGAAAAGAAATCCTAAATATCAGAGCAGAAATAAATGTAATAGAGACTTTTAAAAAAAGATCAATGGAACTAAAAATGGTTATTTGAAAAGATAAACAAAATTGATAAACATTTAGCCAGACTCATCAAGAAAAAAAGGGAGAAGGGCCCAAATCAATAAAATCAGAAATGAAAAAGAAGTTACAACTGACATAACAGAAATACAAAGGACCATAAAAGGCTACTACAAGCAACTATACACCAATAAAATGGACAGCCTAGAAGAAATGAGCAAATTCTTAGATAGGGTTAATCTCCCAAGACTGAGCCAGAAAGAAATAGAAAATGTGAACAGACTAATTACCAGTACTGAAATTGAATCAGTAATTTAAAAACTCCCAACAAACAAAAGGCTAGGACTAAGAGGGCATCACAGGTGAATTCTACCAAACATTTAGAGAAGAGTTAACACCTATTGTTCTGAAACTATTCCAAAAAATTGCAGAGGAAGGAACACTTCCAAACTCATTCTATGAGGCCACCATCACCCTGATAACAAAACCAGACAAAGATATCACAAAAAGAGAAAGTTACTGGTCAATATCATTGGTAACTAGCCAAATACTAGCAAGCCAACTCCTACAGTACATTAAAAGAATCATACACCATGATCAAGTGGGATTTATCCACAAATCAATATCTGCAAATTTCAATATCCACAAATCAATCAATGTGATACATCACATTAACAAATTGAGGAATAAAAATCATATGATCATCTCAACAGATGCAGGAAAATCTTTTGATAAAATTCAGCATCCATTTATGATAAAAAAAAACTCTTCAGAAAGTGGGCACAGAGGGAACAAACCTCAACATAATAAAGGGGATATGTGATAAGCTTACAAGTAACATTATACTCAATGGTGAAAAGCTGAAACTATTTTCTCTAAGATCAAGAACAAGACAGGGATGCCCACTCTCACTGCTTTTATTCACCATAATTTTGGAAGTCCTAGCCACAGCAATCAGAGAAGAAAAAGAAATAAAAGGAGTCCAAATCAGAAAAGAAGAAGTAAAGCTGTCACTGTTTGCAGATGAGATATACTATACATAGAAAGTCTTAAAGATGCTACCAGAAAACTACTAGAGCTCATCAATGAATTTGGTAAAGTTGCAGGATACAAAATTAATACCCAGAAATCTGTTGCATTTCTATGCACTAAAAATGAAAGATCAGAAAGAGAAAGTAAGGAAACAATCCCATTTACCACTACATCAAAAAGAATAAAATACTTAGGAATAAACCTACCTTAGGAGGCAAAAGACCTGTACACCCAAAAGTATAAGATGCTGATGAAAGAGATTGAAGATGACATAAACAGATGGAAATATACACCATGTTCTTGGATTGGAAGGACCAATATTATTTAAATGACCATGCTACCCAAGGCAATCTACACATTCAATGCAATCCCTATCAAATTACCAATGGCATTTTTCAAAGAACTAGAACAAAATTTTTAAATTTTTATAGAAACACAAAAGATTTTGAGTAGCCAAAACAATCTTGGAAGGAAGAACGGAACTGGAGGAATCTTGATTCGTGTCTTCAGACTATATGTACTACAAAGCTACAGTAATCAAAACAGTATGGTACTGGCACAAAAACAGAGGTATAGATCAATAGAACAGGATAGAAAGCCCAGAAATAAACCCGCACACCTATGGTCAATTAATCTATAGCAAAATAGGCAAGAATATACAATGGAGAAAAGACAGTTTCTTCAATAAATGGTGCTGGCAAAAGTGGACAGCTACATGTAAAACAATGAAATTAGAATATTCTCTAATGCCATATACAGAAATAAACTCAAAATGGATTAAAGACCTAAATATAAGACCGGATACTATAAAAGTCTTAGAGGAAAACAAAGGCAGAATACTCTTTGACATAAATTGCAGCAATAATTTTTTTAGATCCATCTCCTAGGGTAACAGAAATAAAAACAAAAATAAACAAATGGGACCTAATTAAACTTCAAAGCTTTTGCACAGCAAAGGAAACCATAAACAAAATGAAAAGACAACCTATGGACTGGGAGAAATTATTTGCAAACAATGCGACTGACAAGGGATTAATTTCCAAAATATACAAACAGCTCATACAGCTTAATATCAAAAAACAAAAAACCCAATCAAAAAATGAGTGAATACCTAAGTAGACATTTCTCCAAAGAAGACATACAGATGGCCAACAAACACATGAAAAGATGCTCAACATCACCAGTTATTAGAGAAATGCAAATCAAAACTACAATCAGATATGACATCATACCAGTCAGAATGGCCATCATCAAAAAGTCTACAAACAATAAATGCTGGAGAGGGTGTGGAGAAAAGGGAGCCCTCCTACACTGTTAGTGGGAATGTAAATTGGTGCAGCCACTAGGGAGAACAGTATGGAGGTTCCTTTAAAAATGAAAAGTAGAGTTACCATATAATCTTGCAATCCCACTCCTGGGCATATATCTGGGGAAAACTCTAATTAGAAAAGATACATGCTTCCCTTACCCTCCTTTAAAAGGATTTCCTGTGCTGAGATTTTTAATTGGTTTCCCACTGGGCCCATTTTGTTTGTTTTTGCCCTTTATCTATCTATCTATATATCTATCTATCTACCTGTCATCTATCTATCTAATTTATCATCTGTCTATATTAACTGAAGTCATCTGGTGATCTGTCTATATAACGTTTTGTGATGGAGAGTAGTCTACAAAATAAGTTTAGATAAGTAGGATGAGTTCAGAGGGGCTTGGAACTGAAATTTTTCCACTGGTACAAAATTGTCTCTCATTGTCTCCACACATGTAAATTCAACCCTTTCTTTAATGCCTTTCCAGTACAGGACTTGAAAGATGGGACTTGATAGCTTAGAAATAATAGTAAAAAGTCATGAGAGTGAAAAAGCTTTCATATGGAGTGAGGAGCCATGGAAGAACCAAACAATGACTTTCACTATATTACCAAAATGAAAAAAAAAATCATATGATCGTATTAATAGATACTGTAGCAATTGGCAAAACAAAATTCCAATTCCTGGTTTTTAAAACTCACAGGAAAATAAGAATAAAAAGGAAATTCCTCAACTTGATAAAGGTCATCTTCAAAAAATCTACAGTTGTAGTGAAGTGTCAGACAGAGAAAGACAAATACTGTATGTTATCACTTACATGTGGAATCTGAAAAATAAAACAAGTGAATGGGTACAGCAGAACAGAAACAGACTCACAGATATAGAGCACAAATTAGTGGTTATCAGTGCACAGAGGGGAGGGGTGAGATAGTAGTAAGGGATTAAGAGGTACAAACTACTAAGCATAAAATAAATAAGTAACAAGGATACATTGTACAGCACAGGGAAATACAGCCATTATTTTGTAACAACTTTAAATGGAGTATGATCTATAATAATATTGAATCACTATGTTGTACCCCTAAAATTAGCATAATATTGTAAATCAAGTATACCTCAATAAAAATTTAAAAAAAAAGAAAAGATACATGCAACCTGTTGTTCATAGCAGCACTATTTACAGTAGCCAAGACATGGAAGCAAGCTCAATGTCCATGAGCAGATGAATGGATAAAGGAGATATGAGATATATGTGTATGTATATATATGTATATATTAAATGGAGTATTACTTAGTCATAAAAAATGAAATAATGCCATTTTCAGCAAATGGATGGACCTAAGGATTATCCTATTAAGTAAAGCAAGTTAGACAGGGAAAGACAAACATCATATGATGTCACTTATATGTGGAATCTAAAAATGGATACAAATGAACTTATTTACAAAACAGATATAAGCTCACAGACATAGAAAACAAACTTATGGTTACCAAAGGTGATAGCTGGGGTGGGGAGGGGGGCCCGGGGTGGAGATAAATTAGGAGTCTGGGATTTACATATACACACTACTATATATAAAACAGATAAACAACAAGGACCTACTGTAAAACACAGGGAACTATATTCAATATCTTGTTATAACCTATAATGGAAAAGAATATGAAAAAGTATGTATACACACACACACACTCACATATATAACTGACTCACTTTGCTGTATATCTGAAACTAACAAAACATTGTAAATTAACTCTACTTCAATTTAAACAATGGTTTAAAAAAATAAAGAAACCCATAGGTCTTTTCTGGGCCTCAGACTTCTTGCATCCGAGTCCATAGATCTTAACTGTCTCTGTGAAGAGGAAGAGTATTGCTGGGTCCAGGGCCACCAGCTTCCCTGGAGCGCCCACATAGAGATGCCACTTACATGTACTGCCGTGTAGATGGCACCTTCCAGATCGTGCAAAGTTGCAAGACCAGTTGGTTCTGCATTTCGTGTTGAATGCATGTCATTAGGGCCAACACTTCCTACTATGAATCCTGAACAGCGTGGTGGGCAACATTTGCCTTTAGAGAAATGCATGCATTACTTAGCAGTTTCATTTCTTTCCTTGTTATAGGAGACATTATCTAATCATATCATACTCCAAGCTCTTCTATCTCTATTCATGCCAAGTTATTATGTTTGGAATCTAAAATTCTCTTTTATAAAGATGATGAATTCAACCTGCTTAATACTAATTACAGTTTTGGAAACACATTTTTTAACATATGCATTATCTAAAAATTATAAATCTATGGTTTTGAGCTTTTTCCTATCTATAATTAAATCACATGAAAACACTGATTTTACATCATTATAATAAAGGTGTATTCTGATATCTCTGATGACTGTGGCTTCCTGACATTCATTATTTAATTGCTAGACACTTTACTACCAGCTCACATGGTGTTATCTAAATTAATTGTGAACTTTAATACACTTGCATCGGAAAACGAAATTGGCTGTCTCCTCCATAAAGAAGGCTCAGAAAGCTGAATAGACCAATTTTATGTTAACAACTTAATATCCTCTTACAGTTAGGAACAAAATCTGAATGTTTAGGGAAATGCCCCTTTCAGTTTATAAGAGCTTCTACATTGTAACACTATTCTATAAGTTGAATGGAGAAAGAAGTATTTTATTCAACTGTTTGGTGATTGTGTTCTGAATTAATTTCAAGACTGCAAAGTCAGTGGATCTAAGCCATTACCTTAAATATGGTCTGAATATCCAGGGCTCTCACTCTGGCCTAAAGTGCTTGCTGGAAACCCTTGGCTGGTCTCGGAGGGGACACAGTCCAGGGAAAATGCCAGGGTCATTCATCATCTCATCAGTGGTTGGAGGGGCTGCAGACCACACGAAAGCCAGTACATCTACTGGATGGACCAGAGAGGGAGATAAAAGTCAAAAGGCAGAAAACAGTCACGTTCTTCCATGGATCAAGGCAAAAAAATATTTGACAAAATCTCAGTATAGTCAGTACAAAAAATAAATAATCAAGATTTCTATTTGTTAAGTGTCTGTTATGATGGAGGTACCAAATATGGAGCTTTATAAACATACGTCATTTAATCATTACATTATGTGTGCAAAGAAGATTTGATTGCCTCCATTTTATAGATGAGAAAACCGAGGCTTGGAGTGATCAGAAAGCTCACTCAGGAGCCCACAGCTAGAAAGTGGTAGAGATAGGGTGTGGGATCTTTATTTTATACACTGTTGATAAAAATGGTTGAGGCTTAAGTCTGTAATGTAATATTAATCTGTACAGCTCTATAGCAATGCTAAGTGTAAGGCTCAGAGAGACTGGAACTGGGTCCAAATCACACTGCTAGTAAACTGCAGAGCTGGGACAGGAGCCAAGGTCATTTTAATTCTAAAACTTACGCTCTTTCCAACACATGGTGTTCCACCACCCACGACGTCTTTCCGGTTACACTAAACAGCCTCTCTAGGGAAACAAACAATTATTTTTCTGCCCAAGGTGCAGAATCCTAGTTCTGCTTTTAAGATAGACAACACGGTAGATGTATCTTCAAGGCCTTCATCTATCCAAAGATTGACAGGCAGGTCTCGGAATTTAAAAGGGGCTCTGCATTGAGCATCTCGGCTGCCCCGGCACCTGGGGACGCTCTCCAGCCTGTAAGTTTCTACTGGAAGAGATTCTCAGCTAAAGCAGCAGCGTGTGCCGTGGCAGCAACCGGGAGGTTCTGGTTTGGAATGTTAAAGCTTGCTCCTTCTCTTCTGCCTTTACATTCAACACTTTCTCATTCCTTTGGGCTGTGTGTCTGTCTCACCCACGGAATGGAAAGCTTGCTCTAGGTCAGGAGCGTGTCTCCAGTTAGCCCTTCCACACGTACTTGTTGAGATTCTCCTACGGGCCAGGTATTGTGTTTCATCCTGAGCCAAACAGACGCGGTCCCTGCTTGCACGTTTTAGTGGACGCACCAACAGGCAATGACAACAACCTGGTGTGATCAAGATTGTGACGGGAAAGTGCAGCATGTTGTGGGAACACAGCTAATCCATATTTAGAGACCAGGGGTGGGTTCTTGAGGGGATGTCCAAGAGAAGCCCCAAAGGATGGGCCAAAGTCAGCTGTGAAGTCTGGGGGTCCCGGCGGTTGGTGAGGGCTCAGGACAGAAAGGACACACTGTTTGAAGGGGTGGAAATGAGGAAGCGAGTCGGGTATTTGAATGATTGAAAGTTCGGTGTGGACGGATCCGGAGTGCTTGGACCGGGAGGGGTTGGAGGAGGGGCACCGTGTGGGCCGGCCTGGTGCATGGGGCATGCGTAAGGACCCATGTGTGCGTTTGCATGTTGGTTTTCTTTGTTGGTTGGTTTTTAAAGGCTTTGGATTCGTTCCCCCCGTCCGGTGTTTGGTGTCTGCTCTCTTGGCTTTTTTTCTGTGCTGCTGTCAAATTGTGATTTTGATCCTTGGCCAGGTTGCCTCGTTTTGCTCCACCCCCTACCGGTCTTGTAAACGGAGCTCTATTAATACTTTATTCACAGTGAAGTTGTTGGGACTCATTATCTGATGCCTGTAAAGCCACGTGAGATGATTGGCTGAGAGACACGCCAAGGTGTCGCGTTGCTTCTCAAAAGCCCTGATTGCTTCCGGCAAGCTTCCCTTCTGTTTTTGTGGGACTGCAGCAGCAATTTACCCCAGCGCCTGTTCTCCCAGTCTGTGACTCAGGGATCATCTGGCAGCTGGGAGGAGCGCTGGCCGCATCTCCGACATCCAGCCCAAGTCCCTCAGGCAGATCCGCACCTGAGGACAGGAGGGGGGAACCTGACACCATCCCCCACCAGGAGGCGGACGCAACCCCACACTGGGATTCTTGTGTAAGAACAGAATCACCTCCCCTCCTCCCCAACCCTGGCTTCCCTGTCCTGTTTCCAAGTCATCAAATCCTGCTTTCTCTTGCTCTCTGGGATATTACATCCTTCAATACCTGTCAGAAACAATTAGCAGTGAGTTATTTCCCCCTACCTGTTTTCAGAGGAGAAATTAATGGTTGATATTCAGACCTTTCTCCTGACATTACATTTTCTGCAAAGATGGAAAACAGAAAGTGTCAGCCTCAGAGATAGGCAATGCCTATCACACTTCGAAGACACACTTCACTCAGTGGTGAGGGATGGGAGATGTCAGTGCAAACGACAAGAGAATCAGATACTTGAGGAGCTGGACCAGGAAGGAAAGAAGTGTCTGTTCTTCACCCGAATGCCCATCCTCTCCACTCCTGTTCATCTGCTGGTCGCAGAATTGCAGCGTGTTGCTCATCTCTTCCAGAATGTCCTCTTGAGTCGTGTCATTCAGTCCCTCCCCACCCCATAGTGTACTTTGTACAGTGGATGGATTGCAAAGAGCATACCTGAGCCCAGCTGTCAGCCCTCTGATGGCTCTCCCTGTACCGGTCCCTGGGCAGTGTAAAATCTCTGAGCTTTGCTTCACTCCCATGCAAAATGAAGATAAGAGCAGTAAACCTATGAAGGTGGGGGAGGAATTCTAAGGTATAATAAACAGTCTGTTACATGTGCAAATATTAGAATCTTATCCCTTTTAAGTGCTTAGTTTACTGAATGCTTTATGCATTATTTATAATTAATTATAGTGCACCAATGACAGTTATATAGCTGTGTACATTTTTATAAAAAGGCATCACATGTATTTTTCCTGTTGGTTTGCAGAAAGTCTTGTGATTTAGGAGAAGAAGGTATTATTATCATCTTGATTTTAAAGTTGAAGAATCTGAGGCTTGCGCTTTATTTCCAAAATGCCCTTACCTGTTTGTCTCATGGGCTGTAGCTTACGGTCAACACTAGGGTGTTAGTTCACTTGTGGTGCCCAGGAGGTTGGGTGTGCAGTGGCCACGTGTGCCTTGCCCGGTTAGATCAGACAAGGACCATTCCATTCCTGGAGCCCACAATTTGATATTGGTGCACGGGGACAGGTGGAAATTCTCAGGTAGGCCTCACTTATAAGAGAGAGGAAACCTTCTGAACACTCCCCTCTTGAGAATTCACTGAGAACGGCTTTGATTGGGTTTGTCAGCTTCATCAGGTCCAGGAGATGAGAATGTGCTTTCGTTCTTGAAATGATAAGATCCTGACGCACGCGTGAGAACCTGCAGTGTGGTGCTTGCGCCTCTGGGAAGGAGTCATTTTCCCTCAGCACCAGCACTCACGCGGATTCTTGCCCTTCGGGTGTGGATCCTCCTTGGTCTTTGCCTTCATTCTCCTTCCTCCCATCTCCTCCACTTTCCATTATCAACAGCTCACATGGTGGATTTTCTGTCTGTTTTTAGTGTCAAAATATTCATTTTCAGTGGAACGTTGTATTGTGATGTCTTCCAGAGTCTAGGAGGGCATCCGGGATAAAACAGCATCCCTTCCTTGTTCCTTTCTGAACGTGATGCCGGGTCTCGAGGCGGCCCGGGTGAGGGAGCTGTTGCCGTGTCCTCCCAAACCGAATCCTGTCACGCTTTCACAAAATGACTCCAGTGCAGCTCGGAGAGCACCAGCTCTAAAATATCTGTCAGCCGTTTGGTCTCTGTGTGAGAAGGAGAAGGGAATACGCACCGTTATGTATTTCTGGTTTCTGGTTTGTCCTCCTGGGTGGATCTTTCTCTCGCCCCAGGAAGGTCTGAAAGCGTATGTTCTGTCACCAAGCCACGTCCTCGGCTTGCCGTCCACTAGCGATGCGAACCGTAGAGGTGATGAGGAGCACCGCCCGGCCCGTCACAAAAAAGAAGTGATGATCTGTACATCCGGGGGTGTGGGTCGCTTTATGTAAATTGTTCATTGAGTCCCTGCAAAATCCTCCCTCCCCGCAAACCCAGCAGCGAATCCAAGTGGCTCTCCCTCCAAAACCTTCCCAGGATACGGTCCCTTCTCAGCGCCGACACCGTTACCACTGGGGGCCTCGCCTCTGCTGCCTGGATTCCGGCGCAGCCGCCCTGCTGCCCAGTCTCGCCCCGTCCGGACTCTAGTCTAGTCTCAACACAACGGCAGAGGGAGCTCTTCCAAACATGCCCCCAACTCGTCCCCCGGCTCCCATTCAGAGTAAACTCCCCAGTCTTGACATCTGCCTCCAGGACCTCTCTGACTTTGCTTCCTGCTCCTTCCAGCTGCACCCCCGGGGCCCCCAGCCTCCAGCTTTCTCCGAAGTTGCCAAATGTGCTTCCGTGTCCTGGCCTTCGCCGTGCTCTTCCCTCCCCTGGTCTTCACCCCGGGAGCCTCGGCTCACTCCGTGTTTGCTGCATGACATCACCCCCATCACGCCCCCATCCGCCTTGCCTTGCTTTACCACTGTCCAGTATAGTATATATTCTGATTTCTTTCTTTCTTTGCTTATTGCCTGTCATTTTTTATTAAAATATAGGCTCTGTGAAGGTGGGAACTCTATGTCCACTGCTGTATTCTCAGAATGGAGAAGATGCTTCATAAAGAATAATAAGTGGGTTAATAAAGGAATTTAATAACTAATTAATCAGTATTTGTTCCTTGAGTAAATACAAAGGCATTTTCTAGGGTGTAAAGAGTTGTTTTGGCTTCTTCATCTCATCCCTAATTTCCCTTCTTGTTTGGTTTTCTCTCGGGCAAGATAAATTTTGCTTGATAATTAACATTCTATTTTTTAAATGTAATTCTTGCATTTTAAAGCTATGATTTCCTTTCTACTTTCTTCCTCTCACGTTTGCATCAAAGACTGAGGAGAATTAGCTTGTTTCTACCCAACAGATGGACACGCTTGTGCTTAGATGGAGATACATGAGGTTTTTTTACACTAAGTGTTCTCGCATCTCAGACTTCCAGGATTAGCCTTATCGTGAAGGGCACAACATCACAGTAGTCTGGTCAGAAGCCTGGTAGTGGTGAAAAGCACTGACTTTATAACCTTACGACTGAGGTTCAAATCCCAGTTTGGATGGTTATAAGCTGTGTGACGTTGAACATGTTGCTTAACCTCTCTGTGCTTCGGGTTCCACTTCTGGAAACTAGAGAAGGTAATGACGATATCAATTATATAAGCCCATAAATTTGGACTGAGAATTAAATGTGTTTATACTTGAAAAGTATTTAGAGCCAGGCCTAGCAAATGAAAATGTTTGTTGAAAAAACAAAAACATCACAGGGCACTTCCTCTTCCTGTTTCTGGGATGGGCAGATCATTTCCTGTCACTGGGCCTCCAGCTATAAAATGGAGGGGATAGTAGAGATTGAATTATTTCTAATTGTGATTTTTATCTGCTCTAAAATGTGAAATCTAAGGTGAGGTTGTCTCAGTGCCAGGGAGACAGATTTCGTGCTTCTGTTTTAATTTAATTTTTACATTACTTTTGCCCAGGTCTTCAGGTTTCAAATGGATTATCCAGATTTCAAATCCAAAGCCTGCCAAACCCTTCTGTTTCCCCAGAAGTTTTTTTCCTGATACGCAGGGCGGACACCTAGTAAATGTTCTTAGGGGGCTTGAAGGGCCAAGATGGAGCCACGAGGTTCCCCAGCATCCTGGCCCCTGTGGCTGGGGGGATCCTGGCGTGGCTGCATCACCAGAACTGTGCATGTGAGGGGGACAGGGAGGGCTGGGCCTCAGCAGGACTTAGCAGAAGTTGTGCCAGAAGTGACCTGTCCACTGTCTCCAGGACCCCTGAGTGAAGGCAGGGAGGAACAGAGCCCGAAGGTCTGTTCGGTCTCTCTGTGACCTCCTCGGGAGGACATTGAAACATTGGGTGGGCCTCCTCCTCAAGGTGACAGGAATGAATCGTCCCTCCCTGCGGTGATGAAAAGGGAGTTGTGCCTATAGTTCAGGTGCCCACAGGCGTGACCGTAACTTCCTACCCTGGCTCCCAGGAGCCCCTACCCCCAAAGTGTTGAAACGTGTGCTTGTCTACACAGCTGGCCTCAGCCAGCCAGTCCCTCCTCCTCAGAGAACTCATGTGTTCCTTCCTCCGTGCCCCATGCACGGGGATACGAGGATCTCTGTGACTCTACTGACTGTGACGTGTGTGGCCTTCCCAGGCTGGAGGTATTCCAATGCAGGGACTGGGGCTGGCAGGTTGTGCTGGTGACCAGCGTGTGTGCACTGAGGCCTGAGGACCCCGGAGAGGGGTTCAAGGACATGGGGCTCTTGGAGGCTGTCATGCTAGCAGGAGAACAGAGACCCGTGGGCCAGACTGATCCACCTGAAACTCTCAGCAGCTGACTCCATCTCAACTCAGCCCAGATACGATCCTACAGCAAATCTAAAGGCCGAGGAGCTTTTCCAATAATCAGTGGGTTTAACAGTCCTGGTTTTGTATTTTCTAGAAGTTGCCCCAAAGGTGTTCAGGTAGATTGATCTCCACAAGGAAAGTAAAGAAGAAAAAAGGGAAGTAGCAAAGAAGGAAGGAGAGGAAGAGGAAAGGATAGACCACCTGGTGGAGAATAGGTGCCTGGACCACGGTGGTTGGATGGCTGAGCGCACACATGGCACAAGTCACAGCAAGGTTGTCACTGACGCAGGAGCGGGACCAAGTTGGCCCTCCTTGGTCACAAAGTAGTAGCAAGCCCTACGTTGTAACCAGTGGGAGAAAAGACACTGAGAATTGGACGTCCAGGTTCTGGTCTCTGCTGCTGTCTGATGGGGTGGGACGCCTGGGAACATTGCCACCTGCGTCAGAACTCAGGTTTCTCATCTGCTATATTAGGGAGTCAAACAAGAGCATCTCTTCAGTCCCATTAAGTAAAGAGTCAGCAGTTTATGCATCCACCTCACGAGCATCTGCTGAGTGTGTACGTCTTCCAGACCCTGGGCTTCGAGGAGGCAGGCGTTGAGGAGCGGAAGGAACTTCAGCCACGTGGACACTGCATCTGAGGGCACGAGGGCTCTGTTGGCATCAGAGCAGAGAGGACTGGGGTTCCGAGAATGGGTCTCACACACCTGGCACAGGTTACGGGTACCAAACCCCTGATGATAATGCATGCCATTCCTGGTATCAGAAAGGCGTGTTTCCATGAAACTTTGGCTTTGCTTCAAAGCACCGTAAAGCAGGAATCATCTCATGGGGTGATCTTTACCCAGAGTTCTTTCATTAAGAACTCTCACTCCTTCCTAAACACTTGGACCCCTATTCAGGACTAATCACTTCTGGCACGTTTTGGAAATTGTAGATCACTGAGATAGACATGCAACTTACAGAATTCCGAATGCTCTTTTCACAGCTGGTTCTGTCCACTTCAGTTACCCAAATCTTGGCTTTAGCAGCGAAGCCCGCCATGCTGCTGAGGGGCTGGCTGGTAGGAGCGTGTGGGAAGCTGAGTGTTAGACATTCAGGGATTTTGCAGGTCAGTTTACAGCACTGGTAACTTCAAATTGGCCCTGGTGGGAGTATTTACCTCACAGAAATCAGCAAACAGTACACATCAGAGGGTTTTTTTTTTTTTTTCACAGAGCTGGTGGACCAGCCTACAACTAGGTAGAACCTACTTCGTGCAGGTACTAGTTGATAGAATTTACCCAGAGGAATTTTTTTCAACAAATATATGGAGAATAATTGAAGCAATAGATGATAATAATACAGAATACTAGAACCCAGAGATCAACCATGTGTATATGGTCAACTCCTATTTGACAAGGGAGCTGAAAATATTCACCGGAGAAAACACAGTCTCTTTAATGAAGGATGCTGGGAAAATTGGATATCCACATATAAAAGAATGAAACTAGACCCCTGTCTTACACCACTCACAAGATTAACTTGAAGTGGGTTAAAGACTTAAATCTAAGACCTGGAACCATAAGACTCTTAGAAGGGACCATAGGAAGAAAGCTCCTTGACATAGGTCTTGGCAGTGATTTTTTTTTTTTGGATATGGCACCTAAAGCACAAACAACCAAATCAAAAATAAACAAGTGAGATTACATGAAACTAAAAAGCTTCTGCACAGCAAATGAAATAATCAACAAAATGAAAAGACAGCTTACAGAATGGGAAAACATATTTGCAAACCATGTATCTGATAAGGGCTTAATATTCAGAATATATAAAGAACTAATACAACTCAATAGCAAAAAAAAAAAAAAAAAAAACAGAAACAAATAATCCAATTAAAAATGAGCAAAGGATCTGAATTGACATTTTTTCCAGAGAAGGTGTATGAAGGGACAACAGGTTGATGGAAAGGTGCTCAGCACAGCTAATCATCAGGGAAATACAGATCGAAATCACAATGAGAAGTCGCCTCTCACCTGTCATAATGGCTATTATCAAAAAGACATGAAATAACAAGCGTCAGTGAGGATGTGGAGAAAAGGGAACACTTGTGCACTGTTGGTGGGAATATAAGTTGGTGCAGGCACTATGGAAAAGAGTATGGAGTTTCTCAAAAAATTGAAAATAGAACTACCATATGATCTAGCATTTCCACTTCTGGGAATACATTCAAAGGAAACAAAAACATTATGTCAAAGAGATACCTGCACACCCATGTTCACTGCAGCACTATTCACAATAGTTAATATATGGAAACAACCTAAGCATCCATTGACAGCTAAATGGATAAACAAGTTGTGATAAAGAATTCTATATTATAGAAAAAAAATATATGTTATTCAGCCATAAAAAGGAAGGAAATCCTGTCATTTGCAACAACGTGGATAGATTTTGAAGGCATTATGCTAAGTGAACTCAGAGGCAAATACCATATGATCTCAGTTATATGTAGAAGCTTTAAAGAAAAAACTCACAGAAAAAGAGATAAGATTTGTGGTTACCAGAGGCAGGGAGTAGGTTGAAGGGGAACTGGATGAAAATGGTCAATAGGAACTCCCAGGGAACATATCTTTTGCTCTAATATGTTGTAACAAATGAATAACATTAAAATAATCTCATCCATATATTACTCAGAATCATTCCACATACTGCCAGAGGTGTATACAATGGCCAACAATAAGGGTATAAAATGAGTTCTTATGGTAGTTTCCAGTGTCTTTTCTTTAAGGAATAATAATTGCAAAGGTTATGCTACATTTACTAGAATGAGGCATCACTATATCATGTATACATTGTATACATATAATTACATATACAAGTGCATTAGTTATGTACACTAACTCACTTGATCATTGTAAAAATATCCTATGAGTAAGGTGTTATCATAGTCCAATGTTACAGAGAAGGAAACCAAAGCACAGAAAGTTTAAGTGACTTGCCCAGGATGAGGGGCAAACCCAGGATGGAGCCCAGGCAGCTCTGCACTTCTCAGCTATACTTCACACCTCTAATCAGCAACTCCTGTTAAAACTAAAAATACATAAATACTGGGATTGCTCCAGTAATCCTAAACCTTGGAAGACCTTGACAGCTATTCCATAGATATAAAAGCCATATACTTAAGAGTATATATTTGTGATTAAGTTATTACAGCTTTGGTAACAAACAGTAAGACTGTCCGCTGGTGGGCGAATGGTAGAATAAATTTGGTTATATTACACTGGAAATTTATGCAGTCTTCAAAAAGAGTAATTCAAACTAGGTCAGATAATTTGGAGGAATTTCCGCTGGGTTTCCTTGAATAAGAAAAGGAAGATGTGGACAAAAAAATGTGCAGTCATCCTAGTTTTATAAAGTACACGTTAAAATGATCTGTTCTCCTGGCAGCCATAGGTGATGGCAGGCTTGAAAGTGTCTGCCTTGTAATGAGTGTGGCGCTGCAGCTGTGTAATTTTTATTTCCCCACAGCGCTGAGAGGAACACCATTCCATGTCAGCTTGCCATTTGTATTCTGTGAATAATCCTTTGCACGTTTTCATTTGTTTATTAATCATCTCTTTTTAATTTGCAAGAGTTTCAGTTTTTTAGGTTTGTTTGTTTGCTTTCTGCTTTTTTGATGTGTGGCCTCTTCACTGTAAATGTCTTTTCTTTCTTTCTTTTTTAAACAAATCTCTTATTTGTGTTTGGTCTTTCTTATGAAAGTTTCTGATTTTTAAGTAGTCAGATATATTTACTGTCTTTTTTATAAGCTTCTGTTTTGTTCCGTCTCAAGTCAAAAGTGGGGGAAAGGAAAACCGAACAGACCCAAATAAAACCTTGGCTGGAAGGGGCCTCTTCTCCCGAACAAGACTCAGAACCTAAAGTGAGTCCCCTACCTGCGCCGTTGGTGCAGTGTCCTGACGCCCCCTGTGTAACACCACCACGCCCCTCACCCCAGGGCAGGAGATGAAGACTTCACTGTTTAAGCATTTTACGCCCCAGCTGTGTGCTTCACTTTTCCATTCAGGCTGGAAACCTGGATGGTTAGTAACCAGCCCAGGCCCTCACAGATAAGCTTCAGAATCGGAGTGAGGAGAGAAGGTAGCAGAGGTGAGTTCTATTAGCATATTGATGGCACAGCCACTCCTCGTATTTTATTATCCTAATTAGATGGGTATTAGGTTATATTTAAAGCTTAAATCTTCATTATATCCCATTACTACTGTGGATTTAAAAAAATCCAACATGGCTTTGAATCAAGGTAGATTTTTAATTTGGCTTTCCTGCCCATTATTTTATCTGTGAGCTGGAGTCTTCTCTTTTTTGAACTCCATGCAGTATTTAAGGGGCTTGTCAGACATATAGTTAATTTCATATTTCTCATGAAGATCCTCTGGGGCCCATGGGGCAGTGGAAGATGACTGCGTCCCCTCTGCTTATGGCTGTCTCCAGGCAAATCTGCCTCCCTCCAGTGTCCCCAGATGCGCACGTGCACAAGCTGAAGCCGTCAGGTCACTCAGACTCCTGTCCCTCCCACCCCAACAGGACTTAGGCGTCATACAGTCTAAGGAGCATGTGTAAGCCGTCTCCCCGCCCCATCCTCCCTATGAGGATCCCTCATTCTCATCCTCATCTCCTTTGACCCCAGTATCAGAAAGGCACCAGCGCCCAGACAATTCTCTCTCCTAGTCTCTCTCTGCTGCCAAAGCATCTTTTCTGGAGAACACACCTTTGTCTTTCCCCTTTGAAGAATCTTGAATGCTTAGGAGGTGAGACCTAAATTCCTTGGTGTGGCACCCAGATGCCTTTGTTTCCTGACCCCAACCTGCCTATTGCAGTCTTACCCTCATTGACACCATCCTTCATAAACAACCAAAAATACCCGTGTGATGAGTGTAGGTTGAGGCACGAAATGGACCAAACTCAGGCCCTGCTCTCGCCGTTCTGGTTTTAATGGGCTGCACTTGCCCTCCCGTGGCCTCAACTGTCCTTCCCCCTTCTCTGTCACCTCCTGTCTGAAGCTTTCCTAATAGCCTAGTGAAAATTCATCCCCCCCCCCTTCTTTGAGGCTCCTTGGTAATTTTTAATGCCCTAATTCTTAGTGATGCAGGTCTTGCTGTCGCTGGCCTGATCACACGTCTTGGTAGGCAGAGCCAACATCGTGTTCACCTTGGTGACTTTTGCCCACAGCACATGGAGCGCAGTTGTTCCTCAGGGCAAGTTTGTGGGAAGGATGGAGGGCAGAAAGGAAGGAAGCAAACATGTTGTGACCTTAAATAAGCACCTCCCTGGGCCACCATTGCCTCCTTTGCTTCTTGCTCCCCTGCTTTGTTTTACTTGTTTATTTATTTTCTTATTATTTGAAATGATACAACTAGCTTACAAGCTTTGCTTGTTGTGAGGATTCAAGAAGTGACTTGCACTGTATCAGACACATAGCAGGCGTCCCCGAAGGTTACATATTGTTATGTTCATCTTTAATCACGTCACTTCTACCTGTATGAATTCCAGCTCCGATTCTAATGTGCACTAAATATAAGAGGAAGGAAGGACCCCAGCATAGAATCCAGGTTAGCATGCTCTCTGTTTCTTTTGCTTCACTATGAAACCCACCACCTCCTTCCTACCTGGTCTCCTTCCCAGGAATCAGGGAAAGGCTTAAGAGAAAGGACTTGGTTGGTTCCTCTGTTGGCTCTGACAAGGGAAGCTGGGGATGGTAGGGTTGGTAGCCTC
The DNA here is from genome assembly GCF_025265405.1 of Mesoplodon densirostris. Lineage (NCBI taxonomy): Eukaryota > Metazoa > Chordata > Mammalia > Artiodactyla > Ziphiidae > Mesoplodon > Mesoplodon densirostris. Next base: position 124,256,535 of record NC_082667.1, on the reverse strand, counting down.
ATCCACCCGTCCCTCATTCTGCTTACAGGGGACCCTCACCCCATTCATGAATCCAATCATAATGAACCCATGATTTTATTTTCAAAATCATCTCTTCAGACATTTTCTTGAAAAAAAGAAAACAAGAATATGCTCAAGTCTCTCCCATCTTTGTAAAAGTCTCCTCCTACCAAGCCCAGGGTTGGTAGACCTGTTTGTGCTGCTGCTTCTTGGCTCAGTCCTGAGCTAGCTTCTCCCCGTTGTCCATTTCCTCTTCATCACCCTTACGACGCTTCGTGCTCAGATGGTTGGGCTACCTCCTGGCATTGTTACATGGAAAAATTAACAAGCACCATCCTAAAGTGCTTTGACATTCTGAAGTGCTATCGAGCTGCTTAATGATGAATCACCGTGGAGCTGTCTGGTTGCAGTCACATCTTCAGAGGGAGTCTGCGTTGAATTGACAGCTCTGGGAGGTGAAGTTTAAAATACATGAAAATAAAAAGATCAGAAATGGGTGGTGACATTGTCGGCTTGTCCTCCTCTGCCTTTGTCTGGGTTACCTCAACCCTGTTGTAAAACGTCTCTTCCAGAGCATGGAAGACGTCTTAAAGGTCTGTCTGTTCCAGGGTCTGGTGGGGACCAGCCGGCAGCTATACCTGCTGTGGTCTGGTTGCCTAGACTCCAGGTGGCTCCACGAAAGGAACTAGAAGGTATCATTGATTTTATGCCCAAACAACTCTATAGCATTAGGTAATGAGACCCTGCATTTCCCAAGATACATTCACACCCAAGCAGGTGACAGAGCACCTGAATGATGTCCCCTGGATTCCAAAGACCTTCACCTTCCCTCTCCTGGTCACACCCCGGGGTTTGAAATTGCCTTTGAAGCTCCTGCAACCTTCAGCTCCTCCTCTCTGATGCTGTCATTCCCTCCTTCTAGGGCCCTTGATCTTCTGTCAAACCTAAAACTCCCATCCTATCCAATCTGGGGGTTTCCTCTTAGCTTCACTTAATTCTTCATCTGTCTTAGAACATCTCAGCTGACCTACCACTTGTCCCTTTTCACAGATGGCTTGAAAAGCCTCATCTCTGAGCTCCCCGTCATCAAGCTTCCTTACAGCCAGGACTCTGAGCACCGCTGCAGGGAGATTATTACCCACAGAGACTGGTTTTAGGTTAAACGTGCCCTTTGTATTTCTTGGTATTTCTCTGCGTTGACTATTTGGACTTCTCCACTCTCTTCAAGCTTCCTACATACCCTTTTTCATTCTCAACGTGGCCTGCCCCACGGTTACAGATGAAATAATCAGGTATGAATTCTCTCCAATTTTGTACCTACCTCCTACTTACAAATGTGTCTGTAGCCTCATCCACCCGTCCTTCATTCTGTTTACAGGGGACCCTCACCCCATTCATGAATCCAATTAAAATGAACCCATGATTTCATTTTCAAAATCATCTCTTCAGACATTTTCTTGAAAAAAAGAAAAAAAGAATATGCTCAGGTCTCTCCCATCTTTGCAGAAGTCTCCTCCCCCAACTGTCCATTCCTGTTCCTTCATAACCGATTGAAGAGAGAGGAGTCTCCCCCCATATCCCAGGGGCTCCTCAAGACACATCCTTTTCACTGCTTTATGCCCCGTTCACTCATTCCTCTCACCAAAATCAGAATGGGCTTTCAGTGCCCAGTGTATCAGCTGCGCGACTTTACGTCTCTCTGGCATGGATATTATCAACCATTCCTTCTCTTTTCTCTTCAAAGCTCCACCGTCTTCTTCATAACTTTGTTAGCAAAAAGTTGTACATTTATGTAATTATTTAATAAATCTTCCTCTCCTCTGTTGTACTGTATACTCAGTGGAAGGAGAAATCATGTCTTTGTGCTAAACATTTTAACCCTGGCGCCGAGCACACATACTAGGTGTACGATTTATATTTAATCGACTAAATGAGTGCTTTCATGGGAAATGGAGCACCAGTCTTTCTCCTAGTGTTTCTCTTACTTTTCTAGGCTTTCCTTTTAAAACACCTTCCTGGTGTTTTCCAGAGTATCATTCAGCCTCTCTTTTCTCGCTCTTGATGGCAAGCTTGTAGAAGCTGTTCTGTGACTGTGGTTTCAAGTGCCAGCTCTGTCCTAGGCTCTAAACTTACGTAACCAACTTTCTACTAGATGTTTCCATTTGAATTTCCGTAGGTACCTTAAATACATGTCTACAGAAGCTGATGTCATCATCTCCGTCTAGTTTCATTCTAGTCTTATGTTTTGGTCCAAATCGTTGCTGTTGGCCCAGTGTGCAGTGTCCCACCCGAGACCCCTGGTAGTCACTTCAAATTACTACCTGTTCCTGTCCTCTGCATCAACCACTGCTATGCCGACTACTGTACCCCAGCGATTCTACCTGCTTCCCGGGTTTTTAATTGTCCTCTCCTGACCATCCCCAGTGGTACCATCATTATAACTCCTTGCTTGGAAAGTACTTTCCTAACTGGTCTTTCTCCTGTTTTCAGACTTACCACCGTCAATCTATTTTCTATCATGCCGTTAAGTGTTTTTTTTTTATGTAACAAAATTATAATATTATAATTACTTGCTTTGAAACCTTGAAATAAAAAAACGGGAAGACTTCTGAGTAGTTTGTGTAAGAAATATCAAACACTTCATCACTCTCAAGGCCAGCATGAATTTCCCTGCCCTGCTCTGCACTGTGTCCTCTCCTTGCCCTGGGCTGCTCACAGGCCCTTGTGCGTCCTTGCCTTGCTCGGAAGGTCTCATTAACCTGAAGTGTGCCCCCTACCATCCCCACCCAGCTTTCCTACTGGAACATTTCTCTTGCTTCATAGTTTGGTTCCTGCATCATCAACTCAGGGGACACTTTTCTGAACTACTGCATGTTAAGTGCCCTCCTCTGAGCTTGCAGAGACGCCTGCTCCCTTCTGCTTTAGTGACAGTCGTGTTGTCTAAGCGTGTTTGCCCTTCTATCCTTCACTAGACTGTCAGCAGTGTGAAGGCAGTGACTGCATATCTCCGCATGGTACACATGGTATCCATCATATAATAAGTGTTTCATGAATCTACCTTAAATGAGTGTTGAACCCTTCACATTAGTGTTCCTATTGTGAAAGAATTGGGCTATTTTCCCACTAAGCTTCTGAATCCTGGAACTACTGCTGTGGTTTGGAGGAAAAGAATGAATGCATATTCTAGCGCCGCTGAGTTGTGGGGAGGGAGTGCTGTCAAAGCCTGCACACGGGCCTCGGGGAGGCCTCCACTCAGGCCCGGGGCCCTTGTTCTTTCCTGGGACCTACATGCTGCACTGGGTGCTCCTGTGGATTTTTCTGCACTGGTGGCAGGAGTGTCGTTCCCAGACGGCTTCCCTTACCATCCAGAGGCTTCGACCTGCCTTGTCCAGCTGCCAGGGGGCATGTGCTTAGGGGTGGAGACCCATTTCAGCACTGACCTGAGACAGCCTACTGTGCCTGAGACTACCTGGGAGAGAAAAGTCAAGACTTCCAAATTATCCAGAAGTGTGTGCATTCCTAGCTTGAGTCTTTTCCTGGGGTGCAGACAGTTGAGAATTGGCTGAGATTCAAAGCCAAGTACTCCAAAGAGTGGCAGCAGGGGTGTGTCCTTAAGCTGAGACACAGCTTTTCAGTGTCACCTTTTACACAACAGCAGATCCACTTAGGATCAACCACGTAAAATCATGAGGAGAGGCATGTGGGCAAGTCCCACGTCCTCATGAATCACTGCAGAGCAGAGTCCCCAGCTGACAGGCTTCATGATCTCTTCCCTCAGACCTTCACAGAACACATTTATCCCAGGACATACCCATTCTAGGTACCATGCATTCAGGAGCACACTTTGCTACCTTAGTAGGTCAACTCATTGGTCCTGATAACGATGGTGGTTAACGGAACTGACAGCTGACATTGCTGAGCGCTTGGCAGATGACTCAGAGCAGCACACAGATGGTCTCACTCAGTCCTGCCTCGGCCCTTTCAGGCACGTCTTGCATCACCGTTTCTGCTTTTGCAAATGAAACAATTGATAGATGAAGGATTCAGTAACTGGGCTCAGGGCGCTCCACAGCTCAGCTGGAACTACAAGCCCAGCAGTCTCCTCCCAATCCCGTCCTCACTGTCCGTCGGATTGTGATGGGCTAGCAGACACCATGCACCCTGCCCGCATCCTCTGACTTCCCACCACAAGCCCTGGCTGTCTCTGCGTGGAGGCGGCTGGCCCTCTTACCCCTGGAGCCCACTCTGTGCCCAGGAGGCAGGTCAGAAGGGCCGTGTTTGATGCGCCCTCGCTGTCCCCAGAGCAGCCTTCCTCCAAGGGATACGGGAGTCAGTGTGCCCACCTGTCCTTGCCCTGCCCCGCCTCCAGGGGGGTAACCGAGGTGTATGTCTACACAGGCTCCTGAGTCCCCAATGAGATGTAGCCCCACTGGCCAGGAGCAGTCACGCAGAGGCCGACGGGGGGCTCTGAAGCCTGTGGGAGGGTCCGGCTTTCCCGTGGACCTGGAGGCCTGGTTCTGTCTTTCCCCACCTCTCAGCATCCCCTGCTTTCCTCCTTCCTCAGCAGGTGTCTGGTCCTTGCCGTGGCCTTCTCACATCCGCAGTAAGACGCTGCCCGCCTCCCGCTCCTGCCATGCTCCACTGCCTATGGGAGGATAAACAATTTTCACCTCTCGTCCCCTGGACCGAGTCATTTGCCAGCTGGTTATTGCAACAAAAGTAACTGCAGGTGAAAGTGGCAAATCAGCCCCCTCTGTTGAGTGCAGATGGCCTGGCAGCCCAGCCCACACATTTCCAAGGGAGGCTCGCTCCACCCTGCAGGAGAGACCCCCTCAACTCATGCCAGGTTGCGTAGTTAATTGAACCCCTCGGGTTTGGTTGCTATTCTAGACACTGACCTGCAACTACCGTTAGAAATCAGCTACCCTCAAGAATGTCTTGTTTGCCCTGAGCTCAGGACTCCTGCAAGTTCATTGCACCCTGGAGTTTCACAGGAATCTCCCTGCTCCAAACAGTTGCCTTCAGCAAATACAAGGTGCCCTCCCCATTCCCAGAGCAAGTGGAAGCCAGGGACAAAGACAAAGGAAAGAAAAAGCAAAGGCAGTGGTATGAAATTTTTGATTATACTGCCAGACTTTGTTTGACATTTTTTTTCTTTTACTCTTTTTTTTCTTCATCTCTTTATTGGAGTATAATTGCTTTACAATGCTGTGTTAGTTTCTGCTGTGTAACAAAGTGAATCAGCTATATGTATACATATATCCCCATATCTCCTCCCTCTTGTATCTCCCTCCCACCCTCCCTATCCCATCCCTCTAGGTGGTCACAAAGCACAGAGCTGATCTCCCTGTGCTATGCGGCTGCTTCCCACTAGCTATCTGTTTTACATTTGATAGTGTGTATATGTCCATGCCACTCTCTCACTTCGTCCCAGCTTCCCCTTCCCCTTCCCCGTGACCTCAAGTCCATTCTCTACATCTGCATCTTTATTCCTGTCCTTCCCCTAGGTTCTTCAGAACCATTTTTTTAAGATTCAATATATATGTGTTAGCATACGGTATTTGTTTTTCTCTTTCTGACTTACTTCACTCTGTATGACAGACTCGAGGTCCATCCACTTAAGTACAAATAACTCAATTTCGTTTCTTTTTATGGCTGGGTAATATTCCATTGTATATATGTGCCACATCTTCTTTATCCATTCATCTGTCGTTGGACACTTAGGTTGCTTCCATGTCCTGGCTGTTGTAAATAGAGCTGCAATGAACATTGTGGTACATGACTCTTTTTGAATTATGGTTTTGTTAGGGTATATGCCCAGTAGTGGGATTGCTGGGTCGTATGGTAGTTCTATTTTTAGTTTTTTGAGGAACCTCCATACTGTTCTCCACAGTGGCTGTCAATTTACATTCCCACCAACAGTACAAGAGGGTTCCTTTTTCTCCACACACTCTCCAGCATTTACTGTTTGTAGATTTTTTCATGATGGCCATTCTGACTTGTGTTAGGAGATACCTCATTGTAGTTTTGATTTGCATTTCTCTTATGATTAGTCATGTTAAACCTCCTTTCACGTGTTTGTTGGCAATCTATGTATCTTCTTTGGAGAAATGTCTAGTTAGGTCTTCTGCCCATTTTTGGATTGGGTTGTTTGTTTTTTTCATATTGAGCTGCATGAGCTGCTTATAAATTTTAGAGATTAATCCTTTGTCAGTTACTTCATTTGCAAATATTTTCTCCCATTCTGAGGGTTGTCTTTTTGTCTTATTTATAGTTTCCTTTGTTGTGCAAAAGCTTTGAAGTTTCATTAGGTACCATTTGTTTATTTTTGTTTTGATTTCCATTTCTCTAGGAGGTGGGTCAAAGAGGATCTTACTGTGATTTATGTCATAGAGTATTCTGCCTATGCTTTCCTCAAAGAGTTTTATAGTGTCTGGCCTTACATGTAGGTCTCTAATCCATTTTGAGTTTATTTTTGTGTATGGTGTTAGGGAGTGTTCTAATTTCATTCTTTTACATGTAACTGTCCAGTTTTCCCAGCACCACTTATTGAAGCGGCTGTCTTTTCTCCACTGTATATTCTTGCCTCCTTTATCAAAAATAAGGTGACCATATGTTTGTGGGTTTATCTCTGGGCTTTCTGCCCTGTTCCATTGATCTATATTTCTGTGCTTGTGCCAGTGCCATACTATCTTGATTACTGTAGCTTTGTAGTATAGTCTGAAGTCCGGGAGCCTGATTCCTCCAGCTCCATTTTTCTCTCTCAAGATTGATTTGGCTATTTGGGGTCTTTTGTGTTTCCATATAAATTGTGAAATTTTTTGTTCTAGTTCTGTGAAAAATGCCATTTGTACTTTGATAGGGATTGCATTGAATCTGTAGATTGCTTTGGGTAGTATAGTCATTTTCACAATGTTGATTCTTCCAGTCCAAGCACATGGTATATCTCTCCATCTGTTTGTATCATCTTTAATTTCTTTCATCAGTGTCTTATAGTTTTCTGTATACAGGTCTTTTGTCTCCTTAGGTAGGTTTATTCCTAGATATTTTATTCTTTTTGTTGCAGTGGTAAACGGGAATGTTTCCTTAATTTCTCTTTCAGATTTTTCATCATTAGTGTATAGGAATGCAAGAGATTTCAGTGCATTAATTTTGTATCCTGCTACTTTACCAAATTCATTGATTAGTCTTAGTTTTCTGGTAGCATCTTTAGGATTCTCTATGTATAGTATCATGTCATCCGCAAACAGTGACAGCTTTACTTCTTCATTCCTGATTTGGATTCCTTTTATTTCTTTTTCTTCTCTGATTGCTGTGGCTAAAACTTCCAAAACTATGTTGAATAATAGTGGTGAGAGTGGGCAACCTTGTCATGTTCCTGATCTTAGAGGAAATGGTCTTAGTTTTTCACCATTGAGAACGATGTTGGCTGTGGGTTTGTCATATACGGCCTTTATTATGTTGAGGTAAGTTCCCTCTATGCCTACTTTCTGGAGAGTTTTTTTTTTATCATAAATGGGTGTTGAACATTTTTGAAAGCTTTTTCTGCATCTATTGAGATGATCGTATAGTTTTTCTCCTTCAATTTGTTAATATGGTGTATCACATTGATTGGTTTGCATATATTGAAGAATCCTTGCATTCTTGGGATAAACCCCCCTTGATCATGGTTTATGATCCTTTTAATGTGCTGTTGGATTCAGCTTGCTAGTATTTTCTTGAGGATTTTTGCTTCTGTGTTCATCAGTGATATTAGCCTGTAGTTTTCTTTCTTTGTAATATCTTTGTCTGGTTTTGGTATCAGGGTGACGGTGGCCTCGTAGAATGAGTTTCGGAGGTTCCTCCCTCTGCTCTATTTTGGAAGAATTTGAGAAGGATAGGTGTTAGCTCTTCTGTAAGTGTTTGATAGAATTCTCCTGCGAAGCCATCTGGTCTTGGGCTTTTGTTTGTTGGAAGATTTTTAATCACTGTCTCAATTCCAGTGCTTGTGATTGGTCTGTTTATATTTTCTGTTTCTTCCTGGTTCAGTCTCAGAAGGTTGTGCTTTTCTAAGAATTTGTCCATATCTTCCAGGTTGTCCAATTTATTGGCATATAGTTGCTTGTAGTAATCTCTCCTGAACCTTTGTATTTCTGCAGTGTCAGTCATTACTTCTCCTTTCTCATTTCTAATTCTACTGATTTGAGTCTTCTCCCTTTTTTTCTTGATGAGTCTGGGTAATGGTGTATCAATTCTGTTTATCTTCTCAAAGAACCAGCTTTTAGTTTTATTGATCTTTGCTATTGTTTCCTTCATTTCTTTTTCATTTATTTCTGGTCTGATCTTTATGATTTCCTTCCTTCTGCTAACTTTGGGGTTTTTTGTTCTTCTTTCTCTACTTGCTTTAGGCATAAGGTTAGGTTGTTTATTTGAGATGTTTCTTGTTTCTTGAGGTAGGATTGTATTACTATAAACTTCCCTCTTAGAACTGCTTTTGCTGCATCCCATAGATTTTGGGTCCTCGTGTTTTCATGGTCATTTGTTTCTAGGTATTTTTTTATTTCCTCTTTGATTTCTTCAGTGATCTGTTGGTTATTTGTAGTGTATTGTTTAGCCTCCATGTGTTTGTATTTTTTACAGACTTTTTCCTGCAATTGATATCTAGTCTCATAGCATTGTGGTCAGATAAGATACTTGATACAATTTGAATTTTCTTAAATTTACCAAGGCTTGATTTGTGACCCATGATATGATCTGTCCTGGAGAATGTTCCATGAGCACTTGAGAAGAAGGTGTATTCTGTTGTTTTTGGATGGAATATCCTATAAATTTCAATTAAGTCCATCTTGTTTAATGTATCATTTAAAGCTTATGTTTCCTTTTATTTTTTTCATTTTGGATGATCTGTCCATTGATGAAAGTGGGGTGTTAAAGTCCCCTACTATGATTGTGTTACTGTCGTTTTCCCCTGTTATGGCTGTTGGCATTTGCCTTATGTATTGAGGTGCTCCTATATTGGGTGTATAAATATTTACAATTGTTATATCTTCTTCTTGGATTGATCCCTTGATCATTATGTAGTGTCCTTCTTTGTCTCTTGTAATAGTCTTTATTTTAAAGTCTATTTTGCCTTATATGACAATTGCTACTCCAGCTTTCTTTTGGTTTCCATTTGCATGGAATATCTTTCTCCATCCCCTCACTTTCAGTCTGTATGTGTCCCTAGGTCTGAAGTGGGTCTCTAGTACAAAGCATATATACAGGTCTCGTTTTTGTATCCATTTAGCCAGTCTATGTCTTTTGGTTGGAGCATTTAATCCATTTACATTTAAGCTAATTATCGATATGTATGTTCCTATTACCATTTTCTTAATTGTTTTGTGTTTGTTATTGTAGGTCTTTTCCTTCTCTTGTGTTTCCTGCCTAGAGAAGTTACTTTAGCATTTGTTGTAAAGTGGTTTGGTGGTGCTGAATTCTCTTAGCTTTTGCTTGCCTGTAAAGCTTTTAATTTCTCCATCGAATCTGAATGAGGTCCTTGCTGGGCAGTGTAATCATGGTTGTAGGTTTTTCCCTTTCATCACTTTAAATATGTCCTGCCACTCCCTTCTGGCTTGTAGTGTTTCTGCTGAAAGATCAGCTGTTAACCTTATGGGGGTTCCCTTATCTGTTATTTTTTGCTTTTCCCTTGCTACTTTTAATATTTTTTCTTTGTATTTAATTTTTATAGTTTGATTAATATGTGTCTCGGTGTGTTTCTCCTTGGATTTATCCTGTATGGGACTCTCTGTGCTTCCTGGCCTTGATTGACTATTTCCTTTCCCATATTAGGGAAGTTTTCAACTATAATCTCTTCAAATATTTTCTCAGTCCCTTTCTTTTCCTCTTCTTCTGGCACCCCTATAATTCGAATGTTGGTGCGTTTAATGTTGTCCCAGAAGTCTCTGAGACTGTCCTCAATTTTTTCCATTCTTTTTTCTTTATTCTGCTCTGCAGTAGTTATTTCTACTATTTTATGTTCCAGCTCACTTATCCATTTTTCTGCCTCAGTTATTCTGCTATTGTTTGCTTCTAGAGAATTTTTAATTTCATTTATTGTGTTGTTCATCATTGTTTGTTTGGTCTTTAGTTCTTCTAGGTCCTTGTTAAATGTTTCTTGTATTTTCTCAATTCTATTTCTAAGATTTTGGATCATCTTTCCTATCATTACTCTGAATTCTTTTTCAGCTAGACTGCCTATTTCCTCTTCATTTGGGCTGGTGGGTTTTTACCTTGCTCCTTCATCTGCTGTGTATTTCTGTCTTCTCATTTTGTTTAACATACTGTGTTTGGGTCTCCTTTTTGCAGCCTGCAGGTCCGTAGTTCCTGTTGTTTTTGGTGTCTGCTCCCAGTAGGTAATGTTGGTTCAGTGGGTTGTGTAGGCTTCCTGGTGGAGGGGACTGGTGCCTGTGTTCTGGTGGATGAGGCTGTATCTTGTCTTTCTGTTGGGTAGGACCACATTGGTGGTGTGTTTTGGGGTGTCTGTAACCTTATTTTGATTTTAGGCAGCCTCTCTGCTAATGGATGGGGTTGTGTTCCTGTATTGCTAGTTGTTTGGCATAGGGTGTCCAGCACTGTAGCTTTATGGTCATTGAGTGGAGCTGGGTCTTGGTGTTGAGATGGAGATCTCTGGGAGATTTTCACCATTTGATATTATGTGGAGCTGGGAGGTCTCTTGTGGACCAGTGTCCTGAACTCGGGTCTTCCACCTCAGAGGCACAGGCCTGACAGCCGGCCGGAGCAACAAGCCCCTGTCAGCTACACTGCTCAGAAAAATGGGAGGAAAAAAAGAAAGAAAGAAAGAACATAAAATAAACAAACTTATTAAAATAAAAAGATTATTAAAAATAAAAAATTTGAAAAAATAATTTTAAAAAAGCAAAGAAAGAAAGAAAGAAGAGGGCAACCAAACAAAAAAATCAATCCACCAATGATAAAATGATAACAAGTGCTACAAACTATACTAAAAAAAAAAAATGCAGACAGAAGCCTAGGACCAATTGTAAAAGCCAAGCTATATAGACAAAATCACACAAGGAAGCATACACATACACACTCACAAAAAGGGGAAAAGGAAAAAAATATATCTATATATATTAAAAATAAAAAGGAAGATGGCAACCCAAACAATAAACAAATCTACGAATGATAATTAACTCTAAATACTAAACACAGATAAACATAAATCCAGAAACAAATTAGAGGCAGAAAGCAAACCTCAAGTCTACAGTTGTTCCCATAGTCCACCCCCTTAATTTTGGGATGATTCGTTTTCTATTCAAGTATTCCACAGATGCAGGGTACATCAAGTTGATTGTGGAGATTTAATCCGCTGCTCCTGAGGCTGCTGGGAGAGATTTCCCTTCCTATTCTTTGTTTGCACAGCTCCTGGGGTTCAGCTTTGGATTTGGCTCCGCCTCTGCGTGTAGGTCACCTGAGGGCATCTGTTCTTCGCTTGGACAGGACAGGGTTAAAGGAGCCGCTGATTCGGGGACTCTGGCTCACTCAGGCCGGGGGGAGGGAGGGGTACGGAATGCAGGGCAAGCCTGCAGCGGCAGAGGCCGGCGTGACGTTGCACCAGCCTGAGGCGCACCATGCGTTCTCCCGGGGAAGTTGTCCCTGGATCACGGGACCCTGGCAGTGGCAGGCTGCACAGGCTCCCTGGAGGGGAGGTGTGGACAGTGACCTGTGCTTGCACGCAGGCTTCTTGGTGGCGGCAGCAGCAGCCGTAGCGTCTCATGCCCGTCTCTGGGGTCTGCACTTATTGCTGTGGCTCGCACCCGTCTCTGGAGCTCGTTTAGGCGGTGCTCTGAATCCCCTCTCCTCGCACACCCTAAAGCAGTGGCTCTTGCCTCTTAGGCAGTTCCAGACTTTTTCCCAGACTCCCTCCCGGCTAGCTGTGGGCACTAGCCCCCTTCAGTCTGTGTTCACTCAGCCAACCCCAGTCCTCTCCCTGGGATCCGACCTCCGAAGCCCGAGCCTCAGGTCCCAGCCCCCGCCCTCCCCAGTGGGTGAGCAGACAAGCCTCTCGGGCTGGTGAGTGCTGGTTGGCACCGATCCTCTGTGCAGAAATCTCTCCACTTTGCCCTCCGCACCCCTGTGGCTGCGCTCTCCTCCATGGATCCGAAGCTTCCCCCCCTCCACCACCCGCAGTCTCCGCCTGCGAAGGGCCTTCCTAGTGTGTGGAAGCCTTTCCTCCTTCACGGCTCCCTTCTAGTGGTGCAGGTCCCGACCCTCTTCTTTTGTCTCTGTTTTTTCTTTTTTTCTTTTGCCCTACTCAGGTACGTGGGGAGTTTCTTGCCTTTTGGGAGGTCTGAGGTCTTCTACCAGCATTCAGTAGGTGTTCTGGAGGAGCTGTTCCACATGTAGATGTATTTCTGATGTATTTGTGGGGAGGAAGGTGATCTCCTCGTCTTAATCCTCTGCCATCTTGAAGGTCCCCCACTTTTTTTTTTTACTTTTTAAAGAATGTATTCTTATTTCTTTCGAGTCTGGAACTTGGGAGAAGTTCAAATGTTTGTTGTCACTTCAAGATTGGGCAAGAAAATACAAAAAACAAACAAATAAATAATGGAAAAAATAGAACATCTTAAAAAAAGTATGCACTGTATTCTCTCTCCAAACTTATTAGGTCAGGCTCTCAGCTACCCTTAGCTGGTATTCATTGTACATACAGTGCAGTTATGTACAAAGTGCAGTGAGGATTCTGTTAGGATAGCTGTGTCCCCTCCAGAATCAGATGTTGAAGCCCTGACCCCCAGCTCCTCAGAATGTGACTATATTTGCAGGTGGGGTCTTTAAAGAGGTAAATAAAGGATATGTAGGTTGGGCTTCCATCTAACATGGCTAACGTCCTTATAAGTAGAGGGAGAAGCACCAGGGACACACCCAGAGAAAAGGCCACATGCGGATGTAGAGAGAAGGTGGCCATCTGCACCCCAAAGAAGGAGGTGTCAGAGGAAAACATCCCCGTTGACCCCTCAATTTTGGACGTCCGTCCTCTAGAACGGTGAGGAGATAAATCCCTGCTCTTCGAGTCACTCAGTCTGTGGTACTTTGTTGGGCAGCCTAGCAGGATAGCATAAATTTCTAGTGTGAACCTGGGCACCTGGGTTAGAACCACAGCTGTGTCCTTTCACCCACTCTCCAGTCTTAAGAACATCACTTTGTCTCTCAGGATCTGATCCCTAAACCCTGGTGAAATGACATATTTACCAAACGTCCACAAAGATACCCAGCACACAGGGTTTACACATGGGTGCTTAATATATATTGGGTGATTTATTTTCAGAGTGTGGGAGGGGGAGACAGGATCCATTTTTTATAACTTAGCCACCACATAAGTCATAAACATTTATTAGGACTAACTAAAAAGGTATGACTCTGTGTGAAAGTGGTGATAAATAGATCTCTACTGATCGCCAGGAAGGATACTGGTGGATGGTGTTCTCTGGGGCACCAGGGAGAGACCTTCTGGAGCTGAGCCTTAAGCTGGACCCTGTAGGGCGGGTGGGTGGAGAGACTAGGTGAGGAGGGAACAGACTTAGAGCTGTGGGCATGGCAACACATTAGCGGGTGCCCACGAGGGGTCCTGGTCAGAGGATGGCCGCGTCCCAGGGCGTGAAGGTGCTCCAGAGGGCCAGTGCTCCTCTCTTTGGATTTTGGGAAAAGTGTGGCCCAGAGGAGAATTTTTCATTGGGAAGGCAGTTGCACTACATTATCCATGACCTCTTTCAAATCTCAGATTCCTGAATAGGGCTAAAAACTGAGGGCTAGTTTGGTATGTGAAAAACTCAGAGTATATCTGTTGTGTAATTGGGATCAAGTGAAGATGTTTTTATTATGGTATGATATATGGTAATGAAACGTGCTCTGGAACAGTTAAGCTGACATTATGCTAGGAGCATCTGTCAAGGAAACTAGTTGGGAACACAATAGGAAACAAAAGCCTTGGTTCTTGTCTCTGCCTCCACCATTTACTAGCTGTGCGATCGTAGGAACGTGATCTCATTCATTTATTCTCATGCATCCATTCTTTGAGGATAACGTACTGTATGCTTCCTGTCTCCCAGGTATGGTGTTGAGCAACGTGGGAGTGACGGCAAATAGTTACTGATCTCAAACACGTGACGGTCCAGTGTTAATGATGGATAAAGTATTGAGTGATACAGGAGTTGAAGGAGGCCCACAACCAGTCTTCAGGGTTCAGGGATGGCATCCTTGGGATGCCTTGGGGATATCAAGGCTTCCCATAAAAATGATGTCAAATGTGCACCTGTCCATGAACTTTATTTCCCCACCTACTGGAAAAAAAGGAGGGGGTGTATTTCACCTGCTGCTTCATCAGTTTCCTAAGAGAGCAAATAAGATGAATGTCTGGGAAACATCTAGATGCTCTAAGTGCTACATAAACACAGGTTCTCCTGCTTTAAGGAAAGAATTGATAGATTGGATACCAAAGAAAGGTAAAGACATAAGTACAAGGCTTTAGTTTTCAACCTGGAGAAATGAAAGATTTGGGGTACCTTCAAATTCTGTGAAATTAAGTGTAATGGTTTGAGATGTGATGCTTGTTGGGTGAGGAGAAGGGGATGGGGGTAAGGGCGATGTGAGTTTTGAGGTGCTCTATGAATATAAGATGGGGGCAATTGAAAATAGAGACCCGCAAGGTAGGGCTTAGCTGGAGAAAGAGGAATTGTCTGTATAAAGGGGAGTCTTGGGGCCAGAGCAATGTTGCAATAAAGAAATGCAAGGAAACTCTCCCCATCCCATTTTTAAAAAGAATGCCGGGGTGCTGAACTTTTGTGTGTCCAGTCCCCTCCTGGCGGGCTGGCTGCTGGCTGTTTGGTCTGTAACGGTGCTCTTCTGAGCTGCAGAGTTGAGGCCAAGTAGGGAAGGGAGGCACCATAATGCTGATGCCTGGTCTAGGGAACCGACAGGGGAGGCTTTGTGACCTAACAACTGAAGAGTGGTGGGTGAGGATAAGAAAGTAGGTGACTGAGCCTGGGGAGAGCCCACCCCTGGGGGGCAGGATTAAAGATAGTCGAGGGATGAGGAATAAACATTATGGAGAGATACCCGTAGCATGAGACAGGTGCACACGAGTAAGCCTGGCTTTCTGGCCCCTCTGCATCAGAGGGTGAGGGGGCCCTCCCCCTTCAGGCCAGACTCATCTCTAGGAAGGAGGGGCACAAGGCAGAGGCTGTAGAGGCAAAGGCAGGGCTTCTACAGAGGCCTGGGCGGGGTGCACGTTCCAGTGCTTTTGTTGCAGTCATTTCCAATTATTTAATGTTTGAATCTAATCATTTCCTTGATTTAGCAAATCAAAGAGTTTTTTTCCCTCCAGGGCAAACTACCTTCATTTTATTTTCTTCTCCATAATTAAGTAATTTCTTAATTAGTAATGTTCAACTTACCCAATCTGAAATGGCACACTCTATTCCTTTTATAAAAGCTTGAGCACACATAGCCGGGCCCCGCTGGTGGTGAGGTGCCCGTCACTCCAGGCTCCTCTGTGTCCTGAGCTCTCTCTCCGCACGCCCCCCGTTCTCCCTTGGTGTGAGGGATTAGGCATCTCCAGCAGCCCTTCCTGAGCCGGGGACTCCAGCTGTGTCGTCTCATACTGTCTGACTTCCTGGTGGCTTTAATTAGCATAAAGGAACTTCTCCTCAGAGGTGGTGTCACACTGGGGGCACCAGCCGGTGGGCAACCCTCTTTTACACTTGGGGGGGCTCTGCTGGAGGGGACCCTGAGCAGCCTTGGCTGTGACACTGCCCGGGGCGCCGAGGCACCGTGCACCTGAGGCCAGGCCGCAGGGACAGCCCCTCTCTTCTGCAGCTCTCCAGCTCTGCTTGGCTAAACACAGTGTCACATGCCACTGTCCTCATGTCAGCCTGCAGAGATGGCAGGGGGCCCAGCGAGGGCTGCTCTAGATTGCACTGAACCCCGCATCCAAGCACTGTGGTCGGTCCCAGCCCAGGCTGTCGTCCACTGTCAAAGCTGGCGATTCAGGACAGACCCCTCCTCCACCAAACTGCTCTGTCCACCAGCACTTACTGAGAGTCTGGAGTGTGCTCGGCTCTACGGAAACCCCGCAGGGAGGGCAGAGAGCGTGGGGGCAGGTGTGGAATAGGGCAGTGTGCAGGGTCTCTCCTGCAGGACACCCCTTCTCTGTGCCTCTTTGAGTCCAGCCCCTGAGACCTTGCTTAGGGGCCGGGCAGGAGCTCTCCATCCCCATGGCTGCCACTCTTCCC
Organism: Mesoplodon densirostris; assembly: GCF_025265405.1. Classification (NCBI taxonomy): domain Eukaryota; kingdom Metazoa; phylum Chordata; class Mammalia; order Artiodactyla; family Ziphiidae; genus Mesoplodon; species Mesoplodon densirostris. The sequence continues at coordinate 124,240,267 of NC_082667.1, read as the reverse complement.
TGACCACAGGCCACTCTCTCTCCACCCAGCTTCCGTGTGCCTGATAGCAAGAAAGATAATGACCCAGCGCCCCGATGAGGCACAATTAATGTTAAAGTAATAGAAAAATACTGCCTGCCTGTGATGGGGACTTTGAAATCTCCAGATGAAAGGCCCACAGTGGTGCACGGCCATTATTAGCATTTATGTACCATATTTCATCTTCAAATCATTTTGCAAATATTAACTAATGAACACAGAGTACTGTCTTTTTCCCCCTCTGGGACTGGGAGGGGGAGACGCAGATGAGAGTCTCCACTTAAATAGAAACATTGCTCCTTGATGTGGAGCAAAGAAAACCCCATCTCTCGGCAGCATCTGTAGTCCCTCAGGGAGGGCCCCTCAGACCAGCCAGTCATAGGCAGCCTGTGAGCCTGCATTTTCCAGCCAGGCCAGTGCAGCCCAATAGAAGTATAATGTGAGCCAGATACATGATTCCGAATTTTCTAGAGCCACATTTTTAAAGGGTAAATAGGTGAAATTAGTTTTAATAATTTATTTAACTCAATATATCCAAGATATTATGATTTCAAATTTACTGAGATACTTTACATTCTTTTGTGTTCTTTTGTACAAAGTCTTTGAAATTAGAGTATGTCTCACACTGAGAGCACATCTCAGTGTGCACTGGCCACATTTTATGGGCTCTATGGCCACATGTGGATAGTGGCCACAACAGAGAACAGCACTGATCAAGATGGTCTTTGAATGACTATGAATGGATAAAGAAGATGTGGTGCATATATGCAATGGAATATTACTCAGCCATAAAAAAGAATGAAATAATGCCATTTGCAGCAACATGGATGAACCTAAAGATTATTATACTAAATGAAGTCAGTCAGACAGAGAAAGACAAATATCATATGATATCACTTATATGTGGAATCTTTAAGAAATGATACAAGTGAACTTAGTTACAAAACAAATAGGCTCATAGACATAGAAAATAAACTTATTGTTCCCAGAGGGAATAGAGAGGGTGGGGTGGGAGAGAGAAAAATTGGGAGTTTAGGCTTAACATATACACACTACTATATATAAAATAGATAAACAAGAGGGACCTACTAATGGTACAGATGAACCGGTTTGCAAGGCAGAAATAGAGACATAGATGTGGAGAACAAATGTATGGACACCAAGAGGGGAAAGCAGCAGGGGGCAGTGGTGGTGGTGTGATGAATTGGGAGATTGGGATTGACATGTATACACTAATATGTATGAAATAGATAACTAATAAGAACCTGCTGTATAAAAATAAAATAAAATTCAAAAAAAAAGGACCGGGCTTCCCTGGTGGCGCAGTGGTTGCGAGTCCACCTGCCGATGCAGGGGACATGGGTTCCTGCCCCGGTCCGGGAAGATACCACATGCCGCGGAGCAGCTAGGCCCGTGAGCCATGGCTGCTGAGCCTGCGCGTCCGGAGCCTGTGTTCCACAACAGGAGAGGCCACAACAGTGAGAGGCCCGTGTACCTCAAAAAAAAAAAAAAAAAAAGGACCTACTGTATAGCACAGGGAGCTATACTGAATATCTTATAATAACCTATAATGGAAAAGAATCTGAAAAAGAATACATATGTATGTATGTATGCATAACTGAGTCACTTTGCTGTACACCTGAAACTAACATAACATTGTAAATTAACTCTACTTCAATAAAAGAATTGATAAAAAGATGGTCTTTGAGAAGGAAAGCCCAGCACATGGTAGCTTACAGGGCACAGTGGGGCAGTTGTCAGGTATAAGCCCTAGTCTGACCGAACCAAGTTCACATCCTGATGAGAAACTCACTCTCTGTGCGACACTGGACCTGTTGTTTAACCCATCTGGGCTTCTGTTTCCTCATGTGGGCTACAGGAGTGTTACTAGGTCCACTGTAGGTTTTATAAGGACTCAATCAAGCTGTTCTGTGAGGCACAGAGCACAGGACCTAGCATGTAGTAATAGCGTGATGAAGGGCGGCTCTTCTCACCAGAAAGCATGAGCTCCTGTCTCCGGGCCCTGCCTCCATCCCATTCCGTCCTCCAGCTTCAGATAGCGCCTGTTTCTGATGCGTCTGGTTGGGTTTGGCAGAGGGGTTGATAGATGCGTTCTCTCAACCTCACCCGTGTATGACCCCTGTTCTCCCTGGACGGAGGCTCACGGCTCTGTGTGCCCAGGGCCAGGGGCCCTTGTAGGGTCGCGTGGTTGTAGGAGGGAAAGGACGAAGGGGTCTGGAATCGGAAGGTTGCTTCTGCAAGTGCCTTGGTCCTTCAGTTACTTTCCTGTCTATGTAACAGGAACTATGAACCCCGTTCCACCCCAGTAACTCTTGCCTACCTGGAGCCTAGCCTCCCTCCAAGGACCCCATCCTCCAAACGCGTTACAGTGCCTTCATCCCCAGGCCTTTGCTCACCCCAGTCCCTCCGTCGAGAACCCTCTCGTTCCCCCTCAACCCTCAACCCAGAGGCCCCATGTCAGCTTTAATCCCGGCACTTGTACGGGTTCATTTCTCTTAGTCGTTCACGGCACAGCAGCTGGAGTGTACTAGCTTCTCAGTTAATGCTCCTGCGTCTTTGTAAGTCACGGAGGAGGGAGTTGGTGACACAGATACAGCGGCCGGGGGCCTCTGGGCACCCCCCCGCCAACAGACCCAGGACACGCAGATCCTGGGTAGTGTCGACTCTCCATCCTGAAGCGCAGCGACTGCAAAGGTTATTGACACCAACAATTCCTTCACTTTATGCCATTTTAAATAAGAAGCAACAATGGAAGCGTAAACCGTCTTATCTTTAAATGCATCACTTCCGGAGACAGCTTTTCAGCGAGCAGCTTTCCTCCGGACATGCTGTATGGCATTCCTCAAAGCTTCTCACCTCTAGAAGTGGACTCCTTCCTTGTAACCCCAGATATTCTAGTGCAGCAGGCATCTCAGTGCGGGTCTGTGTGACAACCCCAGTCCCCAGACATCGGCCCGTCCAGCCTGAGCTGGCACTGTGCCCCTGTCTGGCTCCCGACTCCCCACAAGCTTGTCATCGTTCTCTGAAGGATGCAGCGAAAAGGACCGTGGCCGGACGATCCGGTCGTGGGTGAGGGAAGGAGTCCTTCTGGGTCCCCAGTGGGTGTCTTTATTCCTGCAGAAGCACAAGCATGAGACCATGAGGGCTGCTGAGCCCGGGCTGGCGCCCTCACAGAGCTGTCTGTCTCAGCCCTTCTGAGTGCCACATGTCGGCTGTTCTCGTGCTGATGCTGACACGGGGCCCCCGTTCCGCATCGGGTTTGAGTGAACACGTTGGATTCCTTCCCCTCCTTGCTCTTCCTCTTCCCTTCTTGCATCTCATTTCCCTGTCTTGGTTCTCATTTCCCTCCCCCTGTGTGAATGTCGGGTGCTAGGGCGACATAAATAAATCACCTGCCTCAGTTTTTGTGAGGTCAGCCGGCCCAAGTTGGTCTCTTACCCAGGGCTCCTTGCCTCCAGGAATCTCCTTTGGGGGGCTCTTCAGAGGAAAACACAAAAGCACAACACGCAGCTGCCCCACTGTGCAGAGCTCTGTGCAGGAAAGATAGTGTGGTGGGGAGGGGAGAAGGATTCTTTGGGACCCCTGAGGTGGCCAGCTGAAGCTGTGAGCCCCTGAAGCATGAAATTTGATTACTCTTATCTTGGTGCACAGCCCCTGATAGCTTCTGTCGGTCATTCAATTACCCAGCAACCTCTACAGATGTCAGCAGCGGCCCTCAGCATGGCGTCGGGGTGGAAGGCAGCCTTCCTTGAGCAGGACCTCTGAAATAGCAGCAGACATCTGTCCTGGGAACTGGCCCGGCTGGGGCCACTGGGTGCTCCGATTGTTCCCATCAGATGATTGATGTCTCCCTCTACTGTCAGGTTTTGTGGGCCCCCTCCTCAGGTCAGAGAGTTAAGAATGGCTTGGAGAGATTCCAAGGTGATTAAGGACTTTGGAGAATAAAATCATCAAAGAAAGGCTAAAGAAGTAGCATCATTTAGCTTGGAGGAGATAAGGCTGAGGGCTATTTAATGACTGTCTCCAAATGTGCAGAAGACCTAGGAGGAGGGAGACAGTCAGCTGCTCTGTGCACCCCGAGTGCAGTGGACAACGGCCGGGCTGGGTGATCCAGACACCAGTTCCGTCCCTTCCCTTAAGTGATTTATGTGACCTTGGGTACATCCCTTAGCTTTCTGGGCTTCACACCAGATGGACTGCTTCACTTCCTGCCTTTTTCATGATTCCATGAGTCATTAGGTTAAAATGCTGGGTAGATTGAAAAAGGGCAAGTTTTCACGAGCTGGTGTAATTTTGCCTGGAGACAGGAGAAGCTGCTGATTTCTCCTCCAAAGGGGCTTTTAGGGCAAGTTCCAAAGATTTTGGTTAGTCATAAAACGTTGGAAATTGGGATATTTTTGAGGAAACTGAGGAACTGGACTCTTCAAAGAATTGGGTTTTAGGAGTGTTATCCACTTCCATTAAGAAGGACAGGCAGCCAACAATTCTGAGCTCTTTCTTATAACAATATTCCCATTGACTTCTCACCATCAGGGAGCATCTATCAGGGAACGTGGCCCATCACCAGGTCAATGCTGATGGCAGTTCAGCTCTACAATCATTTAAGTTATCCAACATGTGGCCGGGACTGGACAGCAGGGTGTCCAGTCTCTGATGCTTGTCTAAAGTGGGCAGACCAGTGGGCTGTGTAGGTGACACCCTGGGCATTCTGGTTCTTATCTGCCGGGGAGGAAAGACTTCCACTATCTCTTAAGTGCTGTGACTAGGGCCTGTGAATTAAGCTGACAAGAGACAGGTTAACAGGAGAAAAGCATACGCATTTTACTTGATGTTAATACTTTTATGTGACACTGGGGGGCTTCACAGAAGTGAAAACTCCAAAGAAATGGTTAGACTCAGGGGCTTATATACCATTTTAACAAAGAATGATAAATTGTGGAGACATGCTAAAACTAAGTAATAAGGGACTTCGGCTAGGGACAGTAAGTTGTGGGACAGAGACAAGGAAGCTAACATTTGGGGGAAACTAATGGAAGATCAAGGTGGTTTTAGTGTGTCTGTTTGTACAGGTCATTTCGGTGCCAACTCCCAGACTCTGGTGATAAGAATATTCTTCCCCTCCTGGTACATGGAAATTTTCTCAGGGAAATGTCATGTCCTGCTTTTAGGTAGAAAGAGGGAGGGCAGAGATCCCTACCTGCACCTGCTGTTTCTCAAGTACCTTCAGCTCAAAATAACTGATATACCAAAGTGGCATATTTGGGGGTGGCATGTCCTGAACCCCTTCACATTCTTCCTACAAAGGATGGTGCGGCAGCTGGGGGACACAGCTGCATCTCCCCCCTCCCCACCCTGTCTCCCCAGTCCGGAAGGAAGTTCAGCATCTCTTTTGGTCCACAGTTTCTCTAAATATATTTCCACAAAGGTTGCTGTTGGTCTTTTGTAAAAGAATCTCAGCTGCTATGTAGTCCAAGGTGGCATTGCCCATGGTCACCTGCAAGACCAGGCCAGGGGTGGGCACAAAGAATGGCCCACATACCCAGGTGCCCTGACAGTAGAAGCAGGTGTTAGTTAGAGGTGTCAACAGCCTCCCTGATGAGTCCCAACTACAAAGGCAATATATCCTAATTAACTGCAAATGCCTTGCTCATCAAGCTGTCAGCACTGGGCTCTAATGTCTGTACTTCTAATGATGCATTTGATTAGAAGGTAATTTTATTCACTTGGTGGCAGTTGGACCTGTTTGGTGAGGGTTTCTTTCCCTTCCCCTTTCCCGACATTTTCTCTCCCATTGGAAACATTTCTAAAATTATGATGTCCCAAACTGTCTAATGAGTAAGGAAATAAATCTACAAAGCAATGTCACCATGTCTCCTCAACACCAACCTGCGTGTGTATTTGTGTGTGTGTTGTGTTATGTGATGGAACAAAGTGTAGAGTTTTTTCTAATTTCTCATCTTTCTCATTGGGGTCCACAGCTGGAATCTCTTCTTTCACAGCCTAACATTCTCTTCATTCCAAGTCCTAATTATTGACGTGACTTCACATGCGTCACATTTTGCAAATGGGTTCCATGTTCTTTTATTTCTTTTACGTCTCACAATCAACCCATGAGACAATCATGCCTCTGCTGAAGGACCTGAAACTAAGAGATTAGTCACCGGTCCTGGGGACCCCATCCCTCATCAGTAAACCAGGAATTTAAAACCAAATCTCAGTGTAAGTCCTGGGCTTTGTCTACCAGGCTGTATGCACCTTTTCAAAGAGGAGTTCTATTTTTTTCTTTGGAAACCAAGCATGGGGCTGCCTGGCACTGGTGACTTGCTCTTGCTGGAGGACATCCAGGGAGCAGCCAAGTTCCTGGACCTCCTGGGTCACGTGTTCTGCTGTGGCAGCAGAAGGTGGTGAAGGTGACTGACTAAGAGTCCAGACTCCCAGGTGAATCCAGGCACCCAGTGAGCTGTGCTTTGTCTCCACCTGCCGCTCCTACACCCTATTCTTCGTGACAGTGCTGCCTGGTCTCCTCTCACCGGGTCTGGAGCCTCATGCCTTGTGTGTCCCGCTGATCTGATTCCATTGCCCTCTTCTTACTTTTACTAACAGTAACACTAGCTAATCGCCAATGAGGGCTTCCTGCTTGCATGGTCTTTACATGTACCATTTCATTTAACCTACACGTCGTGGGGGCACAGTACTACCTGAGGGAAGCCGTCCTGTCAGCCAGTTACAAGCGTCCCCCAAGATCACAGCGTGGTCAGTAGAGGGGCTGCAAATCCCACTTCAGGGCCTGAGGTCTCCATGGCCACCTGCGTTAATCAGCTTATTACTGGTAGTAGGTACGTGCCGTGCTCTGCACTGAGCTAGGTGCTATGAGAGATGCCGAAAGAGAAATACACAAGTTTTAACTTGAGATCCCGGAAGGAGAGCACTTTTCTAAATTACAATTTAATGTTTGCATGTCAAGACATCACACATTTTCACTGGGGAATCTCAAAACCCGGCCTGAGTGAGGAGTGATCTCAGCTCTCAGACCTCTCTCTTTTTTTTTTTTTTTTAATATTTTTTAAATTAAAAAAAATTTTTGGCTGCGTTGGGTCTTTGTTGCTGTGCGTGGTCTTTCTCTAGTTGTGGTGAGCGGGAGCTACTCTTTGTTGCGGTGCACGGGCTTCTCATTGCCGTGGCTTCTCTTATTGCGGAGCACAGGCTCTAGGTGCATGGGCTTCGGTAGTTGTGGCACACGGGCTCAGTACTTGTGCCTCGCGGGCTCTAGAGTGCAGGCTCAGTAGTTGTGGCGCACGGGCTTAGTTGCTCTGCGGCATGTGGGATCTTGCCGGACTAGGGATCAAAACCGCGTCCTCTGCATTGGCAGGCAGATTCTTAACCACTGCGCCACCAGGGAAACCCCTCAGACCTTCTTTTTTAGCTGAAGGTCAGGAAGGTTAAGTGGCTTTGACTTGTGTGGTGTGCGGAGCCAGTGCAGGATTTGGTCCCATGTCTTGGGGCTCCTGGGGCCAATGTACTCCCCACTTCACTACTCCCGCTGTCTGTAGTCATCGAGACAGGAGGACAGCTCGCTACACCCATCTCCTGGGAGCTTCTTTATCTCAGATGTTCCATCCCTAACTACCCTCTAGGTGGTCCATTATCCTTCCACAAAACCTCCATTTAAAGGAAAACCATCTAAAGTGTTAAGACCTCGAGGAGAAAGCTCGTGACCTTGCCTTGCTTCGCACTGCGCTGCCGTCCTGACATCCTCTTGCGCAGGGAGTCTGTGGTGTCGAGGCAGACAGCCCCGTATTAGTAAATCCATTAACAAAGCTGTGAAAGCAGCCTGCACACCCACCCTCTGAGCAAGGGCAGGTCGCAGATATGAATCGGAGGCTCCTAGACTTACTTACTTCTCCCTTTCCTCTCTCTTTTCTTAACTCTTCAACATTTCAGAAACAGTAATGATAATGATCCCAGATCATCAGAGCCATGGAGCGGTGCCCTGCCACCGTGAAGAAGGGGGCACTCCGTGAAAGGGGCTCCACCTCCTCTGGGTGCACCGAGACAGGCAGTTGGGCAGAGGTGGGGCGATTGTGTGCACACCATCCACTTTTATGATGCCCTTGATCGTGTGGAATTGACTTACAGAGTTAATGCCAAGCATTCTAGACACGCAGAGCGCTTGTTAAATTCATGGTATCATACCCTAAGCAGGTTTGCGTGGGGTGGGTGCCCAGTGGGGTCAGCCTCTTGCTCCAGTTCTGGTTCAGAGTCTGTGCTTCGTGCTTGGGTCAGCACCCTCCCACCCCGGAGACCTCAGGGAGGAGGGAGGGGATGTGGCCCAGTAGCCGCCCTGAGGGACCAACCCAGTACAAGCCAGGCCTCGGGCAGGGATGGCACTGAGCACCCGTGTGTCTCCAGGCCCCGCCACCTCCGTGCCACATCTGCACCAGGACGAGGGTCTCCCTTTCCACTTAGTTTGGAAAGTGCCCTTTGCAGCCTTCTGCTAACATTCACTCCGTTCTTCACTCAGCCAACTTCCCCTGCGAGGACTGTGTGTGCTCAGCACCTGCTGGACCCCACGACCCCGTGAGTGGCACTGCAGGTCAGATGCATCTTCTAATCCTAGGAATTGACCGTTTTCCCCCCATTTTGGATAAAAATCTTAGCAGGGAATTTTTATGAAATATCGAATATAGCCAAGGCACTGCCCTGGAGACTCAAGCGAGAATCCATGCAGTGGCTGTGCACGCTAGGTGAGGAAGTTGTATATTCACACAACAAAACTGGCAATGCGGGATACGTGCACTGCACGCAGGAAAGGGTTTTAGGGGTTTATGAACAGGATTGAGCATGCGAGGTGGGTTGGTCTGGGAAGGCTGCTTGGAGGAAGTGAGACCAAGGAGGAGGCTTAAGGATGTGAAAACCTCTAGTCACCATCTCCCAGGCTTTAGGGTCAGAACAGTCTTCCGAAAGTGAAGATAGTGAATAATTTTAACTGATGCTGAGCGTCGTGACCTTGCCCAGGCACAATGGTAACAGCAACTTTTTTTTTTTTTAAAGAAAGGCAATTAAACAGGCCCAGTTGGAGTCCCTGGGGTACCTTTTGCTGCCCCTTTAGTCCCCTGGGCTCCCTCCCAGCTTGCCGGGGATGAAGCCTCTTCTGGATTTCTGGATTTTTCTCTCAGAGGATGATATCTGGGGATGAGGTGCAGAAACTTACTGAGAGTTATGGGGTGCCCCCAGGACACTTTGGCTTTCAGTTGAGACCCCTGCACATAAAAGTCTGCTGAAATGTGGAGGTTTGCCTTCAGAAATTAAGGGCTGTCACTTTACCCTGATTTCCTCTTCCTGGGCCTGCTCTCTTGGCTCGGCCAGAGGCAGAGGAGAAGGGATATTTCATGAGGACGGGTTTAAACAGCCTCCACACGTGTGCTGCTATCATTTTTCATGGGAAGCCTCCCGAGTGCGCGCTGAGGGCCCCCGCAGGATCCAGTCTCCCTCCGTAAATTCTTGAGAAGCCTGGTGCAGCCGCCAGCAGGAGGGGCTGCCCAACGGGGTGAGGGAGTGAGACAGTGGCTGGAGCATCCAGAAAGGGAGGCCCCGTGGGGCAGGGCACCCTAGGGCCCCATGCACACCCGCCTGAGTGCTGCTGGGCGCCAGTGGGCGGACCAGGGCCCGCCCACCCCAGGAGCAGGGCGGACTCTGTGAATGAAGAGGAAAGTAGTGTCTGAGATTCCGTTTCCGTGAGGTGCGGTGGGAAGAGCTGGAATCAGAAGCAGAAAGCCTGGGATCTGGTCCCATTTCCCGAAGTGCTTCTGCTGCGTGACCCTCCAAGTTGAACCTTTGCAGCCTCACCAGATATTACCCAGGCTGTTTCTGCTTGTAGACTGGGGGCGACGATGCCACGATCACCTCCTAGCGTTCTCGGGAGCGACAAGCCAGCGGCTGGTCTGAAAGTGTTTTGTACAATGCAGGGCCGTACAAATGAGTGGCATTTATTGCAGTGTCACCACAGCAACTGTAGAAGTGGAAGCCGGTGATGGGGTCATATTCACCTAATTTGCTACTCTCACAGCAGAACAGTGAGTGCCAGACTCCTCAGCACTTACTCAGAGCCGTGACCATAATTAATAAATGGGGTCCCTCCCATCCCGAGGGCAGAGGTCCCCTAATAATGATGAGAGCCTCAGCTAAGGAGCTGAGTAACCCCCAGCCCAGCTCTCCAGGTGCAGTCCCCCGGGTCCTGTCAGGAAATGGACGCTGGGCGTTGGGCTCCGACCCAACTTCCTTTTGCAGTGGTTGCAAATCCCAGCTCCTGCACCTCGGGAAGTCGTAGATCGAGGGATTAAGTCCAGTTCGTTCCCTGGATTCTGATGAAACCATCCTCACTGCTCCCCGTGGTGAGAAGAAAGCTGTCCGGGGGAGGCAGGCGGCCTCCTGGCCACTGTCTGGCTTTGCTCAGCAGCTGTCCTTCCTGCTGGTGGGCACAGACATCCAGACGAAGCCATGGGGATCCTGGCCTACGGTGAGGGGTGGGGCTAGGGTGGAGACCTGCTCTGTCTTCTCCCCTTGCTTTAAAATCCTGTGCTTTTCTGAGCAGTTCTTAGCTTGCTGGCCGAGCCGCACAGCCACCGATATATTTAAACTTTCGATATTAAAGATCTCAGCAGCCTCTCCCAGGAGGGAATTACCTCCCCGATCCAAGTAAGGCAGGTGCCTGCTCGAGATGTGTGCGCTTCGTGTCCCAGCAAAGACCCCTCTCTTTTCAAACTGAGAGCTGGCAGTACAGAGGCCTATCACTGGAAATAGACGCATTTATGAATTTCAACATCCTATTAGCGGTGATGATCTGACAAAATCACAAGAATGGAGATATTTGGGTGCACAGCTGACAGATGATTTATGTGCTGAAATGTCACGAGGAAGAGTGTGTCTCTTCCAGGTGCAGCTGGGGGGTGGGTGATCTCAGCGCCATGACCCAGGGCTGCCCCCCGACCCCCAGGTCACGGGAACCCTTCGGGGCATCTGTCAGGCAATGACACAGACAGCAAGTGGGCTCGGAGTTGGGGAGGGCTTATGAGGATGCCCCCAAACCCCTACCGCTGCTCACACTGCAGCCTCCTTGACACGGGTTTGGGCCGACACAGGCGGAGCAGCCAAGGTAAATTTCCTTGCCTCCAATGTAATAATTTAACTGCAATTGATAAAATGAAATATATTTGGAATCACTGTCCATCCTAGTGAGATGGCATCGCGACAAGAGTGTATTGAGATATGAACGTCGAAGTGTGGAGGCTGGGGACCCTCGGGGCATCCCCAGACCCAGGCCCTGTTCACTGCCTGATGGGATGTGGGTTCCCCGGGCCCTGGTGACTAGGTATCCAACCTCTTCTCCCCTCACTTCCCCCCAGAGCAGACAGTTTCTTAGCTTGTTATTGGCTCTGATACCTTCCCAAGCTCCATCCATAAGAGGAAAATTGAATTGGTCCCATTAGCTTGATTTTAGTAGCCATGGAGAAGGTAATGGACTCCAGCCTTGCTGCATTTAATCTAGACATTAAAATATTGCATATGATTGACCTACATCACTGCCACGGCCATGGAGAGTAGGAAGCACACAGGAAGGGCACGGGCAGCCTTGCAGGTCACTGGAGACCCTGTTTGTGAAATAGCTGGTTAATTAAGGGGAGATGGTCACCAAGTCCAGACGGAATTCCCTCAGGGGTATAAGGAAAAGGTTGGGAAGAGAGTTTGTCAGAGCTGGCTTTTTTCAGCCATCACTGTTCAAGAATAAACAGAAGGGAGCTTAGTCCTGGCTGGAATGGAGTAAACAGATTGCAGCATTTTAGATCCGAAGCCTCCAGCTCTATGGGGCAAGAGCCATGCCTGCCTGGTTGACTGCCTACCCTCAGGGTCCATTCCAGTGCCTGCCGGACAGGCAGCAGGTGGGAGTGGGCTGGAGAGTTGGAAGTGTTTGTTGAAGGAACCATAGGGTTGGTAGAGAATTTTAGGTATATCCAGTCTATCTGTTCCTCAGCTTTGTTATCCTGCTTGTAGAGGGCTCTGCAGACAACCCACAAAGTTTCAAATCCAAGCTTTGCTGCTTAACTGCTATGTAACCTGGTGCAAGTCAGTTAAGCTCTCTGTGCAGGTTCCTCATCTGGAAAATGTCCTAATAATACATACTTCCTAGGGCTGATTGTGGAGTAAATGACTTTTTGCATGAAAGCTCTTTGAAGATTATTTAATATCTATTTAGTTACAGACATAAGAGTATGTAATATCTATCTAGCTGTAGAATATTTAGTTACAGACTCCAGTGTTAATTGTTGTTATTAAGTGATGTTTCCATCTTGCTTTTCGTGATTCTAACTTGACACCTAATAAAGATGTGAAACTCCACCTTATAAAGTGTTATTTGCTATGACTTAAGGTACTTTTTCTTATACTGAACTCCATCAGTTACTCCATCAAAACTACCCTGGTGGCCGTGGATAGGTGCCTGTCCTCCGTGGACCGAGGTTTTGCTTTGTTGTGTATAATGCAGAGGCTGAACTAGACCAGCTCTAGAGGGCTCTCAGCTGCTGCAGTAGTTGTGTCCACGGTGGCTGCAGTCACATCACAGGACACGTATTTTGTTGCTAGGCACTGGTTTACCTGCTTTACTTGCATTAACTCATTTAATCCATACAATAATCCCATTAAGGAAGTTAATATTCATGTCTTCACCCTAACGATGAGGAAACTGAGGCCCAGAGAGGTCAACTTGCCAAGGTCGCCCAGCCAGTAAGTGGAACAGCCAGTATTTGGACCTAGAGGAGACCTCCTGAGCCTATGGCACCGAATCAGAACTTCTGCGGTTTTCTGTTACTGTGGTTTTACGAATCTTCCTGAACGCAGGTGAATCTAGAGATCAGACTATCTCTTCTCTATTGGCTTTATACAGTGATCTGACCTTGGTATCAAATAATATTTCCCAGCCATAAATAGCAAAGCACATGATTGCCAAATAAAGGGGAGAATATTTGCTACTGGGAAGATGCCCCAACAAGCCGAGTTATTACTACTGTGTCATGATGATAACAAGAATAATGTTCATTTAGAGAGCACTCATGTCCCCCAGGCTCTTCATAGCCATCCTGATTAGGCAGCCTGTGGACAGCATCGCAGAGAGAGGACTGCAGACGTTTGTTTCAATGCCTCGCTGCCCTGAAACTTAGAAGTACCTTGAGCTTGGGACGGAGGGTCAGGGAAGAGGTACAGGAAAGCTGCAAGGCTGAGCCCAGGAGACTGGCTGATGAGGACCAGCACCTCATGAGCCGGAAAGGCAGCACTTGGTCCAATTCTTTCTGGAACATGTAGATCAAAAGCTAATTACTGGGAGGGCTCCGTTTGTATTTTTCCTGCTATATTTACATTTTATGAAACCATCTGGTATCATTAATATGCTCAAAGTCAGTTTGGTTTTATTTGTAGTTTTACAGCAAAAGGAAAAAGCTCCTTCTTCCTCTAGTGGGAGAGACCCAGGCCTGGGGGAGGAAGGTGTCCAGTGTGGGTGCGCCCTGGGCTGGAACAGTGACCTTGGGTCGGCTCCTCGGGCAGGCTTGGTCGCTCGGAGGGCAGCGAGGCACTCCGAGCTGAGGGATAATCTGTGTCTCTGGGACATGGCGATGTGCTCAGAGTTGTGCAGTGACAGGTTGAGGAACAGGAGAACAAGCCCACCAGCTGCCCTTTCTGGGCACAGAGCTGCGGTGAGTTGGCCAAGACGTTGCTGCCTCCAGTCAGCCCCACCTGTGGGCCTCCCAGGGGTCACACACACGGAGGGGACCTACCAGCCTCTTGACCTTTTCCTCTTGTCCAGCTTCCCTAGGACACAGCCCAGTGGCCCGCTCGGCGGTGCCCTGGAAGACCAGAACCCACCTCCGGCCACTCTTGGCTCAGGGACTAATAGCAAAAGGCTGCTTCCGCGTCTCAACCCAAAGTAGCAGCTGCTGGAGGATTACAAAGCCTTGGACCTTCTCGTGTTCATTGTAAATGTTATCTCAGCTGGACAGTTCTTGCAAATGAGCTCTTCACCCTCCCCTTCTCCCCCGGTCCCCACTGCCGCCACCCTACCCTCTACCCAAACGAGCGTGGGCCAAGACCAGGGCCTACGAGTGGAGCACGTTATCTAGACTGCAGCTTACTGGCCTTGATGGTGGTGTTCCCAGACTGACTTCCTCTGGCTTAACGCTTGGATGCTAATGGCAGGAGCTGGTGGGTCAGATGTGGCAGAGGGACAGCCTTCCAAATCGAGATGGCACGAGTTAGCAGCCTGGAGCTCCAGTTTCAGGCTGGTTCCCGGCTCTGTAAGTAAGTACAGGCGATCCTTTTTTTTTTTTTGGACAATGGAAACATCTTTCTGCTGCAGAAAAACTTGTACTTCGTAACTGTCTACAGTCGTACCCTGCAGGTTTCAGAAACACAAAACCAAACCTTTCATTGATTCGTTGAAAAATAACCATCGTTTCTTTCTCTAAGTGCTCCCCGGTGCCATTTCTTCCCTCTGACCCCTGTCTCCGTGGTTTCTTGACTCTGCATCCTTCTCCCATCCGGTATTTTTCTCTGCGTCAAGATGTGAATGGGGGAAGGGTCAGAGGCTTTGAGCAGGAAAAAGAGACAAATGAGCACAACAGAGCAGAAGTACTGCGCCTTCTCCCAAGTACTGCCATTTCTTGGAACCTGGGCAGTGTTTTGTCCTTCCTTTCAGGCTGCCGGTCCTACTCCTTTCGGTGCCCCCAGGATGGTGCCCCAGAACTAGTCATAGAGACCTTCCTGCACAAAGCAGGCTGCTGCCTGAAGTAACTCCCACATCTGAAGCCCTTGCACCAGGCGGGTGGGGACCAAGGACAGTGGTTAGGCTACCGAGCTCATTGAACAGGCATTGGAGGGTCGAGAACCTCCTCCAGGGGCCGGGCCTGGTCTGGTGCTCCCTGAAGACGACCCTGCGAGGTGCCGTCTCTAACTCCCACCTGAGCTGGTTCGGGCTGCGCTGCCCACCTCTTGGCAGGACACTGCCCTCTGCTCCAACGCTTGTGGTCTCGAGGGAGGGGGAGGTCTGGCATTCCCCAGGGGACAGGACACTGGGGCCCGGGGAGGGCCGATCTGGTGCTCTGACCCCCACACAATCCCGAGTCCTTCCCACCCCACGCTGTGGTCCCTCCTGTCACCATGCAGGTGTCACTGCACAGCCCGCATTTGATGAATGATGTGCACTCGTTCATCCCCGGCCCTCCACACCTCCATGCATGTCTATTTTAATTCTCTCCTCTTCCTTTTGGCATCTAGTTTATTTTGTATATAAACTGCTGATGCAAATGTCCAAAATAAATTATGCTGAATAATAGATGAAGACAGCTACATAATTTATAACGCTGAAGCCAGACAGAGCCGGGGGGCTGTGCTGAAGCCCGTGGCCCCTCCTCAGCTGCTTACGGCTGCCGGCTGGCCAGTGTTCACAGCCGTCAGGCTAGAAACCACCAGGGTCAGGGGTCCGTGGTGCAGAGGCTCTTCCTGGAGGTGTGTGCTCGCCCCTGGCGTGGACCCAGGGCCCCTGCCCAGCAGCAGCCCGAGGGGGTCACAACCACAGAAGCAGTAAATGGTGTGCCAACTACCCCCCCCATCGGGAGGCCCCCAGCCCCTGCCCTCATGGCCACCCTGCTGCTTGTTCTCTCCTTCGCACCTGGGCTCCAGCTGTTTCAGCTTCTCCTCAATCATCTCTTCTCAGACTCCACTGCCGGCTTCAACTTCCCAGCTTGGGATGGTCTCAGGGAAGAAAAGATGGATGAGCGTTCTAATACTTTGTCAAGGAATAAGGCCACAGCGTGCCGAGGTGCAGGGTGACACCGAACAGAAATGCTGTCGCTGCAGCCACTTTTGTGGCCAGAACATGGCTGGTTTGTGCAGGATCTAAAATTAGACAGCAGGTCCAGGCCATGACAATAGTTGCTGAATGAGCTCAGGTTCTCATTTGATTCCCAACTCTGGCACAATTGGAATTCTGAGCTGCGTAATTTTCTGCTGGGGGTGGGAGGCTGTCTCATGCAGGGGATGTTAGCAACAGCCCTGATCTCGGCCCAGTAGGTGCCAGTAGAACCCCAGTCCCCAACTCTTACTGCCCGTGATCGATTTGTCCAGGCATCACCCCTGCCCCGCATGAGCACGGTTGTCCCGAGTTGCTGACCGCTGAGCCATGTAACCCCAGGAGTCTCCATCAGGGTGACTTGGAGCCAGATCCTCATAGGTGCTGCAGCGGGGTCATCTGGGGGCTGTGAGAAATGCAGGTTTTCACATCAGACCCAGACCGACTGAATCAGAACGTCTGGTTGTGGGACCCGGGGGTTTAGTTTTGAGCAGGTGATTCTTATGTGGGCTGGAATGTGAGAAACACTGTACATGGTAGCCACTTGCCATGTAGCCACTTGCATCTTTTTAGTGAACTGAATTAACTTCAGTTTCTCAGCCTCTCCAGCCATGTTTCAGGTGCTCCATAGCCACATACAACTGGTGGCCATTAATCCCAGCTGGGACATTTCTAGAACATGCTCCTCACTGCCAAAAGTTCGGTAGGACTCACTGTTTTCTACCAGAGTGAAGTGCTGCCAAAGTGTGGACGCCTCCAAGAATCATAAGACCGTCACTTTCGCTATCAGCCAAGTCTTATGGAATGTGCACTCGCTACCTTATGGTGGTGTGTAGCTACATATAGAAGCAGATCGAGGGAAGCACATTTCTTGCTTTAGACTTGCAAATAAGATAGGCTCTGGGAGCTAAGCACTTTAATCTATCTATGGAAACAGTCAGGGCAACTGGGTAGAGAAACGTAATGTTGCGGGCAAAATGCATAACACAGAACAGGCCTAAATCTTACTTTAAGGCAGTACATTAGGTAGGGAAATAAAAGCTATCACAGGTTCACTCCTACTGCATGGATAATAAAGAGATACAGGCTGTGGCATCAGGTACTTCGCTGGGGGCACCAGGCTTTGTGGTGGGGTGATGGAGGCTTGCTCCTTCTGTGGCCTCTAGTAAGAGCCCATGGACAACTGATGAACTCGGATGAAAGACCCCTGAGGACCTCTTTGCAGGCTTCTTACTCTATCAGACTCTTGAGTTCAGCAGCTCCAGAGAAAAACATAATGATCCTGATAGCACCAAGATTCCAGGCGGTCCTTGGAGTAGGGCAGGCTGTTCCACACGTGCTACTACTTCTCTGCCCTCTGCTGTGCCAGCTGCAGACATCACTAGCTAATCCTTCTACTGCTTCCCTTGGATCTTTTCCCTTGGAGGCAGACAGTGCCAGTCAATCTAGGTTTACACCCACAGGAGGACACCAGCTCACTGTTGTCTTCAGATTCTCTTCCTGGCCTCTCTTTCTTTTGGACACCTTTTCCATACAGTAGCAGTTCTCTTTTAGTGCCTCAAGCAGTGTTTCTTGGCTTCCTGAGGCAGTCACTTAATGTTTACTGTCCTTGCTCCTTCTCAGTCATCAAACCCTGTATTATTTCGGCACAAATGTAATTTGCCCTCCCAAAAGAAGTCATCCGACACAAGTCACCATCAGAAGTACTCCTGGACTGCTTTTTAGCAGCTTGATTCCAATTTGGATTATACCAAACCTGGAATCGTCTAGAATGTATTCTCAACTAAAAATAAAATAAAACATAAGAAAAACACACTTCCACCCCCAGCCTGCAGTGGTTTCAGCAAAACCTCCTTGGCGGGTACACAGTCTTGGGTGAAACTGGCATGATGAGGAAAAGGCTTAAGCCTCTGCCAGAAAGCCCAGCAGGTGCAGGGATGTGTCCTGGCCTCGCTCATCTCCCCGAGACACGTTGGGCAAAGGCTTCACTGAACAAGAAGATGCAAGAGTGCTGACCCTCTTGGCCTGCCCGGGCAGCTAGCCCAGCACCCACCCCCTGGGCTGATGCTTCCTGCTGCTGTAGGCACTCGAGCTGGGCCAGCGAGGTGGCCCCAGTCTGACTCCTTCCCCTGGTCAGTTCTCGGGTTCCCCGGTCCTGTGGAAAACATCCTCCTCTCGACACCCCTCTTCCCCTGCCACCCCATGCTCCATTGTGCTTAAATTAGAAGTATTTGAAAGCATAAGAACAGGGAGTGAACTTCTGGTATGCTCCTTTGCAGGGGCCCCCTGGGTCCACGGGTCGAGAACTAGATACTGGGCCCCTAATTCTACCTGTGGGAAGGGGAGAAAAGATGAGTAATTTAAAAGATGAGGTTCACTAACTGGTTATTTGTTTATGGGGGAGGTCAGGGGGCAGCAAGGGGCCTGGGGCAGCAGACCGGACCCTGGAAAAGTGTAGGCAGGAGAGATTATCAAGGTCGACTAGAAACCAGAGGGACAGCACGTTTGGTGAAAGTGGGCTACAGACCTAAAGGTGAGGGGCTGTTCCTGTTCTCTGAAAGAAAATGACCAAGTTCCTATGAAGGGGAGGGATGTGTGTAATCAGCTCATTTGGGTGAAAAAGTGAGTCTTCAACAAAATCTGCAGATTAAACTGCCTTAAGCCACGTGCCCTGGTTAGCTTTATTTCTAAGACACACACAGTATTTACTTCTAGCTATATACATATTTATACGATTATTTATTTGTACAATATGTATTTATACATAGATGACATATTTATTTGTATACCAGTTACCTATATACACACATCTATGCGTATGAGCACATATATTTATTTGTATATAAATTCATATATTAATAACCACAATAAAAAGGTTTGACTGTAAAATATATATGTATACATATTTGTACATATAAATAAGCATATGTACAAATTGTTACATGATAATCAAAAAGGCATAGTCTTTGTATTCAAAGAGTTCTCTTGAATTCCAGTTCTGTCACTTAGGGAAGGTGTTCCCTTGGGTGGATTATTTAGTTGAGGCTTAATTTTCTTACCGAAATTAGTAGTAATAATACATATAAATTTCATACAGTTATGAGGAATAAGGTAACGAATATAAAACATGCCAAGTAGGTGATAAGTGGTAGACACAGCTGTTTATTTCACTATCATCCCCGCTACTACAGCTGGGTGGAGAGCTCATCTCTCATTCTCTTGGGTGGATGGTGGACATCAGGGCAGAGCAGGCGGCCTTTCTGTGTACGGCGTTCCTACCAAATCCATCTGTCTTCTACCATCCACAGGGCGCATAAAGGATTCTTTTTCTTTTAATCAAGTTGCTTCTGTTGCAGGAATGACTCATTTCTATGTCCTACCTGGAAACACGGGGTGTAGGTGACAGCTTGTAGAACCGTTTCAGGGAGGTGTTGATGATAGACAAAGGGGACCTTCCTAAGAAAGCCACCCCCAGAGGGGGTGAGTCCCCCGTGACGAAAGGTGCTTCTGCAGAGGCTGGGCAAGGCTGTGTGGGAGTTCACACGTCCCACGAGGGTGGCACTGCGTGTTTTCTGAGGTCCCCTTGCAACAGAAAAGCCCCACGCTCTGGATTTTTAAGACGCTGCCTTCTGCACATGGTGCACGCTGGTTTCTGTGTTACCTGCCACCTCCCCCAGCGACACGCTCCGCACCGGCTCTGTTCCTCATGTTCCTCAGTTACAAGGCCCTGGGGGGACCCAGTAGTGAGGAGGTGAGATTGCATTCTGAGGAAATGGGTGAGCTGAAATGGAGCTGGGATTGCACTCAACAGGGCAGCCAGCTTCATTTAGCGGCCTGAGCAGAGTCTGATTAGGAAAAGGCAGCGATCCAGAACCGAGGCTGGGCTGCTCTCCTGGTGACAGCCGGGGCGGGAGGCTGCCTCAGGAGGCCGAGGGGACCTCTGCGCTCAGGCCCGGCCCCCCCTGCCAGGCTAGCTCTCCGGGTGAGCAGAGTGGATGGGCCGATGCCATTCGGCCCCTGCAGTCTGTTCTCTGGAAGCTTCCTTCCAGGTGAATTTCTCCTCTCGCCCCTCTAAGCCTCACCCGGGCCATTTCTGACGGATATGTCTCTTAACCAGCCTGGAGATAGGAAAGCGTGTTCCGAGGGCCCTGGGAACAGAACACGGGCCACACTGAGCATCGAGCCTAGAGCTGGTGGTGGTGAAGGGACATTAGGAAAGTGACGTATGATGTACATTTGGAACATCCCCAAGACCATGTCTGCTGCCTGCGAGGACAGACAGTGAGTGACCTAGGAGCAGGGGATACAGCACAGGCAGCAGCTATGGAAGTTGGTCTTGGGTTCCTGAGATTCCAGCCTGGCTCCCGGTGACCTCACCACCCCAAAGAGATGGCGCCAATGGGGTACTTAAAGCCTCCGCCACTGTACCTCCCTGTCCCCGTCCCTGTCTCTCTGTCCCTGTCACTCTGTCTCTTTATCTCCCCGTCACACACACACACACACACACACACACACACACACACACACACACACACACACACACACACACACACACACACACACACACACACACACACACACACACACACACACACGAATATGACCTTTTCTTGAACTCCTTTGTGCTTCAGAACCATCAGCCTGGAAGGAAGATCCTGATGGCAGCTGAAGCCTTTCCCATCTGTAAAAAAAGGTAGAAATATTTAGAGAGAGAACTAGGTGTTTTTGTGTCTACGGCAGGTTCAAAGATATATGCTTATGCCATTCTAAAGTCAGCCTTGGCAATTTTCACATGAAAAATGTCACAGGAGTTTGAGATTCTGTAATTATCTATTTATGCGCTGTGGAGGCTGGATGAGGAGGCCAGAGATTGCCTCATTTGCCAGCGGGACTGCTGTTCATAAGTAAGTGTAATGTGACACACACCCTAGATTGGTTCACAGGGATGGGAAAATTAGTTATGTCACATCTGAAAGCCACTTTACATTCATAGGTCATAAACTGAGAGGAAAAATAACCAAAAGTTTCAGTATTCAATTTGTTTACTCCAAGCCAAATGCAGCCTCTTAAGCTAATGAGAGCAGGGTGGAAGGGAGAGAAAAGGCTTTTAGAAGCTCACTTTAAAAGCTCAAAAGTGTCTGGGACATTAAATAGCTGTTAAAAGCTCTAGATGGATAATTTAAGTGTAAATGAGTATGAACTCTCCGGATTAAATTTGCCTTAAAATACCAGTCTGAAAAATTAAGGAAAGATTGTTTGAGACAAACACAGTTTGCCCTTTTTCAAAACCTGAACATTTTGAAAAAATTATTTCCGAGTCTCAACGAAAGCTAAATGCAGCTGGATTTAACTGCCCCTCATGATCTTCCCATTAAAAGCTACAATTCAGTAATAACTATACCCACATTGAAATAAGTACATGTGTTTATACATATACCACATAAAGTGTACGGATATAGTTTAAGCTTTTAAAACCTTTTTCTGTCAGAAATGATAAGAAATATGTATATATTTATATGCAAAAAATATATATATTTACATATATATATGCAAAAGTTCAGCCTGTGAATCTGAGACTGTAGATTAGAAAAAACTTTATAGTTTGATATACTGGTTCATTTTATCCTTTTGGGTACCGTTATTCTTATGATTAAAATTGTAATATTATACCCTCATAGTATATTTTGCCCCAAAATTATGACTGAAGTTCCTCATTTTGCTAAATTAATTTGTGAAGAATATCTGTGCTTCCTTCTAAGTATACTCATATTGGAAATAATGTTACTCTGATATACCAAGTTTTCAAACCTAATTATAACCTATGTCTTTCTACATTGTGTTCATCATGCAGAGAAGTTACACATGAAAACACATCTTTTTAATTATTCATCATTATTATTATCATTATTGTTCTATTAAAGCCATTTTTTGCTTGATTTTAATGTGATTTTCTCTTGAATTCAAACATTATGAGCAACATTTGGCAAAAAGAAAGTTTATCATGAATGTCACGTGCTCTCTGTTGCTCTGTTTTTTAGAATATGATGACTTTTCTTTTTTCTTAACTCATTGGGGTGCTGTGGGTTCAAAAGGAAAGGGAACTGAGTTTGAGAGATTAGAAAATTGGGGCACAGAAATGCCCAAGACCTTGGCCTAGGTTGCAGAGGCAGCTAGGGGAGGTATTTGGCTAAAGAATGATTTCCTACTTTTTCCATTCCAGTGTTCCATTGTAGTATGCTACTAAAATTTAAGTTTTCCAGCCCAATATTATTGATATGATTTTTGGAGATATCATCAGAGTAGCAGTTTGAGGTGAGGTTGGTATGCTACTAAAATTTAAGTTTTCCAGCCCAATATTATTGATATGATTTTTGGAGATATCATCAGAGTAGCAGTTTGAGGTGAGGTTGAAAAGAATGATACGGATATGCACATGGAATCTTAGAGTATGGAAATCCACACTGAGGATGCTGTGTCATGAAATCACTGTCTCTTAACACCTGTGGGGCCAGATTCAGTCCCAAAGGGTCTGAACCCTGCTTGGTATCCCTGAACCTCAGGCCAATGGCTCAGGGGACCTGTGTAGATTACTATGGCGGCACTAAGTTAAGCCATCCTAAACCAAAATTTCTATGAAATCATGGGTTTAATTTGTAAGTTACACCTTTAAAAATATTCATTAAATCAATATATGATATGATTTAAGAATCAACATTGTGAAAATGACTACACTATCCAAAGCAATCTACAGATTCAGTGCAGTCCCTATCAAGCTACCAATGGCACTGTTCAAAGAACTAGAACAAAAAGTTTTACAATTTGTATAGAAACACAGAAGATCCCGAATAGCCAAAGCAATCTTGAGAAGGAAAAACAGAGCTGGAGGAATCAGATTCCCTGACTTCAGACTACATTACAAAGCTACAGTAATCAAGAAAGTATGGTACTGGCACAAAAACAGAAATATAGACCAATGGAACAGGATAGAAAGGCCAGAGATAAACCCACAAACATATGGTCACCTTCCCTTTGACAGAGGAGGCAAGAGTATACAATGGAGAAAAGACAGCCTCTTCAATAAGTGGTGCTGGGAAAACTGGACAGCTACATGTAAAAGAATGAAATTAGAACCCTCCCTAACACCATACACAAAAATAAACTCAAAATGGATTAAAGACCTAAATGTAAGGCCAGACACTATAAAACTCTTTGAGGAAAACATAGGCAGATCACTCTATGACATAAATCACAGCAAGGTCCTTTTTGACCCACCTCCTAGAGAAATGGAAATCAAAGCAAAAATAAACAAATGGGACCTAATGAAACTTGAAAGCTTTTGCACAACAAAGGAAACCATAAACAAGATGAAAAGACAGCCCTCAGAATAGGAGAAAATATTTACAAATGAAGCAACTAACAAAGGATTAATCTACAAAATTTACAAGCAGCTCATGCAGCTCAATATCAAAAAAACAAGAAACCCAATCCAAAAATGGACAGAAGACCTAAATACACATTTCTCCAAAGAAGATATACAGATTGCCAACAAATACATGAAAGGATACTCAACATCACTAATCATGAGAGAAATGCAAATCAAAACTACAATGAGGTATTACCTCACACCAGTCAGAATGGCCATCATCAAAAAATCTACAAACAACAAATGCTGGAGAGGGTGTGGATAAAAGAGAATCCTCTTGCACTGTTGGTGGGAATGTGAATTGATACAGCCACTATGGAGAATAGTATGGAGGTTCCTTAAAAACCTAAAAATAGAGCTACCATATGGCCCAGCAATCACACTACTGGACATATACCCTGAGAAAACCATAATTCAAAAAGAGATATGTACCACAAGGTTCATTGCAGCTCTATTTACATACAGGATATGGAATCAACCTAAGTGTCCATCGACAGAGGAAGGGATAAAAAAGATGTGGCACAAATATACAATAGAATATTACTTGGCCATAAAGAGAAATGAAATTGAGTTACTTGTAGTGAGGTGGATGGACCTAGAGTCTGTCATACAGAGTGAAGTAAGTCAGAAAGAGAAAAACAAATACCATATGCTAACACATATATATGGGATCTAAAACAATAATATGGTTCTGATGTACATAGGAACAGGAATAAAGACACAGAGGTAGAGAATGGACTTGAGGACACAGGGAGCGGGAAGGGTAAGCTGGGATGAAGTGAGAGAGTGACATGGACATATATACACTACCAAATGTAAAAGAGATAGCTATTGGGAAGCAGCTGCATAGCACAGGGAGATCAACTCGGTGCTTTGTGTCTACATAGAGGAGTGGGATAGGGAGGGTGGGAGGGAGATGCAAGAGGGAGGGGATATAGGGATATATGTGTATGTATGGCTGATTCACTTTGTTATACAGCCAAAGCTAACACACCATTGTAAAGCAATTATACTGCAATAAAGATGTTAATATATATATATATATATATATATATATATATATATGATATGGTTTAAATTTCCCTTCATGCATATACCATCTAAAATTATTGTGCATGGTAAGTACCCCATAATTTTTTTTTATGTGCCTAACATAACAGTAAGTTGGCCTAGTGATGGGGCATATCTAAAAAGTAGTAGTGGGTATGCTTTTGGCATCATGGAGTTGTCTGGAAGCAAATACATAGAAAACCCATAAAGTTTTTTTTTGTTGTTTTTGAATTTTATTTTATTGTATTTTTATACAACAGGTTCTTATTAGTCATCCATTTTATTATACACATCAGGGTATACATGTCAATCCCAATCTCCCAATTCATTCCACCCACGCCCCCACCCCCCTGCTGCTTTCCCCCCTTGGTGTCCATATGTTTGTTCTCTACATCTGTGTCTCTATTTCTGCCCTGAAAACCACTTAAACTGTACCATTTTTCTAGGTTCCACATATATGCATTAATATACAATATTTGTTTTTCTCTTTCTGACTTACTTCACTCTGTATGACAGACTCTAGATTCATCCACGTCTCTACAAATGACCCAATTTCATTCCTTTTTATGGCTGAGTAATATTCCATTGTATATATGTACCACTCTTCTTTATCCATTTGTCTCTCAGTGGGCATTTAGGTTGCTTCCATGACCTGGCTGTTGTAAATGGTGGTGCAATGAACATTGGGGTGCATGTGTCTTTTTGAATTGTGGTTTTCTCTGGGTATATGCCCAGTAGTGGGATTGCTGGGTTATATGGTAATTCTATTTTTAGTTTTTTAAGGAACATCCATACTGTTCTCCATAGTGGCTATATCAATTTACATTCCCACCAACAGTGCAAGAGTGTTCCCTTTTCTCCACACTGTCTCCAGCATTTATTGTTTGTAGATTTTCTGATGATGCCCATTCTAACTGGTGTGAGGTGATACCTCACTGTAGTTTTGATTTGCATTTCTCTAATACTTAGAGATGCTAAGCAGCTTCTCATGTGCTTCTTGGCCATCTGTATATCTTCTTTGGATAAATGTTTATTTAGGTCTTCTGCCCATTTTTGGATTGCACTGTTTGTTTTTTTAATATTGAGCTGCATAAGCTGTTTATATATTTTGGAGATTAATCCTTTGTCCATTGATTCATTTGCAAATATTTTTTCCCATTCTGAGGGTTCTCTTTCCAGCTTGCTTATGGTTTCCTTTGCTTTGCAAAAGCTTTCAAGTTTCATTAGGTCCCATTTGTTTCTTTGTGTTTTTATTTCCATTACCCTAGGAGGTGGATCAAAAAGGATCTTGCTGTGATTTATGCCAAAGAGTGTTCTTCCTATGTTTTCCTCTAAGAGTTTTATAGTGTCTGGTCTTAAATTTCGGTCTCTAATCCATTTTGAGTTTATTTTTTTGTATGTTTTTAGGGAGTGTTCTAATTTCACTCTTTTATATGTAGCTGACCAGTTTTCTCAGCACCACTTATTGAAGAGAATGTCTTTTCTCCATTGTATGTTCTTGCCTCCTTTGTCATAGATTAGTTGACCATAGGTGCGTGGGTTTATCTCTGGGCTTTCTGTCTTGTTCCATTGATCTATATTTCTGTGTTTGTGCCAGTCTCATACTGTCTTGTTTTCTGTAGCTTTGTAGTATAGTCTGAAGTCCAGGAGTCTGATTCCTCCAGCTCTGTTTTTTTTCCCTCAAGCCTGCTTTGGCTCTTTGGGGTCTTTTGTGTCTCAATACAAATTTTAAGAGTTTTTTTGTAGCTCCTTAAAAAATGCCATTGGTACCTTGATAGGGACTGCATTGAATCTGTAGATTGCTTTGGGTAGTATAGTCATTTTCACAATATTGATATTTCCAATCCAAGAACATGGTATATCTCTCCATCTGTTGGTATCATCTTTAATTTCTTTCATCAGTGACTTCTAGTTTTCTGCATACAGCTTTTTGTTTCCCTAGGTAGGTTTATTCCTAGGTACTTTATTCTTTTTGTTGCACTGGTAAATGGGAGGGTTTCCTTAATTTCTCATTCAAATTTTTCATCATTAGTGTATAGGAATGCAAGAGATTTCTGTGCATTAATTTTTTATCCTGCAACTTTACCAAATTCATTGATTAGCTCTAGTAATTTTCTGGTGGCATCTTTAGGATTCTCTATGTATTGTATCATGTCATCTGCAAACAGTGACACTTTTACTTCTTCTTTTCCAATTTGTATTCCTTTTATTTCTTTCTCTTCTCTGATTGCCGTGGCTAGGACTTCCAAAACTATGTTGAATAATAGTGGTGAGTGTGGAAATCCTTGTCTTGTTCCTGATCTTAGAGGAAATGCTTTCAGTTTTTCACCATTGAGAATGCTGTTTGCTGTGGGTTTGTCATATATGGCCTTTATTA
Organism: Mesoplodon densirostris; assembly: GCF_025265405.1. Lineage (NCBI taxonomy): Eukaryota > Metazoa > Chordata > Mammalia > Artiodactyla > Ziphiidae > Mesoplodon > Mesoplodon densirostris. The sequence continues at coordinate 124,213,486 of NC_082667.1, read as the reverse complement.
TGTTGAGGTAGGTTCCCTCTATGCCCAATTTCTGGAGAGTTTTTATCATAAATGGGTGTTGAATTTTGTCAGAAGATTTTTCTGCATCATCTATTGAGATGATCATATGGTTTTTATTCTTCAATTTGTTAATATGGTGTATCACATTGATTGATTTGCATATATTGAAGAATCCTTGCATCCTTGGGGTAAATCCCACTTGATCATGGTGTATGATCTTTTTAAGGTTTTGTTGGATTCTGTTTGCTAGTATTTTGTTGAGGATTTTTGCATCTATATTCATCAGAGATATTGGTCTGTAATTTTCTTTTTTTGTAGTATCTTTGTCTGATTTTGGTATCAGGGTGATGGTGGCCTCATAGAATGAGTTTGGGAGTGTTCCTTCCTCTGCAGTTTTTTGGAAGAGTTTGAGAAGGATGGGTGTTAGCTCTTTTCTCAATGTTTGATAGAATTCACCTGTGAAGCCATCTGGTCCTGGACTTTTGTTTGTTGGAAGATTTTAAATCATAGTTTCAATTTCATTACTTGTGGTTGGTCTGTTCATACTTTGTATTTCTTCCTGGTTCAGTCTTGGAAGGTTATACCTTTCTAAGAATTTGTCCATTTTTTCCAGGTTGTCCATTTTATTGGCATAGAGTTGCTTGTAGTAGTCTCTTAGGATGCTTTGTATTTCTGTGGTGTCCATTGTAACTTCTCCATTTTCATTTCTAATTTTACTGATTTGAGTCCTCTCCCTCTTTTTCTTGATGAGTCTGTCTAATGGTTTATCAACCTTGTTTATCTTCTCAAAGAGCCAGCTTAGAGTTTTATTGATCTTTGCTATTGTTTTCTTTGTTTCTATTTCATTTATTTCTGCTCTGATCTTGATGATTTCTTTCCTTGTGCTAACTTTGGGTTTTGTTTGTTCTTCTTCCTCTAGTTCCTTTAGGTGTAAGGTTAGATTGTTTATTTGAGATTTTTCTTGTTTCTTGAGGTAGGCTTGTATAGCTATAAATTTCCCTCTTAGAACTGCTTTTGCTGCATCCCGTAGGTTTTGGATCATCGTATTTTCATTGTCATTTGTCTCTAGGTGTTTTTTGATTTCCTCTTTGATGTCTTCAGTGAGCTCTTGGTTATTTAGTAATGTATTGTTTAGCCTCCATGTGTTTGTGGTTTTTATGTCTTTTTCCCTGTAATTGATTTCTAATCTCATAGCGTGTGGTCGGAAAAGATGCTTGATATGATTTCAATTTACTTAAATTTATTGAGGCTTGATTTGTGACCCAAGATGTGATGTATCCTGGAGAATGTTCCGTGCGCACTTGAGAAGAAAGTGTAATCTGCTGTTTTTCGATGGATTGTCCTGTAAATACCGATTAAATCTATCTGGTCTATTGTGTCATTTAAAGCTTGTGTTTCCTTATTAATTTTCTGTTTGGATGATCTGTCCATTGGTGTAAGTGAGGTGTTAAGTCCCCCACTATTATTGTGTTACTGTCTATTTCCTCTTTTATAGCTGTTAGCAGTTGCCTTATGTATTGAGCTGCTCCTATGTTGGGTGCATATATATTTATAATTGTTATATCTTCTTCTTGGATTGATCCCTTGATCATTATATAGTGTCCTTCCTTGTCTCTTATAACATTCTTTATTTTAAAGTCTATTTTTTTCTGATATGAGTATTGCTACTCCAGCTTTCTCTTGATTTCCATTTGCATGGAATATCTTTTTCCATCCCCTCATTTTCAGTCTGTATGTGTCCCTTGGTCTGAAGTGGGTCTCTTGTAGACAGCGTATATATTTGTCATGTTTTTGTATCCCTTCAGCAAGGCTCTGTCTTTTGGTTGGAGCATTTAATCCATTCACGTTTAAGATAATTATTGACATGTATGCTCCTACTACCATTTTCTTAATTGTTTTTGGTTTGTTTTTGTAGGTCCTTTTCTTGTCTTGTGTTTCCCACTTAAAGAAGTTCCTTTAGCGTTTGTTGTAGAGCTGGTTTGGTGGTGCTGATTTCTTTTAGCTTTTGCTTGTCTGTAAAGGTTTTGATTTCTGCATCAGATCTGAATGAGATCCTTGATGGGTAGAGTAATCTTGGTGGTAGGTGCTTCCCTTTCATCACTTTAAATATATCATGCCACTCCCTTCTGGCTGTAGTTTCTGCTGAGAAATCAGCTGTTAACCTTATGGGAGTTCCCTTGTATGTTATTTGTCATTTTTCCCTTGCTGCTTTCAATAATTTTTCTTTGTCTTTAATTTTTGCCAATTTGATTATTATGTTTCTAGGCATGTTTATTCTTGGGTATATGCTGTCTGGGACTCTCTTCACTCTCTGGACTTGGGTGGCTATTTCCTTTCCCATGTTAGGGAAGTTTTCAACTATAATCTCTTCAGATATTTTCTTGGGTCCTTTCTCTCTCTCTTCTCCTTCTGGAACCCCTATAATGTGAATGTTGTTGCATTTAATGTTGTCCCAGAGGTCTCTTAGGCTGTCTTCATTTCTTTTCATTCTTTTTTCTTTATTCTGTTCTGCAGCAGTGAATTCCACCATTCTGTCTTCCAGGACACTTATCTGTTATTCTGCCTCAGTTATTCTGCTATTCATTCCTTCTAGTGTATTTTTCATTTCAGTTATTGTATTGTTCATCTCTGTTTGCTTATTCTTTAATTCTTCTAAATCTTTGTTAAACATTTCTTGCATCTTCTCAATCTTTACCTCCATTGTTTTTCCGAGGTCCTGGATCATCTTCACTATCATTATTCTGAATTCTTTTTCTGGAAGGTTGCTTATCTCCTCTTCATTTAGTTGTTTTTCTGGGGTTTTATCTTGTTCCTCCATCTGGTACATAGCCCTCTGCCTTTTCATCTTGTCTGTCTTTCTGTGAACGTGGTTTTTGTTCCACAGGCTACAGGATTGTAGTTCTTCTTGCTTCTGCTTTCTGCCCTTTGGTGGATGAGGCTCTCTAAGAGGCTTGTGCAAGTTTCCTGATGGGAGGAACTGGTGTTGGCTGTTGCTCTGGTGTGCAGAGCTCAGTAAAACTTTAATTCACTTGACTGTTGATGGGTGGGGTGGGTTCCCTCCCTGTTGGTTGTTTGGCCTGAGGTGACCCAACACTGGAGCCTCCCCGGGCTCTTTGTTGGGGCTAATGGCGGACTCTGGGAGGGCTCACACCAAGGAGGACTTCCCAGAACTTCTGCTGCCAGTGTCTTTGTCCTCACGGTGAGACAGAGCCACCCCCGCCTCTGCAGGAGACCCTCCAACACTAGCAGGTAGGCCTGGTTCAGTCTCCCCTGGGGTCACTGTTCCTTCCCATGGGTCCCAATGCACACACTATTTTTGTATCCTCCAAGAGTGGAGTCTCTGTTTCCCCCAGTCCTGTCAAAGTCCTGCAATCAAATCCCACTACCCTTCAAAGTCTGATTCTCTAGGAATTCCTCCTCCCATTGCTGGACCCCCAGGTAGGGAAGCCTGATGTGGGGCTTAGAACCTTCACTCCAGTGGCTGGGCTTCTGTGGTATAAGTGTTCTATGCCATAATTTTTAAGACACTGAACTAGCCTATTTGTGTGATAGAATACCTTTGATTAAATTAAATTAAAATCAACAGACATTGGTCTGCTGTGGGATAATATCCCAATAGCCCCTGGGGATTCAAAGGTGAAAAATACCCATTTCCTGTACTGAGGTGCTCAGTGCCTCCTTATATTCTGTAGTAGCAACTATCTTGTATATCATTTGGCTTTTCCTGCATAATAAATAACCTCCAAAGCTTAGTGGTCTTAAGCAGCAAATGTTTATTATTTCTTGAGGAATCTGTGGATGGGCTGAGTGGTGTTTCTAGTCTGGGCCAGGCCAGCTGATCTCTGAGCTCCACTGGAGGCTGAGCTGGGCTGGACAGATTCACTCATATCTGGCCATCGGCTTGGTGTCAGCTGGGGTGATGGGGAGACTTGGCCCTACATCTCTCATTGTCCCGCTGTCTAGCAAGGCTCATTCCCATGGTGACAGCCACAGGCGTCCCAAGGGCAGTAAGTCCATGAGCCCTAGTGAACAGGAGCCTCTCTAGGGGCTGGTTTGCTACAGTCTCATTGTCCAAAGCCAGTCATGCAGCCAAGCTGAGTTTCAGGGAGTGAAGAAATCGACCACACCTTTTCTCCGGAGGGGAGAAGAGTCACATTACAAAGTTGCTTGCCTACAGGGGTGTGAGGAATTTGTGGCCACTTTTGCAATCTACCACATCACCTTAACCTTACCACATAGTACATCTTTGAACATGTCAGAGAAGTAATCGGTACAAGGACTTAAAAAGGGAATCAGACTTGATGGACTGAGGAAAACTTGGTGGAGCTGATGAGCTGTGCATAATATTTCAGAGGATTAATGTGAGCTCTTTGGGTTTAAGAAATCTGATTAGAAGAACTAGGTCAGGAAGGACACATATGGAGAATCGGGGCTCAAGAGCACAGAGGAGAGAAAAAACCAGACTCCATTGCCCTGGTTAGAGGCCAAGCCTGCACCATAGCCGGCATCCTGGAATCACACATCAACTACTGCATCGTTAAGATTGCTACTAATTTTATTATTACAGGGTTGTTTTTCAGTTTTAGATTTTCTTTCAACTCAAATAGAAAACGAACTATCTTTTTTTTTTGGAAGTGTAAATTTTTCTTTTTTATTTTCTAAGGTGTTTTTGTTTTTTGAAACCATCCTTTGCAAATTAACTGTAAACATTTCTTTTGAGAAGGATGCTTTAGAAAATGCATACAATCAAACCAAGACCTGGATGTTTTCTAGACTATAGATTCTCAGAGCCCAGTTTTCCCAAGTTCCTTTTAGTCATCTCTTTCTATTTATTAAAACATTCAAATGTTCCCTGAACTGCAACTTCAGACTCATCTCAAATTGCAGTTGGAGTTTTCATTTTATTATTTAGAGCCCCGAATCTTTGAAAAAAACGTTAAGCAAGATTCCTTAATCCAATCATTCATCCAAACACTGCTCTAGACAGGTGGATAAAATAGACACAGAGCCATAAGGTCATGGAGCTTCTGGACTAGCAGGAAACTGACAGAAATAATGTTTATAGTAAGGGAGTAAATCATAGGGATTGTTTGGTGACAAGAGCTTTGGAAAAACCAAACAAGTAAAACAGATTAAGGGAGATCAAGAGTGCAGTGGGGTAGGGAGGGTGGGGGGCAGTCTCACCAGGGTGCTCAGGGAGGAGCTTCCTGGGAAAGGAGACAGCTGAGCAAAGGCTTGAAGAAGGTGAGGGGTTGGCCACGCATGGGGCGAAAGCAGAGACAGGGTGTGCAGAGGTCTCGGTGAAGAAACGCAGCTGACACATTGGCTGAAGAGCAGAGCAGTCAGAGTGGCTGGACTGAAGGAGCGTTGAAGGAGGTGAGATGCGAGATGTGGTGGGGAAAAAGGCAGGCTATTCCCAGCCGCGTGGTCCAGGGGAAGAGCGTTACACAGCTGCCTGACTTGGGCAGGGAGAGCGCAAGGCAGAGTTGTTTTATTGTTGTCCTTGCTGCTTCGCTTGATGGTGATTGGTGGCGTGGCTGTTGTCATGCGGGGTTGAAGCATGTGAAGAACCCCGACTCCCGTCCTGCTGTGCTGGCAGGCTCCACTCCTCTGAAAAGCTCTGCTCACAGTGACATGTATTGTAAAGGTGACAGTGGGCACGGCCAGGTGTACATCGTCAGCCTACTTGTCATATGAGGCCCCAGAGTCCATGGCTCGGATTGGGTACCCGGACTACTTTACAGTATTTGTCATCACAAGTCTTAGACTTACTCTGTGTTCTTTCACTCCCTTCCTGGGTGAGTTTGGGTCAAATGCCTACACGCATTAAGCCTTAGCTTTGTCTACTTCATTGGGTTTTTGTGATACTTAGAAGAGATTTTGTGGGAAAAGCATGATGTGATGGTGATGACCGTCATAATGATTTAATCCACATACTCTGTTCTTCTGCAAAGCTTGGTGGTGCCTGCCCCGGGGATGCCTTTCAGTGCAAGATTCACAGTTGCCGCTATAGGGAGGGACCTCTGAGCCCCTCAGCTTCCTCCTGGGAAACTCCTTTCCACTCTATTGATGTCAAATCATGGCATGGTCACAAAATCCTTGAAACAGTTCAAGGTTTTCACAGTCCCTAACACACACAGTACACTCACATCTCTTCTGGCTTATAGGCAGGTTACATGTGAAAAAAAAAATTACCTCTAGGGCCCAAGGCTGGTTATTGAGAATGTCTCACTGCAGCACAGGAAGTGCAACCATCACAGGTGAAAAGTGTTGGGGTTCCATTGCTCCATGTGACAGAGGACTCGGCACTTGCGAGGGTTCAATCACCAAAGAAACCAAAGGGACACCAGGCTTGGAGAGTGGAGTTGTGGGCACTAGGTGCTGTGGTCTCACAAGTCCTCAAAATAATAAATAACAACCACCCTGCTCCCCGGGCTCCAGAAAACCATCATCAGAAGGCAGAACCTGAAGGGATCTTCACTGAATTCTCAGAACTTACAGGGGTATTTGACTCCTTCTGGGAAGCTCATCAACCAGTCAATGACTAGAAAGCTGAGGTTGCAGTGGGCAGGTCTCCATTCAGAACAAAACTTCATTTCATCTCTGATAGGAGGTAGTTGTAGTTCCTAGAGAGACTTCTCCCGTATATCTTCTTTTATTATTGCTTTTAGCGACATCCTCTCTTCTTATGGGAATAAAGAGATTATGGTGATGATTCACAGTGTGGGAGAGAGACATGCAATTAGAGGACACCAACAGCGTGAGAGACCAAAACCATATCACTGTGCACCTGTTCTGTACCAGACCCTTCAGTAACTCTTCAGAAGTTTCACAAAAGTAGTATATCCAGGAAAGTAAGTTCAGAGAAGCTAACTTACCAAGATCATACATCTATTAGGAAGTAGAAGTGGAATTTGAATTCTAATCTTTCTGAGTTAGGGTCCTGGTTGATTTTTAGGAAGAAAGCTTCATTCCACCCCACATTTTCCCCCAAAGAAAAATAAATTATAATACATGTAGAAACCCCAACTCCTCTAAAGACATTTCCTTCTACACTCTCGCTATGGTGGAGCTGGGAATGAAGAACGCAACAAAGAGGAAATATCCCTTTAAGCTGAGTTTCCACGGCTTCACTAGTCAGAAAAGAGGGTCAGTCAAAGCAGCATCAATGCACACAGGCTCTCCCAACACAAGGCTTGGAGGGAAGTTGAGCAAAGAGAGAGGACAGCCAGCAGAAGAAGGCTTATCCGTGGAGCTCTGCTGTGTTAGTGATGGTAGAGCCTCAAAAGCCCCCAGTGGGAAAAACCTGGAAAGACAGAGAGAGAAGGGAGGGGCTGGCGGAAGAGGAAGTCAGGAGGAGAACGGGGGAGCTACCTCATTTCTGTATTATCCTGTCCATTTGCCTTTGTTTGTCTGATGTTCTGTCCATCAGCTGATAACATCTAATTCTCTCAAAAATAAATACAACTTGAGCAAATTAAGGGAAAAGCCTTTGGAGAGCCCAATTACTGTGTCCCCCCAGTTGCTTGGAAATGGACTTCATTTCCTATAATGAACCAAGTGGGGAGTGGCAGCCTGGCCAGATGAGGCGCATCATGCTCTCTTCATCTGTAGGCACATGAGGAGAGAGGGAGACTGTGTGGATTGTCACTGCGGCACCCCCAACTGTGTGTGTGTGTGCACGGGCATGCGTGTGCATGCATACTTAGCCCAAATTGAAAGACACCTGTTCCTGTGAAAGCTGCTACTTTTCCCCCCCAATTTGTCACAGCAGTTGCTGCCACTTGAAAATCTAGTAGGTTTCTGAGAAAAGTTATGTTTATTATGGAAGTCATGTATTAATAATAAATAGAGGTGAAACTCAGGAACAGACATATTTTGTTTCCCCACACCTAATGTGAAGGCACCAATGGATAACTGACTTCACAATCTGGAATCATTTCTTTAGTTACTTCTTTATATATCTTTGCTTCATTCATTCATTCATTCAACAAATACTTCATGAAAGTCTGCTCTCTGCCATGCACTGTGATAGGTGTAGGTTGGTTGCAAAGCTGGGTCATCAGTGTTCCTCTACAAGAACTCCTGATCTGGGGAAGACAGACACACCAAAAGTCAACTATCTAGAAGATAGTTTGTATTATATTCTACTAGAACATTCCCTTTGAAGGATAATATGGTGTCTTCCCAATTCAGATTGTTAATATTTGCCCCATATATTTTCTGATGGGTGTGCTATTTGTCAAACTCTATCCCAAAGTATACATACTCACATTTCTATTTTAATCCTAAAATGTAGATTAGGATAGCAGACAACTGTGCCTTTTCTTATGTGTGATGTGAGCCTTTCATTCTGAGACCTCTCAATGCTGAAAAATTATATCATTTCATACTTAACCACTCAACAAATAATTGTTGGACGTCTCTTCCACTCCAGGTGTCATGCTAGATGCTGGGATTCTAGGGGTAAACATGTTTTATACAGTCCCTACCCTCATATAGATTTTAATCCATCAAGGGAAATAGGCACTAAACCAAGAATTGCATCATAATTATTTAATTACAACTGTGATTAAGTGATATGATGGAAAAGGGCAGAGTGCTGTAAGGGTGTGTAGTGAGGCCCTGGCGCAGTTTGTAGGAAGATGGTGTTCAAGAATGGCATTCTTGATAAATGAAACCTATAATATGAGTTAGTCACGTGGAGAGGACATAGGACAGCTTTTCAGGTAAAAAATATTTTATTGCTGTTGTTCTCAGTTAAGTCTGTCTTGTTCTGAGTGTGGGTGGGTTTGTTTCTTAGACATCCATGTGAGATGTGAAAGCAGGGCTTCTGTGGGAGCGGTTAGAACAGGTAACCACAAGGTGGCATGATTTGTAGGGGATGAGAAGCCCCATCCTTTGAACTTTAACCTGCTCCAGCCCTTGCTATACACCTTTGGTCCTAGAAAAAGCCACTGATTTATATAAAACATTTTTTTCAGTCGTACGGTATCCTTTATTCACATGGGCATTCTTCTGGGATGGCCAGTGCTCACAAACTCCTGCAGTAAAGAAACAGGGTGCATGGAGCTTAGCAGCAGGAAAAGGGGGAATAACAGGTGAGATGTGCATCAGGTGTGCATCAAAGACAGGCTTCTTCTGCTTCACGTTCATTAGTATGGATGTATGGATAGTCAGCACGAGGGTTCTATTCGTGAGACCCTACCAACGTACTTCACTTAGCTTTATCATCCCAATCTATTCATGCACAAATGGAGCGGTTAAGTGAGGCTTAATGAGTTGCACTGTTCCACATCCTATGCCCAGAGTTGACTCCAGAGAGATGCACGGCTCTCTCTGCTCTGGCCTGGTTGCCCCTCCACAATGATACTGACTGTAGCAAAATAAGTATGGTACAGGTACAGATCCTCCCTACATTAATTCACCTGCTCATGTATTAATGCTTGATGGTACAATGAAATACAACACTCAAAATGCAACGCAACAAGACACAACACAACAGAGTACAGTAACTTGCTTGTTGAGCTCCTCCCAAGTGCCAGCCAGCGTGCTGAGAACTTGGGATACAAGACTGAGCAAGACGGACAGGTTCCTTCCCCAGTGGAGTTTATAATCAAGTCAGCAAGAACAGCCACCAGATGAGCCCTAAGGATACAGAGTGGTGGGTGCTCCCTGCTCAGAGAAAGTAGAGCACGCGGGAGAGCAGAATCGGGGGCCCTTCACCTGCCCGGGGTGGTTAAATGTGGCCGAGGTGTTACTTACACGGCTGAGAGGTATGAAGCAGACCGGTAAAGAAGCCAAGGACATAGTTTCCAAGGCAAAAGAACAGCGTGAGTGCAGACCTGATGGCCGGCCAGGGCTGAGTGCATTGCGAGGTTCAATATGGCTGCAGTGGAGCATGAAGAGGGTCACGACAAGAGGGGGGGACGTCCCTGGGTGTGTCTGGCTTTCTTGCATTACCCGATAATCACAGTGACAGGGATGCATCCAGACACCTGGGCCTGGAAATTGCATTTGAGAGTCTACCTCCTTCCTGTGTTGGGATCGTCTTTGGAGAGGGTGCCTGCTGCACCACACACCTCTGCTGCCTCTGCCTCTCAGAGGTAGCTTTCTTTGAGTGAATATATGGTTGGAGTGTCAGAAGCCAGCTAGTCCTACTGACCCCACCCCAACCCCTGCCATTTTACAGGTGAGAAAACTGAGGTCTAGTGATGAATTATGCAAGGTTGCAGAGCTACAGGCAGATCTAAATTTGGAATCACAGTTGTACAGTCCAGAGCCTTTACACTGGGTGATCATAATCATTACTCATTGCTAGGAGGAGTGTCTAGAATGCGGATACTCGATTGCTGATATCTGACTGAAGGCCTGTTACTTTGTTCAGTAGCACAGCCGTCCATCTCATCTGAGATTCCTCACGGCTTGCCCCGGCAGCTCTTCTGGAGAATGCGGTGGGCCCCCTGCAGGGGCACCGTCTTGGACCGTTGGGTCCCGGTCTCCATTCCTCCCCCCCCAACCCTACCTTTCCTGTCCTTGACCCTGTCAAGAGGTCCCCGTGGCTGTGGGAACACAAAGGGGAGCAGAGAGTGTCAAAACGCGTGCCCTCTGTTCACTCACAAATTGGCTGACCAGAAGAATCTTCTGAGTCAGTGCGTGTCTTGTTTCCTTTTGGCCCCGAGGCTGACAGCTGGTGAACAAGGACACAGGTACATAAGGTACAAGAATTCGGAATCCTTGTCAGCTCTGGTGACCACTCACAGTGACACTAGGCACTTGCTCTGGGGCGACCTCTAAACGGCCTTCCAAACCCACCAGCCCTACTGACTTAACGGCTTAGAATTGCAGGTGTTCCCAGGAGCATGAAATGTCCCCGAAGGAGTGATGGAGAACGTAAGTTCTCTTTGTTCTCTTCCTCTCTTAACACACCCTCAGCACTCTGAAGAATCATAGCACCCAGCTGTTTCACAGCTGAAAGGGCCTTTGATCATCTAGTTTTTATATTTTATAGCTCAGGAAACTGAGGACCCCAGAAGTCATGCAATTTCCTGAAAGGGCAGCACAGACAGACAGAAGTGTGGCCAGTTGTACTCATTGTCTTTAATTGTTTTGATCTTTAATAATAATCATACTGCCTCCCCATTCCCTGAGCACATATGTTGTGTGTGTTCCCTGAGCACAAATGTGTGTGTATTAGGTACTCTATGAAGCATTCTTTGTGCATTGTTTCTTTTAAGCCTTGAAACAACACTGTGAAGTGTAGCTAATATCATTGCCATCCCTATTTTACAGAGTAAGAGGTGACGGTTTTGGCATGATTCCCGCAGGCACTGGACCCTCTTTGAAATCCTTTATTCCTTGTATTCCTCACAACAGTACTAGAATCTCTCTCTCACAGACAGGAAATGGAATCAAAGCAAATGTACGTAACTTGTCCAAGATTATACAGCTAGTAGGCATTTGGAGGCGGGGTCTGTACTAGAGCCCTCACGTAATCTCACTTCACACCGTGACATCATGAGGCAGAATTTGAACTCACATCTTCCTGGAAGTCTGTTAGAATCCAGGACCCTTGCTCTACCTCCCAGTGCTTTACTCTTTCTAAGTTGCATAAACACAAAATATGACTTGTACCACAGGGTGTCTTCTTGGGATTCTTAATCACAAAACATAATGCAGTGATATTTCTTTATCCTCAACTAATCTAAAGTCAAAATCAACTGACAGGGGGCTTCCCTGGTGGTGCAGTGGTTGAGAGTCCGCCTGCTGATGCACGGCACATGGGTTCGTGCCCCGGTCCAGGAGGATCCCACGTGCCACAGAGCGGCTGGGCCCGTGAGCCATGGCTGCGGAGCCTGCGCGTCTGGAGCCTGTGCTCCGCAATGGGAGAGACGGCAACAGTGAGAGGCCCGTGTACTGCAAAAAAAAAAAAAAAAAAAAAAAAAAAAAAAAATCAACTGACAAACTCTGATTTTCACAATTCTGAGAAACAACAGCTATAGGACATCAAGCATTCTCTCTGGTCACTAGGCCTTCACTGTCCTGTCCTTTGGAAAACTAAGATTGCTTTTGTTCTTTAGGAAGTGACTGCAATCCTAAAGAATCATGAAACTGATTATATCATTGTATTACCAAGCCACCGAACATCACCCCTACAAAAATTATATATATGCTATGATGAAGTGTCAGCCCATTGGCAGCCTTTACATCTTCCTTGGTGCCCAGATGTCATAATACCCTTCTGTATGAAGGCTTATACATCACATGATTTGAAAGTCATATAATCCAGGCCTTGTTTGTGTGTTAGAGGAACAGAGAATGGAGAGTGAGGATGGGCTTCAGAGGTTGGGGAAAAGCCACCCACTCGTGTCAGTATCAAAACGGGCATTTCAAGTTTGGGTTTACAAACATTTTCAAGGTAAATCAAGTGACCAGTTTATCATTTTTCTTTTTCTTTTTTAACATCTTATTGGAGTATAATTGCTTTACAATGGTGTGTTAGTTTCTGCTTTATAACAAAGTGAATCAGCTATATGTATACATATATCCCCATATCCCCTCCCTCTTGCGTCTCCCTCTCTCCCACTCTCCCTATCGCACCCCTCTAGGTGGTCACAAAGCACAGAGCTGATCTCCCTGTGCTATGCGGCTGCTTCCCACTAGCTACCTATTTTACATTTGGTAGTGTGTCTATGTCAATGCCACTCTCTCACTTCGTCCCAGCTTACCCTTCCTCCTCCCTTTGTCCTCAAGTCCATTCCCTATGTCTGTGTCTTTATTCCCGTCCTGCCCCTAGGTTCTTCAGAACCATTACGACATTCAGATAATTACCTTGCCTTAATTCTGCTTGTCCTTTTATTTTCAGAATATGTATTTTTGCATAGTTTAAATACTTCTTAATTGATGATGCCAATTCTGTTATGATGAAAAGAGTTCCTTTTCCATTGCATCTTTTTAAACTGTGCTGAGGTAAATAGAAATCAGGTTATTTAAAAACACGTGGTACAATCTGACAGTTGTATGTGTACTGTGCTGATGTAAATAGAAATCAGGTTATTTAAAAACACGTGGTACAATCTGACAGTTGTATGTGTACTATGCTAACATGGCCTCCAGGAATTCAGAGTTTCCTAATAATTCACAGAGAGGTCCAGCCAGAGGTTGGACGATTTACCCCTCCTGGTAGTTCATGTCCCAATCCCACATCTTCATCTGTGTAATTCACAACTATCTATCAGCTGTATCTTGAGAGAGAAAAGTCTTGTGCAGAACTTCTGTGAGTAACTACTGACATCTTCTCCCGACCTAGCCCTCCAGGCCCCTTGTGGCCTTCACCTGAAGGCAAGAACACTCACTCTTGGCCAAGGAGACACTCCAAGGCGGTGGTTGAGGGAGGGAAGAGCAGCAAAGGGAACTCACCTCCAACTTCTCTTCCTTTACAGTCTGTTGAGAACCCACCAGTGCTCTGTGAATTTCTTCTTCTCAGCACTGAAGGTATTTGTATCCTGTTTGACAGATGAGGAAACTGAGGTCCAAAGAGTTGCGTAACTTGCTTAGACAGTGTATAACTGAAAGCATGAGGTTTGGAGTTAGACCTGGGGTTGAATTCTGACTCCATCACCAGTTTACCACCTGGCTTTGTGGTCTTGAGCAGGTTACTTACCATCTTTCTTGGAACCTCATTTTCTGCATTTATAAAATGGTGACATAGGGGCTTCCCTGGTAGCGCAGTGGTTAAGAATCTCCTGCCAATGCAGGGGACATGGGTTTGAGCCCTGGTCTGGGAAGATCCCACATGCCGCAGAGCAACTAAGCCTGTGTGCCACAACTACTGAGCCTGCGCTCTAGAGCCTGCAAGCCACAACTACTGAGCCCATGTGCCACAACTACTGGAGCCCGTGTGCCACAACTACTGAAGCCCGTGCGCCTAGAGCCTGTTCTCCGCAACAAGAGGAGCCACCGCAGTGAGAAGCCTATGAACTACAAGAGTAGCCACCGCTCACAACTACAGAAAGCCCATGTCCAGCAAAGATCCAACACAGCCAAAAATAAATTAATTAATAAAATAAATTAAAACAAAATAAAATGATGACATAGTAGGACCTCATATGTAATAGTAGAACCTCCTGTGATAAAACATACATAAATTCGGGTGACAGGCTCGGCACTGGCACGTAGGGAGTACTTAATGATGGTAGTGATTTGTAATTATTGCTCAAGATCATACTGCTAGTAAGAGAAGGAAGCAGGATGGAAGACCAGGAGGGAAGTTCCAGAGCCTGTATCTTTCCCCTCCCAACCTCCCCCGACCCATACACACTTACCCCCAGGCTCTAAGGTTTTCCAGTGAAATAAAGTAGTGCTCAGTAAGGCTGGGTCCTGGCAAGATCCCTTGGGAGGTGTTACAGAGCATCTGCATTTCCACGTGGATTATAGCGCCCTAACTCAGAGGAGGAACTGAGCGGGTTGTTACTGGAAGATGTTCCTCTGCAAGGAATGTTCCCTTGAGGCCATCAAAACAGATGATGAGGCTGCTGGACCATTGTTCCCTGTTTCAGGCACTTGGGCAAAACAAGAGGTGACAGAGTCCCTTATACCTTCTTCTGCTGCTGAGTGGACCACATGGCTCTTTTTATGTTAGGAAGGGGTGCATGGAGGGATATATTGTAAAGATAGTGAAGTGCCTGTGACAGCACTCTTGCTGTGCAGAAACGTGACACTGTAGATTATTGTTATTGGTGGAGGGACCCTAGAAGCCTCTGGTTCAATTCCTTATGGTACAGATAATGAAAACAAGACACAGAGTAGAAACAGTTGCCCAAGATGATACATCTAATTGGTGTCAGAGAGGAGAGAATGGTGGAGGGGTTCTGTTGATGCAGATGGGGGCAGGCAAAATCCCAGTGGTCTCTGCACCCAGCTACCGAATGAAGGAAGAGGGCTTCTGCCAGATACTAGCACGGCCAACCTCCTCACTGCATTCAGGTGTCCGGGCAAATGTCACCTCCCACAGAACCCTTTCCTGATTGTTCTACCTAAATTATTCCCCCCTATTTCCTTACATTTCTGTATTTTTTATAGCATAGGCATTTTTTCATGCTATTTCATAGTAGCTGACAGTGGATTACATATTTTATTATGTATGGATCACCTGCTGTTTCTCTCGAGTGTAAGATCCATCAAGGTAGAGGCTTTGTTTTGATAACAGCTGTATCCCCAACACATAGAATGGTATCATAGTGTAGTAATTAACATACATTCACCAGATGTTTCTTGAATCAATGAATGATATGAAATGCTGACCCGTAAATATAATAATAGGTCTGCATCACCATTTTATTGATGGTGTGTAAGGTCCCATAGATAAGGGGAGTTAAGTTTGGGGGCGGCAATGAGAAGGCAGGAGAGACTTGCATCCTTGTCGCCCTGGAGTGATGGCTTTAGAGAGTGTTGGGCTTTTCTGAGCTGCAGACACAGCACAGGAGTGAAGTTTTCCAAATCACTCATCTCCTGCTACTCTGAAATCTCAACTTTCTGGAAATCCAGAAAGACCCATCTTTCCCTGGTGTCCCTCATTTGTTCCCTGTACTGTCACCTTCCTTGCTGTCTGCTCTTGGATTAGAACTTCACAACTTCCAGATAATGTATCTTCTGGATCATCAACAACCTGCTCACATGCTACTTACCTACTCACCTGTGATAAACTAGAATGAGATATGGTTGCCTGATTTATCTCAGGAAAAGCTTGGAGTACTTGGAGAGAAATATTCATCAAAATGTTCACCTACCTTGAATTATAGGTAGGACCGGGCCACGTATTAGGTATCAAGCACTGCGCTAAGTCCCACGAATGCAAAGTAGATTAAATTGTGTAAAATATATGTCCTTGCTATGTAATCCTGTTTATCTGTAAAGAAGCCTGTGCTGTTTTCTATATACACTGACATGGGGGATATCCAGGACACATAGTTAAGTGGAAAATATAAGTAGCAATTTGGTATACATATATTAAGAACTTAAATCACAATATATCTATATCCATATCTGTTTGTCCATGTCCGTATCTATGTCTATATCTATAAACTAGTATATACCCAGGGATTTTTGACTGATTGCACGTACAGAAAAATAGCTCTGAAAGAACACACCGATTTGATACAGTCCCTCTAAAAGAATGGGATTGCTGAGGGTGGATTTCTGTACTTTGGTATTTTTTCCAATCATTTTACGTGATGATAAAATCATTTATAATTTTAAAACGAGATGGCAGCAGGAAAAAGTTTGTACAGTGAACATCTATAAAATTGCTCCCGTGTGCCACCAAATAAGCCATGGCCTCTGCTTAGGGAGACAGGCACTTGAGAGTAACTACAGACCCACGTGCAAACCAGTGCACGCATGACACACCTAGAGTCGTATGTGGTTAGGAAGAGGGATGGGCTTTCCTTGCAGTAGTCATGGACGATGTCTCAGAGAGGTTCTCGAGTTGGGTCTTGAGGCATGAGTAGGAGTCAGCAGGCACGTTGGGCTTTCCACGCAGATGGGAGCAGGTGTACAGGCTGTGGGAGGTGGAGCTTGTCTGAGCAGCAAAGAGGAACTCGGCATGGAGGGAGGGCAGGGTGTGCACTGGACAGAGCACCAAGGAGGCCAGAAAGGTGGGCTGGGTCCAGACTGGACAGGACTCAGCTTTTCAGAGGGCTCTCCAGAGTCAGGGCAGAGATGGAGTCTCTTTATTCTTTAATTTCAGAAATATTTTTTATTTATAAAAATATTGGCTTATTTATAAATCTACTGGATGTTAGATTTTTACCAAATGTGGGGATTTAATGATAAATAAGAAATATAGGGGCCTTGCCTTCTTGGAAACTGTTTTCCTAGCTAGAGCATTGTTTTCCTTCTTCTCAAAAAAGACAAGAGATAAACTGGTTAGTAGTCAGCATTAATTAAGAACTGAGGACTTTAGGTGAAATTAAGGTGTTGGTAAAAAACAGTGTTTCAAACCTGCACTCAAAAGCAGCTTGGACTATGTGAGCCTGTTTCTGTTTTGTAAATAAGTTCATTTGTATCATTTTTTTTTTTTTTTTTTTTTTTTCTGTACGCGGGCCTCTCACTGTTGTGGCCTCTCCCGTTGCGGAGCACAGGCTCCGGACGCGCAGCCCCAGCGGCCATGGCTCACGCGCCCAGCCGCTCCGCGGCATGTGGGATCCTCCCGGACCGGGGCACGAACCCATGTCCCCAGCATCGGCAGGCGGACTCTCAACCACTGCGCCACCAGGGAAGCCCCATTTGTATCATTTTTTAAGATTCTGCATATAAATGATATCATATGATATTTGTCTCTCTCTTTCTGACTTACTTCACTTAGTATGATAATCTCTAGGTCCATCCATGTTGCAATAAATGGCATTATTTCATTCTTTTTTATGGCTAAGTAGTATTCCATTGTATATATATATATACCACATATTTTTTATCTGTTCATCTGCTGATGGACATTTCAGTTGCTTCCATGTCTTGGCTACTGTGAATAGTGTTGCAGTGAATATATATATATATATATATATATATATATGTATATGTATATGTATATATATGTATATAATGTATATATATGTAAATATTGTATATTCAAAACTGAATCACTGTGCTGTACACCTGAAACTAACACAATATTGTAAATCAACTATACTTCAATTTAAAAATATTTAAAATAAAAAAATTTAAAAAACATTTTTAAAGGAAAAAAGTATGCCTTAGAAGTGATGGATATGTTAATTTAAAAAAAACAGCTTAGACTTTCTATACTTTGTGAGATACTTGGGAAGGATGAACATGTGTAAGGAGAGCCAGGGTTTCTTGAAACCAACTTGAAATTGCTGTGGCATTTATTTTCTCTACTGTCTTAGAGGCAGAGTCAATTTGTTGAGCTCATGTGTCTGGCTAGCTGTTTCCCTCTCCTCTGTGTTATTGGATTTCCATCACTAGGTGACAGGAGAGTCATGGGTCTGTGTTGGAGCAATGACCTGTGAACCTTCCTATTGTAAAAAAGAATTCTCTTAAAACTAAAAATAAGAAAAAAATTGATTCTTTGTAAAACAATAATGGAAGCAAAGATAATGTCTAAAGGCAACAAATAGAAATAAACTCTCTCTTTGTTTTCCCCCAGAGCTAATTTTAAGCAAGAAACTGTCCTCAGATCTTCTAAAGAATTCTTCTAAAAATCCTCTCTCTCACCTCCCCTCCACAACCTCCTGCACAAGGTCAAGCTACTCTCCTTCTTTTCCTGAATTTCTTCTGTGCTTGAAGACTTAGGTGTGCCCCAAACTGTATGAACTAGAGCCTCCTGTTCTTTTCAAGTAGCCAGCTTAAGATTTTTTTCTCTTCTCCGTTTTTAGATGCCTTATTTTTTTCTCTGAGAAAGACTTCCTGCTGTTTTCCTATCCATCATGTTGTTTGTACATTGTGTATGGGGGAGTAGTTTCTTTATTTAAATGCCTTGAGTTTAAATAAGCATATAAACTATTTTAAGATAAAAAGAGATGACTTTCAGAGATTCACATACTGTTGTTATTAGAATAAAACTTACAGCTCATCTTTGATGTGCCCCAGATCCAACGTGCATGTCTTCTGCAGCCGTCCCATCAAGTCCTCCGGTGACCCCTGTCCGAGCGTCCCTGAGGACATCTCTGCTGCTCTAGTAGCCATGGCTTTGGGAATGGGCCTCCTTCAGCTGAAATTCCACCATCTCCCAGGGAAGACCACCCACTAATGTTAGCTCTACCCCGGAGGCCATGTAAAATAAATGTGATTCCACATTTACACGAGCCCCTGCGCTTACTCGAGGGCAACTGTGCTGTCACGCTTGACACTGCCCATCGTTGCCTCTATCCAGAACCTGGGGTGGGGCCCTTCTCAGCTCTGCGCATTCTGTGTCCAGCATTCCTGGTGTGCACGGGCCTCTCTCATGTGCTGTCTGCAGATCCAGTCACAGAAGAGTGCGAGTCTTATTTGTTTTTACACTTCACTTTCATACTTAGCTTTTTTTTTTTAACGTCTTTATTGGAGTATAATTGCTTTACAGTGGTGTGTTAGTTTCTGCTTTATAACAAAGTGAATCAGCTATACATATACATATATCCCCATATCCCTCTTGCATCTCCCTACCTCCCACCCTCCCTATCCCACCCCTCTAGGGGGTCACAAACCACCGAGCTAATCTCCCTGTGCTATGCGACTGCTTCCCACTAGCTATTTACTTTACATCTGGTAGTGTGTATACGTCCATGCCACTCTCTCACTTCATCCCAGCTTACCCTTCCCCCTCCCCATGTCCTCAAGTCTGTTCTCTACGTCTGCGACTTTATTCCTGTCCTGCCCCTAGGTTCTTCAGAAGCATTTGTTTTTAGATTCCATATATATGTGTTAGCATATGGTATTTGTTTTTCTCTTTCTGACTTACTTCACTCTGTAGGACAGGCTCTAGGTCCATCCACCTCACTACAAATAACTCAATTTCATTTCTTTTTATGGCTGAGTAATATTCCATTGTATATATGTGCCACATCTCCTTTATCCATTCATCTGTTGATAGACACTTAGGTTGTTTCCACGTCCTGGCTATTGTAAATAGAACTGCAATGATCATTGTGGTACATGACTCTTTTTGAATGATGGTTTTCTCAGGGTATATGCCCAGTTGTGGGATTGCTGGGTCATATGGTAGCTCTATTTTTAGGTTTTTAAGGAACCTCCATACTGTTCTCCATAGTGGCTGTATCAATTAACATTCCCAGCAATAGTGCAAGAGGGTTCCCTTTTCTCCACACCCTCTCCAGCATTTATTGTTTATAGGTTTTTCTGATGATGGCCATTCTGGCCAGTGTGAGGTGATACCTCATTGTAGTTTTTTTTGTGTGTGTGTGTGGTACGTGGGCCTCTCACTGTTGTGGCCTCTCCCGCTGCAGAGCACAGGCTCTGGACGCACAGGCTCAGCGGCCACGGCTCACTGGCCCAGCCACTCTGCGGCACATGGGATCCTCCTGGACCGGGGCATGAACCCGTGTCCCCCACATCGGCAGGTGGACTCCCAACCACTGCGCCACCAGGGAAGCCCTCTCATTGTAGCTTTGATTTGCATTTCTCTAATGATTAGTGATGTTGAACATCCTTTCATGTGTTTGTTGGTGATCTATATATCATCTTTTGAGAAATGTGTATTTAAGTCTTCTGCCCGTTTTTGGATTGGGTTGTTTGTTTTTTTTTGATATTGAGCTGCATGAGCTGCTTGTAAATTTTGGAGAGTAATCCTTTGTCAGTTGCTTCATTTGCAAATATTTTCTCCCATTCAGAGAGTTGTCCTTTTGTCTTGTTTATGGTTTCCTTTGCTGTGCAAAAACTTAGAAGTTTCATTAAGTCTCATTTGTTTGTTTTTGTTTTTATTTCCATTTCTCTAGGAGGTGGGTCAAAAAGGATCTTGCTGTAATTTATGGCATAGAGTGTTCTGCCTATGTTTTCCTCTAAGAGTTTTATACTATCTGGCCTTACATGTAGCTCTTTATTCCATTTTGAGTTTATATTTGTGTCTGGTGTTCGGAAGTGTTCTAATTTCATTCCTTTACATGTAGCTGTCCAGTTATTGAAGAGGCACTCTTTTCTCCATTGTATATCCTTGCCTCCTTTATCAAAGATAAGATGACCATATGTGCGTGGGTTTATCTCTGGGCTTTCTATCCTGTTCCATTCATCTGTACCTCTGTATTTGTGCCAGTACCATACTGTCTTGATTAGTGTAGCTTTGTAGTATAGTCTGAAGTCAGGGAGCCTGGTTCCTACAGCTCCGTTTTTCTTTCTCAAGATTGCTTTGGCTATTTGGGCTCTTTTGTGTTTCCATACAAATTGTGAAATTTTTGTTCTAGTTCCATTAAAAATGCCATTGGTAGCTTGATAGGGACTGCATTGAATCTGTAGATTGCTTTGGGTAGTATAGTCATTTTCACAATGTTGATTTTTGCAATCCAAGCACATGGTATATCTCTCCATCTGTTTGTATCATCTTTAATTTCTTTCATCAGTGTCTTCTAGTTTTCTTCATACAGGTCTTTTGTCTCCTTAGGTAGGTTTATTCCTAGGTATTTTATTCTTTTTGTTTCAGTGTTAAATGGGAGTGTTTCCTTAATTTCTCTTTCAGATTTTTCAACATCAGTGTATAGGAATGCAACAGGTTTCTGTGCGTTAATTTTGTATCCTACTACTTTACCAAAATCATTAATTAGCTCTAGTAGTTTTCGGGTAGCATCTTTAGGGTTCTCTTTGTATACTATCATGTCATCTGCAAAAAGTGAGTTTTACTTCTTTTCTGATTTGGATTCTTTTTATTTCTTTTTCTTCTCTGATTGCTGTGACTAAAACTTCCAAAACTATGTTGAATAATAGTGGTGAGAGTGGGCAACCTTGTCTTGTTCCTAATCTTAGTGGAAAGGTTTCAGTTTTTCACCACTGAGAACAATGTTGGCTGTGGGTTTGTCATATACGGCCTTTATTATGTTGAGGTAAGTTCCCTCTGTGCCTACTCTGTAGAGAGTTTTTATCATAATTGGGTGTTGAATTTTGTTGAAAGATTTTTCTGCATCTACTGAGATGATCATATGGTTTTTCTCCTTCAATTTGTTAATATGGTGTATCATGTTGATTGATTTTCATATACTGAAGAAACCTGGCATTCCTGGGATAAACCTCACTTGATCATGGTGTATGATCCTTTTAATGTGCTGTTGGATTCAGTTTGCTAGTACTTTGTTGAGGATTTTTGCATCTGTGTTCATCAGTGATATTAACCTGTAGTTTTCTTTCTTTGTGACATCTTTGTCTGGTTTTGGTATCAGTGTGATTGTGGCCTCATAGAATGAGTTTGGGAGTGTTCTTCCCTCTGCTATATTTTGGAAGAGTTTAAGAAGGATAGGTGTTCGCTCTTCTGTAAACGTTTGATAGAATTTGCCTATGAAGCCATCTGATCCTGGGCTTTTGTTTGTTGGAAGATTTTTTTTTTTTTTTTTTTTTTTTTTGCGGTACGCGGGCCTCTCACTGTTGTGGCCTCTCCTGTTGTGGAGCACAGGCTCAGGACGTGCAGGCTCAGCGGCCATGGCTCACGGGCCCAGCTGCTCCACGGCATGTGGGATCTTCCCAGACCGGGGCACGAACCCGTGTCCCCTGCATTGGCAGGCGGACTCTCAACCACTGCACCACCAGGGAAGCCCCTGTTGGAAGATTTTTAATCACAGTTTCAATTTCAGTGCTTGTGAATGGTCTGTTTATATTTTCTATTTCTTCCTGGTTCAGTCTCAGAAGGTTGTGCTTTTCTAGGAATTTTTCCATTTCTTCCAGGTTGTCCAGTTTATTGGCATATAGTTGCTTGCAGTAATCTCTCCTGATCCCTTGTATTTCTTCAGTTTCAGTTGTTACTTCTTTTTCATTTCTAATTCTGTTGATTCAAGTCTTCTCCCTTTTTTTCTTCATGAGTCTGGCTAATGGTTTATCAATTTTGTTTATCTTCTCAAAGAACCAGCTTTTAGTTTTATTGATCTTTGCTATTGTTTCCTTCATTTCTTTTTCATTTATTTCTGATCTGATCTTTATGATTTCTTTCCTTCTGCTAACTATGGGGCTTTTTTTTTGTTGTTGTTGTTTTCTAATTGCTTTAGGCATAAGGTTAGGTTGTTTATTTGAGATACTTCTTGTTTCTTGAGGTAGGATTGTATTGCTATAAATTTCCCTCTTAGAACTACTTTTGCTGCATCCCACAGGTTTTGGGTCATTGTATTTTCATTGTCATTTGTTTCTAGGTATTATTTTATTTCCTCTTTGATTTCTTCAGTGATCTCTTGGTTATTTAGCAGCATATTTTTTAGCCTCCATGTGTTTGTATTTTTTGCAGTTTTTTTTTCCTGTAGTTGATATCTAATCTCATAGCATTGTGGTTGGAAAAGATACTTGATACAATTTCAATTTTCTTAAATTCCCCAAGGCTTGATTTGTGACCCAAGATATGATCTGTCCTGAAGAATGTTTCATGAGCACTTGAGAAGAAAGTATATTCTGTTTTTTTTTTGGATGGAATGTCCTATAGATATCAATTAAGTTCATCTTTTTTAATGTATCATTTAAAGCTTGTGTTTCCTTATTTATTTTCATATTGGAGGATCTGTCCATTGGTGAAAGGGGGGTGTCAAAGTCCCCTACTATGATTGTGTTACTGTCGTTTTCCCCTTTTATGGCTGGTAACATTTGCCTTATGTATTGAGGTGCTCCTCTGTTGGGTACATAAATATTTACAATTGTTATATCTTCTTCTTGTACTGATCATTATGTAGTGTCCTTCTTTGTCTCTTCTAATAGTCTTTATTTTAAAGTCTATTTTGTCTGAAATGAGAATTTCTATGCTACCTTTCTTTTGACTTCCATTTGCATGGAATATCTTTTTCCATCCCCTCACTTTCAGTCTGTATGTCTCTAGGTCTGAAGTGGGTCTCTTGTAGACAGCATATATATGGGTCTAGTTTTTGTATCCATTCAGCCAATCTATGTCTTTTGGTTGGAGCCTTTAATCCATTTACATTTAAGGTAGCTATCGATATGTATGTTCCTATTACCATTATCTTAATTGTTTTGGGTTTGTTATTGTAGGTCTTTTCCTTCTCTTGTGTTTCCTGCCTAGAGAAGTTCCTTTAGCATTTGTTGTAAAGCTGGTTTGGTGGTGCTGAATTCTCTTAGCTTTTTGCTTGCCTGTAAAGGTTTTAATTTCTCCATCAAATCTGAAGGAGATCCTTGCTGGTAGAGTAGTCATGGTTGTAGGTTTTTCCCTTTCATCACTTTAAATATGTCCTGCCACTCCCTTCTGGCTTGCAGAGTTTCTGCTGAAAGATCAGCTGTTAACCTTATGGGGGTTCCCTTGTCTATTATTTTTTCCTTTTCCCTTGGTGCTTTTAATATTTTTTCTTTGTATTTAATTTTTGATAGTTTGATTAATATGTGTCTTGGCGTGTTTCTCCTTGGATTTATCCTGTATGGGACTCTCTGTACTTCCTGGACTTGATTGACTATTTCCTTTCCCATATTAGGGAAGTTTTCAACTCTTATCTCTTCAAATATTTTCTCTGTCCCTTTCTTTTTCTCTTCTTCTGGCACCCCTATAATTCGAATGTTGGTGTGTTTAATGTTGTCCCAGAGGTCTCTGAGACTGTCCTCAGTTCTTTTCATTCTTTTTTCTTTATTCTGCTCTGCAGTAGTTATTTCCACTATTTTATCTTCCAGCTCACTTATCCGTTCTTCTGCCTCAGTTATTCTGCTATTGATTCCTTCTAGAGATTTTTTATTTCATTTATTGAGTTTTCCATCATTGTTTGTTTGCTCTTTACTTCTTCTAGGTCCTTGTTAAACCTTTCTTTTATTTTCTCCATTCTATTTCCACGATTTTGGATCATCTTTCCTATCATTACTCTGAAGTCTTTTTCAGGTAGACTGCCTATTTCCTCTTCATTTGTTTAGTCTGGTGGGTTTTTACCTTTCTCCTTCATCTCCTGCATATTTCTCTGTCTTCTTATTTTGCTTAACTTACTGTGTTTGGGGTCTCCTTTTCACAGGCTGCAGGTACACTGTTCCTATTGTTTTTGGTGTCTGTCCCCAGTGGGTAAGGTCGGTTCAGTGGCTTGGGTACACTTCCTGGTGGAGGGGACTGGTGCCTGTGTTTTGGTCGGTTGGGCTGGATCTTGTCTTTCTGGTGTGCAGTGCTGTATCTGGTGGTGTGTTTTGGGGTGTCTGTGACCTTATTATGATGTTAGGTAGCCTGTCTGCTAATGGGTGGTGTTGTATTCCTGTCTTGCTCATTGTTTGGCATGGGGTGTCCAGCATTGGAACTTGCTGGTCATTGAGTGGAGCTGGGTCTTAGTGTTGAGATGGAGATTTCTGGGAGAGCTTTCGCTGATTGATGTTATGTGGGGCTGGGAGGTCTCTGGTGTTCCATGTCTTGAACTCAGCTCTCCCAGAGGCTCAGGCCTG
The DNA here is from genome assembly GCF_025265405.1 of Mesoplodon densirostris. Classification (NCBI taxonomy): domain Eukaryota; kingdom Metazoa; phylum Chordata; class Mammalia; order Artiodactyla; family Ziphiidae; genus Mesoplodon; species Mesoplodon densirostris. Next base: position 124,188,436 of record NC_082667.1, on the reverse strand, counting down.
CCACCCACCTGCACCAACAAGACCCTGTCAGCCACATGGCTCAGAAGAAAAGGGAGGAAAAAGAAGAAAGGAAGAATAAAATAAAGTTATTAAAATAAAAAATAAAAAATATATTAAAATTTTTTAAAAGTAATTATTAAAAAAGAAGAGAGCAACCAAACCAATAAACAAATCCACCACTGATAACATGCGCTAAAAGCTATACTAAAATAAACATAAAAATCAGAAACTAGTCAGTTGCATACAGCAAACCCCAAGTCTACAGTTTCTCCCAAAGTCCACTGTCTCAATTTTGGGATGATTTATTGTGTATGCAGGTATTCCACAGATGCAGAGTACATCAAGATGATTGTGGAGATTCAACTCACTTCTCCTGAGACTGCACGGAGAAATTTCCCTTTGTCTTCATTGTTCACACAGCTCCTGGGGTTCAGCTTTCGATCTGGCCCTGCCTCTGTATGGAGGTCACCCTCTGGCGTCTGTTCTTCGCCCAGACAGGAGGGGGTTAAAGAAGTGGCTGATTAAGGGGCTCTGGCTCACTCAGGCCTGGGGGAGGGAGGGGTACGGATGCGGGGCGAGCCTGAGGCGGCGAGGCCAGCATGACATTGCACCAGCCTGAGGCACGCCATGCGCTCTCCCTGGGAAGTTGTCCCTGGATCACGGGACCCTGGCAGTGGCGGGCTGCACAGGCTCCTGGGAAGGGAGGTGTGGACAGTGACCTGTGCTTGCACACAGGCTTCTTGGTGGCAGCAGCAGCAGCCTTAGCATCTCATACCCTTCTTTGGGGTCCACGCTGATCGCCGTGGCTCGCACCTGTCTCTGGAGCTCATTTAGGCACTTCTCTGAATATCCTCTCCTCATGCGCCCCGAAATAATGGTCTCTTGCCTCTTCGGCATCTCCAGAACTTTTCCCGGACTCCCTCCTGGCTAGCCGTGGTGCACTAGCCCCCTTCAGGCTCTGTTCACACCATCAGCCCCAGTCCTCTCCCTGGGATTGGACCTCCAAAGCCCGAGCCTCAGCTCCCAGCCTTGCCCGCCCCGGCGGGGGAGCAGACAAGCCTCTTGGGCTGGTGAGTGCTGGTTGGCACCGATCCTCCGTGCGGCAATTTCTCCACTTTGCCTTCCGCACCCCTGTGGCTGTGCTCTCCTCTGTGGCTCCGAAGCTCCCCCCTCCGCCACCCGCAGTCTCCACCCGCGAAGGGGCTTGTAGTGTGTGGAAAGCTTTCCTCCTTCACGGCTCCCTCCCACTGGTGCAGGTCCCGTCCCTATCCTTTTGTCTCTGTTTATTCTTTTTTCTTTTGTCCTACTCAGGTACGTGTGGAGTTTCTTGCCTTTTGGGAGGTCTGAGGTCTTCTGCCAGTGTTCAGTAGGTGTTCTGTAGGGGTTGTTCCACATGTAGATGTATTTCTGATGTATCTGTGGGGAGAAAGATGATCTCCATGTCTCACTCCTCTGCCATCTTGAAGGTCCTCCCATACATAGCTGTAATACCCCTACTAGGTAAACTAAAGTAATCTGTGATCAGATTTACCTTTTAAACAGTCATTTCACTTCTTAAACTCAGGGCTTGGGAGAACGCTCTAAAACTCTTTAGGATTTTGCACACATTGCTTTTACAGCACACCTCCCTGCTGAGTTTTTAAGTTATCATCCAAAGATCTGTAACAATCGAAAGAGAATAGGGGTTAAAGAGTTTCATCATTCCCATCAATATACAGGTTATTGAGTGAGACAGAAATATTTTGAACTCATTCTGGAAAGATACTCAAGTGATTTTTCATTTGTTCCAGGAAAGTTGAAAAATGCCAATTTCCTTCATTTTTATACTGATATAAAAAGTGTGGCTCCCTTCTCGGGAGGGGAAGGAGCAGCTGACGTGTGCCGTGTGTGTGGGGTGAAAAGGGTGTTTTGGTGTAGGCCCTGCAGCTGTGCCATGAAGCCTGCAGGAGGAAATCCCTTCAGGGTCTGGCTTGCGCACCTCTGTAGGCTATGCTAAGGCCTTGGCTTCCCGCAAAAGACCCCTGTTGTCCTTTCTCACCTGCCTGTGACCGAGAGCTGCTTTGTGAGGCAACCCACTCACATCATGCCTGCCCCACTTAAGCCAGGGATCAGTAAACTCAACTCACACAGGGGCTTGTGAAAGAGCAGACCTCAAGCTCTTGCTAGATCAGTACCCACTGCAGCTGTGTGATTGTTGAACCGGAATCCATTGCCATGAGTGCCGTGCATCAGCCTAACAGACGGAAGAGCCCCACAACCCACCTACAGACTGGCTCACTCCTGCGGTTAGCTGTTCTCATCTAATTGCAGCGAATGGCTTATTTTCTCAGCATTTCCAGACTGGAGTCACTCCCAAGAAGCAGCAAGGTGTGGAGGTGAGTCTGCACTAGTGGGCTTGGCATTAACGGTGGCTCTCCTGCCTAACAAACGTCCCAGTGTCACGTTTGTTAGGCAGGTACCAGGCACCGAATGTGGCACAGAGCTCTGAAATGTCAGTGAACAGGTGAAAGTCTAATGACCTTTTACCAAAGAGCTGATCCTTTCCTAGATAAAGGACCAATATAGCATCACTCTAGAAGTTACAGTTTTTTTACACCTCTAAACCCTTTCAGCTCTCATGGAGCAAGATTCCAAGGATCCCTTATACCCCGATGGCATCACTTAGGAGGCTAGTAAGCAGAAAGGTCCTCTGGCAGGGGGAAGTCCTTCTGCCAAAATGCTGTCTTGTTCGTAATGAGTGTAAAGTATTGTGTAGAAGATGGATTCCAACTTCCACTGTGGGAAAAACTGAACTCAATTTAATGTACGACAGTGCATTTCTGGTAGCATCTGATTTGCATCAAGATGACACACTCAAGGCAAGTCATCACCAGTTGACTGGCTTCCTTGGCTGTGTGGTCCCTGCAGCCTGTCTTGATCAGAAATGGTGAGATGCCATGTCTCTGCATAATGTCACATTGCACACAGAATCATGCCTGCTTCCAGGAAGCCTTCGGGGTTACTGTAGTTACAGGTCCTTAGGCCTTAGGCATGTAAATAAATAGTCATTTAGTATTTCAGAAGCTCCTCACTTATGAGTCCCCCCCCACCCTAGTGTAACTGGGCAAGTGACCATGCGTCTTGGCTCACAAACGTGTTTTTCCTTTATTTGCTGCAGTCCTGGAAGGGACCCCATTGTTCTCCTTGCCAACACTGCCCTCTTCTTCCATTACTGTATTCTGGGCTTTTCGTGAACAGGAGGAAATGATATTTGATTGTCAGTAAATCTTTCAGTGAGCAGTGATACTAAGGGGCAAAGTATTCTTACCTGAAAGTCTGGTTCCAGGCAATGGAGGCTTTTCAGAATTGGTGCTTAGGTTACCATGCTCTCCCCTCTGGCTCAAGAAACAGTCTGCTCGGCAAGAAAGTTAGAAAATAGCCTTCACCAAGGATTAGATTCTGCCTTGCCATCTTTGCAAAGATTAGCATGCAAGAGTATTTCCAGGAGCCTCTGGAAGAATTGGTGGGTGGAGGGTGGAAGCCCAGTCATTGGAGTCCCCACAGAGGAGAGATAAGGAGTCAGAGTGAGAAGTTGCCTGAATGGATGCATTAGGCTGATATTAAAACCATGAGGTGGTTAAGAAATCCATGAATCACCCCCTGTGAGACTCAGGGGCAGAATCGATTTGGGGAATTCAGGAAGTTCCACACATGGTGCAGTAAACCCCAAAGTCATTATGAAGAATTAGTCAAATCCCCTTGTTCCTCATACGATTATTTTCCCTGATCCTATTTAGTTCTTTCTTCAATTTGCTAAGACACAGGTGTACACTGATAAAAGCAGCCCATGAATATTTGAAAACTAAACTTTCTAGCAAGTAAATTTAAAGTCACAAATCACTGCCTTAAATTTATATGGTCTGATCACTGAAGCTCAAGGAAGTCTTTGGGATTGCTTCAACTTAGAGAGATAAAAGAAGTATTTTGGCCTATAATTGTGCCACCCCTAAGGGGCCATTGCTAATTTAATCTGACAATATACTTCATTCATGTAACATATCTATTGAGCGTATACTATGTATCAAGACTCTGCTTGGTGCTGAAAAATATGACGATGCAGACAACAGATGTAGCCCCTGTCCTCATAGAGTTTATAATCTAAAAGGAAGATAAAGACGCATGAGTAGGCAATTTTAATAGTTGGTAGAAAATGTCATCCTTTTGGAGGTAAAGACCATTTTCACGATAACTTTTAACCCTATACTTCTTCTTCCCATACTAATTTAATCCTATATGGATACGTTGGAGATGTTTTGTTAACTGTGTGATCGATGAGAGAACATAACCATTGATTTTGTCAGTGGCACTTGATTGGACGCAATAATGAGTGCTGGAAATAGAATCCAGAAGAACTTCAACGTATTACAGAAAAGTTTGTCAAGATGAGGGTGGTGTGAGTGAGGACAGACAGATTTTGCAGAGGGCACAGATGGTATGTATTGAGGATGCCAGCATCTTTGCTCAGGGGCGCTCACCCCACTTTAGTGATGGCCTTTCAAAGGAGCATTTATTGATCACCTACTACGTGCCATGAACAGTTCATGAGGAGACTTTTACATATTTGAGAAATGATTGTTGATTAATAGGATGAAACTAAATAATAACATGCTCAGGATTTTTCTAAAAGGCATCATCATAAAATTTCAAGATACTAACATTTTTCCTTATGGGTGTCCTCCTCACTGTAGCCATGGAATTCAGTAAGTCTGTACGAAGCACCTACTACATGCAAAACACATGCACGCTGGAGTCTTACAAACTTTTAGGGGGAGAACTGTGTATACATCTAATTTTATACAAAGAAAAACTAAAACATGTTATAAAAATGCTACAATTATGATTCCACTGGGATACAAAGGAGTCAGGAAGCAACACTAAATAAAGCAACAATGAAAGGCTTCATGAAGGAGCTGACATTTGAACCTCACCTTAAAGACACATCTGTCTGGGCAGGTAGTGAAGTGAATTCCCCATGGGAATCAGCCTGAGCCAAGCCACAGACACAGGTGAGCTGTGGAGTGTGAGCTTGTTATGAGTGAGTCAGTGGAAGAAGATTCTGCGAGAAAATGCATTGGGATGTGAAGCTGGCAAGCTAAGGGGGGGACAGGTCATTGGTACAGATTTTGAATTTCATTCCATAGCAGGGAATATGTAATCACTGAAGGATCTTGAGAGGGGACCTTTTGTGTTTTCTGAACCTACTTGAGGAGGCAAAATGAAGGCTGGATTAATGTGGAGGAGTCAGAAGGTTCTAACTCATTATAATCTCATCATTCTGGGAAGATGTGGCCAGAAGTAAATCCAGTGTGGTCACTATTGATAACAGTGGACATGAGCTTCAACTGGTGGAAGGTGTTAGGTGTGGATGGACCAAGAGAGCTGGATGAAGGTGTATTAGCTCCTCTCCTCACTGAGCTGGGCAACCTGCCTCCTCAAGGAGCAAACAGAAGTAGACATTTATACCTGGGACAAATCTTTTTTCTGAATCTAGTAGTTTAAAAGTACTCATGAAATCTTCCTCTTTTCCTAGAATAATAACTTTCATTATTCTGGGTGTTGTTTTATTTTTCTTTCTTTTTTTTTTGTTATGGGCCATATAGAACATTGATTATTATTGTTATTATGGTAATTCTTAAAATTACATTTTCTTTGAACCATAAATCAATAGATTATCTTTACCTCAAGGCACTTCTTCTATTTAAAGAGCCAGATCGATTTTTACAGGATATGCCAATAATAAACCTTTGGGTCTCATTTTTTCCTCCTGAAGACTTTGGATCAGGATTATTATTATCATTATTTATTATTTATTGAGTGCTGTCAGTGAGGTCAGCAGTATACAAATATAAATGGATAAACATCATCATTAAGTCTGTTTCCAAAAGGAGCAGGTGTTTATCATGAAAGAAAGTATTTGAATTACCAAAATAATTCCCATTAGTGGTTTTCATTTCCTGGAAAATATGGTCTTTGTGGTCATTCAACTCCTGTGGCATTTCTAGTGGAATAAATGGAAGCAATCTCTCTTTTCTGGCTTGTTTCCAAGTTGGGAATTACTTCCTGCTTTTTGAAAGTTATCTTTGATTTAATTGGGTCAGTTTGGCTTGATATCGTCTAAGATTTTCTCTTCATTAGTGACTTAAACAAAGCCCAGATCACTTCTTCAAGACAGAACGTTTCACTTATCTCTTGGCTTTCTTCTCTTGGCCAGCTAACAAGGAACCCAGCCCATTCAGGAGCTGCCTTTTTTTTATTCCATTTACAATGGTGAGGAGAGGAAGGAGTCTGGCCTGGAAAAAACAGGTTCAGAATTCTTGGTTCCACCCACTGGAAGTTGGAAAGAGACAGGTTCTATCATGTGCCTCCTAGAGGATGCTGAAGTAGGCCCTTTATCTTGCCACCTCCTCGAGGACCACCATCAGCAAGAATATTTTCCTCCATTCTTTTGGGTCAGGTTAAACAATAGCTATGTATCCATAGAGTCATGTTCCCTCAAATTTTCTTATGTTCTGTGTTAACAGTAAAGAAATCAGGACAGGGCTTCCCTGATGGCGCGGTGGTTGAGAGTCCGCCTGCCGATGCAGGGGACACGGGTTCGTGCCCCGGTCCGGGAAGATCCCACATGCCTCAGCACAGCGGCTGGGCCCATGAGCCTTGGCCGCTAAGCCTGCGCGTCCGGAGCCTATGCTCTGCAACGGGAGAGTCCACAACAGTGAGAGGCCCGTGTACCGCAAAAAAAAAAACCAAAAACAAAATCAGGACAAAAAAATGCAATTTATCTCCAACTTTTATTTTAGTTATTTGTTTAAAATTCTTAACAAATTCATTTTATCAAGAGCTATAAAGGAAAAAAATAAAAAGCAGAATCAACTAATCTGTTGATTTGAGGTCACCCAACAGTTAGAACAGCCACAACTAATATTTGTTTTGAGTTTCACACTTTGAAAGGAACTTTGTCTATCATCTGCATTGAGATTCACAACCACACTGGAAGGGAGGGGAACAGCATGTTGTCCTTAGCATCTCAGATCTGTATAAGAGGAAGCAGACTCAGGTTAAATAACTTGCCTGCAATTAAACAATGAATATGTTGCATAAACTGAAGACTTGTCCCTTTTTAATATTTATAACTGAATATAACCAAGAACTGACCACAGAGCAGGCAACAGGGAGCAGAAACAAAAGAAATGCAAGGAATGAGTTAATCTTCAGAGAGTTCCAGCTAAAGGCAAGGGCAATGGAATTGCTGCCTGAATGACTTTAAAGATCCTTCTAGATCTGTGAGTAAGCAGTTGGTCTGATAATCACAAACAACTCAATCTGTTTATCTTCCCAGAACTAGATAAAAACCATCTCATGTATATATTATGACCTGCCCTGGGAAATGGACCCATTTGCAGATAGGGTTATCAATCTGCAAATGAGCTTCCCTCCCTGTCCAAATTTGGAAAAGCATCAGGGCCATCAAGACATTAGGGTTATTGGCTTTGGCTTCAGATGATCGACAATTCTTTGACCAAGAAGGAATTAAGTCTTTCCCTTCATCTTCTTTTCTAAATAAACAAAGCCAAGCACTTAAAACCCGATGCTCCACAAAGGCCTTATGTGCGTTGTATTTCTTCAACCAACATTCAATGAGCACTTGCTACAGGCAGTGATGTTTATTGCTCTTTTTTACTGTACCTATCTCAAATGGATATGACTTCAAATTTGCCTCAGAACGAATTAGTGGACAATTCAGATGGTTCTGTATAGTTCTAATATTTTCTATTCTTTGGATTAGTGGAGTTAAACAAATGGACCATTCACCCAAAGCCTTGCCCATTTACTAATATGACAAATGACCATGCACAGGATTCAATGTGCGATATACATATGGGCCAGTAGGAATCTGTGAGACTGTAGGAGATGAGAAAAGTTATAAATAGATGTTTTCATTTTCTTGTAGAAAGTAGAATTTATTTTGTTCCAATGATTTTTAATGTTGTGAAATATACATTTAACTTTCTAAATTGCCATCTGAAATCATTAGCAAGAAAGCTCAGGGAAAGAATTCTTATAACTCTTTTTTTTTTTTTTTTGTGGTACGCGGGCCTCTCACTGTTGTGGCCTCTCCCATTGCGGAGCACAGGCTCCGGACGCGCAGGCTCAGCGGCCATGGCTCACGGGCCCAGCTGCTCCGTGGCATGTGGGATCTTCCCAGGCCGGGGCACGAACCCATGTCCCCTGCATCGGCAGGCGGATTCTCAACCACTGCGCCACCAGGGAAGCCCAAGAATTCTTATAACTCTTAATGTCAAGACACATAATCCAATTTTTAAATGACCAAAGAATCTGAATAGACATTTCTCCAAGGAAGATACACAAATAAATGGTCAATAAGCACAGGAAAAGATGCTCAACATTACTGATCATTAAGGAAATGCAAACCAAAACCATAATGAGATATCACTTCATGCCCACAAGGATGGCTATAACAAAAAAGAAAGATAATGACCACTGTTGGTGAGGAAGTAGGGAAATTGGAATACTTATATAAATGAGAAAGTAAAATGGTGCAACTGCTTTCAAAAAAAAAGTCTGGCCGTTCCTCAAAAGTTTAAACACAGTTATCATATAACTCAGCAATTCCACTCCTATGCATATTCTCAAGAGAAATAAAAACATATGTCCATACAAAAACTTATACAACAATATTTACAGCAGCATTATCCCTAATAGCTAAAATGTGTAAACTACCCAAATGTACACCTGATGAATGGATACATATATAAATGGATGAATGGATAAATAAAATATGGTGAATCCATCCAATGGAATAGTATTCAGAAACAAAAAGAAATGAAGTGCTGATACACGCTACAACACGGATGGACCTTGAAAACATGGTGCTAAAAGAAAGAAGCCAGTTATAAAAGATGACATATTGTATGATTTCATTTATCTGAAATGTCCAGAATAGGCATACCTATAGAGGAAGAAAGTGGATTAGTGATTATATAGGGCTGGGGGAAGGGAGTTTGTGGAGATTGGAGGATGACTGCTAAAGGGTACAGGATTTCTTTTGGATGGGGGTGATTAAAATGTTCTAAAATGGATTGGGATGATGATTGGACAACTCTGTGAATATACTAAAATCCACTGACTCATACACTTGAAATGGATGAATATGTTATGTGAATTATATCTCAACAAAGTTGTTATAAAAATAATTAAAGAGGAAAGCAACAGGAATTAAGGGCAGTGGTCATTCCAAACATCACCAGAATATTTGTGATGCACGTTGATTCCCTTCTTCCTTCCTCCTCTTTCCTGCCTTAGAACGGCTCTGGAAAAGGCAGCAGTTATGTCTGCACGTGCCACCTGGCCAGATGGAACCAAGCTCCTGTACAGCTTCTCCATCTCTTGTGTCCGTGGGGAAGTTTTAGATGGAGGGGCCTGATGATAGCTTACAGCGAATTTCCAGTTGGTCACAACATGTTTGGACTCTGGCTTTCGGGATTGGAATTCATCAGGAACTTTTGTGTTTGCTGCTGTCTGTAGGATTATATCTTTATTGATCTTGCCTGTCTGTGAGCAGTGGGAACTATGTGGAAATGATGAAGCCCTTTGGAATGAAAATTCAGAATCTGGTGAAAACATAACCAGGTCTCACTAGGGAAGGGTGAAGCATGTGTGCAGAGTCTGTTCAATACAAGACAGCAGCCCCCCTGCTTGTTTCTGCTGTTCAATTAGAAGAATGTTCAACTGCCCTCACTGCAAGCAGCCCCCAGGGACAGATGTGAAGAAATGATGGCTTTTTCCCAATTACTTAGAAAAACTGGTTTATTTGGGAATCAGCCATGAGTTGATTGTAGCCCTACCTGGTGAATATCCTCTAATTTATATTAAGAAGTTGGCAGTGTATTATGTAAAAACCCGGTAAGGGCTTCCCTGGTGGCACAGTGGTTGAGAGTCCGCCTGCCGATGCAGGGGACACGGGTTCGTGCCCCGGCCCGGGAGGATCCCACATGCTGCGGAGTGGCTGGGCCCGTGAGCCATGGCCGCTGAGCCTGCGCGTCCGGAGCCTGTGCTCCGCAATGTGAGAGGCCACAACAGTGAGAGGCCCGCGTACTGCAAAAAACAAACAAACAAACAAACAAAAAACGGTAAAAAGATATAATGCGTGGGGGAGGCAGAGGGGACATGGAATTGTGAAACCCAGCACAGCCTCGGGGGGACCAGATACCTGAGATGCTGGGATATTCTGAAAGACTCTTGTTTATAAGAAAGAAAAGAAAAAGGAGAAGGGGACCACAGGACTTTTCAATAGTCCAGTATTTGTAACAATAGATACCGTATTTATTAATCAGGTGAGATTTAGCTAGTATTATGTATACAGTACTTTCTAATTAAGAGTCCACTTAATTAGAAACACTAGGTAAGTGTTAAAATACAAGAGAAGAATATCGAGAGGGTCATTAGGTGCCAAAGGTCGCCAGTATATATGTAGCCTGGAGCTTTCTTCCTTGATCTTCAGTTTTCCCATCTATTTAAAACATGAGGATTTAGGCCAGATAATCTTTGAGGTCAATTACACACCTAATATTCAGAAGTTATGTAAGTCTATGGAAAACCATAGCATTTTTTATTTCTTTATTCGGGTTTTGCTCCATTCATTTATTTAGCAATACTTAATGAACACTTCCTACATGTTGGTCACAGAGCCAGGACCTGGGGTCACAGAAATAACAATGATAGATAAACTCCCTGCCCTCATGGAGTAGACACTAGTGAATGAGTAAGCAGACAAATACACAAACTGTTTATAGAGCCTGATTATCGCACCCAAGGGAATAAACAGGGTGATGTTACAGAGTGGAATTGAGGTGTAGTTAAGGCTCTACTTTAGGACAGGTTAGTAAGGGGAGGCTTCTCCGGACAGGTGACGTCTGAGTCAACAGTGAAGAAAGAACAAGCCTGTTGTTCGGAGTTTTTAGGGATGCAAAGGGCAGGAGGGAAGCAAGTTCACAGGCCCCAGGGTGGAAGAGAACTTCAAGGAGCAGGAAGAAGACGTGTGGCATGGGCCTGGTAACTGCGTCAGAGGGGTGGGAGGTACAGGCAGTAGTGCCTCTTGGGTACCATGGTAGGCAGGCAGACCTTTATTCCAGGAGAGTGATGTGAACTGACTTACAGTGAAGAGGGATTCCCCAGGCTATGTTGTGGATGATGAAGTTGGAAGGTGGAACTGGGGCAGAGAGACCACCTGGGAGGCTGTGGCATCAGTCAGGGTGACAGAGGGTGGTGGCTTGGACAATGGCGGTGACAGCAGAGTTGGGAGGAGGCAGATTGAAAACATGTTGATAGGAGAACAAATGGGATATGGTGGTGTGTGGGAAGTCATGGGTGGGGAGAGAAGGAAACAAGGATGAGCCCTTGACCTGGGCGACGGGGTGGGTGGAAGAGACCCGGGAGAAGCCTGTTATTTGAAGGGTGGGGAATGTGGGGACCAGAGGCCAAGAGCTCATTGTGGATGCACTGAGTTTGTGCTGGGACAGCACTAGAATCACAAGGGTGGTATCACATGGGTAGTTGTATATGCAAGTCCACTGTTACAATGCCTTTCTACTAATGCCAGAGTACAGAACCGGGCCTGCGTGAGGAGTGAGAGATGGGTAGGTGAGGTCTGCAGGGTAGGGACGCTAAGTCACATCTAGATGCCACAAACAACCTCACTAGTGTGGGTGATTTAGAGACTTTCCCTCTATGGTTTTGGAGAAGATCAAGTACCTACAGTTAAAAATAGAAAGTAAAAGAGAACATTCTCATTACTTCCCCAAACTCGGAATGCTCAATATTCCATATTTTAAAAATGTGTTCTTAGAAGCACATTGTACAACAGTACAATTTTTTTCTATCCCCTGCCTCGGTAACGTTTTCCTCTTATCTTTCACGTAAGACAAATCTTAAATGACTTTTCAAATTCAATCTTCTGTTTTCTATGGAAGAAGAAATGAAGATTTCTTTCCCTTATTTTGTTTTTCCTTTTTGAGTGAACCTGGTGGCAATAAGGTAACTATGGACTTGAGAACAGGAAGGCAGACTTGAACACCTTTTCCACTGTTCCTTACAGGAAATGGTGAAATCATTTTCTCCTGACCAGTGACTTTCAGGAAAGAATCAGTGGTAAAGACAGACATGAAGAGAGGCTTGCTCAAAGATGTGGTCCAAATGTTTGCTCCTGGAGGTGGGTGAGGCTCCTGTAACCCTTGTCGTGTGCGACAGCACCCAGAAAGGAACTCAGTAAGTTCCTAATGGAAACGGTGGTGCCGGTTTCTGGGGAGCTAACTTCACTCTTTGCCACTTAGTTAATTCTGACCAGAAATTAACCTTCTTTTTTTTTTTTTAACATCTTTATTGGAGTATAATTGCTTTACAATGGTGTGTTAGTTTCTGCTTTATAACAAAGTGAATCAGTTATACATATACATATATCCCCATATCTCTTCCCTCCTGCGTCTCCCTCCCACCCTCCCTATCCCATCCCTCTAGGTGGTCACAAAGCACTGAGCTGATCTCCCTGTGCTATGCAGCTGCTTCCCACTAGCTATCTATTTTACGTTTGGTAGTGTATATATGTCCATGCCACTCTCTCACTTTGTCCCAGCTTACCCTTCCCCCTCCCCATATCCTCAAGTCCATTCTCTAGTAGGTCTGCATCTTTATTCCCATCTTGCCCCTAGGTTCTTCATGACCATTTTTTTTTTTTTAGATTCCATATTTATGTGTTAGCATACGGTATTTGTTTTTCTCTTTCTGACTTACTTCACTCTGTATGACAGACTCTAGGTCCATCCACGTCACCACAAATAACTCAATTTTGTTTCTTTTTATGGCTGAGTAATATTCCATTGTATATATGTGACACATCTGCTTTATCCATTCATCTGCTGATGGACACTTAGGTTGCTTCCATGTCCTGGCTATTGTAAATAGAGCTGCAATGATCATTGTGGTACATATCTCTTTTTGAATTATGGTTTTCTCAGGGTATATGCCCAGTAGTGGGATTGCTGCATCGTATGGTAGTTCTATTTTTCGTTTTTTAAGGAACCTCCATATTGTTCTCCATAGTGACTGTATCAATTTACATTCCCACCTATAGTGCAAGAGGGTTCCCTTTTCTCCACACCCTCTCCAGCATTTATTGTTTGTAGATTTTTTGATGATGGCCATTCTGACTTGTGTTAGGAGATACCTCATTGTAGTTTTGATTTGCATTTCTCTCATGATTAGTGATGTTGAACATTCTTTCATGTGTTTGGTGGCAATCTGTATATCTTCTTTGGAGAAATGTCTATTTAGGTCTTCTGCCCATTTTTGGATTGTGTTGTTTTTTTTGATATTGAGCTGCACGAGCTGCTTGTAAATTTTGGAGATTAATCCTTTGTCAGTTGCTTCATTTGCAAATATTTTCTCCCATTCTGAGGGTTGTCTTTTTGTCTTGTTTATGATTTCCTTTGCTGTGCAAGAACTTTTAAGTTTCATTAGGTTCCATTTGTTTATTTTTGTTTTTACTTCCGTTTCTCTAGGAGGTGGGTCAAAAAGGATCTTGGTGAGATTTATGTCATAGAGTGTTCTGCCTATGTTTTCCTGTAAGAGTTTAATAGTGTCTGGCCTTACATTTAGGTCTCTAATGCATTTTGAGTTTATTTTTGTGTATGGTGTTAGGGAGTGTTCTAATTTCATTCTTTTACATGTAGCTGTCCAGTTTAAAACCTTCTGTTTGTTGACTGGTGTCCTTTCCTCTTGAGAACAAAGGGGTAGTAAGATTTAGAGGTTGGAAGCTAGGTAAGATATTCTTGAACCTTCAGCTGGGACAGACATTTTGAAAACCTGTTTTCTCTTTTCACCAGAGCTAACTTAGATTCTGGAGCATCGTGCACCAGGAGTAAAACGTCTCAGAACTGTGTCCTGACTCCATCACTTGTCAGCTGTGTGGCCTGAGACAGTTTATATCATCCATTTTATCTCCAGTTTCTTCTATATAAGTTGGGAAAAATATAAAAACCCATGACAGTTCCATCTGTACAAGTTACTTCACAGGGACATTAAAAAAATCATGTGAAATAAAGGATAGTATAGCCCTTGGAAGTTGTTGTACACAATATATGCATAATAGTGTACCTAACACTGGGGAAGGAGATGACCTTTCAAATTATCTATACACCAGCAGACCACACTGGACAGTTGATAGCTCACTTCCTAAGACAGTGTGAAGTCCCAATTTCTCTTAACTCTGGTGTTCCTGGCACCTGCCCACGCCCCTCTCTTGCTGAAGCAGAAAGGGAGTGTGGTTTGGGTGAGAAGCTGAGTATCTGAGTAGGGGAAACAGGCAGATCAGGCAAACATAAGTGACTGCGGGTGTATCTAATTTAGGCAGACAGCTGGCTGGGACAGCATCTGATGACCAGAACTCTCAATAGGAAGTGCCAGGGCGGAAACCAACACACAGCAGAGCTCTTCCTGAAACTTGGCTGCGGTACATCCAGGAACTTCTGGAATTCCTGCTCAACATCTAAGTAGAGGCAACCTTGGAGAGACTGACACCTGAGTGGAAAGATGAGGGACGGGTATTTTAGGGGAGAACATGAGCACCAGTGTGTAAATGCGGCATTGGGTACGGGTCAGAGGGCAGGGCCAGCCACCATGCCCGCCTGCACCGTCACCTGCCCGCACGGTTACCGCAGACACTTCCTCACTGGCTCCCTGCTCCTAACCTTGTTCCTAAAGTCTGTTCTCCAAACAGAGCCCTTTACAGGAGGAATCAGGTCCCGTCACTATTCTGCTGGCGATGCTGCTACGCTCCATGTTCTACTCAGAGTTAACGCCCAGGTCTTACTGGGCTCTGCATCAACAGAAATCTGAATAGCCACGCATGCACCGCCCGCCACGCACGCACCCCTGCCACACACGCACCCCCCGCCACGCACACACTGCCCCGCCACGCACGCACGCACAGCCACGCACGCACCGCCCACCACGCACGCACCGCCCACCACGCACGCACCGCCCACCACGCACGCACCGCCCACCACGCACGCACCGCCCACCACGCACGCACCGCCCACCATGCACGCACGCACAGCCACGCACGCACCGCCCACCACGCACGCACCGCCCACCACGCACGCACGCACAGCCACGCACGCACCTCCTCCTGCCTCCCACACGCACTCCGCCACCACTGTCACCACCATGGCCATCACTAAGTCCTCTTTGACTTCCTTCCCTGTTCCCCCTCTTCACTGTTCCAGCCACACCGACTGCCTTGCTCTTCTCTGGCCTCAAGGCATTTTCTGTGGCCGGCCTGGAATATGTTTTCTTAGATACTTGCAGGGTAGCGCCCTCACCTGCCTCAGATCCTTGCCTAATTGTCAGCTTCTCGAAAAAGCCAACCCTGACAACCATGTTTAAAATCATAGCCTTCCTTCCAGCCCTGGTCCCTGATATATTCCTCTATGTGAAAATTTTCTACAGCAGTTAACACCATCTAAGAAGCTGTATAATTGACTGTTATGTTAGTGATTATTGCTCGCCTGCACCTTTTAGCATAGACTATATGAGGACGAGGATCCGTGTCTGGGTTGTTCAGGGATGTGCCCCAAGCCTCTAGGACACCTGGGCATTATAGACACAACATATATTTGCTGAATGACGGAGAGCAGAATAACTGGCAGAGATGAGGGTGGCGAGGAGGCACGTGGATGACAAGGCCCTTCTCCTTTACCCTCCTTTCCTGCTCTCCGTTTCCCTATTTCTTCTTCCTCCATTTTTTGCTACTCTCCCTCCCTGTCCTGTATCCTACTTTCCCCATCTGATGTGAGCAGGCAGTGAGCCTCAACTTAAGTAACGTCACTGTTGGGTCACATAAGTGATATTTATAAAGAAATAAGCATCCCAAACTGGTGCAAGCCAAGCAGCTCTGTGCCATTAAAGAGCGACCCTCTGGGAGGCCGGGTGCTTCCTCCTCCCTGTGTCACTCTCAGAAAACTCCTCTCTTGGAATTAACATGCACAGCCCTCGGCCCATTCTTTGCATGTGGTCTGCGGTGACGAAGCCAATTTCCCTCAGAGTGGGACCACTTTTGCGAATCAAATAAATGCAACAGAAATTCAAGTCTGATGAATGAGCTAAATGATCAACCTGCATGGTATCTGTTTGGATTAGAACCAAAATCACTACAAAGGCTCGAGGCTAGATTTCTGGTTTTAAAAATAAAGTGGCAGTACTCAAAGATACACTATAAATGCCCAGAACCGTGGTCATGTCATCCTGGCAATAAGTACAAATGCTCCCAAAGTGTCTACTTTGAAAAACAGTACTCATGTTTGTCTTCTGAGAATTTTATTTAAAAATCATTATTCTATCATCGCACCTCATGCATT
Organism: Mesoplodon densirostris; assembly: GCF_025265405.1. Classification (NCBI taxonomy): domain Eukaryota; kingdom Metazoa; phylum Chordata; class Mammalia; order Artiodactyla; family Ziphiidae; genus Mesoplodon; species Mesoplodon densirostris. Next base: position 124,171,970 of record NC_082667.1, on the reverse strand, counting down.
TTATAGGATTCATAAGCTGTCTGTGTTTAAGTCACTGCATCTGTAGAATGGGAGTTAAGACTGTCTTCTCTCCGTGTTATTCTGGAGGATGGGAGGACAAGGAAGGGAAGGAAGGTGTACACTGATCAGAGTTCCAACAAGGAAAGGCATCGTATCAGCCATGAACCAGGGTGTTAATCCTGAAATAAAATAGTCATGGGGGCAGGGAACCACAAGACGCTATTTGTCTTGCTTTTCTTTCCCCTGTCCATCCTCTGCCTCCCCGTTTCTCACCGAGTTTTCTTAGATTTAACCTTCAGGGTTATTCTCTAGGCACCGTCATTCCCTAATTCCTCCCAACTGCCCATCTCCACCGTGCAACCATTCCCTCCTTCCTCTGGGACCCGTTGTGGACGCGTCTGCCTTTCCTGCCATTGGCTGAAGCCTGCAGTGTCTCTCAGGGAGGTCCTGCCTACACAGTGAAATAAAGTCAGAAACCTGGATTAATTTGAGTGTCTTTTCTTTACATTTAGGACTGCTATTATGGTGTTGATGGCTGGTAATAAAAGACCTTTTAGTGTGGGAAATCAAATCATCTTATACAAACATAAATGGGTCCGGACCATGATTATCTCAATGTAATTGCACAAAGAACTCTGGTTATGGGTGTCAGTTCTTGCCTTTCTTAAGGTATCGTAGGGCTAATCTAGCGATTGCCAGACTGACACTATTTGTAAGGTATGCAGTTTACCATTAATATGCTGCATTTCTTACATTTGGCTTCTCTGTACCCAGGACTTTTTGAGTATGAGGTTTGAAAGCTCTGCAGCACTGGCTTTGTAGATGTTTCCAGAAAATTTCTGCAATGAAACGTGATAGAGTCAAAATTGGGGGAAAAATCAAGCTGGTCATCAAACAGAATTGCCATATTTGAAGTCTGCTTATCCCTCACTCTGGCTTCCGAGAGAAGTGAAGGAATCCACATTCATGAAGGAACTGTTTAGGCTGAGATGGAAATGTGCTGTAGGAAACAATCTTTGCTTGTCAGTAGGAAATAATTTACTTGCTTAGGTAAAAATGCCCATTTATCCTGGAAAATGTCATTGCTCTATGTATATTAAATAACATATGATTAAAAACATATTTGTGAAGATTTTAATAACCTTGCAATCAGTGTCTTCTGTGAGTAGCCGCCTACTTGGTAACAAAGATCTACTGCCCTACTGAACTGGAGTCCCCTGTCTTAATTACTTTAACTAGATAGTTAATTTAATGGACCTGGCTTTTGTAGATGTGCTGATGGCGATTTTTGTGTGTGCATAGCAGAACACACTTCTGTCTGAGGGGCAGGTACCTGCCCTGCCCAGTCTTGCCTTTGCTTACCTGCTCCCCTTCTCATGGGAAGCCTGCTGTCCTTCCCCCTCCCTTCCAGACTGTATCACATTCACAACCTCCTCATCCTTCAAGGCAGAGAGCCCAAAGGCCACGTCCTCCAGGAAGCCTCATCTGACCTCCATAAGAAGTCAAACGCTCCTCTGAATGTACTCATCCCATTTTCTCATCCTCTGTTACAGCAGTCGTCCCATCTTCCCATTTTGCATCGTATTGATCATTGTATCTCCCCAAACATCTCTCTAGTGATGTCTTATTACAAAGAGGGCACTCAGTAAAGGTTGAATGAGTGAGTAAACAGACTCATGAATGAATCTCAGACCACAGTCTCTGGTTGCTCTTGACATAAAGCATCTGTCGTATTAACCTCTTCCTTCTGCTCCAGGATTAGGGTCAATAGCTGAGACCCTACTTCCTCCCCTTATTTCTTCAGTCTCAGGTCACCTCTGCTGAGCTAGACAACCAGACTGAATTTTATCAAACGCAGCAATGGTTTGTGCTACATAATAAGTGGGCCCTGGTGACAGTCAGTTAACCATTTTGCAATGTGTGTAGAAGTGGGCTTGAGCGTAATTGAAAACCAAGCCATTTGCTCAGAGGGTGGGATGTGCAGGAAGTGCTTTGCAGCCCTTTGGAATCTTTAAGGGTTGATTTTCTCTTCAGGGTACAGGTTTCTCTGAGGTCCCATATGCTGAGGAGTTCATTTTGGCACTAACTATACACTGCCTTTCACTTCTATTTATGTGTTTTGAATACTTGCCTAGTATCTCCAAATAATTATAAACACTTTGAAGGCAAAAAACTCAAGCCATATGACTCTTTGTATCCCTTAAAATAATATGACCATGGTCTCATATATGATATAGTCTCAAAAAATTAAGGTGGGGTTTTGCCAGGATAATAGATCTTTCATAAATGAGTCGAAGAGTGAGGTTGTGATTTTTTAAATGGAGATGATACTTATCTCACAGTAGTTGGAAAAAAATATTTTGCAGTCATGAGACTGTAATTCAGTAATACTAGCAGGGTCTTATTTCTCAGCTCAGAATGTTGCCATCAACCAGAATGTTTTTTTCTTTAGGAAATTCTACAAGTTTCCAGACTCTCCCATGTGGAGTAAAGGTTTTCCTGGATGGTGAGATGTGGCTTTGCAGGATGAGATTGGATTCAGGCCACAGTTTGAGACTATTACGAGTTTTCCCTCTGTCTGCTTTATCCAGCAGAAACTGTACAGCAAGTGAATACTTCCTGTTGACTTTTGGCAGAGTTCAGAAAGATTTAGCTCAAAACAGATTTTATTTCTTAGAGTTTCATGTCTACCTAGTAGTCCCATGAGATCGGGACTCCTGAGGTTTTCTTTTCTGTAGATACCTATGATCAGAGATATAGACCCACAGTAAGTTATAACAAGACTTTATTTTGAGCTAAAAAGGGCGCCATATGGCCTCTTTACCAGCCCTCCTCATCTGGTGGGGTGGACAAAACTAGCAACTTTTCAATTTCCTGGACACACTTGGGTCCTCACTTTGGCAGTTTGTGGGTGAGGCCAGCTAATTGAGTTGAGGGTATACTCCCCCACGGTCCTCTAGGAAGAAGGGGTTGCTTTCTGCTTCAGGACAACAGGGGTCTTGGTATCCACCATGCACGTTCTTCTCCTTCAGTTCCACCAACTTCCTTGACACTTGCAATTGGAACTCTTATTAACCACCTCTTTGACCACCCACTTAATCAGGAACTTGTTTTTTTATTTTGTTTGCTTTTCTTGAAGGTGATGCCCTTTGGCATCTTGGCTCTGGCTTCCTCACTTTCTGACATGTGGCTTTGCCACTCTTGGCCTTCCTGGGAAATTCCTAGTACCTGGCACCTCTTGCTGGAGGTTAACATACCTCCTCTGAGCATTCAGTTGTCTGCCTTCTTTAGCAAAAGAATTGTCTCTTCCTTTCTTCCTGCTTTGTCATCCTTGGAGGGCATGACTGGCAGTCAGCTGGCAGCTGTGCTAGCCTCAGGTTGGTATTAATAAGAAAGAATAAGAGGTCTGTTCAGCTTAGATGACCACACAAATTGCATTGCTGTATTTTTTCTTTACATTTTAGAAAGGTTAAGGTGTTTTTCTATCACCAAAATAAAAAGAAATCAAGGGAATGGCTAATCTTGTGGTCCCTCTTTAGTGTGGATTTCAGGTATAGGAGATTAGCTATCTCTCAGAAGATTGACATCTTGCAAAGGATGCCTTCTTTTCTTTCCTGCTCCATGGATTTTCCTTTGTGAGTCACTGAAGATATGCCGTTGGCTGAGAGCAGTAAAATCATTTAGCATTAGGGGTGACTTCACATTTTGTCTTGAAAGTCTCAAGGTGTTAAACAACTAAATGGAAGATACAGAAGAGCAGAAACAGCACTTTTCAAAGAGAGTGTATTTCGGAGCTTCTCTGTTGGGAAAACCTGTTTCTTGGTTACAGGCCTCTTGAAGGTAGATCGCATGAGTGGCCACGCCGTGAAGGAGGATGTTGTGAGAGAGCTTAGCCAGCCATGAAGGGAGGCTGGGCCTCAGGGCTGCCCTCCGGTTGCCATGCCGAGGGATCAGTATCACACTCTGCCTTTTTTTTTTTTTTTTTTTGCGGTACCCGGGCCTCTCACTGTTGTGGCCTCTCCCGCTGCAGAGCACAGGCTCCGGATGCACAGGCCCAGTGACCATGGCCCACGGGCCCAACCGCTCCGTGGCATGTGGGATCTTCCCGGACCGGGGCACGAACCCGCGTCCCCTGCATCGGCAGGCGGACTCCCAACCACCACGCCACCAGGGAGGCCCTCACTCTGCCTTTTGAAGATGGGGCTTTGAGGAAGTGGCCAGTGAAGAGAGTGTGAAATATGTCTAATTTATGTAAATCCCTGCCAGCCACGGGAGCACACGGGTTAGTAATTTGTCTGATGGCAGCTTTTCGCCAGTTACATCTTTTCTCCAGACTGGGGACTGAAGGCACCTTGGCCGACTCCAAGGGGGATATGTGTGCAGCATCGGTAGCTGATTCCAAACCAGAGGAGAGTTATTTCTGATGAGGGAGGACCGCCTGGAGTTTAGTTTTGACTCATGATTTCGGACCCCAGTGAGCATTGCTTCTCCTGAACAATGGTGTAAGCAATGTGGAAGGGTTTTCTCTCCCATATCATTTTCTTATTACACTTTTTACGAAGCTAATTATAGATTCACATACAGTTGTAAGAAATAATGCAGAGACATGCTACATACCCTCTACCCAGTTTCCTCTGTGGTAACACCTCGTAAAGCTGTAGTGTGGTATCACAGCCAAGAAATTGACAAACATGCAATCCACCGATCTCATCCAGATTCCCCCCCATTTCACTTGTACACAGCTGTGGGTGCGTGTTTAGTTTTATGCAGTTTGATCACATGGGTGGGTTCCTATATCCACCACCACCGTCAAGATTCTGAGCCGTTCTGACAGCATCAGCACCTTCCCATTGCCCTTTTATAACCATACCCAGCTCCCTCCTGCCCCCGCCCTTCATCCGTAACCCCTGTCAAACACTATAATGTGTTCTTCACGTCTGTAATTTTGTCATTTTGAGAACATGACATAAACAGAATCATACCATATATAACCTTTTGAGGTGGACTTTTTTTTCACAGCATAATGTTTTGAGATTCATGCAGGTTGTAGCTTGTCAATAATTCATCCCTCCCTAATGCTGAGTAGTCTTCCAGGACGTGGCTGTATCACAGTCTGGTTAACCATCCCCGTACTGAGAGACATCTGTGTTGTTTCCTGTTATTGGCTATTATGAATAAAGCTGCTATAGATATTTGTGTACAGGTGGTGTGGACAGAATAACCTCTGGGAAGGAAAGGGTTTTAAGTCCTACCTTCCCTCACACATTTCTGCTTCTCTGAACACTACTTGTCTCCACAATCACAGCTCACAGATGCAGCACACAACTTCCGAGATTAATTACGATGCATTAACAGAAAGTTGTCAGGACTTTCCTGGAGCAACGAGGGTGAGCAAGGTCATGCCTACATCATAAGAAGGAAAGGAAGGGGCTTCCCTGGTGGCGCAGTTGTTGAGAGTCCGCCTGCCGATGCAGGGGACACGGGTTCGTGCCCCGGTCCAGGAAGATCCCACATACCACAGAGTGGCTGGGCCCGTGAGCCATGGCTGCTGAGCCTGTGCGTCCGGAGCCTGTGCTCCACAAGGGGAGAGGCCATGACAGTGAGAGGCCCGCATAATGCAAAAAAAAAAAAAAAAAAAAGAAGGAAAGGAGGGAAGGAAATGCATCCCCCCCCAACCCCAGCCATTCCTCCTATCAGATCCAGCCTGAGCTCTGTCTTCCTTGGGGAGACCCTGCCCCTCCTCTCAGAGGTCTTCTCCCTTCCCGTTCTTTGGGTTAAACGTACCCACCTGCAGAGAGCGGAGGGGATGTGGTCCTCGTGTCCTTGCAATGACATTGCTCCTCTTGTGGGTGGTTTACATGCAGCCCATACTTATTTGTTCTGATTTTAGTGGGGTTGACACTGAGCAGGGACATGGGGTGGTGGAAGGGAGGGAGGTTCTGGGATGAAGCAAGAGCAGTTCATTGATGGCATTTGTCATCAACTTCTGAGGGGACATGCTCACCTCCACACGACAGGAGCTGCCTGTTACTCCCTCCCACCAGCAGCCAAGAGGGTAGCCCAGGGACTGGCAGGTGTGAGGACCCACCTGAGCAGGGGGTACAAAACCCTGGCCCTGGCTCCCTGATTCACACGACCCTTCTCATTCAGAGTGAGGCCAGGAGGGATGACTTGGCCTGAGGGCCATGCCTGGTGCGATGCTCAGACAGGCTTGGGGACACCTGGCTCATCACTGCTGTCCTACTCCCCTTCCCTCTTGTTCTTGCTGCCTTTCCCAAGCAGGGATACAGGTCATGGTCTGTCCTCCAGTCACCATCTGTGGGCTTCCAGTGGCCTAGACAACTGTTCTACTGTCCAAGGCCCTCCATCTCCTGCACCTTCCACCCTTCACGGCCCCTGGCAGGCACCTGCAATCCTGCTGCCAAACTCCCCACAGCTGCCGGCACGTCTTGTTCTTTCTCTGCCTGCAACGCCCCTTTCTCTGCTCTTCCTGGCAAATCTCTAGGTCATCTTCAAGGCACAGTTTCAACCTCCTGTTCTGTGACTTGCCCGGGCAGGGTCAGACCTTGTGTCCCACACACTGCTTGTGGCCAATATCCATGGTCACCATCTCTCTGTGGGTCTCAGTCCCCAAGGATGCTGAGCCCTCTGACAGTAGAACCATGCCCCCTTTGACCTGCTGGTGTCCAGTGTCCCTTCACCACCTAATACATGTCACAGCTACTGCTGCGTGAAGGGTGGGGATGGAAGAGAACGTTTCCTGGTCTGCCTGGTGGGTCTCCCTGGACTTGGGAGACCCGGTCTTCGCTCACTGTTTCCTTCTTCTGAACAGCAGCAGGGAACCCTCTTCCCTGCAAGGCCATGTGGACATCTACATGGAGAAGAGGCTTTGTCCCGCCCATGGGGCTCAGTTCAGTGGTACCTGCCAACCCCCTGAAATGCCACCCAAGCCCTGGAGTGTCTGTCGTCACGATTATTAGTAGTACAATGACTTCACTTCTAAGGAAGCCCTCACGGAGGGTGACTCTGCCTTCTTCTCCTATTCATGAGTTAATAGTCTTATTTATGTATCTTAACTTCACATTTGTATCTCTCAGGTGTCTATGTATTTCTCAAACACATCACCAAGCCAATGCCCCAGGGACAAAAATTAGACATTTCCTCCAGGGTTTCTGTTTATGTGAGGGGTGGGGGACTCGAGCCTACTCACCCCCAGGACAGTAAGTGAAATGTGTGTGGCCCAGAGCAAAAGAGGTAGAAATAGATCGACAGCAATTTAGAAAAACACCTTTTGTCACTCAAGGGGAATTAGGTGAGACTTTCCCCTCTTCAGAGACAGCAAGGCAAAACAGTTAAAAAATCCAAAATAGAAGTAGTTTATCTTTAAAACACCTGCATATCATGCATGTGTGTGTTAAGACCATGTGTGCGTACATGAGTCTCCTTTTCTCAGAATTTGAACAATAATTATATCAATTATGCTTATTAAACTCCCCCCAAATTATTAATCAAAGTCTCTGTAGAAAAGCTGCTTTGGCTGAATATTCTTCTAACTTGATCTCTCTCTGAAACTCTTGGCCTCTTCATCTCTGTCTTGCTTGTTCGTCCTCTTACTTTTGCTCAGAGCATACTGCTCTGTGTGTGTGACATTGTGCTTGCAGTGTGCTGGCCTCCAAGCCAAGACCTAGACTTTCATGCTTTTCTTTGATTTCAGGGAGTGTATCTTCTGTCTCCCAACCATGAGTGTCTCTAGTCTCTGGGCAATAGGAAACCCGAGTCCACTATGTACTTTGAACCCAGCAAGTATCTTATATATATATATATATATATATGATGATATTCATGTTAAGAGAACAGCCTTCTGGGTTGCAAAAGTTCCCAGAGGCTGGGTCAGGCCACTTGGGAAGGTCACCAGGACCCACGTCACTCAGAGCTGGCAGCCTGCCTATGGCCACAGAGCTATCTTCATATCTGAGGCATCACGCACACGTACTAGCATTCCCTCCAACCCCTCCCTGAACCAAGGGCGGAGAGGCTGTGCTTCCAGAAGGCCATTTCTCACCACCACCTGCACAATCCAGGCCGTGATTCCCATTTTGCATTGGAGGCCAGTGAGGCTCAGAAACATTTCGTGGCCTTAGTGTATTAGTATTGATATCAGGATTTATACTGATAAGAGTGAATGAATTTGTTCATGTGTTGTCATCTGTCCTTGGAAAATAACACCACCCACGTGATCCAAAGGAGTCCTAAAGCGTACGTGTGAACAAAGCTGTAAAGCTACCCTAAGTTGGCCTGAAACCTTGGCCCTGCCTTCATTTACTCCATGTGGCTCAGAAGCACAGGGGCATCTGGAAAACGGCCCGAGAGTCCTACGCCTCAGTCTCCCCTCCTCCCTCTCTTCCTCACAAAGTAAGTGCAAGTCGGCCGGCAGTGATTCTGAACGTTGAATTCGATGCTTTAATATCAAATTCTGGAGCCACTTCTGTGATATGAGGCTCCGATGAGTTTCTGTGTTGACTAGAGCAGCTGGGAGAATCCCGGGCGTTAGTGGGGTGCCCTCCTGCCCCCCGAAACTGAGATGTCAGCGGGCAGTTCTGAGACATGCTCCCTGGGAGATATGAGTCACGGACATGCTGGGCAGTAGGGAGGGACTGGAGCTGTGTTTACTTCTCCCTTTGCTACCTCAATGTGTCTAGCAAATAGATACACCTCTGGGCATATCTATTTACATCCTTTATACCTGTCCTGAGGGGGGGTGGTCATACCTAACACTGACCATCTAGATACACTTTAAATCCAGACTCCCTTAAAAGAGCACACACAGGGGCCTCCCTGGTGGCGCAAGTGGTTGAGAGTCCGCCTGCCGATGCAGGGGATACGGGTTCGTGCCCCGGTCTGGGAGGATCCCATATGCCGCGGAGCGGCTGGGCCCGTGAGCCATGGCCGCTGAGCCTGCGCGTCCGGAGCCTGCGCGTCCGGAGCCTGTGCTCCGCAACGGGGGAGGCCACAACAGTGAGAGGCCCGCATACCGCAAAAAAAAAAAAAAAAAAAAAAAGAGCACACACAGGTAGGCACAGTCAGTGAATTACAGAATTTTCTTTTAGGGCTCATCATCCTTTCCTTTCCATTTCAAGTTGCCTAATTAAATGTGTGAACAGAGAAACTGTATCTTTAATAGATGCTACCTGTCATGGTTTGTAGTCCATGATGGAAAACCTGGTTGTTCTGTTTTACTTTTTCCCCTCCTGTTATACTTGTAAACGTATATACCAGAGAAAGTAAGGTATAAACACTTTTAATAACAAGAATAAATAAGCAACAGAGGAGATGACTCATCGGGTTTTGAGAGAACTTGATCACCATCAGCCCTAAAATAGAATAAGTCCCCTGGTCCCAAGCAGGCAAGAGCCCTTTCTCCCAGCCACATCCTATCTGGCCATCGCCTCTTCCATTTGAATCGAGCTGTGGTCTTCTTCTGTCTGCCCACAGAGATCCTGGCCCTCTCAAGGACAACCTGGTCTCCTTTTGCACCTGCTCAGACTGATCCTATACAACCAAGTCAATCTTTTATAATGCTAGCAAGCTCGTGACAAAAAGATCTAAATTCGTCTTCCAGGGTTTTGGAATTCTACTTTCCAGTCTTTGTTAAGGCTATTCTCAAAGTACTTTTCTCTAGTGCACGAGAAATAGGTATTTATCATAAACACTTAGAACATAGAGTTTAATAGACTACAATTATAGAGAAAACTATAGAAGACATACATATTTCTTCTAGAAAACAACAGAAACACAAAAATTCAGTTATTTAACTTTTATCCCACTAAACAGCACTGCATGAGCATTTCTCGCATATAAATAAATTACTTTCCATACAAGTGAATACCTCTATTTATATACTATATTGATACAGCATAATTACTTTTGCTGTTCTTGAGTATCTGGGTTGTTGCTAGTTCTCCACTATTGTACATGGTAATGTTCATTTACCATGTTCATTTGCATCATGAGAATTATGCACTGATGTATTTGTCTAACGTCGCTAAGAAAACCATTATATCTCTCTCATTGGGGTGACGGTTTGTTACCTTCTTTCACTGTGAAGTAAAGGGAATCGTGCTTCCGGGAACCAGAAAGCGGTTATTTCTGGAACCTGGGATCCCTGTGAAGGCCTGTCCCCATTTTTCTCCCTGAGTTGGGGAGAAGACGGTGCCAGTCGTTGTGCTCATTCTTCTAGAATCTACGCTGGTGCTCCATTTCCTTCTTCCTTCCGTGGTGGTAGGCAGGAGCCCTTCTCTGTGCCAGAGAAGCTGGAGAATGAGGCGAGGGGGAGGTTCCAGGGACAGAGCCTGACAACACTGAAAATGCTGACATAAATTAATCAAACGAGTCATCTCACAGGATTGAATTAGTTGCTGATTTATGGCTGTGGCGCCTTGGCTGCGAGGCCGTTTCTTCATGCTCATCCTTTGTTGACCCTGATTTATGTCAGAGTCTCAGTGCATTGGCTGACTAGGGATCCTTGCAGGATGGACGGAGGGCTGAGGGCCACTCCCATGCCGGCCGCCCTGATCCAGCCTTCATCCCCCCCATCAGAGTTCAGCCCCATCCATCAGCTCCAGTATTTGCCTCATAAACTCTATGTCTGCATCTTTAGGCTCTGTTACATCATGGTGGAAGATGGGCTGGTGACAGAAGAAAAAAATCTTTTTTTTTTTCTTACTCATTCTTAGAGATTCTCACACCCAGATGGGATGAAGCTAAGGCCGTGCCTGTGTGCCTTGTGATGACCTGCAGGAAGTGCCCCCTGCCCCATGTTAGCCTCTTCGCATCACTGTTATTTTTTGTAATGAGAGGGCCTGGGGGTGATTTGTGCGCTGGTGGCTTCCTCCTTGGGGAACCTATTTAATACTGCTGCAACATTTCTTTGTAGGAAAAAATTTGCTGTGAACACTTGGCTGCTCATTCTAGAAAGCTCTGCCCTAGAGGATGTTCATTTTTCTCATGGGCTTATTCTTTTTTTTCCTCTCTCTCAAGTTCTTTCTCTGTGTCATGTACTGATTCCTGTGCTTCTGTCTATATTTTCTCTCTGAGTCCCAGTCTTCAAGGGTTTTGTGGAGATAGAGACATAAAATGTATTATCAAATAAATAACCCTATGGTTATAGATGTGTGGTTGCTAATGATGACAGCTCTGATAAGTGAATTCACAGTTACACAGAGCATATCTATTTTTTTAAGCAAACATGGAAAAGTTATTATCTTTGGAATTCATGTGAAACATTCTTTTAAAAGTATTAAGAGGAGGGGACTTTTTCAAACATAGATTTGATTATTGGATATGACTAATGTTACTTAGAAACAAGCTTCATGGTAAGGTGAAAAATCACATTCACTATTAATAGCTTTGGTTTGAAATTGTCTAAACGATGTTTGATTATCAAAGCGTGGAAGTCTTTTTTTTTTTTAAATTAACCATTAAGTGTTATAATTTCCAAATCTGTATCTCAGGAAAACAGTCAACATCTCTAAAACTCATTTTTCTTATTTTTAAATAATATCTACCTCATGAAGTTATTATTAAAATGGAATAATATATTTAATATGTTTAGTACAATACCTGGCCTCTAGTAAGTGTTTGACGTGTCTATTATTATTTTATTAATCGTTGGTTACCTGTTATTATTTTAGTTCTAGTACACATCTGTGTTTCAGATTCACGTAGCATTAGACATCACCAGTTGGATAGCCTGTTAACTTCAAAATCAGAAAATAAAACAAGTCTTCTGCTCCCACTGCTTGCCCTAGATCAACACACAGCCACCACCTTGTACATAGATGGCCAAGTCAGAAGTTTGGTGCAATCTCTCACCCACCCCATCCCCAGCTTCTGGGCTCCAGCAACACTGAGCTCTTTCCCTCCTTCCACCCTGCCATGCTCTCCCTCCCTCAAGCCTTTACCCACATAGTTCCCTCCGCCTGAATCAGTCTGTCTTCCCTCATTTCAGTTATTTATTTCCTATGCATCCTTCAGGTCTCAAGTAGAAGTCACTTCGTTCAAGAAGTCTTCTTAACCCTCCATATCTCTCTCACAGTCTCCTTCTAAGTGCCCCATAATGTCTTGTGTTACTGCTATCATAGCACTTGGCATATTATACAGTAAGTAACTATTTTTTGTACTGGTCCATGATCTCTACGATTGGTTGACTGTCGTACTCATCCCACTGTATCCCCGTGCCTTCCATAGATGGAGGAGGAAGTGCTTGGCACTGCTGCTGAATGCATGAGTCTGTCTTCAAAGTCAGTTCTAATAGAGTGGAGTTTTGAAAATAATTTAAAGGATGTTTTAAATGAAGGGAGAGGTAATCTTCCATTTGAGTTCAAAGCCTCTGCCTATACATGCTATTTCCATACAGGGGCTGATGCTATGCATTCAAATAAGTCCCAGGACTCACATTTTACAGAAGGAGCAGACCAACATTAAATCAATTTCCATTAATTTTTCCAAGAACTATAAAATAAGCCAACTATATTGGTAGTACTCTATTCTAGCCCCTGGCCTTCTCCTCCGTATTATGCCTCCTCCACCTCTTCTCTCATGAGATGGTTCTTAAAGGGAGGGAAGAACAAAGATTCCTCATGGTCCCCAACCTTTGCTATTTCTTAGACATCTTTCAAGAATTTCAAGTGGCAAAGAGCCCTTTAAAATTATGACCTCTTTCCCTGAGAGACCAGATCTTCAGAAGGATTCTTCACTAAACCTTTGGGAGAAGATAAGCAATCTTAGACTTTGCAGAATTTTTCCTTCACAACCTGGCATCAGACACAAGAGCAAACAGTTACAGCATTTGGCTTCCTGTGGGATATTGATTTTCCCTCTCTGCTACAGCATTTTCCTCATCCTCTTGGCATCCTCTGCAAAAATAAAACATGAGATTTGAAAAACTAAAAATACTGAAAGTGACAGGTTGTTCCAGCATCAGGAGTATGTGAGTTCCAGTGGAGAGAGGACCGATGTAGCCCCGTTGCCCTTCAGGGGTCACCAAGTGCACTTTTAGACTGTGGAGCAAATTGAGGTAAATAACAGGAATTAGGAACGGCAAGACAAATGCCTTTTGGAAAAGTGGGCTGGGAGAGTGTAAAGAAGCAGAGCTAGGGAGATAATGGAAGACCAGGATGATGGCCCCACGATGCAGACAGGCAATGCCTTCCTGGGTTCGTCTTGTAGCAGCAGTGTAGGTGACTACGTACAGGTGAGAAGGTGAGTTTGAATGATTTGTCCGTAAAACAATGAGCGAGATGGCCCATTGTGTTCCCCGAAAATTTCCTTATCAGTTTAGCCTGTGCCGTCAATGACATTGAGCTCTCCGTGGTCAAGGCTGATTGACTGTGGCCACGGTTCAGCCCCATCCCTGTTGTCCATGTTCAACCCTACCTCATGGAGGCGGGGATTCAGGTAGCATTTCCTGAGCACTCAGGAACTCTGTCTGCAGTCCCGTTTGCCGCCCAACTGGCTTTAATTTAGCATCCACTTCCATTAACAAAGAGAACTCTTGGGAATTCCCCAGTGGTCCAGTGGTTTGGACCCCGAGCTTCCACTGCAGGGAGTCTGGGTTCGATCCCTGGTCAGGGAACTGAGATCCGTCAAGCTGCATGGCTTGGCCAAACAAAAAGAAAACCAAAAAAACAAAGAAAAGTCTTGTTTCAGATACCACTTCTCACCCTACTGTCCAGTTCTGAGGACTGAATTGGATTCTTACTTTTGGCAACTGAATCTCTACATTGAAAACTTCCCCTAATGCTTTAGCTTCTCCTAGATTTTATTTCCCTTCTTGGTTGTACATTCTTCCTACTGGTTGATATTTTTGGACTACTTCTTGTGGTCCTAACCTCCAACTCCATTGCCTGCGACTTACCTGAGCCAACAACTTGCTTGCTGTTATATTCCATAGATAGTTGTCTTTAGGTCGTACCAGACTCCCAACCAGTGCATGGTCACTTCAGTGGAGGATTTAATCCTAGATTTTATTCTCTTCTTGCTCTAAGTAGATGTGCCTGGACATTTTGACATTGATCTTCTCTGTTTTTCCAGCTGATCCTTTAGTCTAGCTGCATGTTATCTTCTGACCCGTGTTTTAAACTGTCCACTGGACACCTCTATCTGCATTTATTAAAGGCAACTCAGACTCCATGTTTGTAAGTCTGACTGTGTCACTTTCCTTCAACATGGGCTTCTCCTCCTCCATCCCCTCTTGGTTCATGAATTCACCATCTGACCACTTAACACAAGCCAGAAACTTGGGCGTCAAATTGGACTCACCTTTTCCCTTCACCCCCCTTTATCCTCTGTTCTCTCTGCCTGTATGTCTGTGTACTGACCATCGGTGAGCTCAGGGAATCCCGCAGCTTTAAATATCATCCATATTTTAAAGAGATGCAAAACACAATGAAAAAGAATGTGTGTGTGTCTGCTTGACACTCCACACCTGACGTGGATATCTGCCTAACAGGCTTCTCAAACTTAACATATTCAAAACAGAGCCCTCGCTCTCCACCCCAACACCCACCTGCTCTCCCCACAGTCTCCTCCCGTCTCAAATGGCATCACCACGTTGCCTAAAACCAAACCTCTTAGAGTTACCTTTAATTCTGCCTAAAAATACCCCTCTCTCCCCCATCCAATCCAAGCGAATCCCCTTGATTCTTCTCCTGGATATATCCAGCACCCGCCCTCTTCTTTCCATCTCCACTGCTACAACCCAAACCCAAATACCAATACAACCTGGACTATTGAAATAGCTTCCTAACACATGTCTTTGTTTTGTTCTTGCTTGTCCACCATCCATTTGGCATTCAGCGGCTAGAATAGCCTATTAGAAATGAAATACTATCACTCTTTAAAGCCTCCTATTACCTTGAAGTAGACTTTAAAAGAAGTCTGGCCAGCAGTGTCCTGTCTTGTCTCAGACCCACCTCCTCACTAGGCTCTAGTCACCCTGGTCTTCTTCTCCTATTCATGCCATACGTGTGCCCACCTAGGGCTTTTGCACTTGCTCTGCTCCCTGCCTGGGATACCTGCACCCAGACCTCCCTGGTTGCAACGCACCATCCCAGTAAGCGCTGATGAACCAACCTGAATCCATAGCCTTTCTCTGAGCAACATCTTTCACATCAACCTATTTTATTTTCTTTGTAGAATGCCTTGCTCTCTGAAAAGATCTTGCTTGGTTATTTATTTTTGAATTACCTGCTTCTTTTCACTGAAATGTAGGCTCCAAGGGAACAGGGGCTTTGACAGCCTGGCCGAGCCCTGTACTCCCAGTGCCTGCACATGGCAGCTACTTAATAAATAGCTGGACAGTTAATTGATTGGTTAGTTAACCAGTCCCTATATCTTTGCTTGTTAAATTATCGTTATTTTGCCTCTTCCTGTAAACAGTAGATCAGCTGTGTTTATAATTCTTAGTTTATCTGTGTTTAAAATTCTCAGATAATAGTTAAAAGCCCTAAGTGCTTTCTATTTCCCACTTATCCCTTGCAATAACCCTAATGAGATGGATGCCGATATTTCCTGATGACAGATGAAGACACAGAGCAGAGAGGTATTAAGTTAACTGTCAAGGTCACTCAGCTGCCCAGCAACCACGCCAGGAGCCCCACCAGGGGAGTCTGTGTCCAGAGTCCCCTTTCACCCTGGCACTGCTCCTGGGGGCAGCTGACTGTTGCTCTTTTCAGGGCAAGCTGCCTGGCCGCAACCTCCAAGTTTTCACGGGGATCTCGCTCCTTCTAGATGTGGCAGGGGTGGAGGCTTGTGGCCCCAGGGGCCCCTGCTGTTCACAGTCTCAGAGCTTCGTCAGCCTGCGGCTTCCACCCCCTCTAGGCTGCAAGGCAAAATGCATGACACCTGGTTAAATCTGAATTTCAGGTAGACAACAGATCATTTTTTAGTGTAAGCATGTCCCACACATTTAATCTGAAACTCAAGTTTAATTGTATGTCTCGTATTGTCATTTGCTAAATGGGGAGACCATATGCCCACACATACTCACTGGTGTGTTTGTGTTCCTTTCTGATCCCACAGGATATCTGGCTTGTTTTCAAGAGTAATTTTATATATATATATATATATATATATATATATATATATATATATATATATATATATATATATATATATTAGTATTATTGCTGGGTCTTCAGAGTAGAGGCAGGGGTCACAGTGTGGATTCACTGTACTGCTTTAATTAGAAGTTCACTTCATTTCCATAAAAAGTGTTTCCTCAACCTTTTGTAACTCTTTCCCTCTTTATAAAGAGAAAAACTCATACAGTGTTCCTAATCTTCTTCATGTCCCACCAGCAAAAGTGATTTTATTTTGTTTTAATGTTTGGTGCCAAAGTAAAAATAGTATTTGTTTTGCTTTCCAAATATAAAATTATTACAGCATAGTTTTCTTCAATTTACATATCTACCATTCTACCAAGATGAGTCTCAAACTTATTCTTTAAAAATAAATCTTAATGGTACCTTCTCCAAGAAAACTATGGAAAACTTCTCCAACGGTACCTTCTCCAAGAAACCGTCCTGGGCTCCCTCTGGGAGAGTTCATCTCCGTCCTCTGGGCCACAGGGCACCTCTGTCCCACCCGTCACCCCACCTATTGAAATATTCCACCTCTGCATCTGGGGACCAACTGGGCACTGAGATGCTCATGGCAGAATATTTTGTTTTCACTTCTATGTTTCCAGTCCTTTGCAAATCCAGTAAATATGTGCGTTTAACGACCTTACTAATAAAGCATTACGAGGACAGTGGAGAGTGATATTACAGCAGCTAAACTTGTATCCAGAGCAAGAAACAAGCGACTCTCCAAAGAGAGATTTTTTTGACTGAAAAGTGGCAGAAAGTAGTGCCAAAGAGTCACCCAGACTTGTCTCATCTCTGCTTGTTATGTATTTTGTTTCATTTTTAAACTCCAAAAAAGGAGGATTTACTGTTCTCTCTTTCATGTAGTTTTTGTGAACTAATGTGACAAAATGATAAAGTGATTAGCCTCTGGACCCAGACTGGTTAAGTTCAGATCCATACTCTGTCACTTTCTAGCTGAGTGGCTTGGGAAAGTTGCTAGATGTATCTGTGTCTCGGTTTGCTTATCTGTAAAGATGGAATAGTCATAGTTACTTTCCCATGGGGTCAGACAACAAGGAGACGGATTAGGAAGTGTGAGGAATGTACCACAATTCCTAGAATGTAAATTGAACGTGGTGCATGAGATGAGGGTGGACAGGTCTGTGTGGTCCAACTCACGTTTGCACCATTGACTTTTACTTTTAGAAGAGCTGTTGGTTCCTGGAGGCCTCTGGAAAGATGTGGTCCGTGTGTTCTTGTGCAAAATGGAACAAACCAAAGTTTGCTATCAAGCAATTCCTCATAACTTTCCTAAACTGTACCACATTTTATATTTCCTTATTTTATTATTTAAAGCTCTGTCAGCTTGACCTCAGTTTTGTTCTTGGCTTTCAGCTTCCTTTGTTCTCAGGACACAGTTTTCTGTCACTTGCTGTTGGCCTCTGCCCACCCCCAAACTTGGACCCCATGAAAACCACCGTGCCTGGCTCTTTCCAGCCAACTAGTTGGAAGACACAAGACCGCGCTGCCAGAGTTATCTTCCCTGCTTCCCTTTTCACTCACTGACTCTCCTCCCATCCCCAGTTTTCCTGCATCTGACCTTTTGGAGGCCATTTTGCTAACAGCTCTTTCTCCAACTTCAAAGTATCCTCATTCCAGGGGGAACAAACAGCCCTGGCATTTCTCACTAGTGTCATCACTGCTGCCGTGCAAGTCAGGGAGGTGATTCACCTGCTGGCTCAGGGACACTAAAAGTGATGTAGAACATTCTAGCTCCCACCCCCAGTCAAGTGAGGTCTCTTCCTATTTTCCTTACTGGGAAGCACTGCATAGCTGAACCACTTCTGTCCCTTTTCCATGGGAATTGGTTGGCATGCCTTCTCGTTTGCATATAGTCTTTTAAAAATACAGAAAGATAAGTGAATGTAATACCCTAAGGGGGGGACTCTTTTCTGTAATTTCCGTGGGTAAAGGAGCAAGAACAGTATCTACCCAGATAGACAGGGTGTGAAAGAAAATACAATTTCTGTCTGAGGTGACTGTGTGAATGGTGTAGATGTTGACAGAGATGGGAAAACTGGGAAGAGCTGGGCAAGTGAGGAGTTAAGAGGGAGACTTGCTGTGCTTGGTTCACTGTGGCAGAAAGGTGTGTGCTGAGACGGGATTCGGGTCTCCAGTGTGTGGCTGATCACTGAGAACCCCAGCGTGGATGCTGTCCTCCTGTGGGTTATGCAGAAGGACGTCTAGGAAATGTTAACACTGAACTGGAATTTCCTTAGGAATGGAAACTCTCAGGCATGTTTGTAGCCTGAGGAGAAAGGTAGAGAAAGAACGTTGTTGCAAGAAATTCCCCAAAACAAATGTAAGTTGGTGCAGCCACAGTGGAGAACAGTATGAAGGTTCCTCAGAAAACTAAAAATAGAGCTACCATGTGATCCAGCAATCCCACTCCTGCACCTATATCCAGACGAAAAGATACATGCACCCCTATGTTCATAGCAGTACTATTTACAATGCCAAGGCATAGAAACAACCTAAATGTCCATTGACAGATGAATGGATAGAGAAGATGTGGTACATATACACAATGGAATATTACTCAGCCATAAAAAGAATGAAATAATGCCATTTGCAGCAACATGGATGGACCTAGAAATTATTATACTAAGTGAAGTAAGTCAGACAGAGAAAGACAAATACCATATGATATCACTTACATGTGGAATCTAAAATATGATACAAATGAACTTATCTATGAAACAGAAACAGAATCAGGGACATAGAGAACAGACTGCTGGTTGCCAAAGGGGAGGGGGGTAGGAGAGGGTAGGAGTGGGAGTTTGGGACCAGCAGATGCAAACTATTATATATAGAATGGGTTAAAAACAACAAGGTCCTACTGTATAGCACCAGGAAATAAATTCAATATCCTGTGATAAACCATAATGGAAAAGAATATAAAAAAAGAATATATATATATATATATATATATATATATATATATATATATATATATATATATATATATATATGTATGTATAACTGAGTCACTTTGCTGTACAGCAGAGATGGGCACAGTGTTGTGAATCAACTATACTTCTATAAAAAATAAATTAAAAAAAAAGAAATTCCCCAAAACATTATGAGCCTGTAGAATGGGCCTTATACAAGGTTCACTGTAGTTGGACCTCTTGACCCAAATTAGAAAGCCACCAGCTTTTAGATCTGCTTGGAATATAACAAAGTTCAGCATGAAAATAGGATGGTGTTTACCAGTAACCCCCAACACAGGTTGACTGGTTTCCCTTATATTATTTATTTTGCATTTGTCATTAACTCTACAATTTAGGTATTATGAATCCATTGTTACGGAAGAGGGAAACAAACAAACAAACAAAGCCCCAGTGGGAGAGGACACATTCAGTTAGTGCCCAAGCAGGCTTCCAGCTTTAACCACCCAGCTGTAAATCTTATCACTTTTAAAGAAGACACTGTGTACTTTTCTGCTTTTTCAGCATCTCTCCTAAATCATTTTGTGGCTATTTAGTATAACTCTTTTTACCTCTTGCTTCTATATGCTGCTATTTTACTATTCTGATGAGAATCCTAGTAAGAGGACAGGGACAACTAAACACGGGGGGAAAATGCAAGTTCATTTGCCATTAATCACACACTTTCCTTCTAGATAACATGCAGACGATGCAGAGGCAGTGATCCAAAACAATGCCAATAAACATTGAACGGGATTACTAAAAGGTTTGCATGCTCCCCCCAGAGAGAGCAGTTCTGGTAATTGCAAATGAGTTTAATCTGTTTCACATCTGAATTATCCTGGGCTTAGTATCCAAATTGGTTTGCTTCTCGAGTTTGTCAGGTCAGCCTCCTGCACACTCTCCCTTGTCAAGGGAGAGTGGGTCTGATGAAGAACGGGCACAGCTTGGAGCCAGTCTGCTCATAATGCTGGGGTATATTGCACACCTACGCTCTCAACTCAAATACGATCTTTCTCCCAAATCTCCTGTCACCCCCATTTCTGCTCCCAGCAGAAGTAATTGCGTTTCCTCTGTACTCCCATTGCATATGCCAATATTATCCTAGTAACTATGTCACACACACAGTAGTCTGAAGAGTTAAAAGTGCAAACCCTTCCTGGGTTGACTCAGATCAGCCATTGTTAGCTGTATGACCTTGGAAAGGTCATTTAATCTCTTTGTCCTAGTTCCATCACTTGTAAAATGGGATGTTAATAATACCTACCTCATATGATTCTTCCATGGATTAAACAACTTAATACACGTAGGGAACATATAGCAGCTCCTGGTACCTAGGAATTACTATATAAATGTTAGTTATTATCATTCATTTCTTTAAAACACTCCCTATTTCATTGACCTGTGAGAATCTTTTAGGCAGTGGTCAGTCCTTAATTATTTTATATTTTCCCCCATAGCACTCTGTGAAAAAGAGAATTACCACTGGTTGGAAGAAGAGAGAGACTCATCTAATTGTCAGTGTCTGATGATTAATGAATTGAGTGATGAGAGAGAGAACATAAAGCTTGTGGACTAGTAGCTGATGCAGAGTGGGCATTCAATAAATCTCTCAAGATTCCTTGTCGCTATCATCATCACCTGCTTTATGGATGGATTCCATCATCTTCCAACTCCTTTTGTCTAGGTGGTACGCAGCTGGGGAACAGTGGGTCAGAGGCTCTGGTGTTGGATCTCAGGGTCCAGGGACCAGTGTGGTCCACAGCTATCCAAGAATCATCTTGGAGGAAACTCTGGAGGGGATAGACAAGTATCAGATACATAAGGAGGGGAGGGACCTGCCATGAAGCTTCTGTCTTTCACTTGGTGCTGTGTGGTAAAACAAGCATGAAACCCAAGGAACAAAGACCTGAGGGCACAACCTCCACCCTCATTGAAAAGGCCATTACATTAATTAGGCAGGAAATTGGAGGAAATTTATTCCAATGGATTCTTTAAAAATGAGAAATTAGACAATATTTTAAAACTCTGGAAGTGTGAAGCTCCAGGTTCAGAGACAAAGAGGGAATGAGAACAGTTGTCCCTCAGTATCTCTGGGGGATTGGTTCCAGGACCCCCATGGATACCCAAATCCACAGACACTCAAGTCCTGTATATAGAATGGTGTAGTATTTGTATATAACCTACTCACATACTCCCAGGTACTTTATCTTATTTTTCAATTGAGGTATAGGTGATTTATAATATATTCGTTTCAGGTATACAAAACAGTGATTCAAAACTTTTATAGACTATACTCCGTTTATAGTTATTACAAAATATTGGCTATATTCCCTGTACTGTATAATATATCCTTGTAGTTTACTTATTTTATACAGAGTAGTTTGTACCTCTTAGTCCTCTACCCCTGTATTCCCCCTCCCCCTTTCCCTCTCACCACGGGTAACCACTAGTTTGTTCTCTACATCTATGAGTCTGTTTCTTTTTTGTTATATTCACTAGTTTGTTTTATTTTATATATTCCATATATAAGTGATATCATATAATATTTGTCTTTGACTTATTTCACTAAGCACAGTACTACCCAGGTCCATCCATATAATTGCAAATGTCAAAATTTTATTCTTTTTTTAAGACTGAGTAGTATTCCACTGCATATATATATATATATATATATATTTTTTTTCTTCATTCATTTGTTGGTGGGCATTTAGAGTGCTTCCATATTTTGGCAATTGTAGATAATGCTGCTATGAACATTGGGATGCATGTATCTTTTCAAATTAGTGTTTTGCTTTTTCTGGATTTATACCCAGGAGTGGAATTGCTGGGTCATATGGTAGTTCTGTTTTTAGTTTTTAAAGAAACCTCCATATAGTTTTCCATAGTGTCTACACCAATTTATATTTCCACCAGTAGTGTACAGATGTTCCCTTTTCTCCACATCCTCGCCAATATTTGTTAGTTGTGGGCTTTTTGATGATAGCCATTCTGACAGGTGTAAGGTTATATCTCATTGTGGTCTTGATTTGCATTTCTCTGATAATTAGCAATGTTGAACATCTTTTCATGTAACTGTTGGCCATCTGTATGTCTTCTTTGGAAAAATGGTCTTCTGGCCATTTATTAATCAGGTTGTTTTTGATACTGAGTTCTATAAGTTATTTATATATTTTGGATATTAACCCCTTGTTGGTCATATCATTTGCAAATATTTTCACCCATTCAGCTGTGCAAAAGCTTTTAAGGTTAATTATTAACTTTTTCTTTGTACCTTTGCCTTAGGAGACAAATCCAAAAAAAAATATTGCTTCAATTTATGTCAGAGTGTTCTGCCTATATTTTCTTGTAGGAGTTTTATGGCTTCCAGTCTTAAATTCAGGTCTTTAATCCTTTGGGGTTTCTTTTTGCTTGTGGTGTTAGAGAATGTTCTAATTTCATTCTTTTTACATGTAGCTATTAAGTTTTCCCAGCACCACCTATTGAAAAGGCTGTCTTTTCTTAATTGTATATTCTTGTCTCTTTAGTTCTGGGTTCATTGACCATAAGTAAGTGGGTTTATTTCTGGGCTCTCTATTCTGTTCCATTGATCTATGTGTCTGTTTTTGCACCAGTACCATACTGTTTTGATTACCATAGCTTTGTAGTTTAGTCTGAAGTCAGGGAGTGTGATACTTCCAGCTCAGGTCTGTTCTTCTTTCTCAAGATTGTTTTGGTTATTCAAGGTCTTTTCTGTTTTCAAAGAAATTTTTAAAATTGTTTGCTCTAGGTTTGTGAAAAATGCACTGGCATTTTTATAGGGATTTCATTGACTCTATAGATTGCATTGGGTAGTATGGTTATTTTAACAATATTAATTCTTCCAATCCATGAACACAGCATATCTTTCCATCTGTTTAGGTGGTCCTCAATTTCTTTCATCAGTGTCTTACAGTTTTCTGAGTACAGGTATTTTACCTCCTTAGGTAGGTTTATTCCTAGGTATTTTATTCTTTTTGATGCAATGGTAAATGGGATTGTTTCCTTAATTTCTCTTTCCAATAGTTTGTTAGTATATAGAAATGCAACAGATTTCTGTATATTAATTTTGTATCCTGCAACTTTACCAAATTCATTGATGAGCTCCAGTAGTTTGTTGGGAGTATCTTTAGGATTTTCTATGTATAGTATCATGTTATCTGCAAACAATGACAGTTTTACTTCTTTTCCAATTTGGGTTCCATTTTTTTTTCTTTTTCTTGTCTGATTGCTGAGGCTAGAACTTCCAATACTATGTCGAGTGAAAGTGGCAAGAATGGGCACCCTTGTCTTGTTCCTGATGTTAGAGAAAATGCTTTCAGCTTTTCACCACTGGGTATTATGTTATCATATATTCCCTTTATTATGTTGAGGCATGTTCCCTCTATACACACTTTCTGAAGAGTTTCTCTCATAAATTCATGTTGAATTTTGTCAAAAGCTTTTTCTGCATTAATTGAGATGATCATATGGTTTTTTTATTGTTAATGTGGTGTATCATATTGATTGACTTGCAGATATTGAACCATCCTTGCATCCCTGGGATAAATCTCACTTGATCATGGTGTATGATCCTTTTAATGTATTACTGGATTTGGTTTGCTAATGTTTTGTTGAGGATTTTTCCATCTATTCATCATTGATATTGGCCTCTAATTTTCTTCTTTTGTGGTATCTTTATCTGGTTTTGGTATCAGGGTGATGGTTGCCTTGTAGAATGAGTTCAGTAAATTCCTTTTTCTGCAACTTTTTTGGAATAGTTTGAGAAGGATAGCTCTTAACTTTTCTCTAAATGTTTGGTAAAATTCACCGTGAAGCCATCTGATCATTGACTTTGTTTGTTAGGAGTTTTTTTGTTGTTGTTGTTATTGTTGTTGTTACTGATTCAATTTCATTACTGGTAATTGGTCTGTTCATATTTTCTATTCTTCCTGGCTCAATTTTGGGAGATTGTACATTTCTAGGGATTTGTCCATTTCTTCTAGGTTGTCCATTTTATTGGCGTGTTGTTGTTCACAGTAATCTCTTGTAATCCTTTGTATTTCTGTGTTGTCAGTTGTAACTTCTTTTTTAATTTCTAATTTTATTGATTTGGCTTCTCTTTTTTTCTTGATGAGCCTGCCTAAAGGTTTATCAATTGTATTTATCTTTTCAAATAACCAGATCTTAATTTTGTTGATTTTTAAATTTTTTTTCTCTATTTTATTTATTTTTTCTCTGATTTTATGATTTCTTCCTTTCTACTAATTTTGGGTTTTGTTTGTTCTTCTTTTGCTAGTTCCATTAGGTGTAAGGTAGATCGTTTATTTGAGATTTTTCTTTTTTCCTGAGGTGAAATTTCATCAACAAAAACTTCCCTCTTAGAACTGCTTTTGCTGCATCCCACTGATTTTGGATCACTGTGGTTTTGTTTTCCCTTGTCTCTAGGTATTTTTGATTACCTCTTTGATTTTTTTCAGTGATCTATTGGTTATTTAGTAGCTTATTGTCTAGCCTCCACGTGTTTGTGTTTTTTGCAGTGTTTTTTCTTGTAGTCAATGTCTAGTCTTGTTGTGTTGTGGTCAGAAAAAATGCTTGATATTATTTCAGTTTTCTTAAATTTATCCAGGCTTGTTTTGTGACCTAGCATGTTATCTATCCTGGAGAATGTTCCAGGTGCACTTGAAAAGAATGTGTGTTCTGCTGCTTTCAGATGGAATGCTCTGTAAATATCTAGTAAGTTCATCTGTTCTAATGTGCCATTTAAGGCCAACGTTTCCTTATTGACTTTCTGCCTGGATGATCTGTTGATTGATGTACATGGTGTGTTAAAGACCCTTAGTATTACTATGTCACTGTCAGTTTCTACCTTTCTGTTTCTTAATATTTGCTTTATGTATTCAGATGGTCCTATGTTGGGTGCATATATATATTTACAATTGTTACATCTTCCTCTTAGATTGATCCCTTGATTATTATGTATGTACTTTTTATCTCTTGTAACAGTCTGTTTTAAAGTCTATTTTGTCTGATATAAGTATTGCTACCCTAGCTTTCTTTTGCTTTTCATTTGCATGGGATACCTTTTTCCATCACCTCACTTTCAGTCTGTGTGTGTCTTTAGATCGGAAGTGAGTCTCTTGCAGGCAGAATATATACAGGTCTTGGTTTTGTATCTATTCAGCCACTATAGAGTGGCTTTTGATTGGAGCATTTTGTTCATTTGTTTTTAAACTAATTTTGATATGTATGTAATTATTGCCATTTAAAAAAATTTTAAGCTTGTTTTTGTAGTTATTTTCATTCCTTTTTCTTCAAATCAAATTCCTTCTGATTTGATGACTATCTTGTATTAGGTTTGGATTCCTTTTTCTTTTTTGTATGTGTATCTATTATAGATTTTTGGTTTGTGGTTACCATGTGGTCTCAATACAGCAATCTTCATATGTACATGATTATTTTAAGTTGCTGATCTCTTAATTTTAACTGCATTTTAACAACCCTGCATTTTTACTCTCCTCCCCTCACGATTACTGTTTTGACATCATATTTTGCCCCTATTTGTTTTGTGTATCCCTTAACTGCTTATTCTGGATATATTGATTTTGCTAGTTTTATCTTTTAACCTTCCTACTAGCTTTGTACATGATTGATTTACTACCTTTACTGTATATTTGCCTTTACCAATGCGCTTTTTCCTTTCATAATTTTCATGTTTCTAGTTTGACCTTTTCTTTTTCACTTAGCGAAGTCCCTTTAATATTTCCTGTAAAGCTGATTTGATAATGCTGACCTCTTTTAGCTTTTTCTTGTCTGTAAAACTTTAGAACTTTCCATCAAACCTGAATGAGAAACTTTCCAGGTACTGTATTCTTGGCTGTAGGTTTTTCCCTTTCATCACTTTTTTTTTTTTTTTTTTTTTTTTTTTTTTTTTTTTTTGCGGTACGTGGGCCTCTCGCTGTTGTGGCCTCTCCTGTTGCGGAGCAAGGCTCTGGACACACAGTCTCAGCAGCCATGGCTCACGGGCCCAGCCGCTCTGCGGCATGTGGGATCCTCCCAGACCAGAGCACGAACCCGTGTCCCCTGCATCAGCAGGTGGACTCTCAACCACTGTGCCACCAGGGAAGCCCCCTTTCATCACTTTAAATATATTGTTCCACTCCCTTCTGGCCTGCAGAATTTCTGCTGAAAAGTCTGCTGGTAGTCTTACACACCCTTGTATGTGTTTTGTTGTTTTTCCCTTACTGCTTTAAATATTTTCTCTTTATCTTTAATTTTTGCCATTTTAATTACAGTGTGTCTTAGTATGTTCCTCTTTGGGTTGATCCTATTTAGGACTCTCTGTGCTTCCTGGACTTGGACGGCTGTTTCCTTTCCCAGGTTACAGAAATTTTCAGCTATTTATTCTTCAAATATGTTCTTTGCCCCTTTCTCTCTCTCTTTTCCTTCTGGAACCCCTATAATGTGAATGTTGGTATGCTTGATGTTGTCTCCAAAGTCTTTTATACTGTCCTCCTTTCTTTTTATTCTTTTTTCTTTTCTTCTGTTCAGCTTCAGTGATTTTCACTACTCTGTCTTTAAGCTTGCTGATCCATTCCTCTGTATCATTTAGTCTACTGTTGATTTCTTCTAGTGCACTTTGCATTTTAGTTATTGTATTCTTCATCTCTGGTTGTTCTTTATATTTTCTATCTCTTTATTAAAAACTTGTAACTTCTCACTCTGTTCATCTGTTCTTCTTCTGAGTTCTCTGATCATCTTTATGATCATTGTCTTGAAATCTTTCTCGAGTAGAGTGCCTATCTCCACTTCACTTAGTTCTGGGTTATATCTTGTTCCTTCATTTGGAATATGTTCATCTGTTGCCTAACTTGCTGGGGTTTTTTGTTTGTTTGTTTTGTTTTGTTTTTTTATGTATCTGGTATCTGATAGGTTGGTTACATTTCCTGACCATGGAGAAGTGGCCTTTTTTTAGGAGATGTCCTATGTGTCCCAGCAGTGCACTCCCCTCTTGTCACCAGGGCTATATGCTCTAGGGCAGGGGTCTTTAACCCCCAGGCCGTGGACCGGTACTGGTCCGCAGCCTGTTAGGAACTGGGCCGCACAGCAGGAGATGAGCAGTGGGCGAGTGAGCAAAGCTTCATCTGCTGCTCCCCATCACTCCCCATTGCTTGCATTACCACCTAAACTATTGCTCACCCTACCACCTGAACCATCCCCCCCATCGCTTGCATTACACCCGAACCATCCCCACCGCCACTCCATGGAGAAATGGCCTCCCATGAAACCGGTCCCTGGTGCCAAAAACCCCTAGACCACTGCTCTAGGGGTTCCCCTTATGAGGGCTGTTTGGGTCTTTCTGTTGTGATGGGCTGACTATGTGGGTGGTCTGGTAGGTGTGGCTGGTACTTGTTCTGATTAGTTGCCAGGTCCTGCCTTGTACTGAGGCTGCGGCTACTGATTTGTGGGACTGGGTCACAAGATGGTTGGCTGCAGAACCCTTGGGGGCCCTGGGGCTAGTTCTGGCTTACTGGTGGGTGGAGTTAGTGTCCAGGAGACCTGTTGGTTGAAGCCAGCTCCTGGGTCTATTGCTAGTTTACTGGTTAGCAGAGCTGGGTCCTGGGACCTGGCTGCAGGGCCCTGGTGTTCCTGGGTCTAGTGCCTGTGCAGTGGTGTTTGGGGCAGGGTCCTGGGCCCTCTGGTGGGCAGGGCTGTATCCAGTGGAAGCTATGGGCTTAGACTATCTTAAGGCAGCCTTTCTGCTGGTGGGTGGGGCTGTGTCCATGCTCAGTTAGCTGCTTGGCCTGATGCATCCCAGCACTGGCAGCTACAGGCTGTTGGATGGAGATGGGGCTGGGTCCAGGGCTAATAACCAAGGGGAGGATTCCACAATGACACTCGCCAGCACCAGTGTCCATGTGGTAGAAGGAGCTCCCATAAATGGCTGCTGTCAATGTCTGTGTCCCAGGGGAGCTGCAGTGGCCTCCTGCCTCTCTGGGAGCCTCTCCAGGATCAGCATTGGGTCTGACCCAGGCTCCTTTCAAATTACTGCTTCTGCCCTGGGTCCCGGAGCACGTGGGATTTTGTGTGTGCCCTTTAAGAGTGGAGTCTCTATTTCCCACAGAAAACCCCCTTCTCTGGGTTTCCCGAAAGAAGCCCCGTTGGCCTTCAAAGCCGTTCGTTTTAGGGGCTCATCTTCCCTGAATAGGACCCCTGGGCGGGGGAGCCCAATGTGGGGCTCCAACCCAACATTCCTTGGACAGAACCTTTGCAATTGTGATTATTCTCCTGTTTATGGTTCACCCACCTGGGGTTCTGGGACTTGACTACAGCACAACTCTGCCCCCCTACCCATCTCATTTTGTTGTGGTCCCTTCTTTATATCTTTAGTTGTAGATGATCTTTTCTGGTAAGTTCTGGTCTTCTTCATCAATGGTTGTTCTGCAAATAGTTGTAATTTTGGGGTGCCTGTGAGAAGAGGTGAGCTTAGGGTCTTCCTACTTCTCCGTCTTCCTCACAGCCCCTCCCATGCACTTTAAAACCTCTCGAGATTATTTACAGTACCCAGTACAGTGTAAATGCTTTGTAAATAGTTTCTGCAGCAGGGTAAATTCGAGTTTTGCTCCCTGGAACTTTCTGGAGTTCAGGGGAAATATATTACCTCTGTTGTTGGTTGAATCTGTGTAACAAAACCTCTGTACTGTACTTCTGAAAACCCAGGTGAGCACCAGGAGTTTGGTTAAACAAGAATCCTCATGCGAGGAGCTTTTTGCTCCAGGCTGTGGCCACCACACTGGACATCAGGGCTTCTGGCTGAACAGTAGGGGCCTCCCCTGAGCTCACCGTAACCTGGCCCTTGTGGTCTGAGCAGGGAGACCCTCTTGCAGAGCCTCAGTAGTACAGCCTTGGGATGGCGAATCCCTGTCCTCCAGCAGCTGGAGGACGGACTCCCATGTCAGAAGCCTCTGCCAGCTTTGCTGAGAGCCAGACTGCATGGCTGCAGCGGGCCTGCTGGTCTGGACTCAGTTCACTCTGAGTGCTCCGGCTCCCACCAAATCACAAATACGTTTTGCTCTGAGTATGTTCCCCCTTAATTTTTAAATGTAAATGTATTTCAAGGGAAATTAAATCCATGGGCTTTTAGTTCATTTACCCTTAAATCATTAAAATGCTGTTTAAGAACATTACAAGACCAAAAGACAACCCTCAGAATGGGAGAAAATATTTGCAAATGAAGCAACTGACAAAGGATTAATCTCCAAAATTTACAAGCAGCTCATGCAGCTCAATAACAAAAAAACAAACAACCCAATCCAAAAATGGGCAGAAGACCTAAATAGATATTTCTCCAAAGAAGATATACAGGCTGCCAACAAACACATGAAAGAATGCTCAACATGGGCTTCCCTCGTGGCGCAGTGGTTGAGAGTCTGCCTGCCGATGCAGGGGACACGGGTTCGTGCCCTGGTCCGGGAAGATCCCACATGCCATGGAGCGGCTGGGCCCGTGAGACATGGCTGCTGAGCCTGCACGTCCGGAGCCTGTGCTCCGCAACGGGAGAGGCCACAACAGTGAGAGGCCTGCGTACCGCAAAAAAAAAAAAAAAAAAAAAAAAAAAAGAATGCTCAACATCATTAATCATTAGAGAAATGCAAATCAAAACTACAATGAGATATCATCTCCCACTGCTCAGAATGGCCATCAAAAAATCTACAAACAATAAATGCTGGAGAGGGTGTGGAGAAAAGGGAACCCTCTTGCACTGTTGGTGGGAATGTAAATTGATACAGCCACTATGGAGAACAGTATGGAGGTTCCTTAAAAAAGTACAAATAGAATTACCATATGACCCAGCAATCCCACTACTGGGCATATACCCTGAGAAAACCATAATTCAAAAAGAGTCATGTAGCACAATGTTCATTGCAGCTCTATTTACAATAGCCAGGACATGGAAACAACCTAAGTGTCCATCGACAGATGAATGGATAAAGAAGATGTGGCACATATATACAATGGAATATTACTCAGCCATAAAAAGAAACGAAATTGAGTTATTTGTAGTGAGGTGGATGGACCTAGAGTCTGTCATACAGAGTGAAGTAAGTCAGAAAGAGAAAAACAAATACCATATGCTAACACATATATATGGAATCTAAGAAAAAAAAAGTAAAAAGAAAGAAAAGGTCATGAAGAATCTAGGGGTAAGGTGGGAATAAAGACACTGGCCTACTAGAGCATGGACTTGAGGATGTGGGGAGGGGGAAGGGTAAGCTGTGACAAAGTGAGAGAGTGGCATGGACATACATACACTACCAAATGTAAAATAGATAGCTAGTGGGAAGTAACTGCATAGCACAGGGAGATTAGCTAGGTGGTTTGTGACCACCTAGAGGGATGGGATAGGGAGGGTGGGAAGGAGGGAGACGCAAGAGGGAAGAGATATGGGAACATATGTATAACTGATTCACTTTGTTATAAAGCAGAAACTAACATGCCATTGTAAAGCACTTATACTCCAATAAAAATGTTAAAAAAAAAAAGAACATTAGGCATCCAAGGAGCTTCGCAAGCCAGTTCTCATAAGCATTTGAAAGACTCTTTTCCCTGCTTAGCAACAGTTTCATCTGCGGCACATGGATGCCTGCACATGGGGTTCCGTAGGATGTGAGTCTGGCTTGGAATTCTGAATCAACATGTTATGTAAGGGTAGGGACCCTAAAGCCAGCAAAATATACACGCCTCTCAGTACAGGGGGATATAAACATAATTGCACACCTTCTACCAACTGGGAATCGAGGAAAGGGGCTTTTATTTACCCCTGAAATCTTGAGCCACTGAATGTCCCTCACCCCTGTAGCACTGCAAGGGAGCAATTGTCCCCTTATTCAAATGAAGCTTAGAGAAATGGGCCCTGTCGCCCGAGATCTCAGCTGGTGGCCCTGAGTCAACCATTTCACCTGTGAGGTTCTTTCTCATTCTGCTTATCTTGGACCTTTTCCTGGGATGAGAGCTCCAGCTGGCTTTTTAAAGCACTTACAAATAATGGAACTTTACCAAATAATGGATTCAATATTTATTCCTTCATTCGAGAAATATTTGTCACAGGCCTCGGTTCCAGACACTAAGTGAATACTTAGCATAACCTGCAAGATAGGCGTTAAGCCTTTCGTTCCATAAATGGGGCAGGGACATGGGGCTTGGGAAGACAGGCAGAAGGTTTGGTTACTTGTCCACCGTGGAGACCCCCGTCACTGTGCCAGCGCCTCCCAGGCAAGGGCCTGCCTGTATTACCGCACTGCAGCCGCTGATTTGGACGGCTTCTTTTTAGTAGCAACTTGGCTAACACAGGGCATGTTTGCTCATGGGTGAGCGGCTCGAAGCCCTGCCCTTTACAGAACCAGCACAGTGGTTGCTGTGTTGAGTAGAGATGTTGGTGTAAAACATGCAATCGTAGAAGGGGGGAAACCTTATTCGGTTCACTAACAAAAGAGGATTTATCCATATCCCACAGACATTAAGTTGAAAGCCATACGATAGGTTTTTCTTTTTGCGGTACGCGGGCCTCTCACTGCTGTGGCCTCTCCCGCTGCGGAGCACAGGCTCCGGACGCGCAGGCTCAGCGGCCATGGCTCACGGGCCTAGTCGCTCCGCAACACGTGGGATCTTTCCGGACCGGGGCACGAACCCGTGTCCCCTGCATCGGCAGGCAGACTCTCAACCACTGCGCCACCAGGGAAGCCCCGTACGATAGGTTTTTAATGCAAGTTTGGCTGTAATGGCTGTGGTAGCAAAAGCAGAATGAAATTTTGGATCGGGCATGGTCCCTACTCATTTGAACTGGAGCTGTTACTTTTCTGCTAATATAACAGAGTAAAAGGATTCAGGGGCACTTCCCTGGACCACTGAGGAGGAAAATCGGGTGGGAAATGAAATCCAGTCTTTCCTTCCACACCTGTGCGGAAATGTTTGGAGAAAGAGGAGCCACTAGAGGGTGCCGTCCGGGCAGCCAGAGAGATGGAGGGAAGGGACCCTGCTCTGAGATCCACCGGCAGCTCATCCTCCAGATATAATGCGATGATCGGTCTGTAACCTGCAAACAAACTATTACTCCTTAATCACGCCGGCCTTGTTAACTTTCCCTGACATGCCCTTAGCGCTGATAGGATGGACCTTTTGCTTCCTTCGTGGGACTGAAGGGAGAGAATTTTCATTCCTGAGCACTGCGTCACATTCCGTCAGCAGGTGCTCTGGGATCAGTAGCTTTCAGGCTTATTGCATTTTCTATCTACCCAAATTTTACCCTATAGTGGTCGCATTACGGGCTTAACCTTGGCCTTAACAGTGGTTCCAGAATGTCCTATAAACTGGTCTTCCAGGAACATGTGCTGAGTACCTTCTGACATTTGTACCGTGTTGTAAAAGGAGACCCTGAATTAAGGATAGCCTGGCTTTTGGCCAGGTTACTCTAAAGTAACAAGAATAGCAAGACACATAAAAGAAACACGCGAAGAAGTAGCGTACAAATAAATACAATGAGTATTACTGCGTGGGTATCGTCTCACACTTGGAGAACAGTTTTCAAAGAGTTTTCACGGACGTAGCTCACGTTATCAGTTTATCTTCCTCACAACCTCGTGATTTGGGAGGGCCTTTATCAACATGCCTATTTTCTAAAACTGTAAAGAGAGGCTCAAGGTGGTACAGCCGAGATCACAAGGCTAGTTATTAACAGGGTCGGGACTCAAACTCGGCTTTCTTTTTGTCAGCCGAAAACGCTTTCACGACTGGGAAATGCTTCCTGGTTTTTAGTATACATATCAGTGAAACAGATTAATTCCTGATTTTCCACAAAGAAACAAGGGCATGTGCATTAAGCAAATTAAGTCCCTGGCAGAACAGAGAAGGTCGCCAGCCTCTGGGATATCTTTCTAGCTGACCTGACCACTGACCCTTTCCTTATCCCCTTTTGGCTGTAGCTGTAAAGGTTCCATATGTGGATACTGTCAGAACGAGAGTGGCAGCTATCACTTACCATCGGATTGGGCTTGGTGTAGCTGGTGTGAGGGTTCCTACATAAGCCAGCAGTGGCACAATCCCCAGACCCATGGCCTCTCTGGCTGCTGAATTTCCATTAGGCTCGTGCACCTGCGCCAGGCGGTGTCCAGGGCAGGCCCCAGGTCTGCACAGCCAGTCAGCCTGTGTCACCCAGGGGCCAGGCGGTGTCCAGGGCAGGCCCCAGGTCTGCACAGCCGGTCAGCCTGTGTCACCCAGGGGCCAGGCGGTGCCCAGGGCAGGCCCCAGGTCTGCACAGCCGGTCAGCCTGTGTCACCCAGGGGCCAGGCGGTGTCCAGGGCAGGCCCCAGGTCTGCACAGCGGGTCAGCCTGTGTCACCCAGGAGCCAGGCAGTGCCCAGGGCAGGCCCCAGGTCTGCACAGCCGGTCAACCTGTGTCACCCAGGGGCCAGGCGGTGTCCAGGGCAGGCCCCAGGTCTGCACAGCGGGTCAGCCTGTGTCACCCAGGGGCCAGGCGGTGCCCAGGGCAGGCCCCAGGTCTGCACAGCTGGTCAGCCTGTGTCACCCAGGGGCCAGGCGGTGCCCAGGGCAGGCCCCAGGTCTGCACAGCTGGTCAGCCTGTGTCACCCAGGGGCCAGGCGGTGTCCAGGGCAGGCCCCAGGTCTGCACAGCTGGTCAGCCTGTGTCACCCAGGGGCCAGGCGGTGTCCAGGACAGGCCCCAGGTCTGCACAGTGGGTCAGCCTGTGTCACCCAGAGCTCCACACGTTTCCTGCGCTCTCTTCCTGTGCTTCATCCGAC
Organism: Mesoplodon densirostris; assembly: GCF_025265405.1. NCBI lineage: Eukaryota > Metazoa > Chordata > Mammalia > Artiodactyla > Ziphiidae > Mesoplodon > Mesoplodon densirostris. Next base: position 124,138,042 of record NC_082667.1, on the reverse strand, counting down.
TTCTCCAGACCTCTTCCACGAATGAATGCGGTCTCTGCTTCTCATGGCCTTAGCACATCCTGCCAAGATAGGGCTAAGTCCTGGCGAGGCTTGAAGGGTCCTAGACCAAGTCTGGGAGGGTCCTTGGAGACACAGCACCAGGTCGGGAAAATGTAGGGCTGGGAATCAAGGGAGAAGGTCAGGAGGAAATGCATAAGGTGGACCACCCGTCAGGCTGGTGGGCCTCGGGGACCGGGAGGGGACGGACACAAGGAGAGGAGGCGCCCGTTCACAGCAGCCTTGAGCTAATGGGTGGCGGTCTGTCCATTCTTGGGGCAGGAATTGGGCCGGACATGAGTGCCTGGTTTACAGTAAGTACTTGGTTATTATGTATTGTTTCTTCTCCTCCTACCAAGGGCACCAAGGCTGGGGAGTGTCTGCTCACCTTGGGCTGACCCTCTCAGCTCCTTTTCCCAGATTGGCTGGGCAGGATCAGTTCCGTTTATCATAAATCCAGAGATCTGGGGACAAGACATGAGGTGTGGCTGCACATTTCATTGTAGAGGTTCCTAGAAGTTCTTTGGTGAGGGTACTTTTGAATTCCTGAAGAAAGTAAAACATAATAGAACACATCCTCCCTCCTGTTGGGTTTGTTTGATAAAGATAAAATGCAGCAAACCCACGTCCTCCAGCCTTCACTCGGCCAAGATGGGCTTATGATAGTGGTTCTTTCTCCATAGTTTGTGGCCCCTGCCTTTGATTCTCTATTCCCAAGACCAGGCTGAAACCACAGGGTACCAAGAAGAAGGCCAGGTAGCAAGTGTTTCACAGAAACAAAAACCCTCTGATGATAACCCATCTGGCGTGGGGCACTGTGGCTGGAGTGGTCATGGTGGAGACACGGTCTTGAGCTTGGTTTGTGACTGGACTGGAGGGCAGTGCTTTTGTGAGAGATCCCACAACAGTGGGGACGTTTCTTATCCCAAAAGTGACAAAGCACTGACTAGTATTGGAGGAGATTGCAGCAGCGTTTGCAGACATCTTCCTGCCTTCTTTGTTGGATTGTTGCTTCCCTGTAGAACTTGCTTTAGCCAAGGTCATATGTGAAGAAACAATGGTGTCAATTCCAAGGAGGAATTTTAATTCACCAGGCCTCTCCTCTCCCTGGAATGGGAGACAGGCACTAGACCAGCGAGGGGCTGCCTTACCAGTCTTGGTGCAGAGTGAGGGCCAAGTGTGCTCAAGAGTTGGGTTCATCTGTTATTGCAGCTTCACTTCTCCCATCCTGACTGCCTTGAACCCAAGAGATCTCTGACCACAGGAGCCAGCAACGTGCAGAGCGCTTGCCAGAACATAGAGAATGGGCCAGTTGTGTTTTCAAGTAACTGGATGGGTGAAGATTTTAAAAAATATCCCCCGTGGCCTCCGTCTCACCCACGATCAGGCAGATACCTTAATTCACCTTCGGTAAGCTTGGGAGTGTTTTCAGAAGGCAGGAGGCAAAGGCAAGCAGGACTTGCTGGGTTACTTCAGGACCCAGGCAGTAAGGCCACTATTTTTAACAAGTCTGTGATGAATGGCACATGGCAGTCGGTGTGTCACATGGGTGGCATCGTTTCCTGGTGCAAATCAGGTGGGCAGCCTTCCTGGCTCTCACGGGCCCTGGGAGAGACCTGCTCTCCAGATGGAGTGAGCAGCACGCCTGCCTGTGCTGGGTTCTTTGGGACTTTCCTCCCTTTCTAATTAGGGACTTTCACACCTCTTGGAGCTTGCTTTTCAGAAATGAATCTGAGACACTTAGGAATATGGTATTTGTATTCGTGACACCTTCCTTATAATTATCATTTGCTGATGAGGTTTGGTTTTGGTTTCGGTTTTCTCATCTAAGCCTCTCATTTATATTTTGTTCTGAAACACAAACATCTTTGGGTACCAGGGAAGGCCTTCATTTCAAGAGAAATTGAAACATGAGAAGAGACTTGTCCCACCTTTTCAAACTAAGTGTGCAGGACACAAGACTCTGATACTCCAGGCCCCATTGGCAAATCCCAAACCAGACCCAGCATCCTGCCCCTGCTTGGAATGGCTGGTCTCCACCTTTATCTTTCTCCCGAGTTCCAAAGCGGAAGTGTTTGTTTCTCCTCTCCTCTATTATTTTTCAGTTTCCTGGGGCTCTGCACTTCCTGCTGGCCCTCACTGGAGACCTGAATACGGATCCTGGATGTGCAGCCTCCTGCAGGACCAGTGCCCGTGGGGCTGGCAGAATGATTTGGTTTTGGACATGTGCTTTTCTCTTTTCTCAGTTTCTTGGATCAGTGCAGGGGAGGCACACTGGGTCTCAGGTTTTTGGAAAATAAAATTAAATTAGCGAGCTAGGTGGCCACACCAAAATTGCACAATTGAGGTCCCATTTTCCTTGGGTTGTTTAGACAGGTTGGTGCAATCTGAGTTTGCAGTTTGATCCAAAGGGGGAGTTGATTACTGGCTCTGAAATGAGCTTCCTTCACCCCCTGCGTGAGTTGGTTGAGACGCTGCGTCTAGCAGCAGCCAGGAAAGGCCTGCTAACCAGGGAGGGAGGAGAGATGGGGGAGGCGGGAAGAGGGGCCTCGAGAAAAAGTGGCAAGGTCGGGAGTTGCTAGATCTACCAGGTGATAAAAGTCAGCTCCATGAGGCAGGTCTGGAGATGAAAAGGGAGCCCAAAGTGGGTATAAAACATTCTCCCTTTGCTTAGAAATGGACAGCTGAGGTTTCTAAGCTGATGTTTCTCCAGGAGCCTGTGGAAGGGCTGGGCTGGCCACAGTCCCCTGGTCCCCATGGCCTGTGAGATGCTTCCTACACCCCCGATAAGGCAGAAGTTTCTTCTGCAGCTTTTAATCCATAAGGTTGTGTGACAGTTTTCCACAGTGATGACAGGCTGCCGGTGGTGTCTGGGGCATGCCGCGCACGCCCCAGCTTTCTTATCCTTCAGCAAGAGCTATTTTGCTCATTAGCTTCCGTACGAGGGAAGAATTGCCGGCTCCTGTGAAGATCTTGCTATTGGGTGACCTGATAAGCAGAATGCAGATGTGCGCGTGTAGCTGGAGACGGGCATCTGAAACCTCCACACAGCTGTGGGCGTGCATTTTCTAAGTGGTTTCACAGACAGAGATGCAGGGGTGAAGAGGGAACAGGCTAGAGGTGAGAGCTGCTGGAGGGGATGGAGAGACATGGAGTTTCCCGATTTCTTGGACTGGGCTCCAGGGTGATATAAATTGCTTGATGTCTGGGTCAGATCTTTTGGGCAAAATATTCATAACCAAAAAACCAAAACTCATTCTAGTTTTGGTTTTGTTTTGTGTGTGTGTGTCTTTTAAATTAGGTATTAGTTTTTTGTTTTTTGTTTTTGTTTTTTTTTTTTTTTGCTTTGGGAATTAAAATAACCATTTACCCAAGGAATATTATTTGGAAGACGTCTTTTAAAATAAACATTGGATTTCTTCATAATTCTTTATAGGTAGTTTTGTGGTATACTAGTACATATTGTTTTCATTTTGTAAACAGTTTGGCAAACTTTTTATTAGCTCCTATGATGTGGCAGACATGCTACTAAGGGATACAGAAACAGGGGTCTTGTTCCCAAGAACCTCTCAGCCTAGTGGGACAGTCAGATGAGCAGACAGGGGTGTCTGAATGCACATGGCAAGTGCTCTCCTAGAGCTAGTTTCTGGGAATTATAGGGATGTGGAGAAGGAGAACCAAAGGAGCTATTCCTTCCCGCAGACAGTGATGGGAGAGCTGATCTGTGCAGGCTGGAAAGGGGGCTCCTGGAAGAATATATGCCTTCAGATTGCTGCTAGGATCTTGAGATGGCTAAAGCGAAGGGTCCAGGTAAGAGGGGGATGGACATTAGTTGGGATATTATAAATGTGGAGTCCTGTCTACCATGCTAAGGAATTAGGATTTTGTCCTCAAAAACAAAGGGAGACAGAAAAATATTTAAGCAGCACAGTGAAATGATCAGATATGCATTTTGTAAAGATGCTTTGATAGCCAAGAAAATGGACTGGCAAGAGATGAATACTGGTGGCACAGTGTGTTAGTAGCCATTCTGATAAATTAAATAAGAAATGATGAGAGGGGACTTCCCTGGCAGTCCAGTGGTTAAGACTCTGTGCTACTGCTGCAGGGGGTGCAGGTTGGATCCCTGGTCAGGGAAGTAAGATCCCACATGCCGCATGGTGCAGCTAAGTTAAGAAAAAAAAAGAAAAGAAAAGAAAAAGAAATGATGAGGGCCTGACCTTAAGACCGTGGGATCATAGAAAAGGGAGGTTTGAGAGAATCTCAACAAGTAGTAAGGTCAGGATCTGTTAATACCTGAGACTTGGGTGATGGGAGGGAGGGAGGGAGGGAGGGAGATGTAGGCAGAGGTGGTCCCCAGGATTCTGGTTCTAGAAGCTGGGTGGATGAAGAGCCATGTTCAAAATGGGGACTGGGGTAAGAGGAACAAGCTGAGAGCAAGCTCTGGGGGAAGATGTAGGTTTAAATTTGGATCTGTGGTGATGTCTAGCAGGCAGCTGAATAAATCTGAGATCAGAGAAGAATTCCGGCCCAGATATAGACGTATAGATTATATATAGTATACTGGTCAGTGCAGTTGGTGACAAGGGTGTGGAGCAGATAATGAACAATGATGTGTGAAGTGAGCAGAGTTGAGGGTAGGGCAGGGCGTGCTGGGGACCACACACACACACACAAGAAACTGTACAAGTCCAGGGAGATGAAAGGAAGGATGTGGCCAAAGAACTGGGAGACATTTTAGGAGATGGTTTCATGGAAACCAAAGTAGGAAAGGGTTTCAAGGACAGAGGGGTCAAAATGATCACTAAGAAGAAGACAGGTCGTAAAAATTTATCTTTTAAACTTTACAAATCGGAGCTCCTTGAAGGTTAGTGTTGTGTAGGAATGGAATCTGGATGGCAGTGGGATGGAGTGAAGGGTGAGGGAGGGAAGAAAAGACAGCACTGAATGTAGAAACTGAGAAATGTCTCTGTCCAGGGAAGGAGGAAGGGTGATGCATTTGAGACGATAAAACAAAGGAAAACACAGAAGGAGACAGAGTCCTGGCTCTCAGCCTCTTGGTCTTTACTCAAAGTAAAAATTTCCTCATTCTCATCCAATCCTCTACTCTGTCTTTAAGAGGCCTTCCCAGTAGTAAAAGAGGCAAATTTCCCCTCAAGGGCACATGCACAACAGGCCTTTTTTAAATAGAAGCCCTTAGCAACCTATGCTAAGCAAATAGTGGGATAAACAGAGTAAGATCTGATCTCATCTTGTATCAATTTTCTGGGAAGACACAAGAAACGGTGCTGGTGCAAAGTTCTCTGAGATGAGAAAATCACGATTCAAGGCAATGCAATGCCTGTGTCACCTACTCCCAGAAACGTAGGTTCTTTCTTTTGCAAAATTTAGCATTTTACTATCCTTCTGGCTATTCTTCCTTCCTCAGACTTCACATTTACCTTCTCTTCCTTCTTTTCTGTCCATCGCCCATCTCTCAAACTGGATTCATCCTCAGTTCTCCATTGTGAATTCTTCATTCTGCTCCGTACATTTTCAATAGTACTTTTTTTCTCTGATGTGTTGGAGTAGCTTCCCTGACAAATGGTTTCTCTCTTTAATTTTCAAGCAGCCTTTTAAGATCTTTTAATGCTGATAATTAAAAACAACAGTAGGTGAAAGACACCTTTTCCCCAGTGGATGAAATTTCCCAAATATTTGGACATGAAAAATTAAATCTAAATTCTATGTGGGAGAATAGTCATAATTGCATAATCTGTTATAAAAATAAAAGTATACTCTGGTTTCTCTTCAGATCATATAAATCTTTCGCTATTTACTAAAGATTTCTGTGGAGAGGAACAATTCTGAGTCGTTACCCAATTTTTTGAGGCCTTGCTCTTGTGAGGCAAATAAAAATTAAAAAAAAAAATTAGAAGTTCCCAGTGACATGAGGAAGCAGAGAAGGGCTAAAACCACTAAAACACACAATTTTATAAAATTTAGAGAAAAAATTCATGACATTTATCAGACCACTTATTTTGTCACATTTTTTGGCAGACCAACCTGCATATGGCAACATCTTTAGACAAAGAAAACTGAACTACATGGGGAATGAACACACTTGTGAAGATGGTGACAATGACACCCATCTCCTTTCTGGTCTCAATCTGCTCAGCCTCTTCTCCTGTGGAGAAGGAACCTGTCAGATGGGGACCTGAAATGTTGCTAGGGTGGAGCACGGACCTTGGATCCGAGCTCTCTGGATGAGATGCTTCTAGGCATCCTCTCTTCAGGGCAGCCATGGTAACTCCTGGGCCCTAATCAACCCCCTGCCTCTTAAGACCCACTCCTTCTCCCCCAGGGTCCTCCAACCAAAGAGTAGGCACTTCATCTTCTCTGTGAATGAAGGAGAGTGTCAGCTGGTGCGAACGTGTCTCCTGGGTTTACTTGTATGTATGTGCTTCTTCTTAAAGGGACTCTAACTTCAGAATCTAGATGGAACCAGGTGTGTGATATTGGACATCCCTGGGGCAGTCACCTCACTGTACCTGCAGGGAGAAACCAGTGTTCTCCCCTTTGGCTTCCTGCTTCTAACCTGGGCAATAAGGAGAGGAGAAGATGAAGGCTTAAGAAGAAAGGTACCCGGGGTACAGCCTAGAGATGCTTCCATCAGGCATCTGCCTCCTGCTGTTAGACCAGCGCTGGGGGGGAAAAGAACTGAGTCAGGTGGTTTTGGATCCTTCAGTGGATGGGCTAGCTCTCTAGCAGAGGGCCAGCTTCCCAGGGAGGAAGAGACCCTCACGTGGGCAGGCCTGGGTGTTGAGAGCTTTTTAGCAAACCACCAGGAAGCGATGCCACGGGTGGTTTGGAATGTGATCTAAGCACCGAGGGGCGTTGGCTGACTGCCGAAAGGCTCTACGCCCTGGGAGCCCCCAGCCCTCACTTCTTCGGTGTAATTGCAAAAAGCCAGGTAACAGCTGAGCCTGCCATTTGGGCAGCTGGGGTCCTCTCTCTCCCTGAGGGATTGGCTCCCCTGCAGAGAAGTCTTCTGCCATAAGACCCCGCTGCAGCTCACGCTGGAGCTCAGAGCCATGGCCTTTCCCTGCCCCTCTTCAGAAAGTGGCTCCTGGCTGAGGGCTGGCTGGCTCTCCCATGGCCCAGAAGCTGCAGCAGTTCTCCGTGCTTTTCTCCAAGCTGCAGCAGGACGTGGGAGGCTTGATGCCATCCGGATTCAGCTGCCAACACGGAACCTCCCCCCGAGCTGCCCACATGACCCTCTTGCTGCCCTTTCAGGGTCCGGCTGCAGGGCCCCGCCAGGAGAGGTCACCCCGAGATGCCACAGCTCTCAGCATCCTGCTCCCCCACCAATGGCTGCTAAGGTTTTCAGGCTGTGAAATGAATATTTCATTACCTTAGGAAGGGGAAAAAGATTAAATTAGTAAAGTGATGATAAAAAAAGGATAACCTGACTTCAACCCTTTTATTATGCTTCCCAACTAGACAGCAAATTGCGTTCTGGGGCTTCTGCTTAGATGGCTGTAAAGAATCTCACTTTTGCTTTCAAATTAACCTGTCAAATCATATATTTATAAAGGAATGAAGAGAAGAAAATGAGGAGCCTAGGTAGTCCTACGCATCAATTAGAGGGAAATTAATTACAATTTACCTGCGTTAGCGCATTCACACCCTCAGATTACTGAAGGGATATCTCTGTAACAGGGAGTCAAAACAGACCACTCGGTGGGGGATGGAGAGGGAGGGGTACCCTGGGTCCACAGCGAGGTGGGGAGGGGGGACTGCTGGTGATGTAAAGGATGCTGGCAAGTAGATGTCCTGTATGTTGATGCAGAAGCCTCTAATGATGACATATTTTGATGAAGCAACTTCTGAAAGGACCTCCATGCTCTGCTGTAATGAAGTGGGCATTCACTTGCAATAATACTGCAAAGCTGCAGATAAGGATAGAGCCTCTGGCTGTCAACAAGAATCACAGAACAAAAGGCAAACACGCGTTTCCTCTTCCTGTGTGGCGCTGATAGGAAAGGATCACAGCAGAGGAGGTGAGGAAGGGATAGGAGGGGGAGTCTGAGACCCCTTTTAAGTAGCTCCTCAAATGTGCAGAATGGCATCGGATTCTGAAGAAAGTTCGGGAAAGTCACGTAGCACAGGACTCCTGAACACCGAGGTAGAAACAACGCATGGGAAAAAAGTCAGCTACTTAGCAGATTATACTTTAAATCTTTGTCTCTGTTTCTCTTAACTGCGAACAAGGATGCCGTTTTGCTTCATGCAAGAATTCCTGAGGCCCTCTGGAAGGTCAAGAGTAGATGCAATCTGTTCCCTGGGGACCTCACAGCTGCTTCTAGTCCTGGTGGGAAAGGAGAGGTTTCAGTGGCTCTGTGGTCTTTCTTCACCCCTGGGAAGCTCAGCTGAGATGTGTGCTGAGACCCAGAGAACTTCAGACCAGAGCTCCCTGCTTGGTCTCCCAGCTCCTCTCTCTGGACGTCCTGACACCTCCTGTGATGGAGCAGACACAGGGGCACGAGGCGCGTCTGCACCGCCTGCTGGGTGAGGGGCCTAAGACTGGGTTTGGGTGGTTGGTAGACCCTTGAGCACTTGAAGACTCAGTTTCCTCATCTGAAAAATTAGGTTAATTCAAACTGCAGTCTTCTCACCCCATTCTTCTTTTAAAGATCACAATGTATGTATGAAAGCTCTTGGTAAACTCTGAAGAGCTGTACAGATTCAGGGTGTACAGATGTGCCGCTGCAGGCTGCTCTCCATTTAAAAGGTGGGCTTTTTCTTCAAGCAAATACATCCTTCCTCCCTCCCGCCGTCTCCCATCTTCCTGCACTCCAGCAGCTGAATGCAAAAACAACTTTGCCAATCATGTGGGAGTCTCTCAGGCCCATTAGATCTTTGTTTTCCTCTTTAAAAAATTGTTTTCTCTCCCCTCTGGGGTTGATGAATTATTGATGTCTTTGAAATAGTTTCAGAAGCCACTGTCTGGGAGACATTTCCCTGGCAGGGGACCGTGTGGCTCCCCGATGGCGTGCCCCGTTCTTCTCCGCGGCCGCTGGCCCAGCTCTGCCCCCATGTGGCACAAAGGCTTCCAATGGAAGCACACATTTCACTTTCATGACTAGGACCCTGGGGTCCACTGGAAGCTCCCGTGGCCCTGCAAGAACTGGGGAGGCGGGGAGGGAGAGAGCCGGGTGCCCAAACATCGCATGGTTTCACGTTTTAAAGAGGGCGCTTTAAACCACTGCCACGCACATCAAGTGACAGAGCTTAAAGAGCAAGAAGTTTAAAAAGCACAGCTATGGGTTCAAATAACTGAAGCCCTGATGTTTGCCGATGCGGCCGCTAACGGCACAGGCTCTGCAGTCCTGGGTTTAAACCTCGCCATTTAGTATCTGTGTCAACGTGGGCAGGTTTCACAACCTCCGTGAGCCTGGGCTTCCTCCCCTGTAAACTGAAGCTGATGATAGAACATCTCGGGGTTGTTGGAGGGTCAGGTGACATCCACGCAGAGGGTTGTTAGCACAGCGCCGGGCAGACGGCGAGGGTCCAGTCGCTTTAGCGGGTGTGCCTCCAACGGGAAGTTGAGAGATCTGTGAAGCTATTTCCTCAGTTGTGAAGCGGGGGTGGGTGAGGAGGGTGAAAATGTCCAAGACACGTTTCCCGAGGCCACCTTGAAGGTCTGGTGAGATGACCAAGGAGGCTGCTCCCCCAGGGGCCGGACTGAGGCGAGAGCAGGGTGAGCAGGTGGGCAGCCTCAGTCCTTCCTGGAGGCGCGGGCTGCAGGGCCACGTGCTGGTGTCCCTCTGTGGGCAGGGACAGGGTCTCTTAGCAGGCAGGCTCTGGATGGTCCCCTTCCCAGTGCTGAGTGGAAGCGCCTCGGTCCCTTTAAGCATTGCTGTTAGTTACTCACCGCCCACGTCTCCACCTTCCCGAGCATCACCATCCTCCCTGCCCCCGCGGTGGCTCTGTTTTGATCTCGCCACAGGAGCCTCCTCTGACCTGGGGGTCTGCCGTTCAGACCGCAGGCTCACCGAGCTAAGGGGTGTGTTCAGGGCAGCCTCAGGGGTCACCTGTGCAGCTCCAGGAAGCAGACAGGGGCTTTGGGAGCCTGCAGGACGCTCTGACAACGAAAGGGACAAGGCGTCCGCAGCTGACTGTTAAACCGAAAACTGGCGTTTATTCTCTCAATGTCAGCGACAGATGTGGCGGTGGGGACTGAGGGAGTCTGGAGGGGGCAACTGGTTTGTCAGTAAAATATGGAAATTTAGAGGGGATAGAAAAGAGGAAACTTAAATTTTGTGTCTTTTTTTGCAATGAAATTTGCATCGCTGTATGTGGAGGGGGGAGGACAGGAGATGGCCTGGGGCTCCCATTGCCCCCCCCTCACAGGTAGGCTGGGAGGAGTAAGAAATGGGATTTGTGGTGGGAAAATACACGGGTTTTATTCTGCAGTGTCGAATTGGAAGATTTTCTCATATCCGCACATCAGGGTTCACCTTAGTCTCTTGTAGGACCTGCTGCAAACGTTGTCGTTGCCAATTCTTAATTTTTGTGACCCCATTTGCAAGTATCATGGTGCATCGCAGAGTTAGGGTGAACAAAAAACCTAAATAACAGGCCTTCGCGGGGTAAGAGGGGGGCCATCAATTTAGGTATTTCAACTGCTCAGTAGAATTGAGGTAGCCGTCTGGGTGCTTTGCTTTCCCCAGTTCAGAGAACAGGGGGACTGTGGTGTTCCGACAGAGGAGAACAGGCTGGCGGTGGGGAGGGACTTTTCTCCCCACCCCTCTTGGCCTCACCCTCTCTCCCCACGCAGGGAGGAGGCAGCAAGCCCCTCGGGAGTCGGAACCCGGATCCCAAATCTCGGTGGTTCCTCTGCCGTGTCATCCCCTAAGAACTTCGCTCCTTTCCTTTGTCAGCTGTCACCTTGGGCAGCCGCCCCCGACCGGGTGCCAGGTGTTTTCCACACTTGGAGTCAGGATTTGAGCTGTGTCCTTGTCCCAGCCGATGCTTCCTGCCTATCTGACTTTGCACAGGTCACTTAAACTCCGGGCCACGTCTCTGCCATTTGTAGGGTTGGGGCACCAGGACCGTCCCCGATTTCCACCTCTGGGGGTGGTGGGCACAGAATGAGGACTGCTGTGGCCTCCTTGGCCGTACCAGCCCTCTGTCCTGCAGGCCTGGAGGCCAGTCTCAGGAGATGTGGGCAGAGCTTCCAAACCAGTGCCCCTGGGCTATGAAAACCAATGCCCCGTGGTGATTCCCCTCCTCGCCTGGGGGAGGTTGGAGGGAAACAGCCATTTCCACTTCCTGATTGCAATAAAGAGCAGGGTCCAGAGGTGAGGGAGCATCCACAGGCTTCACTCCCAGCTGCCCACCCCTCGGGACGCTCCCTGTACAACTTACCTGATCCACATCATCGGGCCACAAGGTCCGTCAAAGATGGAGTGAGGCGGTGGGCAAACCTCACTTTGCAGCACCTGGACCACAGAGGGGGCCTTCAGTTGGCAGAGAAGGAGAGGCAATCGAAGCTTCCTGTGCATCTCCCCAAGGGAAGAGGGAGATGAGACCCCTGGTTCTAAAGGCTGACTAAGTGTCTGCCTCTAAAAGGCAGTTACTCTGGGGAAGGACTGTGACAGAGCCCTGGTCCCATAGGGTGAAATCCTCGCCTTTGACAGCACGTGTGTCCCTCCTGCTTCCATCAGATGGGTAGCTGGGGAGGGACCAGGTGAGCAGAAGGGAGAAAGCACTTGTTGAGTGGCCACTTGGGGACAGGCAGTGAGCTGGGGGATTTGAGTTAAATGTGACCATCATTCCGTTTTTGCAGATGAAGGAATGGAGTTTATAAACTAGCTGAGTCTGCACAACTGATACATACGGGGAGTCAGACTGTGAATTCCTCAAGGACAGGGGTTTTTCCTCCACAGTTTCGTACAGCCAGGGCCTGCCTGCTCTGGTGCCTCGTGCTCGGTAGCACTGACTTAAAAGTAAATAAATGGCAGAAGTAAGACATGGAGAGCTGGCATCTGGTGCACTGCATTAGCATTTGATGAGCCTTCAGGAAGTGTCAGCAAACCACCTGATCACATATGTATATTCCTTCATTTAATTCCCACAAACCCATCCCAGGTAGGCCTTGTCCTGCTGTTTTACAAACCATACTCACCTGCTACTGTCCAAGTAAATGCTGTTTATAATCAGAATTGGCCTTCATTCTGCTCGGGTGATGGGTCCTCTAGATTGTGAAGCAAGCGGGCGTTTCTCGTCTACCTGTCTGCTCAGATGGTACTTCCCTTCTCCCAGGTGCTGCCCCTGCCAGTGGCTGGTCAGCCTAGATTTAGCCCATCTACATCTCATAGCTCCTCAAAGCCCCCGTGTCCTCCTGCCACCCTGGTCTTGGCCATGGGCCCCTCTCCCTTCGGAACGGGCCGCAGGCTTGCTGTGCCCTCTGTGCTCTGTGCAAGGTGCTGAAGCCAGAGCCTGCTTATGGAAACGGGCACAGCAAGTCAGGCAAAGGGTTACAACCTCAGAAACAAAAAGCGTCCCTCGGACAAGCTGTTTGAAGCACGTGTAGGGGAGAGGCTGGGAGTCCTGACACTCAGGGATTGGGTCCCGTGCCCTGTTGCTGACTGAGGGAGTCTGTTCTTTCAATATTTGATGGGGCTGCCGTGGAGACGTTTAGTTAAGTATGCTCCGTCCATCCTGCTCCTGCTGAGGAGAAACATGCCGGGGGAGGTACTGCGGCTTCTCAGCACTCCACAGAGGTCAGGAGGGGAACGGCTGACAAATTTGACAGCTCCTTTTAGAAGTTTAATCTCAAATGTGATTTTGCCCACTTGTCCATATGGCACCAGCCCTGTCATGTCCGGAGGTCTGGACAGTGAGTCCTCTGGGTTAGTAGAGACACAGCCCAGGGTGGGGGATGGAGCTATGGTGGTGAACGTCTCTGCATCCTCATTGGTCATGGCCCCTCCTCCCAGAGCCCAAGGGGTCTTACCTAGAGGCCAGCACATTCATCATCCCCACGACCTTATCAAGTGGGCCATTACTGGCCATCATTAGCCCCATTTCTGTCAAGCAGTCAGAGTCCCAAAAAGGCTGAGGGATGTTTCTGGCAGTGCATGGCCAGTGAATGGTCAGCCTGGAGTGAAGCTCGCAGAATTTTAGTCCACTGCACCTGTCATGGGTCCGTGCTAGCACTTGCAGATGGAGATAATAAAACCTCTTCACAGAGCTGACATCGTTAGAATTGTATATCAGCCTCCTGAACACCTTGTAAGGTCTTTACTAGTGTCACACGGTCCTGGTCTTCTCTTTACCACATACATTTGAAGTTTAGTGCCGAGGCCTCTAAATTCTTGGGGTCTAGGAAACCAACTCCTTGACATATATAAAGGTCAGGAAATGAAGGTGTTGACCTTGGTACTGAATCTTTTCATTCTTTCAATTGCCCGTATCCTAAACCTAGCTTTACAAATTGCAAGGAGTTATATGGGAAGCTGCGAACCCTGGGGAGGCTGTACCCAGTGAGGTACAGTTGGTGAGGCTATCTGAGATGGGCCATGATGCGCTCGGATGCTGGAGGAGAGAGGGCGTATCTCCAGGGATCAACATTCTCCTGGTAGCGTACCAGCCAACCTTTGGAGGGAAGGTCCATCAGCCAATGTAGATCACTATCAATAATTGACATTCAGACTTAACCAGGTCTTTAGAGTAGAAGACAACATGTCATTACTTTTCTTCTCTAATTAATCCCCTATTAAACTCACAATAGCTCCTTCAGATATTTGCCATTTTTAATACTCCCCAATCCATCTCTGTCTCCCTTTTTTTCGCTCAAGACTCCTGCCTGACTTTATGTAGAAACATTGAGTCCATCCAGTGCAACCTCACTCTTTCTTCTCCCCCGACTTTCTTTTTGTTGTTGTTGTTGTTGTTGAGTTTTTGAATTTTGTGTTACTTATTTTTTTATACAGCAGGTTCTTCTTAGTTATCCATTTTATACATTTTAGTGTATACATGTCAGTCCCAATGTCCCAGTTCATCCCTCCCCGCCGCCCCCCTTGGTGTCCATACATTTGTTCTCTACATCCCCCGACTTTCTTGACACCATCCTCCTCCTCCTTGTCCCTGTGGCTCCCACTCCTAGAATGTTCTCTGCTGCTCTTCTCCGCACATTTGGTCAGCGGCCACAGGCTGCCCGTCTGGTCTGCCCTTCAGCCCGGACCCCTCCTGACACACAGCCACCAGCACTGCACTGTCTCAGAGCCTCCTGGTCCTGCCTCACCTTCAGTGTGGCTTTCCTATGTCCAGACCCTTCTTTACACAGTGCAGCTTGCCCATTGCCTTCAGCATTAGCTTCCTAAAATACAGGTTTTGTCCATTCACTCTTTTTTTTAAAGGTTTATTGGATTATAGTTGATTTACAATGTTGTGTTAGTTTCAGGTATACAGCTAAATGAATCTTTTATACATATACATATATCCACTCTTTTTCAGATTCTTTTCCAATGTAGGCATTACAGAGTATTGAGTAGAGTTCCCTGTGCTATACAGTAGCTCCTTAGTAGTTATCTATTTTATATATAGCAGTGTGTATTTATCAGTCCCAATCTTCCAATTTATCCCTCCCCTGACCTTACCCCCTGGTAACCATAAGTTTATTTTCTACATCTGTAACTCTATTTCTGTTTTGTAGATAAGTTCATTTGTAGCCTTTTTTCAGATTCCACATACAAGCAGTATCATATGATACTTATCTTTCTCTGTCTGACTTCACTCGGCATGACAATCTCTAGGTCCATCTATGTTGCTGCAAATGGCATTATTTCATTCTTTTTTATGACGGAGTAATATTCCATTGTATATATGTACCACATCTTCTTAGAAAACTAAGAATAGAGCTACCATATGATCCAGCAATCCCACTCCTGGGCATATATCCAGAGAAAACCATAATTCGAAAAGGTACATGCACCCCAGTGTTCATTGCAGCATTATTTACAATAGCCAGGACATGGATGCAACCTAAATGTCCATCAACAGATGAATGGATAAAGAAGATGTGTTCATTCACTCTTATGCTCACAAGCTTTCCACGGCTCCTTGCTGCATTCAGAACAAAGCATAAACGCTTAAGCCTCACACTGAAAACCCTCAACAACGTGAGCCTACCAAACTTTCCAGTATTCTTTTCAGCAAAACTTTTTCTCTCCTTCTATACCTACTTCTTTTACTGACTAATGTAATAATTACCTTTCTCTGGTTTACCATTAAAACATTCCTTCTTGCTAGTATCTCCTTTCCTAGCTTCATCTGCTTCCATAATTGCCAGCCAACATGATAAATAACTTACAAAGCTTAAGTAAATTCTACCTCTCTTAACTGTCCTATCATATACACCACCATCCCCTACCTTGACAAAATATGTCTTTCCCTTCTAATTCCAATGCAGTCTGTAATTGTAGTGGACCACTCATCATGAATCATAGTCAGCTTTAGATTAATTAGTGGTAGATACCTCTATTTCTCCCATTTCTTTCACAGAAATTGGTGAACACAGCTCTGATCACTCTTTGTTTCCCCCAAAGAATCAGGCAAGCATAATTTAGGAGCTCAAAACATATTTGTTGAAATGAATTCTCACTTGGTCTCACCTCCATTTCCCACCAGTCTCCATAGACCACCCGAAGACTCAGTTCCCATCTGGTCCTGTTGTTTCTAAAGAGTCCAGGATTTTTCTTGTTTAGATATCCAAGAAGGAGTTGTTTCCTGCTTCCCAGAAACTTGAGTTAATTCACTTCTCTTTTTGCTAATGTCCCTTTGTCTCTCACCCAGATGTCTGAGTATTGTCTTTGAGTTATTGCTTGAATTAAGACTCATAGCTCCTTTTTTTTTTCACTAGAAAATGATAGAAGCATCTCTTACTTGCCTACTAACAAAGAACGTGTAAACTTAGTTGCAGTTGTTAGAATATAGACATTTGGTCATTTGTCCAATCTATTTGTAGTGTGATTGGATATCAGCTGCTAAATATACATTTATAGGAAGTAAGGCCTTCATCGCATCATCCATTCACTCAGTGAACATTTATGAAGTGCCGACTGTGTGCCAGCTGCCATGTCGAAGGCTGTTGGTGGATAGGAAGGCACAGCAAGGGCTTCCCTGAGCTCACGGGAGGATGCTCTTCGTAGGTCCACTCATATCAGGTCCATTCAGGTTGCCATCACTTCTGGCTTTGGAGGAATTTGAAATGGATACCCCCTCCAACTGAAGAAATAAAACTCATAATTGCTGAGAAAGGTAAAAAGGAAAGAAAGAGGGAAAAGAGAGAAAGACACCGTGTCTCTGGATGGTGTTGGCGTGTTTTATCCCTTTGGGCACGAGCCAGGCTCAACTCAGGATTTGTGTCAGGCAGGTGGGAAAGAGAGGGGTGAGGAGGGTGGAGACTGGACCCTCATTAATCCCTGGCAACCACCCCGAGGAGCAGCACAGCCAAACAACGGTGAGCTGCTGTTTCTCCCCTGTTCTTCCAGAAACTGAAGGGTCCTTCGTGCAAGGAAAAGGATGTCACTCCTCCACACATCCGCTTCTTGAAATTCCCCTTAAAGTCCTCTCATCAGGAGAGAGAGGAGGACAGGATACAAGGAGGCAGGCAGACCCCGACTAAGTAGTCGTATCTTCACTCTGAGATAGAAAACAAGAACCAGACAAAACAGCATGCGCTCAAGGGCCAGCCAAGCCCTCCTCCATTTTCACGTGGCAGGGTCTCAAGAGTCCTCCACCTCCCTCCTCTCCTCCCACTTCCTGCCTCTTAAGAAGAGCGACGTGGTCTATAAACCCGAGTTGCAGGTACTGCTACAGAGATGGAAAATGTAGGTCTCTGGGAGAAAATAACAGCAACGATATTCAGCAGTTTTGACACTTGTGAGAGTGTGGCAAAGTGAAAAGATAAGTACACAATTTCTCCAAGAGTCCTAGCTTCTGATTGTGAGATTCAGGACAGGCCAAGGAAACATTCATTTCCTCACAAAGAAAAGGGCACAGGCGGATTCATCCTTCTTTTATCCTACATTTGCTCTGGGGTTCAGCAGAGATAAGATTTGGGGAAGTGTTTTGAACGTCGTATTTGTTACTCTAAATAATTTCTACGTGTTACAGTTGACAACCCACAGATCTTAGTACCTAATGCAGAAAGAGTCATCTTTTCCCTCTCTCAGGTCACAGTCCTCTGTAGATCATCCTGGGACTCAGACCTCCCCATGCCATGGCTCTGCCGTCTTCAGACAGCTTGCTTCAAGGCCATGCTGGCCGTTCTGACCACAGAGGGTGAGAGAGAGCTTGCCCTCAGCCTGGAACTGCACGTTACCTTGCCCACATTCCACTCAGGAGAAGCACTGATAGTGTTCTATCTAAATGTAAGGCAGCTTTGCAATGTGATCTGTGTGAGTCCCACAGGGAGGAATGGGCCTGGTGACAAGCTGGCCCCTGCCTGGCTCAGCCACTATAGGTTATTGCTCAAATGTCATCTGTCATCCCATCTAGCAAATAGATAGTCCAGGACCTTCTTCCTCCAGGCATCCCTCCAAGATCAGCTGTGCTCTGCAATCAGACTCATCAGCTAAGGACACCCCATGGAGCAGATATTCAGTACACATGTGGCTGACACGTGGTCCCTGGTCATGTCTGAGGTGCACAATTATATTCATGTTGAAGGATGGGTGGTCCAGGAGTGTGAAAATGTCCTTGGCAGTTTCTGCCCAGGCTGTGTCATACAGTCAGTCATGGAGGGAAAGGGCTCAGATGTTGGCCTGAAGCCATCAGAATGGTCGTTATCAACAGCTCTCTCTCTGCCTCCCATGCTCACCCACGCACAGAGAGCTCCTGCTTCTCCTGTCCGTGCCCCCTTCACAGTTTGCCTGATTCATCAACCACTTAGGGTTTCAGTAGAGATAAGCATCACTTACATTCAACAGAAATCGAGAACCTAGTGTTTGCTGTGTACGGACAGGACGACAGCTGTGAGTAAAGTCAAATCTCAGACCTCTAAGGTTTTAGAGTCTAGAGATAAAAATAATAAACAAGAGACAGTGTGTAGTTAGTATTGAGTCAGCAGTACCCACAAAAATGCAAAACGGGGTCAGAGGAGGTTAAGGAACCGGGGCTCTGTCTGCAGTGCTTTGAGTGGGCTCTAGGCTCCCATCCAAAGCTGCACAGACTTGCAGACAGCAAAGATGGCACGGACACAGGTCCTGTGAGCGATAGACCAATTGTTCTGACCAGAGCAAAAGAAAGATTCTTAGATTAGGGGACAAACCAAGAAGACACTGAGTGCCAGGCTACAGAGTTTTGATTTTATTTATTAACCATTTTGGAAACTTTCGTGGTTTAACTTAGTGAAGTTGAACTGTCAGAACATCATGTTGAGAAATTATTCTTTTGGTAGAGGACATGATGGATTGGAACAGAGGTGAAACTAGAGAAAAGTTACATTAATAATAATTACTACTTATTGAGAATTTACTCTATATGTGACTATTTGCTTGATCTTACAACCACTCTGTGTGGCCTGTACTATTATTATGTTATTTAATTGCCCTAACAAAAGCCAGAGTGTGGGCTCTCACCCACCAAATGCTTAAATACCAGGGACTTGGTGTAGTGATCAGAACAGCTGGGAAGTCGATGGGGTGTGATGAGAAACCGGGAAGAGGGATGAGGCAGAGACGGCGAAGATGGTCAGATGTGCCGATGGCTCGGGTTTAGGGGATAAAGGAAATGTGGAATGTTTATCCACCTTTTCACCCTGGATGATTCCAGATAAGGGATACTGTTAGGGAAATTAGGAGGAGAAGATTTTAAGGAGGGTGAGAAGGTCATTTTGGCTTCAGATACGTTGAGGTTCAGGTGACAGTGGATGAAGGGGGCAGCTGTGCTGTGGTCCAGGAGTTTATCCTCTTCCAGCAGAGAAAGCAGATTTCAGTTCTCAGCTGGGAAGACCCCGGAGCAGTGCCCAGGAGGCAGGGGAGCATGGGATCGGGGAAAGATATGGAGTCACCATGTCGAGGCAACCCTTAGGAAGTACAAGAGTCTGTAGGACATGAGGGCAAGTGACAGAGGGTTAGAGCCTCAGGAGAGCAGAAGAGAGCTGGGGTGGACCTGTCAAGAGAGGACCAAGGGACCCAGGGAGAGGAAGGCCATTGTCTCCAGTAGCATCCGAATACTTGTTGCATCCAGTTCTGTACACACAGAGGTTCTGGTCCAAAGGATGAGGGAGAGCAAGAGAGAGAGAGAGAGAAGAACATGTGCGTTTTGTGGGGCTGGGTCTACAGGCAGGAGTGGAGGATGCCAGTGGAGAAATGGAGAGCGGACAGTGCAACTCCAGGGAAAAGCCCAGCCCTGGACAGAGACCATCCTTCCTGCTGCCCCCGCCTGTCCCCTGCAGCAGCCACGGGATCTCACTTCCCAGGGCAGCCTCTCTCAAGCTCACACACTCTCATTTTATGTTTTATTTTATATTGTTGTTTCCTCCTTTCCTTCTTGCTAAGACTCCCCAGTCACCTCAGGAAAGTCACACCAGTATTTATTTCCATTTGTCGGGAAAATGTGAAAGACCTATCCTAACTGAGCAGTGAGAAGAGCCTTCGCCCTGCTCATCTCCCTGAAAACTCAAGCCAACATTCACACGGGAGATCAGACCAATAGCAATAACATCCCCACTCCTACAGCCTCTGAAATATCAGAGGCTTCCGTTAAAGAATCAGCCTAACATACCTAACCTCTTCTGATTAATCATCCATATCTCTTTACATCGCTGTCTTCAAGTACCTCTGCAGGGCTCTTTCAGAAGAGGGTGTGTTTGGAGGCAAACACACTGGGTTCAAATTCCAGCCCCACCTCTTACCAGTTAACACCAGGTGACCTCAGCCGTATGGTGGGAATAGCAACAGAGCCCGTACCTCACCTGGTTGGTGTGGGGATTTTGTTAGTTACTATATTGAAACCCTTAGAAGAGTATCTGGCACACGGTGGGTCCCGTGAGTGCTGGCAGGGACCGCTGATGCTGGTGAGTCGTGCAAGGATGGGTACGATGCCATCTCTATCCTCAGTGAGCTCTCATGAAAGGGAGAATGTTTTGTTTCATTGTTTTCATACGTTGCTTAATTATTAGCATAGCAGGACCATAGGAGAGGAATTTAGTTACATGAAGGGTTAAAGTTATTTTTGTGAGCTCGCCCATGGAGGACACTGCCAACCATTAACGGCGTTATATCTGCACGAACCCATGCTGAGCTCCACACAGTCAAATGAACAAATCCCTAGGAGATGCGTCCTCCTGTGAGCTGGGGAACACATCATGCACTTAACATTCAGGGTCTGTTCCTTTGGCCGGAGAGGAGGTTCATATGTCCTGTGACACTCTGTGGGTTTATAAATGAGAAGGGACTTCCTACCATTGGAACATCCCTGGAGATGGTGGGGAGCCCAGGAAAGGCAAGTCCCTTACAAGGCATCTTGAGGGAGGATGTGCAGGAGGGGAAAAGAAGGGATCCCCTAAGACATGGCTTTAGAGCCATTACAACCGATAGCACCACTGGGGTGGGAGAGAGCTACCCCTCCCACCTGTGGGAGGGGGAGTCTCTCTTGTAGGATGTGGTGATCCAGGAGGAGGAGGGATGGTAATGGAAGACGAGTTTTGTGCCGTGGAGTCACGAGCAGAGAACTCAGCAGATCGTCCTACTCTTCAGATGAAGAAACTTGATTTTGAGAGGTTAGGAGACTCTCTTCAAATTAGAAGCAAATTCTGGCTGTCCAGCCACCCTAGAGGATCCATGATGAGGCTTCCCAAATCTCCCCTCCCCCACATAACTACCTCCATTGAACAGTGGCTCTTCCTACAAAGGGTTCTTCAAAAGAACCTGTGTTTTAACTTCTTGGTACATTTAGTTTGCTGTCTGCAAACCTCTCTAGACTGTCCCCACTTTGACTGGAAGTCGATTTTTCTGGCCTGCTAAGAGTTTCTGATGTTCCTAGAAAGTGCAATTTGCTGCTAAAGTGTGAAACTTCACCCTCAACGGAAAGGGGAGGAATAGGAAACAAGCACACGCTTGTTTTCCGGACAGGAGAAAGGATGCAAAGTTGCAGTGGGCCTCACTGCAGGCCAGGACCGACACCTGTTTCGTGCCCCCTTGGCATTCAGAGAGGGTCACAAAGCGGCATGAAATGGGAGCTGGGGACACACCAAGCTCGGTGCTAGGAATCCGGCAGGTATCAGAAGCCAGCACCATATTCACTCTTACAAAGCACCTAACCGGTGAAAGGCATCTGGAACTCCTGACATACTTTTTATGTATCCGTCAACCCTCCTTATTTAAAACAAACAAAAAAGCAAAACATGTCAGAATATTTAATAGCAAAAGTGTTGAATTATTGTTCTTCTCTGTGCCTAAGTAAGATTCCAGAATAATGTAAACCTCAGTTTTAAGTAGAGTTTAAAACAATAACTGAATAAACAGTGTAAGAACACCATTTATCCCAAAGAAGCTTCCTTATCTTCCCAAAAGAATGAATGCTTTTTCCAGACAGAAGTTGATCAAGCTTGAACTCATTAGGAAAAGCCAAGAATTAGAAACATTTCCCAAGAGAGGCTCAGCCAAATGCTCTGTAAAAAATAATTCTCTCTCTCCCTCTATTTTTTTTTTTGACTATTTCCACATAAAAGCTCCCTGTTGTTAAATGGGCCCTGTACCAGTGATGACAAAATCATCCTTCACATTAATGGTACTTTTGGCCCTTTTTGGTCCTGGAAATATGCACATTTTTGAGGGCATCAGTTACAATTGTTTTCCCAAAATAGTTTGCCTTTTTAAAGGCAGATTTCTGATGACCATTGTCTTTTGCTAAAAAATGATATCGGCTAAAACACCCCCGCAAAATATCAGCCTCTGCACCGAATGCGCACGCGCACACACACACACATACAAACACAGTGCACTGGCTTTCCTTAATGGATACCTAAAGCCTACACCTTCCAGATCCTTCAAACTCCAGCCACACCCTAAATTTCCAATTTATTTTCCAGTGTAGCATGTCCTCCCACCCCTCCCTCCATTATCCTCTCTTTCCCTCTCCCCTGAGGGCTCCTACTCTTTGCAGCCTATGTGCCCCTCCTCCTTCCATATGTTGAAAGCCCACCCGGCCCACAAGGAAACAGCTCTATTTTTAGTGTTGGAAGATTCCACAGTTGTGCTGCAAAGCCTTCCGTAGCGATCTGGATCCTGCTTGTAGGGCCCTTTCCCCCATTGGCCCCTGCAGTGCTTGCAAACTACCCTCTGAAAGCACGAGGACACAGTGATGAGCTTGCCCAGCGCCGAGAGCTCAGCCTGCCTTGTTTGAGGGTGGGTTTGGGTTTGGCAGTTTATCTCCTCCTGCTGTTGCCCTGTTTCTCCCCAGCGCCCTTCTGCCGAGAGAGAAACCAGACGCATCTTACTGCATGCAGGACTAATTCTTCTCACCTGTGTCCTCTCAGCCTCAGACACCACATCCCCGAGCATCTGCAGGTGCCAGGAATGAGTTTCTCATCCTAAGTGGATAGACTGTTAGGTCTTCTGAATAAATATGGGTGAGAAGCAGACTATCACAGTGGTCCTGCGAAGGGTAATGATATTTCTTGGTCAATATTGCTTCTTTTTTTTTAAATCCCAATCTCTCAATTCATCACACCACCACCACCCCCGCCACTGTCCACCATGGACTTCTGCAGCTGTTGTTAGATGGCAAGCCTCCAGCTTGGGTGATTACATTCTGCTTACCTTCGTTTCTCTTGTAGTTTGAAGATAACTTATTCTTCATGGTTTTTTCCTAAATAAAACAAAGAAGGCTGTTTTTAGTGTTGCTATTTGCAGTGGCAACAGGGGCGGGGCAAGGCAGCAGAGCAGAGAAAGAGGAAGGCCACCTTAGGAGGGCATGGGCCCAGCCGCGTTCTAGGGGGGGCCCTTAGCTCCACAGGGCCTCAGTAGTTTGCATCCATCTTTTGGGAATCTTATTCTCTACCCTGAGTTGTTGCCAGAATTACATAGGATAATGCCAGTGATCTGCCACATGGAAAATTTGACTGGGTGACTGGGTAGGGACCACCTTAGCAGAGTGTTCCATGCAAGAGAGGAAACCCTCCTTCCCTCTGGAAGCTGAGCCGGTCTCTACCAGCTGTTAGAAAAAAGCACCGCTGTGGAGGGTGACGGGGTGACCTCATGACCGCCTCCTGATCAAAGATGGGGGCTAACACTATGGAAGGGAAACAGCACAAGAATAGGGGTCTTGGGGTGGGCTTCTGGTCAACCAGTTGCCGACCAGCCAACAACTCCCTGGGCATAAGGTCATCGTGCCCGTCCTAAGGCCCTCAGTAACAAGCAGGGGTAAATAGTACTTCAGCTGTTATTTGTTATTATGAATATTTGTTATTATGAGTAGTGTGTGAACAACTATTAAACACGGGTCTTGTATGCTGTTCCATAACCAGGAGGAGGACCAGCCACAGCAAGTCAGGCTAGCTAGCAAGAACAGTACCTTTCAGAGCAGTTCTTCCAGAAGTTTCCTCCTAGTGATTGTGCAATTCTGTACATTTCACTTGCTTCTAAAATGAACAGGAGGCTGTTATTCAATAAAGGAAGAGAACTGGTGCATTTTGGTAAAATGTGCAGTAGAACTATATGCAAGAAACCAAGGTGGGTCTGGAAACAGAAAAAACACTCCAGAAAATACAGGTAAAGGAAAGCGACTCTGATGAAGCACAAAGCCCTGAGCCAAAGACCCTGGTTGGTATCCTCTACCCCGTCCCCGTGCTGGGGGCTCCCTGCACCCTCCCAGCCCGGGTGACCTGGGCTGTGCTGGCAGCAGGATGCCCTCTCGTCTCCCTTTGTCTTGGTGAGGGTCCCCCCAGGTTCCCAGTGGAGCAGAGAAGGCAGAGGACCAGAGCTGGAGCAAATGTGGAGGACGTGTCAGGACAGGAGCTTAGGGGCTGGTAGGACAGAGCAGGAAGACAGGGCTAAGAGTGGGTGCCCAGGA
Organism: Mesoplodon densirostris; assembly: GCF_025265405.1. Taxonomy (NCBI): domain Eukaryota; kingdom Metazoa; phylum Chordata; class Mammalia; order Artiodactyla; family Ziphiidae; genus Mesoplodon; species Mesoplodon densirostris. The sequence goes on along the minus strand of NC_082667.1, from coordinate 124,113,937 downwards.
GGACCGCCCAGCCCTTCTCTTCCTCCTGCTTCTGCTGCCCCGAGGAACAAGAGCACGGGAAGCAGACGCACCCCCACCCACCCACCCAAGACTCCCGGGGGAGGCCTCCCTGAAGGACAACAGCTCCCCCCAAAAGAGCATCCTTGTATTATTTTATGTGAATTGTATTTCCTAGACACTCAAGCTGACCCGCGCCCCTTTCCCTAGTCAAGTCTGCACGCGGGAGGTTAAGTGGGCTGAGTGGAAGAGGGGCGTGGGGAAGCCGCAGCAGGGCGAGGAAAGGCCTGGGGAGCCTTGTTAATAGTTAAGTGGACAAGGCTGTTAATGGGGTAGCTTTTTATCGGCCCAACAGATCCGTTGTAATATACAAGCTCGCAGGCAGCGCCTGTGATTTGCGTTGATACAATTCAGGCTGAGGTTTTCATTATACGGCGGGGATGATACAGGAGCCTGTATTATCAAAGGCAGCTGAAAAGGGTTGGAAGCCATCTCATATTCTGTGTATGCCTATTCATTAGCGGTGAGTAAGGTGCTTTGTCCCGGGCGGTATTGGATGTTTCACAGTGAATCATTAACAACTCAAACAGCTTCATACATATGTCTTATTGATGTGCAAAGTCATTACAGCCCAGGCTTTTTTCCCTCTTTCTCTCTCTTTTTTCTTTTTCTTTTTTTTTCTGAATGAGTGAGTTCTGCTTTACTTAGGATTCTGCAGAAATCCTAGTGACATTTTCAGTGATTCAGGAATCTTGGGGCTCAGAGAGAAGCTGCTGTAAGGCTAGCCCCCAGGAAGCTGACCGTCTGATTTAGGAGAAAACAGGGTGATAGATTTTTAAAGAAATAGTCTGGAGCAGGAGATGCTCTGGAGCTGCCCCTCAAGGGAAACAGAAGGGGAGCCACCGCATGGCCCAGGGACAGCAGAAGGGGCAACGGTCTCCAAGGGTGACCAGCAGCCCTTCTGGAAGGGGGCACTTTGAGAACATGCCATCCATGGCGAGGCAGAGGGCCAGGCAGGGAAACTGGACGGTCAGCAGCCCTGAGCTGAGTGAAGGGCTATGTGAAGTCGGGGAGGGAAGAGGCAAGGGGACAGGAGGAGACGAAAATGTGCCGCAGCTGACAGTGAGGGAACGTGGGGCTAGAAACAAAGGAGGCAGCTTTTCCTAGCAGGGCCGGAGGAGAAACAGATCAGAGCTAGAAGCCAATTATCTCTGATTGCGCAATCAGGATCCTGCTTCCAAACCAGTCTCCGGCCCCGCCAGCCCCAGGACTGGGGCCACCTGAGAATGATGTCAGAGCTGGGAGCGGATACATGGAGAGGACTCAGCCCTGATTAGCACAGGCAACATTTGGGGGCAGTGCCTTCTGAGTGCTAACAAAGCAGAGAACTTCCTGGCCTGGCGTGTTGGACCTACTTTGCCAGCAGAATTTCAATTTCTGAGTTGCTAGCTGCCAAACAACCTGAAATAAACTTTCTGACTTCCCTGACTTTTGTTCTAAGCCCTCACAGATTCTCTTCAAAGCTCTGGTCCTTCCTGCTGGCCCCAAAGGCGCCAGCCCTGCTACCCCGAGCCCTGTCGCTGGCCCCTGAGCACCTTCGTGTCTAGTCTATACAGCTTTGTCTCCCCCTACCCACCACCACAGCTAACCCAGTGCAAATCCCATGGGGTTGCTTCGTGGTCTGTTTTTGTTTTTATGTTTTGTTTCATTTTTTTACAGTTTTATTGAAATATAATTGATGTACAAGAAATCACACATATTTAAAGGGTACAATTGTATACCCACCAACGATCACCATCAAGATAATGGCCATAGAAGCCCCCAAAGTTTTGTCATTTCACTTTGTAATCCTCCTCTCGATCTTAAAGAACCTCTGGTCAGCTTTCTATCACAGTAGATTACTTTATACTTTCAATATTTTTTTATAAATGGTATCATAGAGAATATACTGCCTTTTTTTCTGGCTTCTTTCTTTCATCATAATTATTCTGAGATTCAGCCAAATGTGTGTATCTGTATGTCCCTCATTTTATTACCAAATAGTATTCCATTGCAGGGATATACCACAGTCGGGCTATCTATTCACTAGTTGGTCAATATTTGGGCTGCTTTCCATTTGGAGCTATTATAAATAAGGTTGAGATGAACATTTGTGTACAGGTCTTTATAAACATACACCTTCATTTATCTTGGGCAAATACGTAGGAGAAGAATAGCTGGATCACTTGATATCTAGGTGTATGTTTAACTTTTTAAGAAACTGCCAAACTGCTTCCCAAGGTTGCATCATTTTACATTTGAACCAGCAGCGTGGGAGAGTTCCGGTCCCTCTACATCCTTGCAGACACCAGATATAACCAGTCTCTTTAATTTTAGCCATTTGAATAAGTGTAGAGTGTTTTCTCATTGTGGTTTTAATTTGCATTTTCCCTAACAACTAATGATGTTAGGCATCTGTTTATGTGCTTGTTTGCCATCAGGGTATCTTCTTTGGTGAAGTGCTTTACAAATCTTTTGCCAACTTTTAAATTGGGTGTTTTGTTCCCTTACAATTGAATTATGAGTGTTTTCCTATATTATGGGTAAAAGCCCACTAGTAACTATGTGATATTTGCAAATAGTTTCTACCAGTATTTAGCTGTCTTTTCAATCTCTAAACAGTGTCTGTCAAAGAACAGTTTTAATTTTAATAAAGTCCAATTTATCTATTTTTCTCTATGGATCCTTCTAAAAGTCTATAGTTTTAGGTTTTGTTTTTAGGTCTACAATCCATTTTAATTTTTGTATGTCTTATGAGATAGAGTTTGAAGTCCATTATTTTGCATACGGATGTGCAATTTTTTCAGCACCATTTGTTGAAAAGAGTATCCCTTCTCCACTGAATTTCCTTAGCACATTTGTCAAAAACCAGTTGTTCATATATGTGTTGGTCTACTTCTAGATTCTCTGTTCTGTTCCGTGGATGCATTTCTCTGTCTTTACACCAAGACCACACTGTCTTGATGGCACTCACTTTACTATAGTCTTGGAATTAGATAGAGTTAGTTCTCTAACTTCATTATAGTCTTGAAATTAGATAGTTCTGTAACTTCATTACAGTCTTGGAATTAGATAGAGTTAGTTCTCTAACTTCATTACAGTCTTGGAATTAGATAGTGTTAATTCTCTAAGTTTGCTCTCGTTTCTCAAAGTTCTTTGGCTATGCAAGGTCTTGCATTTCCATGTGAATTTTAAAATCAGTTTGTCAATTTCTGCTAAAAAACCTGCCAGAAGTTTCATTGGGATCCCATGGAATCTGTAGATCAGTCTTGGGGAGAACTGGCGTCTTTGATTAGTTTTGGTGTTGGGCTTGACTCATGACTTGAGATGGGAAATATTCTCTGCTTTTTAAATTTCTGAAAAAATTTCATATAGAATTGGCATTATTTCCTTCTTAAATATTTGATATATTTTACTAAGGAAGTCATCTGAGGCTGCAATTTTCTTTGTGGAAAGAGTTTTAACTACAATTTCAATTTCTTTAATAGGTATAGTACGTATTCAAGTTCTCTATTTCTTCATGAGGGTCCTGTGATGGTTTGTGTCTTTGAGGATTTTTTTTCATTTAAGGTGTCAGTTTTATTGGCATAAACTTGTTGATAATATTTCTTTATTATCCTTTAACTATCTGTAGAAACTGTAGTGATATCACTTCTTATAATGTGTGCCATCTCTCTCTTTCTTGTTTTATACTCATCAATTTAAATTTGATCCTTTTGGGTCTTGCCTTTAAAATTTGTTAGGCTGGGCTTTCCTGGTGGCGCAGTGGTTGAGAGTCTGCCTGCCGATGCAGGGGACACGGGTTCGTGCCCTGGTCTGGGAAGATCCCACATACCGCAGAGCGGTTGGGCCCATGAGCCATAGCCGCTGAGCCTGTGCGTCTGGAGCCTGTGCTCCGCAACAGGAGAGGCCACAACAGTGAGAGGCCCGCATACCACCAAAAAAAAAAAAAAAGAAAAAAAAATTGTTAGGCTGACCTGCAGTCCTGCTCACTCTAGGACTAATTACTCCCTAGCACTAAATATTGTCCTGTGTCCTCTGCCCCATATCCTGTGAATCTGTCTGGAATAGGAAGAGGTACTTTTCCTGCCCCTCCCTGCTGTGTGGTTACTGCTAACCTCTCAGTAATTCTTCCCCGAGACTTGGGTTCCTTACATGCATGGTCCCCTGTGCTCAGCTGAGACCCTGAGGAGAGCCCTGTAGAGATCTCTGAAATTCTGTCTCCATGTAGCTGGCTCTCTCCTCTCTAGTTCTCTGTTCTTCATCTCTAGCTGCTGGGGTCTCCCAAACTCTCAACTTCAACGCTTCAACTCAGAGAGACCCAAAGGCTCCATCTGTTTCTGTAGCCTGGATACTCTTTTAAGGCAGCAAACCGCAGTAATTGCACAGATTATGATCTTTGTTCCCCATCCCTCATGGATCACTGTCTCTCGTTTCCTGATGTTCAGAGCCTTGGCAATCATTGTTTCATACATCCCGTCTATTTGGTTGTCTTGGTCAGGAGAGAAGAACTGGTCCCTGCTACTCCAATGTGTCCAGAAGCAGAGATCCTCTGACCCAGAAAAGACTGCCTGGGGCCCTTCAGAAAAAGGTGGGCTGTGCCACTCCATCTTGGTTGGCTCTGCTTGTCCACTCTCTTGGCCTTCCTGACAGCTCCCCATCTCCTGTGTCAATGAAAACCTGGATCCAAAGATGCAGATTCTCGCAGGAGCTGTGTGGATAGACCCGGGATTTATATCTTTTCTGCCCTGGAGTTGGCAGTCAGTTGGCAAAGAACCCCGCACCTGGGAAGTCTGCTCAGAAGTGGAGCCGGGGTAAGGCTGTTCCTCCGACCCCTCTGAGAGACCTTCCTTGGTGGTTCCCTTTTCTGCCAGGATGACAGCATTGGAGAGTCTGACCATGCCCTCCGCAGGAGGGAGAAGCTCATTTTGTGTAGCAGAGAGCTTAGTCTAGAGAACTACACAGGAAAATTGACTTTCAAAGGAACAAAAGGAGCCATTCTCTAGGGAATATTTACCTTCCTTTTCCTCTCTTCTACTTTTTATATTTGAAAGAGATGGGGAGGCCGAGAAAGGTCTCTGCCAGATCCTTCAGGCTGATTCTGCAAGGCCAGAGCTAGGACAGCTGTCAGAACAGCAGGACATCTGGAGTCCATCTCCGTGGGGTTGTCTGGTGACACCCTCAGGTACAAGGAGGGAGGACGCCCCATCCACTGACCTTCTTCATTCATTTCTTCATTCTATCAGTTTTCATGATACTTTGACATCCTGCCACCACTGTGAGATGCTGGAGACAAAGAAATGAGAAAACCCGGTGCAAAGGAAAGTATAAGGAGTCAGGGCACAAAAGAGCAGAGTTGACGGGGTTTCTGGAAAAATTCAAGGGGAATGAGTCCTTTTGCGCTCATGTGGACCAACAGTTATTCACACTGCAGGAACAGCATGTCTTAGGAGTCGCACTGTTGTCCAGTTTGGAGCAGACCCCAAAGGCATCCCTTTCTCTCCTGGCCAACTCCCCCCATTCCTGAGGGCTCAGTCTGGAGGCTTCTATCTTGGGTCTACATTACGTGCCTTTCCTTGATGCTTGCGTAGAACCTATATTTCCACTTTGTTTGGCTCTTCTTTTTTATTTCTTGAATAGATTATAAGTGTTATGAAGACAGCAATTGTTTTGTTCACAGCTGCATCCCCACTATGAGCACGAGTCTGCACATTGCAGTTAACTGGTAAATATTCCTTAAATGAATGCATTTGACTCATGGTTTTCTTCAAAGAAAGTATGACTCTGTGATATAGGCAGAGGACCTGTAATATCGTTTGACAGATAGGCAAAAAAGGCCCCGAATGGCTGGATCCTGAAACCTTGGAATAATAATGTTTGAAATTACTGGGGATTTTGAAGAATATTCAGTGCAGGACATTCCAAGGCCCCTTTGAGCTTAGAAGTACAAGAAGATTGATGGAAAGAGAGAAAGAACATCTAAGGACAGCTCAGGATTATTCTTCTTTCCTAGCTTCACTGATACTATCATATTCTAAAGAAAGTCTGGAGATGGGAAGAGACGTGCCAGTAGGGTCAGAAGTCCTGTGAAGATGTGGAAGCTCAGTCCAGTCACTTCCCTGCCCGAGTGCTGATTGCAAATGAACCATGTCTTTCCTTACCTGCTTCTCTTTGAGAGATTTTTTTTTTTCCTGCGGTACACGGGCCTCTCACTGTTGTGGCCTCTCCCGTTGCGGAGCACAGGCTCCGGACACGCAGGCTCAGCGGCCATGGCTCATGGGCCCAGCCGCTCCGCGGCATGTGGGATCTTCCTGGACCGGGGCACGAACCCATGTCCCTTACATCGGCAGGCGGACTCTCAACCACTGAGCCACCAGGGAAGCCCTGAGAGACTTTTTTAGTGATAATTTTGCATCTTTTCCTTTCCCACCTTCTGTGAACCTCTTGCATGTGCCTGTGACTCAGAAATCCAGGAGGGAGCTGGCCTGCCAGCGCCAGTTCCTCTGTTTCACTGGGTGAACCCTGGGGAAGGTGCTCAGCATCTCACAGCCTCACTGTTCCCTGAAAAAAATATATATACATGTATACATTAAGGATGCATACCACCTTCAGCATAGTGGCTTCCTCTATCGGATTAGGGGGTGAAATTCAAAGAAAATTTCTAATCTATCTGTAAGATTTTCTTTGTTAAAAAATATGAAGTAGAAGGGGCAAAATATAAAACATTAATTTTACATGGTGGATACATGAGTATTTATCCATTGCCCTGTGTACTTTTTTGTCTGTAGTTATACATACAAACATTAAGGGAGTGGTGATAGGGTGATAATATAAATACCTTGCAGAGCTTGGTGGAAATGAGGGTTAGAACGTGAATACCTAGCTGACACAGTAGGTGTCAGTATTTATGTAGCGTTGGTGGGATAGGGAGCTGGAGAAAGAGATTGAGTGATGAAGAGTTTAGGTGGGTAAAACTCAGAGATCCTGGGGACAGCTTTGCTCCCTTAACCTCAGATAAACCCAGGGGCAAGGCTTGTTTCACTCAGGGACAGTGGATCTTTAAAACGTATAAAGAAAACCTTGTGACGGGCTGAGTCGTAGACCTCCAGGATGGGATGCTCTCTACACATATCCTGAGCCTTAAGAGAGACGCTGCTGCTCGGACTTCCCTGGCAGTCCAGTGGGTCCCACTGGGTACTTCTACTGCAGGGGGCTCCAGCTGCATCCCTGGTCGGGGCAAGTTCCATGTGCTGCGTGCCGTGCGGCCAAACCAACCAACCAAAAGAAGCTGGTCCCCACTGTGCTTCTGGGAACCACGGACGTAACCAGAGGCTGTAATCCCAGAGGTTACCACCTCCCCTCCCCGGAGGCTGCTTAGACAACAGAGAACGGAGACCTCTGGACATCGTTGCTCTTGTTTGCATCACTTCCCGGCCCACAGGGGCGGGTCTCGGCAGAGACGCCTGCCCAGTACGTCTACGTCCAGGTGCGTCCAGGTATGAGATGGCTCTCACTGGGTGTCCTTGGGGATGACCTTGCTTCCTCTGGTGTGGCCTGGCTTGTAGGGGCGGCCAGGGCAACAGGAATTGAATGGGAGGATTTCTCAGGTTTCCATGCTGGGCTCAGACAGACCGCGGGCGAAGTTACTGTTGTGCAGGAGATGCTGGGGAGGAAGGCGGCGGGGAGGACAGAGGCGAGGGGAGGATTCCAGGCCCCGGGATGGGCGGCTTCGTGGAGGCGCACGCACCCTGCAGGGCTGCAGGAGATGGTGGGGCCGTGTGACGCTGAGGATGGCGGCTCAGCCTCAGGGCCACCAGGCTGCCCGGGGGGCCTGCGGTGGGATGCTGTAATTGGAATGGGGACCTTTGCCCCCTGGGGATGCTCAGCAAATGTCAGGCTTTAATGAGATTCCCACTCAGTCGAGGGGTGCTCGTGCAGCGCTCGCCTCTCGCAGCAAGTCGCCAGACGGAGGCTCCATCACCTGCCACTCGGCGCAGGCGCACTGACCCCGCGATGAGGCTGATCAGCCGTGGAGAGGCCCAGGGACACAGGAGCCGCGGGACTCCCCAGGCTTCGTACTGGGCCGTCCCTGGCATCTGCTGAGGGCTTTGCAAAGAGCCCGGGAGTGGGAACTGGGGCCGAGGGAGCTGTGAGTGCCCGAGGCTTAACCACCGCCTTCATGAAACACGGCGCTTTAAGAGAACCCGAGGAGCCATGCACTGCCTTCAAATGTCTTCTTTATTCCTTGAGGGTGACTTAAGTATGGGGGAGAAATGACTGATTCTCCCTCTGACTTGCACTCTTCTTTTTGCATTTTCTCCCCTCTGAGTCCCTTAAGCCTTTGGGTTACTCGCCTGTAGAGCAGAGATAAGACCACTCTCTGTGTCTTGATCAGCCTGGCAGCCGTTGCGGGCATCTCTGCTGGAGATCAGGGACCACACTGAGCACCTTGGATGTGAACCGTGTGAGCCTCGGGAGCTGCTCTGCTTTCCTCTGGCAGAGACCACCCAGCATGGACCACCCCGCCTCTGTTTTATTTTCTGAAACCTCAGATGAGGCAGCAAGGCTGCTATCAAAGATATTAGTATATAGAATGATGATAATAACGCAGTCATTACAACCCACAATCCCGGAAGGCACCAGGGTGCTGACTCCAAATGAAAGGCCACAGAGAGAAAACCAGGAAGGCTGCCACGTGGGTCAAGGTGACCTTTTAGCATATGGTGACTCAGGGGTTGGATGCATGGATTTTTAAAGAACTCTCCAAGAACGCATCCCTCTGGATCCTTATGCTACTCATCCAGGTGCACCGCACTGACCGGATGGCCCTTGATAAGGTGGCTTTGGACGGGGAGACAGAGAGCCTATCCACAACAGCTCCTGTTCAGAGGCGGCCACCCTCGGCTGAAGCACAAACCTTGTTTAAATCTTAAAAGCAAAGCTTTTCTTTTGTTTTGGCTTGGTGTTTGTGTGTGTGTGTGTGTGTGTGTGCGTGTGTGTGTGTGTGTGTGTGTGTGTGTGTATGTGTTGTCATTTCCACCCGGGCAAACAAAAAGAAGAGTGCCCAGCAAATACACGTCTGAATAAAACACAAAGAAACCTTGATGAACAAGGCTGTGGTCTCTAGCATGAGAATTTCTCCCTGCCGGTCTCTGTCTGTTTAATATTCAGGATCTTTCCAAAATCTTTTAAAGCCTGCAAAATGCAAGGCTAATGCAAGGACAAGAATCGTCTGTCACCCAAATGAGCCGGCCGGCTGATCCCAAACCATATAATCAATAGAGTATATGGAATTGAGGGAATTTCTTACCAAATGATGTCCTGGGAGAAGGTTCTTCAAACCCGTGTCCTTGGGGTTGTCACAGTGTGCTCAGTGGTCTGAGAGGAAAAATGATTCTACGGATTGAAATATTTTTTCCAGGTCACTTCTTAGGAAGAGGTCATGGAGAAACAATGTCTGCTTTATGAAGCCTCTAGGAAAATTGTAGAACATCTCCTTCACAGTATTCTAGATGCACTTTGCTAATGATTTCCAAATGAAAGGACGATTTAAATACCTTATAGGGAAGAAAGCAGGTGGAAAATGGAAAAGCCTCTTGCTGGTCAGTGGTTAGAAAACCACAGCCATGTCGAGCCTTCCATCAAGTCGTCACTGCGGAAAACACTGATTTCCCATTTACCTTTGGAGGCAGGTCTGTTGGAGGTCCTAGCTGGGCTTCTTTGCAATTTGACTGAGAGATGCCAGAATCATCTGAGAATTACCAGGTGACTGGTTGGGTAAATCAGGGCTGCATCAAGCTGGGGCGAAGACGAGGGTGGAGGAAAGCAAGTCCACATGGGCTGAAACCACCTGATTCTGGTGGGTTGTCTGCCCCTATCTCCACTCCACAAGAACCACTGCCCAGCTATGCTAAATGCACAGGAGTGTGATAAACCTAGTAAGTCAACAACGACAAAAAAGAGACCTCCTGCCCAGAAATGCAGGAGGAACTCAACGCTAATATTTTGGAGCTCGAGAATCGAATCAGAAGTCAGGACTCCTGCTCTGTAGCTGTTACTAACCAGCAGCATGAACCTGCAAAGCCCATTCTGTGCAGAGATGACATCATCCTGCCCTCCTACTGTGGACAGGAACCGAGATCCCAAGAGGATGGACGCCAAGGTCAGGCAGCCAGTCAGCAGCACAGCCAGGGCCGAGCTCCGTTCGTGCTGAGATGATTACCGCCGTACAGACTTTCATCAAAGACACCACCATGAGCAAGGACGGCACCCTATAATCCGCTAGGATTATCTCGACTATTACCAGGAATGATAGCTGTGCTAGTCCCCAATTGCTTTTGCAAATGTTGTACGGATAAATATGAGGATACCAGGAGCCTTGACAATAGGGATCTTCAATAAGCACTTGACCAGGCCCTACGTCAAGAAAGGCAGCTTTAAAATAATTGTAAGGAAATGACACTAGTATTTTGTAATTTCTAAGGGTCAAAACAAAACATAATTATACATGGTCCCATGTCCCTGGAAACAAAAATGTTAGTGTTAGAAGTTCCTTGGGGCATTTTTCTGAGACTACTTTTATTAAATATTTATACTCACATAAAATATTTTTTTTTAATCTCAAAAATTTTAGGTCTTAAGGATTGTCAAGAAATGAAATGGTATTCATCTGGAAAATATGCTGGCAGATTTCAAGGGCCTGGAATGAATGGGTAGGCAAGAAACAAACTTGACTGTGATGAAGTGTAAATTAATAGATTTAATGGATGGACCTAGAGATTGTCATACTGAGTGAAGTAAGTCAGACAGAGAAAGACAAGTATTATATGACATCGCTTATATGTGGAATCTAAAGAAATGGTACCGATGAACCTATTTACAAAACAGAAGTTGAGTCACAGACATAGAAAACAAACTTGTGGTTACCAGGGGGGAAAGGGAGTGAGAGGGCTAAATTGGGAGGTTGGGATTGACATATACACACTACCATATGTAAAATAGATAACTAATAAGGACCTACTGTATAGCACAGGGAACTCTACTCAATGCTCTGTAATGACCTATATGGGAATAGAATCTAAAAAAAGGTGGATACATGTATACATATAACTGACTCACTTTGCTGAACAGCAGAAAGTAACACAACATTGTAAATCACCTAAACTCCAATAAAAAATTAACTATAAAATAAAATGTACATTATTCGATTTAGGTGAGTGCAACCTAATATATGTGAACTGTTTCCCCAGATCTCACCAGCCTTGGGGGTAAGAATGCAATTATGTGAGTGGTGATAAACAGACACAACAGATAACTGCTTCTTGCTGACTTTGCCCCAGGATCCCTACCACAGCCCTCCCCGCCCAGGTATTTCAGGGCAACCTAAGGATCATTAACCCCTGCCAGGCTCTCACTGAAGGGGAAGATGAGTGAAGATCCCAGGATTTGATGATTTAACAAAGTGGAGAGCCTTTCTAGAAAGTGTCTTGCCAGCCAGAGGAAATGCTCTGTAATTACAGACTAATTGAAATGCTGTGGTGTGGTCCTTAAGTCCCACATATAAATGAATATGGGGGGTGTTTGGTGGATGAGGTGTAAAGAAGTGAAATTGTGGGCAGTCGCGGGAGTAAGTGATGGTGGTTAGAATCTATCTGGTAGTTGGAAGCTCTGGTCCTGGGATAGACCATCTCGTGCCCACTGGGACAACTTCTAGGGTGTAGGTGGCTACAGTAGAATGGCCAAAGCTTGAGAGTTTGAGACAGATCAGAATTACTGAGTGATGCTCACGCAATGATTCAACCTTCTCTGAACTTTGATTTCATCCTTTGAGAGACAGACTCTCTTCCTGCTTAAAATGCATTGGGTGGGTGTCCTTGTGTATCTTTATTAACCTGTGCACACTTCAGTTTATCTAGTGTGGAGGTATAATGTTTACCTTCTAGAACGGTGAGGATCAAGTTAGTCGATTGATGTAAAATGCTTAGAACTGTGCCTGCGTCCCATAGTAAGTGCTCAGAAAGGCCTGGCTCTTGTTTTGCTGAGGAAACACCTGAGTGCAGTGATGGTTGCCCCTTTGGTGCCCTGGCCAGTCCAGTTTCTAACATTGTTTCCTACACATCAGGAAGAGTACACAATTCCAGGTTTCTCTTTGAGGACATGGAGATGTAGAGACGGGGGCCCCTGCTGGCTGAGCAGAGGAACAGGGACCTCCGAGGAAGGGCCAACCTGAACCACCCGGGCCTCAGCTCTGGAGTCCACTGTCCATCTGGTCATCTCAGGCTTGGCTGGAGCCACCAGCCATTTTTCCAGGGCCTGGGGCACAGCAGTGCTAGAGGTTGCCCGAGTTGATGCTGATAAAAACTTGCCAAGCCATGGTATGATGTTTATCTGCCAAGTTGGCCTCTAAAAAAGGCATTATCTAAGGGAAGGAATTGTTTAGAGCCTCACACTGAACTCCAGGCTCCTCTGGCCTGCGAGGCTAGCGCCGCTGCTTGTGACCAAATGACAGCTATTTTCATACTTGAATTAAAAACAAGACCAGCCATTTGCTCGGCAGAGGGTCTTTACTGGACCATGTCCACGCCTGGGAGGCCACTTTGCTAGATTCCTGGTTGCAGCGAGTACTTTGCTGGGAGGAGAGGCAGGGCTGGGATCACCCAGCCGCCTCCTGCCTCCCCCTCCTCAGTTCTCCAGGGACAGAGCCGCTGGCAGGGAGAGGAGAGGTCCTGTGCTCAGAAACGGAGTTGACTGGGGATGAAGACTGTTCATGTGAGAAGGGAGAAGCTCGTGAAGACAGAGGCCATGAGGGCTTCTGCCCCCACCCCTGCGTCCCAGCTCTTCTGATTCTTGCAGCTGAGCTCTCCTCTCTCCATCCTGGTTCTTTGGCCATGAGATGGTATAAGGGGACGTCCCTTCTAGTCTCTTCTCTGGTCCCCTTTTGGCTTCAGTCAGGGCCAGCGGGTAAACGCCCTGGAAGAAAAACCACCTGATGCTGATAAAGACTCTCATGTATTTCTCTCACTATTAAGCAAACTAAATGCCGTGGCTCCAGCCCTGGACCCTGAGTCCTGAGAGGACAGACTTTCCCTCAGAGGAGCCTCCCTTCAGCTCTGATGATGTGGACCAAGCCCAGGACAGAAGCATCTCCCGGATATGGCAGGTGTGGTCTTCGGGAAGCACAGGCGTCTTAAACAAGGAGACAGAGGCCACAGCCCACTTTCAGAGACATACACAAAAGCAGTCATGGGTTGTAGTTCAGGGCTGTCACCTGAGTCACAGGTAGCTAACAAGGGAGCTGGGACTCAGATTGCGACATGAGTCTTTCTGAGGACTGTTTTCACCTGTGCCCGCATAGGCTCAGGCGGAAAACAAAAGCCACTATCTGACATCCAGTCCACTTCAGCTCTCCAGGGATAGGAAAACACGGACAACGCCAGTTCCCTTCTGGAAATGCTTATATTTTGCATATTATTTGGAGACTTGACTTGATAAAATCCTGGAAAACTTTCCAGTGAAGCTTTTACAATCTATTATTATTGCAGTTATTACAGTTATTCAAGAGTCAGAGCACAGCCTGCTTCTGAGCTAAGCACTTCCCCTAGCTTAGTATTCTGCTGCAGTTGTACATTGCTTCCATTTTTATTTTCTGCAATTGATAATAGTCGCATTTGATTTTGAAACTGATTATCAGACTGGTCATTCTGAGCCCAATGACAAGGTAAATTATCTAGTGTGTGCCCACATACTAGGCTTACAATCAGGCTCTCACCTGAGCAATTATCTGGTTAAACTACTTTTCATGTGAGCATAACAATGAAAAAGCAATCTGTGCTAGAAACGGGCATATAGAAAGGGAGGGGGGAGAGAATAAAGGAAATAAAACAAAAATGGAAGTACTATAACTAAGCTACAGAAATTGCTTAAATTAGAAGCAGACTGTGTTGCAACTGGATGGAAGGAAGGAAGGGTGAAGGAAGGAAGGAAGGGAGGGAGGGAAGGAGGAAGGAGAAAGGAAGGAAGGAAGAAAGAAAGAAAAAGGATGGGAAAGATCAGTGACAACTCTGTTTCATCCTAGGCTGTATTTAAAAGAAACCAGAACTCTAAAACTTTCAAGTTAATGAGATATATGAGGTGGAAAAGAGCTTATACTAGCTACTCAAAAGCACCCCAAGCTCCTTGCTGTTGAGGATGATCCAGGACTGGGGTATAGGATCTACAAAATGAGCCTAGAGCGTTTTCATGGGCTACAAGATAAAGAAGGACTCCAAAAACAATGGGAACAGTTAAAATGACACAGGAGCTAGCTTGAAGGGACACCCATTGGATGATCTGGGACAATTTGAACATCAAAATAACAAAGGGTACTTAACAAATTATAACAGAAATAATAGATTATAATCCACTGAGTAAAATAAAGTCAGTGAGTCTCTATGGAATTTAATAGATTAGTGAATAAGTTAATGCATGAATGAGTGGGGACAATCTCTCCCACAGTATAATTCTAACCAGTAATGTAGAATAAAAGAAAAACATACACTCCAATGTTCATAGCAGCACTATTTACAATAGCCAAGGTATGGAAGCAACCCACGTGTCCATCAACAGACAGACTGATAAAGAAGTGATATGTGTGTGTGTGTGTGTGTGTGTGTGTGTATAAAATGGAATATCACTCAGCCAGCCATAAGTAGGAATGAAATTCTGCCATTTTCAGCAATGTGGATGGACCTAGAGAATACTTCATTTAGTGAAATGTCGGACAAAGACAATACTACATAATATCACTTATTTGTGGAATCTAAAAGAAAAAATACAACAAACAAATATATATTCAAAACAGACTCACAGAAATAGAAAACGAACTAGTGGTTACCAGTGAGGAGAGGGAAGTGGGAGGTGCAAGATAGGGATAGGGGATTAAGAGGTACAAACTACTATGTATAAAATAAATAAGCAACAAGAATATATTGTACAGGACAGGGAAGTATAGCCATTATTTTGTAATAACTTTTAATGGAGTATAATCTATAAGAATACTGAATCATATACTGTATACCTGAATCTAATATAATATTGTAAATCAACTATATTTCAATAAAAAAGTTAAAAATAAATATAGCCAGGAGAAAGTCAAAACAAAAAGGAAATTGGAATATCAGCATTTTGCAACCATCCTAGCAATAATTGATGCAGGAAATGATCAACAGTAGGTACTAAAAGTAGCAGATGAATGTTTGATGAAGAATAGGCTATGTACGTAGTTTTAAAGCATCTTGCCACAAATCACTTATGAATTACAAAGAAAAGAGAATAGTAACCTGGCATAATAGAAACCTGCCAGACAACACCTTAACCAAGTAACCAAATAGTGAAAGTTAACCAGGAGTGAGCCAAACCTGTATCTCACATAACTTCATGCTGAGATGCCCTGAACAGGGTACAGGACCACTTCTGTGTATTCCTGCACCAAATGCATCACCTGATTATAAAATGAGAACACATCCAGATGTCTAAATTGGGCACCATTCTACAAGTTAACTGGCCTGCATCTTAAAAAATCATTAAGGATTGGAAGAAAGAAAGCTGGAGGAAAGGTTCCATACTATAGCAGACTGAAGGCACTTGACAAGTAAATGTGATGAATGCTTTTGGATTGGCTCCTGAGAACCAGGAGGATAGAAAGCTGTAAGGATATTATTGAAAAAACTGATTAAATTTGCATGTACATTATAAATTAGATAGCACTATGTTAATGCTAAAATTTTGATTTTGAAAGTTGTACTGTGGTTAAGTAAAAAACATTCTCATTTAAAAAAAAAAGAACATCCTCTCTTTTAGGAAATAAACACTGAAGTATTTTAGGGGTAAATGGGCACAGTAGCTCACATTTATTCTCAAATATTAATAAAAAATATAAGAAAGTAAGTATGTGAGCACAAATAGTAAAGAAAATTTGGCAAAATGTTAACAACTGGTGAATCTGGGTAAATGCATATGGGAGATTTTGTAATTTTTTCTCTAAATTCAAAATTATATAAAAATATACTTAGAAATATTGGAATACTATGACAATTCAGCTGAATGTGGAGTCCTTTAGTTTTCAGCCACCATAAAGGGCTGTTTTCATCACTGAATTTTTGTGGGAAGTGGAATATTTCTCAAAGTGTGGCAAAGAAGTGAGTTTCTTAGGCCTCATAGATGCATGTGGACATTTACAAAACTCTGCTCACTTTTTACCGCCTTAGACCCCCGATGGCTCTGTTCTCTTCTCAGGACGGCTGCAGAGTAGCAACTCCAGACATTGAAAGTCTATCCCAGGGGAGGTCACCCTCTGAGGCCCCTTCAGTTGCTTCGTTATCTATTACTATTGGCTGGATCTGCAGAGGGCTCAGAGCAAACCCCGGGAGGCACTGCTGCCAGCCAGGCAGGGTGCACCTGCCCACCCAGCCCTGTGACCTGACGGGCAGTGAGCTTTCATGATCTTAGACCGAGACAGTCATTCCGCTCATGACCAGGGTCAGGACAGCATGTGACCTGGCTGGGAGGCCTCAGAGCTGTGCTGTAGACTGAATAGCTGCAAACAAGCAGGTGACAGGTATAGGGGCACAGGTCAGGGTGGGCTTCCAGTATCTTCTTTGACTGCCCCCACCCAATGACATATAAATAATCTGTAACCAGAGATTAACTGGGACCCTCCATAATTCAGCCTTTGAAGAAAATCAAGTAAAAGGCACAGGGACTGACAGTAAAAAAATAGAACTGAAAGCAATTTCAAGTTTTATTCAGTTCCAAGAAATCATGAAAGAAAAGAGAGCATATTTTTTAATGTGCCACAGAGCACCTGAATATTCTTCACCCCTAGCCACCTCTCTCTCTAGCACTCCCTCTCTATTCTTTGAGGCTCTTGGCCCCACCTCCTTGTTCATTCATCCCGCAAGTATTTATTTAGCTCCTACTTCATGTCAAGTATGATTCTTTGCCCTGGAGATACAGCGGTGAAAGAAATAGAAGCAATTTTCTGTCCTTGTGGATTTTATATCTTGTAAAAAGACAGGTGTTATGTAGAGGGTGGCAGAGAGCAGGCAGACCATGTATTACTGAGAAGGAAATGAGGAACTGTTTTAAGTGTTGAGGTGATATGGCTCACACCTTTAAAAGATCACACTGGTCTTGAGTTAAGAATAGACTTGCACCAGAGTGATCTTTTAAACATGTGAGCCAGATCACGTCAACTCTAGACTTGGAGAGAATTCCCTTGCAGTCCAGTGGTTAGGACTCGGCACTTTCACTGCCAAGGGCTTGGGTTCAATCCCTGGTTGGGGAACTAAGATCAATAAGCCTCTCGTCGTGGCAAAAAAAAAAAAAAAAAGAATAGGAGGCAAAACAAGAAGAGAGCTGGGAGACGATGTTTTGGTCCAAGACAGTAGCAGTGGAGGTAATGAGTGTGGAGTCTGGATAAATCTTGAAGGTAGAGCTGGCAGGAATTGCTATGGATAGGGAATGAGATGTGAAAAAAGAAAGTCATCAGAACCCCAAGAGTTCAGTCAGAGCAACTGGGAGGATCCTATTTCCACTGAATGAGGTTGGGGAGGTGATGGTAGGAGCTGGGGCGCGGGTGGGCAGGAGTCCCGCTGGGGTGCCTTTGACTCATGCAAGTCCAGTGAGCAGTTCACGCTGGAGCTGCCATTGTGTGCACAGCCGGTGTGAGCCTGTCCCGTGAGTTCTGTGAACTGCAGGGTGTGAAGCACGTGGAAATTCTTCAACATCTGCCAGGATCACAAATTACTATTCTTTTTATCTGATGAAAGCAGAGGGGAGCTTGTGTAGACAGCAGGGTATATCATGGTCTCTTCCCAAGCATGGGTCCAAATTCCCACAAACATCACAACTTGGTCTAAAATGCTCATACTGTTTTTTAAAAAAATAGGTATTTTAGAAAGTGGTAATATATTTAGTTTTATGCTGATGAGGAAAGAATCCAATCTGTATCTGAAGCTCAGAGGTCAGAGCAATAAACTGGATAATAATGTTCACACTGCAGGGGAAAGGGTCACAGATACTTCTTATCTGAGGTGAGGCAACTGAGAAATACCCTAAAGTTTATTTAGGATTGGTTTACTCTTTGTCCTTAGTCATTAGTGAAATCACCTTACCCTTTAAGAGAACAAGGGATCAGTGAGCTGTTGTCAATATTTGGCTTGAGCCTCAGTTAAGGTTTCCTGTTTCTTCTTCAGCTACGTTTCTATCCCATTGTGAAAAGAGCCATGAACCGTGAGTCAGAAAATCCAGGTTTATGTCCTGGCTCTGAAGGACCTCTGAGCTTCACTTTCTTGGGGAGGATAAAATCTAATGTGCCTACCCCCGAGTGGTTTTGAAAGAATTAAATAAGGATGCACATAGAATGAAAATAGTTCTATTATTTTTCTCTCCTTCTTCCTTGGTCCTCCCTCTCCTGCTCAAGTTTCAAAATCCTCAGGTCTAAAATGATGCTCTAGGCAAATAAAAGAGTGTGATATATTAATCGATTTAAGTGATTCTTTTAATGACTTTCATTTTCTGAAAAATCTCCATTCCACTTAAAGGGTAATTCCAAGAAAAAAAGATGGCAAAACAGATCCAAAATAAGGCAAATGAAAGAGCTATAAAAATTTTATACCCATCCAGTTTAGCTCTGGGCAGACAGAGTAAATGGGCTTCTTTTCTGTGTGGTGACTGGGAGCAGACTCAGCGCTGTCATTGGGCTTTAAATGAGGTTTACAAATGCATTTGGTGTGTTTTTCAATTTAGCCAGGAGATCTAGAGGATGAAACAGGCATATATATTCTGTAATTGCAGATAAGCCACCAGTGGGAATTGTAAATCCCAGGATCTGCCTGGGTCTGGCATGGAGGAAGGAAGACATATGTCACAGCATCTTTCTTCAGGGGCTGCTGGCTGAGGCAGGCACAGTGAAGTCCCCCAAAGGGCAGGTGGATGACAGTTCTCTATTCCTCGAGCCTTGAATAATTAAGGAGTTCCTTAGTGTCCTGTAACTTGCTTGCCCTTGGATCTCCTAGACACTCGCCCTTCTCCCGAGATGCTGGTGATGGGGTAATATACTGTGTAGAAGAGCAGGAGGTGATGCTGAACTAGTCAGCAGGAGAGGAAAATGCACCTTTTATCCCCGCTAGCTAGGACGCACTACACCTGGGGACCTTGATCTATCAAAAAAAAGAAAATAAGGCAAATACCCCTCATCTCAGGTCTGCTCTTGGGACACCTTTTATTCTAAGAAAAAATCCAATTCTCCTTTTTCCTCTAAGAAAATAAGATACTATTTGACAGCTAAATGACAGCTCTTTTGGCCCACATCGAGAAAATTGTTTGAAGATTTTCTGATTTAGGAAAAAGCAAGACTGATTCTGTTATATTCTTTTTTGTATTTTTAATTATTTTCTCTTGATTTTACTCATTTTGAGTTCATTTCTTATGTGTTACATACTCAACATCATAGTAACTGATTTTTAAGATCAAGATTCATTTTTGTATATTTACATTCCACTTGCTTTTCTAAGGGATATGAAACACTTTGTTTTAGGAATATTTCCCCCTTTTTTGGCCAGAAGTCCATGAACTAGAATGTCGAAAGGTCTGATACTTATTCAATTTTTTAAAAAAGTACAAAATATAATTGTAAAAAATACTGGAATGAAACCATACTCCTAGGATTAAGGTAAAGAATAAATAGCTTTGTCACCAAGCTGACTGTCACCATATCAAAACTAGGGTAGTAAAAGTTCATAAATGCGTTATTTGAATATTACCTGCAAGCTTGGCAATATATTTCCTAAGAACCAGCATGAAGGTGGATGTGCAGGACAATTTCCCCCACCCAGTGTCTGTAGATCTATAACAACATCTTAAGAAAAAAAATAATATCCTTCACTACTGCCCTTGAGTGACAAAGCTGATGAAAAACAAAGTCATAGATAACTCTGGCTGACAACATAAGCATCCTCTCCCCTTCTTGCAGGTTATTAACAGGTGTCAATCACAGGTGGGAATCTAATCAAATATCAGTGTATTTTCGTAAGAAATGATAGACCCAATATCACCTATGAAGGATCAGCTCTTCCCTCTCCCCCCAAAACAAGCATGAAAACAAAAGCAAAAACCCTTTCCTGGCACTAACTGGGTTTTACGGGAGCCCTGTCAGCATAGGAAAGGAAAGTCCCCTAAGTTCATTGTTTGCCCAGGCAGGCGGTGCCCCCTGAGTTTAAAGGGAGCTCCAGATGGGCAGAGATGATGAGAGAACCATCCGAGTAAAGCCCTTCCCTCCTGGGTGTGAAATGGTGCGTCTGCTGTGTCTTGGGGCTGTTGAAACCAAGAGGGCTAATGAGAGGGCTGGCATCTGAGAAAGCTCTGCCCCAACTAACACAGGGACACAACGCCAAGTGACCTCTGGGAGGGTGGGGACATGGGGAGTACGATCTTGGAAAGCCTTGCTGCCCAGCCACGAGCAAAGAAAGGGAACAAGATTTATTCAGGGACGGTGAGCTTTCATATAAATCACAGTGAAGGGGCGCATTGGAGCTAGAATAGACAGAGGAACCAGCCTCTGTGCCAGTGGGTAAGTGGTTTGTTTTTCACTATCATATTGTAAATGGCACAACAGTATTCTGCTGAGGTTAGAGCATATTTGTGTATTTTTTTCACTCACATAGACTTAAATATATTACCCCAAACAATGTTTAGCATTCTCTTTTCTATGGAAAGCAGACTGACTTAGGGAGGAAAATAATATCCCTAACCTTTGACCCAGAAAACAAGTCACATTGGTGGGCCCATGATGTAGCTCCTATTTTGGGGTTGTCCTAAACACTTTTTGCATTACTGCATTATCTCAGTTTTTCCTGACAATAAACACGTGGGTAGGTATTATTGTTATGATTCCCACCTCAGAGATGAGAAAACTGAGGGCTTGAGAGGGTACATAACTACGTAATAGCATGAAGTTGATGAGTGGCAGCCTCCAAGAGTCTGTCCTAGCAGGACTGGAGAGTGCAAGGTCTATACCACTGCACCAGATTTCCCCCAGTTGGTTTCTGCATTCCACCCTGCCTCTGCCCCTCTTACTTAGCCTTACTGGCAATACCCCAGTTCACAAAGGGAAATGATGTAACACAGCTTGTTCCCCACCTAAGTCAGAGCTGGGAGAGGGGCATCAGGGAAGGAAAAAGAATCCTATAGATTATCAGAGCCAGAAGCCACTACATTTGAAGTCAAAGATCACCATCACATCCAACAGACCAAGAAGAATCTGAGCCCAAGGATGGAGAAGACATAGGTTATCCCAGGCCATGTGAAGAACTTGCAGCTGAGCTGGAGTAGAAGCCAGACATCCTGACTTCAAGTCAAGGCCCTTCTCAGAACACTGTGCTTCTTCCTAATATGGCGACCCAGTTTATGGTCTCAGGATTAATGTAGCATCACCCACAAGGGCCTGTCGCCTCTGCTACACACTCAGAGCCTGAGTGACCTGAGAGTGCGCAGAACTCATGCTGTGGCAATGCCAGGCAGAGGCAAAACCTAGTGAGTGGGGGCCACATCTTTTCAGTGCCTGGTGAATAGAAGGTTTCCTTGGCATCCCATAAGCTTAGTCACATAATGCTCACTGTTGAGGACACCCATTATCCTAAGTTCCCTGCTCTGTGGAGGATATTTATGCCAGAACCCAACTTGCAAAATTTGCCTTTTTTATCCCATCCTTGCCTATTGGCTTTATGTTGCCTTAATGGACCAGAACAGTGTTTTCCAACTTTAGCACCATTGGCTTTTGGACAGAATAATTCTTCTCAGGTGTGGGCTGCCCTGTGCCTTGTAGAGTGTTATGACCTCCCTGGCCTCTGCTCATCAGTAGCAAGCCCTGCCCAGTCCTGATGGTTCTGAGTTGTCTCTAGACATTGCCAAATGTTCCACAGAGGGCAGATTGCTCTTGGTTGAGGACCACCGGGCTAGAGGCTTCCTGAGGTTAAGTACCATGCATCCCATTTGTTCTCTGTTCCTGTCTCACTTCCTTCAGTTGTAAAGTAGAAGGACTGGGTGACATAAACTCTGACTTGCCTTCCCACTCTCCCTTGGGAGAGTCCCTCTGATGACACATCTCCCTTTCTTGGTCTGATCTTCTAGTGCTCCCCAGTGCTTCTTGCCAGGGCAAACTCAGAGGAGAGTCCTAGGATATTCCAAGGAGGTCCATTTACTGGGTGTACTAACACAAAGCCCTCTTTTGCAGCTAAGAGGGTAGGAGATAAGGAGTTGACCGGAGCACAAGAAGGGAAATTTTATGAGCTAAAGGAACCAGTGAATGCAGACAAAAGACAGGAAGAATGATCCGAAATTCAGAGGAAGGAACAGATGAGTCACAGGCTTGTGGAAAGAGTCAGCTTGGGCGTGAGTCTTCACGAGGCCTCAGGGGTTGTGAAGGGTCTACAGCAGCACAACCACAAGACTTCCTACATGCAGACACACGTGCAGGAAGGACTCGGTAGAAGCTTTTCCCCGCCTGGTGTTTAACAGGATGTGTTTCCTTGTGTATTTAACACACATTTTCATTCACTATAGCTTGCAAAGTGCTGGCTTTGATAACATGGGAGATATGAAGATTAATGAAATACCGTCTTTGTCTCATAGGGTCTTCAAATCTAGTGAAGGTGATACATTTGTATTCAATCCATAGAAGAGTGTAAGTGGAGGTCTGAGGAAGGGCTGGCAGGTGCTTAGTGTAGATTCATTATGGGGAGCCAGTCATACATGTAAAGCCAGAACACCAATGTTTCAATTTTGCCCTGCTGGAAGGCTCTAGTACAGAATATTCTGACCCAGGCTTGGGACAGGAGACTGCAGGAGTCTTTCCTCCTTGAGGTGTGATAGATCTTTGACTGCAATTTTAGTAGGAAGGATTGAATTTTCATTATGGATTCTTAGACCAAAAGTCTGACAATAGCCCATCAAATAAATGTGCAGCCAAGTGTCTGTGTACTGTTAATCTTACAACTTAGTGATATATGACCACCTAGAAGAATTAATGACCTTCTCAGGACTAAGTCTGGAAAGAGAGGTGCATATTAATTCACAGCAAATCTGCCTCTTGGCCCAACCTGAAAATATACCTCGACACTGATCAACAAATATATGCCAGCATTTTCTCTGAAATTCAAAGGCAAAAAAAAAAAAAAAAAGAAAAGAAAAAAGAAAAGAAAGAAAAAAAAGTATTTTTCGGGGCTTATTTCTCTGTTAATATATTTCTGTCTTGATCTGAAGTGAACCCTCTCCTGCCATAAACAAGAAAAATTTGGCTGCTGTGCTTTTGTGCATCCTGCACCTCTTCCTTGAACAATCTTGATGAGCATGTGGGGTTGTCTGCTGCATACCAATAGCCACTCCAAGCCTGAAAAGGAGGTAGTCAAGCCAGCCCACACCATCTGTGGTCTCAGCTAGATTTGTGGCATGTCTCCCTGAGCTGAAGCAAGCCTCCCTCTGTCTCGAGTACATTGAGAATCAGAAATAAAAAATAAATTAAGACAAGTAGGCAAACATTAAAATGAGTTGTTACAGAACATTTGTGTAGATTCCAGTCTTCAATGTCAAGAGAGCATCGTTCTGCTATAATGGCATCTTTTCCTGAAAGCACTCCCTTGAAGTTAGTCATAAATAAGCAACCAGTGAAAGAAATGATAACATGAAAATGGAAACTGAGTCACTGGGAATCTTTATTATCATTTAAACAAAGCATCTGTGACTTTGAAGAGCGAAGGGTGAGCAACGACAATGAAGAAAAGGAGTTCCCGCCATTGTGTTGCTGTCTTGTCTACATCAACAGAAAGCCTAGCTCTAGTTGGCTGACAGCTTGTCTGGATAAATAGGTTAGGGCCAGAAATGTTCATTTGTGATGAGAAGTTTCTTACAGCCTGAATCAGGAGTTCCAGAAACACTGACAAGGACAGCAATGGTTGTATAATTCAATGAGGGAATTTTGTCTGTTTGAAGAGCCTTATCTCAGCTTTTGTACAGGCAATTTTGAAGGGCTCCCTCCCTCCCCTTTATCAGAGAGCAACAGCTCTAAATGCAGATAGATACCCTCTAATAAAAATGCAAGCAGAAGTCTTCAATCCTTGTAAGTTCTGGTTAATAATTTACTTGTATGTACCTTGGCATTTCTATCCAAATTTAGAGCCATTTTTGTACCACCGACATCCCAAAAGTGGTCACAGTTCTACCATGGGGTAGGTGTCCATCACAACCCACCTCTCCAGTGGAGAAAAGAGGGATGCCCGAGGCTACAGGGAGTTCTAAGTCTTGATCCAAGCATGACTCACCTGGAGACATTTCGCCTGCTTCCCCCTCATTTGTAAACGGGATGCCTAAGACTGGAATATATCACAAGGATTTTATTACCTACTAGTTAAAGATAACTGTTCTTGGGAGAGTTTTCTCTTCAGGGCAACGGATAACGAGCCCGTGTCTTTCTCTAGTGCAGAGGGTGGTCTGTCGGCTCTTGCCTGTTGAGTGAGCTCAGGCCAAGGGAGGTCTGGAGGCAAGAGTGGGGAACAGAGGCTGATCTGCAAAGCATTGAGTGCTTCTGAAGTAGTGTCATGCATTTGTATTTATGTTTATGGAGGGCATATTTACTTTTTATTTTTGTCTCCTCCTCCCCCATCCCAAGCAGCTGACTTTGACATGTGCTCCATTGTCTGGTCCTGGGTATGTCATTTGTGCTTGCATTTGCTTTGCAGTTTGCTATTTGAAGTATCATTAGTTGCTTCCTCATCCTGGCTTTGCCATCATCCCATTTGCCATCTGGATAGAGCACATTGCTATAAGCGCTGTAGCCCCATATACACAATTATGTAGTTCCTTACACTGCTGGGGGGTTCGTTATTTCTTTAGAAAACAAGGATGTGATGTGCATAAAAGCTTTCGCTTTGATTTTACCATCTAAGGCATTTGATGAATTCTTTGAGACTATTTCTAGTTGCCATCATCATTTCTTGCGGAAAGTCTGTTATGTATCTCCGTGGCGCTCTACAGGCTGTGACAGAATTTTCTAAATGGGTGCAATGCTGGCCTTCTAGAAACCTGCAGTCCCAAATGGATGGTCTGAGCACATGCTGGTAATGATACCCAATTGCATAAAACATCTTTTTCTCCAGTGAGTTTTTGTCTGAAGTAAATTGGTAAAATTATTGTTAAATTGGTGTAAGAGAATATAGGCACTGTTTAGCAATTGGAGCAAATGTTAGAATGGGGAAATAAGGAATTTAAGACATTAAAATAGTTCAGATTGGCCAGACCCACGTGGATCTAGAAAAAATATTATGCTATTTGAAAATAGTGTCATGGAACATGTTGATTTTTCTACAAAACTGTCCCTTTTCTATTTATGACCCAATAATTCCAGTTGCCCTGGCTAAAAATCTCCAAATCCTCTTTGAGTCTTGCTTCTTTTTCTTCTACTAAATCATATCTCTCATCAAGTCTCAATATTTCCATTCACAGTATGTCTTAACATTCATATTCTTTTCATCTCTATTTTGGACCTGTTTCTGAATTTGGGCAGCTGTCTTTTAAGAGACCTCCTTACCTTTGGTTTCTGCTCATTTCAATCCATCTACCCACTGACACTAAAGAATGGCTCTGACATGCAAATGTCATCAATGATTATATGTATCCCCATCCTTTCTTCACTTCTTGGACCTGAAACTCCCTTTTTTTAACATTCAGTGATATAAATCATATTTACACCTCATGACCTCTTCGATCAAGCCCTCAGCAACTACACTTGGTCTGAATAAAACTTCTCTGCCTTGATTTGAGCTTCTAGTCAGCACCACAGTTACATAATTAATTGCTTTCTTGATTAGTTCAGATATGCATTTCCCCCTATATTTTAGCTCCAGGTCTTATGTTTCATTTTTAGTTACCATCTCACCAAGCATAGAGTTGATTGAACACACATAGTAGGTGGGCCACAAATCTTTGATTGTTTTTCCAGGCATATCTCTAAACAGTAAATTCTGAGGATACACAGAAAATTCTTAATGTGCCCAACAATCTACTATATATCTATAGCATACAATTTGTTAAAAATTGTGTTGGCCTATTAATATTTTGCTTTACATGACATCTTTGGTTAGCTGGCATTAATGGCTGAGTTCTGACTGAGAGTGACCTTTATAGGAAAATTATGCTCACAGTTCCTGATTTTGATTTGGAACTTTAATATTTTTCTCTGTACCTTGGTTGTGAACCATGATCCATTTAATTAAAATCCACTTTTAGATACAAAAGAAATCAACAATCTGAAGAAGAGTGAAACGTCACATTCTTCAGCTCTCTCCCTTGAGTGCTCTGAATGTCTTCCTGAAGCATTTGCTGAAGGCATTTATAGGGCCTTTTCACCAGAAATAAAACCTAACACCAGCTGAGTCAGACTGGAGATTAGTTCAAATCTTGGACTTGTTTTATTTTCAGTGTCTCTCCATCTTAGCAGCACTATGAGAGCATGTTTGAAGTACCATGTGCATCTAGGATGTATACTTTCCAAAGCAAAGAGAGACAGAATATCGAACC
This sequence comes from Mesoplodon densirostris, assembly GCF_025265405.1. Taxonomy (NCBI): domain Eukaryota; kingdom Metazoa; phylum Chordata; class Mammalia; order Artiodactyla; family Ziphiidae; genus Mesoplodon; species Mesoplodon densirostris. The sequence goes on along the minus strand of NC_082667.1, from coordinate 124,087,294 downwards.
ACCACCAAATGGACAAATGCCCAAGAAATTGGAAAGTATTGCTAAAGAACTTGTTTTATGAAAATGTCCTTCTTTTGCCAGGATCCTCTGAGGTTAGGGTAAGTTTACTGTAAGTCACTAAACATTTGGATGCATTGGAGAACTAGACTCTCTCAGGCAGCCCCAGCCCTCCGTCTAATGAAGGGAAAGGGGAGAAATTTATGATGACTCTTCAGTACCGTGGACAGCTCCTGCTGCCTGCCTGCCTGCCTGCCATGGAAAAGCTTCATCAACAGATCGCTTATTTCCCTCCTTTCTCCCTGAACAGCATTCTGCCTTCTGGCAAGAAGCAGTGTGTGGCATCCATCCCGAGGTCTCACCTGTGGACACGTGAAGCTGTCTAACGGCTTCCTGCTTTTTGCCCCACTGGGCTGCAACTGAGCAAGGCGGCAGAGCTGCCCAAGTTGCTAATTGTCTCAGCCTGTAACTGTTGAATGATGAAAAAGATTAAAAGGGAAGGAAAACAGCTATTATATCTCTTTCTTGAAAAAACTTCCACTGCGAAAGGCTCATTAACATCATTAGTGTTCCATTAACCTCTAGCCAGACAAATAGGCTGGAGGTAATTTCATAGCATGGGGAGAGAGAAAGAAAAAAAAAGGAATTTAAAAATTATCCAGGTGTAGGGGACATTTTCCAGCTACCTCGATTGAACAGTTGGACAGCCAGCAACTTTACTTACTTTAATGCCAGCCTGGTGTTGGAGTCTAGCCAGAACCCTGGCTGCTAGGAAGGGTTGTAGGTAATAGCAAGTGGGGAGATTCATTGATTGGGACAAAATGAAATTCATTTTAACACGACACATGAAATCTTTCAAAGGAACACTGTGTGATACAATACAAGCTTAAAAAATGTCTACCACAAAATTATGTTCCATTGTATGAACAAAGGGCATTTTCACCTTATAATTTTTCCCTGTCACATTTTGTTTTATTCTAATCCACCCCTCCCTACCTGGCTCTCCTCCTTTGATCCCCACTTTCACAAAGTTGGCTGCAAATCTAGAAGTTGAATGCAAAGTATTAAGGTGATTAGCCTTTAGGTTTCCTGATAAGAGAGGGCAGTTTTTAGATGGAGACATCCTAGATTTTTTTCTTGACTCAATCTCCAAATACAAGGTGAATTTTGGTGACTTGGTTTTTCCTTCAATAAAAAGAAGATGCTTTCAGTTTCCTCAGGAACTCTGTGTGATACACAATAGACGTGCAAAGTTTGATCAAGTAGAATAAGTAGTAAAACTGTAGTTTCATGATTATCTAATATAAGCCTAAACAAATATCAATACATAAGAAAATGACTCTTCATTTTAACTTACATATTCTCAAAATAGGAATCCCCAGACCACTATCGGAATAAAGCAGTGCTGCGGTTTTTAATTAATTTTAGACAGAGCAAGAATTTGCATGATGTCCTTGTTTTTTTATCCAAGTATGAGAAGTTTATGGCAGTGATTAAGGCACCTTCACGGGGACAGTGCCCCCAGTGGCCACTGATCATTCTCTCTTCTACCCCCCAGAGAGCGGATGCTGGCTCTTTGTTGAGAACTTGACAAATGGCACCTGGGGCTCTACCCTGGCTCCACAGCCCATGGGTCATACACTTATCTCACTTAGAGAGATTTCAGAGTTTCCACCTGTACAGACACTTAGCCTCAGATAGTAGAAATCAAAATCGGCTTAATCATAGAGCACATCCTTCTCTACATAGTGCATATTTGAGTCTTTCTCACTCTCTGAACAATTCTCTTAGCTTTGATGGAGTGTTTTAGCCTTTTTGGTTATAATTCAAGGCCACTGTGTTATTAGTTACAAAGTAAACGCCAGATACATTTTATCCCTGTCCTTGGATCTGGGAAGTAAACTTTGAACTTTTCTCTGCCTTAGGAGACTTAGGGCAAGGTCAGATGCATAAATAGATGAACTTTTCTGAATTCTCCTTTGATGCTATTAAGCCCTTCATTTTACCACACAAGTGTTCACTCATTTGCTCCCTCCCTAAAAAATGCCTACTCGTTACTAGATATTTTGCAAGACACTAACGATAGAAACATCATGAGCCCCCCACTGAGTCCTCCCCATAACCCAATTCTGAGACAGTCTCACCCCTTCCCTCTGCCTTCTTTGGTCCCTGGGTCTTTCTTCTGCCCTTTCCCCCCCGGCGAGAAATAGATGTGAAGTTTCAAGTACGATTTACATTAAAAAATCCTCTTAGCCTCAGCAAATTGGGTGAAAAGGGCTGTTTTATGGGAATGTGTGGCTAGGAAACATCTTACTGACTAGAGGAAGAAATGTATACCACTCATTATATATTGATTCAGTGAGATGCTGTCTGGCCCCAGTGGAACAGCAGCTGGATGAGCAGGGTGCCAGCTGGAACCTTGACACAGTATCACATGTAGATCGCCAGTATCTATGACACTGTTGATTTTCCCTTGGGAATATAATGCATTGTATGAGCTTTGTACTACATACTAACAACCAGATAAAGAAATATTTGCACAAACCTGGTAGTATTTGAATGCCTAGCATCACTAAGGTAAAATATTCATGTTACATCCCAATATTCTCTTTATATTTATGTTTTCATGAAATCTCCTTCCCAAGCTCAAACATCTGCTAGATACTTACTTCAAGACCCTGCTGTTGCTAACTCATTTCCAGCATCTCAAGAGAACTTTAAGGCAGGTGTTTGAGTGTGTAAGCATATAGTTCATTCCAGACATCGATTCCCTAATATGTTGTCATTTGGTACCATCTTGCTCTCTCTTGAGATTTGAACAAACAAGGAATCATCCTTAGATCTTGTGATTTGAGCATTCATCCAGACCCTTGCATCATGATAAAAAGAGCAGAACATCATTAGTAACAAGATAAACAACTCCAAAAATGCTTCTGAGAAACTTGCATTTGTAGAAGAATCAACAATGCTGTGTGTCATCTGCTGTAGGTCATGGAGATGGAGGCATTGCAAGGGCCAGCAAACGAGGGTGATTTGCAGACTGGAAAAGTTGTCTTGAGCTTTTTGGGGGAATTATCACCTGTTGTAGACCTGAAACTAATATCTGAACATTTGCCCCTAGTTTTGTGGATTTTTATTCTGGAGTTTACAGCCTCCTAAACCTTGGGTTAGCACATTTGGCCTATAAGCGAACTGACTTCAGCCAAGTGCAATTATTGTTGCCTGGGTGCTTGGTGTTCGGTGTTCTCCTGTGACTAGCCTCCTTGATGGAAACAAGTACCACTTCTCCATTTAAAGAAACTTTGGTCTGAAAGCCTCAAAGGTAAAGTAATTAACAACAATTCTCACATCACCAAGTCCAAGAAGGTAATTATAGCAGCACCTGTATTTTTTCCAAAACAGTTTATCCCAGATCCAGATAAGTAGAATGATGTTATTCTAAAAGAAATGAATCTAATATGTAGACACACTAGGGCTCCTGACTTTTATCACTCAGATCACACCAGCAGAAATGAAGACCATCTGGCAGCCACCAGACTTATTCCTCCGCCCATATATTTTTTAAAATTAATTAATTAATTAATTAATTAATTAATTAATTTTTGGCTGCGTTGGGTCTTTGTGGCTACACGCGGGCTTTCTCTAGTTGTGGTGAGCAGGGTCTACTCTTCACTGTGGTGCGCGGGCTTCTCATTGCAGTGGCTTCTCTTGTTGCAGAGCATGGGCTCTAGAGCACAGGCTCAGTAGTTGTGGCACACAGGCTTAGTTGCTCTGCGGCATGTGAAATCTTCCCAGACCAGGGCTCAAACCTGTGTCCCCTGCATTGGCAGGCAGATTCTAAACCACTGTGCCACCAGGGAAGCCCTCCACCCATATTCTTGACTTTGACTTAATTTTATATTTCCTGTATGAGAAAAATTAAGATGTGTCTATCCTGTTTTTTGAAGTGAATTGAATTTACTGAAGCTAATGCTGAGATGGCATTTGCCTTGAGTCTTTCTTCTACACCACATTCAAGAATTCTAATGGCTGTTGTTAAGAAAGTTAAGTGCAGATTCCTAACTTTGGCCTAAAAGACCCTACTCGACATCAGTTTACCACTTTCTCTGGAAATAATCCCTCTGCTCCAGTAAATCTGTATGTTTTAAAACTATATTAAATGCATGCATATTACTCACTGGCTTTTGAGATATATAGATAGATGGAATTGGATTTGAATTCAGGCCCCATCATTTTCTGAGAATAATAGTAATCTCATAGATCACTGTGAGGATTAAATAAGATCCTAATCATAAATTATCTAAGATTCTACTGGATACATAACAGGTAATAAATGAGTTATTAGTTACTATGCATGCGTCAAAGAATTTTGGTTGCAAGTTATGGAATCCAATTCAAACTAGCTTAGAAAAATAGTGGGGGGCTTCCCTGGTGGCGCAGTGGTTGACAGTCTGCCAGCCAATGCAGGGGACACAGGTTTGTACCCCAGTCCAGGAAGATCCCACATGCCGCAGAGCAGCTGGTCCTGTGGGCCATGGCCGCTGAGCCTGCACATCTGGAGCCTGTGCTCCACAACAGGAGAGGCCACAACAGTGAGAGGCCCACGTACTGCAAAAAAAAAAAAAAAGTGGGATTTATTAGAAGGATATCTCTTATACCCAAACTATAAGATGGGAAAGTATGCATCTAGATCTCAGAGATAACTGGCATTAGGAACTTAAGTGCTGTCACTAGAACACATAGAACTCTCTCTCTCTCTTTCCTTCTCCCTCTCCCTGATTTTTGCTTGCTCTCTTGCTCTCTCACCTTCTCTTTCCTTTATTACTTCCGGTGTGTTGGATTTCTTTTTAATCTTGTGTTGTAGACTAACCTCCTCCATGTGGGAAGAACACAATAGTTGATGGCTCTTGAGCTTTATTTCATAATTGACTTACATTCTCTGTGAATCTCAGTGGTAAAATTTCAGGGAAGGTTTCCGTTTTGTCCACTTGTATTAGATACCCACCCCTGTACCAATTAACCATGGCCAGGTGGCAGAGTCATGGAGTATACACATGGGCAGTAAGACACAACTATGTATTGAGAGTCCATCCCACAGAGAAAAGGATTGTCTTTGGATGGGACATGCCAAGGATTATCCATTATAATGATTTTAGAACCTGAGCATGTAAAAATAGCAAAGTTAAATCCCTGCCCTCAAATTACTTAAAGTTATGTGTTGAGGGTTGTGTTTGAGAAAGGTAAAAAGTTGAAAGTATAGACAAAGGAACTCCTCACTCTGTGGGGTCGGAGAAGGCGGGGGGTCATGACTCATATGGGATGTGAGCAGAATGCTGAAAGATACAGTGCATGTATGCATGTGCGTGTGCGAGCACACACAGCTCTGCAGGAGGGAGGTATCGGGGATGGTGATATTCCAGGCAGAAAGAGCTTCATTTGGAAAAGTACAGAAACATAGGAAAGCCTGCGAAACTCCTGGGCAGTTTATATGGCTATTTATAAGATCTCTTAGGCCCTATGGACGTGGAAGAATCTCAGCCTGAAAAGCACAGGAGGATGCACACCTTGAAATGCCTTCTATGAGATGTGATGGGTCTAGATGCTGGATGACAGATGCTGGGATCCATTCAAGGATCTCAATTGGGAGAACGACACAATCAGATGTACTTTTTAGAAAGATCATTTTGAAAGTGTGGAGAATAGGTCAGAGGGGAGCAGGCGGAGAGACCTAGCGTCATCTTATTAACTCAGGTGGAATAAAATGAGAATCTGAACTATGAAAAGTGATTCCAGAGGCAGTAATGAAGCAGAAACGATAAGGCTTGTTGATAAGACTTCAGGGGACAGACAGAAGCTAAGTGTGACTCAAGCGTGGGCTGCATGGAATAGGAAATGAGAAGAAGAGCCAGATTTAGGAGAGAAGGCTGTGGAGCTCATATTTGGATGTGTTGACTTTGGGATGTTTGTGGAACATGGCTTCAGCCCACCCACACCTCTCTTTGCTCCCCTACTGTAGATGACGCTTCTTGCATTAGTTCTTTAGACTTGCCGTGAAGCCGTGCACAGACACTGCTTCCTCTGACTGCAGAGCTCTTTCCCCTGTTTCTCACCAGGTCAAGGGCAACTCATCCATCCCTGAATTGCAATTTGATAATTTGCAATTTCCTCCAGAAATTCTTTCTTGTTTCTCCTTTTATCCTATGGTGTTCTGCCCACAGGTACCTCTTCCTGACAAGAGTATCACAGTTATGATGTATAGATATTGTTAAAGAGAAAAACTCACCAGATGCTTGTTAAAAACAGCAAGGAAAACTTGATTCAATATGATTGCAACAGGGGTCAAGACCATTGGAAGAGGAGAGAGACTGAACTCAGCTCTGAACACAGGCAGGGCCAGGTGGGGATTTGGAGCCAATGGGCAGGTCAGGGAGTGGATGGAAATGACCAAGAGGAAATTGGTTAGGTATCAAGGGTGGAAGAAGAGGAGCTTGATTAGATGTCGAAGTGGGGGACTCTTGACAAACTGGCTCAACAAGACCCTTTGCTAAAACTGGACGTAGCAGGTCAAGGGCAGAGGCCAAAAATGAGGCCTATGTGAGAAGAGGCTCAGAGGAGCCTAAGGAGGGGTTCTTGCCACTTTATATGGGTGATTTTTGATGATTATTACATCCCCTACTAGAATGTCAACTCCATAAGCGTAGAGACTCTGTCAGCAGTACGGTCTCAATAAACATGTTTTTTAAAACCATGGAACATGATATCAGATTTGGGGCCTTAATCAAAACTTTCTATCACAGTATCCTTCTTCAGTCCCCTTCCCCTGTGTCTCTGTCCAACCATGAGCCACTGGGCTTTTTTTAGGGGCTGCTTGAAGCCCCCTTCTCCACAAAGCCTCCGCTGATAGCTTTTGTTGAAACTGTATTCCATTTTTCCTGAGCTTCAGTAAGTATAAGTAGTTATTTTTACTTCATTTATCAGGCATCAAATCCTATTCTTCCTTATTTCTTAAGTAATTCAAATATGTGATTCCAAAACAACTGGGTTATGTGTCCTTAGAGAAAAGACTCTTGTGAGAAGCCTTGTGTTTTGCATTTAGGGCCGAGAATGTTGCTGTCACCTGGTAGTGATCAGTCAGTATCTTCAAACAAGTGTGTGAATTCATTAATTAATACAATTGATGCTTAGCCTTAAAGAAGTTTATAAGTGATAAAGAGTATAGGATAAATCCCCATTTTATTTACAAAAAATAATATAGCTTATCTCTCTAGGTAAGTAAAATTCCCTTCAAAGATATCATGTTGGGAGACAATACCACTGTTGTTAGAACATAGCCATTGCTCAGGATGTACTGAGAATCCCTTTTTAGATTGGAACGCCTGCCTGCTTGACCTATTCCCAGATGCTGTCTCTGTATCTGTACTTGTCACATAGCAGCAATGATCTCAACAGGCAATTGGTCCTACTCCCTTACTATTATCAGAAAAAAATGGCTCAAGATCACCTATTCATTTTATTTGGCACTTGTCCTTCAAAATTTAATTGGCTTAGGTCCAACTGTTCTATATAGTAGGTCACATCATTCCATTACATTATGATACATTTGGCAATCAGTGTATATCAGCAGGTTCACCCAGAAAACACATTACTTGATATTAGCTTTCGTATGGGAACTTTTAGAGATTTTTTTAATTGTTGTGATGGATGATTGATATCACTTGCTTTAAAATGTTTCTAGTATAAAACAATAGTAGTTCTGCTATACATATTCAAACATGGGGACTTGATCTTCTATCATCCCTGTTTTATAAGAGTTGGAGATTGTACCCTTCACTCAAATGATGGTCAAAGCATCTGGATCATTCCAGGGAGGTATATAGACTACCTGCATTCCAGGTGTTTGCCACAAACATATTCTGTCATTTTCTGTTGTTCCACTCATTAAAAACCAATTGTTTATCCCGGTTATGTAATTAACCCATTACTTGAATTAAACTAAGGCAACTGCACATTTTAGCTTGTTATCAAATTATCTGTATAGTAACCCCCTTTGGTATTATTACCTATTTCGTCGTAAGCCGTCAGCAAGAGAAACAGATGATAACAGTTGTTGTTTCTCATTGAAGGGTCGTCGAGGGAGTGTGCACTGTAACTCCCATCCACTCTGGGCACAGTTTTCAGGGAAATTTCATGTACTCTCCCACCTCAGGGACACAGCATTCTGTTCGTGGGCACCTGTAACCTGCCCATTGTGTGGAAGAGGAAATTATGGCTTGTAGAAGTTATGTCATTAGCTAAAGTAACCAAGTAAGAGGCAAAGGTGGGTCTCCAGCCCAGGTCTGTGCTCCTGAGAATTGATGGAAAAATATGGAGTTTTCTGATGGACTTCAGTATTGAGAAAAGCTGTGGTTCTCCTGGGAAATGGACTCACTTTTACCTTACCAGCTGCTTGCCTATAGGAAGTGAGAGCTCTCTTCTCTTAGGCTGACAGCACAGAGTCCAATTCTCTTCCCACTGTTCATGTTCACGTAAGACTTTACAACACATATCTTTGCACTTTCTCTGTAGTTGTCTTTTATTTCTCACTTTTATCTTCACATACATTTTCTCATATGTTTATTTTGTTATGCTGGATCATAGATACTTTTGCAAGCTGTCACAAACCCAATTTGATCATTTTGGTTTACACATTTTACTGACCCATGCCATTTCCTAAAATCTAGTAAGATAGGTGAGTTCCCATTTTACAAATGAAAATTCAGGCTCACAGAGTGAAATCTGCTTATGCAAGATTACCCAGCTAGTAAGTGTGGGAAAGAGCTTGTGACATCAGTCTGTCAAACCCAGTCCTACTTGTGCAGTATTCTAGCAGAAGGAGACATTTCCCAAACATTGTTCTCTGGTGCACTAGGGCCTGAGATGTAGTAATAGTTGCTCATAAAAGTAATTTAAAAAGGTCTGTAGTCAAATAGATTGGCCACATTGTGTATAGCATATCTGTCTTGGGGGTTGCAAGAAAATGAACATTTAAAACTCTCTATGAAGCCCTGCAGTAAATAAACCTATTAAACAAATTTATAAAACACCAGGTTAAACTGGTGTTCTATAAGTTTATTTGGCCCCGAACATTTTTTTCTTTTCATTTGAAACATGTATTAACATTTTCCTGGAGAGGCTATTTTAAAAAGCACGGCTTGGAAAATGTTGGTAAATGAAATAAAAATGTCAAAACAGAAATCCAAGCAACATCTAAATGCTAGCCCGAGCTCTCTGCTAACCAGTACATGACCTTCCTCCACTCACTTACCCTCTTTGGGTCGTAAGTTCATCCTGTGTTAATTTATGAGCCTGGACTAGATGCTCTGCATTGCTCTTCTCAGCACTAACGTTTTTGATGTCTGACTCTGAGTGCAATCTCATTTGAGGCAGGTTCAAGTGTATACTTAGGCTTGAGGGTTCATGTGGCATCCAGAAGTAAGCTCGAAAACAGCAAAGATTTAGCTCATCAAATATACTAAGGCAGTACTTCAACAGCAAAAGGCAACAAAAGAAAACGGTCGTAGACCAGTTACAGGGACAGTGAGGGGCGGGGCTGAAGGAACACGAGGGGCAGTGTAGAATCCTCCTTCTCCCAAAGGGAAAGGGAAGCACAGGTCCTTGGGCAGAATGTTCAGCTGCAAGAAGGAGATAGAGTAAAGAGGAAGATCTTGATCAGACACTAAATTGACTTTTTATTTCAGACTGGAAAAATGGAACTTGTCTGCATTTCTTTTCCTGTTTATAATACTCTCCAAATTGTAGGCAGCTCAGAGGGGGAAAAAAAGACAAGAAAAAGCTGATGTCCCTTGCAAAGTTGAAAAAGAAAAATCACATCACATTTTATGTTAGGCTTCTAAAATGGGGGAACAATAATTAGACCTCGAACTGAGAACAGTGTTTGACTGTAATATCTCTTTTCAAGTAGATTCTACTAATTCCAGATTGAGAAAATGAAAATGTGTTCACAGAAACCATCAGAGCAGGACAGATGGAATAAGGTATTTGAAAAAATCTTAAAGCTGCACTTGAATTATCACCTTTGGATCTGCATATTTGAAATATATTATTAAAAGCCTTTTTCTCACACGGTTTTACACCATCTTCTCAAGTGCACAGAGGAGCATCATTAACTGTCCTCTGTTTTCTGTGAGGACTGAATAAAGAGAAGAGAGATTTCAACAACAGCAGCAAGGATCTGAGTTAGATGTTAGATGAACCTACAGGTTAATTAGACAGTGCATCTAATGCAACCAGCTTCCAAGGATGCCTTGACTACTGCACATGTAACGTGTACCTGATTTCCTAGATCCAAACAGGACCCAATGAGTCTCTTTTTCCTTCTCCCTTCGCAACCTGGAATACCTATTTATGTCTTTGCCCAAATCCCAACAATTCTTTGAGGTGTCCATAGAGCTTTCTCTTTTTTTAAATATTTTTTTATACAGAGGGTTCTCTACTTTATGTAACTATTACATATGGCTCTTTCTTCTACTCATCAATAACATATGTTTTGGAACTTTATTGTGTATGTAAATGGAGTTAGGTAGGCTGGCATTCACTGAATTATTGGTTAATTGCTGGGTATGGTTTGTCTTGTCAAATGGATTGAGAGCTCTTCCAAACCTGCTTAACAAAGAGAGTGTCTGCTTTTGTGCTGGCTACTGAAGGGATCATACAGATAAAGGAAACCCCATTCCTGATTTCAAGGAGCTTATTATCAGTGGGGAATGGCACCCGTGCAGCTGGGGAGAACTCAGAGCAACCTGGAAAGTGGGCAGTAGAGAGAGAGGGGAAGATATTTTATGTGGGAGAAAACAAGGGAAAGCTTCGTGAAGGCAGATTAATAGTCCTACTATGCAGCACGATGCCTGGCACATAGTAGGTACTCATGAAATACATTTGGTTGCAGGAACAAATGAAGAGATGAATGTATTTTGACAGACAATGGCATAAGGGGAGTGGAATTTAAAAGCAGGGATGAATGTGAACATACAAAAACAAGGAATCCGTTTAATTGGCCTTTACCTGAAGGGAAGGTAAAGGAGATAAACTGGGAAACATGGGTAGAAACAAGCTATTTGAGTCCTTGATGACACAGTAGGTCGTTTAATCTTTATTCTTCAATAATGAAAGCACAGGTGGATTTTGAGCAGAGAAATGATATGATGGAGGTTTTTGATCTCAGCTTTTTTATACCACAGTTCTTCAGTAAATCTGTTTTTGCATGGTAGGAGCTCACTAGGGCCTGAATTGCTGTTTGACTTCTAACAAAAAATGGCAATGCTTTAAGTAGAAAATATAAGACCCATGTTTATAAAAAACACTGACAGAAGAGGTAATCTCACACTCACTGTGTGGAACTCTGAGGAAGCATGTGAGGCTCAGCAGGAGAGCTGGGATCAGGACCCGTGTCTCCTGCTTCCAGGCCAAGCATCAGCCCCCGACTGCCCTGACACCCCATTGTCCTTCTACAGTGATGTTCTACCCACCCCCAAGCGGGCTTCCCAGCAGAGCTTAATCTTCTGTTTCATCCTAAATGTGAACAGGGTGCTTCAAGTTTTCAAGCTCAGACATTCTCAAGCGATGCCTGGGTCAATATTTGCCTCCCAGGTATGAAGTTCTCTGTGTCTAAGCTGAGTCTCTCAGCTGAAGCTTAAGGCCAATTTATGGGAAACCAAAACATGAATTTGAAGATTGACCTTCATCAGATGTTAACTATGTGTCTTAAAACATTGATGGCTAAGAAGGATGAGACTTGAAGGTGTCTATTGAGTGCCTTGCGTGTGCTGGTCAGTGTGCCAGGCTCTGGAGTAGAACCATCCAGGTGTGAGTCCTGGTTCTGCCCCTTATTAGCTGTTTGGGCTAGACCAGCTATTCCCCTCAGTTAGCCACCTTCCTTGCCTATAAAGTGAGAACAATAAAATAATAATACATAATAAAATAATAAAACCTCCTCTCCAGGTTTCTTCTGCATTGGACGCAACACGGAATCTGGTCTTCCTGCCAGCTGAAAATAACCAAAGTAGATCTCTGTTCTCAAAGAATTTGCCATCTAGTTAGGGAGACAAGGCAGGAGCATGAAAAAGTTAATTAGTAACAAAGATTAAAATAACAGTTCTGGACAGCAATAGAAAAGATGTCACAGGGCTGTATAAGATTAATTGCCGAATGAATACTTTACACAATAGGAACTCAAAGAAAGGAGGAATCCTTTAAGATTGGGAAGTCTACCAAGTTCATCACCCCCTCCTTCCTCCCCGCATGTGGGGAACCCTGCCTGCACACTCAGCAGGCCCGCCTGGCCTCTCACAGCCCATGTGGACCACCAGCCTCCTCCTGGAACACCGGGCAGCGACCTAAGCTTCCCCTTTGTTGGTTCATGATCTTATCTCCCACAGTAACAAGAGCACGTTCAGGTTAATATCCTCCAGAATACCTAGAATCTAAGATATCTATTCCATTAATAGTGTGTTACCAGGTCGTTTTTGATTACAAGTGTCAAAGGAACAGCTAAACTCAATCCAGCTTTTTAAAATGTGAATTTATAAGCACAATAGCTGAAAATATCCAGGGGTGCAATTCCTGGCTGCAGGCACCACTAGCTCCATGGGGCCAAGTGGCCCCATCAGGACTCTGCCTTTCCCCACCCCTCTGACCTGCTCTTCTCATGGACAAGAGGGTGTGTTGGTCTCTGCATGAGGCAGAGTGGCCTCAGTTTCCCCAAGGGCGACAGCTGATGACCACCGGGAACCAGTACAGGCCATTTCCCCAGCCTCAGGACAGTCCCTTCCAGGATAGTGTGGCTGGGTGAGTGGAGCCATGTGAATGACTGTCCTTTCAGTATATGGGGAGGGGGTTCCCCAAAGGAAAAGATCCAGGGCTGACAAAATAGCAGTACAAGTCCAGGTCATGGTCAATTCTAAGCATCTTAATATTTTCTGTATCAACGGAGAGAGAAGAAAAGCTGCAAAGAAAGTTGTGCTTTAATGACTGTGCACACTGGGGTGTGCATGCATGTGTATGAGAATTTGGTATGTGTGCACATGTGTGTAGTGTGTGTATTGTGTGATGTGTGTCCATATGCATGACTGTGCACATATGAGTGAATGTGCGTGAGTGTGTGCAGCAGACGGGAGCGGGATGGGCCCCGGCGCTGGTGGGTAACTTCCCGCCTGAGGCACAGACTCCCCCCAGGCTTCAAAGTCCTAAAGGGAAGAGATGCCATCAACGCATGGAGGCGTTTTTCTATCATTTCTTCAATGCCTGCCATGTCGTAAAGGCATGCTGGACTTGAATTTCCCAGGTTAGGAGCAGTCTGGGTGGCTGGACAGGTTAGAGCAGACCCAGCTGTATGAAGGAGGGGTGCGGGCATGGAAGCCCCCAGCCTAACTGGCATTCCCCCCTCGGATCTGCTTGATGACTGTCCAGGCAGGGCTGTCCTTAAACTCCTTGGCCACGGTTGTGTTGTGCTCTGGCCAGATTCTCATTTATAAAAGGGAAGGCTGGTCCAGGATGAGCTCAAGGCCAATATGGAGACTTTCTGGGTCACTGGCCAGAAGAGGGTACCTGGGGACGCGCCCAGGCCGGGGGAGGATGGCAGACGTGTAGACAGGACAGCAGGGCCCTCAGCCACAGCCCATCATGGGCTGGCGGGAGGCTGTCACCCACGGAGGTCTCACAGGTGTAAGGCGGCCCTTCCCGCTCCCGCAGGCCTGGCTGGACACGCAGTAACTGAGGCTCTGGTGGAGGGACTGTGCTCTCTCCAGCTGCACAGTCAGAATAGGAGTAGGAGGGAGGGGTCCTCCAGGCCAGGGGACAGTCCGGCAGGAGGATGCAGGGCTGTGCAGGACTCAGCTTGCAGCGTCCCCAGGGCAAGAGCTGGAGCTGAGGAGGGGCCGGCAGTGCTGCATCACGGACCCTTCAGGGCCCGAGCTCCTTCTCTCGGAACCCGCAGACAACGGACTGGCTCCCGGCTGCCCCTGGGACTCTCCAGGTGTTCTGTCCTCCTGCCCTGGGAGAACTACTTGCGTTCCGTGGGTGGAGAGGTCCTGGGCACCACTGGCTGAGTGGAGGTGCAGGCATCCCTCTAGGGGCGGGAGCTGAGTGCTGGGCGCTGAGTGGAAGCCAGGCTGGCCACTCCCCCGGCCTGTCCCGGAAGCACTGTGCTAGGCCTTGGAATTCCAGGACCGACCAGACTTAAACCCTTGATCTCCACGTGCTCTCAGCAGGGCAACGAGCTCCAATAAGTAACTGGGCACAGCACATCAGAGCCAAGTGGAGGTCTCTGTGACACTCAGGATGAGGGGCCCGAACTTCTCCCTGGAGGCACTGGGGGTGGCACTCCAGTTGGGGTGGAGGACGGACATTAGGACATTCCAGCAGGGGGGAATGATGGCTACAAAGATACAGGGGCTGTGTGGGGGCCGGTGGGAGGTGGGCTCCACCGCTGAGAGGATGTGTGTGCAGTGGGGGTCTGGCCCCAGGTGTGTCGGAGGGTAGCCCGTGATGGCTGCCTCAAGATTCTGGCTTTGACCTCAGTTCTCTTCCTGGGAATGAGATTCTTGACTGGGTGCTCATCACATCGAGGTACCTTCAGGGCCTGTGGTCCCCACAGTCCACCTCCCCTTGGGGCTAAGAGGATGCTTAGGCAGGTCCCATAGCAGGAATGCACTGCATAACTTCTCACTCTACCTGGGAGATTCTGATAGAAGCTACCTTCTGTGACCTCAAGAGGAGAGGCAAGTCTCCCCAACCCGTGGACGTGGGATGCATGACTGTGCACAACACACTTCATTCCCTCCCTCCCTCCCTCAGCCAGCCTTCACCAAGCCCGTACTTCACAGCAGACACTCGGTTAGGGACTGAGAAAATGCAGAAAAGCAGACTCAGTTCCTCAGTCGTTGAATTTTCAATCTAGCGTAGAGTCATTCACTTAACTAAACAGAACGCAGCATCCAGAGAGATGTCTGTTAGGGGTCTACCCGGTGTGATGGAATCCCAGAGGAAAAAGGGGGATTAACTCTTCATAGAACGCCAGGGAGTTTTGGAGGAAGGCTTTCATGGAGGGAAAGTACTTTGGGTAGGCTTGCTCTTTCCAGGTGGAAGTTCTCTAAAGTATGATTTTTGCCATCTCTTCTCCTCCTGTGTATGGTTCCTCCTTCCCCACCAGTGAGCCCTGAAATCATGAACACGAATGAGAACACTGCAGGAGGGTCCTGCAAAGGACACCACATTGGACTTCAGTTTCTCCTAGTTGCTCTATCATGGGGTGGCTTAGACAATGGACCTTGATTTCTCACAGTTCTGGAGGCTGGGAAGTTCCGAGGTGGAGGCGCCGGTATGGTCAGGTTACGGGCGAGTTCTCTTCCTGGCTTGCAGATGGCCACCTTCTCACTGTATCCTCACATGGCAGAGTGAGCTGGAAAGATCGAACTCTCTGGTCTGTTCCTAGAAGGGCACTAATCCCATCATTGGGGCCGCACCCTCATGACCTCATCGAAACCTCATCCCCCCGCAAAGGCGCCACCTCCAAAGACCATCATATTAGGGGTTAGAACTTCAACATGAATCTGGAGGGACATGAACTGGTCCCTTCAGTGGTCCCTTCCAGTGCTAAAACTTCTGATTTATATTTCTCTGAATGTAATGTTGCAAACAGTTCCCACCAGAATCTGGGTAAGGCCTGGAGCTGTGTGCCTCTCTCTCCTTCTCACTTCCCCTTCACCTCTGTCTCCCCTGAACTCAGAGGTGAACAAGTCCTTTTGTGTTGACACCTCAGATTCTAGGGCAGAGTTTGACGTGCAGTAGAAGCCCCCAATGAGAAAGAAAGAAATGAACAAATAAGCAAGTGGGTACCTGCAAAGTGTTCAAGGGTTAGAAGCGTGACACACCAGCTCCTTCATGACAACATGGGCTTTGGTGCTAATGTTCTCTCCGTCTTCCAGGCATGCAGGGGCTCCTCAGTGGCCTGGGTGAAGACCCCAGCAAAGTGGGTTCAGTACTTTGCTGGTGTGTGGGCAGGGAGGCAACTGTTTCATGAAATACATGACTGGAACCCCAGGTCCTGTCAGACAAGCCCCTGGTCTCAGGCAGCCTTGCACCCAAAACATTCCACAGAGGAGGGTGAAGCCTGTTCTAAGAAAAGCAGTTTCCACAAGAAGAGGGAGGCTTTCAAGAGTCCCCCGTGCATGTGGACTCGTGGGCATCCTGCTTCATCTCCCCCCAGGCCCTGCCAACGATGTGTGCTGTGCGGTCTGCACACCAACTGCAGACACTCTGCTCAGGGCATTGTTAGAAGTGAAGGGTCTCAGACCCACTGAAGCAGAGCCTGCATTTGGACAAGCCCCCTGTGGGCGGGTGGTGGGCACCTTATCATGTGAGAGGCACTGCCCTGTGGCCACATTTTTGTAGATCCAAGGTCAGCTCTGCACATCTGGCTGTCTGCACATCTGGCTGTCTGTATGTCTGGCTGGGGTGCTGTAGTTCTGCCTACAGACTGGTCAGTGGGTCTTGGTGCGGGGAGCGGGTGAGTGGAGGCCCTGTTCATATCCCTGGGATGAGTTTTCCTTTCCCTTGCACCCTTGGTAAGATGCTCGTCCTCGTGTGGAATTAATTCTTTCAGATTGTATTGATAATGTTGAAGTTCAAAGGCTTTGCCTGTGAGCCGTTCATTTAGTGGGGAGAGCAGAGCCCGCTCTTCGTCCCCTTGGAGAGGTGGCCCGGCTGGCCCCCGACGTCTTCAAGTAGCGCCAGCAGTCCCCGCAGCAGGCTGGAGAGGGTCAGCGTGCCGATGGTGCCTGGGGCCTTGGCGAGCGATCTCGTAGATTCCAAACAGAGGATGGTGACCGCATTTAGGAGATCACACGATGGCCTGGTCCAGGAGATGAGATGTGAACCCAGACTTGCCCATCCGGGGCCTCCCTCAGTCCTTGTCATTCGAGGTCGCCTCCGCTGTGCTCTTCACACGGTCCCCACAGTGACTTTCCTGTCACCCCAGGGCAAGGTTGGAGTATTCCAGGTAGATATTTTCTTTCTCCCTATGTATAGAGGGAATTTAAAGGTATTTTAAAGATTCTTTTTAATGTGGTCCATTTTTTAAAGTCTTTATTGAATTTGTTACAGTATTGCTCCCGTTTTATGTTTAGGTTTTTTGGCCGCGAGGCAGGTGGGATCTTAGCTCCCCGACCGGGGATCAAACCCGCACCCCCCTGCATTGGAAGGCGAGGTCTTAACCACTGGACCGCCAGGGAAGTCCCTAAATGTATTTTAAAAGAAATCAGATTGGAGATCACAAATTGAATTCAAAAAAATGAAAAATTAATAGTTAGAAATGATCTTCAGTACCATCTATCCCAGCTACCTGTCAAAAAGGTGGGCTTCTCTAGAGCATCCCTGCATTGTGGATGTCTGGCCTCGAGCACTGCCGGAAAAGGGGACTCTTCTGTCGTGAGATAACCCTGTGATGAGCTCTGATGGGTCATTCCTTCCTTCTCTTGAGCAGAAACATGACTCCCTTTGGTTTTACTCTGGCACGAAGTGTGTATCAAAGAAAGGTATCTGCAGTGACGTAAAATACACTCGTCAACAGCAGGTGTCTTCACGGGGGAGGGCACAGTTCAGGAAAGCTGGGTGAGGCAGGGGCGGGGCTGTGCCTGGGCAGACAGAGCACTGGCCGGGGGGAGAGGATGAATCTCAGGGAGGACGGACAGGGGCCGTTTGAAGAACCCAGGGAGGCGGGTCCACCAGGTTAGAGGCTTTTCTCTCTGGACTTCTCTACAGCCTGCCATCCACAGCCCCAAAATGTGTGTGCTTCCTATTTCTCAAGCAGTGGAAGAAGAGCATAGAATGAAGGACGTGGGGTGTTGTGGTGGAGCTCAGGCTCCCTCCCATGAGAGATTCTGGTTTCACGCTTCCAGTTTGGAGGGCCCGCCAGGATTATTAAAATCCACGGGCAGGGAGCGCCCTCTGGTGTCTGAGCAGCGCCAGTGCGGTTCCGGGAGAGGAGGCGGCACCAAAGAAACCGCTCAGGGGACCAGGGCTCCTTAGCAGAGGCAGCTTCCAGGGCCGCCTACTTCCTTCTCCGGATGGAAGAGGATCTGGGGGCCTGGACAGGATAATGGACGGCCCTCAACTTCCAAATTCCACTGCCTGGTGCTTTCTGTTTTCCCGGCACAGGCCAGAGAGTGAATCTTATGCCCTCTTCACAGTGGGTTATCCTTGCTGGTTTGCACAGGACGCTCCATTCCTCCATCCGTGTCCTTTGATGTCACTCCCCACCCCGGTCACTGCACACGGGCCATGAGTCTTGTTACCACTCCGGTCACACGTCGGGTGGAAACTGTGTGCAGTCGTGGGCTGTTGTCACTTTAGGTCAGCGATGCTCTGACCCCTCCTTGTTTCTGTTCACCACCGGCCCCTGGTTCTGAGGTTGTGCGCCGAGTCTGTTGCTTTTCATCCCTGCAGTGTCTCCACCCGTGTGCCCACCACCTGTGGGCTCGCCATCACCCAGGTGACGTGCTGCTTGAACGTTTCCAGTCCCCTTCACTACAACAGCCCTGCAGGGGACATCCCTGCCAATGTCCCTTAAGGACTGGGGTCTGACATAGACCCAGAAGTGAAAATGCTGGATTGTAGGGCTATTAAATTTATTCCTTCCTGAACCTAAGTGCTACCCGATCCCTCACCAGACTTCCTGTGTGCCCTACAACCCTTGATATCTCCAGCTGTCCAATCTTTGCCGGTCAATTATGTGTAAAGTGACCTGATTCCACCTCCTCATCATTTTAATCTGCATTGATTTGATCACCTGTGAGATAGGGCTGTCTTTCGGTGGCTGATCGCCATTTGAGTGTGTAAAATAGCTAGCTAGTGGGAACCTGCTGTATAGCACAGGGAGCTCAGCTCAGTGCTCTGTGATGACCTAGGTGGGTGGGATGGGCGTGGTGGTGGGAGGGAGGTCCAAGAGGGAGGGGCTATATGTGTACATATAGTTGATTCACTTCATTGTACAACAGAAAACACAATGTTGTAAAGCAACTATTCTCCAAAAAAAAAAAATTGTCCATTCATATATTTTTGCCTATATTCCGTTAAAATTCTTTTCTTTTTTTCTTGATGATTTGAAAAATTTCTTTGCAGAAACAAAGTCATATTCCTTGGTGTTTTATACATTGCAAATATTTTCTCCCAATAAGTCAACTGTGTTTAAACCATATACCGTGTTTCCTTCATTGCACAGAAAGTCTTAATTCTGACATACTCAGAGTCATCACATTTTCCTTGTGCTTTTTGCCTTTGAAGTTATTTATAGAAGTTCAGGAAATTCTTCGCAGACCTAGTTCACAGAGTCTTGCTTTGACATTTCCCTCTATTGATTATATAATTTCACATTTTAGCTTTTAAATCATACAGAATCCAGCTTTGCAAATAACATGAGGTAGGGATCTTGCTTTATTTTATTTTTGATTTCAGACCTCTACTTCTCAATTACACAAGGTATCACACTAAGCCCCCAAGGAAACTTGGGGCAGATCGGCAAAGCTTGAACCTCATTCCTTGTGCTTAGCTTTTGGAGTCCTGGGAACTATCCCAGTGCCTTTTCCTCAGGAGGGACAGGGCACAGGATCTCTTCCAAACATTCCAGGGGATTCCCAGCCTTCCTGATTTCAGCACAGGTTAGGGTTTTTAAAAAGTTCACCGAGCTGTTTAAGAAGCGTGGAAGATGGCCTTGTTGGATTTCCTCAGTGTCACATTAGGGAACCCAGGACTCAGAAACTAGGTCCAGGTGTCCATAAACCAGTGATTCTGTCTGTTGTAGAATTCCTTCAGGGAAAAAGTCTCAACCACCTGCTGTAGCTAGGTTGATAGGAAAGAGCAAAGTAAGTCACACGTGCTAACTTCAGTCCAGCAGTGGCCATCACTGATTGATCACCAAGCTATGTCCCCACACTACATTTTACATGTTGTGCCACTAGTAATTGATCAGAGCTGGTGTAAGAATTGAAATCTGCTTTGTTCGGCCTTCACCTGCTTGAAGGAGAATCAGGGGAATTTTGTGCCAGAACCCCAATGGTTGAGTCAGGAGATAGGTTTTCATCAGCTCTAATCCACCCTGAGGGCTGCCTGTCAGGGCCACTTAGTTCCCCTAAGCTTCAGTATCTTCATGACAATGATGATGATGATGATGATGTGATGGTGGTGATGGTGGTTCTGATGGTGATGGTGAGGATGATGATGGTGGTGGTGAGGATGATGATGGTGATGATGATGGTGGTGGTGTTGATGATGGTGATGATGTGATGGTGGTGATGGTAGTTCTGATGGTGATGGTGAGGATGATGATGGTGATGATGTGATGGTGGTGGTGATGATGATGGTGGTGACGAAGCCAAGTTTCTGCAAAGACTGAGCCTGAGAAGAGGGTCCTTGGATCTCAGAGCCTTCTCCTTAATAAAGACATAGATGGGGACAAGGCTGTGTAGCAGGTGAATCCCTTTATTCTTCCTGTGCCTCTCTAAAGAAATGATGACATTTCCCCTGCTGGAGGGATTAAGAGGAAGGTGTGGAATGGTGCTGAATTGTGTGGGAGGTTCAAAGGCTGCATGGAAGGCCTCAGTTTGCTGTTATTTGCTTCTGCTCTGAGGCTGGACACTCCCGTTTGCACATACAGATCACTTTATTGCTGCCTCTCACACCTGAGGCCCATAAAGTAGGTCTGGCCAAGAAAAAATGCAACCTATCTGTCTGGGGACTCTCAGCACATAATCAGAATGAGGAGATTCTTTAGGGCAAGCCCAGGACACCGGGATACTCCCAGTTCCCTTGGGTCTGAGGCATTCTTTACCTTGGAGAGAGCTGGGCCCTTGCAAAGCATGGACACTTCTGGAACCAGAAAGGAACAACAGTGATCAAATCTGCCTCCAAATCCCAATCATCCTTTAGTTTTGGGGCTATTTCTTCAGTTATTTGAATTATAAAGTTATGCATGTTCATTGAAATATCTTGAAATATATAAAACACCTCTTGTCAAATCCATAGTTTCTGCCTCTCCCACCTACATTACAAATTTTTAGAATTTTAGAAATACACTGTGTATTCTTCCATAATTTATTTTGGAAGAGTACATGAATAAATGTATATAAAATCTGTGCAGATTTCTTTTTTTATAGACATGTTAATGGAACATATAACATTTTATACTTAATATTTTGTATATATCCCTTCAAGTCAATACATGCATATATTTGGTGAACAATTAGCTACTTCTAATTATACACTTACTTTTCCAAATAATTTGCCCCCCTTCCCCAATTCCAAAAATGTTTCTACCTGAATGATTCAGGTTTTTGAGGAAAAGGTCATTTCTGGGATGAATTGTTGTAACTCTCCACTTCCCTGTGCTATGTAGACCTCCAAGCTGTCATCTTCACTGGCTCACCCTTGTAAAACCATGTGTGAATGCAGGCTGCCATCACCATCATCACCGTCACCACCACTATCATCACCATCATCATCATCATCACCATCATCATCACCATCATAACCATCATCACCATCACCATCACCACCACTATCATCACCATCATCATCACCACCATCACCACCACCATCATCATCATCACCATCATCATCACCATCATCACCATCATAACCATCATCACCATCACCATCACCACCACTATCATCACCATCATCATCATCATCATCACCACCACCATCATCACCACCATCACCACCACCATCATCATCATCATCATCATCACCTGGCTTCTGTATGACCCAGTGATGAAAGGCTGGTGAGCATGTAGGAGATTGCCAAACCAGTCCTTACAATGTCACAGAAATATGGATCCTACAGTCACCTCTGATATCTGTCAGTGCCAACATTTTTCATCCTTGCAGCTACTTTAGGGGAGAGAGAGTGAGAGAGTCCACATTCTACTTTTCTGACAAAACGCAGCTGAGGCTGAAGGAAGTGGGGGGCACGTGAGTGGTTCACATCTGCTCCACTCACTGTCTTCCCTCTGCTCTGACTCCCCAGCCCTGAAGTGTAGACACCATTTCCTCACGAGCTGAGGATGCCTGAGAGAGAGTGTGATCATGGGTACCCAGGAATGGCCGGGTTTTGTGCGTGGTTGTTCACCTCTGTGACTTGCTGTGGACAGTTTTTGAAATGGGCTGAAAGATGGCTCTCTTTCCACCTATTTTTAAGCATTTTAAGTGCTCAGTAGCTTGCATTGCAAAGGGATTAGATAATGACGAATGACCATGGAGATGGCCAGATTCATTGCTACTTATATTTTTGCAAAAGTAAATAGGCAAATTAGATTAGCACCAGCAAGAGTGTCCTGCTCCTCAGCATCTGTGAGCCATCCGTCTTGTTAACTTCATCAGGGATCCTGGAGTTGAGGGTCCAGACTGGCTCTTGGGTATTATTTTCTTCCCCCAGGTCTCAGCTTCCTTCCTCCTGGGAGCTGGACTAAAGTTTCTCCAAAGTCTGATGGTGAAAGTCTATGTGTGCTGTCGTCAGCTTTCTTCTCCACCTAAAAGGGAACTGGCACACACAGGATATATTATAAAAAACCAACACCAGAAATATGATTAAGAGAATTAGTAGAACTCTGGGCCTCCTCGTGGACAGAGTAAAGAGAGGGGCCGCCATCATACCAGCACCAGAAGAACAAAACCTCTGACCTGGTTTTCTAGTTTAGTTCAAACAATATGCACGATTCCATCATATAACATCTGAGGCAAGACATCAGGGAAGCCAAATAGCTCTTTTACTTGGTGGTCTTAGAAAAATGACAGATTATCCTTTGAAATGAATTCTGGGTAGATGTTCCAAGTAGATTTGCATACTGAGAGAAAGAAACATGGATTGACTCGTTCTCTACAGCCCCAAGAGCCCTCTAAAGATTGGACAAGCTTTCTCGGCAAATAATGAATGAGATTCCCGTTACTGGAGTCATTCGTGTAGAGAATGGATGGCGTGGGATGGAGGGTAGATTCATATTTAAGGATATACGTTTTGAATAAGTCAAACGGGCTTTGAATTCTGGCTGTGCTGTATACCACCTGTGTGACCTTGGGCCACTATTCTAAGCCTGTTTCTTTATTTATAAAACAGATGTGGTAAGTCATTGCTCTTCTTTTAAGGGATTTGGTGACTTTTCAATGAGATAATGTATATAATTGTTTGGCTGTTTATACTTGGTTGGCAATAGCATTGCTGGCCAAGACCAGAAGGTAATTTAATTTTGTGGCAGTGCTGTGACTCCACACTCACTAGGTGTTGGTTGAGAACCTGCTCTGTGGCCAACACTGATACACCCACTGAGAACACACAGGTAACTGGAGTTGACGTCACCCTCACCTTCATGGCATCCAGATTCTGTGAGGGGTTAAGTGGCAGGAGAGGTAGTGACTTCACTTTAGGGTCAAACACCGAATGGAGCTGGAACTCCCCTCACTGCATTCTGCTCCCGTGAGTTCTTGGGTCTCCGCTGTTGGAACCTTGCTAGTTATACTCTACCCTGGCATTACTGTTGTTTGGTTCCCGAAGGACTTTGAAAAGGTACCGTATCTCACACCTGCTGTGTCCCCGCTCGCCTCCTTTCTGCCCAACTTTTATTCCAGCCAGTGCTGTGGTGAGGAGCTTCTCATAGATGAGAATGGGGAGCATCTCACCTCAGCTGCACCTGTCTTCCCTGCCCCGGGGCTTGGCAGGTGGCTGCAGGAACCTTCTAGGCGCTCAGGTATTAACCTGAGTGTAAGACAGTTGACAAGCCACGGTGCAACCGGCAGGTGGGGAAGTAGAGGCGGAGGATGTGTTCTTTCCTCTCCGGCCCTCAGGCAGGTGATGTGGATGTGTATTTACATGGCTCTTTAGAAGGGCTCTGCAGGGTTGAACTCACCTGGTCCTCGGCTTGGGTCTGGAGGCCCACTCAAGATCCCCCCCTCTCTACCGGCTCTTCCTCCTAGCATGGTTCACCCCTCCCAGGCTCCTGGGGTCACTTCCACAGATAACTGTCTTTGCACAAACCCTGCCTTGGGCTCTGCTCTCCTGGCTGAGACACCTAATCAGCAAGTCTGTATCACAAGACTCAGTCAGCGTCTCTACTAAATCTCTGTAACTAGCCCTCTGGTCCTGAGAACCCAGATACTTGTTGAGGGGTGGGTATGTCATTGGTTGTCCTACAGTGGAGATTTGTCATGTGACTTCAGTGCAGGCTTATCTGTCACCTCGTCAGACCAGGGCTGTGCTCAGAGTTATCTCTTGTCTACTACACAGGGAATATACTTTTCTGATGGGTCATAATATAGCAGTTCCAAAATACAGCTTATGCTTTGTACACTTATTTCATTTGTGATGATCAAGCAGTCCCTAGAATTAAGTAGGGTAAGTTTGAGGATGCGTTGTCCTTTGGGTGATACCCCATAGCTGTAACTCGTGATAAGCTTCTTGTGGTGTGATTAACCGTATCCACTTTTCTGTTTTCTCATTCTGAATGCTTTTACCCCTCCCTAAAGCCCACAGGTGATGATTATGCTGCCATTACCTTTGAATTATTTTGAATATTTCGTCTCCCATTTATGTCCTTCAGTATAAAGTTCTTTAATAGCATTTTGAATGATTATCATAGTAGGTTTTTCAAAATGAAGATATAATTCACATACCATAAAATGTATCACTTTGAAGTATGTAATTCCCTGGTTTCTAGCATATTCACAAGGTTGTGTGTCATCACTCTCAGTTAATTCTAAAACCGTTTTGTCACCATTGAAGAAGTCCATATCCTTAATAGTTATATTCCACCCTGCCCCCACCACACACATCAATAGTTTTTGTCTTCCTACTTCTTTACTGATTTTGCCTTTTCCAGTCTAAGTGCTGTGGATCAGCACATAAGGCTCTTCTAGGAATATAGAGAAGAGTGACACAGGGCTGTCCTGGTTACACCATTGTGAATTAACCACTTACCTACTCTATGACTTTGGACGAGCATTTTATCCTTTCTGAGCCTGTTTCCCATTTATGAAATGAGAGGATTGGTCTCTTTCAGGAAGATTTACTCTTGGATTTGCAGGATCTTAGGAATAGAAGGCTTTACAGGAGGCCCATGAATGCTAAGTCTTCAGAATTTTGAATGAATGTTGATTGGTGCCTTTTTCTGGAGAAGAGTCCAAAACATTTAGCAAGACTATAAAAGAGCCTGGCACCGTCCCCATCACTTAAAAAATGAGCAACTGACGAAAGTGACACCAGAGCACTGTTACAGCTCTAACGTCTCATTTTTGTCCACTTTTCCCATTTGAGGAAACAGCTTTGGGGCATGACTGGCCCACATCACAGGGCAGGGAACAGTGGCATGCAACAGACGTCTGATATCTGGGCCAGTGATGCGTCTTTAAGCCCCTGCTATGGCTTTGAAAGAATGTGTGTTTTGGAATCAGAAAGGTCTTCGAGTCTCATGTACACATCAAAATATGCAACTCATAACACTAATGGCTTGGGACAATAAGAGGATTTTCCAAAGGGGTCCCAGATACAGTAAACACTCAGTAAATCACATTTTTATCCTCACTCACTTGACCTGTGAGAAGGGATCATGGCTAAGTCTTTTACAAAATACACAGTACAAATATTTATATGTGTGTACATATATATATATATATATATATACATATATATATATATATACATATATATATATATATATATATATATATATATATATATATAGAGAGAGAGAGAGAGAGAGAGAGAGAGAGAGAGGGAGAGAGAGAGAGAGAGATCATTTTTTTCTGGCTGAGTGGAATTGCCCGCCTGTCTCAGCTCTACTTACCTCCGTCTCCTTGAAGCACAGCAGAACCTTTGGTTGTCCTGATCCATCTCACTGCTTGGACTGGGCAAACCCATGCCCTTCAGTGAGATCTGAGGGGCTGTGGGTGTGCTGCCTATCTTCATGCTTCACACACACCAACACGGTGTATTTTCTTTTTGCAGATGAAACGTATCTGGGGTATGTGTACAAACATACTCTGTCATTTGGCCCTTTGAGAAGGTGCACTGAGAACCCACGTTCTCTCTTCTGAGCTCCCTTTTCGGGTGAACTCCCATATGCATCTTGATGGGTGGTGTCAGCTACAGATTGGCACTTGCCATCTCCCTCTACAAGGATTAAATCATGTGCTGCTGCAGCTGCTGCCTTTCAACACCCCCTGAAAGGAGTTCAGAGTGGAGAGCAGGAATGAGGCACTCTGTGTTTGGTGGGTGGTAGCGGGGAGAACTGGCAGAACAGGCCGTCAGATGGTTCAGATATTTTCAGGAGCTGAATTTGTGAGCCCAATTCTTGTACCTCCTCATACTTAGAAAAGCACTAAAATCCTTCATGGTGACGTCTGTTCCTTGTGACGAGTAACCTTCATGAGACTAGCAGAAACCTTCTGCAAAAAATATGTGCTTGATTGCATGTACTCCCCCTTCACCAAAATCACATACATACTGACCTCCACCCCCCACTTCTTTGGAGCAGTTTCTCAGAGCTATCTGAGATGCTGTCTCCCAGGCTATAGTCCTCATTTTTCCCCAAATAAAACTTAACTCACAACTCTCACGCTGTGCTTTTTTTTTATATATATATATATAAATTATTTATTTTTGGCTTCATTGGGTCTTTGTTGCTATGCGCAGGCTTTTTCTAGTTGTGGCGAGTGGGGGCTACTCTTTGCTGCGGTGCAGAGGCTTCTCACTGCAGTGGCTTCTCTTGTTGTGGAGCATGGGCTCTAAGCACGTGGGCTCAGTAGTTGCGGCATGTGGGCTCAGTAGTTGTGGCTCGCAGGCTCTAGAGCGCAGTCTCAGTAGCTGTGGCGCATGGGCTTAGTTGCTCCACGCACGGCATGTGGGATCTTCTCGGACAAGGGATCGAACCCATGTCCCCTGCATTGGCAGGTGGATTCTTAACCACTGCACCACCAGGGAAGTCCCTGAGCATTTTTTTTAAGTCGACAGTGGGGAGGAGCTCAGTTTACCAGGGAAGGATGTGGTGCATCTCAGGAGGTTGGTGGCTGCCCCTAAGTTTGCAGAAACATCTCGAAGTTCAGGGTGTGACCTCACCTGCCCGCCTGGTCCTGACAGAGTCCAAAAAACCAACATCAGTCAACCCTCAGCCCACGCACCCTTAGCATCATCCCACACAGTTTTCAGCCTTGTGCTTTCAGCTACCTGCCCTGACCACCCAGACAGCAGGAGCCCAGGCAGTGGGAGATAATTATAATATTAGCTTAGACACAACATAATTATAAAGGAAACTGTTGATAAACAGCATAGATTTATGCATTCCCAAAATCAACTGACTCTTACTTGGGTTGTATCCTCTTTAGGGGTTAACCATACTGCTGTTCTGTCCCTAGGGTTTCACACCTGAGAGTGGAGATTGTGTAACCTTGTCCCTTTGTCCACACACAGGAGAAACCCCGGCTGGGCTTCTCCTCACCTACATCCCCAGGTGGAGACCTGCATCCACTTTCTCCCGAGGGGAGCTGGGTTGAGGTTGGGAAAACTTGAGCCTAAATGGACCCGTAGGGGAGAATTTAGCAACTAGCAAAAGCAAGGCCAGGGGTTCCAGGAGCTTTAGACAAACAGCGATGACAAGGAGCAGCAAAACACAGAAAATTGACATTGAAAGTTGCATGTTTGAAAGACACGACAGCCTTTGCTTGTTGTAGAGCTAATTATTATGCAAATTTATGCTAATAAACTCAGCCTCGAATGTTATTGAGAAGCTGCATTTTCCCCGTTAACATAGCCATAATGAGAGGTAAATTTGTAATGCAGATGCCCAAGGTAATATATCCTAAATCACTTTATGGTGTAAAGGATTCTCTCTCACCCCAGTCGACACAAACGTCAATTTAAATTAGTTTTTGCTTTGCATATTTATTGAAGCTTTATTTATTGTTAATATGTACTAAGGATACCAACTAAACAGACCCCACTACTTGTTAGAAGTGGAATTGAGCAGAGAGCTGGGATTGGCGTTTGCTCATCAGGAGAGGGTAGAATTTTCTCTTCTCCCAGCTAGAGCCGCCATCAGCTTGGATGATGCCAGCACCGCTCCTGGATCTCCCTTCCCCTCTGAGACTGCTGTCAAGTCAGGCTCTGCCGTGAGCGGGCTGTCCGATGACGGTATTTATTGTAGGGCATCTCTGGAGGTAACAGTCTTTGTCACCTCTACATCTGCATGTGTGGTACCACCCAGAGCTGCAGAAACTCGCTCCTGCCCACAGGGAAGGGCGTGGGGTTCAGGTGGCACCAGCTGTCGTGTTGGGAAGCTCACACACACCCTCACCCACATCTTCACGCCCTCCCCAGGCAAGCTCACACACGTGCGTGCACTCCGGCAGTTTTTCTTCTGATAGTCTTTAGTCTGACCGTCTTGTACACGTCCTCTCTTGGTGTTTACACTCAGCTCAAACACGCACTAATCTCCACTCGCCCTGCGCCTCAGCTATGGTCCTGCAGTACCCACGACTCTTTTAGGAACGGAAGGGGACAGCGTATGCTTGAAAAGTCTCCTGCAGGTAATTCCACCGCTGGGCGAGGGAACAATGGCTCTAAACCATGAGTGATCCTCTAGTTCTGGTTCTGTCACATTTTTAAAAATAAAGTGCCTACTGTGTGCCAGGATACAGTGTGAAGCATTTCACTTGCACTGTCCCTTACTTGGTAGTGACCGGTATGTTGGTATGACGATGCTATTGGGTTGGACAGAAAGTGATGTCACGGAAAAAACCAGAACGAACTTTTTGGCCAACCCAATATTTTGGCGACTAGGAGACTGAGGCTTTGTAGGCTTAAGTACCTGCCCACAGTGATTCCCTTACTACACACAGCAGAGAAAATTCAAATGTATGTTTATCAGGCTCCAAAGCTCATGGTCTTTTCATGGCACCATTCTGTTTCCTAGCTACTATCTCAGCAAATTTGAGTTTTTGTTTCCTCTGTAGCTTAAGAAGTTGGATTTGATGGTCTCAAAAGTTCTCTGAGGGCTTCCCTGGTGGCGCAATGGTTGAGAGTCTGCCTGCCAGTGTAGGGGACACGGGTTCGTGCCCCGGTCCGGGAAGATCCCACATGCCGCGGAGTGGCTAGGCCCATGAGCCATGGCTGCTGAGCCTGGGCGTCCAGAGCCTGTGCTCCGCAACGGGAGAGGCCACAGCAGTGAGAGGCCTGCGTACCGCAAAAAAAAAAAAAAAAAAAAAAAAAAAAAAAAAAAAAAAAAAAAAAAAAAAGTTCTCTGATCCCTCTAGCTCCAAATTATATGATTCTGTGGTGATGTAAGTGATTATCTCCTGATTGTGATTGTCCCCTTCCATCTTTTATCATGAACTAAGCTTAAGCTAGTGACTTGTGCAAAGATCCATGGCTGAGGCCGCCGACCTCTTCAGTCACTGTGTGTTGATTCGAGGGCCCCTGAACCTCAGTTGTTCTGTCTGACCCCAGCGTGGACAAATGGGCCTATAAAGAATCTGGGCTGACCGAACACAGGAAGATGCAGACCAGATGTGTTAATTCACGTATACATAGATTCAGGGCTTGCCAAGATGTCCACTTGTTACAAAATGTCAGGGACCTAAAATTTTCCTCATTAGCGTAACTCCTGTGAATCAAGTTATCCTGGCAGACCCTTCTGTGAACATGTAAATTCACAGGATGCAGGGCAGTATATCAGCTGTTTGTGCAGGTAATTCAGAGACGTGTATTTGGCAGAAACCAGAACCTAAATAGGGAAGCACCAAGAGAACAGAGCCATGAATTTTGATGAAGAAACAGGCTGAGAACTGGCTTTGTTTTTTACCATTTGGACATAGAACAAGATTGCTGCTGCTATACATTTCCCATATGGAAATAAAAACCCAACTAATAAGGATTTTTTGGTTCAGATCTATTAAGGGAAACAGTCATTTTGTGGCAATTTAAGGGAAAATTATCCAAGCAGATTTCAGGGGCTTCCTCACCTCCCTGCACCCAACCCGGCCCCAATTCTAAGTCCCCAGTAACCCAGAACGTCTCGATTCCACTTTAGAGGTTCAAACTTCGGCTTAAGGAACTAAACTAGGTTATAATGCTGAGTCTGGAACCAAAACACCATCTGTGCATATCCATCTCTGATACTTTAATATAAATAAGCTTATCAGATCAATTTTAGTTGTGACAGTATGCTGAGAAAAGGCTTTGAAAAGGTGTATCGTTTCATGTTTAGAAAGGAAATACATTTCTCTGTTAAAATTTTTAAAAATGTGAAAATAGTGAACAATATGAAGAAGGGAATAACAATTACGTATAACTCCACCCTCAAAGGTAACCATCCTTCAAACCTTGCTATGGCCCGTGGGACAGAGTGAATAGGATTTGGGCTGAATCAGGAACATTTTCCCGAAGCAGGATGGACAGCATGTCACTCTGGAAGTGGGTGGACCTGGATATGAGCCACACAGGGGTCAGGGGCGGCCGTGCTGACCCTGGGGGAAGAGGCCACAGACAGCAGGACAGAGCAGTGGCAGAGGCAGTGAGGGAGTGGTTCCAGATGGCACCTGTTCTCCACCTCGCCACCCTTCAAGCTGTGCTCAGGCACAGAAACGTGTTTGTACGACTGATGCAAATCCCTTCTCCTCTCTGCATCTTACTTTGCTCCTTGGTAAATAGGCAGACTAGTCCATCTCTTAAGCTTCCCTGCGGTCTGTGGTTTGTTCCACTTGAAAAAGGAATTGAAATTCTGCTGGCCCTGAGTTCTTTCAAGGGTTTGGTCAGAGTCAAGCGTGAGAGTGCCCAGATTCAAGAGTTCTTCATTCCAAACCCCAGGGAGTCCCCCAAATAGATGAGTATTTGTCGCTGTTGCAGAAACATGAGCGATGATTTACAAGAGGAAGAGCCTGGCATCTGCACCCAGACAGCCCTATTCAAGTTCAAGGTCACCCTTTCCTGCTGTAGATCTCTGAGCACACAGCAATGGCTTCAGTTCTGTGAGCCTCAGATTCCTGGTAAATAGCATCAATTATACATACTTCAAATTATTGTTATAGAAATGTGTAAGTACATCCACATAGCGTGTTCCATAGTCTCTAAAGCATTTTATGCCATAAGTGAGTAACAAGGTAAAGAATAAGAACTGATTTCTTAGAACCAAGTGTAATCGCTTCTTTTAGTAATTTTTTTTTTACTTTGTTTGGTGGTTTTACTTTTCAGATAACTTTCACCTGTATTATCTCCATACAGCTTTACAAGGATGGGGGTGGTACACAGAACCGGAGGTGGCAGGCTTATCTGATGGACGAAGGGGCCCGGGGTACCCCGACGGTTTGCACAGGGTTACCTAGTGCCTCCCTTCCATATGGTTCTGCCATCAGATCCCAGAACTGGATTTATCCTGTTGTGTTGTAAACACTGCAAAAGACTCAAAGCAGGCTCTGAGTTTGGTTCCTTGAACTAACGAGAACCTCAGTCAAGTCTCAGACTCTCTGGCCCGGGGGCCTCTTCTGTAAATGATGCAGTGGACCCAGAACTGGCATTTTTCAAAGGCTCTTTTCAGCGCTGTTATTTTGAGTGTTCCCAGAACATTTCTACATTTGGGAGGTGACTATTGTTGAGAGTCCCGGTGTGTTCACCGGCTGTAGGATAGGCTTCCTGCCCAGGAAGAAGGCCACCAGCATGTGTGGAGGTGGGGCGAGCAGGGCGCCCTCTCAGTCGCTCACTCCCCTGTACGCGGTCCCCTCCTTGGTGGGCACTGGTGTAGACAAAGCCGCGGGCACCACAGTCCCGAGAAGGCAGCTCTTCTTCCAGCCCCCAGGGGATGGGGCACAGGGACTTTCTGGCCCTTGTGCCCGGAGAGGATGGCTTTTCCTGCCAGGAGGTGAGGACTAAGTAAAGGAGCCTCCCCTCGGGCTGCACACGCAGCGTGGGGAGGATGCAGCCACAGGGAAGGGAGCACCCTGGACAGGAAAGGACGGCACCCGGGTGTGAGTGTCGGACACAGCCTGAGCCTTACCCCTCAGGGGAGAGTCAGGAAAGCTTGATCTGGGATTTGAGGGGTGAGAGTTCAGGTGGTTGGAGGGGAGAGAGCAGGGCTCTTGGTGAAACAGCACGGCTGTGAGCACCCATGGGAGGGGCTCAGCCGGACTGAGACCCTGGCATCCCAGCCTGGGTGACCACGCCGTGGCTGGACTTCAGCTCTGACGTCATCCATATGGGTCCTTGTGTCCACACAGAGGGGACCTCCAGGGAGAGGCTGGCAGGGGGCCTTTGTGATCTAGCTGCCTGTCTGGAGAGACGGCAGACGAGAGCCGCACTGTCAGGGACCCCAGGGCCCGTGGTGAGGTGCGTCCCACGTGCCTGGCTGTGGCCGCTGTGCTCAGAGGATGCATGACAGCATCCCTACATGGGAGGAACGATATGTGTATACACACCGCCTGTTTCCATCATCGCGCACACCCCGGGCCCTCGGAGCTGTGCGCAGGCCCCGGAGGTGGCCCATCTCGGGAAGAAGGCCTGGCCAGAGGGCAGGCCGGTGCCCCCGGGACACAGCACCTCCTCCACCTCCGTGGGCCCCTCTTTAATGCCGCTTCTCCCTCTGGCCGTGTTCACCTCGTGGGAGTCACGTACACTGTTTAGAAGTGCAGTTTCCCGATTTGTCCTGCATCCGTGTTCCCAGTTAAGCTGCCTGTCCTGGGGCGAGGCACAGGGACCACCTCCCTTCCCAGCAAGGACCCTGCTCCCCAGGGGGCCCCCACACCTCCTTAGCTCGTACATCCTGCCCTCTTCCACGTGGCGCCTCCTGGTGTGCCCATCACCTCTGACCCCTGGCCACTCCCCTCTCCCTCCCTGGTTTAATTTTCCTCCTTGTTCTTGTCACTCTTGGACATATGGCACATGTTAGGTAGGGGGCGTGGTATTCGTGTGCCTTGGGGATGGAATATAGGCTCCGTGGCAGAGACTTGTGTCTGTTTTGTTCAATGTTGTGTTTTCAGCTTCCGATAATGTCTTTGTAGTAGATAAATACACCCTTTCTTACACCCACTACATACCGCACATCGGGCCACGCGGTCACAAGGGCAGAGGAGCTCCCTGCCCTGCACGCTTGGGGTCTGGGGTCTGGGGTTTCCTCCATGTCCCAGTGCAGCCCTGAGTCCCACCCACCGGCTCTTAGGAAAGGACCAGCTTCAGTGCCAGGACACCCGCGAGCAGGGTTTCTGGAGGCTCATCATGGCTGGCAGTGCATTTCCCTCCACGACCCATCTAGAACCAGGGCATGGGTGGGGGGCACTAAAGAGAGGTGGTCTCTGATGGCCGCACAGGGACTCCCAGGAGAGAGACACGGGCCCTGCTTGGCCCAGAGTGCGGCTTCCTCTCCCTGTCGGGCCTGCACACAGGCCACGCCGTCCACTGTGATGCAGCCACAGGACACAGGGGACCTTGCCCTTCTGAGGGGCCAGCCTGCCGCCTGCTGTTCAGCTGATGGCACTGGCTTCTCCTCCCACAGAGGAAGGCCGTCTACACCTGGGCCTCAGCTGGGAGCCTGCGGGGTGACGTGCAGTGCTGACAACTGCCCACTGAGTGGAGACAGTGCTCCACGAGCGAGCTGAGACTGGATGCTAAGACAGCATCGCTCATTTGGCCTCCAGACTTCCTCACAGGAGTCCCCGCTTTCCCAGTCCCTGTCCCTGGTCCCCTCCACCCTCTCCGGGGCTGTCTGGCCCCTCCCCTGTCCTCGCCTTCCTTTGGATCAGAGCCACTTCTTTCCTTTGCCTCAGGCCCACTCCCTGCAATAGTCCCAGAGACCAGGGGCTTCGGGAAACAGGTTTTTGTTTTTCTTTTGTTTTAAGATTCGAAAGCAGTATTTCCCAGCCCGTCTACAACTGACACATCAAGCGATCAAATCCTGTTCACGGTTACCAGTTTGACAAAAACATCCAGGAAATTTTTCTCAGCTCAGAAGCTGCTTTGAAAATCTGTCTTGTACTAATGATCACAAATGGCTCTGTAAATGACCTTTTTTGAGCATGTGGCTGAGGAAAACCTTACAGCATATATAGAGGACCCAGTCATCATACAAATTCTATTAAAACGAGCACTAGCGCAGACATGCTTCCCACATAGGACGCACAAACGGCACGGAGAATCTCGCGGAGCCCGGGGAATGTGCTCCAAGGACCTTTTATGAGAGTACAGTGTACCTTTCCTTTTTTTGACACCACGGGAGGCTGTCTCGCCTGCTGGACTTGACAAAGAGACATGAAAGTGGAAAGAGCCCCTGGGGGTAGCTGGGGCCCCAGAGGAGCAGCCACTTGGTTATTTCTCTCTCCCTTTTTGTATGATGCGAACCGTCTGTCCTGGCTCAGAGCCGTCCCTTTCTGCTTGCCTGTTACAGACGGAATGGCCAGGAAGGGGCGGGAAGGGTGGACCTGCCCACTGGCCTGCCTAGTCTCTGGACGAACAGATCTCACGGTATGAGCTGAGTGAGTGACTCGGAGAAAAAAAGAGGACAGCACAATCCCTGAAACCCC
Source organism: Mesoplodon densirostris (assembly GCF_025265405.1). Classification (NCBI taxonomy): domain Eukaryota; kingdom Metazoa; phylum Chordata; class Mammalia; order Artiodactyla; family Ziphiidae; genus Mesoplodon; species Mesoplodon densirostris. The sequence goes on along the minus strand of NC_082667.1, from coordinate 124,052,704 downwards.
AGACAGGTGCAGTGCAGTGACAGGCAGTAGGCAGGTACAAGGCTGGTGAGATTGTCTGTACAGACAGCGGGTCCTGCAGGGGCGCTGGGAGCAGCCACTGCAGGGGAGCCTGCGAGCCCCTGGGCTGCCGGCGGGCTGCACGCAGGGGTGACAGGAGCACAGCAGAAGTCCACTCCTAGAGCCCGCGCGATGGATGGATTACAGCCGATCAAGGCAGAGTCTGGGGCACTGGAGGAATGCCTGGTACCATTCCCAGAATTGGTGCCAATGGTACGGCTGCTAAGACAGCCCCAACTCAGAACTGGGCCGGGCAATCCGAGCTGAAGCAGCCACAAGGGGGGCGTGGTGCTTCCTCCTGGGATGTTGTGGTCAGTCCTGGGCTTAGGGACGTGCGAATATACGCGAGGGGTCAGGAGACCTCATCTGTTGGGAAAGCAGGGACGCAGGGCAGGAAACCAGGCAAGGCAGAGCAACCTGGGCCAAGAGCTTTACATGAACCCTCTACATGGAAATCCTCAACTGGAAACTGACGAGTTCTAAGAAAGGACGACTCTAAGCCCCCATTTTCTTAGATCCTAGTATTTGCAGGTTAACTGTTCTGGGAAAATTCTTGGGCCTGTTGGCGATAGCGGCGGCATCCTTCAGGGTAGGAGAGAAGGCTCTAGACACAGCTGGTGCTGACTCTGTCTCCACCTACACACAAGGACCCGTGGGACCCAAGACAGTGATGGCTCAGCAGGTGACCACGGATCCCCTTTCGCCAGGGTGTGGGCAGTGTGGGAGAACCGAGGTCAGGCAGCTGGGTAGGCTGAGCGCAAGGGGTGGGTAGGGTTTGGACTGAGGGGTTTTCCTGCGTCCTGATGGGGTTCTGAGTGGACACTTGGGGCCCAAGCACCACTGAGGTTAGCACAACACACACCCTGGAGGTTACACTGAGCACAGGCCAGACTGAAGGACCTCCTCTAAAAATCATCTTTACACCCATTTCTAAGAAACTTATTCTAAAATTCTTGTTAGCATCCCTTCCTGCTGCCAAAGGAGACCCCGTGTCCCCTTTCATTGAGCTTCTCAAAGGTTCCACCAACCTTCTCAGATTTTCTAGCTCCCCCCTCCCTTTCTGATTTTACTTTCTTGTGCCATTTATGGACATGCCCAAGTGTCCATGGATGGAAAAAAGAAAGGAAATGAAATCAACAGTCCTGCCTAATTAGACTTGCAGAAAGTTTGGGCAGGAGAGGTGAGAAGGTTTCTTTTGCATAGAGCACATTAAAATAATGTATGGAGAACCTCTCCCTTCCAGCTAAGGAAGTGGTCAAGATGAGAGGATCAATCTTTAAAAGAATAATGTTTTCAAAATCAGGTTCCTTGCCCTCAGATCCTTTGATGTATGAGTGTAATAGTGGGTAGGACACACAGTGAAATATACATGAGCTTGCCTAAGAAGAGAAGAGCTGAGTAGACGTAATATTAGTGTTTACATCAAAACTCAATTGGAACACTCCTTTCAAGATGATAGTTTGTTAGGCCGGGTGCAATTTAGTCCCACAAGGCTGTTTCCTTCCTGTGTCTGGGAAGCCCCCCCATCCCTGCCAGGACCCCACTGTCCATCCACTGCCCGCTTGCTTCCTCCCGAGATCCAGGTATGAGGATGCAGACACATCCACAGTGTGAGTCCTTCTTTGTGGCTGTCCATTTTACAGGCTGTAAAGGAAGAAATAGGGGGAGGTAGAACCTCTGGACACTGCCAGCAATGCCTTCGCTTTCTGGAGACTTAATCAGACAGTTTTAAACAGACAAGACATTAGGACAGAGAGAGCTTTTATTTTTTTATTTTTTATTTTTTGCAGAAAATCAACCAAAGAGATAAGCAAGCAAGAATATCTTCCTCCTCTCTCTCCTCAGCCTTTATTTCTCTTACGCATGCTTGACGGGAATTCAACCACAGTGAAAGACAAGTGGTGGCAAAACTGACCTTGTTGGGGAGACTCAGCTTGGTAAAAGCAGCTTCTGCTGCCAGATGCAAACTGGCAGATTCATGCTCGGATGCAGGCAGAGTTTGGCATGCAAACTCTGCAAGCAGCAAGTCCCCCTCAACAAGCATTTAGCAACAGACGGCTGCATGCAGATTTCCAGGCCTCTGCGTGGGACCCGAAGAGGTGCACTTTTAAACGTCATAGGGCATCCTTCAGCGTCTTGAATGGGGAGGCTTCCTCCCGGCAGGTTGCCTGCTTTTCTCGCCCAGCCGCTGCTCTCAGGCTGCACCGCAGGATGGCCGCAGGTGCCTTGGCCCAGCGGGACCAGGGGGCTACAGCAGGCTGGCCACCTCCTCGCCTCCACACCTGCTCTCACCCAGCATCCCCTCCTCCCTCGGGGAGAGCAGGCAGTTCCGAGCACGAACCTGCACACAGGTGCTAGGTTCTATTTCAGGAGTGGAGGGGAGAGCCTTCCATGCGTGGCTCTGACAACACGTGGCTATTGTGATGTGTCAGAATCATTGCTTTCAGACTCAGGTGACACAGAGCCCAGTGAGCGGGAGTGGAGGGATGGTTCCCGCCTAACAGCTTTGTGGTCTCTCTTTATCCCAGTAGTGGATGTCCTTGCTTCTTTCTTAGAAGCTGTGAAGCCTGAGAGGAGGGGAGGCTGGGGTTAGCAGATGCAAACTATGACACTTAGGATGGATAAACAACAAGGTCCTACTGTAGAGCACAGAGAACTATATTCAGTATCCTGGGATAAACCATCACAGAAAAGAATATGAAAAAGAACATATATGTGCATAACTGAGTCATTTTGCTGTACAGCAGAAATGAACACAACATTGTAAATCAACTATACTCCCGTTAATTAAAAAAAAGAGAGGGAGAGAAAAAATGAAACCTAAGAAGAGAGTAAAAAAGGAGAAAAGAGAGGAGGGGTGGAGAGAAATGGAAGAACTGAAAGTGACCTCAAAAATCCTTTATCCTAATTCAGATTCTTTGAAGTTTAGGATGTGAGAGAGCCAAAGAGAGGAATAGCTTAACAGAGGTTTTATAGAATGTTGGTGGCAAATCTGAGATTCAAAGTTGTGTCTCTTGACTGTGAATATCCCCAAAGTTCTCATCAGAAGAGTCAGCATATTAGAAGCTGTAGAGACAGTAGTGCCTGATAAAAGTTTCCCCCAAATTATCATTTTTACCTGAAAGCTCAAACTTTGGCATTGACAGCAGATACTGGCAGGTGTTTTCCATGAGGTGATGCTTTTGAGAAGGTGACTGTCAAGGACCCACATCTGAATAACCATAGATGGTCTGTCCTTCATTCAAGTAAAGATCGTGCCCCAGGAAGGCAGCCACTGGCATGGCTGGCAACGCGCACACAAGGGCAGGTCCGTGAGGCGACCACAGCCCGGGGCCAGGGAATGTCCCCTCTCACCACTCATGACATTGTGAACTTTGTACTCGAGAGTTGAGAGTTAATATATTTTTTCACTGTTTAGTGAAGGGTGTTCTTAAGTGCCACAGGCTTTGGGGTTTTCCTGTGAACGTCTGGGGTGAGAAGCAGTGACAGCACACGCCATGGCTGATACTTTGATTTGTGCCGAGGCTCTGGCGGTTTTACCCACTGTTTTTGCATCATCAGTGTAAACATCAACACAATGAAAAATAAAGAATATCTTAATATTATTCTGAAAATAGTCTGACGTCACAAGAACCCGAAAAGTTCTTGGAGACCCTGGGAAATCTAGGGCCCAGGCTTTGAGAACCACTAAATTAAAGAATCACAGGATCCTCTGGGGACCAAGGCTCTGGGCCCAGAAACTCTTAGGTGTCTTTTGTCGGAAAATAAGAGGTGTTAATGAGGCAATACAAATTCCAGACAGGTCTGTAGTATTCACCTATGATATGACTGTGCTGATCTCTGAATGATACAACATAGAAGCACCAGTGCCTACCACTGAGTCATTCACCCAGAAAGCCACCAGACCGTCCTGGAGGAGAATCTGGGTAGTTTCAATGACAAACGATACAGGTCTTTGCAAAATTACCTCAGCCCTGACGCCTACAGCACAGGTCCTCTGGCACATTCGTTCCTGGTTCAGTCAGCCGTGGCCCCAGGTGACCCCGGTCAGTGAGGCTGCCACCAGTTTGGAGCCCACCCCGGGGCTGTCTTTAAACACCAGGCTTCCTTTGTCTCCTGAAGTGTGATTAATTACTTATGTCTATTGAATGTAAAGACATCTTGCCATTTTATTTTCATTTTTAACTTTTAAAATGCTTACGTCTTACGTCGTATGTCAACAACTCTCAGAAATCTGCATCAACTTGGGCTAAAAGTGGGAATGGGTGTGTTGCTGCCCCCTCCTGGCAGATACTGAGAAGCACAAACGGGGTGGGGCTGGGTGCTATCACTGGGTAACTCCAGTGACTGTGGGGTAGGGGGGCTGGCTTCTTCCTGCTGAAATGGGAAGGCCCAGGCATTGTACCATAAGACAGAAATTGAGGCAAGAGGAGGTTCCCTGACCTGTTCCCTAGCATACCGTGTTCTCCATGGAGTGTGTCTTTGCCATCTTCCTGGCTTCTACTCTTCACTTTCAGTGTGTCAGATACATCAGGAGGCTCCACATCATTGATCCTCCTGTCCAAGCCCTTCCCTCTGTCTGGAACACTCTCCCGTTGCCTCTTTCTCTCTGAGAGGCTCGTACTCATCCTCTTACACCTCGTGCCATGTCACCACCTGCCAGAGGTCCCTCATCATAGCCCTCATTCTACATAAGCAACTCAGAATCAAGCCCTTCCTCCTTTATGTTTTGATAACTTCAGTCATACTATGTTTAGTCATTTATCCCATTATATTATACTTAGTTATTTACCTAGGTTTACTACTCAGCTTAAAATTCTTCGAGAACATTCCCAAATGGAAATGAGCTTTGGGTCGGGTATGGGCCAGGTGTTGGGTCAATACTGAGTAAAACAGATGTACTGCCAGCACTCGAGATATGCCCAGTGGAGAGGAAGGCAGATAATAACCAGTAAACATAAAGTGTACTCTGATGCGTTATAAAAGGTAACGGGCACACAGTGTTAGAGAAGATAGGGGTTTGTGTATTACAGACATTGAGAATGTTATTGTATACAAGATAGGAGTTCAACACATTTTGCTTAGTGAATATATCCTAGTTGTGCACTTGAAGGCTTGACAGGGCCCTACGGAACCCAGCAGATGTTATGGAAGAATGTGTAATGAGGGAGCCGTTACAGGGATGTGGGCAGAGTTCAGGAAGGAGACATGATGATGAGGCTGGTGTGGGCGGTGGCTTTGGAACAGCAACTACCCAACAGGAGCTGGGCTGTGGGTCCCCGGCTTCTCGCTCCACCACCTCCCCTCTCCTGCTGGGGTATCCACTGGCCAAACCCAACCAGAAGCTGAGGGCAAGGGAACCTGGCTGATGTGTCAGTAGAGGTTGGTCTCCGAGGGCACAGAACGGGTCGGGTCAGGAAGAGTGGGGAGGGGCTGGAGAGGGAGTCTAACGAGAAGCAGAGTAACCAGCACACGTGATTGGGTGAGCGTGCATCACATCTAGGCAGCCTTCAGCCTTACATAATTCCGGATCAAACTCCACGCCACCTTGGGGTCTGCACTGGTCCTTCTGGTGACAGCGTTTGTACAAGGGGATTCCCTTAGGACCTGGGACCAAGTACTTGACATAGGATTGTGGCTACCTGTGTGCAGGCTATAGAACCCTGGTCACATACAATTAAAGACAAAGAGTGAAAGAACATGAGACCTCCTGTCTCTCCCCTGGAGGCATTACCAATCTGTTTTAGGAAGAAAGCAATGTCCATGAGTGAGATTTCACAGTATGTCATATATGACAAAGATTAACATAAAGTTATCTGAATACTGCACATGCCTGAGGGCTTGGCAGGGATTAGGGGTGATCAGAATCAGGTTAAGTTAATCAGGTATTAACGTCTTAGCTGTAAGATAAAGTCCACTTAAACTGAGTTTGAAGGAATGTTACCCCACTGTAAGAACAGACATCTTCCCCCAAACATTTAATATTTGGGGGAATCCTTCAAATTACAAGATAATTGCATAGTAGGTTTATTCTTTAATGTGTCCTCGTTTATTTCCATTTTCACTGGAAGAGACATTCTCTCTACTTTCAGAAATTTACTGAGTCTGGGGGGAGATTTGGCATTGATCTGGCTTACCCCATCGATTTCCAATTCCTCAGAGACTCTCAACATGTATTGACTGAGATGTTTATGCAGCTAATCATTCTGTCGTCATGTTTGCTCTGCCTGTCTCTTTTCCTATTAGGACATGAGTTAGTTTATGAAATGCCAATTTTATATCAGATGTTCAAGAATGACCACATGACTTTTTAGTAGATACCAAATATAGCAGGAAATTATTTCTAACTCACCCTCTGCTCCCGTCACCTGCCAGCCTCCCCGCTCAGTCCATGACAGTTGGGCTTATTGAGTAGTTTGAATGCCACATTTTAAAAAATTATTATTTCTCTGCAATAAAGGCAGCTTACCCCAGGGTAGTCACCACTGGGAAGTACGTTCCTCCACTCCAAGTTCCCAGAGGCGACTAAAGGGGCCAGTGGGACTCTCCAAGGTGTGATGAGTAGAGGGGAGACTCTGACGTCCCCACTGACGTCCCCTGCTGATGGGCAGGTGAGAAGAGTCCATGCCTGTTCCTTTAAATCCCCACACGTCTTCCACCTACACTGATGGGATATGCACCCGGCCCATGAAGGCAGCCAGCCAGTAGGTGAACATGAAAAATAAGGAATCTAAAGAAAATAAGGCAGAATACAAGAAAGGGAGTAAATGGGGGTGGGAAAGACACTTCTTTGGGTGGCACGGTTGGGCAAGGCCTCTCTGGGGAGGTGACGATGGAGCACAGACTTAACTGATGGTAAGACAGCCTTGGGAAGACCCAGGAGAGCCATGCTCCAGGCAGAAGGAGACGCAGGAGCCAGGGTGGTGTGTGAGGATGCCCGAGCACGTGGGGTGTGACCGGAGCCCCCAGGGAGGGGCAGAGGAATGGAGCGTGCCAGTGGTGGTCAGAGCAGCAGGCAAACACCCACAAACCAGGGTCACATGGGGCATTTATAAGAAGTTTGGATTTTAAGCATAGCGGGAAGCCCTTGGAAGCTTTGCAGTGGCAGAGGTGTGACCTGATCTCTCAGTGTTAAGGGGCAGATGTGAGCGTGAGGGCCCGTGGGAGGCCGCTACATAGTCCTGTGCTGGGACTCATGTGGAAGGGGTGGAGCAGATGACATGGAATCAGATTCAGGATAAGTTTAAGTCAGAGACTGCACCTGCCAACGGGTTGGATGTGCAGATAAGGAAGAGAGGAACCGAAGATGCCGTTTAGGGTTTTGACCCAAGAGAGTAGGAATGGGAATGCCATTTACCAAGGTAGAGGCTCCCCAAGGAGAAGCAGATTGTGGGGTGGAGGAGGATGGTTAATTAGCAGGTCGGTTTTGTTGACTGAAGAGCCCTTTAGACATCTGGGCCACATTGTCCTACAATGGGTGATGGAGGAATCGACCCCCAGGAAGAGTCTGTGACTAGAGGCACACATTTCAAAGCCATTTTCCCAGCTATAGACTCAACAGGAGTGGATGTAGAGATAGATGATCCAAAACAAGGAGGAAGAGCCAGCGGGGACCAAGAAGAGGCAAGTGAGGTAACGGCTTCAGGAGAAAGAACGTGTCCACCGTGATACAGGGACCGAAGGGCTGAGGAAAATGAGAGAAATTTTAATCATCTTTGGCACAATGCAGTTCATGGGTGACCTTGACAATAGCAATTTCAAGAGTATAACAGGAACAAAGCTGATTGGAGTGGGTGGAAATCAGGGGCTAGAAAGTAAAAAGTGCAAAAGAGAGCATATGTGATTTTTTAAAAAGAGTTTTATTGTGAAGCGGGGCAGGGAACTGGGGTGATTGCCAGGGGGATGGGTGTGGAGCCCAGGAAAGATGGTCATGTTTATGATGATTACTGTGATGATAGCCATTACCATCATGATCACAAGGACCACCATTTATTGTGTAGCTAACACATGCCAGGCCTGTGCCAAGCGCTTCCCATGTGTAATCTTATTGCATCTTTCAGCAAACCTGTGGAGAAGGCTCTGCTATTGTTATCAGTTTAGAGGTGTGAGAACAGAGGAACCAGGTCCTAAGTCTGCTGATAGTCCTGAGAGCTCAACCTAGCTGTGTCTGACACCAAATCAGAGTGTCTTAAACACAGCAGATGGATATGTTCCCTCTAAGAGATCAGCTGAAAATGAGTGACATTCTTTTTTTTTTTTTTTTTTTTTTTTGCAGTATGCGGGCCTCTCACTGCTGTGGCCTCCCCCGTTGCGGAGCACAGGCTCCGGACGCGCAGGCTCCGGACGCGCAGGCTCAGCGGCCATGGCCCACGGGCCCAGCCGCTCCGCGGCATATGGGATCCTCCCAGACCGGGGCACGAACCCGTATCCCCTGCACTGGCAGGCGGACTCTCAACCACTTGCGCCACCAGGGAGGCCCGTGAAAATGAGTGACATTCTTAACTGGACTTAGTCAAGACCCATTTTGGTTGCAGGGGATAGAAGCCCAACTCAAACTGGCTTAAGAGAGATAAGTGAAGGAGATTACTTCATGTATCTCAGAAATCCAGAAGTAGAGCTGACTTCAGGTATAGCAGGATCCAGGGGCGCACACAGGGTAATTAGAATTTAGTCTCTATCTGAACCACTGGGCTCTGCTTTTCTTTCAAGATTCCCAAGCAGGTTTCTCCACGTGTTGGTCTCTAGCAGCTCGAGGCTGACTTCCAACAGTCTGGAAAATCCAGGGTCAAAGTCACAGGTAGGGGTGGTTCTTAGTGCATGATCTGTGTCACTGTCACCTGCCCATCTCAAACAGTATCTATCCTGAGGGCACCTGATGACCTCATGCCTGCATCCAGAGCCACGAGGACTGTTGTGGATGTAGAGCTTACTCTCCAAGGGAAATAGCTAGGCACTATTAACCAAGAAAGGGATACTGGGCAGGCAGCAAAGGGCAGATGTCCACTAAACCATGGTGTGTTCAGATGTTCACTCTTACAGCATCAGGCTATGCTTCCAAATCCTCTACCGGAAGATAAGTTCTGTGAGGACAGAGGCCTTTCCAGTCTTGTTCACCAAATACAGTTCTGAGCACAGCGAGTGTCACATCATAGGCTTGGGTTTAAACGTACATGAACTGAATGAATGAGTGACCTTAAGTGATTCATCTGTAATGCCGCCCCCTTTCATCTGACTTGTTTACATTATTTTATTTTTAGTTGGAGAGCTCTTCATTGTATTTGAAACTCATTACGTTTCTGACCTGTAGTTCTCCAACTCTCCCAAGCTCTTAGTTTATATGGAAATAGTGTATTCAATTAATGTCCTACTCTTCAGAACAATGTTTTTAATGTTACCTTTTTCAAAGGGGATAAACTACCTTGGTACAAAAACCCCAGCACTCTCTCTGATGTCCCTTGAGGGTAAGAACCTGATGGTTTAGCCAGAACTGAAATCCCCACAAATTCGAATGAAGCTCTGTTTTGTCTGACCCTCTTGGGGTTTATTTCCTCCCCACTGACTCTGGAGGGTAGAGCTCTTGGGAAAGACAGGTACATGACAAAAAGCTGTTTGCGTGTATTTGCTTCTGACAGCAGTGCCTGTGGCAGAGCTATCCGTCTGGAAAGCTCTCAAGTGGGTGGAGAGAGGAACATTGCACTATCCTGGTAGACTCTGAAATTTTACATGTATGGAGTGCCTAGGTGAGGATGCTGAAGGGCCTTTAATTGCATAAAAAGAAATTTGAATTTTGTTTAATGATTGTGAGGGAAAGGCTTATAATAAAAAAAAAATCAGGAAGGTCAGTCTTGTCCTGCTTGAACTTAATGCCTTCTTCCCAGTCGTTTAGAGACTTTTTTTTCATAGTAAAACCTTATGAAAAGGACATGGAAGAGAAGCATGACACAGTACATAGAACCTGGATGGAAAGGGGCAGTTTGCCTTAAAAATAGAGAGTGTGGGCTCCAGAGCATCACTGCCTAGTTGCAAACCCTAACTCTCCCCTTTTTTGGATGCCTGCAGGCAAGGTGCTAATCACCTGCTTCTCAGTTCCCTTATTGGTAAAATACAGATAATAAAATAGTGCTACTTCCGAGGTGCTAGACATCAGTTCATGTGTTTAAAGCATTTAAAACTGTGCTTGGCACATAGAAATCAATACGTGTGTGTTTATTTCTATTGTTATTATTTTGAATGGGAAAAAGATGGGGATGTAAGTATGAGTGTGGAGGAAATGATGAGTTTGGTCCAAATCAGCCACGGTGTGTGTGTGGTGTGTGTCTGTGTGTCTGTGTGTGTGTATTGATGTATGTGTGTCTGTGTGTGTGTGTCTGTGTGTGTCCATGTATGTGTGCATGCAGTGTGAGTGTGTGTCCATGTTTTTGTGCATGTGGTGTGTGTGTGTGTCCATGTATATGTGTGTGTCTGTGTGTGTGGTGTGTGTCTGTGTGTGTCCATGTATGTGTGTGTGCAGTGTGAGTGTGTGTGTGTGTGTGTGCCTGTGGAGGGAGTTGGGGGAGAGCTGGTTCTGAGACCGTCTCTCCAGGCTCTGGGCAGAATACTTTAACACTCCAGGAACCGAGAGCACCTGTCGGGTGTCTCGCAAGTTTGAGGAGGGCAATTGCTCTGAAGTCAGAAATGGAATTAATGTCCTGGAAAGAACCAGAGGCTGATGTGAATAATTAAGCCTCCTAATGAGAGCATTAATATTTCCCCCAATAGATTGATTTAGTGTTTCTCTTGCTGGGATTGTTGTATAAACTCACCTGAGCTGGCCATCTATCTTGATTGTTCAGGACAAACTGCACTGGCAAAAATAAATAAATAAATAAAGCTGGTGGAGCCCGTAATTTCACACTGAAAAGCCTTGGCAGGTAAAGGGAGCACAGCACCTAGGAAACCACGAGCCCATGGCACGGTCCTCAGTGGTAGAGATTTCTGAGGAAGGCATCTTCAGTCTTGGCCTTGTTGTGTTTATTAATTCTCATGTGAAGATGGGCTTCGTTGCTCAGCTCATTCCTCCAGCACGTGGTGTGCAGCAATCAGAGGCAGCTGGACCTCCCAAGTTCACTGACGCCGACTTTCTTCAAGTATCAGGACGCCCACAGGTGGAAGTGATGTTGGCATTGCAGGCAAACCGCTGGACAGGCTGGCAGGATGGAGTGTCGGTGAGGATTCGCCAGAGCAGCGGTGCCAGGAGGAGGAAGATACGTACAGTGATGGAGTTTTGCAAGGACTGGTTTGCCCCACGGTGGGCGCCGGCTAAGTCCAGAGTCCTTAGGGGAGTCAGCCCAGTAGGAAAAGTCATGAATGGATGGGAACCCCACCGGCATGAGCTCAGGCTGGTTGTCAGAAGTGGCTCACGGAAGGGCGGGAGCACACTGCTCTCAGGAAGCCTTCCTACTGGACAGGTCAGGCCCGCAGGGCTGGCCTCCCTTTGATTAACTTACGTCACCGATTGGGAACTTCAGTCATACCTGCAAAATCCCTGCACTGCGGCACCGGGATGATGGTGTGATTGGGTAACCAGGCGAGGATGTACGCGAGCTATGACGTGCAGCTCTTCCCTCTGTCCCCAGGTTCTCCTGAGGTCATCTGCCCTGCAGCCCAGCTAACAGGAAACACACCAGCGGGGGACCTCGGGAGCTGGAGTTCCACCTCCGTCAAACAGCTCCCCCCGGATGGAGAGCAAAGGGCAGGGTGAAATGAACTCCCAGGAGGACTTAGACCTGCAGGTTGTCAAAGAAGCAGACCAAGTCACAAGACGGCCTACACGCATTCAGTCAGCATGATTTTAGTGATATCAACACTTCCCATTTACATGCCAGTTCATGGATTCCAAGCATTTTCACGTGTGCAATCCATTTCCACTTTGTTTTGTTTTGCTTCGAGCTGTAAACTACCCTTTCAAACAGGGGCTGTGGGTCCTACCTGCCCTTATTTCACACCGAGGTGCCAGGGAAGTCAAGTCCAGTGTCAGGGTGTGGTAGGTGTACCCAAATCTTCTGACCCCGAGTCCAGGGCTCACACCACTGCCCGAGTCTGGCCAGGACGACACCAGCTCGCCAGCGTCTGGAGCACCACCTCTGCGATGACACATCACGTCACCACTGAGTCTTTGAAGCAACAGGAGATGATCCTAGGGGGCTGTGTCCGGATTTCGGCTGCAGGCCTCCTGCCTGCAGATAAATCCTACTCCCTGAAACTGGCAGCCTCGGAAATTTGGAAATCACACAGAATCCAATGTTGTTCTCACGGGAGGCTCCGTATCCAAGCAAAAGCCTCTAGATGACAAGCCCCACGAGGGCAGCAGCCTTTACCCGAGCTGCTCACCACGGTACCCAGGACACTCAGGGTAGAAGCTGTTACATCGCAGGCTTCCATATATACTTTTGTATAAAGATGAATTTTTAATGAAGCTCCGAATCCTGAATCAATGGGGAACATTTGTCTCTTCTTGAGTTTTTGTGAAGTCAGATCATCTAAACTTTTAAACCGACTGGGTTATCAGGCATACTAGCTTACTTGCCACTTCATGGACAAAATGCACATTATTGATGCTGGGAGTCCTGGGAAATGGGTTCTAAGCCTTCAAAGACCAGGGCCTGGATGAATCCAGGAGAAGACAGAGTGCCCTGCCTTGATCTTGAGAGACAGTGTGGCTCTGGGGCCTAATAGGAAGGCTCTCAGCCCCAGCGTGCTAGAAAATTCCTCTTTCTGGTAGGAACCATCAGAAAAATGTTTTTTTCTCAAATAAGTAAATGCCAGACAAAGGAGGACTTGCACTTCTGAAGACACAAGATGAATGAACCTGCAGTAAATGGAGGACTGCCCTGTCTCCAGCAGGCTCTGTCTGTCCACAGTGGGTAGTTTCTGGCTCTAAGTGGTTTGTGTCGGCTGCTATCTTTTAGGGGATTTTAGGACCCTCTCCTGAGCAGTGACTCGTGCTGTGATGGCCGAGAGAGGCTGGTGGTTAATGAGATCTGCTCTGCTTGCCTTTGAAACTTATTTCACCGTTTATCAGTGGATGGAGTTAGTCTACCTGCCTGGGTCTCTGTGTCTTTTCTGATAAAATGGGGATGGTGAGAGTGTTTGCCTCGTAGAATTGTTGTGGGAATTAAAATGCATTAATCATGTAAAGCACCTAGAGCAGGGCCTGGCGGGGAGGAAGCACTGGAGATTATGCGCCGTGTTGTGTGGTGTTGGTACCCCTTACTGAGTCAGCGGGACATTCTACTGGGGCAAGAGGTGAGTCTCAACCTCTTTCCAAAGCCTGGGGTCTCAAGCCCGTGAGAAGTCTGGGGGTGCTGGGGGCGTATGGGGAGGGCAGCCACCCGGTGGCCTTGGTCCAGCAGAGGTATTGGGGTTTCCGAACAAGGACAAAGAGGGCAGGACCACCCTGCCTCCCCCCATCCCGACACGCACACAGAGCCCCCGGGTAGCAAGTTATACCATGGAGATGGAACACCTCCTGTTCTCAGAGGAAGCTGGCTAATACCTCCCAGGGGATCCTTCACATTCAGAATTCAGACAAATTGCTGCTTTTTAATTAACAGAGCCCAACAATTCTGTTATCTGGCTTCTCATGAATCTATTTTCCTCTCATCCCTTCTCGTTTTCCCACCTTGTCTGCTTCTGAGCTGTAATCTGCCAGGAGTGGGCGCAGCGGGGGAGGAGAAGGGGAGGCGGCCACGCCACAGGGAGCCCAGTGACCACTGCGGTCGGTGGCTGGCAGGCACCCAGCTCTCTGCAGCCACAGGGGCTTGTGGCCGAGACCCCAAGTGAAGCACATGGCTGGGGAGTCACCCACAAGCCAGGGGTTATTAAGGATGTGGCAGGTCTCCCTTGACAGAAGCAAGTGGAAGCAGCATTCAGGGCTGTCTCCAAATACCCCATTAATTTAAGTTTAGTAGGATAGTTATTGAATAATAAATGAAAACCAAACCGAGGAAACATATTTATCAAGGACCCATGTCCAGATAACGCAATTGTGGCTGCACCAGTTGAGAAGCCAGAGTATTAATAGCTGCATCTCTGCGAAACAAATCCTCCAGTGACGGTAAGAAGGGCTCTATCTCATGCCGCCGATGTCCCAGTGTTCCCCTAAAAGAGGCATGTTTTGTTCAGGCTGAGGCTGAACTTTGGCTGAGTAGGTGGACACACATCTTCACACTGGGCCAGGTGAAGCTGAGATTAGGTTTCGTTTCCCGAGCATCCTCCGTGTGATGGAGACGTGAGATTGGGGTCACCTGTCTCAATCACCATTTCAGATCCCACCTAGGACTCTGGAGCATTCTCAATTTCTAGCAAACAGTTTCTTTCCAGCTCTGTTCCCAACAGGGCACATCAAGAAAAAAAAATGAAAGTTTTTGAGAAAAAAAATGAAGTTAAAAATATCCCCTTCCACTTGCCTGTTCCTAACTTATTAGAACAATGCCTAAGGCAGCAGGGGTGTCATTGGCAGTTCTATTTGTGGTGGGTCCAGAAGAGTTGATATATTTATGAGTATTTACATCTCCCAGAGGAGAGTGCTGTTAAGTAGAACTTAAAAAAAAATCTGTTTAAATCTTCTCTCGTGATGTTAAAGTGCTATGGACCACAGATAGGCAGAGGGAGGAATGCAGAGGAAAAGGAAGAGGGAGCCCTATGTGGGCCCCCCAAAGCCTGCACTGCAGACCCCCAAATGTCAGTGGGTGAGAGAGAGAGAGAGAGAGGGATGGGTGAGGTGTTGGCTCTAGACCCCTGGGGTCGTGCTGCCTTCCCTCAGCTTCCTTTTCATCTGACGCTTTCCTGTGTTAGATGAAATGTTCCTGGCGTCGGAATCCATCCGCAGAGGACGGGGCAGGGGGGAGGCTCATTCACGCAGGAGCGGAGCGTGAGGCAGGAAGGCAGCCGCCTGAGTGTCGGGTGGAAAGGGCGTTAGGACGTGATGTTCTTTAGGCAAAACCAACCAGCTACTTTGGAATTGAATGATCAGTCTTTTTCAGGCTGTCAAACATGAGCTACTGCTCCATACTGCACATACACACTGTCTCCTTCCAGGGAACTTGAACATGTACATTTTGGGAAACACGTCAAAGGTACTGACCTGGTACAAAGTAGGGCCGATGCCCTGCTCTTAGTTTCCCCTGAGAATCTAAGTAAGTCGCTTGAGAACACACAGCAAGTCGGGAACGAAAGGGCAGTGCGATCCCCGGAGTCGTCTCCGGGCCAGCCTTGGGGCTGCGTCTCCAAAGTGTGACCGTGACAGAAGCCTTGGCTCCTGTGCCTCGGCCAGCAGGAGAGCAGGGGCGGCTGTCTTCCCTTTCATAGCCCCTTCAGGAGAGTGTCTTGACTCTTGTCTGTTGGGTAAGCAGCTCCCACTGACCATCAGGGATTTGGCCCGCCTCCTGCTTGGCTACGGGGCCATCGAAGCAGGTGACTCTTGAGCCATTACTGTGCCCCCATTTTCAAGTTTCTTTGCAAAGAAGCCTTCCCCTTGGCAGGCTGTCTGCCATTAGGAAGCTGTCTAGCAGTAGCAGTCTTGTGCTCATCTCTCAGCTAATTTAGAGAAGCCCAGAGTAACTGACTCTCCAACATTCAAGAGGATACAGACATCGCTGGGTGTGCCTTGTTCAGAAAATGTGGTGCCCGATTACAGGCGATGCTTCCGACTGGGGAAAGGGAAGAAATGGCAGAGGCCGACTCACAGGGCACAGCTCTGGTGGGGAGGCTGTGTCGTGCCCTGGCCGAGCGCCGGGACCCTGGCTCCTTATCGACTGTAGAGCCAGGGAATCCCCTGCTTGTCCCCCCATGAGGACTGTGCTGCTTCGCTGAGCAGCTGCCACCCCGTTTCAGGGAACCAGCCCAGCAGCCACTGGGTTTTAGGAAGGAATGAGGTGAAGTCACCTGTGACTGTCCCTCTGAGGTGGGTGGGTCCTTTGTTCATTCAACAAACGCTAAGTTCCTGCTGGAATGCAGGACCGTAGGAAGAGCCAACCACTGAGTGGAGGAGATGCACGTGGGAAATGATGGGCAGAGAATCAGAATCCAACCTGTAGGCAGGTACAGAACACAGCGCAGAATTGACGACATAATTTCAAGACCCCAGTTCACCAGCCAAAAGAGAGGGGGTGTTGAGAGGTGGGGTGGGATCTGCTGGTGGGCTTTCTGCCTGGGGGCTGAGTGGGACCAGCTCTTGAACCGTGACAGTTTTTTTCCTTAGAGACAACGTATGTGGATTCCTAAACCCATGATGGTTATTTTGTTCACAAAAGGGCTAGAGAAGCCCTGAGACAGGAGAGGTTCCTTTTCCGATCATCGTCTGAGATTCAGGGCTGGTCTTCAGTGTCCTCGTTTTGAAGTGAGGGACTTATTTCCAAGGCCCTTCTTTGACTCATGCTTTGTGATTTTGTGACTATTCCATTCCTTAGAACTTTAAAGTTTCCTTCCACACTCCCCGCTCTAAAATGAACTTGAAGGGCCCAGACTCCAGTTCGGGCTTCCTCTGTGGCTTTGTACAAGTTACTTAACCTCTCTGTGCCTCAGTCCCCCATCTATAAAATAAGGCTGGCGATGGCACCCACTTCTAGAATAGAACGTGGATTAAAGGAGGTAACACATAAGAAGCCTGGCAGGGAGTAAGTGCTGAATAGACAAGCTCCATCTCAGCTCCCTTTGTGGGCTCCTCCTCGGATGGGCTTCTCATCCCTGGGGTGACTGTGTCCCCTGAACGAGTTTGCCAATTTCCCCTCCCTCCTCCCTCCTGTTCCAACCTGACTGTGATGTTATCTACCCTCACATTCTCAGTTTGACCCCATACTAGAGTCCCAAGCCTTGACCTTCAGCCAGTGGTGTGCTGAACGGCGGCGTGAGGCCAGATGTGCCCACCGTACTCACTGACCGCACCTTGGTAGCTTGAAATGGGCTGTGGTGGGAGGATACCCACCACGGAAATGGGCCAACCCTGAAACCCAGGCTTTTCTCCTTCTTCCAGAGACACTTGCTAAACACTTACCAGCTCTGCATCTCTGGAGCTCCAGACCCACATATCCAGCTGCTTCAATGATGTGTCCACGAGCTGTTCCATGGACACTGAGAGCTCAATATATTTAGTCCTAATTTATTTGTTTTCTTTATCTGTTCCTCCTTTGAGTCCCTTCTTCGAAAATGGCACCCAGACACCCCTGTGGCAACCTGGGTCACCCGTGGCTATTCCTTCTCCCTCACCTCCTACCAGCCCCAGATCCTCCTGATGTTCATCCTGTATTTTTCTTTGTCTACTTCCCCTCCGCTGCCCCCACCCGAGTTCAGGATGCCCTCATCTGTTGCCAGGCTGACATTATCAACCTCCGAGAAGGGCTCCCTGCCTCCCTGCCGACCCACCTCTAACCAGGGCTGCACTCTGCAGCTGGTGTGATGCTTTCAGGACCACACGCCCCAGCGTGGCACTCCTTGCTCACCACTCCTCCCCCAGAGGCTCCTCAAGTATTCGTTAGGCGCAGATAGCTTTGTACGGACTCTGTCACAGCTTAGAAAGCACTGCTTGTCTCACTTCTAAGTGTCTTTCTACACATATTTCTCACCCTTTTTCTCCAGCTCCCACTCCAAGCAGGAGGGTCCCTATGGCTGTGCACCCATGTGTCCACACCCACACCCACCTGCACTCACGCACCTGCACACACACCCCCGCTTCACCTGACCCGCTTCTCCTGATCTTTCTGGTTTCAGCTTAGACTCGGCTTCCTCGTGGCAGCCTTTCCTGATGCCCTCCACGGGGCAGCAGAAGTCTGGGACTTGGCCATCCCGTCATGTAACACCCCACTGCAGAAGTCTAGTCATGCTTCTGCATTTCCCACAGGAGGGCAAGCTCGAGGGGGACAGGCGTCCTGTATCCCCTGCCCAGCGCAGTGCCTGGTGTCCAGAAGGTGGCCAACAAGTGTTTCTTTATGAATTGAATGCGGGCACAAATGAATGAAGAGACAAAGGTATCAGCAGATGAATTCACTCTCAGATATGCTCGCTTTGTTCCCAGTGTTAACTGGCTTGCGATTATTCCAGATCTATCTGCTGGGAACGATTTGTCTGGATCTCTCCCATTATCATTCTGCGCCTTTTTTCTCCGTCCCTTTCATGATGCATAATACAGACAGCCACATGCAATCACTCACAATTGGGAGCCTCAGTGGATGGATGAGAATGCACGAGAGAAAGGCCTCTGCACGGGCTGAGACCGATTCCGTCTGTCAGAAGGCATATTGTCAGAACCCACACACCAGCGCTGCGGACCAGAGCTCAGGTCCTCCTGAAGGCGTATCACGGCCGAGCCGGAAATCTATTTTCCTGGGTGTGCACAGCTGTCACCTCACATTTGGGGGAACGGCGGGGGTTTCAGGAAGCAGGTAGAAAGGGAAGGAACAGGAGGCCCAGCAAGGTGGGGGCTTGGCTGCCTTGGC
This sequence comes from Mesoplodon densirostris, assembly GCF_025265405.1. Lineage (NCBI taxonomy): Eukaryota > Metazoa > Chordata > Mammalia > Artiodactyla > Ziphiidae > Mesoplodon > Mesoplodon densirostris. The sequence goes on along the minus strand of NC_082667.1, from coordinate 124,034,177 downwards.
CTCCTCGGAGGAGGAAGTCATGAGGAGAATGGCTCCTCAAGGATGCTTGGCGGGGGTTCATCTGTGTTCTCTCATGATCAATTCCAAGGGAAATTTAGGCAGCTTTCAAGTCAAGATACGGTTTCTCAGCAGCCAGAACGGAACACTGCACCTGGACCCACAGTCCCAGCCTCTTGCATCCTCCCCAGTAATAAAGATTCTCGAATAAGAGGAGGGTTGAGATGATGTGCAAGATGAAAGGGAATCCATCTGGGGTTTGCTGGAGCCGTCCTGGCTGCTCAGGGGTCCGGCTGGTCTGTGCTGGGTGGGCTGGGAGGGGGTCGAGGCTGTGCGGGGCTGTCCCCCCAGAGACAAGGCCAGGTGAGCGCACGTGTTCTGCAGGAAGCCTCCTCCTTGTGATGCGGTGCTCGGGAGGGGCTTTTTTTCTCTCTGAAGCTCATCCTCTAATTTTTTCCCTTGATAATTAAATTACAGTAACAGGTTGACACTGAAAATAGAGGGGGCGGATTGAATGTCTTCAAAATTAAATTCATCCTGGGCCAGAAGCATGCTTGGGCGAGACCCAGGCTTTCTGCTCTGGCAAGTTGCTGAGGTTCCCAGTGTGACCTCGGCAGCTGAAGGGCCCTCGGACAGGATGGGAAAGGACCCCAGGTCCCACCACTCGGGTCCCCAAAGCCTTGAACAGCATGGCTGGCCCCAGGCAAAATGGCAAAGGGACAGGGTGGGGCTCACGCTAAGGAGACAGCTCGGGGATGGTGTTCTTTTGAGCCTCACTGGACCCACGTGGGGGTGGGCCGCTGCCAGGGGCCCGGCTCCTGTGGCTCTGGTCCTCCTGGCCGCTCTGTTGCCATGTCCCTGAGGCGGTGACTTGACGCACCTGCCTGGCAGAGTTGTCAGACAGAAGGAGAACGTGCCTGTCACAGGGTTTCTGGTTCCTTCTGAGTTAGGTGCATGGTGGCAGCATGTGCATTTGTCTGCTCTGCACACAGGAGGCCGTTGCTCCCCGTCGGGCTCCTGGGGCCTCTCTGAGGAGCACTGGAAGGGATGGTCCCCTCGCCGTGACCCTGGGCCTTCCTGGAGCCCCACAGCCCACCAACCCCGGGAGCCTGCCTTCACTAAGCAGGCATGGGGGCCTCTCTGGGTCCTCGTGTCACCTGTGAACGTGGGCCTAATGATGGCGATTAGTCAGTGCCCCATGAGGGAACGAGTGGGTCCCCTGCTCCCATCCTGGCACAGCATGCTGAGCAACGCATTCAATGACAGGGTGCAGGGTCATTAGCCAACAGGACTGGGTATTGATCCAGAAGTGAGGTCCTCGGATTTAGAGGCGAGTCACAGCTCCTTCGTGTGCAGTTCAAGCAGTTACGCCTTCTTGGAGGACTCCGCCTACCCAGGAGGACCACTGCCCTTTGGGGGTGGAGAGGCCCAAAGAAAACCCCGAACCCAACCCAAATCAGCCTCTGTCTGTATAGTGTGATGACACAGGTGCCACGGGTTCCAGAGTGTTTTGGCTTTTTAATATATTCTTCCACTTTTCCATTCTTCATCCATGCCGCTGCGTTCCCAGGAGATGCCCTCCCACTGTGCAGACAGAAGAGCGTGTCCATCAAACCATCCGAGCAAGGCACTGTGTTTTCTTTGAATAACACTGAAATGGCAGCATCGAGTTAATAGCAGAGGGTATACAGGACCCACTTTGTGGAAGAGGGCAGGTGAGGGTGCTTGAAGACACAGGACAGGATGTTGTGCACCTTTCCCAGAAGCTGTTCCTCATCTGCTTCTTGACTAAACGGTTTAAAGGCAGTTTAAGCACAAAAGGGAACTGCAGGTGGTGGAGAGGTGGTTGGAGCCCATGGAGGTGGCAAGCCCAGGGGAAAGAAAAGGGCACAGAATGGGAGGCAGAGACCGACCGTAGGGCTCACGGCTCTCGGAGAGCTGGCTCAATCGATGATAGTGACACCATGTCATCACCTAAGGGTTATTGATATATTGAACCTTTGACCAGGTGCCAAGCGCTTTGGATGCATCATCTAATTCTATCCTCACACCTGCCCTAGGAAGTAGGTGCCCTTGTTTCTTCCCATCCCGCAGATTTATAAAACCACACGCACACATGAATAAGTCACTGCAATATAGAAAGGCTGAGTAACTTTCCTGAGGTCACCAGCTAACAGAGTCTTGTGGCTTGAGTAAGAAGCTGGGATTTGAACTCAAACTGTCTCCGGTAGTTAATACTTTCATCTGGCTTTTCTCCGGCTAACTCGCCGTATTTCTCAGCCTTTTATAACCGAAGCACCCCTGCAAAGCTTTCTGATGCCTTCACTGCTGATCTCTCCCAGGTAAGGAGATATCCTGTCTGGTTGTGCCTCCTGCTCTTTGTGTTGTGAAATCTGCAGGTGTGGTGTTTTTGTTTTTGTTTTTGTTTTGTGGTACGTGGGCCTCTCACTGCTGTGGCCTCTCCCGTTGTGGAGCACAGGCTCCGGACGCGCAGGCTCAGCGGCCATGGCTCACGGGCCCAGCCGCTCCGCGGCATGTGGGATCTTCCTGCACCAGGGCACGAACCCGTGTCCCCTGCATCAGCAGGCGGACTCTCAACCACTGCGCCACCAGGGAAGCCCAGGTGTGGTGTTTTAATGCACAAATCCCACCCCAGGGCGTCGGCTGGGCCTCCGTCCCCCTCCCCCGTCCTGCAGTATTTATCTGTGTATTAATATGACAGCATCTCCTGAGTTCCTGTAGTTTCTGTGGGGAGAGAACATCACATCAGTGATGCTCAGGATGACTCCCTGCCCCACCACCAAGCAGGCGAGGTCCCTCTTCGTGCACTGGGCATTGTTCCTGGTGGGACAGGTCTGCACGGCACCCACAGCACCTACACAGGGGGGATTCCACCCCGCGTCTTTCCACACTCATCCCAAAGCCAGCTCCTCTCTCCACACATGCATAGGAATTAAATGAAACATCCCTGCAGGGGAGGACTCAGAAGTCAATTTAGAAAGGCAGGTGGCACCGGATGGGGAAGGGCTTCAATTGATGGACGGAACAGTTTGGCCTGGAAGCAACGGGCAGTAGAAACAGGTGGAGGACCTTGGAGGAAGAGAGCAGCACGCCAGGGAGACGGGCTGAGGCTACAGATTGTGGGGCAGGTTGGGTGAATGTTAGGGATGGCTTTAGGAAGAGCCAGACCAGATCAGGGATGGGGGGCTGAGGTGTGAGGAGGAGGTGATGTGGAGCATCCTCGCAGAGGAGAATAACATGGGGGAGGGTGTCAAACAGCGCGTTAAGAAAACAGTGAAACTCACACCTTTTTGGCCACCTTTCAGGAGTAAGGAGTTGGCTTGAGGGTGTCGATAAATCTGGACATGTTTCCTTTGGGCAGATGAGGAGGTGAGGAAAGGGAAGCTCTTGCCTCCCAGATCCTCAAGGGACTGACAAGCCTCCCTTTTGGTCTGTGACATCTGCCCTCCGGCAGTTCAGAAGCACCACCTAGATCGCCGAGAAGGATGACGTGGCTGGTGGCCTGGACTCCGCCAGCCGAGGCTCGCTTCCTGCAGAGCCCGGCCCCGGTGCTTCGAGCTCTTCCTGTACAGAGAGCAAGCCCCCTCCACCCTTTCATGCTCCTGGCCGGTCAGCGCCTGGGTGCTATAGTCCCGCCTCTCACGTGACTCTGGATGAGAGGGCAGTGAGTGTAGATGTATCACTTTAATGGTCAGGGTTCACCTGACCTGAACACCTCTAAGAAGCGCTGTAGGGCTTTGAAGGCCTGAGGGGTCCGTGGGAAAATGTAGTGAGCATGGAAACTATTCCTTCATTCCCTGTGTCCCTCCCGAGACCCCCCATTGAGGTTGCCTTGGACACAATGGTGCCACAGGGCAGAAGCTGGCATCTGCCAGCCAGTGCGGGGGTGGTGTTGCCCTCTACACTCACCTGCTCAGGTGAGTAGAGTGCACATGAGGCTGTGGAGACGATAGAGTCTGTCCTCTGGTCCCCTCCCTGACATCTCCCTTCTGATCTGCTGCCTACGAAGGCACTGAAGAGGCTTGCAATTCTGAAATCGCTGAACATGGGATGAGAAAAGGAGCACCAGCCGGTGGGGAAGTGGCAGGTCACTTGCCACTTTCCTGCTCACTGCTTTGAAAGGAGAAGCACAGGTGTGGGTCCTGCCGATTCCGACACTGTCACAGATGAGAAGGAGCCTGAAATGGCAGGACAGCTTTGGAGAGAGCAGTCTGGCACCCTTGCCAAGATCACAGAGACTTGGAGGAAGGGCTGTTTCAGCCAAAAACAGCAGTGTTTTCTGTTTTTGTTTCTTTTCTTTTTTTTTTTGGCAACTTAGAGGCAACAGTGAGGCAGAAGAATAAGAAGGAGACCAACCCTGACTATTACAACCGATTTTGTTTTAAACTTGGTCTGCACTCACTTCTTCAGACAGCAGAAGGATGTAGGATCCTATCCCAGCTCTGCCACTGGCTAGCTGTGTGACCTTGGGGATCATGCTTAACCTCTCTGGGCTACAGTTGCTTCATCTATAATGAGAGGTAATCATAGTACCTCCCACACAAGAATTTTCAAGAAAGTTAAGTTAGACTCTGGCCAGAGTGCCTGGCAATATAGAATAGCTCAATTTTAGTTGCCATTATTTAGGAAGAAAAAATCTTTAAATTATAAATCTTTTTATAAAGGTAAAATTGTATATGTCGATAACCATGGTCTACTGATAATAACCCACGTTGGTTAAACAACCACTTTGAGGCAGGGAAGTTATTATTTTCCCCTCATTTTATAGATAAAGAAGCCAAAGCCCAAAGATGTTCTGTAGGCGGGTGATGGATGGAGCCAGGCAAGGCTGGGAGACAGGTGTCCTACCTGCACTGGGAAGGACCTTGGGGGAAATGCCACCCCGGAGAAACTGACTCAGCCCCTTGCGTGTGCAGGCCACATGGCTGGTGCTCGGGCCCCTACCTCTCTGCCCAGAGCTCTTCCTACTTTCTCTGCTCCTTCACATTGGGCCATGAAAGCATCAGATGTGAGAATGAGAGGCGGCCACAGCCTTGATTTGCAGGGACAATGGGCTGACGGTGATATCCTTCTGCTGACACATGAAATGTGCTATGGAGGAAGAGTTCACGCCCCCATCCCAATAGTCTGCATTCACTTGGTGCTGAAGGGGGCTAGTGAACTGCTGTCCACGGGGGGGCTTTTTCTCAAGGAGCTGTCCCCCAGGAAGCTGGACTGGGTACCAGCACGGTGGACCCTCAGTTAGAATCACCCGTGAAGACCAAAGTTTGCCTGAATTCACCCAAATTGCATCCACTTCGGAGCCATGGCCCTTTTCCTGCCCACTGGGAGTTCCAGCCTGCATAACACAGATGCCAGCTTGCTTTCCTTTAAGGTCAGGGCTAATTGCAAGGTGACAGAAACCTTGACAACATGAGAGGGTGATGAGTGAAAGACAGCTGGGGCTCCTTTTTCTTCAGTAGGATCTGAATTTCCTACCCAGCAGCTGTGGGAGCCTAAAATTGACATTTGCGCTAAGTATAAATTTCACTAGCTCTCAACAAAGGTGGCAAAATGAGCCCATTTATAGGAGCTGCACTTTCCACCCCAGCCCGGCTCCTGATAAAAGAGAGTCCAACGGGGTTAGAAGAAAATCTAGAATTTAGACTCAACATTAGAGGTCATTCCAACCTACCTCCCACTCAGTGCAAGGGTCCCCTTTGCAAGACCCCACAGAAGGCCCTGCAGCGTCTACTTGACCACTTCCGGGAACAGAGAGCTCAGGAACCGAAAAGATCACCAAATCCAGTTTTGAACCTTTTTTTTTTTTTTTTTTTGGCTTAAACTGGATCTCATCTTTGATTTCCTGTAGCTCTTACCTGTTGGAGTTGTTTCCCAGGACGAATATATCTTCATCCTCAGGGTGGCACTCTGACTTATTTTGAGGCTAACTCTCTTGTCTTCACTTCTGTTCATTTTTCATTTATTTAGTCATTCCTTAAAAGGTTTGGCCTTTCGTTCTCTATCCTGGCACTGGGCAAACCTTGTCTGAATGTTTTTCATCAGGGCATGCACAGCGGTCAGTTCTAACCCTTTGTTCCCTAAGGCAGGGTGCCCAGGACAAACTTACACATAGGAAGGGAGCACTTGGGTCATGGCCACAAAGATCACTCAGACTGTCAGCACCCAGAAGAAGCAAGCAAAGAAACACGAGGGAGAAAGTGTAGCAAATGGACAGAGAGAGAAGGAGTCATAGGATGACTCAAAGATCTAGGTTTGCTCTCATGCTGGTAAATGAGGCCCCTCCTTTACATAGACTTAAGCTGCTGGTTCTTTATCCTGAATCAATTTCACCAAATTAACCTTGGACCATACTTCCCAGAGATCAAGATCTTTTTGACTCCTGATTTGGCCTCTTTGGGTGTTAACTACTTTTCTCAGCTTGGTATGGTCCATAGAAGACATTAGGATGCATTCATATCTTTTCTCAGGTCATGGCTTGATTTAAATATCCAGTAAGACAGGGCCGTGCACAGAACGCTGAAACACGCCTCTGTGTTTGGCATGCATTGGACATGCTGAAATGTACCTATTGTAATGTTTGGTGAGTGAACATGGGTTAAAGGAACGAGAACAACGTAAAGGAAATATCAGATCATCTAACTACAGCATGTAGGCATGTAAAGAAATGTGAACAATAAAATTTAACATTTCTCTCACTAGACCGTGGAGAATATTTCATCGATCTTTTGCAATCTTGGTAGCTAAGCAGTGCCTGGCACATCATAAGAATTTGTTCCATGCTTATTTCTTATTAATGAACACACAGTGTTGCATTATCCTGGGAGAGAATGGGGATCATACACGTTCTGAACTCTGTTTCACTGCGTTTCAGCAGCGAGTCTGAAAAGCCACCCTGATTCATTGTCTCCCAAGCAGCCCTGGTGATGGGCCTCTCCTCTTTCCAATCTGACCTTGTCAGTAGATTTTGAATTTTCTGTGTATCAAGATCTCAACTTCCTTGAGCACATCTGCTGTTCATGGTAGGTGTGTTAGTCTGCTCAAACAATAACAAACTGCTACAGAATGGGTGGCTGCAACATCAGAAATTTACTGTCTCACGGCTTGGAGGCTGGAAGTCCGAGACCGAGGTGTTGGTGGGGTTGGTTTCTCCCGAGGCCTCTCTCCTTGGCGTGCAGATGGATGTTTTCTTGCTGTTACCTTTCGTGGCCTTTTCTCTGTGTGTGTGCTCCAGTGTCTCTCTTATGAGGACACAAGTCATTTTCGATCAGGACCTACCGTAACAGACTCATTTTAACTCCATCACCTCTTTAAAGACCTTATCTCCAAATGCAGTCATATTGTGAGATACTGGGGTTGGAACTTCGACAGATGAATTTCGGGCGGACACAGCACGAACCACAACAGGAGGGTACATGAGCGAAATAGCACACGTGAGCGGAGAGGTCCGGGTTGGCGCTAATGTCTGTGAAGTGGCATTAACATTGGAAAAGCTAAATGATACGGTCTAGACCTAGTCTGGTCCATTTCCTGACTTTTCACCATTGGCCTTTTTTGTAGGAGGGGCACTGGTATCCATTTCCCTCCATGAGCCTGAGCCGGGAAGTGCTGTAGGGCCCATTTTCTTTTTCTCGGTACCCTTGATCCAAAGATTAAGCCTGCAAATGGGATTTCCTGGAGAGATCTTTGAACATGCACCTGCAATATGATTTTTGTAGTTGATGGAGTAGAAACTTTCCCTAGGAAGAGGAAGCTTTGCTGACAGCTCTGGGACCTTGAGAGATAGGGTGCCAGGCCGTCCTGAGTGCTCCAGTCCTGCGGGGCTGATGGCAGGCTGGGTGCAGATACCCTACAAGCAGGAGTGCGTGTCAGTATCACCCTCCCTCCGTATAAATCACAAGGGGTGTAATGCTTATGAAAGCAAGGCTCCCAGTGCATCCCTGCTTCCGACTGGGGCGTTATCCATCTGGAGTTGAAGGTCACATCAACCTGATGGGGGCGGGGCACGGTGTTGGCAGGGGAGGGCAGAAGGGATAATTCTCCTTGCAAAGCCTCCCTCCCCCAACCCCGCTTCATCACACCCACACCGGGTAGAGAACCTGCCTCTGCTGGCGCTGGTGGGACCTCCCAGTGTGAGTGACAGGTGCACAAAAACACAGGATCCAGGGTCCAGAATGGAGTGTTTCCAAGTTAAACATTCAGGCTATACCTCTCCTAGGCTCGGTCCTCACGCCTTAGTGACGATAAGAACAAATAACTCTTCCCCACAACTTCATCAAGCACTTACTCTATCTCAGCCTTGGCTCTAAATGCTCTTTGCATCTCATTTAATGCTCCCGACTCTCCATATGGCATCCCTCTTCCTTGGAGGATGCTGAGGCACAGAGAGGTTACACAGTTCGCTCAAGCTCACAGAGTCAGAAGGAGATACAGCTGGCATTCGATCCCAAGGAACCTAACTCCAGATCCTATGCTCCTTAAAGGCTGCACCCCAGGTAGACAGAAGCTCGCATTTACTAAGCACGGGATGTGTGGCAAGCAGTGGTCTCAGGTTTTGTAGCTAGTAACGGCTGCTTTCTCTCTGTTTCTCTCTCTCACTCTTGTTCTCACTCCCTTATACACACGCACACACATGCTCTTCTCTTCTTCTAGCTAGAATGGTGCTACTGGTCTTGGGGAAGCTGCTTGGGATCTACTCCTCCAAAGGGAACCCCAGAGTTAGGGGGAGCGAGTGACATAGACATGCTAGGCCCCCAGGACTGACCAAAGGGGGCTTCCCTCCTGGAAGAGGATCTTCTCCATCCTTCTCTCAAAATACCACTGTTCAGTCAAACATTGGTAAGAATGCCCTTTCACACCCATTGGATAGGATCTATGCCTAAATTAACAGCTATACTTGTTTCAATCACAACTAAGTCATTTTCTTTTTCTGCATCAAGGAAGCAATAAAAGACGACATTAAGACAACTGCTTTCAAGGACAGACAGATCTGGCCATCCTGCATTTCACAGGTATCAACGAGCTGGCCCTATGCAAATTAGATAATTTAATTATTTTCTGAACTGCAGTTTCCTGATCTTAAAGTGGGAATATCATGTCTGCTTCAGTATTGCTGTGAAGTTGATCCCATGACCACACAGCTAGGAAGACGCAGAGATAGAATTCAAATCCAGATGTGTCTGTTTCCATATCCGTGACCACCAACCGAGTATGTTCTTCTACCTGTTCTTAGGCTCAGTGTTCCTTTGTATACTTATCCTTTTTTTTTTTTTTTTTTTTGTGGTACGCGGGCCTCTCACTGCTGTGGCCTCTCCCGTTGCGGAGCACAGGCTCCGGACGTGCAGGCTCAGCAGCCATGGCTCATGGGCCCAGCCGCTCCGCAGCATATGGGATCTTCCCAGACCGGGGCACGTACCAGTGTCCCCTGCATCGGCAGGCGGACTCTCAACCACTGCGCCACCAGGGAAACCCTGTATACTTATTCTTATTCATACTTATTCTCACCTCACTTATTTGTGATAATGAAGTGAAATGACGTACATAAAAAATAATGCAGTGCTGGGCACATGGGGTTCAACTTGGCAGCTATTATGGAAAGATAAGTACAGGCTACAAGGAAAGCTTTATTCCCTACAAGTGGTAAAGAAGAAGATATTTATATGCAATTATCTTCTTGTATCTACTTTTGTTTTTAATTTCAGAATGTATGGATATGAATGGTAGATGTACTTGCTGGAGTGTCTGAGGTTTCACAGTAGCTGGGGGAGCAAGGCTGGTAGAGAAGATGTAAGAAATGCAAGCTGCTGAGTCAGCGCCTTTCTTCTCAAATGTGGCCCTCCCTGCCCTTTACCAAGGATGGGTCCCCACCAGTGGTGCTGTGGAGATGGAGTTGTCAGCTTCAAAACAGCCAAAGTACTTCGTCTTGTCAGCTTGCTGGTAATTCATCAAAGAGAATAAATGGATAGAGTGCCTTGTGTGAATCTCATCTCCCCTAAGCTACCAGACTCAGTTCCCAAGAAAGCAGGAGATGGGCCCCGGACGGGAACAATGGGATGGAAAAGATGAAAGGACCTCTCTGTCCTAACATCTCTGCTTTCTTTTTTTATGAATCCATTTTTAGTCCTTGAACAAATGCACAAAAATAATTCCAACCATTAGCAGCTAAAAATGGACAACCATTTCTGGATCAGGAGAGGGACAGGCTAATTATATTAATGTAAAGTAATTATATATATTTATGCTCCATATCCCCACTGCAGTTCTGAGATAAATGTTTCTTCAGGAGAGACTTGGTGAGGTGAGTGAAGATGTAGGCTACAAGGAAAAAGCTGTTTAGGAAATTGCAGCTGTCTGAAAATCAAAGAAATACCTGCATTTGAGCCTCTGACTTGTACCACATGCTGTGGGAAAAGGGCCCTTGGCCACTAAGGAGCCTGCAGCAGCTGATAACTACCAGCTCCTGCGAGAGTCCAGGGGGAGCACTTTTAATTCATATCTTGCATTAGGTTCTTGGTTCCACACCCACCAGGTATCTGTGTGAGGGTTATTGCCAGAAGAAGATGCTTCAGTAGAATCTCTGGCCATTTATTGCAGTGAGTTTTGGACTGGCTGCCCCAGATTCTCAGACAGACTTGAGAATTCAGCCACCAAATGATGACCCCAGGCTTTTACAATCACGGCCAACAGGAGTATGTGACAACTTCAGTTCTTTCCCGAGTCCCCTGTTGATTTGGAGGGGGAATGTGTGTGCTGAGCTGGGCTCAGCTACAATCTGCACGAGGACTGTGTGTATCTCAGGACAGGTGCACTGATCTGCACCTCACTGCCCTGGTGCAGGTGCAGGTGCAGGATGGGCCCCCCAGCTGGGGCTCTACAGACGGGGAAAATTATGGGAGTTGTCCGATGGGTCATACTTGGGTCAGTCACTGGAGCCAAAGCAACTGATACTATGACTCACTAGTTCTAGGTCACATGCTAATGAGGTCCGATCTGTCTGGAGGAGGACCAGCCCCACCAGCACCCAAGGAGCAGGGAAGGGCAAGAAGTCTATTTCAGAGCAGCTTGAAGGAAGGGATGTCGGGCAAATACAGCCACTAGGCACCACTCTCGCCGTCTTTCACCGTGTGATGTGGGCAGCGAATGTAATGTCTTTTAGCTCAAGATAAATGGCGATCATAATTTCTCCATCATAAGGTTGAAGATTAAATGAGCTAGCTTACATAAAAAACAAAGTACTGTGTCTGGCATAGAGTAGGCACCCAATAAATGTTCATTCTTTGTGTACTAAATAAATACCTGCATTTGAATTCTTTTTTAGAGGTCTTGGAGTGCTAATTTGAAAGCTTGGTTCTAATGTTTCTGACAGGGCTGGGAATCAGGGAGGCAAAAAGGAGGAGAAATATTTCTTCTGCCAAATTGCCCTATAGACGTCCCAGTAATTCCAGAATTTTCCTGTGCCCTTCAGCAACCATCTCTGGGGCAAAAACCATGGCTACCCCTTCCTTTACATGCATGCTCTCTGGTTGCTTCTTATCCATCTGTCTGTCCACCCGTCCATCCTTCCTTTCCTTCGTGAGGTATTTTCGAGCACCTATGAAAAGCCAGATGCTGAGCTAAGAACTGACTATACAGCCGTGTTTTAAATAAAGTCCCTGCTTTGTGGAGCTATATTCTGAGTAGCCTTTCAGATCTCAAATCCTATTTCAGCGATCTTGTAGACTGGGGGCTGGAGAGGGGAAGAACAGGCAAAAGACCCTCCCTAATGGAAGTCAGTGAAACTTTTCCATGTGTAGTTGCTGTAATGCCTTCTTTGGAAAAAAGAAGTCCCAACTCTGAGCACAGGGCAAAGGTTAATGGAATGATTTTGGATACCTCTGCTTGGTAGAGAGAAATTCATGAAGGGAAAAAAAGACAGGAGTTCAGACTTCCCCGGATAGATTTGTAAGAGGCCCTGACCATTGAAATCATCTCCAAATAACCCTTTTAAATCTAAAAAGAACAGTCTTGTTAATTAAATGTTTAGTGAATATTATAGCTGGCATATCAGTTTTAGGTAAAATTTATGAAGCAGTGGGCTTCATTTTATATGCTGCGTTATTTTATGATGGTCATGACTATTAATAACAGTGTGCACTCTGTGGTCTCAACATGGACTCTTTTCCCGGAGCCTGTGATGATTCTGTTAACTGGACAGGGCAGAGCGGCCTGTCTTTATGTTACACATTAGGGAACCAGACTCAGATACCTGGGGCAGGGGTGGTGGGCGAGGAGTCGCAGGGCCAGAACCTTTTCGGCTTAAACTCCACATTGTTTCCTTTTTTTTTTTTTTGAATTTTATTTTATTTATTTTTTAATACAGCAGGTTCTTATTAGTCATAAGTTTTATACACATCAGTGTATACATGTCAATCCCAATCTCCTAATTCATCACCCCCCCCCGCCACTTTTCCCCCCTTGGTGTCCATACGTTTGTTCTCTACATCTGTGTCTCTATTTCTGCCCTGCAAACCAGTTCATCTGTACCATTTTTCTAGGTTCCACATATATGCGTTAATATATGGTATTTGTTTTTCTCTTTCTGACTTAACTTCACTCTGTAGGACAGTCTCTCGATTCATCCACGTCTCTACAAATGACCCAATTTTGTTCCTTTTTATGGCTGAGTAATATTCCCTTGTATAAGTGTACCACGTCTTCTTTATCCATTCCTCTGTTGATGGGCATTTAGGTTGATTCCATGACCTGGCTATTGTAAATAGCACAGCAGTGAACACTGAGGTGCATGTGTCCTTGTGAATTATGGTTTTCTCTAGGTATATGCCCAGTAGTGGGATTGCTGGGTCATATGGTAATTCTATTTTTAGCTTTTTAAGGAACCTCCATACTGTTCTCCATAGTGGCTGTATCAATTTACATTCCCACCAACAGTGCAGGAGGGTTCCCTTTTCTCCACACCCTCTCCAGCATTTGTTTGTAGATTTTCTGATGATGCCCATTCTAACTGTTGTGAGGTGATACCTCATTGTAGCTTTGACTTGCATTTCTCTAATAATTAGTGATGTTGAGCAGCTTTTCATGTGCCTCTTGGTCATCTGTATGTCTTCTTTGGGGAAATGTCTATTTAGGTCTTCTGCCCATTTTTGGATTGGGTTGTTTGTTTCTTTAGTATTGAGCTGCATGAGCTATTTATATATTTGGGAGATTAAGCCTTTGTCCGTTGATTCATTTGCAAATGTTTTCTCCCATTCTGAGGGTTGTCTTTTCGTCTTGTTTGTAGTTTCCTTTGCTTTGCAAAAGCTTTGAAGTTTCATTAGGTCCCATTTGTTTATTTTTGTTTTTATTTCCATTACTCTAGGAGGTGGGTCAAAAAGGATCTTGCTGTGATTTATGCCATAGACTGTTCTGCCTATGTTTTCCTCTAAGAGTTTTATAGTGTCCAGTCTTACATTTAGGTCTCTAATCCATTTTGAGTTTATTTTTGTGTATGGTGTTAGGAAGTGTTCTAATTTCATTCTTGTACATGTAGCTGTCCAGTTTTCCCAGCACCACTTATTGAAGAGACTGTCTTTTCTCCATTGTATATCCTTGCCTCCTTTGTCATAGATTAGTTGACCATAGGTGCATGGGTTTATCTCTGGATGCTCTATCCTGTTCCATTGATCTATATTTCTGTTTCTGTGCCAGTACCATATTATCTTGATTACTGTAGCATTGTAGTATAGTCTGAAGTCAGAGAGTCTGATTCCTCCAGCTCCTTTTTTTCCCCTTGAGACTGCTTTGGCAAGTCTTGGGGTGTTTTGTGTCTCCATACAAATTTTAAGATTTTTTGTTCTAGTTCTGTGAAAAATGCCATTGGTAGTTTGATAGGGATTGCACTGAATCTGTAGATTGCTTTGGGTAGTATAGTCATTTTCACAATATTGATTCTTCTGATCTAAGAACACGGTATATCTCTCCATCTGTTGGTATCATCTTTAATTTCTTTCAAAGGTGTCTTATAGTTTTCGGCATACAGGTGTTTTGTCTCCCTAGGTAGGTTTATTCCTAGATATTTTATTCTTCTTGTTGCAATGGTAGATGGGAGGGTTTCCTTAATTTCTCTTTCAGATTTTTCATCACTAGTGTATAGGCATGCAAGAGATTTCTGTACATTAATTTAGTATCCTGCAACTTTATCAAATTCATTGATTAGCTCTAGTAGTTTTCTGGTGACATCTTTAGGATTCTCTATGTATAGTATCATGTCATCTGCAAACAGTGACAGTTTTACTTCTTCTTTTCCAATTTGTATTCCTTTTATTTCTTTTTCTTCTCTGATTGCCATGGCTAGGACTTCCAAAACTATGTTAAATAAGAGAGGTGAGAGTGGACATCCTTGTCTTGTTCCTGATCTTAGAGGAAATGCTTTTAGTTTTTCACCATTGAGAATGATGTTTGCTGTGGGTTTGTCGTATATGGCCTTTATCATGTTGATGTAGGTTCCCTCTATGCTCACTTTCTGGAGAGTTTTTTTTTATCATAAATGGGTGTTGAATTTTGTCAGAAGCTTTTTCTGCATCCATTGAGATGATCATATGGTTTTTATTCTTCAGTTTGTTAATATGGTGTGTCACATTGATTAATTTGTGTACATTGAAGAATCTTGCATCCCTGGGATAAATCCCTCTTGATCATGGTGTATGATCCTTTTAATGTGTTGTTGGATTCTGTTTGCTAGTATTTTGTTGAGGATTTTTGCATCTATATTCATTAGTGATATCGGTCTGTAATTTTCTTTTTTTGTAGTATCTTTGTCTGGTTTTTGTATCAGGGTGATGGTGGCCTCATAGAATGAGTTTTTTTTTTTTTTTTTTTTTTTTTTTTTTTTCTGGTACACGGGCCTCTCACTGCTGTGGCCTCTCCTGCTGTGGAGCACAGGCTCTGGATGCGCAGGCCCAGCGGCCATGGCTCACGGGCCCAGCCGCTCCGTGGCATGTGGGATCCTCCCAGACCGGGGCACAAACCCGCGTCCCCTGCATCGGCAGGTGTACTCTCAACCACTGCGCCACCTGGGAAGCCCCATAGAATGAGTTTGGGAGTGTTCCTTCCTCTGCAATTTTTTGGAAGAGTTTGAGAAGGATGGGTGTTAGCTCTTCTCTAAATGTTTGTTAGAATTCACCTGGGAAGCCATCTGGTCCTGGACTTTTGTTTGTTGGAAAATTTGTTATCACAGTTTCCATTTCATTTCTTGTGATTGGTCTGTTCATATTTTCTATTTCTTCCTGGTTCAGTCTTGGAAGGTTACACCTTTCTAAGAATTTGTCCATTTCTTCCAGGTTATCCATTTTATTAGCATAGAGTTACCTGTAGTAGTCTCTTAGGATGCTTTGTATTTCTGTGGTGTCTGTTGGAACTTCTCCTTTTTCATTTCTAATTTTATTGATTTGAGTCCTCTCCCTCTTTTTCTTGATTAGTCTGGCTAATTGTTTATCAATTTTGTTTGTCTTCTCAAAGAACCAGCTGTTAGTTTTGTTGATCTTTGCTATTGTTTTCTTTGTTTCTCTTTCATTTATATCTGCTCTGATCTTTATGATTTGTTTCCTTCTGCTAACTTTGGGTTTTGTTTTTTCTTCTTTCTCTAGTTCCTTTAGGTGTAAGGTTAGATTGTTTGAGATTTTTCTTGTTTCTTGAGGTAGGCTTGTATAGCTATAAACTTCCCTCTTAGAACTGCTTTTCCTGCATCCCATAGGTTTTGGATTGTTGTGTTTTCATTGTCATTTGTCTCCAGGTATATTTTGATTTCCTCTTTGATTTCTTCAGTGATCTCCTGGTTATTTAGTAACGTATTGTTTAACTGCCATGTAGTTGTGTTTTTAACATTTTTTCCCCTGTAATTGATTTCTAATCTCATAGTGTTGTTGTCAGAAAAGATGCTTGTTATGATGTAAATTTTCTTAAATTTACTGAGGCTTGATTTGTGACTCAAGATGTGATCTATCCTGGAGAATGTTCCATGCACACTTGAGGAGAAAGTGTAATCTGCTGTTTTGGGATGGAATGTCCTATAAATATCAATTAAATCTATCTGGTCTATTGTGTCATTTAAAGCTTGTGTTTCCTTACTAATTTTCAGTTTGGATTATCTGTCCATTGGTGTAAGTGAGGTGTTAAAATCCACCACTATTATTGTGTTACTGTCGATTTCCTCTCTTATAGCTGTTAGCAATTGCCTTATGTATTGAGGTGCTCCTATGTTGGGTGCATATATGTTTATAATTGTTATATCTTCTTCTTGGTTTGATCCCTTGATCATTATGTAGTGTCCTTCCTTGTCTCTTGTAACATTCTTTATTTTAAACTCTGTTTTATCTGATATGAGTATTGCTACTCCAGCTTTCTTTTGATTTCCATTTGCATGGAATATCTTTTTCATCCCCTCACTTTCAGTCTGAGTGTGTCCCTAGGTCTCAAGTGGGTCTCTTGTAGACAGCATATATATGGGTCTTATTTTTGTATCCATTCAACAAGCCTGTGTCTTTTGGTTGGAGCATTTAATCCATTCATGTTTAAGGTAATTATCGATATGTATGTTCCTATGACCATTTTCTTAATTGTTTTGGGTTTGTTTTTGTAGGTCCTTTTCTTCTCTTGTGTTTCTCACTTAGAGAAGTTTCTTTAGCATTTGTTGCAGAGCTGGTTTGGTGGTGCTGAATTATCTTAGCTTTTGCTTGTCTGTAAAGCTTTTGATTTCTCCATCGAATCTGAATGTGATCCTTGCTGGGTAGAGTAATCTTGGTGGTAGGCTCTTCCCTTTCATCACTTTAAGTATATCATGCCACTCCCTTCTGACCTGTAGAGTTTCTGCTGAGAAATCAGCTGTTAACCTTATGGGAGTTCCCTTGTATATTATTTGTTGTTTTTCCCTTGCTGCTTTCAATAATTTTTCTTTGTCTTGAATTTTTGCCAATTTGATTACTATGTGTCTCGGTGTGTTTCTTCTTGGGTTTATCCTCTATGGGACTCTCTGCACTTCCTGGACTTGAGTGGCTATTTCCTTTCCCATGGGACCCCTGTAATGCAAATGCTGCTGCATTTAATGTTGTCCCAGAGGTCTCTTAGGCTGTCTTCATTTCTTTTCATTCATTTTTCTTTATTCTGTTCCACAGCAGTAAATTCCACCATTCTGTCTTCCAGGTCACTTATCTGTTCTTCTGCCTCAGTTATTCTGCTATTGATTCCTTCTAGTGTATTTTTCATTTCAGTTATTATGTTGTTCATCTCTGTTTGCTCTTTAATTCCTCTAGATCTTTGTTAAATATTGCTTGCATCTTCTTGATCTTCACCTCCATTCTTTTTCTGAGGTCCTGGATCATCCTCACTATGATTATTCTGAATTCTTTTTCTGGAAGGTTGCCTATCTCCACTTCATTTAGTTGTTTTTCTGGGGTTTTATCTTGTTCCTCCATCTGATACATAGCCCTCTGCCTTTTCATCTTGTCTATCTTTCTGTGAATGTGGTTTTTGTTCCACAGGCTGCAGGATTGTAGTTCTTCTTGTTTCTGCTGTCTGCCCTCTGGTGGATGAGGCTATCTGAGAGGCTTGTGCAAGTTTCCTGATGGGAGGCACTGGTGGTGGGTAGAGCTGGCTGTTGCTCTGGTGGGCAGAGCTCAGTAAAACTTTAAACCACTTGTCTGCTGATGGGCGGGACTGAGTTCCCTCCCTGTTGGTTGTTTGGCCTGAGGAGGCCCAACACTGGAGCCTACTTGGGCTCTTTGGTGGGGCTAATGGCAGACTCTGGGAGAGCTCACACCAAGGAGTACTTCCCAGAACCTCTGCTGCCAGTGTCCTTGTTCCCAGGGTGACCCACAGCCACTGCCCCCCACCATCACCTCTGCAGGAGACCCTCCAACACTAGCAGGTAGGTCCGGTTCAGTCTCCTATGGGGTCACTGCTCCTTCCCCTGGGTCCTGGTGCACACACTACTTTGTGTGTGTCCTCCAAGAGTCGAGTCTCTGTTTCCCCCAGTCCTGTTGAAGTCCTGCAGTCAAATTCTGCTAGCCTTCAAAGTCTGATTCTCTAGGAATTCCTCCTCCTGTTGCCAGAGCCCAGGCTGGGAAGCCTGACGTGGGGCTCAGGACCTTCACTCCAGTGGGTGGACTTCTGTGGTATAAGTGTTCTCCAGTTTGTGAGTCACCCACCCAGCAGTTATGGGATTTGATTTTACTGTGATTACGCCCCTCCTACTGACTCACTGTGGCTTCTCCTTTGCCTTTGGATGCGGGGTATGTTTTTGGTGAGTTCCAGTGTCTTCCTGTCGATGATTGTTGAGCAGTTAGTTGTGATTCTGGTGTTCTTGCAAGACGGAGTGAGAGCACGTCCTTCTACTCCGCCCTCTTGCACCAATCTCCTCCACGTTGTTTCTAATCCACCATTGTTGCACCTGGGGTCGGGAGTGGACAGCGGGATGCGTGCGACGGGAGCACACGTGTCCACGCACTTCGTGGGCCTCTGGATGTGCTGCTCTGACCCAGCGTTTCCGAGATTTGCCTCTGCAGCACCTGGTCACTGGTGTCTCAGCCGTCTTTAGGGTTGAGGCCTTCGTGACGGCCTTAACCTGGTGTCACGTTGCTGTAATAACCAGGAAGTTGGTCTACCCAGGCAGGACGGAGGAAACCCCACTCCCCACATCTGCTCCTTCTGTGACGGGGACAGTGGAGCAGAGGTCAGGAGCCCAGACCAGAGCCCAGTGCCTCCTCCGAAGATTACGAGGAAACTGACCAATGGATTCCTACCCCCCCCACCATATTTCACCTCCTTCCTCTGCAGCAGGAAGGGCATGGTACCCGCTGCTTAGGCTGCTACGGATGCTGGATGAGCCTTTTCCGCTATGTGGGGAGTGGGCTGTGAAGGTGTTCATTCAAGAATGAACACACACACACACACAAACCAAATAACTCACCCATGTATACATATTACAGACAGGCTGTAAACTTTTGTGTCTCACAAGAAGAGATGGGTGCACTTGTCAGAATGAATCAACTGATGGAATTTGGATAGTTATCTCAGGAAGTTTCACGTGAGCAGAGGAGAGGAGAGCTAGTACATTGAGGACTGAGCAGTGTGGAAATTCGTCCTCCCAAATTTGTCTTTGCCAGCCTAGCCCGTGCTGGAGATTCCATCACTGGTCCACTGTTCCTTGTGTCTTAGAACTGTTTTCTCTAAAGGACACTTGAGGTGCAACGCTTCTGAGAAAGCCGATTCTCCACAGGTGAACGGTGCTGAAATTCAAAGATATGAGTTGCAAAATATCACTGGTTGAGGAAAGATGTGGGAGATTTCACACTCAAAGATCCATTCTTCAAATTTCATTTTTGTACCTGAAGGAGGGGCTAAATCCTCAAGTAGCTCAAAAGTAGCTTTATCTTTTTTTCTTCTTTTTTAAACTCATGCCCTGAATGTAAGATTTGTAAAAGCATGTTGACACTTGGTTGAGTTCTGAGTCAGGCTTTATCAATCTCTCATCAGCCTCCTTCACACAGGAAAGCTGTCATGGGGACTGAGATGAGACACACACACCCACACCCACACACCCCACACACCGTACACCTCACACACACACGATATACCACACATACACTGTGCATATATAAACCATACACCACTCACACTCTATACACTGTATACTACACACACATGCCCCCCCCCCACATACACAGAGAGGAAAGAACCCCGCCTCTGTAGACCCTGACTCCACACTGTCACTTGCTGTGACACTTCACAAGCCATTGGACCCTCTGAGCCTTGGTTTCATCCTTGAGGCTTTAGTGTGTTATCACCTTTCCTGACTCTGGCACAGAATCCATGTAGGGGCAGTTGCCACGTAGGAAGATGCTCTGTGGCCAGGTGGGGCTCCTCACTGAACGGCGGGCAGGTCTTCCCCTCAGACCCCCACTGGGGTGTCCAGGCCCCTGCCATCTCCCCCCGGGCCATCTACACCAAAGGCACCTTGTGAGTTAGAGGCCGTATAGTCTGCATTGTGCTTCCACCAGCAAGTCTATGCCAGCGCCTTCTTTTAACCTGCACTGAACCTCAGTCATGTAATAAGAGACGTTACTCAGCTCTTATCCCGAATTATTTCATAACAGCCACACACGGAATATACCTTTACTACATCCCCTGCATTCAGTGCAGGAGAGGAAACGGCTCGGGTAACCTTGGCTTGCCGGGGACCGAGATCGTTCTAGGAGCACGGGACTTGCAGTCTTAAAACCGTGACACCATAAAAGTGAGGCACAGAGATGCTATGTCACTTTCTCAGGGTCACACAGCTAGGAAGTGGGGCAGAGCTGGGATTTGAAGCTGCCCAAGCATGTCAGCTATACATCCCTCAGCTTCAAGTTCCCATCTGAGCTCCGTAACCTGGCTCAGCTCTCACCATCCCCACTATGGGGAAAATTTTTCAAGGTTAATGATATGCAAATAAAAATAAAAATGTGTCAAGGTTAATGATGTATCTCATAAATTATGTATAGCAGGACATTCTCATGTATTTGTCCAAACTACATGTAAAGTAAGAATAGGAAACAGCAAGGTATTGAAAATCTAACAAAAATTTAAAATACAAAGCATAAATACTACATATGCAGGCATAATAGTCCTGAAAAGATAAAACTGATCAGACTACTTAAAATTAATGACCGCCAAACACACAGGGAACAGGCAAAGCAGCGAGAGGCAGGTTAGAGAGAGAGCACTGTGGATGTGGGACCTGAGCTGGAAGGAACCTCAGTTTTACCCAGATCAGATTTAGAAAATTGGGAAGGAGAGATTTCTAGGTAGAAAAGCAGCAGGAGAAAAAGCAGGCAGGCTGGCAGGCAGGACAAAACCTACTGATCCAGGAGTTCCAGGGGAGCCTGGGAAAGACTGGGAAAGGGGATGAGAGCAGGGGTGCAGGGCACCCGTGCACATCATTTGTCAGATGCCCACATGCAGGGTGTGGGTTACCCCTCAGACAAGCCAGAACTCCCAAGTCCATTTTGACCCTCCTTTTTTTTTTTATGAGTATAGTTGCTTTACAATGGTGTTAGTTTCTGCTGTAAAACAAAGTGAATCAGCTCTATGTATACCTATATCCCCTCCCTCTAGGACCTCCCTCCCACTCTACCCCCATTCCACCCATCTAGGTCATCACAGAGCACTGAGCTGAGCTCCCTGTGCTATACAGCAGGTTCCCACTAGCTATCTATTTTACGCAGGGTAGTGTATATATGTCAATCCCAATCTCCCAATTCATCCCACACTCCCTTTCCGCCCGTGTCCACATTTTGCACATGTATGTATTTGAGTGTTTGGGGGGAGTCTCTACAATCCACTTCCATAAACTTTATAAATTATAATTTTTCACCATTATAAAGGCTACTAAAAAATAACAGTATTCAGATAGGCAGTATTTCCTGTAAGTTACTATGTGCAGCAGACAATTTGAATACATTTGCCCAAACCACTCAAGTCATGATGAGGGAAATAATAATACATAATAATAATCAAATTAAAATAGCACAAAAATACCCAAACAACCCCCTCTTTTCCAATTTCCAGTCTTGCTTTCAACTGAGAATCCATGTTCCTGAGAGCCCCTCCTGACTGACATACCAAAGAGTTAAGGCGTATAAAGTTTGAGTTTCTTAAATGCAGTTATCCAGACTCCACTGGAGTCTCCAGTTGTGGGAGTGCTTTTGCCCAGCAGTGTTTTAAGCCAAGAGACACCATGCTGTATAATCAAGGACTTAATCACAGCCATAATCACCCACGGAAATGCCAGCATTAAAAACAGTCCTGATACTTACTTGGAGGTGCAATTCACAAGTGAGAAGACTGCATACATTCGCACAAAGAAAAATAATTTACACCTCTGTGAACTATAGAATAAGTTGCCCCATATTTATGTATTTATGTTTACCGCTGGGCTGTACACTGCAGCCTGATATTCTAATTACTCCCGAATCAATCCCATTTTCCTCTCTATGGAGGGAAAAGAGCTATAGGCTCCTCTGTGCATATTCTTCAGAGAGATCTCAGCTCTTCTGCCTCCAAGTGTATCTTATAGTTGGAGGATATCCTTCTTCAGAATCATCGGGGTTGTGTATCAAAATGCAGATTCATAGGACCTGAACAGTGCATAAGTTCAGGGATTCACACATGTAAGATCTGTTCTCCAGGGGTCTTTATGCACTCTGGTTGGGAGGATCACTGGTATACAGGTGCAAGAAAACAGGTCCTTTTTCTCAGCAGCTCACCCATGGCAGTGCTAGAATTGAGTCCAGGAAGACTCGTTTTGCACTCTAGATCTTTTGCAACACAGCCTCACCAACCGAAGTTCAAATGCTAGAGGGAAGGCAAAAATGCAGAGTACAAGCACTATCCCCCAAATCTTTTATTGATGAAATCTCTTCACCTCTACCAGAATCATCCAGGGAAAGTAGGTGACTTGCTTGACATGTTTTGCAAGTTGCAATTAAATATTCACAGAGCAAAAATTCATACGTAGTTCTTTGTTGTACATGAATTACGTGCAAAGGGTCTATTATTGCTGGCAAACAGTGTTTCTTAAACTGTACGTCTTCTTGACTGTGAAATCAAACCCATTGTGCCCCATGAGTGTCTGCTCCTCTTCGTTGCATGCATGCTTTACCTGCATTTGCTCCATTTTTACATGTTTCCAGAAGCTTCACCTGCTAATGAGTTAAGACCAGCCGGTGGGTATACTGCTTCACTCTCTCAAAGCAGCTCCTAACTTCCATCAAAAGTTCTCAGCATGGGCTTCCCTGGTGGCACAGTGGGTAAGAGTCTGCCTGCAGATGCAGGGGACATGGGTTCGTGCCCCGGTCTGGGAAGATCCCACATGCCGCGGAGCGGCTGGGCCCGTGAGCCATGACCACTGAGCCTGCGCATCCGGAGCCTGTGCTCCGCAACAGGAGAGGCCACAACAGTGAGAGGCCTGCGTACCGCAAAAAAAAAAAAAAAAAAAAAAAAAAAAAGTTCTCAGCACACTTGCTCCAGTAGCCTTCTGTTACTTTCTCCTCCTCCACCCAGCCTCCTGGAGTCTCTGGCGGGTCTTCTGATCCTCCCTATCTCCTGTCTCCTGTAACACAGCCTGGGATGCTGCCAGCTTACACATACAGGTTTCTATAACACGTGCTGGTGTGAGTTGGTGTTTGTCTTAGCTTCCCCATGGACCGCGTGATCCCAAGGCATGGGGGTATCTACCACTTCTTTCCAGAACCCTGATGCTGCCCACTCAGCATTCTGCACACTGAACTCCAAGCCTCTGCTCAGAGCCGGTGCACCATCAGTGCTGCCAACGGCCAGGCTCTGTGACCCTTCTTCTTCCTTGACCTCCTGATGCATAGACTGCAAATGCTTCCTGCCACCCACAGAATGGAACTCGGTTTCCCCAAGTGTTAATTGTCTAAACCCAGGAGAACCAAGCTGCCATGAGTCCATCGGTGTGAGCTAGCCTCTTCGCTCTCACCACACGGACTCATGCAGGCTTTCTGTTTTCCCTCTTTTCCCCCCCTCACGGCCTATTTTTCAAAACCCTCAGTAAAGACATTTAATAATCAAGTTGGTAGATTAGCATATAAAACCAGTCTTAACTGAATTTGAATTCAATCTTTATTTGAGGCGGTGATGGCTAATATTGACTATTGCGTAGAATTATGAGAAAGCCCTGAACAGTCAGCTCCAGTGCAGCCCGGATCTATTTTTTAAAACTAGTTATTGATTTCTGCAAATAGGCTTTCCTGGCGCTTCCAGCAGATCCTGCTCCATAGGTGAAGCGTGGAAGGTGATGGATAGGGAGGGAGAGTACATTTTCCCTTTGTTCATCTACATTCTTATTAATAATAATATCTTTCATTTATAACTCCTTTCATCCTCGAGCATCACGAAGTGCTTTGCAGACATAATAATGCTGTGTGGAGCGATCCATCACCGAGCCCGGGGAGAAACACGGCTGTTGTCTGGCTACACTGCTCGGCTGGACCACAGTTCGGGACCCCGCAGCTGTTTCAGGGAGACAGTTACAGGTGCTGAGCCTGGAGTGGGGCTGAGCCCTTTGACCAAACAGCCACCTGTGTGCTGATGGGCTCTGCACCTGCTAGTGGCCCTGAGTCCCCGACCGCTGCACCAGGTCCGGGTGGCAACGGATCCTGTTTTCCCAAAGAGACGACCCATCTAAGAACAGTGTCTACTTTCCCCCTTCCAAAAAAAATAGGAGGTAAAACATTAACTAGGCAAGTCTGCTGGGTTGTGCTGTGTCTACAGATGTGTGCTCCCCCTTCATCCATGGGCAGCGGGGGCAGTGATAGCATTTTATGTGGTGCTGTGATCATCCAGGCTTGTAAACATCTCCTCTGCAAAGCTCTCGCTTTGTGTCTCTTAATTGCAAAAAGGCAGAAGAATAACTATTTGGGCTCAATAGGTCAGCCTCTAAGAGGAGGCTGAGGTCAGATGGTCACTTGTCACTTACCAATTGTGTGACCTTGGGCAAGTGGCTTCACCTCTGAGCCTCAGTTCCCTCATCCGTATGAGGAGAATGACAATAGTACCCATATCTTAGGGCTGTTGGACCGGTGAACAAGAGAGGACAAGCCATGCTTATCATGGCACCTGCCTCACAGGAAGCCCTAAATGCCAGCATTACCATTACTATTCTATAGATGAGGTCACAACCCCATCCAAAAGTTGGAGAGCCATCGTTGAACCCCTTATGATTAATTGTTATCAGGCTCTTTTCCTCCTCATTGGTGGATAGCACCTTATAAATATTAAAAACATGTTGGTTGCTTAAAAAGCAAAATAAGAGAGCAGAGGACAGCAGAGAGGGAAGGAATGGTAAGCTCAGTTTCCCTTCCCAGGCGTTTGCCGTCAGGATTTACGAGTGATTTCTTGTAAGTGTGTATTGTATAAAGTAAGTTTTCAGATCATTGGGACATTCCAGAATCTACCTTCTCTAGGAAAACGTTCCGACTCCATCAGCAAGGAAAGCGCCGGCCCCTCCAAACCACATCGGGAGGTTCCATGATGAGTCTCTCAGGTCCCACTTGTAGTTAGCAGCCCAGATTCCTCCCACCCCAAGCAGCCCCCCGCTGTGTCCTGTGCAGGGTGTCAGTACCTCCCTCTCACTTATGGCTTCGTTCAGTGATTTTACTTCACTGTGCTTTGAACTATCTGTGTGTATTCAGATCACTGCCTGTGCTTAGAAAGCAGACTCTCAAAGTGTAAGCATTCTGCCCACTTTTTTCCCAGGCACCAGGCCCAGCACGCTGTCCTGTCATGGGTGAGCGGATGCTCACATGTCCCCTGGTGCCCGTGGTTTAGGGTGTGCTATTTTGTTGTGTGCACTGGGCGTAGATTACGTTCCATGAGCTCAGTGGCGGTTGTATGAGCAGGACGCTGGCTTAATTACCTCTCCTAATAGCTGATGAGGATCAGAGGACAGGTGAGCTGGAATGCTGAGTGGCACCAGCTGCCATTTCCCATTTCCTTACTGTCCCCAGCCTTGTCCCCAGAGGCAAGATTAGAAATGACATCCAGTTATCACCACTTTTCTCCAGTGATATGTGGCTCATACCTGTAAGTGGGCAAGAGTCTTTCCTTCCTCCACGTGACAGAGGGAGAAAGCTCTGTGCTCCCCATTCCCCCGGTGACCCTCCATACAGCTGAGACACAGGAACCCGACTGCTGTTGAGCAAACCTTATCTGCAACTGTGTCCTCAGCTCGTGACCCAGGATCTATTACAGAAATTCTGGACTAGGGACTAACAGATCTTCTTGAACAGAGGGGTATACTGAGGGCTCTCGCTTGGAGTCCCCATTTGCCTCTTGAGGTCATTAATAAAGACAGTCTCTTCGTCCCTGGAGTCACGGGCATGACTCAGAGATGTTGAAGGTTCGATTCCTGACCTCCTCAATAAGGCCAATATCACAATAAAGTGAGTCTCATGAACTTTTTGGTTTCCCAATGCATATGAAAGCTATGTTTACACTGCACTGTAGTCTATTAAGTGTGTAATAGCATATGTCTAAGAAAACAATGTCCATACCTTAATGAAAAATATTTTATTCCTAAAAAACGCTAACCATCATTTGAGACTTCAGCAAGTTGTAATGTTTCTGCAGCAGAAACATTGAAGACCACCGATCACTGATCACAATAACAAATAAAATAATAATGAAAACGTTTGAAATATTGCAAGAATTACTGAAATTTGACACAGACACACGAAGTGAGCAAAAGCTGTTGGAAGATAGTGCCCATAGACTTGTTGGACACAGGGTTGCCACAAACCTTCAATTTGTAAAAAATGCAGTATCTGTGAAGTGTGATCAATCCATGCACAACAAAGTGAGGTGTGCCTGTGTGATTATTTCTGAGAAAATATTCTGGCCTAAAAATTCAGGAAAATAATGTATTTCAGCGTCAAAAGTCAATGGCCTGCTCGCTCTTTTGCAGTCGTTCATTTACGCGGACGTGCCCTCTTACTAGACTGTAAGGGCTGTGTATTCCCAATGCCTAGCCTCTGGTCCATGACAGCTCCTGGATGGCTGTTTGTAGGAAGACTGGAGCGGGGTAGTAAGGAGGGGGTGAGTCCACAGTGTGACTCCCTCAGTGAGGCTGCAAGGGTGTGGTTGTTGCTTAGGCTAAGTGTCTGTGATGTTGATGAGAACAATCCGCACAAGAAACATGTGAAGCAGAGGGGAAGGGATTGGGGAAAAAGAGATTAAAATCCATTCCTTGCTCATGTCCACTAATGCAAAATTTTCTGAAAGGTGTAGGAAAAAAGAAAAGAAAAGGTAAAAGAAGACAATTTCTTAATGGGATTTCTTGAAGTTGGCCTGCATGAACCCAAATCTTAAAAGGAGAGCCTTGCCTCTCCATACTATTAACTAATTTTTTAACTCTGAAGTTGTTTGGTCTCATTCCCTTAGCTCAGAAAAACCACCCTCTAACATTCCCAGGGGCCAGGCAAGAGCTTTGGACGCTGGTTTGTTTTTATCGGTCGGTCTTGAACGTCACCCTCTGCCCACCCTCTAACACTGAGTTCCCAGGAAGGAGAGGAGGAGGAAGAACCCCAGCTGCTTGCTCCACGGTGCAGACAGCTCAGGGCAGAGGAAATACTTGCTGGGGCGCTCCCAGGGCTCTGAACCCCCAGCCCTTCCTGGGCATGCGGGCTCCTTCTCAGGAGACTCTGATGGGACGGGGCTCTTGAATTAGGACTAAAGCGTAGGAACGAGTCGGGTTAGAGGCAGCCAAAGGGCTTTAAGGGCTTTTCCAGGCAGCCATGTGCAGAGTTTGTGGGTGAGACGATGCGAAGTCATATGGGGAAGAAGGAAAGGCAGGTGGGGCTCAACCCAGGGGGACTGGCCACCTATCTACCCATCCATCTCCCACCTGGCCTGACTCATTGAGATGGACAGGCCGTTTGTGAGACCCTCTTCCTGTGTATGTTTACGTGGAACCCCCAGCATCCCTGCCAGGCACTGCGGCTTGTTATTTTGACAGATTGCAGGCCAGTGATTATGTTGCAGTGGTGGCGGCCACTCATTAGCTCGAGCGGGCCAGACAGAAACTATCAGCTCATTCCGACCACATCCGCCCCTGGAGGTGAATATTCAACAGGAATTGATCTCCTTAATGAGAACACAGCCCGCACCACTTCGATGAACAGCACTGGAATTTTAAACCGTTAATGATGACAGAGAATTCAGCATGTGCCCACGTGTGTACCGGGGGGGGGGGCATGTGGGTGTGTGAGCACGTTGACACACAGATGGCGGGTGGGCGCTAGGCCAGTGCTGGGCCACGAGCCTTGTGGCACATCCCGGAGAGCAGCCCTGAGCTGCTGGTGGCTGGAGCGAGAGTGGCCCTGCTCTCAGGGAAATCCCTCAAGGGAAACGCTGGAGGATGTACCCTTCACTCATGCCCGTAGGGCTGCCTGGGCTGCTCTCCAGGACACCTGTCCAGAGCCTGCCCAGTGCCCCTTGGCTGTGTCACACAGCCGTGGGACACCCCCCCTCCCCGGGATGATGAAGATGCATGCTGTGGTCCAGGAGGGCAGATCTGCCTTCCAGACAAAAGAGCTCGTCTTTTCTAAAACTTGGCTGGAAGACCTCCTTCCCCAAACCCAAGGAACATAATTAAGAATAGGCTGAAATGGACAGGAAGACATGATAATTGATTGTGGCCTTTCTGCCTGGCAGCTGCACTTAATTAACCTTTAGATTCAAATATCAAGTGGTGTATGCATGGGGAGGCTGGGCAGGGGCTGTCCGACCACACTCATCTCTGCTCGCGGAGGGGCTGGTTCAGAGGTCACCTTGGGGCTGGGCCATCCCCATTCCCACCCGAACGTTGCTTCTGTATGTAGAGTTTCTACTCAGGTCCTCAGGGTCATGAGAGCATCCAGCACAGGGTGACGCTGTTGCAGTCCTCTCTGTAGCTTTGAGTACTAGCGCCAGCCCATGGGAGTCCATCCTTGGGGTCTTCTCAGCTGTGCTTTCAGAAGGCAACCAAGGCACAGGCCAGATGCCCGTGTCCAGACAGCAAAGGTGGGATAGTCCTCACTGGTCCTTCTGTCTCGCGAGCCTGTGGGTCATAATCGCTCAGAGGAACATCTCCTTTGAGAACAGAGCCCGGTGAATGTGAGGCCTGCAGGTGGGCACAGGGGTTGGGATGCTGCTCACTCTTACTCAGCAAACCGCAGAGGCCGAGGGCCAGGCTGGGGTTCCCGGGAGCTGGATGCAGTCTGGCTTCGTCAGTCCTCCCTCAAGGCCTGACACCGGCGGCATGACCAGCTGCCCTGTCTTTGAGGCTTGTTGCTGGGGGACAGAGCAGCGTGCCTCGGGCATACAGGGCCGGGTGATGCCCTGTGTCCCCGGACACTCCCGCCCTTTGGGATCCGGCAGAGGCTGTTTCCGGCACAAGCCCAGTTGGGGCTCTTTACTGTCTGGCTTCTCAGGGGCTGGTGTGGAACCAGCAGCAGCACAATGGACTGTTTGACCTCTAGATACAGTTCGGAGCACAATTTCTGTCTCTCTTCCTCCGATCTCACTGGTAATCTGGCTTCAAAAGAGGGTCAGACTTTTCTGACCTGCAGAAGGGCATGTCTGAGTCGACATGGGTTTTGAAGGTTGGTTGTAGTATTTCTGGCTATGCTCTGTCTACATATCAAAACAAGAAAAGAGAGAGAAAAAAGGAAAGACAGGCAAAAAAAGAAAGAAAAGAGGAAAGCACAGAAAAGAAAGAATGCGATTTTTCCAATTTTTTTTCTGTTATTCCCTGCATGTTGTATTCCTTTTAGAATTTTTTCAAAAGCAACCCTGGTTATTAGACTCTTCAATAAGAGAGTAATTACTTTTACCAAAGGCAGTTTTAGCAGGAATACAGTGGGTCCCAAGGAAGCGAGATCTCAGGTCCTCAGGGCCAACTGGCTCCCTTCCTGTCTCAGCTACAGTTGTCAAGAGTCCGGCACCCTTCTCTCCTTTTCTTTGGACGAGTCTTATAGTTCCTGGGAAACGGAAGCCTGTTCTTCAAGGAGACTCCTGGCCTGTCGTTCATCCATCGCTCCAAGAGTGGGTATGTCATTCCTCCTTCTGCTGGCAGCGCTGAGACTGGTGGGGTCAGCCGTCTGCGGTGGTCCAGAGATAAAGAAAAGTGGGACGGCGACTGCCCAACTGAACACTGACTGGTATCATAAATAAGGACTAAAGGAAAAAAGTATCCTCTAAGAGGAGAGGGACCCAGAGTGTGGTTCTCAGATACTGAATTCCCTATGAATCACCTGGGAAGCTTATTAAAAACGCCTATCGGGCTTCCCTGGTGGCGCAGTGGTTGAGAGTCCGCCCGCTGATTCCGGGAACATGGGTTCATGCCCCGGTCCAGGAAGATCCCACATGCCGCAGGGCGGCTGGGCCCGTGAGCCATGGCCACTGAGCCTGTGTGTCCGGAGCCTGTGCTCCACAATGGGAGAGGCCACAACAGTGAGAGGCCTACGTACCGCAAAAGAAAAAAGCGCCCATCGCCAGGCGCCACGCTCAGAGATTCTGAGTGATTAGCTCTGAAGTGGAGCCCAGACATCTGCACTTGCACAAGGACACTGCAGTGACTCGTCTCTAAGTGGTTCCCGGGTCTTACCTGGACAGACGTTAGTGACACTCTTCTGAGGACATTTCTCCCACATAGGTCAGCGTGGACCACGACCACAGGCCCAAGTGTAAAGGAGCAGAATGGGCTGTGCTTGCCAGTGTGTCACAGTGTGTGTCGTTGTACGTGACGTGTATGTGTGTACAGGCGTGGGCCACACGGGACGTGCAGAAATAGGCTTTAGAGGCTTCCTCTCTCTCCCTTTCCTTTTTATTCACTGTGGCAGATACCACAGGCGGCAGGGAAAATCTCTAAAATGGCCTCCGTGCGAGGTTTCATCCTAATTCCAGGTATCCGTGGATATGAGGACACACCTAGCACTCCAGTGGTTGTGTTCATGTGACACGGCACAGCTGACCTAAGAGAGGACCAGCATCCTGGCTTTTCCAGGTGGGTCCGATGTTATTGCATAAACCCTTAAAGCAGAAAACTTCCTCCAGCTGGTGACAGAAAGAGACGTCAGGGAGACTAGAGGCACCAGGGGAGATTGGCTTTGGGGACGGAGGGTACCGCATGCCAAGGAATGCAGGTGGTCTTGTGGAGCCAGGAGCCCGAGGACTCAGGGACCTCGGTCTCACCGGGACCTGAACTCAGACAACAGCTGAAGTGAGCATAGTTGCAGATTCTTCCCCAGAGCCTCCAGGTAAGAACCCAGCCTGGTCAACACCTTGATTTGAACCTTGTGAGACCCTGAGCAGAGAAGCTCACCAGCCCACCTGGACTTCTGGCCCTCACGACTGTGAGATGACAAACAGATTTGAGCCACCACATTTTTGGTAATTCGTCAGCAACAGAAAATTACTATACCCAGGGTATATGAAATGAAGAACATATTGCCTTGTGCTTCAGGATCTCATAAAACCCAAGAGGCCAGCGATACACAGCCAACTGAAATATGATGTACTGAGCATTTATTGAAGGAGGAGCCCCGAGAACTACGGAAAGCAGGATGGGGTCCTACGTGCTCAGTGTGGCAGGAGTGCGGCAGGGAGGCGGTGTCACAGAGAAGGTGGTGTGGGGCCTGGGTCTTGGAGGACATTGGTGGGGAGGGCACAGGCAGAGGAGACACAGGACCAAAGGCAGAGTGGTCTGAAGGTCCCTGTGAGGAGCGGGAAGGAAGACAGAACCCCCTGCGGTGGGAGCCTGGAACAGGTGGACAATCACACAGGTACCCTTGGAAGTTAGGCAGTGGCCAGTGGAGAGGTTTTACGCATCCTGCCAAAGAGATCAGGCAGTACCCTGCATTTGCTACGGGGAGCTGGAAGTTGGGAAGCACAGAGTGACGGATAGGGTGTCTATTTGGAACTCAGGTGCCAGAATTAATTATAATTGTGACCCCTGCCACACTCTCGCAACTGTTAGGGCCATGGCTTTGTCCTCATCCTCCCTCCCTCCCTCCTTCCTTCCTACCTTCTTGATACAATGCAAACTTTTGAGCATCCCCCCAACACAGAAGCCAGAACATTGACCTTGGTCTACCTGTGTGTATCCTCTCCTATCTTCCAACTTTTATCTATTGATCAATTGATTAATCCATTTCTCTATCAGTCTATCAATTGATCTATCTTGCAACATGTCTACATGGTTTTGTCCTATCTATGCATGTTTTTCAACTGTATAATATGGTTTAGATTTTTTTGTAATTTAGAAGATGGCATCCTCCTCTTTGTAATCTTCTGTGTTTGTAATTGCCATGCTCAGCTTCATCCTGTGTGTTGTCTGTAGCTATATACCTCATTCATTTTGATTGCTGCATGTTATTCCATTAAGTGAACACACTGAGATGAATCGATCCATCCTTTTATTCTTCAAGTTCTGGGGATTTGGGAGGTTTAGGCAAGCGTTTTCTTAATAGAAAATATGGCACCAGAACTAGGTTGGGGAAGAGAGGTCAGGCTGGAAACGGACAGATAAATTGGTCGTGACCAGTGTTCAGAAGGGCTGGCGTAGGAGATAGTTTCCTTCAACTCAGATTGAAATGTTAGACTCTTTTCTCCCACTGGACCTCCTGTGCCCATGCAGAAGGAAGCCTCATCTCCCTGAGCCCTGGGGTCCAAGAGAACAGAGCAGAGCCAATATCTCAAAGTATGAGTGCGTTCCATGCATCACAGAAGGAAAGCAATGATCTCCTGCATGGAAATACAGGCGCCCCCTGCATCCTGCTGGTGGATGGATGGTGGCGTCTGGATTCACTGTGAGGCTCCTAGCACTGCTTCACACCCACCTCCATGGGAAAGAGGCCTGTGATGGGATAACCGTCTTGAGATGGAGAAACGGCAGGAACAGAAAATTTTGCAGCCTAACAGGCAAGAATTGAACACAGCGCTGGGTTTTTCTGACACCGTACTACCAGCTCATCAACTGCTGCATGTGTGGATACCACATTGCAGTTTCAGGAGGGCACAGGGCCCCTCACTGACTCCTGAGGGATGCTGCAAGGCTGACCACGTGCCACTACGTGAATTTATGAGGTAGACCAGGGGGCATTTCTGACCATCGCTCTTAAAAAATATGTTACAAGAAAGGGTGGTAGAAGAGAGGTTTTTAATTTTTATTAGAAGTTATCCATACGCTGAATTTCTTCTGTCAAGTGGACCATTATGCTTACAATGAGTAATTATCTTTATCATCCTAAAATACTTCATCTTCAAAGAAAATGTTTAAATAAAGCTTTGTTAGAGTGCTTAAAGACGATATGCCATACTGAGTTTCTTTTTAATGAAATTTGGCCTTCTTGTGGGGCTGGCATGAATTGGATGTGTAGCTCATTTAAACTAGGTTTCTGTACTCCATTGCATTATTTTAAACATTTAACTTTTGAGGTATTGTACACTCACCAAAAAGTGATTTAGGTCATGACAGAAGGGAAGGTTCTTGTATTTTTTCCCAAATTCAAGAGAGGTTGTATCTCGTATAATTGACTGCCCTTGTCTTTGTGCAGCAGGGCTCAGACAGTACGGGGGAAGCAACGTCCGCTTCACTGGGGAAATGGTTCTAGGGTCAGTTCTACCACTAAATAGCGATGTGACCAAGAGCCACGCGCCTGTTCCCTTGTTTGTACAATGAGGGGGTGGATTAGGTAACACTGGTGCAAATTCCTGTGGGAGCTGCCAGCCCAGTTCAGATGCAGATAAACATGCTAGCCAACAAGAAGCAAGCCATCTGTGAGTCTTGGTCAGGATGCTGAGATGCCCAGGATGCTATGGGAAAGCCCAACTGCAAAATTTCAGGATTAGAAGATCTCTCAATTCCATCTTTATTTTTAATTTAACTAATTTAAACTATGAGTTAGTTTCTGCCGTGTGCAACATGCAGCTTTCTTAAAGAGAACTCTTCTTCGAGAGGTGTTTACATTGAATTGTTTTACATTGAATTGAATGAACAGTCAGCTTCACATTTCCCCTCTTTGTTTTACAACTGCTTCCACCCCAAATCTTCTAGGGTTCTGTAGTCGTGTGGGCTCCAGAAGTCAAGCAGGAGGTTGGGGTTGATGCTGAAGGCATGAGATAAACACAAAGGATGATGCTGATGCTGACGATGGTGATGATGGTGATGATGATTTTGTCTAGACCAGGGTTTCTCAAGCATGACACTATTGTTAATTTGATGCAGATAATTCTCTCTTGTTGAGGGCTGTCCTGTGTACTGTGGGATGTTTGACGGCATCCCTGATCTCTACCCTCTAGATGCCAGAGAAATTATACCTCTACTCCCAGTTGTAATAACCAAAAATGCCTCCAGACGTTGCCTAGTGGCCCCTGTGGGTCAGAATTGCTCCCAGCAGAGAACCATTTGTTCAAGACCAGGTGTCAACCAACTATTAGCCTGTGTTCCAGATCCGGCCAGCTCTATTGGAACACGGTCATGCCCATTTGTTTACAGATTGTCTCCGGCTGCTTTTATGCTACAACAGCAGAGCTGAGTAGTTGTAACAGATACTGCATCACCCACAGAGCCTGTATATTTACCATCCAGCCCTTACAGAAAGGCTTGTCAGCCACTGCTCTGAGCAATACAAGGAGGCAAGTGCTTTCCCTACCTGGCAGGAATAAAGTATAGCTCCTTAGGGGGCAGTGAGGGATGCAGGGGATAGAGGTGAGTGGAGGAGCCAGGAGATCCCTGGCAGCACAAACAGCGATGCATTGAACACATCAATCTTGTACGGAACTTGGTCAACTTCTCCAGAAGCTTTCAGGGCATGCTATTTTTTAAAAAATATTTATTTATTTATTATTTTATTTTTATTTTTTTGTTGAGTGTAGTTGATGTACAATATTATAGAAGTTCCAGGTATACAACCTCATGATTCAAAATTTTCAAAGGTTATACTCCATTTATAGTTATTATAAAACATTGGCTACATTCCCTGTGTTGGACAATACATCCTTGTAGCTTATACAGGGGAGGGTAACATTCACATGGGAGACTCATTTCTGCTTTCTTGGGAACAAAGGACAGTCGGAGTGTCTTTCTTGCACTGACTATTCTTTAAGTCACTTTAATTCAAAATAATCAATATGCCAAAGTGGCATATTCTGGGGTGGCCTATTCTGCTTTCCTTCATCTCCATATTTACTCTGCCAGATTCTGGTTTCCTTTAACAGCATGGTTTCAAGAATTCTCTCCATGTTTGGCTGCTCTGTTCTGAACACAACCAGTAGCTGTTTATCTAAAACTTAGATATTTCTAAGTTCTAAAGTTGTCCAGATACAGCACTACCAGTCATGTTTCCTGAATTTGCATTGACTTTTTTTAAGTCAGTTCAGGATGTGACCTCATTATGAACTTATACTGCACTAAACCCCCTGTGGATTTTTACAAAAGCTGCAGCTTAGCTACTCTTTTCTCTTCTTCTATTTTGCAGTTGTTTTGGATCCTAGGGCTTGGCTTTCTGTTTCCCTCTCTTTCATGTCAACTTAGTAAACTCAGCACATAATTCTAGCCTCTTGAGACATTTTTGGATCCTGTTTTTGTCTTCCTATGTATTTACTATTCCACCCAGCTTTGTGTCATCCACAAATTTTGACAAGTGTGTTTTTTGTATCTTTGTTCAAGACACTAATGAAAGTATTGAATAGGATAAGGCTAGAATCAGAGTCATCACTGGAGACCTCCTTCCAGATTGCCAGTAATTCATTCATCAGAAACTTTTGGTCACAGTTATTAAATTAATAACAGATTCATGCCATTAAGTTATGATCCAGTCTGTATTTCTTTATTGTGTTACAAGGATACTTTAATGACTCTTTAAATATTTGAAGGCTCTTCCACCACTTACACGTCTGCCTAGAATCTGCTTCTTCTTTGTTTGAGTCTGTCACACGTCTAATCCATTTAGCAAATATCCAAGAATACTTACCCTACATCAGATGCTCCTCTAGATGTGGACCTACTACACGGTGCACTGGCAGCTTTCCTGTCAGTTAATGTCCTGAGGGGTAGAAGAGGCATGAGGAAGGCTGTGATGGGGGCCCAGAGAGGGGAACTGCTAAGCCCCAGGAGGGGGGGATTGGTGCCACCTAGGAGGTAACTTTCAAACTGTCTCTTGCAGAGTGAAAAAGACTATTCCAGGTAGAAAGGGTGGAGTAAATATACAAGAACACTGAAACAGGAGCAAGGCCATGTGAAGCTCTAGTGTGCATTGCAGGATATGAAAAGGGGCTGGTGGGCATTACTTCTCAAGCACCTGAGTTTCTGGACCTTTTGCCATTCTGGGCATGCTACTCTCAGTGTCCTCAGATGCTGGCATCTGGCCCTGAACCAGCACTTCGTATTGTCCACCTGGTACAGGACAGAGTGGGCTGATACCTTCTGGGGCTGGAGGTTACTTGGCTGAAGTCAATCACCTGGGTTTTTTGCACTTTGACCGTTAAGCCCAGTTCACCGACCTCGTATCAGCACAGTTGACATTTTTTGTCGTGGCCTCTCCCGTTGCGGAACACAGGCTCGGGACACGCAGGCTCAGTGGCCATGGCTCATGGGCCCAGCCGCTCCGCGGCACGTGGGATCTTCCCGGACTGGGGCACGAACCCGTGTCCCCTGCATCGGCAGGCGGACTCTCAACCACTGCCCCACCAGGGAAGCCCCAGCACAGTTGACTTTTAGTTTAAGTACCAGCCTTCCTTCATGTGTTGCTGGTAATAGCAAATGGTTACATTTGCACAGACAGTGAGCAGCTTTTTTACTACAGAATCTAGTGTTTCTCACCTTAACCAGCTCTTCCAAATGTGTATGTACTGTTACATTTTTGACAAGTAAGTCTTTTCTGTTTACTTACAAAATTTGAAGTTTTGTGAGATCAGGGATTGTATCTATATATGGTAGACACAATGTTCCTTTTTTTTTTCAAAGGGTAAAAAGTAAATAAATAGTAACCTAAATCATTGTTCTGTATTAAATAGAAAACATCAGAGCATGCTTTTAATCTCATCAGAAACTTCCAGACATGCTGACTCTGGTTAAATACCCAGAACTTTTGATGGAGATGTCCAGATAGCCATCAATCCATGTCAGTAAATAATCCATACCAGTATCCTTAGCAATGTGGAAAATTCATCTAGTCTTCTTGCTGTGACTCCTTAATCAGGCATATTTGTGTACAGATCATTCATGTTGCAGATATCTTAGGGTGGGTTCTGTGGAACTCTGCAGAAAGTTTATTTGAGAGCACTCCCGGGAGCAAAACCTGCAGGAAGGGAGGGAATCGAGACTGGCTGAAGAGAAGGATGGATTTTATTGCATTTGTACAGAGACCCCCATCAATCCTGAAGGAGACACTGGAACTGAGATGGCCCTTTGGAGTCACCCACAGATGAGGGAAGTGTGACAGATCTTTGTGTTCCCACACAGCCCAGGCCCTGGGAGTGGGCCACCCCCTTGAAGGGAGGTGACCTCAGATGCGACAGCATGACCTCAGATGAAGCAAAGCGACCTTGGATGGACAAAGGTGGCTCCGTTCCCCTGGGGCAGTTCCCAGGCAAGGGGCAGCAGGTGGGAACCTCTACAGCCAGTACTTCTGGCATCTAGGAAATGGCTGTCTCTGTCCTGAAGGGAGACTAACACTTCCTGGCATCCACACACCAGGAAAGAAAATCAGAAAGGGAATATCCTCAGAGCAAGAGCTCATGGAGCTCTTCTGAAATCCTGCTCTGCTTTTGACTGGAATTTTTTTTCACCACCTATTTCCCGTTTCCACCCTAATTTTTCACCAGTCAGCAGAGATGGAAGGTAATCAGTTGTCAACTCCCTGTGATGCACCCACTCTCTTACCGTGAGTTACAAGTGGCTGATCTATAATCTGACCTTAATTCTGAAGCCAGTGGGATGGCCCAGGGCTTCCTTGGACACTAGTGCTGTTTTTGAGCTGTCTTCCTTCCCAAAGACTGGGAAACTGAAGAGCTTCAGTAGTTGGTAAACTCAAGACCAGAGAGCATGTGGCCATACTATGGGATCCCAGTGATGTGATAATGAAACCATGCAACTCAGATTGGGACTTGAACCTTTTAACTGATATCACACACCTTGTGTCAGGACTTAATGAAGCTCAGCTTCTTGATGTCTCATTGCAGAAAGAATTCAGTGAGAGACAAAGTGATAGATAAGAAGTGGATTTATTTAGAGAGAAATAGACTCCACAGACAGAGTGTGGGCCATCTCAGAAGGCTAGAGGCCTCGAAATACTGCGTGGTTAGTTTTTATGGGCTGGGTAATTTTATAGGCTAATGAGTGGGAGGATTATTCCAACTATTTCAGGGGGAAAGGGTGGGGATTTCCAGGAATTGGGCCACTGCCCACTTTTGGCCTTTTATGGTTAGCTCTGAACAGTCATGGCATTGGTAGGTGTGTCAGTTAGCATGCTAATGTATTACCATGAGTGTATAATGAGGCTCAAGGTCTACTGGAAGTCGAATCTTTTGCCATCTTGGATCTAGTTAGTTCTAACCAGTTTTTGTCATGTCCTATGGCCATGTCATCCTTTTAAAGCTTGTGCCCTGCCCCTTTCCCTCCTGTTTCTATAACTCTATTGATACAGTGCCCTGTGCACTTGAGGTACACATGGGCACGTGTCTGCCCTCGTGGAACGCTCTGCATTGCCACGAAGCTCAAAAAAATACAACTGCAGTAGCTCCCAAGTATAGGACAACATATGCAAAAAACTATAACCCATTTTCCCCAGAATCCTTTGTTCTTGGATAGAATTGCCATCCGTGTACCAATAGGTAAAAATCCAAGAGAAGATCTGGACTTGAGAAGACCTGCTGTGAGTGCTAAAATGTCTGTGCCGAGCACCTCTGCTTTGCTCTGCACAGGCGTGAGTCTGTTTCTATCAGACACTGAATTTTTTTCCAGCCTAATTTCTGTGTCTTTCTGTGTGCCTTTTATTTCAGTAAAAGATGAAAAACACAAAATGAAACAGGCACGTGTGTTGCAGCTTCCCCCAGCAGTTCCAAAATTTTAAGCTTTAGCAATACAAGGGCTCAAACCCCTTCCTTTAAATGCTAAGTCCCCTACTTTGCCTTCCAAAGGAACAGAGAATCTGTCTGCTGGACAGGTTCATTAACAAATTAATAGAATAATCAGCAGGGCTTTGTGTGCATTTTAGAGATAAAAAACTGGTAACAGCATTCTTTGACTCTTTAATGGGCTGATAAGCACCAAGTATCTGCTCTGTGGCTGAGCTAATCACGCAGATAACGGAGGTGAAATCAATCCAGAGTTCTGCTGAGGTCATTTACAGCTGGAGCTGTGCTCTGCAGAGGCTAGAAGGATGCAGGCCTTTTGAATATAATAACAGGGATGAGCTCAAAGAAAGGGAGGAAAGCAGGGCAGGCTGCCCCAAACTCTAAAATAAGCTGCGCTGTGCTGTGCGGGGTAAAATCCACAAGGCCCCCATCTGCAGGGCTGCGCCCTTAGAGGCGCCTGATAATTTCGGAAGAAATGCTTTGGGGATATGTCTGGTCTTCAACTGCTTTGACGTCTGATCTGAAAGTTGGAAAAGTGAAGGGCTTTTCTACCCCTGCCTTCCCTCCTCCTGTTTTAAATTAAGTGAATATGATTGCTTTTGAGAGTGAAGGATTAATAGCTGAGCTATTTTACAGACAATTATTAGGCAGGTCTCCTGCTCAGCCTGAAAGCCCCGCCCCACCCTGGGGTGGCCCCTTGACAGGTAAACGCACGTGCCTGGGGCCTTCCCCTTCCCCCCCCAGTCCAGGGATGTTTGCCCACTTTGTGTTTGGCCACCTGCAGGGCACTGCCCAGGCCTGGGTGGAAGGAAGGACCTGGGGACACGAGTAGCACCGTGCTGTGCTGTCAGGACAACGCATAGGCTTTCACACCTCATAGTGCGAAGAGGTATAGGGATGATTCTAGTAGAAAAAGCGACACACAAGGGGAAAGGCCTTGGCCGCCCTCTAGACGGCGGGTGTGCCTTTGTTTCACATAGTTCTGTCCAATGAAGCTTGGCAGTCAGTGGCACCCTGTACCAAAACTTATGCAAAACATCAGAGTTTATTCATTCAAATTGGGTTAGCCTGTAACAAAAAAGTTATGATGATAAAGCAAGATAGAACTTTGTTGCTCACTTAAAAGTAAAGAAGTAGCTCATTGAGGGTCTTATGGTGACCCAGAGTCAGAGACCCAGGCTCACTGTTATGCTGTGCCCTCTCCACCCGATGGCACTTTAAGAGCCCAAATGGCTAATCTCGGTACATCCACGAAGTTCACATTCCAGACAGAAGGAAGGAAGAAGTACAAGGAGAAGGGGGTCCTCGCTGTAAGGACTCGCCCTGGAAGCTGCACACCCCATTAGCCAGGATTGGGTCATCGGGTCACAGCCAGCCCAGTGGATGCCTAGACGTTCTGAAGTCTATGATTAAGGGCAAAAGTACAACTGTTACTGAGTAACCATCAGCGGTCCCTTCCCCTCTGGGCCAGAGGAATGCCCATCTCCTGAAATGAAGTATACAATATAATGGGACCTGGAAAAAAATTAAAAAGTTACATAAAGATGGGATTCACAGAAGAGATCCATAGGGAAAATCTAGATCAAATGTGCTTAATATAATTAATAAGTATCTATCCATTCTTAACAGTTTATTCTTGGATCACTGAACCATCAGAAAGAGATGGTGTGAAGGTTTGGAATACATCTGTAGTCCCTGAGGAAAGGCTTGCTCTCTCTGTCTCTCTCATTCTCTCTCTCTCTCTCTCTCTCTCTCTCTCTCTCTCACTCTCTCTCTCTCTCACACACACACACACACACACACACACAGAGGACACTATGTCTCACCTCTTGAAACTCAGAGGAGACCAGCTACACTGGTCTTACCCTATATGCTCTGTCATGTGTTCCTACAGAAAGAGACAAATATCCAAGTACTCTAGAGGTAGAAGGGGTAGAAAAGTAGAAAACAAAGGAATTGGGGTGAAAACGCATCGATTTAGGCAGAACCCTCATTTGCTGGATGAATCCACATCACATTGCTGTCCTGTTATTTCCAGGCAATCTGGGAGAAGACTTTATCCATTTATTCATCCATTCATTTGTCCCACAATTAATCTTTTAGAATCTCCTCTCTCCAGGGGCTGTGGTTGGCAGTAGGGATGAGGTGGACAGCAGTGTCCAGAAATACTGGTTGGAGAGGACGCTGAGCCCCAGAGCATGTGGAGATCCTTCTGAGTTTGATTTCATTCTAAGCTTAATAGGAAGCCATTGAGGGTTTTAAGCAAGGGGAAGGCATATGTGGAAGGCAGCTCTGCAAGTCATGGCTGAGAGAGGAAGGGGGAGAGAAGAAGGCAGTGGAGAAGGACAGCAGTCCAGGCCAGGGGTGAGGGCAGAGTTAGACGAATTCAGAGCAGTGGAGGGAATGGGAGGGACCAGGCATTGCGGAGAGAGCCCACAGACGTTAGTGAGGGCAGAAAGGAGACAGAAACATCACAGCCCCATGATTCCTGCCTCGCGGATGGAATTCAGTCCATCTTTGCTCCCAGACAAAGGACGGGTGCAGTGGAACGAAGGAGATGTGGTCTAGGTTCCGAGTGCCTGTCCACTTGAGGGTCCAGCGTGGACCAAAGCCATGGAAGGCTAATGTCAGCTAACAACAACGGGGCCTTGAAGCAAGGCGGGAGCCCAGGTGCCCTCACCCGCTGATGGGTGGAGCAGAACTTACCCTCCGTCCGGCATAAACCATGCCTGTGTGGCTCCCACAGGAAGGTCCTAGAGTAACTGCAAGGTGCAGGCAGCATGACACAGTCAGGCGTCCGTAGCCACAGAGGGCAATTCCAGCCTGGCCGCTGCCTCTCCTCTCTACCTGGCTGGTACTCAGCTGTCAATTGCAAATGATGGACAGGATTCCAACTGCCTCTGAGGAGAGCGCAGAGCTGTTAATAAAACATCAACACCACAGGAATCCAAAGGAGCCAAAAACTAAAATAAAAATTAAATAACAAGTCAGAG
Organism: Mesoplodon densirostris; assembly: GCF_025265405.1. Taxonomy (NCBI): domain Eukaryota; kingdom Metazoa; phylum Chordata; class Mammalia; order Artiodactyla; family Ziphiidae; genus Mesoplodon; species Mesoplodon densirostris. The sequence continues at coordinate 123,992,520 of NC_082667.1, read as the reverse complement.
CTACAGCAAAATCACACTTTCTCGCCTCCCTGGAGTCTCTAAGGAGACAGTTATGTCCCAAGAGGTGTTGACTGTGGGGAATGACTTTCAGTAGCGGCAGATGGAGGAGGCTTCAGATTAGACAACAGAGGAGAAGGACACCTGCTCTATGGAAATGCGTGGGCGCCCAACTTCCTTCCCAACGGGAACACCGCTGAGCACCCCTGGTCTTTTGCCCCTTCATCTTCTCCTCTCCAGCTGTTTTTTCCGCCCAACCTCAGTGGGGGGAGGGTTGTGTGCCAGCTTCATCAGGAGGTGAAAGGATGTGGGGTGATCTACTTCCTATGTGGCAGGTAACAGGTGCCACCAACCTGTACATCCAGAATGACGCTGATGCCTGTCAAAGGTGGGGGGCAGGGACACGAAGTGCCTGCAGAGGTCTCCTGTGTTCATTTTCCCATCTCTTGCAGGAGTTTTGCTTTGTAAGCAGAGCAAAGGACACTCTCCGTTGACCCCCTACTCAGACTTCAGTCTATGCTGTGGCCTCCAGAAACACAGTCAAGAGTTAGAGACCTTAATTCTCTATAAGAAGCAAGAGTGTTCAGTGTTTTCCAAGTTTGCCCCTAAGAAACAAGAGAAGACAGTGGTAGGCTGAAAACGCCCCCCAGAGATATTCACACCCTAATCCCAGGGACCCAGGGACCTTAGTTTACATGGTAAAGAAGTGTTGCACAAATGTGATTGGAGATTAACCTGGAGGGAGTGGGCCCTAAAGAGAACCACACATCCTTATAAGAGGGAGCAGAGAGAGATTTTAATGACACAGAGGGGAAGGTGATCTGAAGACAGAGCAGAGAGATTTGAAGACGCTACTCTTGAAGGTTGCAGTGATGTGGCCACAAGCCAAGGAATGTCAGCAGCAAGCAGATGCTCAGAGAGGCCAAGAAAAGATTCTTCCCTGGAGCCCCAGGACAGAGCCTGGACTCGCTTGATTCTGGCTCAGTGATGCTGACTTCAGACATCTGGCTTCCAGAACTGTGGGAAAATACATTTCTGTTGTTCTAAGCCACCAAGTACGTGCTCATTTGTTACAGCAGCTGCAGGAAACTAATACTAGAATCAACAGTGACATTTTCCCAATTTAAAGAAAAAATGAGTTAATAGATAAAATTTTCTTTGTTTTCCATTGCATTTTTCTTCTCACATCTTTGGCATGTTCTGGCATCCCCAGATGAATGGAGAAATTGTACTTGATATTTTATGAATATCAAAAAAGGCACTGTGACTTGCAGGTCTCCTTTTCTCCCATGGATGTAGAGAAGATAATACATGCAACTCCTGGTTGTATTTTAATTCAGATGAGATCAGGTGTTTGCAAGTACTCTGTGCAGCACCACACAAAGTGTGAGCATAAAGTCTTATCAGGTTGGTTAATTTATGGAATAACCTACAATCAACCAATCAATCTCCCTTCCTCCTCCTTCACTTCTTCATCTCCTTCTCTCTCTCTCATTCTCTTTCTCTCTCTCTCTCTCTCTCCACACACATTCAATTACCTATGGAAAATAATTTCATATAAAGGTGAATAATGGCATTATAATTATGTCTTATATTTGAATAACATTTTGGAGTTTACTGAGAACTTTCACATCCACCATCTTATCTAATCCTCACAACAAACACCCCTGTGGGCACATGGAACTGGCATCACCATCCTCATTTTGTAGGCGAAGAAAGCAAAGGCGTCCACCATTAGCGTGTCAGGAGGCTATGGTAGAGTAACGTGGTAAGCCAGGATTCAAACACTGATCTTCATGAGGACGCGAATGAAGGACTGAAAAGGCCCCAATCCAGTGACCCCTGAATGAGCACTTTACATTCCTACAGACCGGAATCGAATCCTTGCCTTCCCTGTGTAGCTGTGTAACATTGGTCAGTTATTTAACCTCTGTGGCATCTTCCTCCTCTATCAAACTGAGATAATAGTACATACTTCATCAGGCTGAGTGCATATTTGATAGAATAAGTTAAGGGAAAAACCCTGGATCCATTCCTGGTCCCCACGATTCTCCTTTCAAAAATACAGGTTTGTTTGCTTGTTTGTTTGAAAGAGTTCAACCCCAGTCTTAGCATCTGACCTATTTATTTCAGCCCTTTCAAACAATTTGTATCAAGTTTTCTCTCTTTCTGTTTGTCGAAAGTAAAGTTGCAATCCCAGCTACTTGTCACTTAAAAGATGGAATTCATCACTTATGACTAACAAGACTCTCATGACAATGATTGCACCACATTGAAGCAAGAGCATTAGGAACACCAGTGGGCAGATGTTGAGGGTCTCTTCGTGCACATCAACCTCCCCCTGGAGGTCAGCTGACACCGGGGATCCACAGTGTAGTGCTCTGAGGATGAGGTGACCTGTAGACCCTAGGCTCTGATTGCAATATCCCTAGTGGTCTCTACTTTGGACGATGTTTTATTGAAGCACACCTGGAAGCACACCTGGAGACTTATACTCAGGACGGCCTCGGGCACTTGCTCTTCACTGATGACACTAAGTCCGTGTCGTGGTCACCCTTCCACCCTCTGAGCAAGTGGTATGATGGCTCGGGGTTGGCTAGCAGGGAGAGTTTGTCGTAGGCTGCTGTTATTTCCTGTTTGGTTACAACCAGTGGCCATGGTGTTAGGGAGAGACTGAAGTTTAATCCACACAACAGCGGAGACCTGGTGAGACACATAGCCCTCATTTCTACCTTCTGCTGAAACTCCCTTTTGTCAATTCAGCCTAAAAGCCAGTCTGGTTTTCTTGTTATAAAGGTTCACTCTTAGGAAAAAAGGGAGATATTGCCTCTCAGGAGTATCAGTGTGTGTGTGCATGTGTGCCCCGTGTGTGTGTGTGTGCATCCGTGTGTAAATGCAGGCATGCGTGTACTAAATATTAAAATAAGGATTCCACTCTGTTGACCATCGTCATTAGTTTTTTGTTTTTTTCTTTTTAAGGATCCCTGTGTAATGATTCCACCTTCTTTTTCCTCACAAACATTTTTTTTTCATTTTAATTGCATGGCATTGGCTTTTCTTCGAATGAAATGGGATTGTGGTTTTTACATATCTTCATGTCTTCTGCTTCTCTTTTCTGGAGTTTTGCATATTTCCTGGAGGATTTTGCTAGTATGAGGAGTGATAAAGCCCCCTGCAATTGTAGATGATGGATGACCCCCCGTAGACATGTTGAGTTGACATAGTCCAACATGGGCTACTATCAAGTACCTACCTTGGTCAGGGATATTTTATAGCAAATTTGTAGTTCCAGGTTTGTATTTGGAAGTTCTAGCACACCTTTCTATTTTGCCAACTTTAGTTTTCTTTTTTTGTGTCATTAGTGATTTTATTTTTTTATTTTTCATTTTTATTGAAGTATAGTTGATTTACAATGTTTCAGGTGTACAGCAAAGTGATTCAGTTATACATATATATCTATTCTTTTTCAGAATCTTTTCCATTATAGGTTATTATAACATATTGAATATAGTTCCCTGTGCTATACAGTAAATCCTTGTTGTTTATCTATTTTATACATAGTAGTGTGTATCTGTTAATGCCAAATTCCAAATTTATCCCTCCCCCTCTTTCCCCTCGGGTAACCCTAAGTTTGTCTTCAATGTTTGTGATTCTATTTCTGTTTGGTAAATAAGTTCATTTGTATCACTTTTTTAGATTCCACATGTAAGTGATATCATATGGTATTTGTCTTTGTCTGACTTCATTTAATATGATAATCTCGAGGTACAACCATGTTGCTGCAAATGGCATTATTTCATTCTTTTTTATGGCTGACTAGTATTCCATTATATATATGTACCACATCTTTATCCAGTCATCTGTTGATGGACATTTAGGTTGCTTCCATGTCTTGGCTATTGTAAACAGTGCTGCTATGAACACTGGGGTGCATGTATCTTTTTGAATTAGAGCTTTCCCCAGATATATACCCAGCAATGGGATTGCTGGATCCTATGGTAGTTCTATTTTTAGTTTTTTAAGGAACCTCAGCACTGTCCTCCATATTGGCTGCACCAGTTTACATTCCCAACAGTGTAGGAGGGTTCCCTTTTTTCCACACCCTCTCCAGCATTTGTTATCTGTAGACTTTTTTTTTTTTTTCTTTTGCGGTACACGGGCCTCTCACTGCCATGGCCTCTCCTGCTGTGGAGCACAGGCTCCGGACGCGCAGGCTCAGCGGCCATGACTCACAGGCCCAGCCGCTCCGCAGCATGTGGCATCCTCCCGGACCGGGGCACGAACCCGCGTCCCCTGCATCGGCAGGCAGACTCTCAACTACTGCGCCACCAGGGAAGCCCTGTAGACTTTTTGATGATAGCCACTCTTACGGGTGTGAAGTGGTACCTCAGTGTGGTTTTGATTTGCATTTCTCTAATAATTAGCAGTGTTGAGCATCTTTTCCTGGGGCTGGCCAACTTCAGTTTTCATTCATCTGGCTTCGTGAAGTACTCACACAGGGAAAGTGGCTCCCCAACCTGGTGGACTGAGTGCAGTCAGGCTTCCCGAAAGGTTGCATGTGAGGTAGGTGTTCTATTCTAGGGGGTCAGGATACTTTGAAAGAAGGAGGGAGGGGCTTAGACTTCCCTTATGTCTGCCCAGATATGGACCCCTATCTCCTTTCCTCTGTGTTGCCAAGGGAACCACCCTCAAGCTCCACTTCTGCTATCTGGTAGCTCTTTCTTTGGGGGACACTCAAGCTGTTTAAAGCCAAGCGGGCAGCCTCCTTGGCTCCCGAGTTCCTGATGTTTCTGATGCCCACCTCTGGCTGCACCGCGCTGGCAGGCTCGTGGCAGCGTGCAGAGCTATAAGAAAAACCTAAATTTAAATGTTAAAAACCTTTTGTTCATTACCGGTGGCATCCTCCCCCCGCATTTGTCACTTGGAGCAGAGCTGTGACTCTTTTAATATCAAACAAATAATAAGCTCCCTGTAAAGTGATTTTTCTGACAAGGAGCTCAATATATTAAACTTTATCTATATTTTAATAGCCAATTTCACACCAAACTGCCTTCTTAATAATGTATTTACCACCTGGGGATATTATTCCAACCCATTTGGAAAGAACTGGAAATTAACTGTCCCTAAACTGAGTCTGTGTGTGCTTTACACTTGCTGTAGAAAACAGCGGTGCCATTGCTGGTTGCGGGGAGGATGAGAGGGGTCCTTCCACCTGGGGAGGGTGTGATCTGGAAGAGAAATGATAGTAGGTTTAGAGCCATGAATTCCTTCTCCAGAGGCAAAGCTCATTCTTGTGATGAATTGAGAAGAGCTGCTGCCCGGTAGGGCAGGGCTGATGGGAGCAAGAAACTATCCCACGGCATTTTAGAGAAATATGGACTGCCTTTACTGCCAACTGGCAGCTAGTTGGCTTGGGACAAGTTTCTTATGGGTTAACCTGTAGTCTCCTCTTCTGTAGAAGGAGGGGGATGGCTGGATGCCTTCAGAGGTCTTTTGTGTGTATAAAACTTGTATGCACATAGGCGGTTCGGGGTTCTGCTCTGAAAGTGCTTTATCCTTCCTCACCGTAAAGTGCACTGTTTGGAAGACTGTTGCTTTGCTCTGATGGTTATTAGTACCCATGGAAATTGACAAAGACTGAGAGGCTGTGTAGACACTAAGGTGAATGAAGAACCCTTGGAGTAGACAGAAAATCTCCACTGGGGGGCTGTGAACAGGTGGCCATATGGACCAGTAAACACAGGCTTCCTCCAGTGATAAGGGGGAGAAATGACCAACCTGTGTCTAACAAACAATTGAGTGAGTGTCATCAAATCACTTGGAGTTAGCAAGCACTTCCTAACTCACAGCCCGCTGGGGAAGACATCAACAGTTTGTCCCATGATGATGAGAGAGTTCCAAAAGGGAAGGAAAGTGACAGAGCAGGGATGTGGCATCCTTCTTGGGGACACAGGGAGGATCACCAAGGAGAGTGGATATTTTACCCATGTCTTGAAGGATAGACATGTGGCCACAGGACATTTAGGTTGGAGAATGAACCTGTGCCCAAGCCCAACTCTGTGGACTGTGACAGTGAAGCTGGAAGAAGGGGCTAGCTAGTGGTCATGCAAGGTCTGGGTCCCAATTTGAATAGAAGACGGAGTTCTGGTGTGCGCTAACACCAGCTAGGTTTCAAAGGGACCGTGGAGAGAAGAACTGTTTTGTTTTGTTGTGAATCTGAAGACACAACATTTGTGTGCAGGGTCACCCTGGAAAAAGTATCTGCTCCAGGATGTATGTGGTGGATACAGGTCAAGATTTCAAGAGTGAGGGAAGCAATGACTTCCCGGGCAGTCCAGTGGTTAAGACGCCACACTTCCAATGCAAGGGACACAAGTTTGATCCCTGGTTGGGGAACTAAGATCCCCCATGCCTTGCGGCGCAGCCAAAAAAAAAAAAGAAAAGAAAAAGAAAAAGAGTGGGAGAAGCAGGAAACTTTGTGAGGGTTGAATTGAAACTTGTGGGGGAACACCCAGGCTCTTTGAAGCAAACAAAACAGGAGGAACCTGATGTGCCTCCAGCGGGCCAGACTGCCCAGGAGTCTTCTCCTGAGATCCCAGGGTGGGATGGTGAGGTGGGTCCCCCCACCCCTCCTGCTGGCATCATGCCTGGCTCCCTGCTGTCTGAGAAGCTGAGAGCCTGGAGGGTCCCTTGCGGATGCCACATGCACGAACGCAGCACCGGAGTCCCCAGTCAAGTCGGGGCTGTGCTGAGCAGACGCGGATGAGAAGAACAGCTTTCCCAGGAGGACAGCCATTCACTGGTGTTCTTCTTAGAGGGAAATGCATTGATTCACCAGGGCAGAACAAAAAGCTTTCCACCGGAAGGGAGAGTCTGATGGGGTGTTTGTTGGCTTGGGCTGATAGCAAAGCCACAGAAAAGCCAGAAAGTGGTGGTATCAGGGGACTGCCCTGCCTCATCTTGTGTCTGTCGCCTTCCTGGGGCCCTGGGGTCACTCAGGTGCCAGCATGTGTGTGGTGAGAGCGCAGGAGTGATAGCTAGCTCCCAGGTCCTGGGGACCCAGAGTCCCAAATTAATCAGCAAACAAGAAGACTAACCGTGACAGGCAGGTCAAGGAGGAGAAGGGTGAAAGGCTCCTTTAATCCTGACATTGGAGGACGTGTACTGCTGACACTTACCTGGGAACCCTGAGATACCAGATTCCCTAACTTAATCAGACAGATCAAGGCGGCGCCACGGCTGAGGCCACACCAGGAGCCGAGGGACAATAGGAGCCGGCCCTCCGGCTGCTGCAGAGATAATAAACTATATAAAAATCTGTCACCGAGTGATAAGTGATGAATTAGAATCAATTACATGTTTAAAATAATAGACATCCCGGCTTCTCTATTGCTCTACTGCCAGTGTGATTGTCTGAACTGGCCTCAGCGGTAGTAACAGAAGGATGACTCTGTGATGCCATCTATACGGGTGGACGGGAAGCACGGCCAAGACAGACCTTTCTGGCCAGATTGTCTGCTTTCTGGTGAAAGGGAAGAAAAATACACTGAGGGTCGCAAGCCGAGTTTTCATCTTAACCCCCTCCCCTCTGGTGAGTTCATCTTCCCATCCCGTGTGCTGGGACCGAACCAGTTGGATAAGGAGGTCTTGGGCAAGGCATTTCTCCATGCCTTTCTTTTTCCAGGTGTACAACATGCGTAGTTGCCTAATCTATGATGAGGACTGATGTTTGTTAGAAATACGCTAAGGTCCGGGTAGAATCATCCAGAATGAATGTGTAGCAGTGAAGAGAGATTTGGGGTGTTTGTTGAAGGAACAAACCTGGTCCCATTCCTCCGTCTTGTCCCCTCTCCTCCCCTACCCTCTTCTTAATCATATGAACACAGCCAACATCTGAAAAAGAGAAAAAAAACAAGAGCTTTTCGCTTGTTTAGCGTTTTGGATTCCAATTCCGACTTTCCACATTCTCTTGTATTATTATTACTGCTACTGCTACCATTTGGTAAGAGCTTTAGCTCCTAGATCCAAGGTCTCTCTATAAATGTGACAGTCACAGCGCATCTGGGTTGCCATTTCCTCCCTCCCCCTACTGTCTACCTAGCAAACTCCTCTTTATGCCTCAATACCCAACTCATCCTTGGTCGCCTTGGCAAAGCTCCCTCTGACCACAATTTCCTGCAGGCATCACGTGCACCAGTAGACGGTAAAGCGATGGTTACTTAGGGGCTTGGGTCTCATAGGCAGCTACTTATTAACTGTGTGATCTACAGAGTTGTCTTTTTTTTTTTTAATGTTGAGCCTTCTTTTTAATTAATTAATTAATTTTTATTTTTGGCTGTGTTGGGTCTTCGTTTCTGTGCGAGGGCTTTCTCTAGTTGTGGCAAGCGGGGGCCACCCTTCATCGCGGTGCGTGGGCCTCTCACTGTCGTGGCCTCTCTTGTTGCGGAGCACAGGCTCCAGATGCGCAGGCTTCGTAGTTGTGGCTCACAGGCCTAGATGCTCCGCGGCATGTGGGATCTTCCCAGACCAGGGCTCGAACCGGCGTCCCCTGCATTAGCAGGGAGAGTTGTCTTTTTAAAGTCTCAGTTTTCTCAGCTGAAAATTGGTATTACAATAACAGCATTCAACTCCCTGGTTTATTGTGCACGGTAAATGAAATAAGGCATGTAAAGTGCCCGTGTCTATTACGTGCTCAATGGATAGTGGTTGTTGATGTTATTAAAGCTCTTTCTTACTCTGCTCTCTTGGTTTGATCACGTGTCTGTATCATTTACAATGACCTGAGTGTCTCGAGGGCAGGGACCCTGTTCCATTCAGCTGCTACCATTCCAGCACGGAGTACAGAGGCTGATGTCAGGTTTCCTCCTTATGTCCCTTGGGGCCATCAGGGATTGCAAGTGTGCATTGATGCAAGAAAATCCCTGCCCCGCCTTTACCGCATGGGGACCACCCCTCCCCTTACCCCTCCTGCATGCTCCTTCTCCCAAGCAGGGCTCCGGCCCTTCCCTCTTCTCTCCTTCGTTCCTCCTCCGTGCACTCAGGCTGACCTGATAGATTTAGTCTTTTGTGTGGTTCTGTATCAAAAGTTTAATTAGAAAATCGCGCCTGGGCTTTTTAATAGCCCGAGTTCTGGCCGCACAGCCCTGGCCGCAGTCCCGGGTGCCTGCCCGGCTGCTCGTGCAGGAGCGCGCCAGCCACTGGGGCGCACTGGGACTCCCGCCCTGAATCTTATTTACATTCGGACTAACAATAGCTCTGGAGCCTGGCTATAAATAATTTCTGGGGAAGAGTTGTCTAATTAAACGTGCAGCAGCAAGGAAAGTGCGTCAACCACAAGGCTGGTGTCCTAATGAACGTAAGCACTGGACGGGGACAGCTTAGGAATCACACCTAGACACGTCCCTGTGGAGGCAGAGATGGAGGGAAAAATACTTGGAGAGAACTTCCAATCAATATTTAATTGCGGAGTGTGTTAAACGTGTTAGAGGGCCTCTTTTACCTTCTGTTTTCCCACACCCAGAGGTAGAAAGGATTTCCAAATGCAGCTTTGCGGGGTGGCCTCAGCCTCAGATCCAGTGCGAAAATTGTCTGCAGGTTGGCAATACTGAATAAAAATGATCTGAACGTAAAGGTATGACTTAATACATCGTGGCATGCAGTCTTGATAGGTGCTGAATTTAAAGATAAAGTTGGGTGTGAAGTTGGATTTCAGTCCTTTTCTGCTAGTCTGCTGTATTTCTAGACTCTAGTCTCTTGGAGAGCAGGGGCTGTATGTGGGGTGTTCGGCCCTTTCCTAGTAAGCAGTCGGGACAGGGTGTCTGCTTCCCAGAGCGAATGATGACAAAGGAAACGCAGCTTCCTGACGGCTGTCTTCGTGGAGGACGGTGCTCCTGGTGGCACCCAAGCTGCCGTCAGCCAACCCAACCGGGAAGGAAGCAAGCCCAAGGCAGCCATGCTTGCTCTGCGTCATTAGAAACAGACAATAGAGCGTCAGCCTGATGGAAAAGGACAGAATCAGGATGTAGGGTCGTTCTCTCTCCACGTTCCTGGTAGCACGTTCCTGAGGACAGAAAGGGTTCCATGCCGGGTAGAACAGCACAGCATCCGACTCATGCGTAGGGGACAGAAGAAATGCACGTACACACAGATTCTCACAGATACCTACAAACAGGCACACCTAGAGGACAGATACACAGGCACACTCACTCTGGGTAACATCCGTGTTGTTGAAACCCAGTCACACCAGTGTCCTGACCGTGTACATGGAGCTGGTGAGGGTGGCTGCCTGCAGAGGAACCCCGCTGAACCGAACCATGCTGACAGGCCAGTCCTCATACCCCACTGTCCTTCCCATGCACGGGGATTAAAAAACAAGTGTGGGCACCAGTGATTAATCTAATTCGCCACTGGATGTCAACGTTGCTCTAGCCAATTAGAGAACAAATAGAAATCCCGATATCCTCTGTCTGGTAAAAGAAAAGGTTGATGTGCTGAGAGTGTGAGTATACCTGGGGTGGGGGGTGAAGATGGGGGTGGGTGTTGGACACCCATTCTCTGATACAGCCCGAAAGGGAAAATGATCAGATTCTAAATTCATCTTCTTCTCATCACAAACCCCAACTTCTTCAACGCTCCCTATTCCCTTTCCCCATTTATTATTCCCCTCAATTAACACTTCCTAATCAACCACATAATATGCTCATTTGTTTTACTTACTGCCTGCCTCTCTCCCGGACTAGAACATAAACCCCATGAGGACAGGGAGATTTTATCTTTGTTTCGTATGGTACCCCTGATGCTTAAAAAACTGCTTGGCATAAAGTAGGTATTGGATAAATATTGGTTTGGAATACGTAAATGAATAAGTGAATTAATGAAATTTGTTCAATAAATACGAATGCAGACAGAGACATTATTTCAATACCAATGGATGTTCTGTTTTCTTTTCTGAGTGATGTCTCTATGGGTAGAGAAAGGGGCACAGAGGCAGATGCCTGAACTCACAGAATATCAGGTTTGGCAGAGACTTTGAGGCAAACCTGTGTGGGTTCATCTAGTTTAATCATAGCTCTGTTTCTACCTTGTTTTGTGGACTTGGAAGAATGGCACCTCCCCACCCCCTGCCCCGAGCTGCAGCTTCCTTGTCAACACAGTGGGATAATCGTGATAATTTTGACCTCACCCACCCTTTGACAATTGTATCAGATGAAATGTCAGTGTTAGTTCGAAATGTGTTTTTCCCTAACTCATATATACCAGGTCCTCCCCAGACCCCCACATACATGCTAGAAACCCTGAAGCTCTATATCCTACTATTGACAATAGGGATATTATAATCCTTTTTCAAACATGAATATGGAATTTATAAACCTTTTCCAAATAATTCACTTAACACAAAGGCCTTAACTGTTAAGGTAAACTACAATGAAAACGGGATCAAAAAGCAGTCTTGGGGTAGGAAATAAACAGTTTGTCCATCCCAAGACATGAAGGGATTATAAAAAGAGCCTTTGCTTCAGAGGTGTGAGCCTCAGGTTTGCTGCTGTTTCTTTTTCTCCTATTTTAGGCAAATATCGAAGGACCGGGCTGCCAGAGCAGCTGAGCTAGCATCCTTCCAAATCCATATGTTTAACTGTTAATAAATCAATTAAGCAAAACATAGGTCTGCAGTATAAAACCCTCTCAAATTATTTACTGTGCTGTCACTTTGGGCTCATTGATGCTTGCTAATATTTCAAATTTAATGATAAGCCCCATTTATAAGCTAAGACATTATTAGCACTCTACTGGCAGGAAGGTACAAGGACACCGCTAAGGTAAGGTGAAAAATGCATTATTGAATGAAATTTAATTAGTAGATTTTGTTCTATTAGTGGCTTATATATTGCATTTATGAAAATGAATACAAATATGATCCCGGCAATCTTTCCACTGAGAAAATGTCACTGATAATCTAACTTCACTCCTACTCTTTAAAGCAGATGCCGGATGGAAATTGATGTCTTAGTCTCTTGCCAGTCAAAAGATTTTCTCATCTGTGGTTCTAATAATAACCAAGTTGTGGAGAGATGACTTCTCTGGAGATCTGGCAGGTGTGAAAAAGGGTATCTGGTGAGAATTAATTGTGGCCTTTTCTCTTATGGCAGTACTTTGAGCAGTGGGTCTCAGAATTGGGTTGCACTGTGCTCTGCTTGGCTGTCTGCATTATGTGTTCTGAGAAAGGGCAGGACTTGGGATCATATACCCATGGGTTCAGTCATACTTACACCATTTATAAACTTCGTGCAGTTTATTTTTTTAAACACACCTCATTTCATTATTTCTCCCAATAACTCCATGATGTTCATTACTCTTATAGTTTTCATTTTTTAGACAAGGAAATGGAGCTTTGGAGTGCTTGAGTTAGTTGCTCTAGTTCACACAGCTAATAACGTGGGTTCTCTGAATTCTCCATCTTCCTATCCTTACAAGGGAGATGATGACACTGCCTACCTCCTAGGGGTACTGTAAATATTAAATGAGGTAAAGATTTCAGTGCACAGACATGTATTCAGTACATGTGAGTCTGAGCTCCATGTTTCAGCCTCTTCCTTTCTGGATAGAATCTTGGAAAGGACATGTCAGGCTAGTGAACAGAATTTTCTTTTCTGGGTCGCCCAAGTAACGTCTCTCCAGACCGCAGCTATTTCCTATGACAATAAGGAAAGAGAAGCAAGCCCACCCTCGCTCCTGAGGCTGTTGAGAGACTCCTGTGAGCAGCATACAGGTGCTGTACAAATAGAAAGTGTGGTCCTTAGTACAGGTGATTGTTCCCTGGATTCTGTGCTGAGTTACACTGGCAGAAACACAAGGAGAGGAGGTGCCTGAAACCACTGCTGCCAGGGCATTTCTTTATGGTGAGTTAGGACTTAAAGATGAATGCAGGTGCCTGCACCTACTCTAACCATCCACCCAGCAAGCGGTGCCTGAGATTCTTGGACAACATCTCTCTGGAATCCCCCAGCCTGCTTTCAGAGTCTCTTATCTCCAGAGATCCTTAGCCTCAGCTGTTCTAATTCACACACATCCTTTCCTGCTCTTCCTCCTTCTGCCTTTCTTTACTTGCTACGACCTTGGTAAATCAGGAAAACCATCCAAGGGTAATAAAATGAAGACATTTGTTAAGGAGCGACCTAGAGTAATGATAGAGTGGAAGGAATTTTTTTTTAAAATGACCCATGTCAAGAAAAAGATGTTTGATGGCTGAAGTTTTACCTTTTCTAAACGAAACTCAGGTGCACAGAATTGGATTATTTATCACCATTGGTCCCCGAAACCCTCTCATCAGCATTCTGTGAGTGACCAACCTCTTATTTTTTTCTCTTTTAAAAATAATATAATAAGCAAACACATACTCACAACCCTTCCAAAAAATGCAAAGGCTAAGACCTTGTCATCAACCACATGACCCCCTCAAAATTCCTCCTCCTGCCTCCCTCGAGAGGTAACCAGCATCGAGAATTTTGTGTCCATCTCATGCTTTCATTTTTATACAGTCTCATCATGTGTGCATGTGTGTATATGTGTGTGTATATATAAAATGAATTTTTTGTTTTGTTGTTTTTCATCTTCATAAAAAGGACATGCATTTTGATATGTGTAATGTTGGAGAAACTTTTTCACTTCTTGTACTTCTAAGATCATACTTTTTGTGCTTTGTTGTGGTTAGTTTGCTTTGACTGCTGTATATTATTCCAACTTGTGAATATACCTCTGTTCATTTACCCACTTAATGCTGATGAGTTTTTATGCTTAATCCATGATTTTTTTCCTATTCATAAACAAGGCTACTAGGAACAGATATGCCAAGGAGAGAAATTTCTGGGCCACAGAGTTTGGGAATGTTTAAATAAAGAAGGTATTGCCAACCTGCCTACTGAAACACCAGCTTGTACTCCCACCAGCAATGTCTAAAGAGCTTGAGGAATCACATCTTCCTCAAGTACCAAGTAGGGACAGACATTTTCATTCTTGCAGATTGATTCTGTATAAAAAGCTATATAACTTTAGTCTTCATTTATAATTTCTTCATATGTGTTTTCTCCTCTCTACTATGCCTGTTCATTTAGTTTGCCCATTTTTCTATTGGTTTGCTGTACTCTTCTCATTGACTTATTGTTAGCAATTTGTTAAAGGTTCTTGACGTTAATTTTGTCAGTTATATGAATAGCTCCGTTTTCAATCCAATTGAGATAACTAGTCCAGAGAACAAAGGAAGCATGAATTTCTTTTATTCTTTGATCAAATAAACCCACTATTCTTGATCTACCTCATCGCCTTTAATCTTCTTCCCCGTGACATGAGCAGATTGAATGGAGTTGAGTCTGAGCTGGAAAGGAATCGACATTCATTAGCACATTCCAAGAGGAAATGACAGAGCTGGTCAAACCCAGAACAAAGGCTTCATTTTATTTATTCTAAAAGAAAGGCAGGGCTGCCCTCCCAATGTCTCTCCAGCTTTAAGCAATGGTCCTTCTCGATGCCTTTACCATCTTCTCAGAAAACAGGCTGTCTTTCTCCAAGATGAACAAAACATTAATGATGAGCATTTCTTCCTTCCGTGCTTCCCTTGGCAGAGACAAGGCAGGCACTGGAAAAAGCGTGTGGGGATTCGTTATTCATGCAGATGAGCCTCACAATTCAATGGAGCTAATTAGGAAAATGATGGAGTAAATTAGCACTTTATGCAAGTGTATTAATATGAATAAAATTGCCATTTTACCCTGAGGTTAAAACAGAAGTGGCGGAGAGCACAGGCCTGACCAGAGTGGAGACTATGGACGTGGTTGCTTGCTGGGACCATGGCCAGCCTCACCCACCCTGGAGGATCCTGTTCCTTTTCTGCTATCAAAAGTTTCTTAATAGAAAGAGAGGGCGACACATTTCAGTGTCATGGGGGAACACTCTTTGCTTTATTATTTGGGCTTCTTGAAAGAAAATTCCATACTTTCCCACATCGTTGATAATAATAACACAGCTGTTCATATTACAGTCTCAAACCCGTTACCTAATTCAGGTTTTACAACAAGCCTATGGGGTGAAGTGTTAGTATTGTCCCATTCTTCATTGAATCCTTTGCCCCTATGTCTTCCCAGCATTCATTTCTCTCTATGTCCATTCCATGACCACTGGCTTAGCTCCAGCCACCATCCTCATCTCGACTCTTGGCCCCTAAGATTCATCCTCCAAACTATGGCCAGAGCAATCACTTGAAATCACACATCTGCTTGTGCTGCCCCAACCCAGCTCTAAACCTTTTGGTAGTTCAACCTTGCTTTCAGACTTGACCCAAACTGTCTAGCACACGGGACTCTTTCCCAAACCACCCTCATGGGTCTCTGCATCCTTTCTCAGATCAGCCCCATTTTGACTTTCTCTTTCTCCACATTCCAGCCACAGGGAACTACTGGCTGTTCCAGGTGCATGCAAGGACCTCTGTGCTCCATCACCTGGCTCCTTGACGTATTTGTGCAGAAGCCGTTCTTTCCCAGATACCTTCCTTTGACCCTCTCCCCCACAAAAACAGCGTTCAAAAAACTCTCTAATTTTCTTCCTAGAGCCCTCCCAGTATGCTATTGTCCGTCATTTACTAGCCAGTCTTCTACCAGGACATAGAATTCCTAGAGGACAGAGGTCAGTCCTTGTTGACTGTAAGGTTCCCACTCTCACATATTAATCGGAATAAAGTGTTGTCAAAAGGATGAGTGAACGAGTGAGAGGATGAATGAATGAGTGTGGGTGGATCACACAGTCACTTAGAGAAGGAAGACTTAGAAACCTGTCTTGAAATCCTGTTCTCTCTAATATTCACGTGGTTGTCTGGATTCATGTTTGGTTCATTACTTTAAGGGTGCTGGTTTGGATGACCTGTAAGATTATTCATTAGATGGAGCTTAAGAGGTTCAAATTTTACAAGGCTTGTTATTGGAATTCTTTCTACATCTTCAGTAGATTTGCTTAATTTGCCTCCAGAAGGTCATGGGCTCTATAGGGAATTTTCTATTGTAGTTTACTGGACTTTTCTTTTTCCCTGATTGTAATTAACTCTCTATTGCCCATTCTTGTTTTGATATTCCAAATCCTAAACAAGATTCCATTTCCATTTAATAGGAGAAAAACTTCCCAAAGCTATATAGATCCAGAACCCTCATAAGCCTAATTACCTATATGATTTCCCAATTCATTTTTTTTTTTAACAATCCTTGACTTCATTCAAAAACTTTTATCACATGGACACCTTACTGTGACCCAGGCAAAATGCTAGGTATTTGTTCTAATTTGGGGATTGGATTTGGTAATAGTCATGCCAGATTCCTAAATGCATGATCTCAAATGTGTAGTTCTGAATGGATAGACAGTCCCGAAGTCTGTTGGAGATGTGCTTCTCTTCCCTACTCTGACTCTTACTGAATGCACGATGTTCAGTGGCTTAATTAACCTTAATTTTCCTCAGTTTCTCCATCTGTAGAATGATTATTATACTTGAATTCATGTAGAAAGTGTGTAACTCCTGAGGTAGCGCATTTTAAAAAAAATATCAAATAAAATATAGTCTGTGATCTCAAAGAATTGAGCCACAGTGATAAGGTGAGTCAATCCGTGAGTATTTTACAGTGAAAGAAGGGCTGGGTTGGAATTTGCAAGGAATGCTATGGGAAAAACAGAGGCCAGGAATCTCCATTAGATGGAGGGGAAGTGGAGTCCAAAAGAGTTTCCAGGAAGAGTTGGCGTTTAATGAGATTTCTGAAGGATGAATGAAAGTTGACTAGAGGATGAAGAGAACATGGGAAGGACGTTCCAGGCAGCAATGAACATATGTGTAAATAGTCTGAGGTGTGATGTACAATGATCCTTTTGGAAAAAATGGGTAGCTCAGGATTGACCACCAAAAAGCAAAACCTGTGAAGAAGGTAGAAAAGAAAAGCCAGGGAGATAACTGGGAAAAGAAAAGAAAGGATGGTCAGACTAGCAGGGTAAGGTTTTTATTTTGATGAAGAGAGAAGAACAGGCCTATTAGGAGAAGCCTGTGGATGTATGGAGGTGTTAGTCAGAATTCTAAGAGTTCCTCCTGCACATGCCCCATACAAACCCCTCCTCCAGAGGGTGGGTAAGGCTTTTTTTTTTTTTTTTTTTTTTTTTTTTTTTTTGCGGTACGCAGGCCTCTCACTGTTGTGGCCTCTCCCGTTGTGGAGCACAGGCTCCGGACATGCAGGCTCAGCGGCCATGGCTCACAGGACCAGCCGCTCCATGGCATGTGGGATCTTCCCAGACCGGGGCACGAACCCGTGTCCCCTGCATCGGCAGACAGACTCTCAACCACTGTGCCACCAGGGAAGTCCAAGCTTGTTAATAGGACAGGATTTTATGCTCAGGTTCAGGTTACAGTAAATTGAAAAGGGAAGGGATTTTGTGTATGTAATTAGGGTCCTTAGAATCTGTTGATTTTGAGTTAATCAAATGGGAGATTACTGTGGGTGAGTCTGACCTACTCAAGTGAACCCTTTGAAAGGGGATTCAAAGTGAGAGATGTCTCCTCCTGGCCTTGAAGAAGCAACCCTCCACCTTGTGAGCTGCATAGGGAGGCTCCTCTCATAGTCAGCATCCACATGGTGAGGACCTGAGAGCATCCTCTAGTGTCTGAGAGGGGTGCCTTGCCCACAGCCTGCAGGAAAATGGGAGCTGCAGTCCCACAACCACAAGGAACTGAATTCTTCTCCCTACAGCCAGAGAGCTTGGAAGAAGACAGAGGCTCATGTGAGACTACAGCCCTGGCTGATGCATGCCTTGATTTCAGCTTGGTGTGGCCCTGAGCAGGGGACACAAATAACTTGTAACAGGACCCCTGATTTGCAGGAACTGTGAGAAAACATATGTGTGTTGTTTGTAGTTGCTAAACGTGTGCTTGTTTGTTACACAGCCGTAGGAGTATCATACAGGAGGCCATGGGTGTCCTGTGCCAAGGGATGTTTAGTGGGATGGTGAGAATGGAAACCAGATGATATGTAATGAGGAGTAAGTGAAAGACGATGAACTTACAGTGGGTGGAGAAGAATAAAAACAAACAGCTTTCCCTGGATGGGATGGAAGGAGCAGGTGTCTAATTGGAAGAACCAGCGACAGGAAGTTGGGGAGATACTCGTAATTAGGTCAAGCCTATTGGGAGAGTGTTTATTACAGATGCACCATGTACAGAACAAGGGAACAATGGTTAACAGGAGTAGAGGGAATGGGTGGCAGGGTGTCCAGAACACTATGGGGTTGAGACTGTGAAAAAGTATAGATAAAAGGGGTTTTGAAAGTCAGCAGTGATGCAAGGTGGCAGAGGTTAGATACTCGATGATATTAATGGGACTCTTATTGCAAATATTACATAATGTTTTCAAGCCAGGGTAGGCAGAGGCAATAGATGATGGCTGAAGTTGGCTCCTGTTCACTGTTTGGGGTCCAATCTGTGGTCACTGGCCTAAGAAACCCAGTGGTGTAGGTTGGAAGGCAGAATACCTAGTGATGGAGCACCTGGGGCTACGTACTTAGACAACCAGAGTGCCTATTCTGGCTCTAACCAGCTGGTCCCTTTACTCTGGACAACTCACTTAACCTTTTAAAGCCATATTTTTCTTATCTATCTATAAAAGGAGAAAATAATGGTTAACAATTGCTAAATATTGTGAGGATTAAATAGGATCATAAATCTCGTGAAGCTTTGTAATACAATTATTTATTACTATGTACTATTCAGTTTGCCCGTTAATAAGTGTTACATCTTCGTTCCCCAAGGTTCTCACACTGAGGGCCGTAATGGATTTATCGAGATTATATCATAAGTACTTAATAAACATCTGTGAAATGTATCTTGAATGAATTATAACTGAGTAGCTGTAAGGACTCTAAGAGCTCCATTTCTGAAGAATAGTAAGTGCTCAATAAAACTTGGCTGTCACTTCGAGTTGTTTTGGTGGCTCAGCAGATCTAAGCCAAAGGCTGAGATGGTGGCATCATCCCACCAGAATCCAGGACAATGCAATATGTACTCAGTTTTCTGCCCATGACACGGGTCACCTAGAGGGTGGCGTTAGACCCACTGGAAGAACGGCGCTTTCCCGAATTTCAGGTCTCTGCAAAACTCAGCTCTGAGTGAGGCTTTAGTATCAATGCAGGGCCATGGCCCTCCAGGAAATTTCCGAGGAATCCAAAGAATTCCAAGTGCAATGGACAGGAACCCGGGAAGGTGGCTGGTAGGCAGTAGTCATACTTATTAAGAAAGCAATTTCTCAGTGCTCACTTTAATCCCTTTCTTTGTTTTCCTTCAAACTGACCAATAGAAGAGCAATGGGCAATCAACATAATTGACTAAGGCTTAGAAATACACATAGCTGTGTGTGGGCAAGAGATGCTATTTTTGTTTTAAAAAATATGTGTAGATATATATAGTGCTTTGTGGAACACTTGGTGTAAACAAAGAATCTTGTTGGTAATACGGAGGGGGGACCAGGAAGAAGAAATATAAGACACAGGCTTTGCTCTCCAAGTGCTTGAGCTGGTCAGCTATTGCTTGGCCATGAGGTGGTAGAGAAATAAGACGTGATATCTGCTCTGCAGGGGCTCACACGGTAAATCGGACAGTACAGAGTTACAGGACACGCCGTGCACAGAGCAAGGGCAACGTGTTGGCAGGCATCACTGGCATCGTCCATTCGATCGCCAGATGAGGCAGGAATTTTTGAGTTTTGCAGAGACCTGAAATTCGGGAAAGGCAAGAATCCTGGCTTTTTCATCGAGGGTGGTTGCTGCCTGGTGCAAAGCTGGCGCAGTGAGAACTCAAAGCTTATTTCTTGAGTAGCTGAGTGACTTCTGTTAAAGTGAAAACTCGACCCAGCAGGCAGCAGGTCTCCCTCAACCCAGAAGGCATCTACCCGGCATTGTTCCTGGGTGCCAGCGCTGGCTGTTTTGCTTCCAAGACTGTGGTGCTGTCGGAGTCTTTGCTGTGCTGCCTGGGAAAGGTCCCTTGGCAGTGACTTAGCAGAGATTCTGACACGGGGAGATGCCGCCGGATGACTCTCCTTCTTGGAAAAGCAACTTTGAAAGCTGGAGGGAGCTGGTGCCATTCTTCTGGTGGTGATGGAAGACTGAGCAGGACCCCAGCAGCTGTTCAGAGACAAGAAAGGCAGCTTCATTCAAAAAGCTATCAGGGTTTGGCAAGGAGCGCTCCAATCAGTAGCCTTCCTAATGCGTATAATTGTTATGCAAATAAGCCACAGAGTTCCCCAGGCTGGGAACAGGAGTATCAGCCCTGGGGGCCCAGGAGAACGCTGGCACAGATCCTGCCCTGGGGGTTGGCTGTGCTGTCTTGATGCTGGACTTCTGGTGAACTGGTTTATTGAAGTTGACCATTGGAGGGAAGCTGATTCTTTAAAGAGTAAAAATATTTGAGTTTAATAAGGTGGTCCAGGCCTGGATTTTTGCTTCCTGCCTGCAAATATGAGAAACGGAATGATAAAATCGGACGCGGTTTAGGGATTGCCAGATGTCCAAATGCCTCATATTTTGGAGAACTGGGTCCAGAGTGGTAAAGTGATTTGTCCAAAGAACCCAGCGTTCTGGCCTCCAAGTTCAGGGTCATATTACACCCACCCACCACCCCTTAAACCTGTGTAGCTGCAACACCATCTGCTTTTTCTTGAGCCCTACACCTTGTCTTTTGTCCTTTGTCACCTTCTTTCTTTTCCTGTCCAACAAATATCTATTCTAAAGGAATCACGAAGATCCCTGGACAGATAAGAGGTCTTATTTTATTCTCAAGAAGCCACAGTCTGTTATTATGGACAAGACAAACACCCAAATACCTGCAGTAATAAGTGGAAGGTAGAGGAAGCTGAGGGGAGAGCGATCATGTACCTGTGGGAGAAATGGAAAACTTCACAGGGTGGAGGGTGTTAGGAAACAGGCTTTAAATCTTAAGAGGAAGGGAGCAGAGATGCGGGAGCTGGCGGGGATGGTAGCAGCAGTGCAGACCGGGCTTGTGGGAGGAGCTGCAGCATCTGGATGTGCCTGGGACACAGGGAAGGTGTTGGAGAGGCAGGCAAGTGTGAAAGTGTGTACCGAGCAGTGAAATCAGGGCTGAGTCTTGGCGATACTTTTGTCATGGAAAGAAGCCCCTCTCCCAATGCCTGGATAAGTGATCTTGCACAAGTAACTTAAACCTCTAAACCTTCATTTCCCCCCCCCCTCTTTATAAGGGTATTGTGAAGATAAAATAAGGTAAAAATGCAAAACTCCTAACACAGTACCTACACCTGACATGTCCTAAATAAGAGTTTCCAATTGTTCCTTCTTTACCTTGGCTTGGAAATTAGAGTTAGCTATCATGGTTTTCTGTTGGTTCTTATGTGCTGGTGTCACTTATTTTTACCTTTAACCCTCTTTCTAGAATTGGCCAAGTCCAAGTTCACCTCAGAAACCAAGACTGTAATAATTACTGTCTTTTTGGTTCCTTTTGTAAAAATCTCTCTTCTCTAATTATTCTTACATGTAACTGTCAGATTAATTTTCCTGAAGCTGTTCTTCAGCAAAGTCAACTGTCAACTGTTTATAAATGGGGGACGGGGGTGGTCCCTGTCTGTGCTCCGTGTACCAAACCCACACTCCTCCCTCAGGGCCCTGTCCCCACTCCCACCAGCCCGCCGCATCCCTCCCAGCTCCCTCAAATGTGTCCTCTAGTGTATGTCAGACGTTTCAGTTTGTCCTCAGATATAGTGGACACATGTGCATCTATTATCCTCTGCAATCCAGGTAGGACTCAGCCATTCAGGACAGGCCATCTCCATCATTTTGGGCGTTGCCATGACCACAGCATGGCCTGTCTGTGTCACAGCTTTACACTGTTGGGTATAACAAACCATGTCCTGATCATTCCACTACATTGTATCTGTCTCAGGGCTGCTATGGGACTGAACATACTATACAGACTAAAACCTTTTCAGTTCCCTGTGTAGCCACCCTGTGCCTGGCACTGTGCAGGGCACTAGATAAATGCCTAATAAATGCTTGTGAAATAAAGTCACTGTTGACTTCAACATTCACATCAGGCTCTCCTTTCTTGCCCACAGGGACATGGTAAATTGCGGCGAAACCCTTGGGCCTGTGTTCCCAGCTCATGGCAGAGTTTGGGGATGTGTCATTTACCAGATTCTCTCTTGCCTGTGAACTGAGCAGAGATGGCCCAGACCTCACCGAGGGAGAATAGAGAGGAAAACGTACATTCTTGTTTTAGAATCAATCTTCTGATCATATTATGCACTTAAACATTAAATTTGTTAAAGGCACTTCAAGTGCATTCCTTGTTAACACTTCATTACAAGGTACTTATCAGTAATAAATCCACAGGGCCCATGTGTTTTAAAGAAAACAAGAAATACTTAGAACAAATAAATACACCTTGCTTTGTTCTCATCCTGGAACTGTTTCTGTTCTAGATGAAATATGTCATTTCTAATCGAATTGATTAAAGATGTCAGACTATTATAAATGTAGTATTTTTAATAATCACACAAAATGCCAAACTTTTCTCTAATTCCTCTTACAGGAATTTAATATAAACTGGTAATTAAGAGAAGAAGGGGAGTTTCTTGCTGACATTCTATGTCAATTTTTGATTATCCCGGTAGGAGCTCTCTGTCTTTCTTTTCCTACTTCTGGATCATCGCTAATGGTTGGTGAGACTTCAGGAAATAATGTGTCTGCTCGTGGATCTAATCTCTACTCAGCATCCATACTGTTCTCCTTTGTCCTTTCGGAAAGTTCAGGAAAGAGAAGGGCTCTCTTTGCCATCCTTGTTTCTTTAACTCTCACTCTCATTTCAAGCCTCTCTAATGGGCCCTCTCTGCTCAGCTGAAACACGTTTCCTTAAGGTCGCCAACCTCTTCCCCAAGTCCAGACTCAGTGTTTCATGTTTGACTTTTATCTTACTTAGCCTCTTAATGACATTTGATGAAATGGCTAAGTCTTATGTTTCAAAAGTTCACACTTTCACTCTGAATGGACAGTCTTCCTCCCAGCTTTGTAATTGTTCAATCTCCTTCTCCCTTCCCATTTCTCTTCAACGTTGGTTTCTCCATCCCTAATCTTCTCCTGATAAAATACATCCAGTCCCATGGCCTCAAATGTTACTTCCATTCTGATCAAGTCTACATTTCCAACTCCCACACTTTTCTGAGTGCAGTGACCTTAAGCAAGCATTTGTCCTGGTGGAAGAGACAATACATGCATCAATTCATAAATACATAAAGGAAAACACAGTATGCTAGGTGGCAATATGTACCAGAAAGATAATGCGGGGAAGGGGTGGGAGACTGTGGGTGGGTGCTTCCCAGTGAGAGAAGCTGACATGGTGGCCTGGAAACCTCATGACAGCCAGTTAGGTGGATGTTTGAAGGTCGAGCTTCTCATGCAGGTGAAGCTGCAGCCTTGAGGTAGGAGTGTGCCCAGCGGCCCAGGAACAAGGGTGTGTGGCTAGTCTGGAGTCACATGATGAGAGGAAAGGTCAGAGGGGAGGAGGAGCCAGACCACTGGAGGCTCTGCTTTCAGAGTGGAGGGTCTGGGGCAGAGTTGTGACATCATCTGGCTTGTTTTCAACAGACCATCCCTGTTGCTGTCCTGAGAATCTGACATAGGGCAGACAATGCCAAAGCAGGGGGACTACCCAGAGGATTTCATAGTGACCTAGTGAGAGATGCAGGTTGGCATGCGTGGAGGTGGGCAGACGGGATGGGATTCTGAATGTATTTTGAAGGTAGATCTGGCATTATTTTCTGATGAGTGGGATGTGAGGTGTGAAAGGATGGGAATCCAGGATGATTCCAAAGTTTTGGTTCTGAACAACTGAAAAGATCAAGTTGACATTTGCCGAGATGTGTAACGTGGGAGATACAAGTCTGAAATGCGAGAATATAAGGAGTTTGGGTTTGGACTCTTCAAATTTGAGATGTTGACTTGAAATCCAAATTGAGAGGGTAAGTGGACAGAAGAATATTCAATTCTGGAATTCAGAGAAAGATATATATGTGTAATCTGAGTTATTAGCATGGCAATGATACTTAAAGCCAGAGGTCAAGATGAGGTCTCCAGGGGAGAGCAGGTCCATAGGGAATGGAGGTTCAAGGACTGAATCCTTCTCCCTCACCCTGAAAATCTCCGTAGTTACAAAGCCTTGTCAATTCCATCCCAGAAATATCTTTTATTAACACCTTCTTCAGAGCTACACGCTTCACACCTCCAGGGGACACCACTCACATAGCCTATGTAAAGGGAACCTCCCTGGAACAGAACTGCAGGAAGGGTATCGATTTTGCAAATGGCTGTGCCTGCTTTACAGCGGGTTTAGTTTAAGCTCTCGTCATTTTAATGGCAAAAGCCTCCTGACTGGTCTCCCTGCTACCACTCCCTCCTCTCTGCTGTGATATCAGAGTGACGATTTTAACCCAAATCTGATCACACCCACCCCTGCTTTCTTTCTTTTTTTTTTTTTTTTTGCGGTACGCGGGCCTCTCACTGTTGTGGCCTCTCCCGTTGCGGAGCACAGGCTCCGGACGTGCAAGCTCAGCGGCCACGGCTCACGGGCCCAGCCGCTCCACGGCATGTGGGATCTTCCTGGACCGGGGCACGAACCCGTGTCCCCTGCATCGGCAGGCAGACTCTCAACCACTGTGCCACCAGGGAAGCCCCACCCCTGCTTTCTTAATAACTGTAGGGGCTTCTTGCTTATTCGATGTTAAAGGTCTCATCGTGTTGAAGCCTTCCCAGGCTTGGCCCTTCATGACGGCCTACCTTCATCTCTGGCCTGACCACTCACGTTCACCGGCCACTGCATTTCGTCATACCGCCTTTGCTGAGTGTGATGGTCCTGCCTGCCGGGTCGGCCAGGAGCCCCAGTTATGCATCCTGCGTCCGGCATTCGCTTCTGCCGCCACCAGCCTGGCAAAGCCATTTCTCCATCCCTTCTCTCTCCTCTGAGACCCTCCCTGTCCACCAAGCGTTTGTGGCTCAGCTCAGCTCCCACGTCTTCTGCCAGGACTCCATGAGTAACCTGGTCCATTTCAACTCTTAATCAACTGTGTATCATCTCACGATTCCACCAATGATTTCCTGTGTGCATCTGTTGTCTCTCCAATGCGATTATAACCTCCTTTAGGGCAAGAAACTGTACCATATTTCTTTCTAGGCACCATAGCACCAAGCAGCAGAGAGACATCTTAATAAATACCTCTTTGAACTGAATTACCTATATTGAAACGGCTTCCTATGTTAACAAGTTCATAGATCAGGTAGGTCACCAAAGACTCCTATACATGCACTAAATAATTATGTCTGCTATTGTTGGATACAACAGTTCCCATGGCTCCTAAATATCTCTTTTAATACTTACAATTCAAGGACTAGATGGCATAGGTTCTGCCAAGGTGTATTTATAAGATTATGAAAAAATATGGCCACATGAGTGTGAGTGTGTGACTTCATGTATAGTGAGAGTGACACGTAATTTCTTGTGATTTGGAAAATGCAAATGAATAGATAGCTATCTATGAGCTAAACTGAGAAAGAAGCTGGCTCAGTTCCAGACTGGGTATTCTGGGAGTATTATTTAGTTGTTATTGACAGTGGAGAATTAGGCTCAGAGATCCAACAGAGAAAGAGATAGATCTTCCTTAGGAGCCTAGGGCAGGGAGAACAAACAGCTGTAAATAGCTTAGCAATCAGTGCTTCCTATTTTGAATAAGTGTTTCCAACAAGCAAAAAAACAAAAAGCAAAAAACAAAACAAAGCTCTTCATAAACTGAAATAACTAACATCCATCAAGCCTGATAATTTCCAAAACACTTTCACATTTATTGTTTTATGTGACACGCCAACTACCATGCAAATAGATAAAAGGGAGAGATGAAAATCCCACTTCTACAAATAAGGAAATGAAAACCCTTAGATACTGAAAGATTGGTCCAGTGTCACCCAGGCAGGTTGTAGAAGAACAGGGATACAGAACAAGTGTCTTCAGACACAACATCCAGCAACTTTCCACGATGCATGACACTGCTCCCCAAACAATTAAGGTTTCAAAAAGTTTAGATGGCTTTGTGTAAAGATTCTGCCTCTTCTCTCCCTACTCCCTTTTGCAATAGGAGTACCATGGAGACACTCAGTCACTCATATATTTGACAGCAAAGTGAAAACAATGCTTTATTTTTCCCCTCGAACTTTAAAAGGTAATTTAGTAAATAAATGAAAAATAAACTGAGAAGAGTAGCTGAACCAGGTCTTCGGTTTCTAATAGAATCATAAATGCCAGAAAGTACTGGGGATGATTTATTATCCTGTTATTATAAGTGACTGGGAAGCTTTCAGTGGAGTCCTTGCTAATTTCTAGCAGCTGCATTAAATCAGAAACTCTATTAGCTGTTATAAAACCATCATCCCATTTTCCTGCAAATCAACTTGAACACCTGATGGGAATTTGGAGCCGCTTGTTACTCTCTGTGCTAACCTCATCCTTGGCCTCCAGAAAGGAAATAAACACAAGTCAGAGGTGTCATGCCATTGGCCACATCAACTGTTAGCGATTAATAAATGACTGTCTACTTTTTATAGGAGATGTTCTTGATGGGAGAAATAGCTTCCCTCATGAACACCACCTCATTAAGAGACTACAGACTGAGACATCATCAAATCCCATGTTCTGAATTTGAGCACCCCCCTCACTCATTCTACCCAGCCTGACGCCTAAATCCAGTACCCATCCCCCCTTGTAAGAGCCGAGCAGAGAAGCAGCTGCATATAAATCAGCTGGAAATCGCTGGCACCTCTTCCCTTTGTCCTGATGTTCACAGTAGAATTTACCTCCAAGGATTCACTCTCCCATGACCAGATCAGTAACATCTTATGTTGGACAAGTGGTCGATATCACTAACTCATGTTTCAGGAGACAGCTGGGCAGGCATGGCTTAGGTGCAACCTGATGGGGAAACCAGGAGAGGCCACCACGTAGAAGATAAGCCTACTGTGTCTGTGCAGATGCTGGAGTCTGGGAAGCAGAGCAAGCTGCTGGGAACAGGAAATATCTCACCAGGTAGAATAGAGGAGAGTTCTCAGAGAAATATATGTTATAGGACTTAGTAATGGATTGGATATGGAAAGTGTGGTTTCTTGCCTGAAAACTCAGATAGACATCCAGGCTGGAGGAGTTGAATAAATCAGGGGACTCCTACAGGTTTCATTTTTATAATGAGTTTATATTCCTATATACTTACCTCATATGCTCCCACCTGGTTGTCTTTGTTCTCGCTATTTTCTCTGCCCCAAATTATTTTCCACCAAAACGTCACGGGGTTCATCCCCTCACTTTGAGTTTTTGATTGAATGTCTCTTCATCAGAGAGGATTTCCATAAGCACACAATTTAAAATAGGGTTTCTATTGCTTGTTATTCTCTTACCTGGCTTTAGTTTTCTTCAGAGCACTCATCACTTGTTATCACTGTATTTTGTTTTTATCTTTTATGTATTGTTTTGTATGCCACACTAGGTTTGATGTGGCAATGCCATTGTGTATTTTGTCCCCTCTGTATAAACAATAACTAGAACAGCACCCACCTCCTGCTGGGCGCTTGTAACTGTTTGAGAAAATTAGTAGGTTTGTCCTAGAAGCAATGGAGAGAGAGAGAGAGAGAGAGAGAGAGAGAGAAAGAAAGAACTGTAGGCTTAAGAAACCAATTAGTGAGTTATCTTCATATAAGTAACCATTGAAGCCATAGGCTCTGGAGGAAGTATGGAATCAAAAGATAAGAGGGCCTTGAAGAGATCCAACCTTCAAAAGACAGGTGGAAGAAGAACTCGCAATGAAAACAAAGAAGGAACAGACTTGGAGGAAGGAAGGAAATCAAGGCAAAGTAGAGTGTGTACGAGGAGAAAGTGTTGAAAGATACAGAGATATCAAGAAGATGGTTTAAGGGCTTCCCTGGTGGCGCAGTGGTTGAGGGTCCGCCTGCCGATGCAGGGGACATGGGTTCATGCCCCGGTCCAGGAAGATCCCACATGCCACGGAGCAGCTAGGCCTGTGAGCCATGGCCGCTGAGCCTGCACGTCCGGAGCCTGTGCTCCGCCAATGGGAGAGGCCACAGCAGTGGGAGGCCCGTGTACCGCAAAAAAAAAAAAAAAAGATGGTTTAAGAGTATCCAGTGGATATAGTGTTCTTGATGTTCCCAGAGGCCACAGGAAGGACTGTCTGGTGGAGATATTGGTGTGTGTAGAAGTGTGACTGGGAGATGAGAGCTGAGAAAGAGCATGATTTGAGATACTTGTCTAAAATGGGGTGAGAGTAATAGAGAAATAGCTAGAAGATGAAGGCCCGAGTAACTTTTTTTTTAAGTTTAACTTTTCATGTATTTAAAAGTCAGTGGGGAAGATAAGCTCGAGATGGTGAGACGGAATGTACAATAAATTCAGGGAGTGTTCATTAGGATTATTTGCATGGGAAACCAAGAGGGATGGATCGAAAGCATGAGTAGAGCTACCAGGCAAGACAAGGAAGAGGGATAGCACCTCGTTATAACCAGGGGAAGGAAAGCCCAGACGCGGATGGGCTTGCGTGCCCAGGTGGCAAAGGTCCCAGCAGTGTTTCTCACTGTCTCTAGGATGGAAGGGCTGAGAGCAAGAGGATATGAGTGGGACTCAAGGATGGAGATGGACGGAGAGGTGAAAAGGCGCCCTGCGGTGGCAGGATGAATAGTAGAAAACGTGCAGGACAGGCTTGTGAGGCCCCTTAGCTTGGGCGAGCATGAGTTTATGGAGAAATCAGCCTCTCCTGTTGTGCTGTGCTTCTCAGCTGAGGCTCAGAGGAGCTGGGTTCTTCTTCCAGGCTTGGAATTTGGTGACAAGCTTGTGACAAAAAGAGTAAAAGGAGCAAGGGAGTTTAAGGCATTGGACCGAGTGAACAACAGACCATGAAATCCAGGCTCGTTCAGGCGGATGTGAAGACAATAGAGGTCTTTCTTGAGGAAGTGGAGGAGCCCATGGTGAGGGCCCCAGAGTTGTTGAAGGGACGCTAGTAGTTAGATGAGCACCTGGCAGCAGAGGGTGTGGTTTTATAAGAGCAGGCGTATTTGAGTTAGTGATTTGCAGGGAGGCGGGCGATTCTACTTCCTGACGAGGCTCACCAGCTCAGAGCCAGGCTGGCGTCATGCACAAAATGCATGCAATCCCTTAGAGGGAGGACAACATTTGTCTTTAAATCTAGGCCAGAGCTGAGCCCAAAGCATGGATGAAGAAGCCTCTTCCAGGAGTAAAAAGCCATCGCCAAGGCAGGCAGTGGCTCTGGTGGACACGTTGATTAAAAACAAACAAGCAACAAACACAAAATGCTCACCCTGCTGGCACTGCTTGGGCAGAGGGTCAGCTGCGGGATGAGTGCCAGGCAAGGGATGGGAGCGGCTCTCCTTAGACCTGGGGACACCCAGAGGTTCCCGATCCCTGGTTCCAGGTGGCAGGATGCTCTGGGGAGTGAAAGGCACTCTTTCCCATCATCAAAATTACGTGCAAAGTGACCAACCTCTAACCTGTGATGTGAGTACTTGGGGCCTTGAGCAGACTGAGCAGAGGGCCACGGTTTCCACGAAGACTGCAGAGCAACAAGGAGGGGCCTGTTTCCGCTTCTGTTTTGGTTCAGCAGCAAACAGGGTCTCTTGTCTGTTGGGCTGCCCGTGGCCACTGCAGCCATAGTTTGAGAGAGGTTGGAGGGAAAAGGAGGAAAAAGACATTAAGAGGAAAATGTCACCATTTCCAAACGTCATATCACTTGACAGTTTCTCTTCGTGGGGCAACAGCTGCTTACCATGACAAACAATGGCTTTAATAAAAACACACACAAGGAGATGCAGCAGCAGAAAATGAATAATGGAGTTTCTCCCCGACACGTTGTGGGGGGCATTCACCCAGCGATGAATAGGACCTTGGAAATTGTGCATTGCCAGTGCCTTTCAGACAGCCCCTGGTAGGTGGCCAGCCCTTGTGTCAGGCAGGTTCCAGCTGCAAAGAGCAGAATACATGGCATCTGGTTTGAACAGAGGTACTTAGTGTGGGACATGAAACGGCACGCCCATTCATTGAGAGGAATGGCAGAGCAGGTTGAGCGCTCAGAAAGGCGCGCTGCAGAACTGGGGCCACCAACGGATTCTGTCTTACACACAAGAGGCTGTCCCCACTCCCAATCAAAGCCACCAACATTGGAAAGCCACTGCTGCCAGGAAACTACTGCCTTGGGGAAGCTGCCTTGAATAGGAAACCACAGCAGCCCTGCCTAGGGGACCAGCGCCAGCGGGCATGCCCTTTCCCTGTCTCTGGGTACCTGGGGAAGCAAGTACTTGGGCCCTTGAACCCCAGACAAAGCAAGTGCCTCCACAGTAATGCTCACTGGGAGGAATGGCGGCTGTGGT
This sequence comes from Mesoplodon densirostris, assembly GCF_025265405.1. Classification (NCBI taxonomy): domain Eukaryota; kingdom Metazoa; phylum Chordata; class Mammalia; order Artiodactyla; family Ziphiidae; genus Mesoplodon; species Mesoplodon densirostris. The sequence goes on along the minus strand of NC_082667.1, from coordinate 123,962,010 downwards.
GGCAGCAGCGCTGGTGGCTCTTGTGCGAGAAGGACAGTAAGTCACACCCGGGGCGTGGTTTGGTGGTTTTAGGATCCCACAAATCCGAACTTGGGGACAGATGGCGGTGACTCTTCTGTGGGTGTACTTTAGAAGAGGGAGGACACAGAGTAAAAGAGACGGCAGGGAAAGTGAGAGGACGGTGACAGAGCAGCCTGTTCTCAGCCTGGGGCTGCAGTGGACACAGCCTCCCTGGAGTCTCCATAGCCATGTGTCCTTACGCTTCACTCACTACCTGTCACCTCTGCACAGACACGTAAGGGGGAAAGCTCTTAGCCACTGAAAATTCCACAGAGGGGCTATTTCAAGTCAGAGATAGAAGTGGAAAATGAAGGCACATAAAAATATTTTATTCATATTGTAAAGAGATAGAAGTGGCGAGTGAAGAAAAGCCACAGTGCAACAGGAATACACAGAAGAACCAGGAATGGCGGTTGGGGGTGAACATATGAAGTCATGTGAAGAAAGGCAGCGTCTACAGGGGGCTTCAAGGATCGCCTAGACACTGATAAAGTCATGAAGGTCTGCTCTCGTTTGTTTTAGCACACTAAAGACATGAGCATTAGTTAGTGGAAAGGAACAAAATAAAGGGAGAATGGCACAGCAAACTACATTTCAGCCATTGGGGAGTTTTACCCAATATTCTCTGATCACCTGCCATGTGCAAGTTATCAAAATAAGTGAAATAATAGTTTGTCTGTGTCCTCAAGGGAATTAAGACATCCGCTGATCTTGTCAGAGCCATTACCAGGAGGAATCTAAAAGAGTTTTTTTAGCTTGCCTTCTTTCTCAACATCTGGAAGAAAAGACTTCTTTATTATAGCTGGTCACTGTGTATAAAGGGTTAAAAACCCTATAGCACTGTGCTGTAAGGAATAGAAAGAAAAATAAAGACTGTGTCACTGCACCCAAGGAGCTGAGAGTCAATTTGAGGAGCTAGAATACACCAAGGAAATAACAGGACACATTTTGATTGGCAAGGACTTAGTAGAATATAGGACACAAAGAAGTGCCTTCCTAACTGCCAAAGGAAAGGTACACAGAGTAAAAGCTATGGCAGCTCAGAAAAATGAAGGATCCCTTCAGTTTGGAGTGCTGGAGGAAGTTTTTATAGTGGAGGTAAGATTTGAGCTAAATCTTACAGGAAAACGCATATATGGGAGACATGTGTGATGTTTGAAGTGAGGGTTTATAGGATACTCATGGGAAAATGATTTCATTAAAAATAAAACATTTAATAGCTGGGGGGGAAGGAAAAGTTGGGTTTTTATTATAAAGAGCCATGACTGCCAAGATAATTTGAAATATGTTCTGTAGGCATTCCAAAGGAGATCAGCTTGATACTGTCCAGAATCAAGTGTATATGATTGTGGACTTTTCAGGACCATGGTAACCACCTGATCTCTTTTTAAACTGAAGTAAGAGCTAGTTTTTGTTTGTTTGTTTGTTTTTGCTTTTGCTTTAAATTTCCTCCCCTTTGTATTTTTAACTGTATGATTCTCTATATTAATATATATTAATTATCTATTTTAATATTAGTATTAAAATTAATAAAGTATGTGGTATACTTGACAATAATATTATATATTATTATTATATAATAATATTATTATATAATATTATATATTATAATATAATAATAATATATATTATTATATAATAATAATATTATATATTATTATAAGCACCCCCCCCAAAATAGTGCTTCTGTTTTAGGCAAGTCACCTCCAAATATGAATAAAATATTTTTATGTGCCTATATAAGCATAAGTCTTGAGAATTTTTCAAAGATAAGATAAATTTGAAAGGAAAAAATGTCTTGGAACCATGATGGATGTGAAGACAAGGTCCTTTGGTACACCTGCCCCTTTAGGATGGAAGGTGAGGGGCACAAAAATCTAGAAACTATAAAGAGGGAAATGGACAAGTCACAAACAAGCAAACAAGAAAATAAAACATGTCCTTGGGGAAATCAGTATCTAAAGTTGCCACAATGTATTATCTAAAATATCCAGTTATCACCAAAAAAAATATGAGACATGAAAAGGATCAGCAAAGAGTGGCCCATATGAGGAAAAAAACATAGGCAACAGAAACTACTTGTGAGTGGGCCCAGATGTTATATTTAAACAAGGACTTCAAAGCAGCCATTATAAATATATTCAAAGAACTAAAGAAAACCAGGCAAAAAGAAGTAAAGGAAGGTGTTCTCACAATGCCTCATCAAACAGAGAAGATAAAATAAAAAATTGTAAAAAAGAGGGCTTGCCTGGTGGCGCAGTGGTTAAGAATCCATCTGCCAATGCAGGGGACATGGGTTCGATCCCTGGTCCAGGAAGATCCCACATGCCATGGAGCAACTAAGCCCGTGTGCCACAACTACTGAGCCTGTGCTCTAGAGCGTGCAAGCCACAATTACTGAGCCTGCGTACCACAACTACTGAAGCCCATGTGCTTAGAGCCCACTCTCCACAACGAAGAGTAGCCTCAGATCACCGCAACTAGAGAAAGCCCATGCACAGCAACAAAGACCCAACGCAGCCAAAAAAATAAATAAAAATAAAATTAAAAAAAGAACCTAATAGTAATTCTGTTGTTGAAAACTATAATAACTGACATTTTTTTAAAAAACTGCTAAAAGAACTCAACAGTAGATTTCAAGTAAAAAAAAGAAAAAGAAATCATTGCACTTGGACATAGATTGATAAAAATTATGCAATCTGAAAAACAGAGAAAAAGGAATAAATAAAAATGAACAGAGTTAAAAATGCCTGGGATACCATGAGGCATACCAACATACATGAAGTGGGATTCCCAGCAGAGGAGAGAGGAAAAGGAGCAGAACAAAACATTAAAAGAAATAGTGGCTTAAACCTTTTAAAAGGCCACCTGTTGTGGCCTCTCCCGTTGCGGAGCACAGGCTCTGGACACGCAGCCTCAGAGGCCATGGCTCACGGGCCCAGCTGCTCCGCGGCATGTGGGATCTTTGTCCCCTGCATCAGCAGGCGAACTCTCAACCACTGCGCCACCAGGGAAGCCCCACGTACGTCTTTTTGATGTGAGCACTTCATGAAGCTGTTAAAGTCTTGGTGATCTCCATGGTTGCTGTTTAGAGATTTCTTCTTCTATTAACCATTTTGTACAATTGACAAATACACTTAAATGGAAACACAAACATGCATGAAGCACAAACTCTCATCCCTGTCATGTGGACATCGCCCACTCATATACCCCAGAGTGGCTCCTCCAAACATGGATTTCCCTTCTCAAGCCCCCTGTGCTTTCTCACATTCTTCAAAAATGACCTAGAGTCCCATAACTCCAAAAACAATTGGAGCCACCAAATGTGAATTATTTCAATTTCCATCAGCCTATTTACAAACTCCCTTAATATCAAAGTTTTGAGTTTGTTGGATGTTTGTTTATTAAGGAGTGTCCTTTAGAGGGAGAAAAAGGGAAGGAAGCCATATTAGGCAGAAGAAACTGAGCTACAATGTGGAAGCAGGAGCTTCAGCTGACCTCACCAGGCATTCTAGAGCCTAAACGGCCTGATACATGTCCCATGTTGGGCCAAAATGACTTGGCCTTTAAATGCTACCTCAACCACTCATTGGTTCAGGGCCTCCCTAAGAAGGGCATGACTTCAGACAAGGCAGTTAGTTCCCTGTAGCCGAGTTATCCCTGCAGGGGTTACTAACACTCCCCATAGCAGGACAACCCTACTAAATCCTCCTTTAAAGGGAGATTTGCACAGCACGTCTCCAAATCCACCATGGCTCACCTTGTGCCACCCAGACCCATTTCTTCCCGTGTCTCCAGGATTCTACTGGGGTGTCCTTCCCAGAGGAGACTTAGTAGAGGAATGTTAGTGAGATGAACTACTGCCCCCAACTCTGCAGCTGGTTTGGGGATCGCAACAGAAACTCAGCCTCTTTTTCCTCCACTCTCCATCTGGATACCCTGCAGTACGCCCCTCTGCTGCTCCCCATGGCGTACCTGGGGGTGTGAGCAAGGCTGCCATCCCTCTGAGCTTTTCTCAGGCGAGGGCTGCTGCACAGGTATCCATCCGTCATCACCATTGGGCAGGGACGTGCGAGAGGCACCAAGTGGGTCACCTGGATGCCACATACAGCTCCCCTGCCCCACTGTGTCACAGCATTATTATTTCATCTCTTTTGTAACTTCCTTCCCACAAGTCCCAAAATACATTAATATCCAAACACGCAGCCATGATAGCAGTCACAGACTTCTCCCAGCATCCCTCACTTTCATGGGCTTCTATTTCTTTGTTTCTTTTGTTGAAAAACCCTTGAGCGTGTAGTCTAGATGTTATTCTGTGCTCCGTCTCCTGACTTTTTAGCTCATTTGAGACTGGCTTCTCCCTCCAGCACTTTCTCCTCTTTCCAAGGTCAAAACTCTGGCCTAACTGCCAACACTCCTTCAGATCTGATTCTGCATCATGGGGCAGAGCTGCCCACGGGTCTTTGACTTTCCCTTCCTCTTGGTTTCTTTGATGCTTCCCCGGTTCCAGGCTCTCCTTCTGAGGCTGCTGACTCCCTGCCTCACCGGTTCCTGACTTTGCCTCACTCCCTGGATGCTGCCGCCCTCCAGGGCTTTGTCTCCTGCCTCCTCTCTCCCTGCACTTTATTATTAGCAAGGGTGTCATTCAGCAGCTACCACTTCTAATCCCAGGCATCTCCAGACGACCTCTCTGTCTTCACTTCTCTCCTGTTGAAGGCAGTTCAGACTCAAGGTGCCATGAACAACCCGCTAAACTCTTTTAAAATCAACTCCTGCCATGACCGCCTCCACTCTCCTGTCTGACAGCATCGCCAGCCTTGAACATGGAAGCAATGGATGAGTCGTACTTCTCTCTCTCCCCTTTGTTGATGATGGAGTCACCTGTCTCTTGTCTCACTCCTTCCCTCAGTTCCCACAGTCTTTGACCCAAGCCCGCTGCACCTTGACTGAGCTCCCATGGTGGACGCTGACTGGGTTTCTGTCTGGCTGCTTCGTCCCTGGCAGTGGCTGTGGGGTCGTTTCCATTAGGCAGAGCTCAGAGTCAGCTCAGTCTGTGTGTAGGATCTAGTGGAGTTTTTGCCTTTCCCTTTCGTTGTGAAGGTGAGCAGGCCTTAAAGAGGCTACATTTCTACCAAGGGGAGACAGGAGGGTTGAGACCAATTGAGAAAAGCTGTCAGGTAAAGTGGGATGAAGTTTGGGTCGGTGTGCATGCCAGGAAATGGGTTTTGCAGATGTGACGTCCTGCTCTCCCTTTGAATGCACAGGGTTAGGAGGGTCCTGGCAGGGCCGAAATCAGATAGACACATGTGACAACTGTCACCCAAACCAAGGACCAAGGACCTATTCTGGCCCAGTGATTCATTTTCATTCATTTATTTCTGTGCTTCCTCTTTTCACTAAAGCTTTTAGGAAGTATTTAAAACATTGTTCTTGGGATGAAGATAAAGTAATAATAGTTTAAAAAAAGCAAACATTTCGGCCATTATTATATTATTACTATTTATTGATTACTATATTATCACATATCATACTCCATAATAATATGTAGTAAAGATATAAAACCCATGTATGTGAAATAGTTTCAGGATCTTTACAAATATCAACGTACTGCTTGGGGCATGGAGAGAAAGGAGGCTGCTGTCAAGTGTGGCTTTAAGAGCAAGTGATTCCCGAGATGATGAGTCTGCTGTTGTGGCATCTAGAAAGGCTGGCCATCACGTGGCCCATCTCTCAGAGCATCCAAGAGCATCACTGCTGCCTGCTGCTCCCTCTAGCCCTTAAGGGTCAACAGACTGTCAAGTATGCACAGAACTCTCTGCGAGATGCCCACAGCTGTGTCAGCCCCGTCCCAGGTGTGGGGTGCTCTGCTAGGGACCCACACACAGCATTTAAAAAATTCTCACAACAACCCTGTGAGGCAAGTTTGCACGTCAGTAAGAAGACGCTGGGAAAAATGGATAACGGTCTTGATGGTGATGATTATAGCGGTCCTAAGCTGGGTCCTCTGAGGCGGTGTTTGGGGCACAAGATATTTATTAGGGAAGTCCCTGGGAATCAACAGCTGTGGTGGGGGGAGGAGCGGGAACAGGAGCATCAGAGGTCAAGGTCAAGGGGGTGACACAGCTCAGTCAGGATCCTCTCTCACTGGGTGGAAATGATTAAGTCTTTACTCTGAGCCTTGATCGGTCATTGGAGGCGGGCCGTACTGGGGAGGGATTTCCCTGGGGAGGAACTGGGGGGGGGATCCCACTTGGGGAAGGATTTCCCTGCCTTGCAAGTGAGGAGATCCCAGAGGCCGTCATCTGTCAGCCCGGCCAGCAGCTGGACCAGCGAGCATTCCCTTGAAGAAGAACAGGAGCAGTTCATCTCTGCATCCACCACAATCGTGGGAATTAAAATGTATTAAGTGCTTAACAAAGATTAATGAACTTAATCATAATAGCAACCCTATAAGGTTGCACGGCTCGTCCTTCTGGGTGAGAAAAATGAGGCTGGTGAGGATAAGGAACTCACCTAGTCACACAGGGTCCAAATCTGAACTGCGATTATCTCCCCTTTCCTATACTGTCCGCCATGCATGAGCAGTGATAGAGAAAAGTGTAGGAAATGCTCATATCCTGAACAAATTATTTATACAGGTAGGAATAACACCTGGGAAAGAAGAATGCAAAACAGAGCACGTTGACATGTAAAGAGAGCAGGGATTGGAAGGACGTTGACCTGAGTTTGGATCCACCACTGTCTGGCTGTGAGGCTCCTACCAAGCCACACACACCTGCCAGGCCTCAGTCTTCTCATCAAGATAGCCTGAGAATACCCTCCTCTCTGGCCTTCAGAAAAGGGGCAGTGGAGTCTGCCTAGCAGATGGTCACGTCACATGATGTTAATGTTAAACTGTGTTGTCCACAGTGTCTTCTGGGGTGTCCCAGGGGACCCTGGGGACGACGGTGACATCATGGAAGAATGGGAGCTTGGCTGAGCTTTGAAGGTACTGATGGGGGTGAGGAAGGAGGAGCGTGGGGAACAGGGAGGGCTGGCGAGAAGCGCAGAGGCAGGGAGGGGACAGCGGTCCTCTCAACAAAGACCCTGATGCTCCCCACACCATTTCGTGACGTCCTCCCACCTCCAAACGGACAGGTGCCATCACCCCCCTCAATTTCCAGATGAGAAACCTGGGCTCTGAGGATCTGTGAGACATGCCTTCAGGGGATATCCTTACTTAGTGGTGGCACCATGATTTGGACCCAATCTGCAGGACTCAGAGTCCATGCTCTGACCGTGATGGCATGCTCATGTCTGCTGCGTGCGCGTCCATAACATGTCTCTGTCGGAGGAGATGGGGAATCCAGGTGTTTCCGGTGATTCTCTTCTTGTTCAAGTCATCGTTCCATGTGTGTTTGGAGGCAGCATTATTCAGACAGGGTCTGTGCAGAAAGGGTTCTTTCCTTTTACCTGTGTTCCCACGTTCTCCAGCTTCATCTGCCATTTGCCGCCCACCCCAGGGTGTTTCCTGGACTGTACCTTTCCTCTCACAGCTGTGTGCATGTGTCTTGCCATCTGGGCTCAGTGCAGAAAGATTCCTCCGCCAGTTTCTGAAGGCTTCGCTTCCCAACAACTGCTGCTCACAGGATGGGCAGGGCCCTGATCCTGCTATGTATGTTCACTGGCCTGAGCCAACATCCAGGGGGGAAATAACTCAGGTGCAGGTGTGTAACACCAGAAGGGAGTCAACACAGAGCTGGTGGCCCTGTAGCTAGGATGGGGACAATGCTCAGGTGGAAAATAATAATAAATAATGATAAAACAGCAACAACAACCATGGCAACAATTAGGAATAATAATATTGTCATTAGGATAGGAAGAAGAACTAATATTTACTGACAACCTTGATCCTGGCATCCTCTCCTGCCTCCCATTTCTCTTCTGCTAGATCAGAAATTTGAGTGAATGGAAATAGGAAGAAAATTCTGACAGCAAGAGCTGCCTGTCAATAACGCAAGGCCATCTGTGATGTAGTGATACTCGTGTGCATGGAAGTGCCCCCCCAAAAACCTGGGGACCATGAACCGGGGGTCGCACACAGGAGTTTAGCGTTAGCTACAGGTTTGCACAATGTCTGAGATCCCTCCCTAGTCCAAAATTCTAGGACACAGGGATCAGGCATTTCCCAGGGAACCTGAAGCTGCCCTGCCATACCTGTGAGGTCCTGAGTGTGGGTGGGTGACGCCCCGCCAAGGTCCCATGCTTGTGGCGTGGGGGGTCAGGTGAAGCGTCACAGCCGCACGTCCACATCCATGGTTCCCCGTGCACTCTGCCGAGCAGGGCTTCTGTTCTGTCTGGCACATAAGCCGGTCTCTGTCTTTGTTTCTCATCTACTCGGGGAAGGCAGACTGGTGGGGACTTGATGTTCTGAGGTCAGAGGTGCTGAAATGAAAAGCTACATTGGGGGACAGATCCTGATGAAAGCACATCTGGCACAAAATAAGGCAAAGGCTCAAAACTCGAACGCAGTTACGTGATTGCTGGTGATTGGATCCACGCAGCAGCTCCACAAGTGCCCCCATGCGCCCCAATCCCAGCTGGCCGGGTGGGATTTAGAATCATACAAGTGCAACAGCCCAAGCGAGAGCCAGTGTGAAAAGCCGTTTTAAAGGTGGATTTGCACATTGAAGGAGCATCTCTAAAGAAACAAATGACCAAATCCTTAACTTGGTGCCCCCTCTATGACAAATATAAGAATAACAGTCAGGGTTTCCTTTGAGCCACCATCTTCCATTCACTCACACTGCGGTCTAGACTCAAAATCTTTTCCTTCAGCTCTGAGTGGAAATCACTGATTAGGCAAACTGCTGATGTACAAGCAAAATGAGCCTGTTTACCATGTGGGAGCTTGCTAATTGCAAAGAAACGTGAGTTCCAGGCTCGCTCCTTTGTCTGGGAAAAGCTGTCTTTGCCGTGACAGAGAAGGGTGTGCAGGCGTGGGGAGCTCAGGCCTGGAATCGGGATGATAATTGGACTAGTTTTTGTGCTTGGCTTTTCTCTTATTGGGTTTTCTTCCTGAGACAATTCATCAGGAAGCATCCTCGGCCGTCTGCTGTGCAGTGCTGCACAGTCCAGTTAAAGACAAAGGCTGCTAGGAAGATGACCCTCCTGCGGAAAAGTGTCATACCCATTCACTTAGTAAATGTTTTTTGAGCACCTACTTTTTGCCAAGCTTTGTGCTTGGTGCTGAGGATAGAGACTGACTGATTCTCCATCAACCAGAAAAGAGAAAGTGTCCTGTACTTACCTAGGCCAAACCCACTGCAGTAAGATGACAGTAAGGAAGGATATGATTCAGAGGAGGTGCTGAGGAGGCAGGAACCTTATGCTGGGAAACTGGGTATGTACCCAGAGAAGGTGACTTGTGAGCTGGGTGTAGAGGTGAGCTTTGGAACTGGATGTGCAGAGGAGGGCACTTTGGAAAGGAGAAACAGCACAGGCTGAAGCAGAAAGAGATGCAAATGGAAAGGCCCGTGTTCCCACAGTGGGCATGGATCTATGGGCTATTACCTCTGAAACAGGATTTGCAGATCACCTGGTTCAGTGACTTAGTTTTCAGGTGAGGACCTCAAAGGCAAGAGAGTGGAAGTAACTTCTCCAGAGTCTGAAGCTCTGACCTCTTCAGCCCCTTTGCACCAGCCCCCTGTGTGTATTTGTATCTACTGTTCTTGGGGCATATTTATGCTCTGGAGTTACTTGCATCTCATATCCCTGTGCCTGGCGCTGGCTCTCTTCCCCTTGCCAAGTCTGCAAATAGCATCCTCTTGGTTCTTCCCCCTTAAATGCAGCCATCTATCCACCAATCAACCGGCCTATCTATCAAACACATATATACAGACTACCACGTCTGGCCCTTTCTATGCTGTTTCTTTCTTTTGCTCTTTAGAGCTCCCCATCTCTTTGTGTTGCTCATCTTTAAAATGAACTTGTTCTTGATTGATTTAAGATATGAAGATCTCAGAATCTCTTCTTTAATGGTTTCAACATGCCTAGAAGCATAGGTATTTCAGAGCTGAAAAGACACCAGGATGTAACTTGGCATGCTGTTATGTGTCTGTCTTAGTTTCTACACTTCCAAGAAAACTATTTTTAGAACCCCCTGCCCAGCACCATTGGTTTGTGCTAATTAAAATGAGTATGATGAGGTTCATTTCTGACAGACCCTGCCTCTTGCAGAAGACAGTCACCTGTGCCCTATTTCAGAGTCTGGGCAGGTTATCAAATTCTCCTGCTTCTCCTCCCCGCAGGCCCCCGTGGTCCTCAGCCTCACTCTCGTTCAGCCTCACCGCCTGACGACAAGGTTTTCTAGCTGCAGACCTGGTCTCTCTTCTCTGCAGACCCTCAGTGACTGGGGTGGGCATCAGAGCAAATGACTAAGTCCAGGAGTTGTCAGAAAAACAGTCTGTGGAACAAAATGCACACTTTGCCAGAGGGTGGGGAGGTTAGAAAGCAGCCTATCTTGACACAGAGAGAGAAGTGTTGGAATTAATTCATAAACGTGTTGGATGGAAATTAGCAGATGAAGATTTGCAAGGGGAGAAGAGACAGAGGGGGAGAGAAATGGGAAGAGACAGGCAGATGGAGAGGGGGAGGGAGAGGGTGGAAAATAGAGCAGAAGACGCAGCTTTATTTCGCAGTCTTGCTTTGCCCTCCGTTGAAGCAGCCTGTGCTTTTGCAGGGATCCTGCCTCGCCTGTGGTTTTTGCTCCCCTTTTTAACCTCTGCCATCCTCACCCCCTGATCCTGGCCTCACTCCAGCTTCCTGCTTCCACAACAGTTGTGCTTTTCACACACATGGGGTTCCTGGCTTTTGATGAGGAGACTCTCTCTCTCTGCAGAGAGCACCACACTTCTGATGTCCCCATGCTAAGAGGAAAGGACTGGGCCTTTGGGGGAGATCTTCACTCCTGATGCTCTGATCTTGTTCAAGTCACCCTCTTTGAACCTTGGTTTTCCACCTGTAAAATTAGGATTCTTGGGCAGGCTAAATGCAATTATGTGTATAAGTCATTTACCTTAGAATCGGGTGTGCTGTATGCATTTAGTTATTATTATTGTTATTGTTATTATTCATAGCAGCAGTACAAGTACCAGATTCTAAATTCTCTCTCTGGTGTCCTATACCTAATAGCTCAGTCTTTCTAGTAGAGGTAAGAGGTCCAAGCACTGTGTTTAAGTTCAGCTTTAGGTCCAGGACAGATACACATTACCCCGTTTCCATTCAATTGATGGTTGGAGTCTTGCCACGTGACACAGCATCGCTTGGATGATGTTCCTTTCTGGAACAGACTACAGGCCATCACCCAATCCCACTTTGAGAGAATGCTTGAGATCACCACATGTGAGACCAGACAGGGTTGGGTTCATTTTCTTCCCTCTATAATAAGGGTTTGCCCTGAAGTATCTCCTCCCCTCAAGCCCCTTTCTGCCTCCCCAGATTCAAGGTACCATCTCTATATCAGCTCCTGCCTGTAGTCTTACTGTGGGGAGATCCTGAGTTTTTTCCAAAGTAGATCTAGATAAACTGAAGTGTGTGCACACTTAGGATTCTTGCAAGGTTATTTCAGCCTCTCTGCATCCTGATTTCTTTCCCGTTCTCAATGACATCTAACCCCGGGTTTCTGTACCACCTGCTTTAGGACCTCTTCCCCCACCTATGAACGGGAACAACAAAACTAACTTTCCATGAAATCCACTCACACCAATGCACGCACTCTTCCCGAGTGTTTTACAATTTGAATTCTTTAAGCACGAATTGGACTTTGTCTTTTGAGAAGGAAACATTAGGCATTAGCTTGCTTGTGATAAACTACCTTGGGAGCGGGTAGAGAGGTTTTCCTCCCTTCCCTTTTCTAGGATGTTCCTGAAGGAAAGCAGTACCAATTTAAACTCTTTTAGGAGATTTGCTGCAAAGGGAAATTGAGATGGTGGTAGTTAATTATATGTGTCAAAGTGGCGGGGCCACAGCACCCAGGTATTTGGGACAAATTATTCTAGATGTTCCTGTGAAGGTATTTTTAGATGAAATTAACATTTAAAATAGTAGACTTTGAGTGAAGCTGATTAACTTCCATCATGTGGGTGGGCCTTATCCAAGCAGTTGAAGGTCTTAATGGAAAACCACTGACTTCCCAGAGGAAGAGGGAATTCTGCCAGCACACAGCCTTCAGATGTGAACTGCAGCATGAACTCTCCCCGGGTCTCCTGTCTTCAGGTCTGCCCCGCAGACATGGCACACCACAACTGCAGAGGCCAGGTACTGGAAATAAATCTAGCTAGCTAGATAGGTTAGGTTAGGTAGGGAGATAGATAGGTAGGTAGATATTGGATTATATATCTTCTCCCTATATATCCTATCTAGCTTCTATCTTCATATATATATCTGTCTGTCTGTCTCTCTGATCCTGCTGGCTCCGTTTCTCTGGAGAATTCTAATATAAGATGCTTGGATGCATCTTTCTCTCTCCTGTAATGCTCCCTTCTTTCCTTTTCTTGTACTTTCTTGTTGCCATTTCCTTTCCCGTCCTCTTTCCCAAGACTTCCTGATGCTTGGAGGAGGAAGTGTCAGGAGTGGATTCTATTTTCCCCCTTCCAAGCCTGCATTTCCTGCCACCATGGGCAATGGAGAGCTCATGACCCAGAGTGTGTGTGGGGTCTTTTGTTCGTTTGTTTTGTTTTGTTCTGTTCTGTTTCCCTGTCTTGATCTCTGTAATATTGAATCCATCCAGCAAGGTGACTGGGAGCTCAAACAGCTGGGAGGAGATGAGAGTGAACTTTTGGGATTACATCAGAGAGAAAAATGGGTGTTCAGTTGAGAGGTGGGGAGGGCATTAGTGGTGAGGAAAAGAGACTGCTCAGAGACAAATCCCAGATGTCAGTGTGGTGGTGGTGATGATGCTTAGAGGCTAGCAGAATTTTAGAGACTGTTCAGGCCAACACACCTCAAACTTTTTGGCCAAAACCCACAATAAAAAGACATGTTAAAATGTGACCAGAGCACAAGTGCATGTGTGAGAGCTTGAGAACATGTATAAATAAATACATAAGAGCTCGATTCTGTGAAGTGATAACACTTTATGAGAGGCTTCCTCTTTACATCACAATGATCATGTCCCTCACAAGCTATGCTTCTGATTAGTATGGTTATATCTTATTAATTAGAATACAAATATCTAGAGCCCATACACAGTGTGTGTTCACCCAGCCACCTGCTCTCCCACCATGAGGAACTTCCTCCAGGATAAATACCGGTGTGGTCCAATGTCAGTGCTGTGTGGGCACAGGGAGTCTGGACTGACATACATTGAACTACTTTAATTCTTCTCCACCTCAAGCTAAATTGCTACCAATGAAATATCATCCAATGTCCAAATGAAGACAAATTTCTTCAATTATCTAATATTTGGAATGTGCATCTTGAATAGCTCTAATATCTGTGGAAGTGGAGGCTATGAAATGGAGATACATAACTAGTTTTCGTTATTAATTGAATAAATATTTATTGAGAATGTGCTATTTGCCAGGAACTGTTATGGTTGCTATTGATATAGCAGTGAACCGTGATGGGGACAGGAAAAGATACAGCATTTTCTACTTTGAGTTCTTAGAAATGACTAGAAACAATCATTCTTCTCCATGCACTGGTTTCTTAATCTAATAATAATGATACCTTTCTCACAGAGATGTTAAAAGAATGACATGAGGTGATACCTGTGAGGAGTGTACCCTAGCATCTGGCATGTAGTAGGATGATGATGGTGGTGATGATGGTAGTGATGATAATGATGACAGTGGTGGTGATGATGATGGTGATGATGATGACGGTGGTGGTGGTGATGATGATGGTGGTGATGATGGTGATGATGGTAATGATGATGATTATGGTGGTGATGATGGTGATGGTGATGACAGTGGTCACTGTAATTGTTTTTTAAATGTTGGTTGGTTGGTCTGTCCCTGAGTGGGTCCAGAGATAGAACTTCTGACCTGAAACAATTCATTCGACATGTACTCGTTACTCATCAGCCACATACAAAATGCTGTGATTAGCACGTGCAGGTCTCTGACAAGTCCACAAAACTCTTATCTTCAGACACCATATGTCAGTACTGAGGGCTGTCAGGCTACAGATGAAATAAAATAAAACCCAGTGCCAGCCTCCCTCATACCCACATCTCTGTGCAGTTAGAGCCTCACTTTCTCCCTTCTTATTCTGTCACCCTCAGCTGGAAAGCCTGGGCACCGTTTGCTCTCTCCCTCACCCCTCAGCTCATCAACTGACTTCTGCTGCTGCCCCCGCTGTGAAACTTCTTCTGCCAAAGCCACCTTTGTCCCCACTGTGAAGACCGAACACATGGCAGACCATCCTTCACTGTCCTGAATTCCCTAGCATCAGACACCATTAACCACTCTCTTCTTAATAGTCTAGGAGGTCACTGATCCCTGATTTCCCTTCTAATTTTCTGGCCACTGCACAGACTCCTTCATGAGATCTCCCCACACCCCTCAGCATCTCTGTTGCCCGGACCTCACATCTAAGGCTTCATTCCCCTCCCTGAATCTTGTGCTAAACAACTGCCACAGGACCCAGGGCTTCAGCTCCACCTACACAAAGATGATTACAAAATCCATAGCTCTAAACATTGTGTCCTTCTCAGACTCAAAACCTAAATATCCAAATGCCAACAGAAAGCTTTCCTTGGATGTTTCACTGGCCTTACCTTCCACATTTACCATTTATGCCCCTCCACTGAGTATCCACTCTCCTTACCATTTCTCTGCGATTGGTTATATCAATCATCCACTCAGTAGCCAACATCAGAAACCCAGCAGCAGCCTAGATCACTCTCAGTCTTTAAAAATGCTCTTAAGAGTCACTTCCTTTGAGTAGCTTTCCAAGAATCCTCACCTAATTTAGATGGTCCAACTCTGAGATGTTGTAGTATCCTTACATGTTTTTATTTTAAATCTTATCATATTGTATTACAATATCTGATTCATTTGCCCTACTAAATTATAAAAACCTTGTGGGCAGGTGATATATCATGTTCTCTGTATCCCCCAGCCCAGCAAACTGCCTACATATTCAATGAGTCTTGGTCAGAAAAAAAAAAGAAAGATTGAATGAATTAGTCAACAAAATAAGTGAACAGTATGTTTTTTAAAGCTTGGCAAACGAGATAAGATTTCAGGTAATCAACATATAATATAAAATGCAAGTCCTAGATCCTCTCTAAGACCTAGGGAGCTCAGATTCACTTTAGCAGGAAGGGGAGAGAGGGCAGGCGAAGCATCAGAGCACACGTTCTGTGTGCTGAGCCCTCTGCTGGGGTCTCATATACAACTTGTTCAGTTCTTCAAAGGAAGAAAAATACAGTGTTGCTATCTAACCAATGAGTAAGCTTGGGCTCAGAGGAGTCTGGTCCATTGCTCATGGTCCTGGGTGGCAAGTCCAGATTTAGAGCCAGGCAAGTTGGCTCCGGATGGGCATTCTCTCCTCCACACCCTGGTTCTCGGGTGGAATGATCCACTTTCCGCCTGTCATAGTGGAAGCTGTAATGAGACTCTGGAGGGGTAGATGGTAATATCTCCTATTGAGCATTTAAAAAAACACATTTTATGGCTTGTAGGTTTCAGTATAAAGTTTTTTTGGTCATTTGATTTATAGAACTGTATGTGGTGTGGCTATAAAGTAATGAGGTGGATTTTATTGTATGGTTTGCAGAAACTGGTCTCTTTGCAGGAGTCTCCAGGTTTTCTAGAAGGAGATGTTCAGTGCAATTGATGTTGATGCCTTATGATTTTCCGCCATTGAGGAGTTTGGGGGCCAGGGAGGAAATGAGAATGGGAAGAAGCAGATTCTCGGCTGTCAGCTTAACTGACCTTCTACAGACCATGGAGAGTGGACATCAGTTCTCTCGTGCAGCAAATATTTTCTGGTATTTACTCCATGCCAGGCTCTAGTCCATGGCAGAGGAATCAGGGATGAGCAAAAGAAGTGCCTGCTCTCAGGGACCCTGAAATACTAATGCGACAGAGACAGTTACGTGCAGGCACCTGCACGACACTTTGAAGGGCAGGATGTAGGATAAGGAGGCTGATGTTACAGCAACTGGATTGTACAGCCATCGGTAGATCACTTCTTTGGTCTTGGGGAATACCTCCTCTGTATCTTTTTAAAAAGCGAATCTGTGTGCCTTATGTTTTGTTTCATTTCTATTGCAGTTTTGTTTGTTTTGGTCAATTTCAGTCATTTTGGAATAGAGAAGAGAAGAGGAATTTTATGTTCATTGATAGCGGTCACTGTGCCAGGCATAGCAAGAGGAGTGAGCTTTCTTAATTCTCAAGGCAGCCTTGCCAAGATTCCCCTGTTAACCCTGTTTACAGATGAGAACATACAGACTGAGAGAAGGTAAGAAATGTGCCCCAGATCAGAGAGTTACAAGAGGCAGGGCTGGGATGCAAAGCATGGATTTTAATTGCTGCCCACTATTGGTGCTTCTCACTGGCCCGGGCACATGGGGCCTGACAGAGAGGGTGTGATTTGGTCAATGATGGAAGCGGGGGCAGATCAAGACTCCACTGACCTGAAGTCTGGCCTCAGGTCAGCAGTGGACTAGGAAAACCACTGAACATCTATTTGCCTCAAAAGTCCTCATCACAAGAAAAAACATGGTAACTATGTAGGGACAGGTGTTAACGAGACTTACTGTGGTGATCATTTTGCAATATATACAAATATCAAATCATTATGTTGTACACCTGAAACTAACATAGCTTTATATGTCAATTATACCTCAATTTAAAAAAACACATATATTTGGCTCGGTTATCAAGAGTACAAAAAGACAAAGAGAAATGAAGTTCCTCATTCCTTTTTAGCACTGATCTTGTAGGCAGCTATTATACAGGGTTTGCTTTAAGTTTCATTTTGAACAGAACTTGTGTCTCATCTGAAGTATTACATTCTGGTATGTGTTTCCATGTCTTGGAACTTCCTTGAGCCTAAAAACTGAAAGCTTTTGGATCAGTTCACTTTGAATTCTTACCTCTCTGTTCACTAGCAAACATCTCTAGCTGGTAATACCTGCATGTCCTGAGGACCCAAGACAGACAACATCCCCCAGCTAAACCATGATGCCCCCTCAATTGTCCCGCCCCACTGGGTCCTCCTGATTTAGGTCGGTTTCTGGAATATAAATATGCATCATGCACAGGCTTCTTATTTTATTTCTTTCTAATGCACACACAGAGCAGCTGGGTACAATCTTCTCTCAGATAAACACAAGCTGTAAGTTTTCCTTATTTATAAATAACACACAGTTTGAAATTGCTTTTACAACTGGATATAAATTTCATTAGATAAATTCAGATATTTCTGTTGGATCCAGAGTTCCCCGTAGCCAACCTCATCTAGGCAGCCTCTCCATGGTACCAGGAAACCATATTAACAACCACTTTGATCCTTAGGTGACTTCTAGTTCTAAAATTGACTCTTTAAAATTAGACAGAGATCTGTTCAGTTTCTCATATTACACACACACACACACACACACACACACACGCACACACATATACAAAACCTCTGGACAACTTGGAAATTTGCCTGCCCTGCTCTGTACAGCTTATCTGCCTCCAGAGCCACTTCAGAGAAAAAAACCTATGATGGTGGGGGAATTAGGTCTCTTCCTATAGGTTATAAGGAAACATTTATTGGGTCCTTACGGAGGGCCCAGCAGGGTGCTGACAACTTGTATTTCATTTAACACTCAAAAATACTGTATGCATTCATTACTATCATTGCCTCTATTTACAGGTGGGGAAACTAAGGATTATCAAAGTTAAGGATATTGTATAAAATCACCCTGAAGTAGGTTTTAGAGGTGGGAATCAGGTGGACTCCAGTGTCCAAGTTCTGGTCTGACCCACTACCCAGTAAAACAAGGGCTTTTGATTGAACTACATCGTAGCTGGTAAGTTACAGCAGAAACAAGGACTTAAACCTGGGCCCCCTAGTTTCATTAAGGGTAAGTGAGTGGCATTTTTTAGAAACCATACCGATACAATTCACAGCCTCATCCCCAAACAATTTTAGAATCTACTGTCAAAAGCTAAGATATGGCCGAGCAGAGGAAGTATATTAAGAGACAAATTGAAAACAGTGGAATCACTAAACTTCAGAACAGCTTAGGTTCTAAAGTTTATACTGATGGGGCTTATTTCTAATTCACAAACAAAGGCAGAGGGGCCTCTAGATCTGGAGGGAGGGTTCCATGGATAACATCTCCTCGCCACACACACAGAGCAGAAAGAGAAGGACTTTTATCACCGTCTTCCCTTTAACAGTGAGCCCAGGTGAGCTGCTAGGGCTGTCCTCAGTGCTCTGCTGTGGCTTCCGCCTCCTTCCTCCTGCTGCCAGCCCACGGCTCCACTTGACCGTCTCCTACAGCACTTCACTCACTCCTTCGACCTCTGCCTCTCTAAACCTATTTCTTCTGGACTCCTCCTCATCACAGGGTATTGTGCCACCCCAAACCCAACCCCTTCTTTTTCTCAGTCCCAACATCCAGACTCTCAGGAAGCCCTGACTACTGTACTTCCACAATACACCCCTTACCTTTCCCTGTTTCTCCATCCCCATTGTCACCGACATCATCTCTTCCCTCTTCTGCTCCCAGCACTCTCCCTGAATCCCACTCTTCTCTTCATGACAAAGTAATATTTTAAAGCTCATCAGATCAGGTAACCTCCCTGCTTTACGTTTTCTAAAACTACTACACTGCACTGGATCCAACTTGCATTTTCTATTACAAATCGCCCTAAATATCTAGACATCTGTAGGTCTGGACCAGAGCTTTAGTTGGTACGTAGGGCATTTACATCCTTTCATTTGTAACTTTTTACATGTCACAAGTTGTAATCACTGGAAAGTGGGGATTTTGCTATATAGTCATAATTTATGATTACTAAGCGCTTCCACTGTGCTGAGTCCTTTGGCAATGATCTCATTAATTTTCACCCTGTATTAATCAAGTTTTGAGGTTTTCTATTCTGTATTTTAAGATGCTTTGACATCTTGGAGGCTTGCAAATTCTGGAGAGACTGTCTCTCCCAGGGCTAGCTAATTTCTAGAGATGGCAAACAACTTGCCTTCAGCATGTCCTTCATATGCAAACCAACCCAGTAAGAGCCCGCATCCCTAACCATTTCCTCTACCCAATGGTCACACACCAAGCCAATGTTTCCCCTGCCCTGAGTCACTCCAGGGCCAGGTACTGGACAACTAGAGACCACATCCAGAGTCCAGGCCTGCCACAGTTATTCAAAAACATCCAACCCTAAGTCTGCTCAAGCTTGCCCTCCCCACCTTGCCCATTCCTTCTCCTGGAAACCACCGTCAAGCCTCTGGACCTTGCTTTCTCCTTGTCCTTTCTGCTTCCTCTCTCACCCTGGTGCTTCCCCATGTGGCCCTGCATACTGTGGTGTGTCCCTCCTCTGGGGAACGCCAAGGAATAAACTCTTCTTTCAAGACAGGTTTTTCCATGTCTGCCATCTTACCAGACCTTACAACATGATCTTGGGGATGTTTCACAAAACCCCAAAACCCTGTGAAATAGGTGCGACAGCTGAAGGATCAAGGAGTCAGTATCTGAATGGACAATCCAACTGCCGAACCAATAATCTTAGTACTCTAATCCATCCTCATTTAATTTGTCTTCATATGTGTCATCAAATATCCAAAAGAGGTTTAACTGGGGGTTTCCCTATCATAGTACTCAGTCAAGAATTTCATAGAAATCTCTTGATATAAACTACTTGTTCATTGTTCATTGCAAAGCTCACCCCCTTTTACCTTTCCCATTTCAATCTGGTTTGGCCTTCCAGTCTCTAAATGGATATACTGGTCTCTAGCAATGCCTTACGGATGAATGAAATCTCCCCCACCGAACTGTAGACAGGCATAGATTCACACAAAAATCAGACCTCTGTAGTTATTTCTCTGATTCCCTAGCCCTTAAGTTCAGCCCATGTATTCACCCACAAATATTGAACTAGGAAGCCGACTTACAGAAGAGAAAGATGACGGCCCCATTCTCTAGGACTCCGGATACCTAGAGCTGGGGGTAGTCAGCCCTGAAAAAATAAAAAGTTTATCCTTTTCCCAAGGGCAGGATTTGTTACATGTTATTAAGACTATATAATGCCTCACTTCATCCTATCTCTGCCTCTCCTTTTCTTGCCCTGCCTGTTCTCCTCCCACCCGGAATCTCATGTTCTTTTCTGCTTTCCTTTCTTCTCCAGTAACTCCTTCCATCTCAAGTAATCCTTCATGGGCTGATTCAGCCTTTGGCAACAGCCCATCTGCACCTCCTGAGAAGCACTAGAACCAGCAGGCACGTGAGTTGGCCGTGTCACCTGTGTGCCCGGCAACCAAGCAGCAGGAGCTGCGTGACTTGTAAGGCAGCCTGACCCATCCCCACGGCTCTCACCCTTGGTGTTCAAGAGACAAACTCTGTCATTGAAGAAAATCATAAGACCAGCCCCGGTTCTCAGCTTTGCACAGATTAAAGCACTAAAAAAGTCTTTCCAGGCTGTTGATACAAGAGCATCTCGGAGTTTAGAGGATTATGTACAATGTGTATACAGAAAACCCAGGTACGCTCAGGTCTTAAGGAAAGATGTGTGTCATTAAAACTGGTGGGTGATGCCAAAATAAGTTGTTAGGCTGCTCTCTGAGGCCTTGCCTCTCCTCCCAGCATCATGACCCCCCTCGGCCAGAAGCTCACTGGAGAGCGTGCTGCGCCTCCCTACATCATTAATGTCTGCATTCTGGGAAGGAGATGCCACATACTTTCACTCTATTAAAACTTATAAAACATAGGTGGCATAACTAGTGACAAGTATTCTTTCTTCCTGAGGTACAATGCTCTAATTAAAAACTTTAGACCTAAGATGTATGTGGTTCTCTTTTTGCAGGGGGCAGGGGATGGGCGGTATTTATTTATATTAGAGTATTTATCGTATTTATCATAGTATAGTATATAGTAGTACAGTATTTATTTGTGCCCAGCTTTTATAACTGAGAACAGGTAGCACACTTTTGTGCCCTTGAGCAACGAACACAATTAATGGTATAAGTTTAAAGCTTATTTTTGAATTACACGTCATTGCAACAGTTGTTCAGAGCCCAGGCTAATTTTACAAAAGGATTTGAGAACGAATGCAGTAAAGCGAATGCATGTAGCAACTATTAAATTATGATACAAGGGCAGAAGCCACATAATAAGGGGTGGCTTTTGTCAGGGGTCGCAGAAAGAAAGCCTCTTGACAGGCCCAAGGAAAGCCTGAGATTTTCAGTTCTTAACCAAAAGAAATGCGTCCATACTCCAAACTGACAGGCTGGGCTCTAAGAATGCCTTACTACCAGGTCCCCTCCGGATACGGTGATGGCGCCACTTTATGTTGTGATCATAAAGCCACAGATGGATTTTATAAGAATCAGTCTTATTACTTTTTAGGATCTCTTCGTGTTTTTCCCAGTTTTTGCATTTTTACAATAAGATACTTGGGTAATAAGCGTGGAGTAGGACAGGGACGATTTTGCTCGTGGCGCAGTAGGAAGAAATTCTGATTTGCCAGCTGGAGAGCGAGAGCGAGCAACTCAAGGGCCAGGAGTATTTCCAAGGTGGGTCACCGGAGGGGAAAGCGCTCCACCTTCTCGCCAAGGCCCAGGAGAGCTCTGCCTGGGATGGGACTGTAGCTCGGCCACGTGGAGAGGGGGCTGCCGAGCGGTGGACGCGCACACGGGGTCAGAATCCCGGCGTGGGAAACCTAGTTGAGCTCTCCAGGGCGGGGATGGCAACTTCTGCCTTGGCATCCGGCATCCGGGGAAGGAAGGTGCGAGTCAGTTTCCAATTTGCTGCGGTCCCGAGCTCGCTCTCGTGCCCTTCCCTCCCGCCCGCACGCAGGGAAGCCGCCGAGAGGGGCGCAGCGTTCCCGGGCAGGCGCCGTGTCGGGGGAGAGAGGAGCGGGGGACGTGGCGGCCCGACACGCGCGGCTCCCGGCGCGAGTGGGCTGCGCGGCTGGGGTTACGGTGTGCGCCCGCGCCCAGCGCCCGCCGCGTGGCGCGCGGTCCGCCAGCTCGCTCTGCGCCGGCCCAGCGGAGAGCTGCGGTCAGTGATGGAGCTGCTGCCATGACAACCGCGGCGGTCGGGGCCCGCGCTTGTTGGAGCTGCTCCCGGGAGGCCGGCGGCGCAGAGGCCGGGGGCGGCCGCTGAGTGTGGCGTCCGCGCGTCCCCGCGCCCCGCGCCGCGTCCCCGGAGAGGCGGGCGCGGCGTCCGCCAGCTCCCCGTGGGCCCCGAGCCTGCGCCGCCGGCGCTCCGCGGGCCGGGCTGGCCGCCAGTCGCCGCGCGGGCTGCGGCGAGGACGCCAGGCACCCACTGCACAGGAGGATCCTCGGGCTCGGCGGCGGCTGCGGGTCCCCGCGGTGGAACTTTTTACCGCCTTTGCGTTCCAGATTGGAGACTCGGGCTGGTTTCTAAATACAACTGTACATATGTGTGATCTAATAAAACATTCTCTCCTCTCCTTGAAGCGGCAGCTTTTTATGACATCTCCTTTATGTCAGAGACACTTGCCTGGCTTCTTTGGGTTATAAACTTTTGATGCCAGACCTCGGCAGGACGTGCCCAACTGAATGTTAAAGTAGCATCTCGGAGAGAGACAGAGAAAGAGCAATCCGTGACCTTCAGCCCTGCACCTTCCTCCTTCCTCTCCCTTCCCGGCCGCCTCCCTCCTCCCCAGGGGAGCGTCGAGAAAGCTCTTTTTGGATGCAGGAGGGGGCTTCTGGTTCTGCCAGGCTGGAAAGCTGAGGCAGGATTTGAGGAAGAATCATTAGAGTCGGGAGAGCCTGGACTCCGCTTCTGCTTCCCCCTCTCTGCTTCTGGCTGGTTCCATCCCTTTCCTCCCTCCCCACGCGGCTGCCTGAGACCCGCCGGTGTGCGGGGCGGGGGACGAGGACCGAGCGGCTGCCGGAGTTCTGGGAAGTTGTGGTCGTCGAGGATGGGGGTCTGTGGGTACCTGTTCCTGCCCTGGAAGTGCCTCGTGGTCGTGTCTCTCAGGCTGCTGTTCCTTGTACCCACAGGAGTGCCCGTGCGCAGCGGAGATGCCACCTTCCCCAAAGCGATGGACAACGTGACGGTCCGGCAGGGGGAGAGCGCCACCCTCAGGTAGGGAGCTGTTCTTCGGCGGGGGCCTGAGCCCCTCGGATGTGATTCCGTGGGAAGGGGCGAGCGAGCGAGAACCGGAGACTTGCGTGGGGAATTGGAGCGTGGGAGAGGGCCTTTTGCAGGCCCAAGAGGTGCCCACTTGGCGTTCTGTGGCAGCTAGCACCCATTCTCCTGGACAGCTTTGTCATTTGCTGTGGCTTTTCTGGTTCCGGATCTTAGGAGTGAGCCCTGAGTCCATGCTTGGGGCTCCATGTATCTGCGAGGCCATGACGTGGTTAGACTCACTTTTGCCTTGGCCCCGGGATGAGAGCCCTGGTGTTGAAATATACTGGGGGTTTAGCCAGAGATCACTGGTACCCTGGTGGCTGTCTTACAGTCCGGAAGGTATGTGGTGAGGCAGAGTAGTCCTCCCAGTGGGCTGGCTGGTCTCTGTCTGAGCAATACCTGAAATTTCAGGGTCTGGAATTGCTGTTGCTGGGCCGTGTGGCCTTTTTCGAGTTTGCTTAAGAGGCAGCCATCCTTGCCAACCCGGTGTGGTGCTCCTGGGGCCCCTATTATAAATTATGAGGGCAGTTTTATCTTTGCAGGCTCAGGCCAGGGAGAGGAAACATGTAGCTTTTATGCAACAACACTCCTATGTGAAAAGCACAGTACGAAAGCTTTTTGTTTTACCTTAATGAGTTACAGAGAATCACTTACATGCTCCAGGCAGAGGGGTGGAGCTTCTTGGAATATGAACCTTTGGGGACCAGGCCTGCTGCAGCAGAGACTTTAATAAAAATGCAGCCACCACTTTCCACCAGCTCAGCAGATATCATCTTTTATCCCTTTAATGAGGTAGTTCTGGTCCTCGGAGACCGATTCAGGGACATCCCAGCTTAACTCTGCTCACAGTGTACACAGGGTGACTGCATTTGCCCTGTCTGTGACTTTGATGGTTACGGTGGAAATAAAACATCGTGCCCCGGATTCTGCAACCAAGAAGCCTGGCTTCTCCAAGGAATGCATGAGGGTGGGGCTGCCTTCCTGTTCTTCCCTTGACTTCCTTGGTTGAACCCTCTCCATCTGGACAAGCCTCTCCCTGGGGAAGGAAAGAAAGGCCTCCTGCCTCCTGTTCTTCCTAGCTAAGCCCAGGCATTAGGGTTGATTCTTACCACTTTGAAGGTGGTCCTCAGCTGAGTCTTCTTTTGAGCTTGAGGACAAGTCCTAGAACTCTGTCTGCTGGTGCATGGGGGCCCCAGGAGGAGAGAGAAAAAAGGATGGAGACAGACCTCCTCTCTAGACAGCAGGAGGGAAACCCTCTGGGCATGTGGGCACCCCTCAGCCGGTCCCAGACTAGAGGGAATGTAACATGCCTACTTCCTTGCCTTAGAGAAATCCTGGGGGTCCATGCCCTGAGAAGCACATGTGCAGAGGGCCAGTCTGCTCAAAGAGAGGAGTAGCAGCCGGGCTACAGTGCATGTTAACGAAGGAAATGTGGGGAAATGGTGGTAGGTGTGAAGGGATTTGGATGCTGCCACGCACCTCTCTTCATCCTCCAGACTATTACCAGGGACAGAGAGGCCCAGCATTGAATAAGGCCTCAGTGCTGAACTTTCCAGAATCCTCTGTCTTCTTCTTGCCTCTGAAAGTTAAACCAGAAACTTAAAAACTAGAGCTGCTGTACGGGATGCAATAAGATAGTTCCACCAGCAGAGGGCCAGCTTTGATCTGCCTTTTTTTTTTTATTAGCTGCTGGCCTGTTTTCATGATCTTCGGTTCTCATGTTTAGCAGCTGGGCTTCATAATGGGAATGGGAATAAAAAAGGGAAAGCTGAATAGTTGCTTTTTTGTGCTTTGTGGAGAAAAAAAAAGCCTTATGTATTTGAGTATAACTGTTATCTGTTACCTGATGGCATGCTTTATTTTTTAAAAAGTAAGCGCGTCTTATGTTGATTTTGCCTCTCAACTTCTGTATAATTTGCCCTGAAATAGAGAAATTCAGTGCATTGTTCCCATTTTAATACTTCTTTATCCTCTTTCTTTTACCTCTCATGTTCTTCTCTTTTATTACGTTTTCCTTTGTTTTTATCAGATACCTCCATTTTATATATTTTTGCATGCTGTTCATTCTCATCTTTCTGCCTTTGCTTTCATCACTTAATGCTTATTATTTCCTGATTTTTAAGGTTCCGGTTTCACTACTATCACAATGTTTCTTAAAATAACATAACTAGCTCCTGCAGATCTCTGGGGGTCTCCATCTCTCCCCTCCTGTTTTCCGTGCTCCTTTGCTTTCTTGGTTCCACAGCTGTGTGCCCGTCTCAATGAAAACCTTGTTTGTCAGGGCTCAGAGGGGGCGTCCGCTGCTTCCCGTCTCTGGAAGTCCATGACCTCAACCCCAGATAGATGTATCGTTTGGGGTTGTTTTTTTGCTTCTAAAAATTGTAATTCTTAGCGGTGGCCACTCTTTAGCCTCCTGAAAGGTATACCTTTGGGCATTCAGCGTTTGGGCATTTAGTGTTCTGAATGCATCAAATGTTCAAAAGGCGTTGAAAAACTTGAATGATCCCCAGGCTCATCAGCCAGAGAAAGTCTTTTCAAATGTGACTGCCCTGGATCCAAGTATCCCAAGCCTGTTTCTAAATCTTGAACGAAGTCACATAGGAGGCCAAAGACCGACTAGGAGAAGCAAAAGAATCGAAAAAGCTGGGTCCTCCTTTGAAATTCACAATGCGACATTGCACCGCTTAGAGAAGGATGATCTCCTTCCTTGGAGACATGATTTGTGGTGCTATAGGTCTTTGAGTGCATTGAGGGATGCTAGGAAGTGAGGTGCCAGAGACGACACTGAAGTTTTGAATGTGGATGAAACTCATTTTATGTAAATGAGGCAATATTATCTTCCTCATAACTACACAGGGCTACTTGAAAAGTAGAGATAATTACGTGACTCTGGAATTATTTGCCTTCTTGGAAGAGAGATGACATGCAAAATGAAGGTGATATTCACAGTGTCTGAATTATAGCTCCTATGAATCGGATTTGAATTCATTATTATAAATGGGCCCTCTTGGCCAGAATCATTTCATGGCAGTTATCTGCTGTTGGGTTAAAAATGTTCTGTGCCTTTCCATTAGATTAGATATGACAGAAGTCCTGTGTCTGAATCATTGCCCACGTCAGGGAAGGAGCCTGGAATGTTCAGTGTGGTCAGCGGGTGTCTATGAGGCTATTTCAGTTACACGACGATCACCAGATATCTTTTCTTCCTGGACCTCAATCTTCTCTCAATGGGCTTTGGTTCCTCAGTGGGACCACATCATGTGTGTCCACAAGTATTCTGAGGGGGGTGCAGTAGCGTGGAGGTGAGAGTTGTTGCTCTGATTGTTCCACTAAATGGGAAAAGTTTCCACCAGCAACCTGGATGGGATTTTTTTTTTTCCCTTTTAATTTTTTTTAGTATGGCAGGATGATCAGTTTTGCTGATCCAGGTTTGCTGATCTGGGATTATGCTTAGGAACTCTCTTCTAAAATACCCTTGCATTTTCATTTGGAATTCTGAGCTAATCCCTTTGGAACCAAGTATTTGAGGGTTAACTACTACCAAGGAAGAAGCTGAGCAGCAGGGTGTTGGCAAAGCTACTGGGGTAGCCAGGCTCCCAGGGGCGGCGTCCTGTCACTGGCCTGGGTGTCTTTCTGTCTTTTGCACTCACCATCGGCAGCTTTTCTTTTTGTGTAAATTAGAAAATTCAGACTAGCTGCCAGGTTATTCCAAACAAGGCCACAGCATGTGCATTTCAGTGTTTAAGTTGCCTAACCTGAATATGGACTTGCATTAGTGCAAATGCTTCGCTCTTGGCCTGGGAAGATGGAGACACGGACACCGAACCAAGTGCAAGTCCCTGTGGGGCCCCTCCAGCTGCACTGCTAACCCGGGCTGCACTGGAGTTACCTGAGATGCTGTTTAGACATTCCACAGTCAGGATCCCAGACCAATGAAAGCAAAATGTCTGGAGTTGGGCATAGGTGTGGACATATTAAAGATCTCTTTCACTATTTCTCATGCTAAGAACCACTGCCCCAGAGTCCTTTCCTGACCCAGAGCATCTGAGCAAGAGTGGTCTCCAGTGGCCCTGCCCACACTTACGTGTCCCCTACACGTGTCCGTGGACCTTACCACTCACGGCTGCCGTAGTGCCCGAGAAAGAACAACGGGCTCAGGGGCCTGAATACTCACCTGGGTTTGATTCTTACTCCATCCCTCACTAGCTACATGATTTTGAGCACTTCACTTCCTTTGTGTACACTTGGGAACAGTATCTGCTCTGTCTATGGCATCTGGGAGATGGAGTGGATGGCATTATTCTGCTGGTTATAAAGCAAAACACACATGCAGGTTGTTACAGGAGCTAAAGAGAGCCCCAGTGACAACCCATAATACTCTCCATTCTTTCCAGTTTCCTTTCTCATTCCCACTCCCCCCGCCCCCACACGGACCTTTAGAATTCTTAGTCCTTTCCCAGTTCCATTCAGCATCCCACTTCCTGCTCTGGTCAGGATTCACCCTCATCTGAGTCCCAGTAACCCCTGCTGTAGATCTTTGTTCTGACGGGTACACACTGTGGACTTGTGACCTACGAGTGGGCGTGGTTGGACTGTGAGTTTCTGGGGGTCAGCGGCCACGTCCTAGCTGTTGGGTACAGACATCTTCATGCCTACTAAGGATTCAAATAATAAGTCTTGGCTGAATGCTTTAATCCATCAAAAAGGGGCTCAGTCTCTTATAATGGAGTTACCTCTGCAGTGATGAAGTACTTACAGCTACAGGGTTTCATTTTCTTCAAAATACGGTGCCAGCCATTCAGGCAGGTGGTCGGTTAGAGCCCTTGGAGGCTTGAGGGACTTGAATTCTGCTGAAATCACTTGTCACGGGGAACAGTTGAGTCCACCAGCGGTCCCCGTCTGATCTGAAACTATGCAGAAGGTTTCACCATCCCTGAGGGCAAGGCAGGAGTGGGGCGGCAGAGCCTAGGGAGTCTTCTTAGCAGCAGCAGAGTAATGGACTTGGAAGTGAGGGCGTTCCTGCGGAGACCTGCCTTCTGCAGACGAGAGGAGACACAGAGCAAGGAACGAGTGGGGCCGACCGGGAAGTGGGCGTGTCCTGGATTGGGAGCGGCGGGGGTCAGCGGGCCTGACTGGCTCGACTGACACTGTCAAGTCACTGAGTGGTAGGCATGTGCTTGCCTCCCCGGCACACACGCCACGTGCCAGAGCCAGGGATGGGAGGAGGAGTTTTAAAGCAGTCAGGATACATGCTCAGTGACTTTCTGCACTGCTCTAGACCAGCGGTCCCCAACCTTTTTGGCACCAGGGACCAGTTTCGTGGAAGACAATTATTCCACAGACTGGGGTGGGGGATGGTTTTGGGATGATTCAAGCGCATTACATTTATTGTGCACTTTATTTCTATTATTATTACATTGTAATATGTAATGAAATAATTAGACAACTCACCATATGCAGACAGGAGGCGGAGCTCAGGCGGTAATGCAAGCGATGGGGGGCGGCTATAAATACAGGTGAAGCTTCCCTCGCTCGCCCGCCACTCACCTCCTGCCGTGCGACCCGGTTCCTAACGGGCCATGGACCCGTTCCTGCCTGTGGTCTGGGGGTCGCGGACCCCTGCTCTAGACACTTAACAGCTCTATGTAAGCCCTTTTGTTCAGTTTTTGGCCTTTAAGCAAATTTGGCCCTTGGGTTCAGTTTCGTCCTGTCATTCTAAAAAGGGACGGTGCCCTTGGTCTTCCTACTGTGCTCACTGCGCAACTGCCTCTGGCGGTGTGTGTGTTGGGGGGGGGATTGGAATGAGCAGGACTGAGCAGCGTGTATCCCAGACCTGATGGGGTCCAGCGGTGAGATGCAGCGGACAGGAGGGGCCACCTAGGTCCCACCTGACCTTCCCAAGGGAGGACTTCTAACGTTATTATTAATGGGAAGCGTCTTCACAGTCCTGAGGTAAGAAGAGGGAATTATGGAGTGACACTCTTAGGACTGGCAGAAATGTGCATTGCCTGTTAAGTTAGCAACTAAGTGTTAACCTTTCTTGATTTTTTTCTTTTTTTTTTCAGTCTGCTCAAGACAGCCCCAGACTATTTCAGGTTCATTCATTTATTTATTATTTCCCCTGTAGGAAGATGCTTTTGCTGGTGTTGGGTCCCGATGAGTTGGGGAGGAAGGTGGTGTGGCTGTGGGGAGAGGCTTCCCGCTAAGTCCCTCCCCACCCCCCAGCAATGACACCTTCCTGGGACTTCTGGTACCACCTGGTGCACTTTTTTTAAGATGTGAAAACTGAAGCTGTGATGTTTCTGCAGCTCAGCACTTACCCTGCCTCCGTCTGTGTGCCATTTCCTTGGTAGAGAAGGTTAGAGAAAGGAGGTGTTTGAGCCTGGTGCCACTTTTCGTACAGGATCACACCACAGACCCTTCAATAAAATCTGCGGGGCGGAGGTTTAAACACATAAACTCTATTATCCGTGATTGACTGTGTGTCAGGTGCCAGGACAGTTACTTATTGTTTCATGTAATTTTCAGAATATTATGGCGCTCTCAGGGAGGAAGACATTTTCTTCTACCCTTCTAGGGTCTTCTGGCTGGTCTAAGAATTAAATTTAACTGAGACAGATGAACAGGATGAAATCAAACAAAAGTTTAATAACATGTATATATGGAAGAGACCCAGGAGAACTGAATAACTCAACAAAATGGCCAAAACCCTCACCCTAAATACCATCTTCAGCTGAAGAGAAAAGGGGATGTTGGGGGTAGAGGTTTGGGACTTCTAAGTGGAGGAACGCAGTTCACATGGAGATGGAAAAGCAAATGTTTGGTAAATCAATGTTTGCTGGACCAGGCAGAGATTGACACAGAATAGGCTCTGATCTCTGGGAGTTTCCCCACCACACCTGGCAGACATCTCTTGTGATGCTCTATTCCTGTAACAGGCCCTCTATCTATATATTCTTCAGGCAGTTTGGCAGAATGGCAGAGTTTCTTCCTGAGTCTTTTGGGCCTTGACTGTTTTCAGCTTGACATAATCCACATGCCAGAAACATTATGGGGTGGCGAATTTTGTTCCCATATGATCCCCAACTAATAGACTAGGAGACTGAGGTATAGAAAGTTAAGATGCTTGCCTTTTGATCACATAGTTATTGTGTGTCAGAGCCTGCATTTGTTCTTAGAAGGCCTGTTTTTCTTCTTCTGAGTTTTATAGTACCTCCTCCCAGATAGAGAGTACAGAGAAAGTTTCCATGAGCTGCAAGCAGAAGAAACAAACGCCTCCTCTCTGTTCCTGGGACCTGTATTTGAGCAAAGGTCAGGAAATCCGCATTGGGTTGAGGGCTGTAGCTGTCTGCTGTCCTGCCCTGAGCAGTGTGCTTCACTCCCCTCACTTGCACGCCAGCAAATGCTGCTCCATCTCCTGGGGCCGGAAATCATGCACCTGTGAACCTTGAACAAAGTGAAGCCTCAGGAGGGTCCTGCCCACCGTGTGCGCAGTTGGAAGATCATAGTGCCCCTAGCTTTGACCCTGTCCTAAATGCTGCACCCTCTGGGTGTGTACATAACCTCTCACAGCACGTGCAGTATCTCTAAGGACCCTGGAGACAAGACAAATTCAGCAGGTAAATGATGACAAGGACACCAGCGCCAAAACGTTTCTCCAAGAACTGTGAGGAATCGACTGATCCACATGGAAGGATGGAAAGATGAGACGCCATATGTTTTAAAATCCTAAAATCCAAGTCATTTCATAATCTCCTCTCCCCATCTTTATGCTCATATTTTAGTTTAAACTGTCAAGCTTGTGGCAACAGCGGGCACAGACCCTCTTGCTCACCTTGCGGTTGACTCATACTCTACAGGAAGCTGCCTGACCCCTTGTGGCTTCCTCTTCCCTGGAGATGGTACATTTTGCTTAAATCAAAGATATGCTGAAGGACTTGACCTGGCTTCCGTAAGAGTGCTGATCAATACAATGTTTAAAACTTAGTTTTGAATATTAAACATTTCCACTGGGCCTGAAGATTTATGGCATCACGATTAATCCAGTTTCCATTGCATAATAGAAATACAGCATGTTTTAAGTGGTTATTAAGTTTTCTGGCTAGCCTACAGAAGATAATTTAACTCTAATTCCCCAAAATGCTATAGACCAGCAATGAAGAATAATAGAAAACAATGTTGTTGTAGAAGAAGTAATTACGCAAAAGAGGGAAAAAAGCGAATACTGTAATTTTCTATTTATCGCGAATGCCGGTGCTAAAGAAAAGTAGGCATAATTACAGGAAGATAATATGGAAACATTTTCCCAAAGACATTTCAGAGTACTTTCAAAAGTTTTGGAGTTTGTATTATTGTTTCTGCTGTTGCCAAATTTAATTTTAAGATGCAGAGCTTCCCTTTTATTTGATTCAAGTGTGCATTTGCCTCCTTGCTAATGATTCGGGATAGTTTCATACTTATTTATTAATAAGTATTAATAAAGCAAGGGAGACAGATCAAGGAAACAAAAGACAAACATGGAAAGAAAAGAGGAGAGAGACTTTCCCAAGGTGTCAGGAAGAGTTGAAGGGATACAAAAGCTCTGCACAGGTGAGGACAAAGTAGCCTAAGGTGGCGTTCCTGACTCCAAGGTAGAGGAAGGAGAGGGGGAAGGAAGTGGCCGTGTCCCACCTGCCAGGCTCTGCTGTGCAAATGTCTCCAACCCTGACTATCTGGATCACAGGACCACACATACACAGGCTTGCAGCGTCCATTCTAAGTCAAGGCACAAGCAGTTTGGGGCTCAGGTTCTGTCTTGCTGCTGGAACTGGGCTCTTTCTGACCCTTGGTTCCCACCTTCCCTGCAGCTGGAGACCCCCTTCTTGTCACTGAGCCCTACTCCATGTCCTGCTCCTCTGTGTTGGACCTACCCCAGGCCCTGGGTGATCAGGAGTCCCACCTTGTTCTGTAAGAACCTCTTCTCCAAGAGCCCAGCTCCACCCTTTACCCCACTCCTCTCGACCTCCGGCTTCATGGACTTTCCAGAGCTTACTCTTTGCCTGCCCACCAGAATGTCCCTTTAGGAGACTACCTCATGTGCAGACAGCAGGTGAGGGCTCAGCCAAGTCACACTTGCTCCTCTGCCATTAAACTATCTATTCTTCGTCATTAGGTATATGGGTTGCCCTATCAGATATCGTCCACCTTCACTGGGCTTGATTACAACTGATGCCATCACAACATAGGGATTCTTGCTTGCTGTTTGAAACTCACCATGATGGATTAAAAAAAAAAAAAAGCCAGCATGTGTTTCACAAGGAGATGTGTCAGTCAGGTGTGTGATTGGAGAGGCCATTCTCACATTCACATATGTGACCGTAAGGCACCTGTGTAGGAGGAGGGCATAATGGGATTCATATTTGTGCTGTCCTGTGCTTTCTAGGCCATCCCTAAAAATACCCCTCTCCCTGCTGTTGTTTGCACTGCTTCCATGCCTTTTGTTAAATGCATTAATACCGTCTCTCCATCTTTGTGTCCCAGCGTCCAGTACAACACCTAACACGTGGTGGGAGCTCCAAGTTTGTTGAAAAGATGGATGTGTGTCCTTTATCTCTATCTCTCTGTGTGTCCCCCACTTTCTCACACACACAAACACACACATGCACATGCACACACACCCCTGCTTTTTCTAATGAAGATATTCTCATCCATTTTTAAGCAATTGGGAAGTCACTGACATTACAGCCAGAGATTCTGGCATTTGAGTCCTAGTTGAGATAATGATCTCTCCCCAGATAGTTGGTATTTAACTTGTCCTCTCTCCTCCCGCTTATTATAATTGCAGTGTTTGTGAATTTCACACTATTCTTAAAGCCACTGTCAGGAGATGCTGAGCAGTTACAAGGGAGGTATACCAACCTCCTCCCTTTTTATTAAGGTTACAAAATAGAGGATGGCATGTTCTGGAAGTACACCTGCAAACTCTAGGGAATGGAAACAAATCAATGAGAGCAGTCTTCTAAAATTGCAGAGGACATCTCAGGATGAAGGGATTTGTGGACTCATTTCCTTGGCCATGTGAAATGTGGTGGTTCCTGGGTTGAGTCCTCACTTGTGAGGTCCTTGAATACATCTTGGGAGCATGTATCATGCTGTACCTGTGCGGTGGGAACAGTTTACAGGATCCTCTTGATTATATGCTTAGTTTACAATTGGCTATTCAGTGGATGCTTAGTGAAATGTAAGATAAAGTATAAGCCCTGTCAAGGGGTTAAGACACAGACTTTGCAGTCAGGAAGCCTCTGTTCAGATCCCAGCTCTGGTACTTACGGGCTGAACGTGGTCAGACAAGTGAACAAGTGTCTCTAAGCCTCAATTTCCTGATTTAAAAAGAAAGGGTTGGGGGCTTCCCTGCTGGCGCAGTGGTTGAGAGTCCGCCTGCCGATGCAGGGGACGCGGGTTCGTGCCCCGGTCTGGGAGGATCCCACATGCCGTGGAGCGGCTGGACCCGTGAGCCATGGCCGCTGAGCCTGCGCGTCCGGAGCCTGTGCTCCTCAACGGGAGAGGCCACAGCGGTGAGAGGTCTGCGTACTGCAAAAAAAAAAAAAAAAAAAAAAGAAAGGGTTGGGATGCTCTATGCTCACTTTGCTGGGCTGTTGGGGAGGAATTCAGGGCATCAAGTTTGTAAGAGCTTAAAGTCCGATGTAGCAAGTTCATGATAAACAGTAGCATTAATGTCTTAAAAAATGTAAGTTACTGAATTCATAATGTAAACAACCAGCTTTTATTGACTTCTCTATGCCAAGCCCTGTTCTAAGTGGCGTGGAAATTATAAAGTTGAATGAATCCCAGAGTCTCCTCTTTGAACACTCACTTCTAGTGAATATATTAGCAGAATAAAGGGCCCATAGATCAGGAAGTGGGGGAGAAAGGAGAGAGAGGGAGGAGAGGGAGGAGAGGAGGAGGGCATTTAATAGAATGCACTATATTCCGTGTCCACTTAGACAGACTTGGGCATTCACATTCAACCATGTAACCACCACTCTAAAAGGTATAGAATACTTTTTATCACCCTCAAAGAGTTCCTCTATGCCCTCTCTTTTTTTGTGCTCAACTGTGCATGACATGAAATTTACCATTTTAACCACTTTTAAGTATACAGTTCTGTGCCATTAAATGCATTCATGTTACGTGCAGCAGCCGTTCGTCTCCAGACCCTTTTTCATTTATCTAAACTGAAACTCTGTTCCTTTTACACACTAACACCCCATCCTCCCCCTCCCCATTGCCTCTGGCAACCACCATTCTACTTTCTGTCTCTATGAATTTGACTGCACTAGAGACCTCATATACATGGGATCATACACTATTTGTCCTTTTATGGCTGCCCTATTTCACTTAGCTTAATGTCTTCAAGGTTCATCAGTGTAGCATGTATCAGGATTTCCTTCCTTCTTAAGGCTGAAACATATTCCACTGTAAGTTTATACCACCATTTATTCATTTATTTGTCAATGGACACTGGGTTGCTACTATGAACAATGCTGCTATGAACATGGATATACAAATATCTGTTCAAGTCCCTGCTTTCAATTCTTTTGGTATATTCCCAGAAATGGGATTTTATATACCTAGAAATGGATCATGTGGTAATTCTGTATAATTTTGAGGAACCACCATACCATTTTCCATAGTGGCTGTACCATTTTACATCCCCTTCAGCAATGCATAAGGGTTCCAATTTCTCTACATCCTTGCCAACACTTGTTATTTTCAATTTTTTTTATAATAGCCATATTAATGGATGTGAAGTGTTTTATCTCATTGTGGTTTTGATTTGCATTTTTCCTAATGATTACTGATATGCTTTAATGCCTGTTTATGTATGTTCTTTAGAGAAATGTCTATTCAATTGATTGTCCATATTTAATCAGGTTGTTAGTCTTTTGTGTTGTTGTTGAGTTATAAGAATTCTTGATATATTCTGAATATTAATATTTTATTAGATATGATTTGCACATGTGTTCTATCTGTGGATTGCCTTTTCACTCTGGTGATAATGTCTTTTGATGCACACACATTTTTAATTGTGAGGTAGTCCATTTTATCAGTTTTTTATTTTGTTGTTTATGCTTTTGGTGTCCTATCCAAGAAATCACTGCCAAATCCAATGTCATGAAGCTTTTTCCCTATTTTTTCTTTGAAGAGTTTTATGTTTTAATCCTTATGTTTAGATCTTTGTTTCTTTTTGAGTTAGTTTTTGTATATGGTGTAAGGAAAGAGTCCAAGTTAATTTTATTGCATGTGGATATGCAGTTTTCCCAGCACCGTTTGTTGAAAAGATTATCTTTTCCTCATTGGGCTTCTCACTCTTTTTGAAATTCATTTGAACATGTATACCTGGTTTATTTCTGTGATCTCTATTCTATTCCATTGGTCTATGTCTGTCTTTATGCCAGAACCATACTGTTTTGATTATTGCAGCTTTATAGTAGGTTTTGAAATCAGGAGTGTGAGACTTTTTACTTTATTTTTCAAGATTGTTTTAGCTATTTGGGATCCCTTG
Organism: Mesoplodon densirostris; assembly: GCF_025265405.1. NCBI lineage: Eukaryota > Metazoa > Chordata > Mammalia > Artiodactyla > Ziphiidae > Mesoplodon > Mesoplodon densirostris. The sequence continues at coordinate 123,926,092 of NC_082667.1, read as the reverse complement.
AGATTTCATATGCATTTTAGGATGAGTGTTAATAAGGATTGCACTGAAGGGGTAGATAGCTTAAAGTAATATTGACAGCTTAATAATATTAAGTCTTTCAATCCATCAACATGGGATGTCTTTCCATTAATTTTTGTCTTTAATTTCTTTCAGAAACATTTTGTAGTTTCCAGTGTACAGGTCTTTCACCTTGTTTAAATTTACTCCTAGTATTTTTTACTGTTATTATAAATTGAATTGCCTCTTAATTTCCTTTTTGGATTGTTCATTGCTAGTGCATAGAAATACAACTGATTTTTATGTATTGATTTTTTATTCTATAATTTTCCTGAATTCATTTATTACTTCTAACAATTTCTTGTGGAAACTTTAGGAGTTCTTGAATTTAAGATTATGTCATATGCAAACAGAGATGATTTTACTTCTTCCTTTCCAATTTGGATACCTTTCAGATGTTTTTTTTTTTTTTGCCTAATTACCCTGGCTAGTACTTCTAGTACTGTATAAATAGAAGTGATGAGAGCAGACATCCTTGCCTTGTTCCTGACATTAGAAAGAAATATTTAGTTTTTCAACCTTGAGTATGATATTAGATATGGGTATTTCATATATGGCCTTTATTACATTGATGTAGTTTGCTTCTATTCCTAGTTTATTGAGTTTTTATCACAAAAGGGTGTTAAGTTTTGTCAAATGCTTTTTCTCCATCAATTAACTAATTTTTAAAAAAAATTTTCATCCTGCTAATATGGTATATTCATTGATTGATTTTTATGTATTCAACCATCCTTGTATTCCAGTAATACATTCCACTTGTTTATGCAATATAATCTTTTAATATCATGTTGAATTCAGTTTGTTAGTACAATTGACCCTTAAACAACACAGGTTTGAACTGCACGAGTCTACTTATATGTAGATTTTTTTTCAATAGTAAATGCTACAGTTATGACATGATTTTTTGGGGGTGGTTAAATCCACAGATGCAAACCACAGGTACAGAGGAATCAAACCTTACATGTGGAGGGCTGACTATAAATTATATGCAGATTTTCAGCTTCACAGAGGGTCAGCACCCTTAACCCCTGTTGTTCAAGAGTCAACTGTATATCCTTGAGGGTTGTTGCATCAATGGTCCTAAGGGATATTGTGTATAGTTTCCTTTTCTTGTGGTGTCTTTCTCTGGCTTTGGTATTAGGATAATGCTGGCTTCATAGAATGAGTTTAGAAGTGTTCCCAGCTCTTCAATTTTTTGAAAGGGTTTGAGGATGACTGTTGTTAATTCTTTAAATGCTTTGTAGAATTCACTAGTGAAGCCAGCTGCTCTTGGGCTTTTCATTGTTGGAAGATTTTTGATTACTGAATCAATCTCCTTACTAGTTATATATCTGTTTCAGATTTTCTGTTTCTTCATGATTTAGTTTAAATAGGTTGTGTTTTTCTAGGAATTTATCTCTTTTACCTTGATTATCCAATTTACTTACATACTATTGTTCATTGTACTCTCTTATAATCTTTTCAATTTCTATAGTGTCCCTTCTTTCATTTTTATTTTGAGTCTTTTTTTCTTAGTAAACCTAGCTAAAGTTTTGTTAATTTTATTAATTTGTTCTAAACACTAACTTTTGGTTTTGTTGATTTTATTTTTTTCTATTTTCAATATCATTGATCTCTGTTCTAATCTTTATTATTTTCTTCCTTCTGTTGATTTTGTGTCTGGTTTCATTAGAGGTCCAGGCTACTGCTGCCCCAAACTGCACTGCACTGTGGGTGGGTGGAGTAAAAATACCATGAAATTTATTGTCATTTTAAATGATGCTTTTTTTTTTGGATTGGGCATTTGCTCAGGTTCTGTAATCTTTGATTGATTTACAGAGCCCCTGTAAAGTTATTATTTTCAGTTTCTAGTTGTTTGTTAAGTGTTTCTATGGGTAAACAAAGGCTTTGAGCTTCCTAGGCTGTCATCTTGCTGACATTTCTGCTGTGCCTTCTTGAAGTCAAGCCTCCAGCCCTAGGCAGACATCTGCCTCCTTTCTGACACCATAGATTAATTTTGTTTGTTATATAATTTCATATCAATGGAATAATACCTTATTGCAGAGTACTTCTTTATATATGACTTTTTTTTTCTTCAGGATAATGTATTTGAGATACATGCAAGTCATTTCTTATAGTTCATTCCTTTTGATTGCTTTGTAGTATTCCATTTTATGGATATACCATGGTTTCTTTTCCCATTTATTTGTTGATGGATATTAAGATAGTTTCTTGTTTAATGAATATTTGAGTATAAGTCTTGATAAGGAAATGTATTTTCATTTTTTTTAGGAAATACCTAGGAATAGAACTATTGAGTGACATGATCTGTGTAGGTTTAACTTTAGTGAAACAGCCAGACAATTTTCCAGTATTATTATAGCAATTTACATCCCTACCAATGATGTCTCAGAGCTCCAGCTGCTCCACAGTCCCAACATTTGTCATTGTAGGTCTTTTTAGTTTTTTGTTTTGTTTTTGTTTTTTTGCCATTTTAGTGTGTATATGAAGTAGTGTATCATTGTGAAATTTTAATTTGCATTTCTGTGGGAATTAATTAACATTCAGCATCTTTTCATTTTTAAATTTTTTTTTATTTTTTACATTAACCAGTTATATATCTTCCCTCAGACCATGGGTGATTGATGTGGTTATCCATTCATTTATTCAACAATTGTTTGTTGGACACTATATGCCATGTGCTATTTTCCTGGGAGTGATATAGAAGCAGGTTTACAGTGGTGAGCAAAAGAGACCAAGCCTCTGACATGGTAGAGCTTACATTTCAAGGCAGAGAGACAAATATCAAACATGATAAGCATGTTAAGATAGGGTATAATATTATATCATGATATGTGCTTTGAAGAATGATAAAGTAAATAAATGAATCAAGACAGACAGGTGGCTCTGTTTCTCCTTACTGTGGTTGAGAACTGCTTGTATGATGAAGTGGCATTTGAGCAGAAAACTGATTACAAAGTGCAGGAGTGATCCAGGCAAATGTCTGGGGGAAGAGTTCCAGGGAAAGGGAACAGTGAGGGCAGAGGGCAAGCATGTGCTTGACACATTCCAAGAACAGTAAGGAGGGGCTGCAGCAGAGAAAGCAAGAAAATGGTGGTAAAGGACAAGAGAGTCATGGACTAAGATTCAGGTTTCTGGTCCAACACATAAGGAGCTTGGAATATCAGTCTCCTCCCAGAAGAAAAGCTGAACGAACTGAAAATCAACAGTGCTTCTTCCATCCATCAGAGAACTGAGACCACAAACTAAACCACTAGCATGAAAACTGGAGGCAGATGAATACAAAGAATCACAGTTTATTGTGAGCAGAAACCACAGCCATCATCAGACTCTGCTGGCAACATTTAAAGGGAAATTGATCCCTAGAGATTGAATGTGGACTAACTTGATAAATAAGTCTGGATGGCTGAGCCTTGGGGGGCTCACACTTCTGTGTTTCACGTCCAGGAGCCCTAGCAGATTCTCAGGTTGAAAATAACGATAACTGGCAGGAGGAGGTAACCATTCTGAGATATACCAGAGCATTCTCCTCTGTTTAACAGAAGGCTGCCCTCAAGGAAAGTATTTTACCAGAGTCAAACCACGGTGGGTTTTGCTGGAGCCTGAACTGCTGGGGCAAGTGAAATGCCCAGCTGCAGTCTCCTTTAGCTGAAAGGCATGAAACACAGTTTGAAGAGAAACTGAGAATCAGAATCAGACTCAGATATGGCAGGAATCTGGAATTATCAGACCAGAAATTTAAAATAACTATGATTCATATGCTAAGAGCTTTAATGGATAAAAGGGACAACATGCCAGAACAGATGGGTATTGTAAGCATAGAAATGGAATTTCTAAGAGAAAATACAAAAAGAAATGCTACAAAAATTGTTACAGAAATGAAGAATGACTTTGATGTGTTCATTAGTAGACTGGACACAGCTGAGAAAAGAATCAGTGCGCTTGATGATATGTCAATGCAAACTTCCCAAACTGAAAAGGCAAAGAGAAAAAAGGCTGGGAAAAGAAAAGAACAGAATATTCAAGAACTATGGGAAAATTATAAAAGATATAATGCACATGTAATGGGAATTACCAGAAGGAAAAGAGAGAAAGGAAGAAAAAAAAGCAATTGAAACAATAATGACAGAAATTCTCAACATTGTCAGGCACCAAACCACAGATCCAGAAGGCTCACAGATTCCCAAGAAGGATAAATACCCAAACGACTACACCTAGGCATGTGATATTCAAATGAGGAAATCCAAAGGCAAAGATCGTTGAAAGAAGCTGGGGTGGGTTGCGAGAGAGGAGCAAGGATAAGAATTATACAGACTTCAGATATCACGCAAGCAAGAAGACAGTGGAATGAAATAGTTACTCCAACCACCAGTCTTTACAGGTATAGCTGACTCTTTGGTACGCAATTGATTTGTTCACTATTGCACTCTCTCTCTCTCTCTCTCTCACACACACACTTATTTTCAATTGGATGTTAGTTCCTTGAGAGCAGAAATAGGATTTCAATTTAATTGTCTCAAGTACCTCCTGTGACATTCTACAAACAGAGCATGTGAATAAATTCTGCTTGACAGGAGGCAGGTAGATTGCATCTATCTCTCTCTCCTCATCTCTTTCCTGAGTGTAGATGCAATCAGACATTTATATATCTGTGATCATAGCAAAAGTGACAGTAATAATGAACACAAGCAGCTTTTATTTGTGTAGTGATTTGCAATTTGCTCTTTCTCCTCCTGAGAAGTTCTTTTCCAACCTCTTTGTACACATGGCAGGTCTTATGTATCTTCCAAGCCCCACTCAAATGTTACTTCCTCTATCAATCTTTCCCAGTTTTCCTTGGTCCCATTTATCTTAATAGTTTCTAAGCTTGGCAAACCTGGATGGGGATCATAGTTAGCCAGGAAGATTGTTTAGACTACAGATTCCTGTTCCCAGCCACAGACATAAGAGTTAAGAATGCTGAGACATATACTCAAGAATCTGATTCTCATGCAACCAAAACTAGTTCTTTGCCCCATTCTTTGGAAATATTGCATCTGATTTTTGAAGATGTTTCCTGAAAAACATGCAGAGGGAGTAAAGTGGCCCTCTCCCTTCTCTCCCGTCACTGCTGCATCACTAACTGTAACATAATCTGTCAAGTTCCCTAATAGGGTTTACGTGGATCTCCAGTCACAGGACTCAAGTTTCAAGGAGGCAGTGAAAATATTTCATTCATCTCTGTATCTCTAATTCTGAACACAACCTAATTTTTTGCCTTAGTTTCTTTGGTTGTAGTTGTTGTTGGTAAGACTTATAAAAACCCACTCAAACTATTCAACAAAGAAGTAGGCTGTGTTATAAGGACCATGGAACCCAAGAGGAGTGGAGACGTTGGCTTCTGTAAGGACGGGAACTAGGCATCCACTCTGTCATCTGCCTCTTTCCATGTGGCCACATGGTCTTTTATTCTAAAAGTAGGAACCTTTCCAGCACATCTGCTTTCTTTGTCTTTTTACCAATCAGCTCTCTCCATTTCCACAGGGTATAAGAGCCATCCTGGGTCTTCTGAGCTCACTGGTTCTCAGCTCAAGCTAGTTCCCACAGATTTTTTCCATCGCTGTTTCCCATTTCCAAATTTATTTCTAGGAGATAAATATGAGTGTCCCACTTGGGTTGAATGTCTACCCCTAGTCCAATCAAGCCACGGTTGGGAGGAAAAATCATGTATCAGATAGGATGTTTTTAGTTCCAAGTAATAAAACACAACAGTTAAAGTGATGTAAACAGTGGTAACATTTATAGTCTCACTTAATGAGCATGCTAGAGGGATGCAGTTTCAGGGTTGGTTTCCATCAATGAAAATGCTGTGATCATCACCTGTCATGGCTGCAGCAGGTCCAGACATCAAATCCTCATACAACAAAGTCTAAAAGTAGTCATTAAGGGCTGGTGGGTGTCTCTTTTAAAAATATTTTCCAGAAGCTCTCTTCCAGTGATTTCCCTGTTGTGTATTGTCCAGGATCGCATTATATGCCCAGTCTCTAGATAGAAGAGTGGGCTTAGAAAGTGGGTTTCTGGCTTTTTTAGCCCCTCTAGTGGGAGGCAGGCTCCATCAGCAAGGTCCTGGTGGGCAGTTGCTGTTGGGTTGACAAATAGTAATGTACACAGTACCCATGCAATAAACATGGCTTCCTGATGTGGCTGGAGGGACGGTGTTGGTGGAGTGGTCAGAATTCTCAGAGAATAGTAGGTGTGGCCTGAGCAGGTCTCCCAGGTGCTTTCTACAGAAGTTAACACAGGTGGATTAAAGAGTCAAACCAGACAATGTGTGTCTGATTTGCTCACTGTGGTCATCCAGCCTGATAAGAAGGAAAGCACCTTGAAAGGAGCCGACTTTATATGAACGCTCATGATGTCTGAATCCGTCCCTGCTTAAAAAACAAAAGCCAAACGGGAGAGGCCACAACAGTGAGAAGCCCGTGTACCGCAAAAAAATAATAATAATAAATAAATAAATAAACAAAAGCCAAAAGGAGGAGAAACAGGAAGAGTCAAAGGAAGTTTAAACAGCTCCACACCCCAGAGTCAGGAAAGAAAACAGCCTCGGTGGAAGGAGATGGGGGAAAGGAAAGAGTGATGGAGAGAGAACCACGTCACGGGGAGAAGAAAATCTCTGGGAAAATAATGCACAGCGGGAAGCTTCTGCAGCTGAAGGGCCAGAGCAGTAACTTCTTAAATCAAGCCAGGGTGGACCAGGAGTCCAGCTGGAGGACAGGAGGGAAGGGTGCTGGGAGGAGATAGCAGAGATTAATGAGGATGGGCCATGCGAGGCTCCCCTCTCTTCTGAGGTCAGTTATTTATTTATTTTGTAACGGAACCTAACAAATTCTAAAACCGGATAAATCCAATTACCCGTGTTTTGCCTTCAGGGAGTGCGAGAGATTAATGGTGGTATTTTGGCAGCGGCATAAAAAGAAATAGGTGGTAATAACAAGGAGACTCATAAAAGGAGCTGTATCCCAGAAAGGCCCAGCTCGCAGGTAGCTCTGCCCTGGGCCGGGCTGCTGCCTGCACTGGGGCCCTGCTTGCAGCCTCCAGGTTTGGAGGGAGTGGGGTGGACCCCAGAGACCTCCCTCCTCCTCCTCCCCCAGCAGTCCTGGAACCAAGAGAGCGGAAAGGGAGTGCACACCCACCTTAGCCCGGATCTTTTTCATGCTGTCTCTCCTTCTCCCTTTAACAACTTGGATTGCTTACATTTTAGAATTAACAAAGCATTTCCCCAAGAGCTACCCCATGGATCTGCACACAACTCCTGGGGGAGGGGTTTGACAGCGATTATTTTCTCCCGTTTCCATACAAGGAGCCTGAGTTGGTGGGGAGGTCCTATAACCACTTCTCCTGACAGCATCTTTGGTCTGGTGCTCTTTTCTGTGCTGCTGGTAGGATAACCTTTTTTTTTTTAAGAATTTTTTTTCTTTTGATGTGGACCTTTTTTTTTTTTTCTTTTTTTGGTGGTACGCGGACCTCTCACTGCTGTGGTCTCTCCCGTTGCGGAGCACAGGCTCTGGACGCGCAGGCTCAGCGGCCATGGCTCACGGGCCCAGCCGCTCCGCGGCATGTGGGATCCTCCCAGACTGGGGCACAAACCCGTGTCCCCTGCATCGGCAGGCGGGCTCTCAACCACTGCGCCACCAGGGAAGCCCTGATGTGGACCATTTAAAGTCTTTTTGTTGAATTTGTTGTAGTGTTGTCTCTGATCCATGCCTTGGTTTTCTGGCCCTGAGGCATGGGGGAATCCCAGCTCCCCGACCAGGGATGGAACCCACACCCCCTGCACTGGAAGGCGAAGTCCCAACCACTGGACCACCAGGGAAGTCCCCTAGGATAACCATTTTCGTAAACATGAACTTGGGAACAATAATGCATCTGGTGCACTTGCTGCAAACCTGCCAGGAGCGTGGTTGCAGCTGATGTCTGGGTGCAGTGACTCCTGCATATGGGAGGTGGGGCAGTCCAACTGCTGTGGTCTCAGCTTGTGTCTGCAGTTTTGTCTCCTTAAGTTTCATTGTATGAAACTCCTGATGTCTTCCCAGAATAGATTTTGGCTTGTGAAATGTTTCTTCCAAAACGCTTTGTTTGATATTCACACATTTGACTTTTTAAAAAAATGTAATTATTGGGCTTCCCTGGTGGCACAGTGGTTGAGAGTCCGCCTGCCGATGCAGGGGACATGGGTTCGTGCCCCGGTCCGGGAAGATCCCACATGCCGCAGAGCAGCTAGGCCCGTGAACCATGGCTGCTGAGCCTGTGCGTCCAGAGCCTGTGCTCCTCAACGGGAGAGGCCACAACAGTGAGAGGCCCGTGAACCGCAAAAAAAAAAAAAAAAAAGAAAATTTTTAAAAAAAGTAATTATTTTTATTGAGGTATGATTCACATACCATAAAATTCACCCTTTAAAAGTGTACAATTCAGTTGTTTTAGTATATTCACGGGGTTGTGCAGCTGTTACCACCATATAATTCCAGAACATTTGCATCCCCCCAAACCTCATGCCCATTAGCATCCTCCCCATGCCCTCCACCAGCCCCCAGCAGGTCCAGTCTACTGTCTGTCTCCGTGAAGCTGCCCATTCTGGACATTTCACATACATGGGTTCATTCAATACACATGCTCCACTTTTAACTTCTCCTTTACTTATTTTCTCTCGCTCCGTCACTCTCTTCTTCATTCATTCCAAAATCATCTTTCGCACTTTTGTCTTTTGTTAGGAACTGTGGGTGGAGATGAGTGAGCTTTTAAAAGCTTGGACTTTTAAAACAGGGTAAATAGAAGCAAGCAGTTCAGTGCGTCCTGTCCTCGTGTCCTCTGAAAAGGTGCATGTGTTGTCAGGCTCTACTGTATTCTGTGAGTTCTGTCTGAGCAGTGTCTTCATGCCCAGGGCCAGCCTATACCCTGTGGAGACTTACTTTGTTGAAGCAGCTTCTTGCCCTGGGACTCAGCACTGTTTTTCATAATTGCAGCCCAGCTCTGACACTGTTTCCCAATGCCAGAGAAGCAGGCTCTGCTTAGAACCGTCATGCTCACCTCTGAGACTGCTGGTTCCCACACTTTAGCCAGTATCAGGATCATCCAGAGGGTTTTTTGTTTTGTTTTAATTTATTTTACTCAAGTACAGTTGAGTTACAATGTTGTGTTAATTTCTGCTGTACAACAAAGTGATTGTTATACATACATATATATATATATATATATATATATATATATATATATATATATATATATATATATATATATTCTTTTTCATATTCTTTTCCATTATGGTTTATCACAGGATATTGAATATGGTTCCCTGTGCCAAATGATAGGACCTCTTTTTTATCCATTCTATATATAATAGTTTGCATCTGCTAACTCCTAACTCCCAGTCCATCCCTCCCCTACCCCCTCCCCTTTGGCAACCACAAGTCTGTTCTCTGTGTCTGTGAGTCTGTTTCTGTTTCATAGATAGGTTCATTTGTGTCATATTTTAGATTCCACATATAAGTTATATTATATGGTATTTGTCTTTCTCTTTCTGACTTACTTCACTTAGTACAATAATCTCTAGGTCCATCCATGTTGCTACAAATGGCATTATTTCATTCTTATATAGCTGAGTAGTATTCCATTTTATATATGTACCACATCTTCTTTATCCATTCATCTGCCGATGGACATTTAGTTTGCTTCAATGTCTTAGCTATTGTGAATAGTGCTGCTATGAACATTGGGGTGCATGTATTTTTTTGAATTAGAGTTTTGTCCAAATATATGCCCAGGAGTGGGATTGCTGGATCATATAGTAACTCTGTTTTCATTTTTTTGAGGAACCTCCATACTGTTCTCCACAATGGCTGCATCAATTTACATTCCCAACAATAGTGTAGGAGGGTTCCTTTTATTTTTCCACATCAGAGGATTTGTTAAAACATATTCCTGGGCCTCATTCCAGAGTTTCTGATTCAGTAGGTGCGGGGAGAGGTCTGAGAATTTGCACTTCTTACAGGTTCCCTGGTGGTGCTGATGATGTCACACTCTGATAACCCAGTCCTAGAACAGTTCTTTTCCTTGTTGGTCTCTGTCCTGGTAGCCTGGCTAGTAAATTAATCCCTCCAGGGCTAGGGCTCTTCTTTTCTCTTGCTCATCTCTTACCAAGGACCCACACCATGTAGTTAAATCCAGGCTCAAGGATTAAGGCTCTAAGTCCTACCTGCCCGCTTATAGTCTCAAACATTGCCTACTTCTAGGTTTCGTGGTCTTCCCCTGTGCCAGTTACATCAACTCTGAGGTACTGAGTCTTGCCACTGTCCACGTCTACCAAGTCTGTCTATTGTGCGTCTTACCGAACTCACCATCACGAACCTCACCATCACCATCATCATCACCAACATCACCACCACCAGCATCAGCAGCATCATCACCAGCATCACCACCACCTCCATCAGCAGCAACATCATCACCAACATCACCGCCACCACCATCAGCAGCAACATCGTCACCAACATCACCACCACCACCAGCAGCAGCAACATCATCACCAACATCATCACCACCACCACACAAAACCTGCTCAGTGTGGCAGAGGTTGATGAGAGTAGCCTTGTTCTCCTGCATGGTAAGGAAGTTAGATGGCTCCAGGGCAGAGAGGTAAGCTCTTCACTCACATTCCAGGGAAGGATTATGGCTAACCCAGTCCCAGGTACCATGGCAACATGAAAATCCACAGCTTCTAGACTTAGAAGGTGTTTAGAGGAAACCAGGCATCTCACGACACTGATGGTGATGTTGTTCTTTCCCACATTTCCCTGGAAGCATCTCCCCACTCTGGACTCCATCAGTTGTGATGTTCTTGGTCCAGGCCCACCTGCAAGAGCAGAAAGACGCTCCTTTGTAGCACAGAGAGGAAGGAGAAGTCAGGCTGAGCAGGGAGACGTGCTAATTACCCTGTAGTTAACCAGCAGCACACATGTCTGAGGCCCAGCCTTAAACTTTCGATAGTTATTAATTAACAGAGAGAATAATAACTGTCTTATTAAATCAGCAGTGATAAAACAGGTCTGAGCTGCTATTGAATGCTAATTGTCAGCTGATGATTCCACACAGTTTCCGAGGGTAAGCAGGCACGTTCCAGGTATAATACAGCACTTCCACTCCATGCCATGATGTTAAATCCTCGTTATGGTGTCTTAATAATCATTTGGACTTCAGTGTACAATATTTGTCTAATTAACTCCACGTCGGCACTCGGGAGACAGACTTGCTGGCCACAGATGATGGATTGGTATTGGTACCTTAGACTTGACTATGGGGGTGGGAGTACATTCTCTGTGTGGGGACCCATCTCCAGAGTCCAGGGTCAGCAAAACAACTCCGGGGCCTGATGTGCAGCTTGCATCACATTTACAATAAGATATAAGTGAGAAGAATAACGCTGCCTTAGTCACAATCCAATTTCCCACCTACTGGAAGGGCCTGGTGTCTGGTCTCCCTTGCTGGCCACCTCACCCTGAACCTGGACGTGAGGGGCAGAGGCAGGTGGAGGGAGCAGCTCTGCTTTCCCCCCCGCTGCCCTCAGATGCCCCTACACAGTCTCAGGCAGCTGTCCGTGACATTCTCTGCACTCAGCCCGCACAGAGTGTATTTCCCCTTCTTTCTACCAGTTCACACCTCTTCATCCATCACTTTCCTTCAGCTCCCGAAGGCCTAAGTAGAGGCTCTTTATCCTCATGGTACACCTTTTTTTCTGCTTTCTTTTCAGATGTGTTGTCTTGGATGCTTAGATTGTGTGTTCAAGGTTAGGGACTGAATTTTATTTACCTTTCCCTGTCTTGACAACTATACACAGAGATTCAGTGATGTCCACAACTCTCCAGAACGTTGGTGTGTGAACAGTTGAAGGAGAGCAGCCACGTGGTTCTGGTTTTCATGGTTCACATTGGCATGACTGCATAGGCCATAGAAACCCGAAGTTGTGGAGAACAGGGGCCCTGGGGGATTGTCAGCACAAACATTTGATAAGGGGCTGTTTTTCTTGGCAGTGATAACATTTGTAAAGATGATTATAGTATCCTTTCTTTAAAGAAAGATTAAGGAGTCTTATAAGGATATAAGAATATCATGTTATCATAAATTAAAAGTTGGTAAGACTACACCTCATACTGCAATAAAAAATAAATGGCAGGTGGGTCAGGGAGCTGAGTATTAATATCAATATCAATATCCTGACAGCATCAGGAAAATAAAGTTTTACACATACACATAATCTTGAGAGTGGGGAAACTTTTTGTAATTAACATGGGAAATCCAAAAGCAATGAAGGAAAAGATAGATATGTTGATAGATTGGTCTCATTAAGCCCAAAAGATCCAAACAGAAAAGAAAAGATAACATAAGCAGTTAGAAGGCAAGTAGTAGAGTGGGGGAAACAGATTAGCAATATTTATGACATTAATATCTGGATTAAATAAAGAATAGCTACAGATCACCAACAAAAAAGATAAATAACCTGACAGAAAGTAGACAAAGAATATGAACCAATTTATTGGAATAAAATAGTGCAAACATTTGGGAAAAGGTGCTGCACTTTGTGAGTAATCAGGGGAACACAAATTAAAGCACAAAATACAAATTACCTCTCGAAATCTAATTTAAAAATATAGCAGTTTATGTCAGTGAGGACTTAAGGCAAAGGTAAGTCATGGACATTATTGGTGAGAGTACAGATTCGTGAATCTTTGGTAGAAGGCCATTGAAAATTAGAAAGTAAAAAAGCAACAGTCCAGCCTGTGGAGGAGGGCTTTAGAAAACTCTTCCAGAGGTAACCCTGATGAGCCAACCTCATGTCGAACGCACGGTGGCTGGATGCAAATTCGGACACAAACTAAATGGCTACGTAGGCAGAAGCCTTGACAGCCATTCTATAACCTGCCTTGCAGCTCTTACAAAGAACGAGGTATCACAGCTCATTAGACATGAGAAACTTACCCGCCTTACTGGGAGGTAAAAAAGCAGAGTGTATAACACTGCATGTAATATGTTTACAAAAGAGGTACCTGTGTAGACGCACTCACATCTCTAATGTCAGAATATGGGTTAGGGAGGTCCCCTGAGGAGGAGGATGTAAGGTAAAGCCAGGTCCCTGTGTCCTGCTTGCTTCTCTATTGTGTGACTCTCCTAGATTTCATCTAGCGATGTCTTTAGAAAGAAAGGTGAATGGATAGTCACAGAAAGAGGAGGTAAGAACAAAGCCAACATACAGACCAGGTGCTTGTCCAGCACAGAGGGCCGGCTCAGCGGGCCACGTGAGCAGCTGTATCCTTCTTCGCAGTGTCTGTCTCATAAAGAGACATCAGTCTCTGGGGAGAAGCTCACTGTTTTTCAGACCACGACCACAGCTCAGGCAGTGGCTGCTCTGGGTTTGCACAGGGATCAGCCAGACCACAAGCACTTAGTTCTCCTGCTTTTGCAGGGACTCTGGGTGAGGTAGGACCTGGCTGGGTCACCCACCTGAGATCCAGTGGGGCACCCACCTTCCTGAACAGCAGCTCCTGCTCTCAAGTTCAAAGAACAGGACGATGGGATACAGACATTGAGGCCGTGGTGATAACTGAGTTGAATTTCATTTCATTCTTCCACACACAGAAGCAGAAAATTGCATAGCATTTAGTATAGTTAAACAGTAACATGACCATTATACTGGAACAGGAAACTTATGGTCACGTAAATAATGTGGTAAACAACCAATGTTTTGTTCAGAAGAATTTCAAAAATTATGAGGATGTGCAGTCTGATGTTCACACTTAGCCACATGGAGGTGTCACCAAGTTCAGAAGGGATAAAACGGTGTTTCCTCATACCTGGGAGGACATTAAGGGTGTGGAAGTGTGGATGAGCCCCCGTGTGGACCTGGAGCAGGGTCCAAGTGCCTGCAGGTTGCCCAGGGCCGTCCCTCTCACCTGCTTGCAGGAGAGACTGTTGGGAACTTGCTTCCTGGGAGCAGTGAGATCCTTGCTGTGGCCTCGGGCTCTTTGAGACAATCAGGTCGTCCTTCACACTCCAAGTGGATGTAATTAACTGCACTGATAGGATGTTATGCCAATAGCAATGCAGAAAACACCGGAAAATGAGTCCAAAGGATGCCTGGTGAAATGGAGGAGAGAGAGGTGTTGGGGGGGGGGACTGTCAGAGCGTGCTTGGTGACTCGCCCTCTGGTGTAGCTTAGAGAATGGCTCAGGTCCTATGACTTTCTAAAGCAGACGTGGGTTTTTGCTGTCGCCAAAGGAAAGATAAAAAGAGAAGATGCGTGTCCTTGGGTCTTCTCTCTAAGTTGTGGGTTATTTCAAGAGGGAACTATGGTCAGAGAAGGATGTCAGGAGCTTTGTGGTTCTTGCCCCAGGGCCACCTGCTATCATCTGGGCAGCCCGAGACAGCCCCCTTAACCACACTGAGCCGGAAAATCTTCCCCATGGAGTGAAGAGGGGGACCGGCACCCTCAGCCCATCCTTCAGTTCTCAAGGTCTCTGGTTCTTCACAACAGTAACTCAGAGGGCGACAGAGAGCGGGGGGATGGGAAGTGAACCAAATTACTTTCAGTGATATAACGTTAGTCATTCTGTTTCCTGATGAACCATAATCAGAAGTGATATTTGTAAGCAAAATGTACAGATGTTTACTAACAGATCGTCATTTTAAGTAATTAAATACAAGTTAATTGATTTCCTGAATAATAAATTTACTTTCCAGTAATTGTTCTCCATTAATGGATGTGCTCCTATAAGTGTTTTTACTATAATAAGTCATTAAGATTTCCTGAATAATTTCTCTCCAAACTATTGATTTTAAGTTACTTTTGCTAACACAGATGCATAAAATCTCATAATGTTGCCATGTATCAATTTCAATCAATGTAGCTATGACAATTTGTAACATGTGTGTGTGTTACTTTTAAATAATTAAAGAAAGGATAGAAAAACAAAGTGATTATGGTAATAGGTAGAACATTTTCCAAGTTGCATGAAGCATTTTTCAAATTGTATCTTTAGGCAACTCTAACTGCATTGGTACCTCTTCTAAAGGATTACTCTAAAAGGATCAGTTAAGATTATAAACATGAAATCATCCAATAGTCCCTGACATGTATTTGGCATGTGGTGAAATGATGTCTAATTTATTCGTTTCCAGAAGGCCCTAGGAAGATGTGGCATGGATTTTATCCTCTGGGGAGTCACTGAAAGGTTTTAAGCAAAGTCATGATGTTTTAACAGATCACTCTGGCAGCAGCATAAGGAAGACAGAGTGATGTGGGCTGAGATGAGAGTGAAAAGCAAATCAAACAACCCACCCCAGCAGGGTTGTCCAAATAGATGATGCAAGAGATAAAGGCATAAACTTGAGAAACATCTTAGTGTGTATAAGTAAAAGATGATTGTTTTGAAAGCTGTCCTAGGGGTTGATTTACCAACCTGGCTCTCAGACTGGATCTACCCGTAAAGAGAGAACCCAGCCCATCTTGTGGCCAGCAACTGGTCTGATACTGGTTCTGATACTTAACCTCCGAATTGTCTGTAATACAATTCAGTAGAACCTCTTCTCTTGATTTTTTTTTCTCCATCTCCCTCACCATTCCCAGAAATCGCTTCTTACATTTCAGCTTTAGGAATGATATACACAATGGAAATTATTAAAATAAATGAAAAAGGATAGAGGGAGGGAGAGAAGGCAAGAGAGAAGGAAGAAGGGAGGGAGGTTGTGGAGACAAATAAGCATCCTGGACAAGATTCTGATGAAGGAATGTTGGCTTCACTGAGTCTTAGAGGATCCAAACATTTATTTAAAGAGCGATGGAATACGTTGTTTTTTTCTTGGCAGTACCTGAAAATACTAATGCAGCCAACTTACTGTCTTGGAGATGAGTTTTTAAATCAACTTTAGTTTTTTTTTTTAATTTTAAATTTTTAAAAGTATATTGATTACTAGTTTCCAAAGATTTATTTAATGTGTTTTGTGGAAGTGCTTTATAAAAATATACATTTTTTATAATAATGACATTGATAATGGTGTTGATGATGAAGTGAATTACTACTTGTGCTTTGCTGATCTCATAACCAAGATGTGGGAAGAAGCTCATCACGTCCTGGTGACTTAGGTATATTGGTCTAAATATAATGATTCCATTACTAGTCAAAACTATATTGCTCATCTACTGAGTTCATAGCTTACCATATTGTGTAGACATTTTCCTACTGATACTTTACCATGGTAGTTTTGAGCTTTATGAAATAAAGTCAGAATTTTATTTTACAGCTGAGAACCCTGCAGTCTTACCCATTTGTCCTTCTGTTTATTTGTTGTAGCTTTGGGGGCCTCTATTTCTTCTGTGTGTGAAAAAGACTCCTTGGCTTTGGGGGGGATGGTGAAGATCCCAAGGGTTCTAATGGTCCTCAGAGCCTGATCCATGGTGCCTAACTGGTGCGTCTCAGTGTGTTCTAGCTTTTCAAGTTGATTCAGCTCTACAACCTCCATTTACTGTGTCCCAAAGAGGAACAAAGGATAGCTCACCAGATGCCTTCAGCTCTGTACATTCTGAGCCCAGGATCCTGTGTGCTGAGAGGGTAGACTGCTTACCTTCTAAAAAAGAACAGAAATATTAAACATGCTCAATATTTAAGTGAACAGAGACACCTGCTCGCGTGATCCTTCTTGGACACTGAGAGGAGAAAGGGGAAGGCTTTCTGTCAACAGTCTCTGTTATGCCCTTTGGATGGCCTCGTGGCTAGGAGCCTATGGAGTGTGAGCACGGAGGTGGTGGGTCCCACATCGTACACAGGACCCCCAGACTCCTGGTCCCTTGTATGTCTGGACAGTCACTTGACCTGGTGTCTTTGCTGCCCAGTGGCACCCACTCATCTCTGGGTGTGGCTCTCTTTGTGTATCATTTCTGCTTACGCTTAGGAGGGGCACCAAAATAATCAGGAGAACTCTCCTGGATGTCTTGCTGAATGTGTGAATCATCAGGACGCCTTGGTGAGGAAGTCCTAGGTTCCCACCTCCTTCTGTCACGTCCCTTCCTGCACTGTCTCCTGGTTAAGTGTTGGACAAGAGAGGAGATACATATCATTGCTCAAGTGACTGATGCCCAGCTGGGCTGGGGTGGGGAGGGGGTTGGTCATCAGAATTCCCCTGTAATTGTCCGCGAAGGCTGAGCCCTTCCATGATCGATGGTGCTGGTTTCAGAATGAGGGTAGAAGTGAGGATGTCTTTTCCATGCAGAAGTCTGTTTCCATGCAGACTTCTGTAAGAACTGGTGGAAGACTATTAGAGAGAAATGTGAGGTTTCTGGAGTCAGAGATACAGGTTCCTGGTGCAGCTCTAATATCCAGATGTATAATCTTGGATAGTTGCTTAACATTCTTGGCTTCAATTTTATCATCTTTGAAATGAGGGAAGGCTTTGCCCTGGATGATCTCCACCTTTACTTTGCTACATCCTTCTGTGTTTCCCGGAGCTAACCTGGCTTTTTGTCCATTTACTACTGTTATCAGCTGCTGCCATGCAGCTACAATAGTCCTGAGGTGCATGGAGATAGTGGGTGATAAAATATATGGTAGGAACGGCAATGAACTGCAAATATAAAGCTGTCAGTTTTCCATTAACCTCCATCATAGTAAAATTGAGCTTTGTCTTCTCCATGTGTGCATATATTTATATTTAAAGCTGTCGTCATCATCATACCAAATTCCGACTTCATTAAATACCTCTAAAAGGAGATCATGTGATGAGGAGATAATCTCTTGCTCACACAGGAGGGATTGGTCCCCTAGAGACAGGCTTAAAGGGTAGTGATGGAGGAATTTGAATAAAAAGGAGGGAAGTGACATCATCCCTGCCACACCAGGGGGCGGCTCAGGGCAACCCACTGCCTGCTCTCTCTCCCAAGGGTGGACATTTTGGAATCTCCAAGTTTTATTCTGTAATATCCTTGCACTCCGCTTGGCCTCTAGTGGTGTGAAATTCCAAGACCGCTGGCCACGTAATTAACCTTATACCTGAGAAGTCGCTGCTCTGTAGAGCTCAGGTCCCTGCCATTGCTTCAGGCAGCTTGAGGGCCAGGCCTGCCCACGTGGAGCAGAATGGCCAGGAGACTGGTCCAAGGCCCCCGCGGCCCGTCCCCCTGCCAGGCCCAGCGCCCGCAGGCTGCATCAGGAATGGGGCTGAGGCTTACCTTTGTCCTCTGGTTGCTTTAATTGCATTGAAAAGAGCTCATTGAAAGCACTGCTCCAAGAAGGAGAGCCATCTCCATCAGGATTTCACAGGCAGGACTGTTTCTATTTTCAGAAGCAACTCTCTCTCTCACTGGAAATCTTTCTCCCTTGCTCACTCCCCGTCTGCTGCATAAAAATCCTCCACACAGTGATGGTTAAAAACATCAATTAACTCTAAAACAATTATTATTTTTTGAAATGCCATTTTATAAATGTAATAACATGACACAATAATCTAGGGTTATTTAACAGAGCATCTACCCTGAAAACAGTCATTACGCTTTAAACGCAGTAGACTCTAGAAGCCTCTTAACATTAGATGGCAAGTGAGGCAGAAGCAATATTGTCACAAACGCCACATCTGCTGCATACATTAGTGCAAGAAGGCTGGCGATGGCCCTGCCCACTGGCCGCCATCTCCCTGGCATTCCTTGGGCCCCAAGGCTTTCCTGTCCCCAGTGACAACAGGCAACCCTGATGTGACAAGCTGACAGTTGAAAGAAATGTCCTGTGAAGCATTTCCCTCCTAGGGTCACCCCTCACTGTCCCACGAGGGACTGAAGTGGGACTTGGTCGTCAGTAGGGAGGTGCTTCCTGCAAACTCCGTGGAACAAATGTTGGTCGGCAATGATGGAGGGCTGGTGACCTTGCTGCCACATGTCCCGAGGGGTTACAGGGGTGCTGCTATATCCCTTAACCTTTGGGGTGCAGATACTCTCCTGGCCCAACACTATTCTTTCTTAACACATGCCTCCTCCTAGATTTTTTTTTTTTTTAATTTATTTTTTGGCTGTGTTGGGTCTTTGTTGCTGCATGCGGGCCCTCTCCGGTTGTGGCGAGCAGGGGCCACTCTTCATTGTGGTGCGCGGGCTTCTCATTGCAGTGACTTCTCTTGTGGAACACGGGCTCTAGGCGCACGGGCTTCAGTAGCTGTGGCTCGCGGGCTCAGTAGTTGTGGCTCATGGGCTCTAGTGCGCAGGCTCAGTACTTGTGGCACACGGGCTTAGTTGCTCCGCAGCATGTAGGATCTTCCCGTACCAGGGCTCGAACATGTGTCCCCTGCATTGGCAGGCGGATTCTTAACTACTGCGTCACCAGGGAAGCCCCTCCTCCTAGATTTTTAACTAAACCTGAACTTCACTTCTATTTTGGACCTAAAGAACACAAGGAAGGGCTTTGACCTCCATGAAGTTTCTATGACACTCAGCACTTAGGGTCTAGGGTGGCACCCAGAATCATTAACAAACTGGCTGTTTCTTAAAAAGCATAGGTGTGTGACAGGTGGGGAGACGTGCCCCCAGGTGGGGCACCTTGCTGTGACAGGTCGCATGGTGCAGCCGAGAGGGGCTCCAAAGGGTTTCGGCTAAAGGGGTGCGTGTCTGGACTCTGGTGTGTGGCTGGCACGCGTCTTGCACGACCTTTCTCTCTCTGAGGTGAGTTTGCTCTTTTGAAGAACGTCTTACGGTGACACCAGAGTGATATTCTAATGGGGTGATGGGCTCAGGAAACCCGCGATTCCCGTGGCAGGGAATGCATGAGGCTGGGATTCTGCAGGTTGGCCCCCATGGTGGGCGTCAGGCACCAGGCCTCTTCCCTCCTGAGGCTGAGCTTTCTTAGCTGGGTCCCCAAAGTGTGATGTCTAGACCGTCCAAGCAGATCCTGGTCTAAGAGGCTCCACTATCTTCGTTTATTGATATGAATGTGCAAAATCAGGTGCAATTTTACTGTATGTACAGAGCAATGAGTTAAGTCTTTCAAACCCAGAGCAGCATCCTGTGTCTGTGTTTACAGTAAAAAAAACAGACTGGCGGGTGGTACTGGATGGGCATGTGGTCAAACGAGGGACGGTGAGCACACTGGTCATTCTGACCCTCAGACTATGTAAACTGAACAAGCACAGGGGCTTTTACTGAAGAGTCTAGAAGGCTGATGGGAAAACCTTGGGAGAGGGACTACAAACATAGACTTTTACAGCAAGAATGAAACTGAGATTCATATACACTTAGTTTTTTGAACTCTGAAATAATGTATATACAAGGGCCCAGAGGGGTCAAGTGGCTTTCCCAAGGTTAAACAGCTAATTAGTGTCAGGGAGCCCCAGATGTGTGTGGGGCTTCTGGCCTCAGGCTGTGTGTGTGTGTGTGTCTGTGTGTGTGTCTGTGTAACTGTATGTTTCTTGGGAGAGGGTTGCTTTCTTTCATTTTTGTTTTTAGTAACACCAGGGCCCTCTTGTCATCTCCTGGTTACACTTGAAGGACAGGCCTCCATCCTCTTTCTAAAAGTCCTCTTGTTTTTCCTCCCATGGTTGCTTTTTTTTTTTTTTTTTACTTACTTAATTATTTATTTCTTTTTCCCTGTATTGCTGTTTTATTTTATTTTTTAAATTTTTATTATATATTGGAGAATAGTTGATGAACAATGTTGTGTTAGTGTCAGGTGTACAGCAAGGTGATTCAGTTATACATATACATGTATCTATTCTTTTTCAAATTCTTTTCCCATTTAGGTTATTACAGAATATTTTGGCTGCTCTTTTTGTCACCACTGTTGAGGATGGTAACCACCAGCTTCTTTTTGGAAATAGCTAATCCTGGTATGAGAACCTTGACCACAGAAGATTTCAAGAGAAACTTAAAGTTCCATACAAAATAGCTTCTAGGAGCACTATGTTTTTTGGAACTTATTTCTTCAAGCTTGTTTTTTCACTGGTTCATTGGTTCATTCCACATCTTTTAGCTGTCTCCCATGGGCCAGCAGATGTGCTGGGAACGGAAATACTAAGGTAACTCAGACAAGGCCTCCACACGCAGGGGTTTCACAGTTTAACGGGAGAGGCAGCTACATAAACTACTGATTAGGCTGCAGTGTGCTGCTGGTGTAGTAAAGAAATAAGCAGAGAACAGCCAGAGTATGGACGAGCCAGTGGTTTATTCTGTCAGAGTCGGGGCATGGCTAAGGCAAGAGGTCCTTTGGGGAGATCATGTAGATGGAGTCAAAGTTACAAGAAGTTGAATTTCTTGACAAGGAGCAAAGTGGCAGGAAGAGCATTCCAGGAAAAAGTAGCAGCAGAAGGAAATACATAACAGGAAGGAAAACCCGCGGAATGACCCAAGAATGGGAAAATGCTTTTACTGATTAGAGAGAGTAATAAAATATGGAACTAAAAGCATGTCGAGATCATATTGCAAAAGGAACCATGTGCCCCTATGGAGAGCCACTGACGTGAATAGATAACAATTCTTGATGTAAAATGGGTGGCAGTTCCTAAGACATGTTAGAGGCCTGTGAGATGATAAACAGGAAAATCTGGTTAGTAGGAGACCATTGTACTCCGGATGGATTTTTTTAAAAATTTGTGTTGGAGTATAGGTGATTTGCAATGTTGTGTTAGTTTCAGGTGTACAGCAAAGTGAATCAGTTATACATATACATGTATCCACCCTTTTTTAGATCCTTTTCCCCTATAGGCCATTGCAGAGTATTGAGTAGAGTTCCCTGTGCTGTACAGTAGGTCCTTATTAGTTATCTATTTTATATATGGTGGTGTATGTGTCAATCCCAATGGCTGGGATGGGAAATGATCATTAGTTCTAGGAAACAGACATATTCAAGGTGTCATATATAGAACTGCTATTGTTGTTATTGCTTAAGTAAATGTGAATATCTTTTAACATCCTGTCCATTTGCTTCAGTCCTCACTCCTCCCTATTGCATGATGCCAGTCTCACTCTGGCTCCTGGGTTTCAACCAAGGAGATTTTAGTGTGGATGCCTAGGAAAGCAATCTGCCACCACAAGAGGCATTTATAAAAGAGGCAGCATGCTCCTTTCTGGAAATGTCTGGCTCAGGTTTTAGCCTTCCCCTGAGTCCTCCCAGCCTTATAACCAGAGCCCTGCCTTACTCTCTTTACTATAGACTCACTGACCTTTTTGATGGTGTTTGGAGGCTAGTGCTTGCCCCTCAAGGGTATGGATTAACCAGCTGCTTCCTCTGAAGCGATTCCTAATGGTACATGAGCCTGATGCAGTGGTATTCCTTCCCCTGGTCCTGTGCTGCCACCACACAAAGCACTCACGTCACCCAGACTGGACTTCAGCAACACAGAGACCCCCCAGGAAGCCGTGCGCTGAGGCAGGCTTTCCTAGAAAACACTTGCGGGGCTGCACTTGGGGAAGCCATGGCCCCAAGGCTGACTGAACACAGAGCCCTAAAGATAAAACAAAATAGCTTTATTTAAAGATTTATTTAAGATGTTTTAAAAATTCAGTAGAACATACATTTTTAATACTGATTGATATTATTGCAAAGCATTCTAATGCAAGTCTGCCCTACGGGCCCTTGCAGGCTCCACGGGCAGCATATCCCTTTTCATGCCTAACATGAGTCATATTTCATCCATGGATGGATTTGTTGGTGAAAGGTGCCCCTGCTGTGGGACGGGCAGAGGGAAAGGTCGTGTGGAAAGGCAGCAGGAAGGAGAAAGAGGGGAACAGTGGTGTGAAAATGCCACGCTTTAGGTTGCATTGCAAGAACCCTCCCCCAATACAGAGGCCCCTTTCTGAGACGTATCTTGTAGTTGAGAAAATGTGTGCCCTTGAGGAGCTGTTGAAGGCTGTGAATGCTTTAATCAAATCGTACTTCCTTTTTATTGAGCGCCGGCTCTGTACCAGGCGACGACTTCCTGCTTTTACACACAGTGATTGATTTAATTCTCAAAACAACCATGATATTATTCCCATCATACAGGTGTCACAAATAAGGCTTAGAAACATTTGCTAGCTTATCCAAACTTATATTACAAGAAAGTGCTGGAACTAGGGTTTATCAAAAGTCATTTTGACCCAAGGATGCACTTTTTTTTTTAACCTCGAGGTTATCTGACCTCTATTCAAGTCTTCCTAAAACAAAATCAGTCTCCTGTTTTTTTTCTGTGTTCTCCCACTGTACCTTTATATATATATATATATATATATATATATATATATATATATATATATATACACACACATTTTTATTGGAGTATAGTTGTGTTAGTTTCAGGTGTACAGCAAAGTGATTCAGTTATACATACACATGTATCCATTCTGTTTTAGATTCTTTCCCATATAGGCCATCACAGAGTACTGAGTAGAGTTCCCTGTGCTCTACAGTAGGTCCTTAGTAGCAGTCTCCTCATTTTGCATCACGAAGGTCTGTATGTCTCATTGATCCTCAGCCTTCCATCTCTGGAAGCTATTTACATAGCATGATGGTTAAACTATGGGTTTCGGAGTCCAGTCCCAGCTCTGCCCTGGGCTCTGTGAGACACTGGGCAAGTTAGATCATGTCTCTGGGCCTCAAGGATTATACACTGGGTGTGGCATTATCACTGGCTCCATGGCAGTGTTGTTAAAACTAGGAGAAATGGTCCATCTGGCACTCAACCGGTGCAAAGCAGCACGGTTCAGTAAATGCACATGAAGCCATAGCTGTAGTTCTGAACAGAAAGGGAACCAGCTTAATACAGCACATGCCCTGTGTTTCTGAATGTACCTGGAGCTCTGTCGGGTCTCCAAAACGTTTTGTCTGATTGTTGAACCTTTTGGCAAACTCAGTCTAAGTTTTAGGTCCACAGAAAAACTCCAGTTCAAAGAAACTTGCCACCTCCAAAGGGGTTTCATTAGACAAGTTTCCCACACGCAGCTCTAATTGCCAGCACTCAGATGGCCCAGGGGAGCAGCCTGCTAAGTGGGTCAGGGTCCTCGGAGTCGTGCCAGCTGTGTGCGGGCAGCTGCCGCCCAGGGGTCTCCGGCTCTCAAGTGCACAGCCTTCTGCGGACTTTTGTGGTATTTCTTGTTTTTGAGTTTATAGAACCATTAGCCTGCAATCCAAACAAAACTCCCAGTTTTAATAGCTTAGGCAGTAGGTGGTTCCACAACAATTTCAAAAACTAGAAGCAATAGTAAGTTCCTAGAGGAGCAGCAGTTGTTTGGAAATAATTCTTCAAAGTGCATTTATCTCACAGTGGTCTGAGGTCACAAATTCAAGAGCAATGAGAACGCTATTCAATTAGACACCTTGATCAAAAGAGCTCTATCAGGATGACATTCCATCTGAAGAATCAATTGGGATGGAGAAATCATTTAGCTGTGGCTGTTGTTATTCAGGTTTTTTATTATTATTTCACCATTGGTTGGAGTCAGGGAGCTGGCTGTGGAATGCTGGGCAGTTCAAGGCATTTGTCACTCAATCCAATAGAAATGCATCCTCCTCGGTCAGATGTCCGTGATGTATTAATGGCCAAATGGCTGAAAAATGTTTCCTGAATGGGTAGGTAGATTTCTGCTGGGCTCAGCTGTCCAAGATTTTGTCCAACTGTGTGTGGGCCCACCTCTTCTCCCTTCTCCTCCCTCTCTACCCTGTTCAGGAGGCCCAATCTGTGTCTGCCAGCCCAAGGCAGGACTTCCAAGACTCACCAGGCTATACTGGCCCCTGGTCCAGTCACCTAGGATTATAGATTGGCATTGGAGTGTTATAAGATACTATATTTCCTGAAGCCACACAACCAATTTCTGATTTCAGATGGAGGATACCATCTATCAGAGGTACATCTTTGAGCTGTAGTTCAACACCGTTTTCATCAACCACTGCCACTGGAAACTACACACACACACACACACACACACACACACACACACCCTCTGTGTCTCTTCCATCACAGAAGGAGAAGGTAGAGTAGCAGTGATGGAGAGGTGAGGATCGCTGTCTCTAATATGTTTCCTGATTCACTGCTGTAACGTTCCATTATTTTAATCTTGGCTGGGAGAGCAATGATGGGTTGACCTTAAAGCCCCAGTTTATCCCTTACCTCCTCTCTTATTTTTCTCAATAGTGAGAAATCATCACTCATTTTGAAATAAATGTCCGTGGTGCTGGGCAGTGTGTCTGAAATGCCTAAAATTCTTAGAGCTGGAAAATGCATTTGCAGTCTGTTTTGGGAGTCCATCTAGCTGGAGAGAACTATGGCCCGGAGACCAAGGGCACTCTGGTGTTGACGGCTGGGCCTGCCTCTGACCCGGGGTCTGTTTTCTAGCCGGTTCTTCTTTCCACCACTGACACTGCCTTGGAGAAGCCACATATCATTTGACTGCAATGTCAGGCTTCTTAGAGTATTCAATAAATAAGAAGAGGGAAATGACAGCTACTCAGTGTAGTTATAGAGATCAGCTTGGTCTAGTTGGCAGTGTAAGTGTGGTCTAAAGAGAGCCTGTTCTCTAGTCACATGTGAAACGTCTGATGACTGGTCTTCTCTTTGCAGCCCAATAAAATGTCCATTATCTCTTTGCAAATTCCTGTTTTCTTCCCCCTGCCCTGGGTGAGAGCCTTTGCCTGGTCCTCTGGTCTCTGCATCTTGGTTCATTCCTGCATCACAGCGGCTGAGCAGCTGAGTCACAGGAATGGCCCCGGTGCTCCCCCACCAAGTGCCAGCCACTCTGCAAAGCGCTCACACGGAGCTTCTCACCCACACAAGCCCTCGTGAAGAAATCCTTTATTTTGGTACTTCCTACCAGCCAGTTGAGCTGTTAACCAACCAGCTCCTTCCCCAGCCCTGACCCTCTCTGGGACAACTGCTTCTCTTCTTATTCAGTTTACAGTGAAGAAGGCTCACAGATATTGGGCCTGCAGCTGTGATTGAACGCTTCCTCTGAGCTGGCATCCCAGTTGATGGCTTTCCATCAGAAATCAACATTTAAAAGTATCTTCACTTATAGAAGTCATACATAAAGTTGCCCCAGACTGGAGCAAAAACGGATTACACAATGCCCATAATACTTACATGATACATGATAAGGGGGAGAGGTTAGTCTTCATGTGGGCGATTCTTTTTCCAAGAGGATTTAGTAATGGGTTTCTTGAAATACTGAGATTCCCTTGTGAATTCAAAGTATGATTCGGTTTACACGTGTTTTTCAGGAACACATCTGTCACGTGTAAATCAAGATGCATTTGAATAATCCACTGCCGTCCTGAAAACTGTCATTTCTTTTTCTTTTTTGTCTCTTCCTCTTTTCTCTTTCTCTGCTCCTGTTGGCTCTTCTGCTGTCACAGAGAAATAGGAAGGCGAGGTAGAAACTGAGGATGCACAGTGCCCATCACTGAGAAAGGCTTTCCTGGGGAAAATGGAGTGACTGCTAAGTCAGCATAGTGTAGCAGTCGGGAATCTGCATGCCAGACTTGTTGCCCTTGTTTCAAAACATGGCTAGTGCTACCTTACCACCTGGCTCCATGCCATTATGTGTGTTTATTTTGCAGAGAAATAAGGTAATCTCACCTCTACTGAGAGTCTGTTACATGACAAGCACTAAGCTGGGCTATTTGAATATATTATTTTATTTAGGCCTTAAAATAGCTCTGTGAAATTTTCCTATCATATATTTTAGAAGACTGAGGCTCAAAGTAGCAAAATGAATTTATTCAGTCATTTATTTACAGTACTTTATTAAGACATTGTGTTGTTTGTTTACTTCGGTGAGGTTTTCATTGTTTACCTCACATTTGTTTTACTTCCTCTGTGTCTCATATACCGTGTTGTCTGCTGTGAGGGCAATAAGGAGCTCCAAGGACTGAAGACAGACTGTAAGCATTCACACAGACCAAGGTGAACTTGAAGTGGCACGGGTGGATTCAGTGGAGAGGGACCTGGTGCTAGGGGAGAGGGATTTGAGAGGAAGACTTGGTCCAGTTAGGGATGCTAGGAGAAGATCCCTTCAACACAGAGCTGGAGGAGGTGGAGCTAATTTGGCTCGGGATGGCTGTCTACAGGAAAAATAGAATGTGCAGCAGGGCATAAAACAGGCAGTATAGATGGAGCAGAGAACAGGTAGACCATGGCATGTATGATGGGCATATTTCAGAGCTTCAATAAACCAAAAGAAGAACTGAGCAGGAGTAGGGTAGGGGTAAGGTTGATTTCTTTACAGATCATTCTGATGCAATGTGGAGAATGGGTGTGAGGGGTCCTGACTGCACCTGGGGACACCTTTGGGACGCAATGCCAATGTTTGGTTGAGAGATGATGGTGGCATAGACCGGAGTAATGGGTAGAGAGAGAGAGAGTTTTGAGCACTTTGGAGGTAAAGATCAATAAGACTTGGGAGTAGACCAAATACCAGAGAAGATGAAAAGGGAGATATCAAAAATAACACCCAGTGTTTCAACTGCTTATTGAATGGCTCGTGGCCATTCACTGAAATAGCACAGAAGTAAGACCCAGTTGGGGGAGAACATCGTGAGCCTGTCACGAAGTCCCTTGGACATGGCTATTTTGAATCGTTGCTTAAAGGCAGGCAAGGCCTATGGTCTGCTGGTCAGAAGTGGTGAGGGACGTGTGCATGGAACAGCTCGTTGGAGGAGAAAGGAGAAATTAAGGACACAAGAGTGCCTTGGACAGAGCCTGGTAGAGCTTCGGTGCTTAGTGGCTTGAGCTTTGATGAAAGAAAGACAAGGATCAACCAAAAAATTTACAGGAAAGCCAGACTCCTCATAGATGAGAGGAGCCTGAGAAAGACTGTTTCAAGAAGGAGAAAATTGTTCAAAGAACCACATGCTTGCTGGTAAGTAGAGAACAAAGACCGATTGGATTTAATAAGATCATTGGTGACATTAATGAAAAGTCTTTCAGTCCAAGATGAGACTGGAACTTAGATTTGAATAAATGGAACACCAAGTAGCAGGTGAAAAAATGGAGACAGGAAACAGACGGTTCTTATGAAACACTTGGCTGCTTATGTCAGGGGAACCACTGACTGAAACTGCCCGTCCTGGCCAGGCTCCTCAGTAACCATTTGCATGAGTTATCTTACGACAGGAGGTCCTGGTAAGGAATGCAGAACTAACAAGCTACCACCAACCAGAAGAATTCGGGAAAGGTCAAAAGGAGAGAGGAGAGGCCAGTCCATAAGTCCTGCCAACCTCCCAGAATCCTCGCTGGAATCCATCTTGGCTGACTGATGCGTGTGCCACCAGGAAGGACCCTGAGTCAGAATGATTGGCTGGAGACAAACGGTAAACTAATCCCATCACCGTAAAACCTGAGACCGCAAGCCACGTGGCAGAGCCGTCCTCCTGGGCTCCCTCACCCCGCTGCTCTCCACCCGGCCACCCCTTCCCAATAAAGTCTCTTGCTTTGTCAGCATGTGTGTCTCCTCGGACAATTCATTTTCAAGTGTTAGACCAGAGCCCACTCTCAGGCCCTGGAAGGGGTCCCCCTTCCTGCAACATTTAGATGAGGAAAGAACAGAACTCTGATGGAGAGAATATGAATGGGGACCAAGTTGTTGTTGTAATTGTTGTGTGTGTGATAAACACAAAGACCTTACCTTCTAGACACTTTCAAGTTAATGGAGAAAGCCAGGCACAGAAACAAGTGTGTCACACTTTGATAAATGGGGGTATATAAACGTGACCTCTCGCTGTGCCTGGAATGTATGGAGCCAGGAGGCAGGACACAGGGTGCAACATCTTTGGAAACTGTCGTTTATCATGGGATTTTCTTTCAGTTTTGACTGAGGCCCCAAAGCAATGGGTGCCAAGTATGTTCATATTGCAAAGCAAGATGCTGGACTTGTGGCAGTACTTGCAAACGAGTTGACTAAACCAGTGTAAAACTGGCTTTACAGTCTTGCTAACTGCTCACCTCTAGCCTCTGAAAGCTAGACCTTGGTGAAGAGAGAGCTGAAAATTAGGGAGATGTCTTGTGGCTTCTCTGACAGAGAGCTCATGGGGGTTGTGAGTTGCACCCTTCCCCGGGGGAGGTGTTGTGGAAAGTACTTTTCTCACCTCAAGATGGAGCACCTGCAAAGAAGCCACACCCAAAGCTCCATGGTCCCAGAGGACCAAACAGGAACACAGGTCCCTAGCTGGATGAGTCCTCCGTGGCAACAGATAATGGTGCATTTGGCGGATAACTGCCCTCCTAGCAGTGGTGTTTCAAAGGTCTGTGTTTCCTGAGGATGATATATGAGCTATGCTAAAATGCTTAAGTCTGGGGTTTTCCTAGATCCCGTCCAAGGGGATGGCCACGTGATTCAGTACTTAAAAAAAAATAAAGGTCCAGAAGTAGCCAGTGGAATTAGCCAACATGATCGGTGATCCTAAGAAGAGTGGATT
The DNA here is from genome assembly GCF_025265405.1 of Mesoplodon densirostris. Classification (NCBI taxonomy): domain Eukaryota; kingdom Metazoa; phylum Chordata; class Mammalia; order Artiodactyla; family Ziphiidae; genus Mesoplodon; species Mesoplodon densirostris. Next base: position 123,896,606 of record NC_082667.1, on the reverse strand, counting down.
AGTGGGGGTGGTTTGTTGATGGCAGAAGAGTGAAATGTGAGTGCAGATTGAGGAATTGTATGCACTGGATGAGGGCAACCTTTCACAGAAGTTGGGAAAAGGAGAGAGGTACATGATGTCAGCTACAGGAAAGGTTTTTTTTTGTTTGTTTGTTTTGTTCTGTTTTATTTTCAAGAATGTAGAACTTAGAGTGTAACCCAGATAAGTTTGGGTCTTTTTGCCTCCAGTTTATGCCCTGCCCTTATATTATATCCCATTTAAATAAATGGTGGTCCTGCCAAAACAATAACATGTATCAATATTATTGAAAAGCAAATGAATCTTTACTTTTGAAAACCAGAAAGGGTGCCTCTCTTTATGACACATGTCAAAGTATCTTAATTTTTTCCACATTTCTCTTAATATCTTCCATGCCCGGCATCTGTTCCTCACCCCAAACAGCTTCCTCTTCTTCTCAACCAGGTCAGAATAAGATCTTGATTCTCCACTCTCCTCCATATGCCCTTAGGATCTAGTCTATTCTTCCTCAAGGGGAACTCTGCCTTTTTCACTGTAAATTTAGCTCTTTCTGGCCTCTCCACCTCTTTAGCTTCCTTTTAGCCCATTACTACTCCATGGAATGATGGATCCTTTGTGGGTGATGATCTGGGGACAAATGCTCCTACCTCTTAGGGGGGATGGAGGAGAAGCCTTGAACATCTATGTTTTAATAGATTTGCTTTGGACATAAGCAGATAGGCAAATCTGTGTTTTTAGAGTTGCTTTGGATGTAAATATTCTTAAATGTTGCTGGAAAAGAGTCAGAGGAGATGGCGCTAGCAGGGTTGATACAGCAGGTCCTTGAGAAGAAGGAAGATTTGAATCAGAACATGGATGAAGATGAGAGGAGGACCCTCAAACAGGAGGAGGACACTTCCTTCATTGCAGCAGGGATGGCAGCTGGAGGGGCGGGGAGGGACAGAGAGAAGATCTTTGCAGGTCAGAGTTGAAGAGTCTGGATTATAAGGGACTTTCTTTCACACAGCTGATTTACTCACCTAGCTAATAAAAGTTGTGAAGACGATGTTTGAACCGAATTAGTGGAAATAAGATTTTACCCCAAATAGTCATTCATTCATTCATTCATTCATTTTTTCATTACTTCAGCAAATTTTCATTGAGCACCTACTCTGTTCCAGGCCATGTTCTAGACACCAGAGGCATAAAAGTAAGTAAGAGTGACAAAGTCTCTGCTTTCATGGAGTTTGTAGCCTCTGAGTGTGGGGTAGAAGGAGACCACTTGCCCATAAACAAAGTCAGTTTTAATAGTGGTGCCCGTTTTAAGGGAAATAATACAAGGTGATGGGAGGAGAGAGGCCATGGTGGGAATGAGAGCAGTTTATTTAGCTCCTGGGTCAGAGAACATCTCCCTGAGATGACATATGAGCTCAGATCTGAGCTAGAAGAGGAATAGCCACCATTTCTGTGCCCCTAAGATGTAAAGACAATCGTCCTTGAAGTTGACAGTTGAACCAAGAGGCCTGGACACTTTGGGAAACTAAAATAAATTTGATAACACAGACTTCCCTAAAAGTAACCAACAGACACCTAGAACTACCTTACCTGATTCATTTAAATGTTCTAAATTATGTATGCTGATTTCTCTTAAGACACTTAACTTTGGATGTTGCTTATAAATTGCATAATCCTACCAGGTGGGGAAAAACACAGGTAATATTATGCTGACTTGTCTTTAGGGAGAAGGTGAGGGGTAGAGATGTAAAGAACATAAGTATTACGCTGAGATGATCACCAAGCTCTGAATCCATCTTTCCTGTATCTTATCCTAGGGACACTTTTCTTTCTTATTTTTAAGTCATTGTGTCTGGCTCTTTTGTATACATCTTTTCTAACCCCCTTAAATTCTTTAGGGTAAAAGCTTGTATGTGTAAATAGATAAATAGCATATGCTAGAAACTCAACTGTCTTTCTCTCCTGCCTCTTCACTTCTCTGACCTCCAAACACTGATGTGGAGGTCTGCATCTATCCTGTTGAATTAAAATGAAAGAACCATGGCTTTCTAAACGGTTGGCTCTTTTGTAACTTGATTTCCCCAGAAGCTGAGCATGAGATTGGAAGGGTGAAGAAAGGTGTTGTTAGTAGGGATGGTTCTAGTGTTATAGGACTTCTTTGAAGTGCAAGATAAAATACTTTAATCAAAACTCAGATGCTTCCAAGAATACCCCTGACTTTAGAATTTCCTTAAGATAGATTTCAGAGCATTAAAATTTTTAGATTATAAAAGAAAGAGGGGGTAGAAAGTAGAAAAAAATAATACAAAAGCCCTCAAAGATAAAAAAAGAATTGCCTTGTTAATGAGGATGGAAGCTTCATCCAGAATCCCTTGCCTAAAATGTGAAATTTCAGGTTTTGCCAGTCTGAAAAAAAAAAAAAAGTCCATTTCTCCCTATTAAAATGGTACATAGCTCAGTGTCTACTCCCATTTTGCACACATGAGGTTAGACTTTTGACTTATGCCTACAGTTTCTACCAGCATCATATTAGGCCTCTATTTATGTATTCAGATGAGCCTCATCCCCATCTTAATTGAAGTGTGTCAGCTTAAAGGTTCCCTACAAGACTGCCACCCCCTCTAAGCTCCAGTAGAGCAGAAAGAAACCATGGAGTTGGAGGGCAAATGTATTGATGACAAAATGTAATAATGCCCATTACATCCTGGTCACTGGCTACAGGGAGGAAACGTCTCTCCTAGGAAACATCAGGAAAGAAAACCTACTAGTTCTACCCTTCCATTCACTGTTGATCACTTGAACCTTTCAGTAACCACATTTTCCTAATGCGAAGGGGGATGCTGGCACAGATTCCAAGGTCCTCAGCTGGAAGGTGATGGTGTTGGTGGAGCTTTGTTGCCATCCTGGGTACAGATTTAAAAGTCTCTTCTCATGGAGTCAGAAGCACCTGCTTGCTGAGCATCTAAAGGTAGTGCCAGCTGGACATTTCACAACAGGCCACCTTCTAGTCCTTGACCATCATGGGGAGGAGGATGCGGGGGTTAGAACTCAAGAGTAGCAAAAGCCAGCATCACTGCAACCTCCTCCTTTACCCAGAACTTAACATGAATCGTCTTGAATGGATCAGCTTTCTTCATTTGTCCACCCTTGAGGATTTCTCTGAAATAGTACTTAAAGTTGGAGTCCCGAGGCAAATGGGGAGATGGTCTCTACAGACCCCCTGAAACCACCTTCTTTCATTCTTATATTGTCATCCTCCCTTTGTGCCCAGACATACTTCCTGAAAAGCCATCACTAGCTGCCAGGTGCCCTACAATCCATGGCACTGCTCTCAGATAAAGAAGTAAAATGTATGATTTCTAAGAGTTTAGGACTGATTTGTCCTTTTCATCTATTCTGACATGATTTAATGTTCCAGAACTTGTAAAGGGAACAGATTTTTTTCTTTTTTTGTTGTTGTAAAATTTGTGAATAATTTATCAAGTAACTGCAAGAGCTGCAGCTTTAAATTATTAAAATGCATTTTGGTTTTGAAAGAAGACATTAGAGAGGTTTGCCTTGGCCCGTGCTTATGCCTTTGTGCAGCAGCAAGAGACTCCTACAAATTCAAGGAAGGGTAAGGTGATTTTCAGTGATTTATGGGGTGACTGAGAAGGAGCCCCCCCAAAAAGCACCAAACAAACAAATGAACAGTACAGACAACTTTCATTTATTTAAGACAGAGCCTCTTTCAGAAGCAAATAACCCTTTGTCGCATCTCCGGAGAAATGACATTTCCTTTCCTTTCTCCTGCTTTGCAAGGACAGCAGCTGGGTGCGGGTAGAAGCTGAAGTAAATGAAAGGAAAGGCACTCCCAGACCCCTCCTCCTTCCTTCTCACTGTCCATCCTTCACCGAGCAAGCTGAAGGCATGGCTGTGCTTCCTTCCATCCGTCACACGTCAGAGATGGAGCATAGCCGCCGATCTCCGGAGAATATTATCCATTCCACTTACTCTGACCTAGATAATACATTTACTCCGGGCCAGGAAAATAAGGAGAAGCCTAGAATATTTCCCATCTGGCCAAGGGCCCTGGTCTGGCTCATCTGCCCCTGTGTTGGGGGCGTGGCCTTTTCAGGGCAGATCTGGTAGCAGAGACACAAAGAGGACAGGTACCCAGGCCGCTCTGCCTGTGCTCAGAGTCATCGGCTCCAACACCTCGCTTTTCCTTCTTCTTCCCTCTTTCCTTTATCCACCCTTCCATCTCTGCCAGCAATTTCTCTTCTATGATGCTATGCAAGGGCTATATTTTCCTTTAAATGTCCCCCCAATCGTACTCTGCCTGGGAAGAGACCATTCCATCTTGATCGTAGGATCAATAAAGTCCAGCCCTAAATCCCTAAGAGAAATTGATCATGGGATTGGAACTCTATCTTAGAAGGTACAACTTAGGCAGAGTAAGTACAAAGCTAAGGCTTAGCAGATAATACGGTGGAGGCATGGCATGTGGGCAGGGCCTTAAGACAACAGTGCCTTAGGATTGTGGCCTTCCTTAGGGGGAAAGCATCTCTTATCCCACCAGCCCTACCTGTTTCTCTGATATGCCATCCCTTGTTCTGAAAGGAGGGGGGACATAAGGACTCTCTACCCCTTTTCCTCCCTTGGACATACCCTGCATGGGCATCATCATCTCGTGTACAAGTTTAGAAAAGTTACAACACCCTTCACCTTATAAGGTGGCAGTGTGGTGGGTTAGAGTCATGTTCAGGTTGTGCAATGTTCATTGCAGTTCACTCTTCTCAGTTTGGCTTCATCTTTGGGGTGAAGGCAACAAAGTCTGGGAAACTGGAGCTGAGTTCTATCCATTCTACCCTTTGTTTCTTCTTCTCAGAATAAGGAATTGTAAGATGAAATATATAGGTAGAGTCTTAGATGGATACAGTTTTATAATCAGGGAGGCTTGGATCTAATCTAGTTCAGTCCCTTCCTTTTAATGATAAAACTGGGGCTCTAAGAAGTTTGGTGCCGTGAATCCATGTCCATTCACCATGGAGCCAGTACTCTTTCCACTATGTCTATGTTCTCTAACAGGGCCTGACGACATTCTGGGATGCTTATGTGAGAAATCGGGAAACATTTTCATGAGAGAACTTATTTGTGATGGCAGGAAGGGTTTTGCAAAGGATAGAGGCAAAGGCACATGCTTTTCAGACAATCATGGCAGATTGATTTCCAAAGATGCTGCACCAACATCTTCCATCCAATATGCTCGTATATAAGCTGACCTGGCTGCTACTCCCTGAGCAAATGGAAGGGGTCTACTTCCCCCTTTGTGGACCTGGTCTGGCCTATGACTTGCTCATAACCAATGGAATGTGGTACGAGTGACTGCATGACTCTGAGGCCAGGTCCAGAAGGGCCGTCAGCCACCCAGAGGGGCCACCCACTCTGGAATAAGTTTTCTGACTCAGAACAGAGACCTGCTGGAGGCTCCCAGGTGGAGCCAATCCTTCCAGCCACATGCCAAGATGCCAGACAAGTGAACAGTGACACCTCTGGGACAGACCGAGCCCAGGTGTGTTAGTCACCTCGCCATATTAGCTCCTCAGACATCATGGAGCAGAGACAAGCTGTCCCTGTCCTGTCCCTTTTCCTGACCCATAGAGTTCATGCACAGAATAGCATGGTTGTTGGTTAAGTTCACTAAATTTGAGGGGGCTTCTTATGTAGCAATAGAATGGACAGTAATACAATAAAAAAATTAAAAAGTTCCATCAATATGGGACTGGCTGGTTATGTAAATTATGATAGTCCACACAATGGGATACTCTGTAACCCTTATAGAAATGTGATAGATTTATACCTGTTATGAAAAATGTCTTAAGACATACTAAAAGGTGAAAAAAGCTTCTTGCCAAGCAGTGTGTATACTATGTCATTGTTTGTATGAAGGAAAAGGAAATTGTGTGTGTGTGTGTGTATGTCTGAGTGAGGCTTACAGATGCACAAGAAAATTCTGGAAGGATATTCAAGAAACTCTTGAGCTGTTAATTCTGGACAGTGGGAATGAGGAGTCAGGGTCAGGGGAGTGTTAAGTGCCAAGATAAATTTTCTTTTCATGTTACCCTGTTCTCTACTGTTTGATTTTCTACCATAAATTTCTACTGAAATTAACACTTCCCAAAATTTTAAGGCCATGAAAATTCTATGTATCACCTCCAAAGAGAAAACATATATATATTTATTGCAGGTACCAGCTGAAATTGCATATTTTCAACTACTGCACAAAGACAATAAAGAAGAATTGAATTATTTTGCAATATTTCAGAAAGACCTTTTAACCCTAATACTGACTTTATTTTTTGGATAGTTCAGCCCTAGGTGTCACGCGTAGAATAATATAAATGTGATGTCTGTGAAACAGACGATATTATTAAAGAATTAATTGTATTTTCTTTCTACACTTCCTGACCCCCAACTAAAGCAGTATAAACATCATGTTTAACCACAGGCAGAAATTAACTCAGTCACCCAAAGAGAATGGTAATTAGCAAGATGTGGTTTTAGATTATTGGACACGCCAGCTCGTTTCTAGTAGGAATCCACATGTGTTTTGCAGCCATTGAAATGTAGACCTCCCCAATCCCTCCTATTTTAGACATCTCTTTCAAGCGGCACACACGGTAGTGCCCCAGAGGCCATTTAGGAAATGATCTTATGCCATGGCTCACCTGGAGATCCATGGCATTTGGGGGTTGGGTGCATTTGTGGCTCTTTGATAAGTTGATGTATATGGTGGGAGGGAAGATGGGGAAGAGAGGGGCAGCCTATGATCTGGGTAGTTGCTGTCCATTGCCCACAGCAAATGCCCGGAGTAGGCTTGGTACTCCTCTGTCATTTCATCAGTGATTATCTGGGCATAGATTTCTGTAGCTCAGATTTTTCCCTTAGAAAACGATCTCCATTGGAAACCACAGTTTTTTAACTAATGTGTCATACTGATCTGAGCAACTATTTCTTAGTGCCCTGAAAAAGCACCTTTGGGTATATCCATCTACATAATTTTAGTAGAAGTAATTTTGTAATGCTCCTGAATTATTTGTATGTGTGCATGTAGGTACGTGTGGCAGATATGGTAGACCTTTAGTTGTAGCCACTATTGAAATCTTGCACAAAAATATGAGGATTGCTCTGAATTTGTATGTAGCTGTCAACAGTTTTCATCTCAACAAACCCCAAGTGATTTTGTAACACGTGATATCCTCTCTAAACCACAGCAAACCAAAATACATTTTCACAGAATTTCCACTTTACATGTCTCCCCACAAACTGTATTTTCTCTTCCAAGATCTAGTCAAAGAAAGAAACCCAGGCAGTCTTCCTCACCCCTGGTATTTGTCTCCTTATATTATTTTCCTTGTTTCTTTGACAGGTTCTCTCTAAGGCAACCAAGGAACTATGAACAGCCATGGACAATAACCTTGTTTTCTTTGACTTCTTTAAAATATCTAGCATTTTTGATTACCCATTTTTTTTCCTAACAGTCTGCCAGTCCTGACGTGCGAGCTACCTTGACTATCTCCTCCCTTTTCAAGACGCCTCTGCTCTGTTGTCTGTAAGCCTCATTTCTTCCCTCTGACCCAGAAAGGTGGACACACCCAAAGGACAGTCAGTAGGCTTCTAACCTACACTTTCCCTCCTATAGTGATTTCATGCATGCCCTAGCATGTTAATTTTCCCAATTGGAGAGCCTCAGCTCTAATCTCTTTTTGGAATTTAGGTCCCATGATTATGTAATTTTTAAGATTCCTTCCAGCCTTATAAATCTGTGATCCTATTATGTCTAACTGCTTGCTAGATATTTCCTCCTGGATGTTCCACTAACATCTCAAACTCACCATGCCTAAGTCTAAACACACCACGTTTCTCTTCAGAACACATGCAACATATTGATAAGAGCCGAGATGGAACTTGGAGGCTGGTAGATCCAGGATTCAGTCTGGGCTCTCCAGTTTATTTGGGAAATTTGCACAACCTCCTTGATTTGCAATTTCTTTATCCAGAAGAATGGTTTTTATCTTATAAGGGTTTCGTAAAGATTAAATGAGCTAAAGAATGTAAAATTGATAGGTCGATACTAGAAATACAAGTTGGTACATAATAAAAGTTAGTTCTCTCCCCGCTGTGTTCCCCCATCTTTTTGATTCCCCTGTGCCTGTCATTAACCTAGTCAGTCAGAGTCAGAACTTGAGCACCATTCTTTTTTTTTTTTTTAAGATTTTTTTTGATGTGGACCATTTTTAAAGTTTTTAATTGAATTTGTTACAATATTGCTTCTGTTTTATGTTTTTTGGTTTTCTGGTCATGAGGCATGTGGGATCTTAGCTCCCCAACCAGGGATCAAACCCGCACCCCCTTCATTGGAAGGCGAAGTTTTAACCACTGGACTGCCAGAGAAGTCCCAAGCACCATTCTTGTCTGTTACCTGAATCAAATCCAACCTGAATCAAATCATGTGATGTCAGTCTCTCTTCAAAATGCCATTATGCCCACCCTTCCTATTTATCCCATTAGAATCCACCTACCTGTGAGCTTCTTCCATTCACATCTGTAACATTACAAAGGTTTGTAACAGCCTCTACACCAGCCTCCTAGTTTACAGGGCTAATTAACCCTGTATACCTTTCAGGCATCTTCCTAACTCACCTGTCTGTACTTTCTACAAAGAACGACCAAATGTGTGTGCCAAACACAGTGCCTGACCTATAAAATAATTAATGTGATGGCTGCCTCCTCTTTATTTAAAATAAATAAATAATGGCCCCCATGATGTATAAAACATTTTTCTTAAACACCTTGGTCTGTATTTTACTGCTGCCTTCCCATGGCTGTAGTTAAAAAGGTACGCTCGTTTCTAGCATAAGACACACTCAGCCCATGGTCAGGGCTCTGTGTGTGCAGGCTCTTCATTCTGAAGGCAGCTAGTCCTCAAATCTGACCTTTCTGGCTTTAACAGGGAGGTCTCGCCTTCTCTGTGCCCTCTGTCCCAACCATCACAGCCGAGCTCCTTTCCCTTTGTTTCCATAAACACATAGACTATTTTTGGATCCATTCATTGGGCACTCAGACTTGTGGGTGTAAATACTTTTAAGTGTGTAATTCCCACTGCCTACAAAGTCCTCCTCCCACTTTTACTAGTGAATTCCATACTTCTTTAGTCTGAGCAAGGTGAGACATTCTCTCCTTCTGGAAACCTCTAATGGCCTACTCACCCCTGCTTTGTCACTCCTCAAGCAGGTGTGGGCATTTGGTTTTGTGTGCACTCGTTACATTTTGCACTTATAGAACTTACTATATTGTAATTACTTTGTCTCTCAGTTTTCCATGTGGCTCCCTAGCAATCTGGGTCTGTATTTCTTGTTCATTTTTATACCCTCCCCCCAGGTGGGCTTCCTACCGTGATCAGGTAAAGGAGTGGGGTGGAAGAGTTAGTGAGGTATGATGGGCATGTTAATAAATGTCAAGGTTCCAGAATGATCTAGAAATATCAAGTATCTCTCCAAGGGGATATGAAGACCACTCAAAGTCAGAGAGCATGGGATGAAAACGCAAGGCCGGAGGACAGAGACAACCTTCGCTGGCCATTGGCTGCCTTCCTTCAAGGCTCCTGCTGCTGTCTGGGCCAGCTTCCCATCTACAAGCACGTCATTTCCACCCTGATAGGAATTTGCACGTCACTAAAAGCATGATGCACTGGATTTGGTTTTCTATTACTTTTTGTTTTGTTTAAAAGCAATTTGCCTTATGTTTACTTATAAAAATATTTACATGGTTCATTTTTTATTTCCTATTTTATCAAGTTGGCACTTAAAGGTACTTTAAGGTAGGAAATGCACAACCCTATTTCTGTATATGGCTGGTTGTTCCTTTTTTCATGCCCTCTTCCCCCCGCCTCCCAACCCCGCTATAGTTGGGGGTTTTCCTTGAAATGTCTCCAGCCTGAACACCAAATGACTTCAGATCCCAAAGGGAATAAGCCAGAAGGAGGAAGAAGAAGTTGGGTTAAGTCTCTTTAGCCCCTAACCACAGGGCTGGAATGAAATGACAGTAAAATGCACGAATTTATCTTATTTTACATAATTAGAGTTAGGGGCTATTGAACACAGAAATGCAAATGTATGCTAAATACACAAATGAGCCACATTTCCCAGATTCTGAGAAGGGGGAAATGTGGTAGCCTTATGTCAGATGGTTCTCTCTTAACTGTGAACACAACTTTTCAGTACTCTGAATGCAAGTAACTGCACAGTCACAGTTGGGGCTGCTAATTTGGAAATCCAGTTTAGGCTGATTTGAAAAGACAACAACATTTTTGCAATCACTGGTGTATCTTTTATGATAGAGCTGGTTGTGTCATTTCTCGTTTTCTGAAGATAGCATTTTTATTTTTACGTATTTTTTAGGTTGAGATCTCGCCCAGCTCTTTAGTACAAGGTCTGGGACCAACCAGAACTGCGGAGTAGACGTTTATGGGGGATCCCTCCATCTGGCTGTGGTTTACTTGCCCAGATAGATCCCTGCCCAGCTGGTCACCACCATCCGCATCCTCCCAGCTTCAGTGAAACTGCTCCTTTGTGGCTTCTCGTCCCCCTTCCCAAGGCAGCTCATATCAATGACCAAGGCAGGTTGTGGGTATCAACCTCAGGCTGTTTTGACACCTGGTGAGATAACCGTGATGGGATGGGCATTACTGTCTCCAAGCTCCCACCAGGCAGCTGAGCCTGCATCCCAGCTGAGCTGCGCTGGGCCGGCAGCCCTGGTCCAGTTCCTTCTCTCCCTGATCCTGCTTCCTTCTGCTTCCTTTCCCGGGTATGGGTTCTTCATAAACATCTTGAACTCCAGACTTCAATTCAGCATCTGCTTCCCAAAACCAAATCTGTTTTGAAGACCTTCCTCCCTTACCTGTTTTCCCCCATTTTAGAACCTTTGTTTTCTACAGCTAGGGATCTCCTTTTCTTGAAAATGTCCATGTAGGTGGATCCAGTAGATTCTTCCTAATGCTTCACCCTAGCTTCAGTTTAAATGGTGACATTTCAGGTGGTCATGACCCCCAAGTGGCAAGGACAGCTTATGTGAGCCCCTCTCAAGGCAGGTCATGTGAATGACCACACAGTGGTAAGGTCAGACTTATAACAAGGCTATTTTTATGTAGCCTTGTATCCCATCCTGATATTACTTTGGCCAAAAGTGGCAAGAAGCTCGGGATGGCTAGCGGGGGCAGGGAGTGTTGTGTGCAGGTTAAAGCAAAATCCAGCTCCATCTCAGAGGTAGGGGAGGTGGTATGGAGACCCTGAATGGGTATCAGTTTCAAATTACTGTCTGGGCTCTGGCAAGGAAATGATGTACAATTACTTGAAATTGGTATGCAACGTTCTTAGAAGGAGTAGAATAATATGACCATTCTACCAGTAATTTGGCTAGTAATTTGGTAGTAATCTCTAGTAATTACTGTAAATGCTAATCAGTTCATTTCCTGAATCGCCTTTCCTTTTGGGTGTTCACTTTATTTTGTACATTTTAATTGACTTTTTGTAAAATGTGCTAACAGTGTTTTACATTCTATGGCCTTACCTAGGGCTAAGAGTGAGAACTGGTAAGCCAGTATTCTGAGTTCTATTTTGAGCATCTGTAGAGTTGCTGCTTAATTCAAATTAATCCCTGTGTGTCTCAATTATGGTTATAATCAACTAAGGCTTTTTTTGAACATTGAATATCTTTGTGATATTATAATGGAGGGAAATAAGATACCAAGTTAATCAAAAGATAAGGTCAGTTGGGTTTGCAATCAGAAGAGATACATAGGCACAGACACATTTAGATTTGTAAGAGTTTTAACAATAGGTGATACACTCTCAAAAGAGAGTCTGTGTTTGTTTTGTATGTACGTGCATGCACAGGTCCCAATTATTTAATGTCATGTCCTTTACAGATTGATTAGAGAAAGCTCAAGGGGCTGAAAGAGAGAACTAAAGAAACAATCAAAAGTTTAAGGGATAGGGCTTCCCTAGTGGGGCAGTGGTTGAGAGTCTGCCTGCCGATGCAGGGGACACAGGTTCGTGCCCTGGTCCGGGAAGATCCCACATGCCGCGGAGCCGCTGGGCCCATGAGCCATGGCCGCTGAGCCTGCGCGTCCGGAGCCTGTGCTCCACAATGGGAGAGGCCAAAAAAAGTTTAAGGGATAAATTGAGATGGTGAGATAGGATTTGGAAGTAAAGAAGGCACGGAAGAGTAAAAGGTACTTGATACCATCTGGGAATGAGCTGTATTTTAACTCTGCAGGTTAGGGATGCAAATTAATTCTGGAGAGGAGAAATCATGTAATTCACATGTGATTTGATTTGAAATCTTACTTTATCTTTCTATGAAAAAGATCTCAGGATACCCCAAATGCCAGAGTTACCATAAGGAAGGTATGATGGGACAGTGTGTGTTTCTATTTGTTTGTTTGCTTGTTTGTTTCCCCAAAACGATCCATGCATGCAATAGGCTCTTAGGATATTTTCCACTATTATTACAAATGCAAAAAGAAGAAAAATCTACTCATTCACCCTGAACTAGTCTTTTATTCATCTCGCTCAGGGTAGTGGTTACCTGGGACTTGCTGTATAGCTCCTCAGTGCAGGAGTTTTAATAAATGTTCAGCATGACTTCACACCGAAGTTTGTTATTCTCATCCATCATGTTTTTATCATAAAAATGTCACTCCGGAGGCTGGAGCTAACTTTCCCAGTATCTTTCCCACTTTAATTCTTGCAAAATGTAATTTGGTTCATGGGCTGCTACTAAGAACTTGCAAAGTCTGAATTCTATTTTAAATCTTCCTTTCTAATATCACCTCACTTTGTTTTTTGAAACCTAGAGAAACTTTTGTGTCTCTTTGCCTATCTTTAATTTGTTGATTTCTAAAAAGCTATGAGTGGAGAAGCTCAGAGTGGTCTTTAGTTCATTCACCCTATGCCGTGTTGGTCTCTGGGTTCATTGAGGGCTTTGTAGTGTTGGCTGTGCACTTTCCATACTTTCACTACCAACGTTTCATGTTTTTCTCATCTAGCTGCACAGTACAATGTCCAATCTGCGGCAGAAACTCCATAAATATCTATAGAACAGTAGTAAAAACAGAACCAGCAACGTCCATTTTGTTTGTTTTAGACTCTTGACGTCAATGCGGAGAGTAGCTCTCTTATGCTAATTTTATTTGTATAAGGTTCCTGCCACTGAGCCATGTGAAGTGAGGTGTGTTGAAGAATGTGATTCTGACACCTCCTGTCGTAACTGTTAAGCAGTGATCACAGCCCAGTGCAGGGGTCATTCATCGCCTGTGAGCCTTTCGTGAGTTTACCTCTTAACCAGAGTTTGCAAGATGGAATGTGCAGACTTAGGGACCAGATCCTTGAATTTCAATCATGCTCTACTGTGTCCTCGTCACAATACCTGTACAGAATGTCAGAACATTCCAGCTCTGAAGGTGATGATCAGTGTTTTCTATGCCAGCCATCATCACAGAACTACCACCAGCCAGTAAAAATTATTGTATGGAAATGGTGCATGAGTTAGTGTCATTATTTATTTTTGTCAGAGAAACAAAGAATAAGTTAAAATGCAAACAATTAAAAATAGGATCTTCTAGGTCACAGTTCCTGTGACTGTATGTCCACACTTGATAATCATTCACATTATTCTGGTCACTAGTGTTTAGATTCTCAGCCTGCTTGAGGAAAAGCTTCTTTGCATGACCGCAGCTTTGAGGCTGGGTAAGGAGTGAAATCTGGGGTAGAATATTAGGGAAGATGCTGACCGTCCACCCTGAGTTTGGTGAAGGAAGCAGGTCATGGCTCCCTTCCAGCCAAATTCCCTCCAGACTGAGATCACCATCTAGGGGGTCCCCGGGGGATTGTGAGAGTGAAGTGTCCTTGTTCTTAGCTGTTTACATGTTATCTATTAAGACTCTTAGAGCAAGGCATGAAATAAGCAGGACAACCATTGATGCCCCTTTCTACAAATAAGGAATTAAGAACTGGGACGTCAAATGAACTGATGTTAACGTGATTATGGGTGGCCAAGCTGGGTCCAGACTCTGGTGGGTCTGGTTTAGGTGCTGCTCTTTGCTCATGGTTTGGTACCAGGCTTGAATCCTTCATTTTCTGAAGACCTCACATTTTCTTTCACCCTTACTCAAGGGAAGATTTCATCACCTTTTAAGAAAACCACCTTTTCAGTGAAGCCTTTCTGTTCTAAGAGTTTGTTTTGGTCTTTGCTGGTCAGCTCAGGTCCCGTCAATGACTGTCATCAGAAACGCTGGCCACAGATTTCAGAACGGAATTGTTCAAACCTTCTCTGTAGGTTGAAAAGATGGATCTCACACTTTGCACGTCCATCTCTGCAGAACGCGGCTGCTTGCTGCTTCTCACTTCTGGGACATATACCTCACTTTGAAAAGGCTACTGCTGCCTCTTGGCACACTGAGACGTGAGTGGGTCGTTCACTCAGCTCCCAGCGCCCGTGGAGTCAGAAATTGGACACAAAGCCCTGTTTCTCTTCTCCTGAGGACAACCACGCCAGTCACGTTTCCTTATGTAAAATCACACCCTGGAGAATATGGAGCATCTTTTTGCTTCACTTTAACAGTCTGTGATTGCAGACGCCTCCCTGACCTTACCTGTCTTGAAAAGCAAAAACCACATCCTCTACCCTCAAAGATCCAGATCGGCAGTACAAGCGCCCTTCCTGAAGCTGGTGTGTCTGATTCCTTAGAAAGCACCAGGCATGTGTACCCTTTCTTTTCATCTTCAACCTCCCCCTTCCATTCTGCACAGGGCAAGATAAAACTGGGGCACTAGTTCACTTCCAGCCTTTCCAAATATCCTACTGTCGGCACACTTATATTAGATATTGATTTCTGTTTAATAGAATAAGCCAGGAAAAATCACACTCTTTGTTGGCGTTCAAAGGATAAACCATAAAAGCCATTAAGAAGTCCTGTAAGCATGAGGATGATTAATGGGACTTGAGGTGCCGTCCACTGACTATTTCCAGATAATGTCTTTGAGAGATTCCGTTGCTTCTGGCTGCGGTTCAGAGCTATTTATTTGCAAGGTGAAATTCTGAGTGATGATGTCTCCCTTGTAGTCCTGACTGACGGTATTAAAGGGACAGAACTAGATGGCCCTGAACTCAGATCATAAAGGATTTATGCCAAGGAGTTGCTGGGATCCTTCAGAGGTCCTGCTTTGAAAGACATTCTATCTGCCCTCAAAACGCCTCTCCCTCTGTGAGCCGTGAGTCTCCACTCCGTGAGGACCTGCTGGGCTTTGTTGGGAAGAAGTGATTGTCAGGTATGTCAATTCCCAACTTCTGTGAAACCAGTGTGAATTTTTGCCTTCCTTGCACTGGACTTTGTTTGGACTTGGACAGTGGTAAACACCTGAGAGCTACAACCTCCCTACCAGGACCTGCCAGGACTGCATGTTGGCCATTTTTTTTTATTTTTTTGACTTGACAGAATCTTACACAAAGCCCTTCAAATTCTCCATCATTTCTCAAGTTTTCTTTTATTTGTTAAAATTGATCTCATCTGTGTTCATGAGTGCAACTTCCAACAATTATTTATTGACACCTGGGCTGCAATACCATGGTACATACATCAATTTGCGTTTTGGTACTTGAAAATCTAACCCACTCCCTCTAGCAAAGCAATCAGAGGAGCCCAGCTGTCTTGATAAATGGTGACCCCCTACCACACAGAGTGGTGTCTGCATGGTCACTGCAGTAAATATTTATTAGCTGAATGGATAAATGGATGGCTGGCTGGATGAATGGAAGTTACCATTTTCTGAGCACCCACAATGTTGCCTGGGTCACTGACTTATGTAACAAAGGACAAGTTTGATATTTTTATTCCTATTGTGCAGAAGAGAAAATCAAGACTCAGAAGTGACTTGACCAAGATGATAGACACAGGGTTTAAATGCAAGACTCGATCAGTTTTCAGTGTAGCCCAGAGAAGGAATGGGTTCAACAGTGTGTAGTGTGGGTACATTGCATTTTCCACTTTACATAAAGTGAATAATTATACATTTTTGCAAAAACGGAAAGTTTCGTGGATTTCAGAGTGCATATCCCCTGTTCTTTGGGAATATTCAAATTATAATACTTGGCATGCTAAAAAGCTTACGTAGATTCTATATCAGATGATCCTAACGTTCCATTAGGATCTGAGACTATTCCTTAAATATTTGCTTGGGTTGCAATTTATCTTAGATCTTTTCTGGCAGTTGGTGAGGGGGAGGTTGGTTCTGTGTCGACTAAGAAAGGTGTTTTTACTTGTGCTAAGAGTTGAACCCGTATTTCTCCACTTTTGTTTGCGCTGTGACTCATTGGCCAAGTAAGAATCCCCAGGCTCCTCGTGGACCCCTGCTCCCCAGACCTACGTAGCACCAGGTACTTCACCTGAACACAGATTGTCAGAGCATCTTTCTTCATTAATCCACCTTAGGGCTTCATTTATAAAGCTTCTTTCAGGTCCATGTTGCTTAACCAGGACCCATCTATTGGTTTCACCTGTCTATTCTGACCAGTAGTAACGACCAGACTCAGGTCCCTCCCAAGACCCAGCGGCAAGAGCCAGGGTGGGGTGCTATTTCCTAAGAACAATCCGACAGTCACCCTGGGAGTCTTCCCAAACAGCCTGCGCTTGACATACATTTTCCCAAGGAAGATAGCTTGTTCTTTAGGAAAATGAGGGGGGAAAATAAAAGATTTTTCTTAGTTACTCCTTTGGATCATTTCAGTGATAATTTTCTCTCAACATTGCTACAGTTTTCTTCAGAGTAATCACCAATGCTGCCCTGACACCCAGGATGCAATAGATTTTCTATCAACGCAGCCAGGCTTGGATAGTTTGTCATTGAACATAATAATGATGATAATACTAATAATAATTAATAATAATAACAAAACACCCACCTGATGATGATTGGTAAAATGTCCTACAGAGAAAGGGAGGGTATAATTGATTGCAGTCATTTATTACAGGTAGGGATGTGGGAGGGGACCAGTACCTTGAAAGGACACACCCCTCTATTAATGGAAACAACCAGAAACATGACCCTGGGCTGGTGTGCAAACCAGGGCCTGATCCAGAGAGTGGCAGGGCAATTACTTATTTCTTCAGCTACCAGTTTGTTAAAACACCAAGGGGGCAAGCAGGAGAGGTAGATTTGCTGTATCTGGGCACCGTTTTATTTTTTTAAACAAACATACAAAACCAAGTGACGAATGCTTGGATTACATTTCAGTCTCTCAATCACCTTCTCCTTTCACTTAAGAAAATTTTTACTTGCTTTAGTCACTTTCCACCTCTTTTCACATTCTTTTGTTACTTTTCACTGGCTTTTGAAAAATATATATCACCCTTCCTCCCTCTGTTTTCCCTCTGCAACTGTTCCCCCAGCCTCCAGGTTAATTTCCTGTCTCCCTTCTGTTATCTTTCTTCCTCTTGATTCCTCTTGTGGTTTCTTTCTCCTTGGCCTTGGCCTCCACATCCCCTGCCCTTTCCCAGTGCTACACCCTCTGCACTGGTGACAAGGAAGCCTTTGTCCCAGGATTTTCATTTCAAGAAGGAAGCGTGGACTTGTAACAGATTCCTCTGTCCAAAGGGGAGGCCGTCAGTGTGGAGCAGGCGGCCCTGGAGGCATGGCTACACCTGCAGCTGCAGGGTCCTTGGACTCAGAAGGAAAGTAAAATGGTTTACTTGAAGGAAAGCATGCCCTCCAACGCGGTTCCAGACTCATCTTCAGAATATTATTTAAATCTACTAGGATGCTTCGTTTTAATCTGCATGTACAGAAACATTGATCAAAAGGAGAAGAGACAGAAACTAAGAAGTAGAATCACAAAGTGGTTAACATGGAATCTTCATGAAATCTAAATTCAGCCCAGCTCGCAAAAGGATCCTCAGAGGCTATTGGCTGGACTTCTGACTACTCCTAGAAGGAAGAGTGAGTCTCTTTCCTGACAGGGTAAGAAGCACCCCAGCCTGCAGGGTGGTCCCAGCTTTCACAAGACAACAAGATGGGAGGTTATACAGCGTGTCCCTCTGCTCTGCAGGTTGTGGACGACCAGCAGAGCTTGCATTTTCTTGCAGGAAGATGCCTGTGTGCTAATTGCCTCTGCACTGCCCGCCACAGGACTTCCCAGACATCAAAGCTCTTCCTGGAAGGGAGAGGTCTGTCCTATGGTGTGACAAATGACACTGGCAGATAGGGAGGAAAAACTGAGTAAGGTAGGATGGTGGCAAAATCAAGAATATGGAGCCCTCTTCATGCGTTCCTTTATTCACTCATTATCCTCCAACAGATGCAACTTTAGCTCCCAGGAATAGCAGTTTAGACTAACAGGGATCTCCTGTCTTTTGCACCTGACTAGCGGCAAGTTCCCTAGCAGTTCTGGGCCTCAGATTCCTGCCTATAAACTGAGAATGAGCACGGTGCCTCCTCAGGGCTTGCATGACTGGATTGCATACCTCTGCCCAGCCAGGTTCCAGCTTTGCAAATTGGGCCAGATGGACCTGCTCAGTCTCATCTCCTCACGTGTAGAGGATGTGACCTGGTGCCCGGCCTCCTCTGCACAGCTTGCCAGGTGGGCAGGGGCTGCAGAGATGATTATGTACCTGGCAGCCTTTTAGACTTGTGATTGGTTTACCCACATGCAGACACAAAACAGCTCAGTGTCTAGGCTTCCAGCCGTCACGTTCAGAAGGCTGAATTCATGGCATAGCAGAATAGTTAAGGAAAAACAATTCCTCTTTCAAAATGCTTTTAGAATACAGGTTACATTCATTCTTTAAAGATAAAAAGAATTGAACCTTTTGTTCATCCTCTCAACAAATAATTTTGAACACAAACTAAATGCCAGGCACTGTTGTAGGAGCTCAGAAATAAAGAGCAAACAAACCAATGAAATCCCTGCCCTTGAAGGAAGCAAGTAATTTAAAACCATGTAATATGTTAAAAAGTCAACAATGCTAGTGAGGGAAAATAACGTGTTGAAGGGAGGCAGAAAGTTCCGGAAAGATGAGATGAAATTTGAGTATGGATGAGATTGCATTTGGAAACAACAAACAGCCAGAACCAAGTTTGGCAAAGGGAGTTGATAATCACCCCGGGTGAAGCAGGTTTTGTTTAACAATAAACAGCCAAACAAAACACAGACACACATGCATTAATGAGATGTAACTGTAAAGTAAGGAGAATCATCGCTCATCTGGAATACTCTGCCGTGCTGAAGGGGACTCCAACAATGGCAGCGGGGTTCATTCATTCCAAAGACGCTGCTGGGTGTGTGTTCTGATCCAGGAGCTGTTGAGGTAATCCAAGCAATAAGCACCCTGCGTTCATGGTGCTTATTCCCTTGGAGGGAGACAGACACTGAACAATGGCCATAGCAAATAAGTAAATGACAGAGTATTTATGGGCTTCATTTCGTTGCCCTCAAGGATTAAGGCAGTGTTGTCACATGGGGTGGAAGGGGTTCCCGTGGGCTCTGAGACCAGGCTGACTCCTGGTAGCTACTTACTAGTTCTCCATCCTGGAGCAGGTTACTAACACTCTCCCATGGCAGCTCTCTTATTACAATAGCATTAATAATGTCATTAATCATGGCTCTCTTATGTAGTTGCTGGAATATTGTCATGTGATTGAAGCATCTCTTATGCAGTAGGTAGGAGAGAGGGGACGGCAGGGGAGAGGGGGCCATTCACACATATTGTTTAACTTAATAACATAGAATGGTAATAATGATGATTTCTACAGTACTTTAAATATAGAGTGATTGATTGTATTTCCTCAGACATTTATCATTGCTTTTTGGACACACTTTGGAACTGGACGTAAAGAACATGAGAAGTATGTCTGTGCTCAGACTTGCTGACGTTGTCTAGTACTTTTCTGACTCTTTGAGGCAGTCGAGTCACCCATATGCATGGTGGCCTGCTTTTTTTTTTTTTTTTTTTTTTTTTGCAGTACACGGGCCTCTCACTGTTGTGGCCTCTCCCGCTGCGGAGCACAGGCTCCGGACGCACAGGCTCAGCGGCCATGGCTCGCGGGCCCAGCCACTCCGCGGCATGTGGGATCTTCCTGGACTGGGACACGAACCTGTGTCCCCTGCATCGGCAGGTGGACTGTCAACCACTGCGCCACCAGGGAAGCCCCATGGTGGCCTGCTTTATGCCAAGTATGCTCAGGATACTACGAGGGGTGCACAGAACTAGCCAAACAGTTGTGCCAGTAAAGAATTTACCAGAGAGAATGTCAGTCCTCCTAAGATCGCTGATACAAGGCAGTACATTTTATCAAATAAGGGCTAGAGATACGTGCACAGGATTTCTTCTTTTTATGGTAATGAAAGTGCTACTACTAGCAAATTACCAAATTTATTTAAAGAAGAAAGATGCACTGTCCTACCACCCCGTTTTTACCATTTCTGGGTCATTCCTCCCCGTTTTTACCATTTCTGGTCATTCCTCCCCGGTATGTGCAAAGGTGCATGTATAGATTTATACACGCATTGTTCAGAGGTGTTGATGTCTGCTCCTAGGCACATGGTTACATGCCCTGTGTTACCCCCACACACCCTAAGTCCTTCTCTTCCTCTCCTTCCCTCCCCTGGGTCTGCTTTCAGCGCCCGCTCCTTGGGCAGCATGGGGCCAGGCCTGGGTCCCCTTCCTGTGACAGTGGATGTGTCTGGTTTAGGCCTCTGACTTGCCGAGCAGTCATCGCCTCCCAGCCTCCAGGACACTAACTTTTTACTTTTTCCAACACAAGGCTGGACAGATATGAAGGACTTAACTGAGAGTCTGGGGAGGCCCCCATGGAAAAGAGACAGGGAGCCACAATCACAAGGTCAGATATCATGATCCAGAGCCCAGTCCGTAGGAAAAGAAGTTCAAACACACTGGAGCGCGTGGGAGGGGGGTGTCCCCTCGTCCCCTCTTCCTCAGAGGGAGCTGTCCTTCAGGCGTCTGTGCCCTGTGCCCACAGCCCATTAGGAGCACCCCCTCTGGTCCCACAGACGCGGTGCCCTTCCGCACCAAGGTCACGCCCACCGATGCCCCCAAGATCCTCAGCAGACGCCCTCACCCACAGCTGCCCCTTTAGGTGTGGGCAGCCTCGCTGCAGCCTGAGAGCAACATGACAGCAAGGGCACGCGTGCACACACACGAACGCCCCACTCCCCAAATCAGGCAATGATTCTCAAAGACAAGGCGGCCTAAATCCATACCAGGTAACAGGATCCTGTTCTCACCAGGTGCACCATTCAGCCCGATCGCCCCAGCACCAGCACCGATGCACCAAGTCACAGCCTCCCTCCCCACCTCTCGGCTCTCAATCCCAGCATCCTTGAGGCCATAGGGAACAATGGCCCTTTGGAGTGTTTTCCCAGCAGAAACTCAGCAGGACAGTTTTCTCTCCCTCTGGCCAGAACAAAATCTTAGACTGGGCTTCACACCTCCCTCTGACGCTCTTATTCCCACCAGAGACAAGGAAAGGAGGAAAGGGAGTTCATCCCAATTATTTAAAAGCCACAGACGTTGATATATAGAAAGGTTAGTAACTTACCCAGAGCCATGTGGTACCTCTAAGACTGGCAGTGTTTGTGTCCAAATTATCTGATCATTCATATACTTTTCTTTTTCACTGAATTGGATGCGTTCCATGACTCTAAGCATGTACAACGCCTTCTTCTTTTCTAAAATCGCCACAGCAGGGAAAACACTGGAGGAAACAAGCATGATCTCATTGGCTAAAAATACCCTTCCCTCCACTGTGTGTATCCTTGGCCTTATAGCCCGGTTTTGAGAAAATGAGAAGACATCGTTGTTGGTGCCTCAGTTTCTGCACTTGTGAAACAGAAAATAACACGACACCTCCTGGTTTCCCACAGTAGTGGGGAGGCTTAGTAGGCCAAGCCTAGCAAAGCATTCTGCTCTCCTCGAGTCCTTTTCACTGGGGATGTTGAAGTGTGACTGTGCCTCTTATTGGCCTGAGCCCGGAGCCCCCAGAGAAGCCCCTGTCACCCCCATGCCTGTGGAGTGGGTTCATTTCCCATGACCACGTTCATTTGGCCGCCAGCAACGTGCTCCTTAGCCTAGAGAATGACACCACTCTGTACCCTGCCTCTCATGGAGGGAACTCTAGATGCCTGAGTGGCGCTGTTGAATCAAGCACCCTTACCCAGAGGTGAGGTGTTACAAGTGCCGTCAGCTTGGCAGGTGGGTGGGGAGAGGGTCAGAGGGATGGAAAGGTGGGAGGTCTGCTCTCCTGAGCCGACACCACCCCACTGACTGGGTTCACATCCTGTCCCCGAAGCTAATCCTTCCTCAGCTCTGTGGGCCTCCCCATCCTCACTTCCTGTAAGCTCCGTCTAAAATGTAAGAAGATTGCAGTGGGTTCCCGGGGACGCTCTGTTCTCAGCTACTTCCATAAAGAAATCAATTAAATTTGTCTGACAGTCTGCTTTTCCTAAAGGTTTGCTGGCAGAGGGTTTACCATTATATCATCTTGCACAGCGCCAAGACAAAACAACCATTTTATTTCATCTTCCATGAAAGTCATTTCTGTTTATCTTGGTATGTTTCCCATCCTAGCTAATCTACGGTCCCCAGTCGGACCGCCTTTGTTCTCAGCACTTTTTGGCAATTGCCTCTTGTGCATGACTCTGAGTCCACAACAGAGGAAGCTGTTGTCGTTTTAATGAATGGGGGTCTCTTCCAGCTCCACTCTTCCCCCACACAGTCCATTTCCTTAACCATCAAGATGTCAGATGCAAAATAAAGCCAGTTGCAATATTGCACAGTGCGAAAGGCCATTCAGATTATTATTGAATCATGGGCTGGAAAGACTTTGCAGGATCATTTTGTTCCTCTCTAACTTTTTGAGATTTCCCTCTAATTGGAACACCGTTATCACCAATTACTACAGGGCCTTTAAACCTCAAAGGACCTAAGCAAGTGGAAGGAAATAGGATGTGTGCGGCATTGTGTGAAGAAAATATGGAAGCCTGGGCTCCAGCTTCGGCTCCTACCTCGCACCTTTAGAAGTTGATCAGTGAATACAAATGAGCAGTAGCCGACTATGGCAGTAAGAACAAGGGGTTTGAAGTCCAAAAGCACAGACTCAGAGCTGTGTGATTGGGAGAAAGTTGCTTAAGGCCTCCAAACCTTGTTTTACTCACCTTTGAATTGAGGATAATGAAATTGACTCACCTGCCTCACAGTGTGGAAGTGATAACTTGTAAGACAACATTTAAAAAGGCCTCTGCATAGTCAAATATGCAAATATTCATTAACATTGTTATTCGAAACCGAACCTAACCACAAAGGAAAATCCGCAGTGAAAAATGTGGAAGGCGGCCAAAGCACCAACAGAAAAGACATTTTTGGCAATCCACAATTGTCCCTTGTCCATTATGATGCCTCTCTTCTCTTGGTACAATTAGAAGTGAAACAGTTGAAAATTGGCAGTAAAAGTAGGAAGACCTCTAGGTGACCAATCCGGATAACTCCTTGACACAATGCTTTAGCAGAGATGCCTGCGGCGCTTAGAAAGGGCTATCTGAGTGACAGCGAAGGTGAATCCAAAGCTTCACACCATGAGAATTAGCGTTTGATAATTTAGTGATGAACTGTATAGCATCCCCTTTGGTCTTGCAGAATTCCCAGCTTGACAATGGCTTTATGTGGACAAGTGGCTTAACCTTTTCCTGCCTCAGTTTCTTCATGAATAAAAGTTTATACCCGGTGGTATCTTTACTGCCTAATGTGGTAAGGATCAAAAGCAGTTATACGTGCAAGCATTCGGAAATGCTCACTGTAATTTAGGGTCTCGTTAAGGTTGATTCTTGCTTCTTACGTGCTATCCTTTTAGGCTATGTTTTCTTCCTGCAGGGCAGAGAGAAGGATGGCTGGGCTGAACCTGAGAGGACTCCAAGGACACAGCATTTCTAAGGGTAACAGGATGAAGTGAAATGCGATAAACGTCAGCTGACCACCAGGAGTAAACACATTCCTGGCAATAGCCATTATTAGATTGTGGAATTGCCTCTCTCAGGAAGTGGTAGAAACATTTACTGCCCAACTGGATAAAGTACTCTCAGGGGCCAGATGACTTGCCATTTCCTTCTACATTATCGATGAGTTTTTCTAATAATAATAAAACGGCTGAAATTGGCTACAAGGCTATAATCACTCATGTATATAGGTTTCTAGCTGCACCATAATCGCGCTGGCCATGTCCTCAAATAATTACTCTCCATTTGGCCTTGGTCTTGGCAACTCCTGCAGACTATTTGCTGCTAGGGCTGCATCTACAGAGGGCTACATTAACAGAGTCTGAACGAGAGCATTACATGCTTTTAACAGTGTTGAGTCACTGTGATTTTTAAACAATGAACTGGGTTCAGGCAGCTTCAGAAACACCAGGAAGGCTGTTTAAATGTTAATGCTGCCGCCCAGAAGGGATGGTGCCTGACTGGAGCCCTAGTGCCTCTGCTGAGTTGAGCATATGATTCAGTTTCTCCTATTTGTTCAATTGTAGTAAACATTTTTCACAGACTTTTCACAGTGTTTGCAAAAATGCCTCCTAAGCAAAAATAGAAAAAATACACTTTCTTCTTTGTACGGCTTTCAGAAATACACCTATTGAATTGAAAAAAAAAAGCTTATGGAAGAATGATGAACTTCTCCCAAAACAAACCATATTTGATATTTGCAAATGTGTGGGTTTTTTTTTTTTACTGGTTTTTAAATTCAGTTTGTAAGAAGATATATGTATATAAATATATGCATTTTTTTTTCTTTCTTTCTAAAGATAAATTCTGGGGCTGGGCTCTAGGAAGATGTTAGAAATTCCCGTGTGGTGTTTTTTAAGATAGAAATACCATGTGTAGAATTATATCCTCTTCTTTGACTTGCCAAAAAAGAACCCCTCACTTTCAGAATTACAAATATTATTATTATCTTTAAAAAAGTAACTATGCCTATTTTACTAAAGTGTTGAATCATGCGAGAGAGAGGTAGTGACTGGCCTGTTCTGTGCCTTCCTCATGTTTCCGTAGCAGCCAGGCACACTGCCCATCCCCACTGGCGTGTGACTCGGAGGCTGGGTCTGGCTTCACCCATCCTGGTACTTCTGGCTCTTAGCATAGTGGCTGGCACACAGTAGAGGTTCAGTAATTGTCTATTAAAGTAATAAGCTCTGAGGGCTTTTCCAACTATTTTTTAAAAAAGCATTCTAGGGGGCCTCCCTGGTGGCGCAGTGGTTGGGAGTCCGCCTGCCGATGCAGGGGATACGGGTTCGTGCCCCGCTCTGGGAGGATCCCATGTGCCGCGGAGCGGCTGGGCCCGTGAGCCATGGCCGCTGGGCCTGCGCGTCCGGAGCCTGTGCTCCGCGGCGGGAGAGGCCACAACAGTGGGAGGCCCGCATACCGCAAAAAAAAAAAAAAAAAAAAAAAAAAAAAAGAGAAAAAGCATTCTAGGAGAGAATCTCAAAGAGCCTTCTATAGATTTTTTTTTTTTTTTTAAACCAGAGAACCATTTTGAATTGAGATGTGAAATCTGGGGTTCATCCTTACCTTGAGACTTAGGATTTATGTCTTTACTTCCTTTTAATCTGAAGTACACTTCCCTATTTTGCATCATGATCATAATTTCGTTCAAATTTATTGAATTCCTGTTTGTAATTTCTGTTAGATCCTACAATTTATAGACTGCTGATGGCAGAGAATTTTCAGACCTGATCTTTACATAATACTTTCCATTTGAAGTGCTTTTATTTACATCATCCACAGCATCACCTGGACCCTGTGAGGTGGAAGCCCAGGTACTATGATCTTTACTTTACAGATGGGGAAACCGAAGTTCAGGGATGTTTAGGTGATTTGACTGAAGTTACATATGAGCTGGTGACAGATAGGAGCCTGAAACACATATTCTGACTCCAAATTCAGTCCTGTTTCTGCAACACCACAATTGCTGCAAGGCAGTTTCTGACTCTTAGATGTCACCCAGTATTTATACGTGGGCCACCAGCTGGCCAAAGTCTGGATGGCAGAGAGCTCAGTATCTCTTGAAGTTCCTGCCATCTTGCACTGCTCTGACTTAGAAGGGTCCCCAGCTCAAAATGTGTGAGATTACCTTTCAGTCAATAAGCCAATTCAGAAATGTTATTGGGCACCCACTAGGTGTTGGAGTCTTTCTGCTCTTTGTCAGTGAATATAATCTAGATATCAGGGGCTCCTGTGGTGGTCAGTGGGCTTGAATCCAGGAGCTATAAACGCTGTGTCCTCTGAACACTGAGAAAAAGAGCCTGGGGGCCTTAGGAGGGACTAAGGAAAGGAGGGAGGGATGGACGAGGGAAAGGGACACAGGGAATATCCAGATGGAGGGAACCAAACTCGAGTGAGTGAGGATCCCTGGGAGATCACAGAGGCGACATGCAGAAATGGGGACAGGAGAGGCCTGAGACGGATGAAGGAAAACTGACAGGTGTGGAGGAAAGTTAGAGTTTACTTCTGCACGGATATAGAAAACAAATTCACTAGAATGGGATCCACTCAACAAAAAGGGTATAATAAAAGATGCGTGGTGCTTAAAATGTGGAAACAGCTCAAGAGTATTAATTAACTGAAGTTGTTTTTGGTGTCGTTATTGTTGTACAGAAAGGTGGCCCACAATTCCATTTTCTGTTTCCTGTGTTTGGACATGAAATCCAATGTCACAGGCCCCCTAGTCTCTGGATACAGGAGTCCATGTTCTATCAGAGTCCGTGTACAGGTGTCAGGTTCCTGGGAACCAGCCCAGGGTGGTGGATGCACTTGCTCTGGAGCAGATCTGGGCCTGTACTTCTGTTGGCCCATCTCACTAACTCATCAACAGGTTACCGTGTTGATCCCATGGCCACAGCCATTCTCTGCTAGTGGTTGATTGGGGCTCCAGAGTGCCAAGGTACCCCCTCTCCTATGAGGGCAAAAATTGGGGAGATGGGAAAGGAGGACCTTTACCCCACTTTATCACCTGGGCCCCAAACACACCTCTAGTGCCAGAACATTATACAACTTCTCATAAACGTGATTCATTCAAACCTAACACTGCTGTCTGTCGGGACCAAAAACCACTTCCAGGATAGACGTGAGCAAACACCCACTGCTGCATCCTCACCACCGATCTCTAATTTCCACCAAATAGAATGTGTTCATTTGTTCCTCTTTCGAAAGCTCCTGTGCACAGTTGACCCTTGAAGAACATGGCTTGAACTGCGTGGGTCCACTTATACGTGGATGTTTTCAAATCAGTATACATTCGGTCCTCCTTATCTGTGGATTCAACCATCCACAGCTTGCGTGCTGTTTCCATCTGCAGTTGTTTGAATCCCAGGATGCAGAACCCAAGTGTAAGGAGCGTCAGCTATGAAAATTTGAGCATCTGCAGATTTTGGTGTCTGTGGTGGGTCCTGGAACCAATCCACCACGAATACTTAGGGATGACTGTTTATTAATTTATGCAACTATATTTCCGGTCATCACCAGCAACCAGACTGGCTGCAAGAATAAGCCCAGGGAATTCAGGATTACCTACTGCAAACATACTGAAGGCCCAAGAATGCCCCTTGCAACCTAACAACATGTATAGGTTCTGACCTACAGTGAGTATCCTGTGAAACAGATACTGATCCTGCCCCCAGCAGAAGTGCATGTATTGTATACTGGGAGTCATCTTAAAAGAGAAAGAGGAATGCTTTCCATAGAGAAAATATGTTCTTAACCTCAAAGAAATATCTTAGTGTAACCATGCAAGATAAGGTTTTGCATAAAAGGTTAGCTTTAGGATATATAATCCTCTTTTATAAAAGAATAGCCTGGAACATTTAGGTCACCCATGTCTAAGGATTTGAAATATTTTAATCCAAAGAAAAAAGCTTTCAGGAAGAGTTTAGCTGTCAGGGGATTTTTTTTTTTCATACCTGTCAGGGATGAGGTACGGGAAGGATAGCATTGTCCAGGAGATGGACCCCATTAAAATCTTATTAACATGATTTGAAGTCACAGTATCGCCATGTCCAAAATATCCTCCCAGTCTACTGCCTTCTTCAGCCATCTCTGCCGGAGCTGGAGTACTTGGCCACAGCAATGGAAAGAGCCCTGAACTCGGCATTTGTTTCTGAATTTATCCCAACTAGCAATTTGACCTTTGAGAAGCCATTGTCTGTCTGTCTGTCTGTCTCTCTCTCTCTCTCAGTTTCTTTATGTGTAGATAAAGCAGTTAGATTTAATGGGCTTTCAGATCTTCCTTAGCCCTTCCCTGTGTGAATCTTCGAGGAATTTGCTACCCTGCTTTCATTGGTAGGAAACCCAGATCCGGGGGATATTTCAAAACAAAGCCAGAGGAGAAACTGACAATGAGCTGGATTATCCAAACTTCAGCTTCCATCTGTGTGCAAATGTAGACAAACAAGCATCTTACACAGATAATTGCTAAAAATCGTTGGGTGCTTTAAAAAATGCTATTATTAAAAGTAGGACTTCCAGAACTTCAAGATGGTGGAGGAGTAAGATGTGGAGATCACCTTCCTCCCCACAAATACATCAAAAATACATCTACATATGGAACAACTCCTACAGAACACCTACTGAACGCTGGCAGAAGACCTCAAACTTCCCAAAGGCAAGAAACTCCCCATGTACCTGGCCTTGTGAATGACAGGGTCTGGGTGCTGCGGCTGGGTTTCAGGACTGAGCCTCTGAGGTGGGAGAGCCAAATTCAGGACACTGGTCCACCAGAGACCTCCTGGCCCCACATAATATCAAATGGTGAAAGCTCTCACAGAGATCTCCACCGCAACACTAAGAACCAGCACCACTCAACGACCAGCAAGCTACAGTGCTGGACACCCTATGACAAACAACTAGCAAGACAGGAATACAAGCCCACCCATTAGCAGAAGAGGCTACCTAAAATCATAATAAGTTCACAGACACCCCCAAAACACACCACCAGACACAGTCCTGCCCACCAGAAAGACAAGATCCAGCCTCATCCACCAGAACACAGGTACCAGTCCCCTCCACCAGGGAGCCCACACAACCCACTGAACCAACTTTACCCACTGGGGGCAGACATCAAAAACAATGGGAACTATGAAACTGCAGTCTGTGAAAAGGAGACCCCAAACACAGTAAGGTAAGCAAAATGAGAAGATAGAAAAATAATGCAGCAGATGAAGCAGCAAGATAAAAACCCACCACACCAAACAAATGAAGAGGAAACAGGCAGTCTACCTGAAAAAGAATTCAGAGCAATGGTGGGAAAGATGATCCAAAATCTTGGAAATAGAATGGAGAAAATACAAGACACGTTTAAAAAGGACCTAGAAGAAAGAAAGAGCAAACAAACAATGATGAACAACACAATAAATGAAATTAAAAATTCTCTAGAAGGAATTAATAGCAAAATAACTGAAACAGAAGAACAGATGAGTGACCTAGAATGTAAAATAGTGGAAATAACTACTGCAGAGCAGAATAAAGAAAAAAGAATGAAAAGAATTGAGGACAGTCTCAGAGACCTCTGGGACAACAGTAAATGAAACAACATTCGAATTATAGGGGTCCCAGAAGAAGAAGAGGAAAATAAAGAGACTGAGAAAATAATTGAAGAGATTATAGTTGAAAACTTCCCTAATATGGGAAAGGAAATAGTTAATCAAGTCCAGGAGGCACAGAGAGTCCCATACAGGATAAATCCAAGGAGAAACATGCCAAGACACATATTAATCAAACTATCAAAAATTAAACACAAAGAAAAAATATTAAAAGCAGCAAGGGAAAAACAACAAATAACATACAAGGGAATCCCCATAAGGTTAACAGCTGATCTTTCAGCAGAAGTTCTGCAAACCAGAAAGGAGTGGCAGGATATACTTAAAGTGATGAAAGGGAAAAACCTACAACCAAGAATACTCTACCCAGCAAGGATCTCATTCACATTTGACAGAGAAATTAAAACCTTTACAGACAAGCAAAAGCTAAGAGAACTCAGCACCACCAAACCGGCCTTACAACAAATGCTAAAGGAACTTCTCTAGGCAGGAAACACAAGAGAAGGAAAAGACCTACAATAACAAACCCAAAACAAGTAAGAAAATGGTAATAGAAACATACATATTGATAACTACCTTAAATGTAAATGGATTAAATGCTCCAACCAAAAGACGTAGACTGGCAGAATGGATACAAAAACAAGACCCATATATATGCTTTCTACAAGAGACCCACTTCAGACCTAGGGACACATACAGACTGAAAGTGAGGGGATGGAAAAACATCTTCCATGTAAATGGAAATCAAAAGAAAGCTGGAGTAGCAATTCTCATATCAGACAAAATAGACTTTAAAATAAAGACTATTACAAGAGACAAAGACACTACATAATGATCAAGGGATCAATCCAAGAAGAAGATATAACAATTGTACATATTTATGCACACAACATAGGAGCACCTCAATACATAAGGCAAACACTAACAGCCATAAAATGGGAAATCGACAGTAACACAATCAAAGTAGGGGAATTTAACACCCCCACTTTCACCAATGGACAGGTCATCCAAAATGAAAATAAACAGGGAAACACAAGCTTTAAATGATACATTAAACAAGATGGACTTAATTGATATTTATAAGACATTCTATCCAAAAACAACAGAATACACTTTCCTCTCAAGTGCTCATGGAACATTCTCCAGGTTAGATCATATCTTGGGTCACAAACCAAACCTTGGTAAATGTAAGAAGATTGAAATCATATCAAATATCTTTTCTGACCACAATGCTATGAGACTCGATATCAATCACAGGAAAAAATCTGTAAAAAAATACAAACACAGGAGGCTAAACAATACACTACTAAATAACCAAGAGATCACTGAAGAAATCAAAGAGGAAATAAAAAAATACCTAGAAGCAAATGGCAATGAAAGCACGATGACCCAAAACCTATGGGATGCAGCAAAAGCAGTTCTAAGAGGGAAGTTTATAGCAATACAATACTACCTCAAGAAATAAGAAACATCTCAAATAAACAACCTAACTTTACACCTAAAGCAATTAGAGAAAGAAGAACAAAAATACCTGAAGTTAGCAGAAGGAAAGAAATCATAAAGATCAGATCAGAAATAAATGAAAAAGAAATGAAGGAAGTGATAGCAAAGATGAATAAAATTAAAAGCTTTTTCTTTGAGAAGATAAACAAAATTGAAAAACCATTAACCAGACTCATAAAAGAAAAAAAGGGGGAAGACTCAAATCAACAGAATTAGAAATGAAAAAGGAGAAGTAACAACTGGCACTGCAGAAATACAAAGGATTATGAGAGATTACTACAAGCAACTATATGCCAATGAAATGGACAACCTGGAAGAAATGGACAAATTCTTAGAAAAGCACAACTTCTGACTGAACCAGGAAGAAACAGAAAATATAAACAGACTAATCACAAGCACTGAAATTGAAACTATGACTAAAAATCTTCCAACAAATGAAAGCCCAGGAGCAGATGGCTTCACAGGTGAATTTTATCAAACATTTAGAGAAGAGGTAACACCCATCCTTCTCAAACCGTTCCAAAATATAGCAGGGGAAGGAACACTCCCAAATTCATTCTATGAGGCCACCATCACCCTGATACCAAAACCAGACAAAGATGTCACAAAGAAAGAAAACTACAGGCTAATATCACTGATGAACATAGATGCAAGTATCCTCAACAAAATATTAACAAACAGAATCCAACAGCACATTAAAGAGATCATACACCATGATCAAGTGGAGTTTATCCCAGGAATGCAAGGATTCTTCAATATATGCAAATCAATCAATGTGATAAACAATATTAACAAATTGAAAGATTAAAAACCATATGATCATCTCAATAGATGAAGAAAATGCTTTCAACAAAATTCAGCACCCATTTATGATAAAAACCCTCTGGAAAGTAGGCATATAGAGGGAACTTACCTCAACATAATAAAGGCCATATATGACAAACCCGCAGCCAACGTCGTTCTCAATGGTGAAAAACTGAAACCATTTCCACTAAGATCAGGAACAAAACAAGGTTGTGCACTGTCACCACTATTATTCAACATAGTTTTGGAAGTTTTAGCCACAGCAGTTAGAGAGGAAAAAGAAATAAAAAGAATCCAAATCAGGAAAGATGAAGTAAAGCTGTCACCGTTTGCAGATGACAGGATACTATACATAGAGAATCCTAAAGATGCTACCAGAAAACTACTAGAGCTAATCAATTAGTTTGGTAAAGTAGCAGGATACAAAATTAATGCACAGAAATCTCTTGCATTCCTACACACTAATGATGAAAAATCTGAAGGAGAAGTTAAGGAAACACTCCATTTAGTATTGCAACAAAAAGAATAAAATACCTAGGACTAAACCTACCTAAAGAGACAAAAGACCTGTATGCAGAAAACTGTAAGACACTGATGAAAGAAATTAAAGATGATTCAAATAGATGGAGAGATATACCATGTTCTTGGATTGGAAGAATCAATATTGTGAAAATGACTATACTACCCAAAAGAATCTACAAATTCAATGCAATCCCTATCAAACTACCACTGGCATTTTTCACAGAACTAGAACATAAAATTTCATAATTTGTATGGAAACACAAAAGACCCTGAATAGCCAAAGCAGTCTTAAGAAAGAAAAACGGAGCTGGAGGAATCAGGCTCCCTGACTTCAGACTATACTACAAAGCTACAGTAATCAAGACAGTGTGGTACTGGCACAAGAACACAAATATAGATCAATGGAAGAGGATAGAAAGCCCACATATAAACTCATGCACATATGGTTACCTTATCTTTGATAAAGGAGGCAAGAATATGCAATGGAGAAAAGACAACCTCTTCAGTAAATGATGCTGGGGAATCGTGACAGCTACATGTAAAAGAATGAAATTAGAACACTCCCTAACACCATCCACAAACATAAGCTCAAAATGGATTAAAGACCTAAATGTAAGGCCAGACACTATAAAACTCTTAGAGGAAAATATAGGTAGAACACTCTATAGCATAAATTACAGCAAGATCCTTTTTGACCCACCTCCTAGAGAAATGGAAATGAAAACAAAAATAAACAAATGGGACCTAATGAAACTTCAAAGCTTTTGTACAACAAAGGAAACCATAAACAAAACAAAAAGACAATCCTCAGAATGGGAGAAAATATTTACAAATGAAGCAACTGACAAAGGATTAATCTCCAGAATATACAAGCAGCTCATGCAGGTCAATATCAAAAAAACAAACAACCGAATCCAAAAATAGGCAGAAGACCTAAAGAGACATTTCTCCAAAGAAGATATACAGATTGCCAACAAACACATGAAAGGATGCTCAACATCACTAATCATTAGAGAAAATGACTCTCTAATGAGAAATAGAGAAAACTACAATGCGGTGTCATCTCACACCTGTCAGAATGGCCATCATCAAAAAATCTATAAACAATAAATGCTGGAGAGGGTGTGGAGAAAATGAACCCTCTTGCACTGTTGGTGGGAATGTGAATTGGTACAGCCACTATGGAGAACAGTATGGAGGTTCCTTAAAAAACTAAAAATAGAACTACCATATGACCCAGCAATCCCACTACTGGGTATATACCCTGAGAAAACCATAATTCAAAAAGACCCATGTACCACAGTGTTCACTACAGCTCTATTTACAATAGCCAGGACATGGAAGCAACCTAAGTGTCCATCGACAGATGAATGGATAAAGAAGATGTGGCACATATACACAGTAGAATATTACTCAGCTATAAAAAAAAACAAAATTGAGTTATTTGTAGTGAGGTGGATGGATCTAGAGGCTGTCATACAGAGTGAAGTAAGTCAAAAACAGAAAAACAAATACCATATGCTAACATATATATGGAATCTAAAAACAAAACAAAACAAAACAAAAAGGTTCTGAAGTACCTAGGGGCAGGACAGAGTAAAGACACAGACATAGAGAATGGACTTGAGGACACAGGCAGGGGAAAGGGTAAGCTGGGACGAAGTGAGAAAGTGACATGGACATATATACACTACCAAATGTAAAATAGATAGCTAGTGGGAAGCAGCCTCATAGCACATGGAGATCAGCTCGGTGCTTTGTGACCACCTAGAGGGGTGGGATAGGGAGGGTGGGAGGGAGACGCAAGAGGGAGGGTATATGGGGATATATGTATACATATAGCTGATTCACTTTGTTATACAGCAGCAACTAACACAACATTGTAAAGCAATTATACTCCAATAAAGATGTTAAAAAGAAAAAAGTAGGGACTTCCCTGGTGGTGCAGTGTTTAAGAATCCAGTTGCCAAGGCAAGGGACTCAGGTTGAAGCCGTGGTCCGGGAAGATCCCACATGCTGCAGAGCAACTAAGCCCGGGCACCACAACTTCTGAACCTGTGCTCTAGAACCCATGAGCCACAACTACTGAGCCCAGGTGCCACAATTTCTGAAGTTCATGTACCTAGATCCCATGCTCCACAACAAGAGAAGCCACCACACTGAAAAGCTCATGCACCGCAATGAAGAGTAGCCCCCAGTTGCCACAACTAGAGAAAGCCCGTGCAGCAATGAAGATCCAATGCATCCAAAAAATAAAGTAAAATTAATTAATTAATTTTAAAATTGTAATAATTAGTACATAGAAAAGTTATCATCTCTGAGATGATTACTTCCTGAAATCACAATGCCCCCTTGCCAGCTCTGTAAAGACTGGATTCTTCTAGTTTCTTGGCTGCCTTTGTTTTTCATTCTAAGTTTCAAAATTGGTAAGAATATGAACTAGAAGTGTTTACTCATCCAGGTTAAGAGTATATAAGTAAGTCCCCTACATACGAACCTTCAAGTTGCGAACTTTCATAGATGTGAACGTGGAGCATACTAATGAAGACCTGAGGAGGCCCAGAGAAAGGACGAAGAGAGACAAGAGGAAGAAGAAGTAACTGAGGAACCGAAGAGATTCATGGCGCAGGAAATGGCAAGGGGATTTTCTTTGGGCAGGCACTGTTAGTTTTCGAGGCACAGGACCTGAACACAGAAGGTTGCAGCAGCCGTTCAGAATGCAATCCAGTGCTATCGTGTTATCTATGATGAGGAAAAAAGAGCTACTACCTAGACATCACTGGATCGTTTTTTTCAAGAGGGTAGATGGAATTGAATCCAGCCAGGAACCAGAACCTGTGCCATCACTGTCAGGAGTGAGTGACATTGCAGCTTGCCCTCCATCTCCTGTTGCTGACGATCCTTCAGCTCTACCGTCTCCCACCTCCTCTCCCTCCTCCAGTCAGTAGCTCTTCTTTCCTGTTCACTCAATGCCAGCCCCTGGATGCCAGCTACAGTACTGTACTACTGTACTTTTCACAGTACTGTACTGTAAGATTGAAAATGTTTTCTTTATTTTTTGTGTTTGTTTTTTATGTATTATTTGTGTGCAAAGTATTATAAACCTATTACAGTACAGTACTACATAGCCAGTTGTGTTAGTTGGGTACCTAGGCTAACTTGGTTGGACTTACGAACACATTGGACTTGACAGAACTCGTTCGTATGTAGGGGACTTACTGTATTCAGATTAATATAATTTTAGGGAACTTACTGTATTCAGATTAATATAATTTAATATGAAGACACTATTTAAAGAAAAAAATGGATAAACACATCGTAGTATCTAGAAGGATTAAACTCATTTTCAAAACCAACTTAGATAGCTTAGAGAGAGTGTAAGATTAGCAAAATAGGTTTAATAAGTAGATCTATTACTCTGTGCCAGATTCTGTGCTACACATACATACAAACATGTATATGTGTGTGTGTGCGAGTGTATGTTTGTGTTTATATGTATATGTATATAAATAGGAATATACAAATACCTTGCATAGTCAATACAATCTTAACATATAGGAGTTATTTTCCTATTTTTCCATTAAGAAACAGATTCAGAAGTGATCATCAGGTGCCCCTAAACTAGTAAATGAAGCAGACAGTTCATTATTTTTACATTATACTCCATTTTCTGAAGGAAGAGCCTGTTTGTAAAACATCCTGGAGGCCTGATGTTTATAAACAGTTAAATTTAACTTAAACAGGCTACACAAGTTACTTACCATTTTGAGCTTTGATTTCTTCATCTGTAAAAGGAGGAATAAAACTAGCTCCCTCAGGGGGCTGTCATCAGGATCCAGTGCCGTTCAGGAGTGACAACATTTTCCACCAAAGTTCCCGGCGGGTCATCGGCTGGTGCAGCGTATCAGCTGCACCTTCTCCAACTCCCTTTGGACTTGGATCTTTTTTTCATGTTAGAAAAAAATTTGCTTACTACCTCAAAGAAGTAAGAAAATACTTACTGAATGCCTTCTATTGTGTTAGGACTTTTTATGTATCATACTTCAAAGTTGGTTGAGATAATGATTGTGAACTCTTCCGTGTGGGACTGTGATGGTTAACTGTCAAGTTCAGTGATGTGGATCCCAGGGCTTTTAATGTTCCCAGGAGTTCAAAGTGCTTTGTTGTTAAATTGAACTCTTCGAAACTAAAAATATCCCTAACCCTTGCCTTGCCTGAGGCCTTCATCCCTCTAGTTTAAGAGTCTGTCTTTCTCTAGGGGCTTTGAAAGCAAAAGTTTTCCTCTGGTCAGACTCACCTTGAATCTAGACACAATAGATGGCGGTTGCTTTTGCCAGGAGTCTTGTCTCCATCCAGGCCTTTGGGGGACAGGCCTGTCACATTACCCTGTCTACAAGGGCAGGGAATTTAATAAGGTTATCATGTTTTGCCTCTATAAAATGACTCAAGAACACTATTTTATAAAAGGCATGTCAAATACTGTTCCATTTAAAATTCAGCTACCAAACAAGGCAAGTGAGTCATGAATCAGTGGACATTTAGTTTAACTCAGGTTTGCAGGTGGACACCAGGCCTGCAGGTCTTTGCTCTGAGTCAGGTTCAGGAATGGAAGCCTCTCATGTATGTCTGCATGTGACTAAGGTCTCTGAAGTAGGATGACATCATCAGACAACCCTGATGAGGCCCCTCCAACTCCCCTAGAGTTCGCTTTTTAAAATATTTACTTACATGATCAAGTATTGACTCCCCTACACCACCCTGCATATGCCAAATTCAGACTTTTCTGAGTTAATGCAACTGATGAATGAACCTTTCAAGGAGTCTTACAAAGTGCTGTCTGGCAGCCAGCGGTCTTTCCGTCTTTGTATGGCAGTGTTTGCTGGTACAGTTATTTGAGTGTTTTATCACATTTTCCCCTTATTTTTTTTTAAATGAATGGAATGTGGAAAATGAAAGCATCTGGATTAGTGTCAGGAGGCTGAGAGACATAGTTATGTGTACCTGAACTCACAGTTCAGCTGAGAGTTGTGGGGGAATGAACAGGCATGCAAGAAATAGCAAACTTTACAAAATTAAGAATGTGAAATACTGGAAATAAAATGTTGAAAATCGTCTCTGAAATGTGAAGTGTAATTAGGAACATGATCATATTTGTGTTGCTTTCTCTTGTAATCACCTCTTACTAAAAGTAAGCCTGTTTCTGACCCTTAACCTTAGAACTTCCTGGGCAGGTTCAAGAAGCTCTGTCTGGCAAGGTAGAGATCAATCCATAATTGTCAAAGCCCTGCTTGCTCTGGTCCAGTCCAGCTATTTCCTGTGACACAGATGCTACCCGAGGAGCTTTCTTGGATGGTGAAGATTTCTCTCACTTCTGAAGAAGTCCAAACAAGTTTCCTCATTACTAAAGAATGTGTGTCAGGATATAAAATCTAATCTGCACAGCTGTGTACGGTTTGAGACCTGGTTAACTTAGAAAGTGATTATCTTCCTCTGCAGAGTCCAGACAATTGAAATAAGTTGAAGATTTTCTTCCAAATACAGTTACCCACTTTTAAGGCATGGTGACCTAAATTCTTCCCTTAAGAAGTCTGAAAATTTGTCTGAGATTTCTGAAAATCTGCTACCTTTAGTCCTTAATGCTTGCTCCAGGGGCATATGGAGAAGAGCATAGCACTCAAGGTCTGCTTGTTTATTGTGGCTGCATGGGGTGTTTCTCCCCTTCCTTTCCTTCGTCCAGGCTGCTTTTCCCCAAAGGGATATGAGCTTTCATTTGTCATCATCATCATCAGTATTTTACTTTATTCTTCTTGTTTTATTTTATTTTATTTTTTATTTAAATATAGTTGACATACAATATGATGTTAGTGTCAGGTGTACAACGTAGTGATTTGACATTTAAATACATTTCAAAATGATCTCCACGATAAGTCTAATAACCATCTATCCCCACACAAAGTTAATACAGTATTATTGCTCATATTCCTTATGGTGCATAATACATCCCAAGACTTACTTCTTATATACCTGGAAGTTTGTACTTCTTAATCCCCTTCACCTATTTCATCCATCCCCCACTCCCTCCTCTCTGGCAACCACCTATTTGTTCTGTTTCTCTGAGTCTGTTTCTGTTTTGTTTAGTTTGTTCATTTGTTTTGATTTTTATATTCTACATATAATTGAGATCATACAGTATTTGTCTTTCTTTGTCTGACTTATTTCTCTTAGCAGAATGCCTTCTAGGTCCATCCATGTTGTCACAAATGACAAGATTTCATTCTTTTATGGCTGTGTAACTGTCCATTGTGTGTGTGTGTGTGTATACCAATTCATTTTTTATCCATGCATCTACTGACGGACTTTTAGGTTGCTTCCAAATCTTGGCTATTGTAAATAATGCTGCAATGAACATGGAGGTGCACATACCTTTTACTATTAGTGTTTTTCTTTTATTCGGGTAAATCCCCACAACTGAGATAGCTTGATAGTATGGTAGTTCTGCTCTTAATTGTTTGAAGAACCATCTTATTGTTTTCCACAGTGGCTGCACCAATTTACATTCTTACCAACAGTGCATGGGGATTCCCTTTTCTCCACATCCTTGACAACAGTTGCTATCTCTTGTCTTTTTGTTAATAGCCATTCTGATAGGAGTAAGGGGATTTGGATTTGCATTTCCCAGAGACTTAGTGAATTAAGTATCTTTTCATGATCTTTTTTTTTTTCTTTTCTTTCTTTTCATGATCTTGTTGGCTATCTGTATGTCTTCTTTGGAAAAAATGTCTATTCAGCTCCACTACCCTTTTTAGATTGTGTGGGTTTTTTCTTTCATATTGAGTTGTATGAGTTCTTTGTATATTTTGGATATTGACCCCTTACCAGAGACATTGTTTTCAAATATCTTCTCCCATTCAGTAGGTGACCTTTCCATTTTGTTGATAGTTTCCTTCACTGTGAACAAACTTTTTAGTTTGATGTAGTCCCATTTGTTTATTTTTGCTTTTGTTTCCTTCCCTGAAGAGACAGATCCTAAAAAATATGGCTAAGATGTCACAGAGCATATATACTGCTTGTGTTTACTTCTAGGAGTCTTATAGTTTCAGGTCTTATATGTAAGTCTTTAATCCATTTTGAGCTTATTTGGGGCTTCCCTGGTGGCGCAGTGGTTGAGAGTCTGCCTGCCGATGCAGGGGACACGGGTTCGTGCCCCGGTCTGGGAAGATCCCACATGCTGTGGAGTGGCTGGGCCCGTGAACCATGGCTGCTGAGCCTGCGCACCTGGAGCCTGTGCTCTGCAACGGGAGAGGCCACAACAGTGAGAGGCCTGCATACGGCCAAAAAATATATATATTTTTTCTTTGTATTTAATATTTGACAGTTTGATTAATATGTGTCTTGGCGTGTTTCTCCTTGGATCTATCCTGTATGGGACTCTCTGTGCTTCCTGGACTTGGTTAACTATTTCCTTTCCCATATTAGGGAAGTTTTCAACTATAATCTCTTCAAATATTTTCTCAGTCCCTTTCTTTTTCTCTTCTTCTTCTAGAACCCCTATAATTCGAATGTTGGTGCATTTAATGTTGTCCCAGAGGTCTCTGAGACTGTCCTCAGTTCTTTTCATTCTTTTTTCTTTCTTCTGCTCTGCAGTAGTTATTTCCACTATTTTATCTTCCAGGTCACTTATCCGTTCTTCTGCCTCAGTTATTCTGCTATTGATCCCATGTAGAGTATTTTTAATTTCATCTATTGTGTTGTTCATCGTCGCTTGTTTCATCTTTAGTTCTTCTAATTCCTTGTTAAATGTTTCTTGCATTTTCTCTATTCTGTTTCCAAGATTTTGAATCATCTTTACTATCATTATTCTGAATTCTTTTTCAGGTACACTGGCTATTTCCTCTTCATTTGTTAGGGCTGGTTGGTTTTTATCTTGCCTCTTCATCTGCTGTGTGTTTTTCTGTCTTCTCATTTTGCTTATCTTACTGTGTTTGGGGTCTCCTTTTTGTAGGCTGCAGGTTCGTAGTTCCCGTTGTTTTTGGTGTCTGTCCCCAGTGGCTAAGGTTGGTTCAGTGGGTTGTGTAGGCTTCCTGGTGGAGGGGACTAGTGCCTGTGTTCTGGTGGATGAGTCTGGATCTTGTCTTCCTGGTGGGCAGGTGCACATCTGGTGGTGTGTTTTGGGGCACCTGTGGACTTATTATGATTTTAGGCAGCCTCTCTGCTAATGGGTGGGGTTGTATTTCTGTCTTGCTAGTTGTTTGGCATAGGGTGTCCATCACAGTCGCTTGCTGGTCGTTGAGTGAAGCTGGGTGCTGGTGTTGAGATGGAGATCTCTGGGAGATTTTTGCCGTTTGATATTATGTGGAGCTGGGAGGTCTCTTGTGGCCCAGTGTCCTGAAGTTGGCTGTCCCACCTCAGAGGCACAGCACTGACTCCTGGCTGCAGCACCAAGAGCCTTTCATCCACATGGCTCAGAATAAAAGGGAGAAAAATTAGAAAGAAAGAAAAAAAGATAGTGGGTAAAATAAAATAAATTAAGATAAAATAAAATAAAGTTATTAAAATTCTTCAATCTTTTGGAATGGTTTGAGAAAGATAAGTGTTAACTCTTCTTTAAATGTTTGGTAGAATTTACCTGGGAAGCCATCTGGTCCTGGACTTTTGGGTTTTTTTAGGAATTTTTTTGATTACTGATTTAATTTCATTACTGGTAATTGGTCTGTCCAGATTTTCTACTTCTTCCTGATTCAGTCTTGAAAGATTGTATTTTTTTAGGAATTTATTCATTTCTTCTAGAGTGTCCAATTGGTTGGTACATAACTGTACTACTGGCTTATGATCCTTTGTATTTCTATGGTGTCAAATTGTAGTCTCTCCTCTTTCATTTATAATTTTATTTATTAGGGTTTGCTGCTCTCTTTTTTCTTGATGAGTCTGATCAGAGGTTTATTAATTTTGTTTATCTTTTTACAGAAACAGCTGTTAGTTTCATTGATCTTTTCTATTTTTTAAGTGTCTATTTAATTTATTCCCACTCTGATTTTTATTATTTCCTTCCTTCTACTAACTTTGGGTTTTCTTTGTTCTTCTTTTTCTAGCTCCTTTAAGTGTAAGGTAAGGTTGTGTATTTGGATTTTTCTTGTTTCCTGAAGTAGATGTGAACCACTATAAATTTACATGTTAGAACTTCCTTTGCTCCTTCTGATAGATTTTGGAACAAAGTGTTTCCATTCTCATTTGTCTCCAGGTATTTTTTATTCCCTCTCTGATTTCTTTAGTGAGCCATTGGTCGGTTGTTCAGTAGCATATTATTTAGCCTCCATGTGTTTGTGATTTTTGCAATTTTTTCTTATAGTTGATTTATAGTATCATACTGTTCTGGTCAGAGAGGTGCTTGATATGATTTTAATATTCCTAAATTTACTGAGAGTTGTTTTGTGGTATAGTATGTGATCTATTCTGGAGAATGTTCCATATGCACTTGAAAAGAATATGTATTATGCTGTTTGGGGATGGAATGTTCTGTATATATCTATTAAGTCACTCTGGTCGAATGTAGCATTTAAAGCCTATGTTTCCTTATTCATTTTCTGTCTGGATGATCTTATGTAAGTCAGGTGTTAAAGTCCCCTATTATGATTGTATTGCTTTCAGTTTCTCCCTTGAGGTTTGTTATAATTGCTTTATGTTTTAGGTGCTCCTATTTTGGGTGCACATATATTTATAAGTGTTATATCTTGTGTTTGGATTTATCCTTTGATCAATGCTCTCCCTTGTCTCTTATTACACTATTTTTAAACGTCTTTTATGTCTGATTTAAGTATTGCTACTCTAGATATCTTTTTCCACCCCTCACTTTCAATCTGTGTGTATCTTTAAATCTGAAGTGAGTCTATTGTGGGCAGCAGGTATATGGGTCTTGATTTTTTACCTGTTAGCCACTCTGTGTCTTTGATTGGAACTTTTAGTCCATTTATGTTTTAACTAATATTGATAGGTATGTTCTTAATGCCAATTTGTTAATTGCTTTCTGGTTGTTTTTGTAGTTCTTCTTGGTTCTTTTCTTCTTCTTTTGCTCTCTTCCCTTGTGATTTGC
Organism: Mesoplodon densirostris; assembly: GCF_025265405.1. Taxonomy (NCBI): domain Eukaryota; kingdom Metazoa; phylum Chordata; class Mammalia; order Artiodactyla; family Ziphiidae; genus Mesoplodon; species Mesoplodon densirostris. The sequence continues at coordinate 123,853,991 of NC_082667.1, read as the reverse complement.
TGACGATCATTAGTGTTATGTTTGGATTCCTTTCTCTTTACTTTTTGTTTATCTATTATAGGTTTTTCTTTTGTGGTTACCATTAAGTTCATACATAACAACATATATATCTATATGTATATATACATATTCTTTGAGTTGATCTCTCAAGGTGGAACAAATTTCAACAACCCTACTTTTTTTTTTTTTTTTTTTTTTTTGCGGTACGTGGGCCTCTCACTGTTGTGGCCTCTCCCGTTGCGGAAAACAGGCTCCGGACGTGCAGGCTCAGCGGCCATGGCTCATGGGCCCAGCCGCTCCATGGCATGTGGGATCTTCCTGGACCAGGACATGAACCCGCGTCCCCTGCATCGGCAAGCGGACTCTCAACCACTGCGCCACCAGGGAAGCCCCAACAACCCTACATTTTTACTCTCCCCCAAAGATTTTATATTTTTGATACCATATATCACATGTTTTTATTGTGTGTATCTCTTTAACTTCTTATTGCAAGTTTAGATGATTTTACTACTTTTGTCTTTTAACCTTCCTACTAGTGAGATTTTTCCTTGCATAATTTTCTTGTTTCTAGTCGTGGCCTTTTTTGCTTAGAAAAGTCCTTTTAACATTTCTTGTAAGGCTGGTTTAATGATATGAACTTTTTTAGCTTTTGTTGTAAAACTCTATCACTTCTCCTTATGAGACCCCTATAATGCAAATGTGGGTGTGCTTGATGTTGTCCTAGAGATCTCTTAAACTGTCCCTTAAAATTTTTTTTTCCTTTTTTAATTTTTAGCTTGAGTGATTTCTACTACTTGGTCTTTCATATCTCTGATCTATTTTTCTGTATCATCTAATCTACTGGGTTTATTCCAGTTATTTTTTTTCTTCAGCTCTGATTGGTTCTTCTTTCTATTTTCTAACTCTTTGTTAAACTTATCACTGTGTTCATACGTTTTTCTCCTGAGTTCATTGAACGTTGTTGGTATCATTACCTTGAACTCTTTATCAGGTTGATTGCTTATCTCCACTTTGTTTAGTTCTTTTTCTGAGGTTTTGTCGTGTTCTTACATTTGGAACATATTCCTCTGTCTCTTCATGTTGCCTAATTCTCTGTGTTTATTTTTATGTTTAGGGAAGCACATTACTTCTACTGAGCTTGGAGAAGTGGCCTTGTGTAGGAGACTTCCTATGGGCCCAGCAGCATGCTCCGAGCTGGCCACCAGAGCTACTGGCTCCAGGAATGTCCCCTATATGAGGGCCAAATTCTGTGGGCATGCTGGTAGGTGAGGCTGCTGGCATGGAGTCTGTTTCCTATAGCCCTCTGGCTCTCCCAGATGTAAGCCCCACTGGTTTTCAAAACCCAAGTTTCTGGTGGCTCATTTTCACAGAGCAGGACTCCAGGCAGGGGAGCCTAATATGGGGTCAGACCCCTCACTCTTTGGGGAGGACCTCTGCGGTTGGGATTTCCCTCCTGTTTGTGGGTTGCTGACCCAGGGATATGGGTCCTGATGAAAGCACATCTCCAACCCTCCTACCCATCTCATTTATACACTTCTTTATATCTTTAGTTGTGGAGTCTCTTTTCTGCTGGTCTTCAAGTCATTCTCATAGATAGTTGCTCTGCAGGTTGTAATTTTGCTGTGTCCCAGGAGGCGGTGAGTTCAGGGTCTTCCTAATCTGCCATGTTGATCCCCCTCTCATCACTATCATTTTAAATCATAAGAATTTCAGCTCCTTTATTTAATGGTTTTTTTTTTCCTATTCTGGTTCTACACAAATTGAAAAATGAAATAGAGAAAGTAAATATTCATATTTCAGAGAGAAATCCAACCCAATAGAGGGGGGAAAAAGGAACACATACAATATTTAAATTAATCAAAGTCAAGTATTCTTGGCTCAGAAAATAAAGAGGATATAGAATGTTCTCTTTTGAGTTCCAAGTATATATGTATTAACAGTGCTACTTACAATCTTTTGCATTTCTATGCTGCATTAACCCATAGTCAAATAGATTTATGTTAGTTTATGAAATACTCACAATGACCCATTGAGTCAGGTATGAGTGCTTTTAGATTTACATTGATAAGAGTTTTGTATTGAAAAAGCACTTGTGTATGTATTTCTTCAATAAATATGAAAAGAATCCATAACCCCCATAGAGTAGATGATAAAAATGAGATTCTGAATGGCTAAATGAAGGTGACAGAGTCAGGGCTTGGATTTAGATTTCTGACACCCAAGCCAATATTCTTTCTTTCATTGTGAAGAAAGACTCTACAGGAAATCCTTCTGGGTTGGGTGGGGCCTCTCCAGCCCTGAGTGGAGGCTCACAGCCTGTGAGTCCCTCTTCTCCCTTCCCTATTTCCTAGCAGTGTTTAGCAAAGAGCCATCACTTTTAAGGGCACCTGTGCTTCTTTTAGGCAGGAGAAGGAAGGGATGGCTGAGGAGGCTGCATACATCTGCTGTCAGATGGAGGGCCGTGCAGGTGTTTCAAGAGAAGAAGAAGAAGGCCCAGTGTCTGGGGCCACTGTAAATGAGGAGAAGGAGATCTGGGGACACAGACTGAGCTGGGAGGGGACATCAGAATAGCTGGAGAAGGGCCCTAGTGAGGCATTTCAGTGACAAGCCCAGAGCCTGAGTGTTGCATGGGTAAGTTATGGATGTGAATGTTCACAGTGTGTGCTGCTCTGCATTTACTGCACAGAAAACAAGACGCACATGCCTTCCTTCCAGCTCCCCTCCATGAATGGCTGTCTGTGTACGTGTGTATCTATGCACATAAAGACATCAGGCTCTTTCTCACTTCACATAAACCACACCCTCTCCTCAGAAGGGTAGCACTGTCCTCACCTCCTCAGGGGCCTGGGCCCACCCACCTTGCCTTCCCAGGGCTTAGATCAGCAACGTTCACACTTTCTGGTCTCAGGACCCCTTTACACGTTTAAGATATCTGAGGATCCTGAAGACCTTTTGTTCACCCGGGTTATATCTGTCAATACTTCCATACTGGAGAGCTGAGAAAAAATGAATGGTTATGCATTCATTTAAAATTAAAAATAAGAGCCCATTCCATGTTAATATAACATATTTTTATGAAAACCTGTTTTATTTTCCCCTGATAAATTAATGAGAAAAGCAACATTTCCTTTTTGAAAATCTCTTAGCTAAGAGCTACATTCCCATATCTGCTTCTATGATCATTCTGTTGTAATATATCATTTTATTTGAAGTATTTAAAGACAGTCTAGCTTCACATAGATTGTACTTGTGAGGGAAAGAGCATTTGAATAGACTTTTAAGAAAACTGTGGAATTTCTTCTTTGATACTGTACCAGAACTCAACAAGTGGTCATTTCTGAAAGAGTAGTTACAATGTGAGATCTGAAACCATATCAACTACATAATCTTACCCTGTTACATTAAAATCTACTGGTCTTTTCTGTACCATCTTTGTAACTTCCTGTGCATCTGTAAGTACTTCAAAATATATTTTTAATTAGGCAAATAATTTAAGCAGACTTTTCTCCATAGAAGATATATGAATAGTGAATAAGCAAATGAAGAATGTTTAACATACAATAGCCAGGCCATGGAAACAACCTAAATGTCCACTGACAGATGAATGGATAAAGAAGATGTGGCACATATATACAATGGAATATTACTTAGCCATAAAAAGAAATGAAATTGAGTTATTTGTAGTGAGGTAGATGGACATAGAGTCTGTCATACAGAGTGAAGTTAAGTCAGGAAGAGAAAAACAAATACCATATGCTAATGCATATATATGGAGTCTAAATTTTAAAAAAAATGGTACTGATGAACCTAGTGACAGGGCAGGAATAAAGACATAGACATAGAGAATGGACCTGAGGACACGGTGGGGAGGGGGAAGCCGGGGCAAAGTGAGAGTAGCATTGACATATATACACTACCGAATGTAAAATAGATAGCTAGTGGGAAGCAGCAGCATAGCACAGGGAGATCAACTCGGTGCTTTGTGATGACCTTGAGGGGTGGGATAGGGAGAGTGGTAGGGAGACGCAAGAGGGAGGGGATATGGGGATTATATGTATGCATATGGCTGATTCACTTTGTTGTACAAGAGAAACTAACATAGCATTGTGAAGCAATTATACTCCAATAAAAGTGTATTAAAAAAAGTGCTCAACACCATTAATCACTAGGGAAATATAAATCAAAATCGCTGTGAGATAATACTTCATAACCACTGGTATAGCTATAATAACTTGAACAATAACAGGTGTTGGGAAGGATGTAGAGAAATTGAACCCTCACTTATTGCTGGTGGGAATGTAACATGGTGTAGTTACTTTGGCTCTTTCTCAAAATGTTAAACATAGTTACCATATGATCCAGCAAGTCTACTCCTGTCCAATCACTCAGGAGAAATGAAAGCATCTGTCAACAAAGACTTGTGTGCAAATGTTCATGGCAGCATTATTCACAATAGCCTAAAGGGGAAACAACCCAAATGTCTGTTGACTAGTGAATGGATAAACAAAATGTGGTTTATCCATGTAAGAATACTATTTGACAAGAAAAAGGAATGGAGTACTGATACATGCTACAATAAGTATGAACCTTGAAAACATTATAACAAGTGGAAGAAACCAATCACAAAAGCACACATGCTACATAATTCTATTTGAAGGAGATACCCAGAGAAGGCCACCCCATAGACAGTAAGTAGACTAGTGGCTACCCAGCACTGGGATAGAGAGTCATTGTGAACAGGAAAGAGGTTTCATTTTGGGGTAATAGAAATGTTCTAAAACGAGGTTCTTGTCATAATCACTTTAACTCTGCATATCTACTTAAATGCATTGAATTGTACACTTTAAAAGGGTGAATTTTTTAATAAGTAAATTTTATCTCTCTATCCATCCACTGATCTATCTTGCACTTGGATATTTTATCATGCCCAATTTTATAAAATTGCACAGTGGTCATTTGGAAAATATTGATTCAAAAGTTATGCAGATCTCACAAGTATTGAGACATTTCATTACACAGTATAAAAAGTAACACTTGTTTGAACACCACCAATCTCATAAAAGTCTCTTTAAATATTTGAAAGCTGTCAAGCTCAAGGTGACAAATTCAAGTTTTCCAAAATCCTCATTTTCCCCATGAAAGCTCAAATTGTATCACTGGCAATAAATAATACCAATTGTTTTCCTTGAAGTGACACTTCATTCATTTTTGAGAAAATGTCTGCAAGATACCAGTTCTGAATAACCATCATTTGTCTGTCTCTAGACCATTCAAGGAAAAATAGTGTGTCTTGAAAAATGCAGTAAGTTCAGCTCACAGTTCAAGCAATTACACAATTTCTTTGCTCCTGCTAGCAGGTTTTTGTTTGGTAAGGGCCAGTGAGTAAATGTTTTAGGCTTGGTGGGCCACATAAGGTCAGGCCAGATGTGGCCCAGGGCCATAGCCTTCCAACACTATGCCTAGACAGTCATAATTCTTGGGTGTGCAGAAGTGCTGTATGTATGCTTCCTCTTTTCCACACAGACTAATAAAAATACAAACAGTTGAGGATCAGAATATATTAAAATTATTAACTTTCACTGCTTTATCAATGATATTCTTAAGTGAAGTGGGCATTTTTTTTCCTTTTCTTTTTCTCTCTCTCTTTTTTTTTTTTTTTGTTTTACCATGCAGGCATGGTGATAAGGCATGCAGTGACAACCAAGACACTTGGGTGCCAGTGCTTTGCTTCTTGCCAAGGCACAGAAGTTTTAGCCACCATTGCTTTTTTTTTTAATTAATTAATTTATACTTGGCTATGTTGGGTCTTCATTTCTGTGCGAGGGCTTTCCTAGTTGCGGTGAGCAGGGACCACTCTTCATCACGGTGCACGGGTCTCTCACTGTCACGGCCTCTCTTGTTGCAGAGCACAGGCTCCAGATGCGCAGGCTCAGTAGTTGTGGCTCAGGGGCCTAGTTGCTCCACGGCACGTGGGATCTTCCCAGACCAGGGCTCGAACCCGTGTCCCCTGCATTGGCAGGCAGATTCTCAACCACTGTGCCACCAGGGAAGCCCTGCCACCATTGCTTTTTCACCTTTGGTGAAAATGTAACACAATGAAAAAGAGAAAGAATGTCATAGAATTATTCTGAGAAGAGCTGTGACCTCACAGACTCTCTGAAAAAGCCTAAGGGACCTCCAGGGGCCTGCAGACCACCCTGGAAAACTGCTGGTCTAGATGTTTTTTTCCATCCTTCCTTCCCGTCATGTTCCTAGTGTGAAACAGCATCACATAAAAGTAACTCCCAGCATATATTGACTTTAGTTCAAAAAGGATCTGGCTGGGTGTTATTGGGCAAGATACTTAACCTTTCTGAATTTCAGTCTCCTCATCCATCAAATGGGGAAAATAACAGTACCCACTCATGGTTTTTTTTTTTACTATTAAATGAGATTTTAAGCAAAATACTTAGCAGAATGCTGGGATAGTAACTACTTTATTGTCGGTTGTAATTTTTTCTTTTTATGTTACGAATGAATTTCCTTCGTGCTGTTACTTATGTGGACAGAGGAAATATTGTATTCAACGTGAACTCTCTTGTTGGTGTACTTTTAGGCACTGTGCACCCAAGGCCAGGAGGTCTGTTGAATTGGAGCCTGTCCACACTGGACCCTCCAACAGAGCTCCTTAGGAACAGCAGCCGCATGTCCCTCAAGACCTGGGTACCTCCATTGTATTTTAATCTCTAGACCCCTTTGACATATACTTAGAATTACAAAGGAAACCAAGCGTGTTAGGATGCAGTTATCAAAATGTTTTAAAATGTGATGGAGCACATGCTTCGTGATTAATGCATTAAATAAAATCTAGGAGTGAGTCCAACATAAGTTTGAAGAAGTGTGGAGCGATAAAGGATATTTCAAGATATTGGTAACAAGTATAACATGATATGAGGGTAATTGTGATTTCTCTCAGTGATAGACACACAGGCACTACTGACACTGCTGTGACAGGTTCCGAATATTCATAAATAAATAAAGGATATGCTGCATTGCAATTAGAGGGCAGGGAAGTAAAGATGTACATTTCCTCCCCACTGGAATTGATGGACCTCTCTGAATTCTATACACAGACCTCTTGGGGGTGAGGAGAGGATCCTAGATTAATAACCTTTATAATATCTTCTTTAGCTTTTTATTTGTTTGTTTTGTTTATTTACTTATTTGTTTGACTATAGTTAGAAAGAATATTAAAGGCAGGAGGGGAAAAGTGCTGGAGAATTGTCAGTTGTCTGGTGAAATTGGGAGCAGAGGCAACTAACTAGCCAGGTCTTTGTTTTTACCTGGATTATGAATATTTAGATGCAAAGCCTGTTTGAAAAATAGTTATTCATCTCCCCTATAAGTACCATCGCCCCAGGTTTAGAATATGGGAGAGCTACAAAATGCTTACTTACAAATGACAAAGTTACAAATACAAGGCTTCTCTGACTCTTCAAACAATAATCTCTCGCTCTATGGGTAGTTTCTGCTCCAATCATGGATTGAATTATACTATACACATGAGTGATTTTAAATCTGAACTGAAATGTAAACACACACATGCACACCCTTTCCACAGTGCAGAATCATAAGATAGACAAATTGCTTAGCTCCCAACACCCTGTCTGGCCCTAAGTGATTCTTCTTACTCAACTGTGCATTTTAACCATGTTCTAAGTTGGAGAAATCTACCAGCACTAATTCCGTGCTGCAACTGTTTATGAGCCTTTTAATGGGCAAAGGGGGATCAATCTAATTTCTCAAGATGGCTGGGGAATATGTTAAGTGGCACCTGATTTGTGTACTGGGATGAGGTAGGAACAGCCATCCATAACCATTGGGGGGAAGAAGGGCTTCTTTTTATTCCATGAGAAGCAGACCCTGATGGAGAGGGGAGCTTTCCTATAAGTACTTGAGACTTTATTAATGAGGATGCCTCTTTGGAGAATAATTTCACTAAAAAAGGGAGGAGGGTTAAATACAAGATTTTAGATGAAATGCACACAGTCTAGTTTGAACTTCCTAGTAGGGACAGAAGAAGTTGTCCTTCCCACTAACTTTAAGATTAAAGATGAAAGTGTTTAGGGAAATTATTACAATGCACAGGTTAAAATTGGAAGATGGGATGGAGCCAACCTCTCACCTGCTCAAGTGAAAACAGCAAATACCTCCAGAGATCCATGAAGCATACTCATTCAGCATCAAATTTTAGGCCAACAAAGATCTACATAATCTGTGTCTCCATTTATCTGCTGCTTCACTTGCACCAGCTATGACCGTGTTTGGTCAGGTGACCCATGTCAGCCACCCTGTCATTCCTGCCGGTCCTGAGACAGGCCTGCTTGGTCTCCCTGAGGGCTGTGCTCTTGCCCTGATCCTGCCGATCCCTCTGCTGAGGACATCCTTCCCTCAGACGTTCACGTGGCTCAATCTCTGACCTCATCCAGGTGTCTGCACACATGTCACCTCCTCACATAGGACTCCCCTAGTACATGGATTGAATAATAGCATCGTCACTCTTCACGGCCATCCCTACTTCCCCTTTCCCTGCTCGGTTCTTCTCAGAGCGCTAACCAGTGTTTGGCACATGTGTGGTTATGTGTTTGTTTATGGTCACCGCCCTCCTCTAGAACAGAGGTCCCCAACCTTTTTGGCACCAGGGACCGGTTTCATGGAAGACAGTTATTCCACAGACTGGGGGTGGGGGGAGATGGTTTCGGGATCAAGCGCATTACATTTATTGTGCACTTTATTTCTATTATTATTACATTGTAATATATAATGAAATAATTAGACAACTCACCATAATGCAGACAGGAGGCGGAGCTCAGGCGATAATGCAGGCAATGGGGAGCGGCTATAAATACAGGTGAAGCTTCCCTCGCTTGCCCACTGCTCACCTCCTGCTGTGTGGCCCGGTTCCTAAGAGGCCATGGATGGGTAGCTGTCAGTGGCCTGGGAGTTGGGGACCCCTGCTCTAGAAGGTAACTTCATGAAGGCAAAGGCTTTGCCTCCTTTAGTCATTGGCGTATCTCCATCTCCTAGAAGAGCCCCATGGCATACAGTGGGTGCTCAATACCTACATGCTGCTTATCTAGATGAATCAAATAGACAGTTGGTAGCTTGATACAATACTGCTACCTCCAGTGAAACCTTGCCCTTGGATCCCTCAGTTCTTCTCATGACCTATGTTGAGATTGAGCAAGTTTCTTAATCTCTTTCAACATCAGTTTGGCTATCAAATGGTGAAAGTAGTATTGATGCCTTGAGATAGAGGATAATGCAAGTCAAAGAGCATTGCTAATTCTTTAGCACTTTGGCAGCTGTAGTTTAGTAGACAAGCACCAAAGCCCAAGAGATTCTGATCCTATTTGTTTGGTCACCATTGTGTGTGGTCCCAGGGAGCAGTATCATTGCTGAGGTCATGACTGTGTGTGAGGAGGACACGAGGTGCCTGGGGCTCATCTTTACCAGCTTTGCCAATTACAGTCCCCCCTTACCTTGTAGAGGACGTTATAAAGTTTATTGCTGGCATGATCTAGTTGGATTTTCACAATTACTTTGTAAAAAAAGGAAGTGTCTTTATTATCATTTTATAGTAAATGGAAGACAGAGAAGATAAGAGATTTGCTGATCACGTAGCTGATAAGAGACAGAGTGAGGACGATAATTTGGATTTCCTAAGTCCATCCCAATATTTTATTTACTATATCTTATTACCTTAAATTGGGAACGGTCTCATGTCCAGGTCATTGTATATTATACTCACAAAATTCCATACCTCATCCAAATCTGTGCCCATCACAATGTCCTCCTCTTCTGGTCTTCACAGAAATCACAGGAAGGTCAGGGAAATGTTCACAAAAGTCACAGGAAGGCCAGGGGAATGCCTGCAGCTGTCACATCTTCTCAGAGACTCTGCTGGCAGAGCACAGGTCCACAGTAACCTCAACACTGGAAGGAAACACCACGTGCTCCACACACGTGAAGCAGAGAATCTCGGGTGGGGAGCTTACTTGGAAGGTCTTGAGGGATGACTTTGTTCCTTTCCAAGGTGAGTGGAAAGGTGTGTGAATATGTAAAATGCCGCAGTGGAGAACATCATCCATCACCTTTGCAGGACCATATAAGCCACGTTTCCCACAAGGAGACTATCCCTTAAAGGCGTCATCACACCTGTGAGATAGCGGTGCAGTCACAGGAATGAGTGCAAGCTCCCCCGGAATGCCTGGAGTCAGTGCTTTCCCTTGGAAGAGACGATCTCACCTGGGAATATTTACAAAGTTTTTGCTATTTCCTACTGCCTATTTGCTACTGATGCCCACGGATCCTGGTGTTGGTGCCTCGGTGCTATGTGTTTTTACCATTTTCCTTCTCAACACAACACGTGCATGATCGACACCATGCAGGACAGTCTGATTTGTTCTCTGAGGAGCCTGCCCTGGGTTGGGGGCAGGGGTGCTGCGGATTCCTCAGTCTGTCTGCTGATAGCTTGCACTTCTACTACAGAACTCTTCCTGACGGATTGAGTTCAGCTGGAATTTGGAGCATCTGGTGATTATGTACAAAACAAACATAAATAAGAAATCATGTACAGACGTGGCTGCAACAAATCCCCGGCAACAAGAAAAGAAGTAACATCAACTAGTGAAAGGAGAGAAATCAATACCAAAAGGGGAGAAGGAAAGAAAAGAATCCTCTGAAGACTATACTTCAGACGTTTAATTTCAGGCTCAAATACCTGACCAAAACAACAGCATTTTTAGTGGTATCTGAGATTCCTGAAAAAGAGTTTTGAATTCCCTATGTTACTCTCCCTTCTCCCGCTAAGAATTAGGAGAAATACTTACTGAGAACAGTTGATGCACATAGAAGAAAAAATAAGTGTTAGAAATCAGTAACACTAACATTTACTATCATTTGAGAAGCCAGGGCCCAGGCATTCTCTTAGGTCCAAGTTAAGAAATGTGAGTTTCATCATTTTAGCTGGTTTTAATCCTAATAACAGTGTACAAATTAGCACAATTCTGGAGTCTTAACACCAAGAAGACTTGTTCATATCTTTTGATAAGAAGATATACTTCTTATTCTAATGTAACGGATATACCTTTGGCCAACCAAAGAAACATTTTAATGAGAAAGACATAAAATATTTAACAAAATAATGAGGAGCTCGAGCTTGCTGGCTCTGCAAGTGTCTTTTTACCCTGTGCTTGCCCAGGAGAACATACCTGTTCACCTTCAGCCATGTGGGTCCACAACCTGACTTAGGGTTTACCCTCAGTTCCCAGAGACAGTTCAGGGTGATGAGTGGCCAGACTCTCTGAGATGGGCCACATTATCTGTGACCCATCAAGAAGGGTATCATCTCATGCTTTTACTGGCCTTGGGGGACACAGTTACATATTCTAATTTTTCTGCTCAGTCATTTATGAAGAAGGAGGATGAGACCTTTGGGGGGAGGCTTATATTACAATTAGAGAAAGTGCACCATGTGAATCTCAAGGGATGGAATTAGGGTCATAAGTAGCGTAAATAAAATCTTCAGACACACTGAGCTATTCCAGGTAAGAGTAGAGTATGTGAAAATGTCCCCATCACTAGAAGTTTTCAAAATAAAAGGAAGGGGCTGCTGGGAGTCTCATCCCTGTACCCCTAGTGTTTCACACAGCGCCTGGCAAATGACAACTTCTCAACAATCAGCTATGGCCCAATGACAGGTGTCCCCTTGGTAGGTTAGGAGAGGATGCTAAGCTATTGAACTAGACTGATGCTAAGGCTCCTGTAGTCCTCAGATTCTATAATTCACTTTTTTTTGTCCAATGTGAATAGTGTGGTGGTAGAATTAGAAAGTTTTGCTCTTAGTTCTAAGTCTTAGTCTTGCTCTATTTCTGGATTATTTGAGAGATTTTACAAAATTCTTCTTTCCTCTTAGTGGCTATGAGCAAGCACGGATTTTTGAGAGGGAAGTAAAAAGTACTTGGTACTCAGCAGCTGAAAGAAGTTCTTCCGAAACACTTCTGACTTTATTTCCCTACTGCCGGTAGAGTTGACTAGTAGACCTCGGGAACCATTTTAACCTTAGTGTTTTCAGGCCACAATGAGAAAGGCTTAGGAGAACAATCCCAAGTGTGGGGTTTATCTTTTGCAGCTGGTTAAATTTTGTCTGGCCTTGTCTCTGTACGTTGAGACAATGAAGCCCTTGGCTGTAAATCTTGGACTCTTGGACTCTATTTCAAGGAAGTTCACTGAAACCCAGTGAAGAAAACCCCGATCAACAGTAGCTCTAGAGGATTCTATAAGTGGATTTGCCCTTAAGTGTTATGATGCTTAATGGAAATGTGTTCTGTCCTTTTCTTTAATTAACTTTTAATTTCTGTGACACTGAAGGAGTGATAGTGACAGAGCTACTGCTCTCAGTGTTCTGAAGCGTAAAATAGAAGGGATCAAAGTTAAGTGTCCATATTGAGCCAGGTGGCTTGGCTCCATCTAGTCTGCATGCTGAATCTGAGCCAGTCATCAGGAAGGTCATCATGACATGGAAGGATGTGCGAGGAATGGGGTGTGTGGACCCAAATCACTACTAGGTCTAGAAAAAACAGTAAGGCAGAAGGGAAGAGGGAGGGAGAGGGGAGGGGGTGAGGATCTTTCAGTGTGTCTACTAATGTTGCACAGAGGAATTCTATGGAATAGAATATACGAAGAAGTTTCAAGAAGGCTCTGTTGAAATGAGAGGGTGCAGGGCCCACTAGGAAACATGAGTATTATCCACCTCCTGGAGACCCCACCCTGAGAGCCAGAGGGCACTTGGCTACTTCAAGCTGATCCCTTCTAAGTCTACAGGAAAGAGAAGAGTCAGGACTGTGACCCTGTCCTGCAATCTTCCACAAACTTTTAAAGGCTGTGTGGGTTTGAAATGTGATGCTTTGCTCCATATTTTCTTTCCTAACTATATTTCCTTAAGCTGTTGTTGAAAGGAGTGTGCTTTGTCAGTTACAGATAACCAAGGTGGCCTCAGCACATGGTGAGTGCTGGTGAAGGTCTATCCCATTTGTAGAAATTCAAGTGCTAACTTTATCAAGAGAAAGAAATTACTAATGAATTTAGCATGAGTATGAGGTACTGATGACTAAGAGGAAATCATGCCAAGCAATGATTCTCAAGTCTATTTACAGTGACCTACCTCCTGGTTTCTCAGCAATGGCCTTTGAAGAGTCCCCGCACCCTTGTCCTGGTCCTACAGCACTGAGCAAAGGAGTCAGGAGGGGGGAGTGTGGAAGTGGGCATAGGTTTGTTGTATATACAGGGAAATGTCTTTTTGATATTCTTTCCAAAACTATAGTGAACTTGTTTTCTTTTTTTAACATTTCCTTTTTATTCATCACACCTTTCTTACATCTCTTAATGGGGGTAGCAGTTAATCAACTATGCAGGCCCACCCTCTTGTGTGTAATGTAGTTTATAAGATGGTGATCCAGAACAGATAATTTCCTTTATCCAGACCACGGGTGCCAACTACAGCCCAGAGACCAAATCTGGCTCCACATGTGTTTTTGAAACTAGAGTTTTATAGGAACAAAGCCTTGCTCAATTAAAAAAAAAATCCATGGGGTCCTTCTAGCTACAACAGCGGAGATGAGTAGCTGTGCTAAAAGTGGCAGAGTCCTGCAAACCCTAAAGTCTTTCCTGTCTAACGCTTTCCAGAAAACACGTGTCAGCACCTGATCTAGACTTGGCATTCTCATCTGGATTAATTACAGAAGTTCCCAAATTGGTCTGATCTCTCATCTTTCGGACCTATGTATATATTTTGCAGGGATCTTCCTAAAACTTAAATATGCATCTGCCACTCCCTTTCCCTTTCTTCCTACAAGGGAAATCTAGCTCCGTCCCATGGTGGCCTTTCCAAAGCCATTTCTCATTGCTTCCCTTCCAGTCAACTCTCTCCTCTCCCTAGCGGGGCTGTGTTCCCTTTGCCCAACCTGTGCTATCACAAGCAGGGATTCATTTGTTTGGAATGACTCCTTCTTCCTTTCCTTGGGTCATCCAATCTGTGAAACCCAGTCCAGGTACAAGCCTGCCAGGGACGTTTTCTAAGCACCGTATTTCACTGTATCTGTTCCCATCGCCCCATGTATATCTGCACAATAGTGTTCATCATTATGACACCATGTTGTAATTTGTCTGCTTACTTGTTTTTCAACCAGTAGATAAGTTCTTGAAAACTGGATCCCTGCCCTATTTTCCTACCACAGTTCCTGTCACTGGCCAAAGAAATATGTATGAAATCAATCAGTTAATGACTGTTCGTCCCAATATGCCAGGTGTGTCCCTGAGGAAACTCTGTCCATAGTTACATCATACGTGAATATTTCCATGCAGTGGTTTAGTCTTCAGATACTGAGCAGCCCTTCTTTAATCCTTCCATATATATGTTTTTCTAAAACTATACGTTTTTCTAAAACTAAACGTGACCAGGAGGTAGGTTGCGTTGTAAATAGACTTGAGAATTATTGCTTGGCATGATTTCATTTTAGTCATCAGTACCTCACACTCATGCTAAATTCATGAGTTCAGCAAAGCCTAAACAAGAGTGGTCAGGTACAACGTAATCTAGAACGACACCTCTGTCCTTAACATCTGTGGAGATTTTTTTCTCATTCGTACAGACCCTTCCACTACAATCTAAATGACTGTGCTCAACATTTCATAAAGTATTTCTCTGGAGTCATTGCTCATTCTTTAACAAGTATCACTTGAGCATCTGTTTTGTGCCAGGGCCTGTTCTAAGCACCCAGCAAACGTGTTCTACATGGACACACATGCACACATGCATTTAAAATAATGTCAGTGCTATGTCTTAAACAGAGTTCTCCTTCTGGGGTATGTATCAGCTTCATTAAAATATCCTGTAATAGTTCTGTGGCATCAGAATCTTGCTGGTAGAACTTATTTATCTTGGAAAAAAAGATTCTCAGTTGAGTTTGATGCCCACTCCTGATTTAAAATCACAGTTTACAATGTTAGAAGTCTAAAAGAGTAGGGCTGGTCTTTGGTAAGTTATTTCTACAAATAAATGTAATGTCTTAGATTAACTGATTAACAGATTTTTAAAAGCCAAGAACCAGCTACATGTGAGTGAGTAGCTGGGAAATCCAGTTCCTTTGGCTGATGAATGTAAGCAGATCATGCCACTTTTCTAACCCTCCGTGTCTCAACATCACCTAACGTTTCAGGGTGGGTATAAGGCTTCTGTATCAACTGAGAGGGTTGAAGGAGGAACATCTAAGGTGGGTTTGGTTTTAAGCCTGTCTGCTTTTCACAGGAAGTTGAGGAGATGTGTCCAAGTGGATGCCTGGGACCCTTGAATGGGTTTGGAGGGAGGAATCCTTTCTATTTATAAGACCAGGAGTTGGAGACAGAGCCTAGAGGTGGAAAAGCTCTAAGGGGCAAACATGAAACCCTGAACTATCCAACACTCGGTTAGGAGTCTTCCTTACCTTCTGTGATGATCAGGGTTTCCCCCTTGGGTTGAGAGGGCTACTACTGTCTTCCTAAAACCCTTGGTTAACAGTGACAGAGAGTCCAATTGCTTCAGTTCCCTGGTCCTCAAACCAAGTTTGTTTAGCCCTGAAGCTACTGTGAATATTGCTGGGAAGAAGGAAAGCTGTGGTCAGATCTGCCGAGTAATGCTTGACAGCTTCCCTGAGATCCTGCGAACACAGATAGCACTTCATCAGCATGAGGCTTGGAGACCTCCTGCAAAGATTAAAAATGGGGAGTAATTCACTTGAGGGAAATGTTGGCCCACGTGAGAGGGAAACTTGGCAATGGGCAATGGGAGCTCTAGGCGACTACGTTGCTTGTAGGGGGAGAAGAAAGGGAAAGATAGTAAATAGGGCTACAGAAAAGCACAGGACATTCTAGGGGCCCTGGCTCAGGGAATGAAGCTGACTTCTTGAATAGGAAAGCAGAAGTTGCCTTGATTCTTCGACTTCCACCCCATGACCATGGCTCTTCAAATTTTTTCTGTATTAGTGAGAGGCTGTCTCCTTAAAATTTCCCCTGACGATGTAATTGCAAATGTCATTTTCTTTCTACAGGATGTAGATAGATTGGCCTGGGTCTAACTAAGACTGTGTCCTGTCCTTTGTTGAGACTGTTAGGTAAAAATACAGTTTTTTATAAATTGTTAATGCAGATTGCATCTCCTCCTCCAAAGGTGTATTGTATTTTTGAGGGACAGTCTTTTCCTAAGGTACTCAAGCCCCTCTCCCGACCTGGGGGGATTTTTGAATACTTTCGAGGACAGTTATAAGAAAAGCTTTGTCCTCACCTGAATGAAACCCCTCTGGCCCAGGCAGCTCCCTGCCACAGGCTGCAGGAATAGTGATGGGTCCAGCCAGACCATCACGTCAGATCCTTGAGTTCACCTTTTTATTTATACTCAGGGTCCCCACTGGACCTCTTCTGCCCATTTTCTTTAGTGAAGGACATCGTTAGTGGTGCTGTTTGGGCAGGGCCAAGGGGTCAGTAGGTGCTGGGTAGATGAATGCAAATTTCTGCCTTAGATTTAAAAAGGGACAAGACTATGGCATTATGGTTTGCCAAAAAATAGAAAACCCCTCTCCCCTTAATGCAGTGTGTAATCTTAGATAACTGCATGCAGCATTCGTTAATGGCTAATTTAATGGCTGATGCTTAGGAAGCCCTTACTTTGCCAGGTAATTTATAGGAGATTTTCTCCCTCCATTTTCAAACAGCCCAATGGAATAGGTTTTATTTCCCCCTTTTAAAGGTGAAGAGTCTGAGGTCCGAGAGATTGGAGAATGAGGACCACACAGCCTGTGAGGGGCCGCCGTGGGCTTCCTGCTGCATCTCCATACTTCCCTCCTTCCCCTGTGGCTGTCCTGTACTCTGTCACTGCCCTTTTCCTAATCAGCCTTTTCCAGTCCCTACTTCCTCTTTATATTTTCTACTGTCTGCCTTAAAAAGAACTCTTCTTGTTTATTAGAAGAAAGGTAAAATTATAAAAACACATATGAATAACCTTTTACAGTGTTCTGAGCATTTAAAGACAGATGAGTGCTTTTGATTTGAGCAGCCCCATGACAACAATTTTATTCCACCCTTTCTTACAGGTGAGGGAAATGAGGTTAAAGTACAGAGGTGCAACGCATGCCCGTATCCTTGGGCTCTGCTGGGCATTCACTCACCAGGAAATTTCAAAACCAAAGTCCCGTGGGACCAACGGCCATGAGAAAGAGCTCGAGGCGCCCATAGGGAACTGGGAACCTGGGACGTGAACCTTCCCCAGTGCACACTGGCCACGCAGGAAGGAGACAGGGTTGCAGGGTTTTTCTAACGCTTCCAGGAGGCCAGAAATCTGAATGTTTAAATGAAATGTCCTGGTCTTTCAGTGACTCCACGTATCTGACTAAGACCCCAAGGGTCCCACGTAACACTTGTGCTTGCTGGATGCTGTGCCCGGGCCCCAGCTCCCACGCCTCCACCAGACCCTGGACCCCCCTCCCTTTACTGTCCCTTCTCCTCCTAAGTGTCCGGTGACGGCTCTGACTAGTGTCATGTCCCTTTCTTGTCTCATCTGTACCCTCCTCTTGGTGGCCATTTTCATTGTAAACACCCCTTTCTAATCGCTCAGGGGCTCCCCCCTCCCTGCCAGTGCCTCCTCCCAGCATCCAGGATGCCCTGGGATGAATCACGAATGGCTGTTTACAAAGCAGGAGGAAGGAAGAGGACGGAGGAGGCTCTGTCCACAAAGCAAGGCGCCCTCTACTCAGGCAGTCGATGGAGGGAAGCAGAATGGGAAATGATTTTGTTTCAATTAGGGTTTAATTAGCTTCTGTCTTGGAACCATTGGATCGGTTGCCAAATAGTTGAAAAAGCAACCATATTTGCATCTCTTCCTCCTAAGAATAGCGATTTTGCAGCATCTGATCCATATTTTATTCAGAGAGTGAGAGGGAGGAAGCGAGCTTGGTGGGGGGGATGGATGATTTCGGATGAAATAATCAGAGTCAACAAAAGAAGCATGGGTCTGTAGAGGGTCTAGGAACAGCCCTCTGTAACCTCGCCCCGCCCCCACTTCACGTAGAATTTACATGGGAGGAGTGGCAAGAAGCATTTAATTAGCAGCCTGAACAGACTTGTTACAGAGCTCTAGCAACTGTCATGCAAGCATTGGGACCATTAGGAAAAGCAGCCACTGCAGCCCTGGGAGGGTGGAGAGAGGCGCCTTAGGGAGGGTTAAGAGGGCACTAGGTCCTGGAGCTCAGAGTTGAGAGCTCCTGGGTCCCAGCCTCTGTGCCTCTACTGAGGAGCATCCCTCTCGGGTCCTCGCTGTGACCTGCTGCTGAGAAAAAACGTCATGCGGACCCCGAGGGGGACTCACCTGCCTCCCACCTGATTTCCCAGGGCCGTTCAAGATCTCTCTTTTTTTTTTTTCTGGTAAGACAAAACAGGTTTTCCAAGGCTATGAAGTTGATGAAAATGCTCTCCCCGTGGGGAAATACAAGTGGACGTCTCCGTGCATTTTCTCTTGAGGAAAATGTGGTGTTTGGGAAGCTAAGGAGCTCATACCCCCATTCCCTCCAGAGACCGGTTTTCTGTTCACGGAATAGTGTGTCACAGAAAATCTCTCAGCAGCATTTTTCTCTGTTTGTATGTGGTCGGGAATGTCTTTGAATCAATTCTTAAGGATCCCCTTCCTGTCAAATTAACAACCGTGTACTGGACTAGACTTCTTTCCCTGACTGAGAGGATGCTGAAGAGGTGATTATTCTGCCTCCTGAAACCAAGTCACTTCTTCAGATGCTCTGCCCAGCAAGGCAGCTTCCCCAGGGCCCCCAAAGTGAGGTCACACTGTTAGTGACTCTAAAGCTTCTCTCTCTTTCTCTCTTGCTCTGTGTATACGTCCATGGTGTCTGAATCTCTTGCAGGGGGAATACATTAATGCAATACTTGCATAATACAAAAAGAAATTTTAAGAAGTGTGCTGCCTGAAAATAAATCTAATAGAGCAGACCATGAGTGTGTTATATACAATCAGAAATAAAATTATGCTAATCATACTTTCAAGAGTCTTATATAATATAGTTATTAGTCCAGGATCACAACTGGTACCTGTATCTCCAGCATGGGCACTGGACAGGCGGTTGTTCTATAACAGAGTCAATTCCCTGTAAGCAGAATCTGGCCATTCATTCAGGACAAATGCCAGCACAGCATACATTCTCTTAGGGCTATTTTCCTTAACTACCCTATGTAATTTACTCCCCACCACCTCTGTCCCCTTTACCATATTAGTTTTTTTTCTTTTTCTTTTTTCTTTTTTTTTTTTTTTTTGCAGTACATGGGCCTCTCACTGTTGTGGCCTCTCCCGTTGCGGAGCACAGGCTCCGGACGCGCAGGCCCAGCGGCCATGGCTCAGGGGCCCAGCAGCTCCATGGCATGTGGGATCTTCCCAGACCGGGGCAAGAACCCACGTCCCCTGCATCAGCAGGCGGACTCTTACTCACTGCGCCACCAGGGAAGCCCAACCGCATTAGTTTTATTTTCTTCATGGAATGTATTACTATTTAAAATAGTCATGAATTTTGTTTGCTTATTAGCTGCCTTTCTCCTCTTGAAGGTCAGAGGCAGGGGCCGTATCCCCAGTGCTGGGCTCACAGTAGGCTTTTATTTTTTTTTTTTAGTTTCTGCTTTATAACAAAGTGAATCAGTCATACATATACATCTGTTCCCACATCCCTTCCCTCTTGCGTCTCCCTCCCTCCCACCCTCCCTATCCCACCCTTCCAGGCGGTCACAAAGCACCGAGCTGATCCCCCTGTGCTATGCGGCTGCTTCCCACTATCTATCTACCTTACGTTTGGTACTGTATATATGTCCATGCCTCTCTTTCGCTTTGTCACAGCTTACCCTTCCCCATCCCCGTATCCTCAAGTCCATTCTCAAGTAGGTCTGTGTCTTTATTCCTGTTTTACCCCTAGGTTCTTCATGATTTTTTTTAAATTCCATATATATGTGTTAGCATACGGTATTTGTCTTTCTCTTTCTGACTTACTTCACTCTGTATGACAGACTCTAGGTCTATCCACCTCATTACAAATAGCTCAGTTTCATTTCTTTTTATGGGTGAGTAATATTCCATTGATTATATATGTGCCACATCTTCTTTATCCATTCATCCAATGATGGACACATAGGTTGTTTCCAGCTCCGGGCTATTGTGAATAGAGCTGCAATGAACATTTTGGTACATGTCTCTTTTTGAATTATGGTTTTCTCAGGGTATATGCCTAGTAGTGGGATTGCTGGGACATATGGTAGTTCTATTTGTAGTTTTTTAAGGAACCTCCATACTGTTCTCCATAGTGGCTGTACCAATTCACATTCCCACCAGCAGTGCAAGAGTGTTCCCTTTTCTCCACACCCTCTCCAGCATTTATTGTTTCTAGATTTCTTGATGATGGCCATTCTGACTGGTGTGAGATGATATCTCATTGTAGTTTTGATTTGCATTTCTCTAATGATTAATGATGTTGAGCATTCTTTCATGTGTTTGTTGGCAGTCTGTATATCTTCTTTGGAGAAATGCCTATTTAAGTCTTCTGCCCATTTTTGGATTGGGTTGTTTGGTTTTTTGCTGTTGAGCTGCATGAGCTGCTTATAAATTTTGGAGATTAATCCTTTGTCAGTTGCTTCATTTGAAAATATTTTCTCCCATTCTGAGGGTTGTCTTTTGGTCTTGTTTATGGTTTCCTTTGCTGTGCAAAAGCTTTGAAGTTTCATTAGGTCCCATTTGTTTATCTCTGTTTTTATTTCCATTTCTCTAGGAGGTGGGTCCAAAAGGATCTTGCTGTGATTTATGTCATAGAGTGTTCTGCCTATGTTTTCTTCTAAGTGTTTGATAGTTTCTGGCCTTACATTTAGGTCTTTAATCCATTTTGAGCTTATTTTTGTGTATGGTGTTAGGGAATGATCTAATCTCATACTTTTACATGTCCCTGTCCAGTTTTCCCAGCACCACTTATTGAAGAGGCTATCCTTTCTCCACTGTACATTCCTGCCTCCTTTATCAAAGATAAGGTGACCATTTGTGTGTGGGCTTATCTCTGGGCTTTCTATCCTGTTCCATTGATCTATCTTTCTGTTTTTGTGCCAGTACCACACTGTCTTGATTACTGTAGCTTTGTAGTATAGTCTGAAGTCAGGGAGCCTGATTCATCCAGCTCCATTTTTCGTTCTCAAAATTGCTTTGGCTATTCGGGGTCTTTTGTTTTTCCAAACAAATTTTGAAATTTTTTGTTCTAGTTCTGTGAAAAATGCCAGTGGTAGTTTGATAGGGATTGCATTGAATCTATAGATTGCTTTGGGTAGTAGAGTCATTTTCACAATATTGATTCTTCCAATCCAGGAGCATGGTATATCTCTCCATCTATTTGTATCATCTTTAATTTCTTTCATCAGTGTCTTATAATTTTTTTGCATACAGGTCTTTTGTCTCCTTAGGTAGGTTTATTCCTAGATATTTTATTCTTTTTGTTGCAATGGTAAATGGGAGTGTTTTCTTGATTTCACTTTCAGATTTTTCATCATTAGTATATAGGAATGCCAGAGATTTCTGTGCATTAATTTTGTATCCTGCTACTTTACCAAATTCATTGATTAGCTCTAGTAGTTTTCTGGTAGCATCTTTAGGATTCTCTATGTATAGTATCATGTCATCTGCAAAGAGTGACAGCTTTACTTCTTCTTTTCCAATTTGGATTCCTTTTATTTCCTTTTCTTCTCTGATTGGTGTGCTGAAAACTTCCAAAACTATGTTGAATAAGAGTGGTGAGAGTGGGCGACCTTGTCTTGTTCCTGATCTTAGTGGGAATGGTTTCAGTTTTTCACCATTGAGGACGATTTTGGCTGTGGGTTTGTCATATATGGCCTTTATTATGTTGAGGAAAGTTCCCTCTATGCCTATTTTCTGCAGGGTTTTTATCATAAAAGGGTGTTGAATTTTGTCAAAAGCTTTCTCTGCATCTATTGAGATGATCATATGGTTTTTCTTCTTCAATTTGTTAATATGGTGTATCACATTGATTGATTTGCTTATATTGAAGAATCCTTGCATTCCTGGGATAAACCCCACTTGATCATGGTGTATGATCCTTTTAATGTGCTGTTGGATTCTGTTTGCTAGTATTTTGTTGAGGAGTTTTGCATCTATGTTCATCAGTGATATTGGCCTGTAGCTTTCTTTCTTTGTGACATCCTTGCCTGGTTTTGGTATCAGGGTGATGGTGGCCTCGTAGAAGGAGTTTGGGAGTGCTCCTCCATCTGCTATATTTTGGAAGAGTTTGAGAAGGTTGGGTGTTAGCTCTTCCCTAAATGCTTGATAGAATTCGCCTGTGAAGCCATCTGGTCCTGGGCTTTTGTTTGTTGGAAGATTTTTAATCACAGTTTCAATTTCAGTGCTTGTGATTGGTCTATTCATATTTTCTATTTATTCCTGATTCAGTCTTGGCAGGTTGTGCATTTCTAAGAATTTGTCCATTTCTTCCAGGTTGTCCATTTTATTGGCATAGAGTTTCTTGTAGTAATCTCTCATGATCTTTTGTATTTCTGCAGTGTCAGTTGTTACTTCTCCTTTTTCATTTCTAATTCTATTGATTTGAGTCTTCTCCGTTTTTTTCTTGAGGAGTCTGGCTAATGGTTTATCAATTTTGTTTATCTTCTCAAAGAATCAGCTTTTAGTTTTATTGATCTTTGCTATCGTTCCCTTCATTTCTTTTGCATTTATTTCTGATCTGATCTTTATGATTTCTTTCCTTCTGCTAACTTTGGGGTTTTTTGTTCTTCTTTCTCTAATTGCTTTAGGTGCAGGGTCAGGATGTTTACCCGAGATGTTTCCTGTTTCTTAAGGTGGGATTTTATTGCTATAAAATTCCCCCTTAGAACTGCTTTTGCTGCATCCCATAGGTTTTGGGTCGTCGTGTCTCCATTGTCATTTGTTTCTAGGTATTTTTTAATTTCCTCTTTGATTTCTTCAGTGATCACTTCATTATTGAGTAGTGTATTGTCTAGCCTCCATGTGTTTGTATTTTTTACAGATCTTTTCCTGTAATTGATGTCTAGTCTCATAGCATTGTGGTCAGAAAAGATACTTGATACAATTTCAATTTTCTTAAATTTACCGAGGCTTGATTTGTGACCCAAGATATGATCTATCCTGGAGAATGTTCCATGAGCACTTGAGAAAAATGTGTATTCTGTTGTTTTTGGATGGAATGTCCTATAAATATCAATTAAGTCCATCTTGTTTAATGTATCATTTAAAGCTTGTGTTTCCTTATTTATTTTCATTTTGGATGATCTGGCCATTGGTGAAAGTGGGGTGTTAAAGTCCCCTACTATGAGTGTGTTACTGTCGATTTCCCCTTTTATGGCTGTTAGTATTTGCCTTATGTATTGAGGTGCTCCTATGTTGTATGCATAAATATTTACAATTGTAATATCTTCTTCTTGGATCAATCCCTTTATCATTATGTAGTGTTCTTCTTTGTCTCTTGTAATAGTCTTTATTTTAAAGTCTATTTTGTCTGATATGAGAATTGCTACTCCAGCTTTCTTTTGATTTCCATTTGCATGGAGCATCTTTTTCCATCCCCTTACTTTCAATCTGTATGTGTCTCTAGTTCTGAAGTGGGTCTCGTAGACAGCATATATATGGGTCTCGTTTTTGTATCCATTCAGCTAATGTGTCTTTTGTTGGGAGCATTTAGTCCATTTACATTTAAGGTAATTATTGATATATATGTTCCTATTCCCATTTCCTTAATTGTTTTGGGTTCATTATTGTAGGTATTTTCCTTCTGTTGTGTTTCTTGCCTAGAGAAGTTCCTTTAGCATTTGTTGTAAAGCTGGTTTGGTGGTGCTGAACTCTCTCAGCTTTTGCTTGTCTGTAAACGTTTTAATTTCTCCATCAAATCTGAATGAGATCCTTGCTGGGTAGAGTAATCTTGGTTGCAGGTTTCTCTCCTTCATCACTTTAATTATGTCGTGTCCCTCCCTTCTGGTTTGTAGAGTTTCAGCTGAGAGATCAGCTGTTATCCTGATGGGGATTCCCTTGTGTGTTATTTGTTGTTTTTCCCTTGCTGCTTTTAATATGATTTCTTTGTGTTTAATTTTTGACAGTTTGATTAATATGTGTCTTGGTGTATTTCTCCTTGGATTTATTCTGTATGGGACTCTCGGTGCCTCCTGGACTTGATTACCTATTTCATTCCCTATATTAGGGAAGTTTTCAACTATAATCTCTTCAAATATTTTCTCAGTCCCTTTCTTTTTCTCTTCTTCTTCTGGAACCCCTATAATTCGAATGTTGGTGCATTTAATGTTGTCCCAGACGTCTCTGAGACTGTCCTCTGTTCTTTTCATTCTTTTTTCTTTATTTTGCTCTGCATCAGTTATTTCCACTATTTTATCTTCCACCTCACTTATCCGTTCTTCTGCCTCAGTTATTCTGCTATTGATCCCATCTAGAGTATTTTTCATTTCATTTATTGTGCTTTTAATCGATGCTTGATTCATCTTTAGTTCTTCTAGGTCCTTGTTAACTGTTTCTTGCATTTTGTCTATTCTATTTCCAAGATTTTGGATCTTGGAAATAGAATCTTGGATCATCTTTACTATCATTATTCTGAATTCATTTTCAGGTAGACTGCCTATTACCTCTTCATTTGTTAGGTCTGGTAGGTTTTTTATCTTGCTCCTTCACCTGCTGTGTGTTTTTCTGTCTTCTCATTTTGCTTATCTTACTGTGTTTGGGGTCTCCTTTTTGCAGGCTGCAGATTCGTAGTTCCCGTTGTTTTTGGTGTCTGTCCCCAGTGCCTAAGGTTGTTTCAGTAGGTTTTGTAGGCTTCCTGGTGAGGGGGACTAGTGCATTGTTCTGGTCGTTGAGGCTCGATCTTTTCTTTCTGGTGGACAGGTCCACGTCTGGTGGTGTGTTTTGGGGTGCCTATGGCCTTATTGTGTTTTTAGGCAGCCTCTCTGCTAATGGGTGGGGTTGTGCTCCTGTCTTGGTAGTTGCTTGGCATAGGGTGACCAGCACTGTAGCTTGCTGGTCGTTGAGTGAAGCTGGGTGCTGGTGTTGAGATGGAGATCTCTGGGAGATTTTCGCTGCTTGATATTATGTAGAGCTGGGAGGTCTCTTGTGGACCCGTGTCCTGAAGTTGGCTCTCCCACTTCAGACGCACAGCACTGACTCCTGGCTGCAGCACCAAGAGCCTTTCATGTACCTGGCTCAGAATAAAAGGGAGAAAAAGTAGAAAGAAAGAATTAGTAGAAGAAAGAAAGAGAGAAGGAAAGGAAGGAAGGAAGGAAGGAAGAAAGAAAGAAAGAAAGAAAGAAAGAAAGAAAGAAAGAAAGAAAGGAGGGAGGGAGGGAGGAAGGATGGAAAGAAAGAAAGAAAGGAGGGAGGGAGGAAAGAAAAAGAAAGAGTGAAAGGAAGAAGGGAGGGAGGAAGGGAGGAAGGAAAGAAAGAAAGAAATAAAGACAGGAGGGAGGGACGAAGGACAGAAAGAAAGAAAGAAAGAAAGGAGGGAGGAAGGAAAGAAAAAGAAAGAGTGAATGGAAGAAGGGAGGGTGGGAGAGAGGAAGGAAAGAAAGAAAGAAAGGGGTCGAAGGAAAGAGGGAGGAAGGGAAGGTAGGAAAAAAAGAAAGAGAGAAGATAAAGTGAAATAGAATAAAGTGTAAAACATATTAGCATTATTAAAAATAAAAAAAGTAATTATTAAAAAAAAAAACGGACGGATAGAACCCTGGGACCTATGGTGGAAGCAGAGCTATACAGTGAAAATCTCACACAGAAGCATACACATACACATTCACAAAAAGAGAACAGGGGGGAAAAAATAGAAAATCTTGCTCTCAAAGTCCACCTCCTCAATTTGGGATAATTCGTTGTAACACGAGGAAAGGGGGAAAAAGTCTGAAATCTTGCTCTCAAAGTCCACCTCCTTAATTTGGGATAATTCGTTGTAAAAAGAGGAAAAGGGGAAAAAATCTTAAATCTTTCCTCAAAGTCCACCTCCTCATTTTGGGATGATTCACTCTCCATTCATGCACTCCACAGACGCAGGGCACATCAAGTGGACCGTGGGGCTTTAATCCGCTGCCTCCGAGGCTGCACAGAGAGATTTCCCTGTGTCTTCTCTGCTCTCACAGCTCCCGGGTCTCAGCCTTGGACCGGGCCCTGCCTCTGCACACAGGTCGCCAGAGGGCGTCCGTTCTTCACTCAGATAGGACGGGTTTCAAGGAGCCGCTGATTCGGGGGCTCTGGCTCACTCAGGCCGAGGGGAGGGAGGGGCATGCAGTGCGGGGTGGGCCTGCAGCGGCAGAGGCTGGCGTTACGTTGCACCAGCCCGAGGCTCTCCATGCGCTTTCCCGGGAAAGCCGTCCCTGGGTCCCGGGACTCTGGCAGTGGCGGACTGCACAGGCTCCCTGGAAGGGGGGTTGGACAGTGACCTGCGCTCGCACACAGGCCTTGTGGCTGCAGCAGCAGCAGCCCCAGCATCCCACGCCCGTCTCTGGGGTCTGCGCCTTTAGCCGCGGCTCGTGCCCGTCTCCCGAGCCTCTCCAAGCAGCGCTCTTAATGCCCTCTCCTCGCGCACCCAGAAACAAAAGGGAAGAAAAAGTCTCTTGCCTCTTCGGCAGCTCCAGACATTTTCCCCGGACTCCCTCCGGGTTAGCCGTGGTGCACTAACCCCTTCAGGCTCTCTTTCTGCCGCCAGCCCCAGTCCTCACCCTGCGCTCTGACTGAAACCCGATACCCGAGCCTCAGCTCCCAGCCCCGCCCGCCCCGGCGGCCAAGCAGACAAGCCTCTCGGGCTGGTGTGTGCCTGAAGGCACCCATCCTCTGTGCGGGAATCTCTCCGCTTTGCCCTCCGCACCCCTGTGGCTGTGCTCTCCTCCGCTACTCCGAAACTTTCCCCCTCCGCCACCTGCAGTCTCCACCCTCGAAGGGGCTCCTAGTGTGTGGAAACCTTTCCTCCTTCACGGCTCCCTCCCCCTGGTGCAGGTCCCATCCGTATCCTTTTGTCTCTGTTTATTCTTTTTTCTTTTGCCCTACCCAGGTATGTGGGGAGTTTCTTGCCTTTTGGGGGGTCTGAGGTCTTCTGTCAGCATTCAGTAGGTGTTCTGTAGGAGTTGTTTCATGTGTAGATGAATTTCTGATGTATCTGTGGAGAGGAAGGTGATCTCCGCGTCTTACTCTTCCGCCATCTTCCTCCGTCCCCCTCACAGTAGGCTTTTAATAAATGCTTCTTTAGTCATTTGATAAGTATTTCTAGAGACTGCCCATTTGGCCAGACTGCTCTAGGCATGAACATGCCAGACGAGGTCCCTTCTCTCATCAAGTGCACAAGTTGGAAGGGCAAGGGGACAGCATGCAGTCAGGTAAATAAAGAAACAGGAAATAAACCGGAGACACATCAGAAAACAACATGCATCCTGAGGACAGAATGAAATAGGGCGATGTGACAGTGGCCCCTCACTGCACTTGGGGTGCTCCAGGTTCAAATGCCATGTTGGGGAGGGTGAGCCTTCCCAGAAGACCAAGGTGAGGAGAGCCAAAGGAGGCACGTGTTAGGAGCCTGTGGGGTTCATAGCCCCAACCTCCACCCACACGGCCCCTCTCCTTGGAATGCACTTTCCCTCCTGGTGGATGCCTGTTTGTCCTTAAGACTTAGGTCAGGAATCATCTCCTCGGTGAAGTCTTTCCTGGGTCCCGTCTCCCCAAGGGAACTGACTGCTGTCCCTTTGTGATATACACACTGTCCCCTTCACATATTTATATTAGTATCCATCACCTAACCTTTCTCCCTCTCGTTTGTCCATGTGTTTTTCTTTTTTAAAAATTTTTTTTTATTTTATTATTTATTTTTATTTTTATTTTTTTTTTTTTTGCGGTATGCGGGCCTCTCACTGCTGTGGCCTCTCCCGTTGCGGAGCACAGGCTCCGGATGCGCAGGCCCAGCGGCCATGGCTCACGGGCCCAGCCGCTCCGGGGCATATGGGATCCTCCCAGACCGGGGCACGAACCCGTATCCCCTGCATCGGCAGGCGGACTCTTAACCACTGCGCCACCAGGGAGGCCCCTGTCCATGTGTTTTTCTTGATCCTCTGTTGAACAATAAGTCCCTTGAAGGCAGGTACTATGATTTCCCCCTTTATATCTAAGGTTTAGCACAGACCCCGACATTAGCTTCTTGACGGTTATTTATTAGATGAATGGCCAGGTGGGTACATGTGTCAATGGATATATGTACACATGAAGAGAATAGAAGGCCACTGAAAGTTTTTTTTCCCATTTTTAGGATTTCATGATTCCTATTTTAAAAACTTGGCCTTCTCTGTTTGTCCATCTCACAGACTCTCCTTCCGTAAGCATTAACTTTATTTTCTGTGGCTCCTTTTGTGGTTGTGTCTGTGACAACTGGTCCACAGTCCTCATCAAGTGAGTTCTAAAAATGCCTTGAATCCACTTCCACTTTGACTGTTCTATAGAGTCCCCATCCCTGCCCCCAACACACACATACCTGCACCACTGTGTTCTGTATGACGGTCTAGATTTTCCTTCCCCATTGATTTTCCTGCTAGGGCTTAAATACATTCAAGTCTTATTCAGTCCTGGCATGCACATCCCTGCTTCCAGCTCTCAGTGGTAAACCTATCTGTCTTTTGATGTCTGTATTCATATAGAACAAATATCAGCAGATAATGTATTGGTGGCCAAAAGATGAAAAGAGGTCTCATGCTTGGGTAATATTCGTAAAACTCTTGAGATTTGAACTGTCAAAATCCCACGAGGCTAAATTTATCCTCAAATAGATGGGAGTAACATCAGAGGTTCCCTTAAAAGTTATAATATCTTAATTACTGCCATTAAAATCTCATATACACACATTGTACGCATCTTGAACTTCAGAGCCTTGAAACAGATCTGTTACTTCTCAGAGAATCCCGAGGGGACAGGGTCACATGGTGCTACCTCCGTGTGTCCCCTCCTGCACAAATAGTCCTCGGCCGGGATCTGACCCTGCCGACGGTGCTGAGCAGACAGGGTATTCCTTCTCCTAACGCTGATGAGATTCTATACAGTGTTCTCCTGTGTACATTTTTCATTATTTGGGAAAGGCCAACATAATGTTTATTTGCGGATGAGACACCGTGTATATGGGTGATAAGCCTTTTAGATCTTCCTGCCTAAGTTTCCTATTAAAAATATAAGCAGTTAGTGTTCTCCCTGCTTCATTTTGCATTTTGAAATACACCCCTTATGACCCACCCGGGTGCAGGAGCCTGCGTACAGACTCATATATGAGTGTGTTAGGGCCCAGTTATATAGAATGGATTCCTTCAACGTATGCTCCCAACCAAAGAGGGTGGAGGATTGGAACAGAAGGATGAGCACATGCACGTAGACAGTGCGTGTTCAAGTCCTCCCGCTTCTTGATAGGCAAAGAAGAGGGATGAAGGAGAATGTTTGAGACTTTTTAAGGATGGGTGCCTTAGTCTGTAAGTGGTGTCACCTCTGAGAGAGTGAGCACAGAGACGGAGGAGGTGTAGGGAGGACCACAGCTCGCGTGGCTGTCAACATCCTGCGTTGGAGTTGGATGCAGCCCCCAAGGGCAAGGTGGCAAAGATGTTTTCTGTGTGTCTGGGCCTCTTCTCGGGTCTGGGTCTGACAAATGAGCTCAATACACGGGCATCTCACAGGGGGTTAAAATCTGTCAGAGATACGTAAACTTCCAGCTATTATGCAAACAAGTGCAAATAGAAAGTGCTCTTTGGAATCTACAAAAAGTAAAGCCCAGAATAGGAACGCATTACCGATTCCATGGTTCTGTCCAGGGAGAAACAGACTCTGGATCGAGATCACGGGTCTCTGTCTGATTAGCTGATTAAGCTAATCAGCAGGCATTATTAAGTACTTCCTTTGCACCCAGTACTTAGGTGTTTAATTATCATATTCCTGAAATGGGGAATGGCAACTCCTGATACTTTATAACTCAGTTGTATTCTTTAAGGCCATTTCTACTTCCTTCGGTACTACTCCCACACTTAACTGCTAGTTTGCTCACCTGTAATATGCATCCTCCCAAGTGGATTTGCCCAGGGAAGGGGCACGGCCAGAGTGTGTGCCCTTCCTACTCTCCTGCCGGGGAGATTCCTCATAAGTAATAAATGCTGTCATGGTGGTTTACAAATCCATCTTCTGCCGGTTAGGTGGGCATGAAGCAGTCCTTCACAGCCCGATCGCCTTTGGTTGAGCTGATGAAGTTGACATTATGATCCTGCAGCCTGGGCACCCTGGTTCTGGAAAGGTGGTTGTGTCCTGGTGGCCCCCTTTCCAAGAGCTGCCAGCCAGGGGACTCTGCTTCAAATGGCTAACTGACTTCTCATAATTACCAACATCCCTGCAGCACATTTCCACTTCAGATTTCTCGTTTTAATATTAATGTCATTGCACTGGTAAAATTTCAAGCTAATAAGATGTTATGGGATGAATTTCATCCCTCCCCGCAAAACATATGGAAGTCCTAACCACTGTTGTCTGTGAATGTGACCTAATTTGGAAATAAGGTCTTTGCAGATGTAATCATGTTAAGATGAGGTCATTAGGGTGTGTCCTAGCCCCAAATGACTGGTGCCCTTATAAGAAGACAGAAATCTGAACACAAACCCACAGAGAGGTAACATGACGTGAACACACAGACACAGAAGGGGGACGACTCCATGAGGACAGAGGAGGAAACTGGAGGTCTGCTGCCACAAGTCAAAGAATGGTTAGGGCTACCAGAAGCTGGGGGAGGCAAAGAAAGACCCTCCCCAAAATGCTTTGGAGGAAGCAGGGTCCTGCCAAAACCTCGATTTCGAACTTCTAGTCTCCAGAACTATGAGAAGGTCAACTTCTCTTGCTTGGAGCCCCAGGCTATGGTACTTTGTTGTAGCACAATTGGGAAACTGGTCCAAAGGTTCTGGCTAGCTTTCAACGGGACTTAGAGTTCACTTAGAGTTTGATTGGACCTAGAGTTTTTACCCCACGTGTGTTTTCTGAAGAAGGCAAAGGTTAAAGTTGAATCCTACAGACCCAAAGGCATTTGGATCTAACTCCTGTGATTTTCATTATCTTCTTCCCATCCTTTGCCTGTTTATGAAGAAGGGCTATTGTTTATTGAGTGGAATGTAACCCAACATCAGATAACTTCTCAGAAAAGGGAGCTATGAGCTAGGAACTAATGACCTAGAAATGTAAAATAACAATTCATTAAATCTCATAAGTTTACTCAAAAGTGATCTGGAATCAAGGCACCAATAGGTCAAGAGTTAGCAACTCTGTTTTGTTCTAAACTGTTGATTGTACCAGGATAAATAGGCAGTTTTGCCTTATATTCTTCATTTATTTTTTGGATTTGATTCTTTTTCTCCAAACTATGTAGTTCATCCTAAATACTCCTATAGGGTTGCCTTTAAATATTTGAAAATTCCTATTCATTACAAATTGTTAAAACCATTCATGAAGGAATAGGTATGAATCACTAATTCTCAGGGTTTTGTTTGATTTTTTTAAAATGTTGACTCCTTTGAGAATCTGATTCATGCTGATTTATATATATATATGTAATTTGTGTGTGTTTTTTGTATGTGAGAGGTATGTGTGTGTGTGTGTGTATGTGTATGTAAGTATAAGTTGTGTACCATTTCAGGTGGTTAACAAATATTGTTGGAAGCCTGTCCATGGTCTATATGGGCTGAATAATTGTCCATCAGTGGAGGGTATCTATTCTTTGACTGGGATAAATAATTCAGCGAGAAATCATACATTACATTTTAACATGATCTGGGTCTCTTCCAATTTTGCTTTGAAGTTTGCACCTCCAGCTTTAAAGAATGTTGGTTTGATTTTCCCTTCTTTTATATTGGATTGTTCTTTCTGGAACTTTAAGTAGTATGATTTTTTTTTTTTCATCGCAAGCAAAAAAGAGGTTGGCAATGAACATGCAATTAGATGCTTAATTGCCTTTTGATGAGGCTAAGGGTCGTAGAGTTAGGGCGTGTGACTAGGGATTCTTTAGCTACTTAGAGCCTTGCAGAAGGAGGCTCTGGTTCAGCAGGGCCACTAGATCCATGGTCATGCTTTGAGACGGCGTTGTCAGGCTGTCATGGTCCCACAGGAGAGGTAAGCTTCATGGGAAGGATGGAGGCAAGCCTGCTTCTCCTTGAATGGAGACAAGAGATGGCAGAAGCAAGAAAGGAAAATGAAGAGGGCAGACAGGAGGTGCACTTGTGAGACAAAACAATTGCTGTTTGGTGGCCATATTTTGTAGGACAGGACAAAAAAGTAAAACAGCCATGAAGGTCTCCATTGCCACAATGGAGGGCTTCTGGTACCTACACAGATTTGACAACCTGACTTTGAAGTGTTGAGAATATGAAGGGCAGAAAACAGAGAGGGAGCAGTTGTGTAGGGGATGTTGCCTGGTGGCGGTGGGGGGGGAGTCGGGAGAGAAGGTCAAGAGAAAATGACTAGAGTGGTCACTTCTGGCCCTATTACCAATGATGATGGATGGCTTAGGAGAGGCAAGAGGAACAGTGTCTATTTAAAGGTGGCAATTAGGAAAATATGTCTAAGTCGGGAGAAAATGGCAGTTCTGATTCTGACTGTTGATGTATCTGATGAAGCAGGACTGATTCACCTACAAACTGACACAGCTGCATTAATGTGGCTGAAAATAGCAGTTCTTCTCCACCCGTGATGGATCTGTGGTAGTGCCTCATCACCTGTGTGCTCATGAATGTAGATTATTCCCCTTTGACTGAAAATCATTTCTATCTGGTTTCTTCCAAGGGTGTTGAATCATTGCCTTCCATTGTCCGCTAAATGAGTATTTAAACATCAATTTGTTGTTTGGAGTTTGGACCTCTGTTCATTGGGTGATAGTGAGGTGTATTAACCTTATGCTTTCAAAATTTCCTCTTGTATTTTCTGTGGATCTTTTTTTTTTTTTTAATGCCAAATGTAATTGCTATGATTTGCCCAATTGAGTTCATGTACAAGTAGTAAGTCAGGATTATGATACTGGGATATACGAGTCAGTGAGCAAAATTAAGCCTTCATTATCTGAGTCTATGACTGTAGCTCGATGATAAAAAAATTGCAGGTGGGATAAATTTGGTTCTGAACTTAAAGAGACCTTGCCTCACACAGACGTATTCTGAATAGATCCCATTGCATCAAAACTATCGAATTTAGTTATGCTTCCTCTGCCCCTTCTTTCACCAATACTGCTGAATATCAAGATTGCTGGGTGTAAAGAGACGCATTCCCTTGTAGTTTTAAATCAAAACATATTTCCACTTTTCACTTAGAAGATAACGCCCATGTATGGTTCTTGTCCTTAGAAAGGCAAGGCACATATGCAGTTTAAGGGAAAAGGAAGAGAGGCAGAATCCATCAGAGAAAGGTAACCCCAGCCTTCTGTTTCTCGTGGGTCATGCCCTACAAACACATCTTCTTAGAAATCTGTCTGGGTTCCATCCACAAGCCAGCACCCCTGGCATTGTCTGTAATTGAGCATTATGATTTGGGATCCTGATATTCTTTGAGGGAAGAGCACGGATAAAGGGGCTGGTGATAAAGTGAGAATTTTAGGGGATTCTGGTGAACCGGAATTCCAGGGCAGACAGCGTGGGTGCAGGAAAGGCTTGAGCCGCGAGCTGGTTAATCAAATCAAGGCTCCTGTCTGGTACTTCACATGTTCTCCCAGTCCCAATCTCACAGGTCAAGGTAGAGGTGATTCCAGTTAAGTAGATGATACAGTCCAAACCAGCTTTATGGATCTGTTGAGATGAAATTACAAATCACATGCTTGTCATTTGGGGGAAGGCTAAAAGCTCACAGAGGTTTGTGAAGCTCAGGCCATCCCTGCCGTAATTGGAAGGAACACCAGATGTGCAGTTGCCTTACAGGCAATTGATGGAAAGCATTATACAGGCTAAATTAGTGAATAAAGAGGAGGATCAACGCATGAGCCAGTATAAATGCAACATACGCATATGAAAATAGTGCGGATTGGGAAAAAAGGCATTTAATACATTCTCTTCTGCTATTTCAGACCAGAGGGTTACACACACCCTGCATCTCCAGAATCATTACGCTCTTTTAAATGTTAATAGAGGATGTTTTATTTCTCTACCTATGTTCCCTGGACTGAAGTCTGGATTATCAATACACAGTTAATATTATACTTAATATTAAATGTATATTATCGATATATAGTTAATGTTAACAGGTGTAGACTGGCAGGGACCCAGAAGGCAGGGATTCTGAGCATTTATGAGAAATACATGAGAACAATGAAGTTTGTGAGCCCTGATACCAGACAGGAAGATCTCTACCAGGCAGATATGAAACATGTCATGAGGCCTGAGCTGTAAGGCTCTGAACGTTGACCATCACTGGACAGCAGGTGAGAGGCAGGGTCCGATGCTGTCATACCTCTGATCTTTTTGCTTCTCCTTAGGAAACCTAGTCAACAAGGGAGAGCAGAGGGCTTTCTCAAATACGATCTGCACAGGGTAGCTCTTTTGTATGTGAGTTTCCAGTCTTGTGCTTTTCTCTGGGCCTGTCCCGCTTTCCCATCATTCATTCACTGATGCATTCAGTAATATTCACTAATTTATTCATAAGCAAAGCTGCCATTTACTACACATTCTACCCCGTCATTGGACTTTACAAATATGATTTCTAAACCTTACTAGATACATACACTTTGTTAAGTGATCCTCTTTTTGCTTCAGTTTCCTTACCTGCCAAATAGAGATAACAATCCTGTCTACCTCAGAGGGTCCCAGTAAGGGTTAGATGAGCTAATTCATATAAGGCATGTAGCACATGATAAACAGCCAGTGTTTGTACATGGACTATACAAATATATATATATACACACACATTCTTTTTTATATTCTTTTCCATTCTGGTTTATTTCAGGATGTTGAATAGAGTTCCCTGTGCTATGCAGGAGGACCTTGTTGTTTATCCATTCTATATGTAATAGTTTCCAGCTTCTTTTTTTTTTTTAAACCAAGTTTCCATCTGTGTAGCTCAGTGTAATCACCCTTTGGAGCTAATGTTACCCCTCCAGAAATGCCAAATTATACTTAGGCTAGCAGGAACAGGTATAGCTTGACCTAATTATTTGGAAACCAGAACAAATAACATCCTAACTAAAACCTTCTGATGAAAGTAAGTAAGTTTCAAAGTGGGATTAATGTGGATTTTTAATGTCAATCATTCCAGTTCCTTGCTATGACGTTGGGAGAGTTATTTAAACTCCCAGTGCCTCTGTTTCCCTGTCTTTAAAGGAGGGTGCTCGGGCCTCCCTGGTGGCGCAGTGGTTAAGAGTCCGCCTGCCGATGCAGGGGATACGGGTTCGTGCCCCGGTCTGGGAGGATCCCATATGCCGCGGAGCGACTGGGCCCGTGAGCCATAGCCGATGGGCCTGCGCATCCGGAGCCTGTGCTCCGCAACGGGAGAGGCCACAACAGTGAGAGGCCCGCATACCGCAAAAAAAAAAAAAAAAAAAAAAAAAAGGAGGGTGCTCTTTTCAGGGTAGTTTTATGGAGGCAAGGCCACCTGCTCCGTTCCGTGTCTGGCCAGGGGTCCAGCATATGGCTAGACACTGAAATCTGGCTCTCTGTCCAGAATTTCCTGCCTACTTAGTCATTTGTTAGGGAATTCATGGAGCACTCTATCAGTAATAAATAGCCAGATATTCTAGATAACGTCAAAGTTAACCCTAGCTTTCTTTGGGGCAAGACAGAGTTTTTCCCAGCCTAGATATTATGTCTAAAATTTCCCATTTGCGCATGACATGAGGAAAAACTGGTACACAGTAGAGAAATTTTACTTTTTCTTCTCTTGGTAAACAATAAAATAATTTTAGTTTCTTGTTCATAGAACTTTTTTTTAATTAATAGAGATTATATATTAGAGCAGTTTTAGGTTTACCTATGTCGACACATCATCAGTAACCAAAGTCCACGGTTTACATTAAGGTTCATGCTTTGTATTGTACATTCCATGGATTTTAACAAATGAATGATGGTGTATGTCCACAATTATAGTAGCGCACAGCATAGTTTCCCTGCCCTAAAAATCCTCTGTGCCCCACCCACTCACCCTTCCCTCCCCCAGCCCCTGGCAACCACTGATCTTTTTACTGTCTCCATAATTTTGCCTTTTCCGGAATGTGTTATAGTTGAAATTGTACAGCATGTAGCCTTTTCAGATGAGGCTTGATAGCTCATTTCTTTTTAGCACTGAATAATATGCTGTTTTATGGATATACCAGTTATTTATCCAATCAGCTATTGAAGAACATTTGATTGCCTCCAAGTGTTGGCAATTATGAATAAAGCTGATATAAACATTGTGTGCAGGTTTTTGTGTGCACATAACTTTTCAACTCATTTGGGCAAGTACCCAAGTACCAGATCGTATAGAAAGAATAAGCTTAGTTTTGTGCGAGACTGCCAAACTGTCTTCCAAAGTGGCTGTACCATTTTGCATTCCCACCAGCAATGAATCAGAGCTTCTGTTGCCCCATGTCCCTGTCAGTATTTAGTGCTGTCAATTTTCTGGACTTTAGCGATTGTAATAGGTATGCAGTGTTATCTCGTCGTCTTAATTTGCAATCCCCTAATGAGAAATGATGTTGAACATCTTTTCATATTCTTATTTGACATCTGTATATCATATTTG
Source organism: Mesoplodon densirostris (assembly GCF_025265405.1). NCBI lineage: Eukaryota > Metazoa > Chordata > Mammalia > Artiodactyla > Ziphiidae > Mesoplodon > Mesoplodon densirostris. Next base: position 123,817,129 of record NC_082667.1, on the reverse strand, counting down.
ATGAGCTGTCTGATCTTTTGCCCATTTTTAATTGGGTTGTTTATTTCTCATTGTTGAGTTTTAAGAGTTATTTTTGTAGTTTGGAAAGCAGCACTTTATCAGATATGTCTTTTGCAGATATTTTCTACCCCTCTGTGTGGCTTGTCTTCTTATTCTCTGGATGGTTCGTGGAACTTTAAAAAGTAATTTTCCACCCTTAAAAAGGAAATAAAAGTGGAACAAGAAGAAATTTTTTATTAACTTAAGTTACAAAGTGTTGAGATGAGTCTGATGCTGAACAGATCAATACTTGGAGACTTACTGGTTTGTTCCTCATGTCTTTCTTCTCCTCTGGCCTCCACCTCTTCTTAGAAGCTCCGCTTCAAGCATGGTGATTCCTGGTATACGCTATTTACTGTTACTGAAAGTATTCAGATAAGTCCTTTTTGTGTGTGTTCATACAAGGGAATCTTGCCTCACCCTGCCTCTTACTAGAGAGAGAGTAACCACAAATACCACCTTTCCTATGGCCACCAACCTTCTTATCTATAACCAATACTCAGACCAATGAGGCCTGAGTAAGATAAGTTCTGTGGGTATAATGCAGTAAGGAGTAAGTTAAGAGAAATATCTTCTTACCAGACAAACGGACAATTGATAATTAAAACAACTGAGACCATTTGGGGAAATGCTCTGGTCATGCTTTATAAACTAGCCTTTTCTGCTCTTTGCAATAATCATGGGACAATCATGGGTGTTGGTCATGTCTGTGAAGGCAAACACGGATGCCTCTTGTGTTCTCCCCCAAGTCTGCATTTTCCCTCTGCGGTTGCCATTCTCTGGGGCTTCCTTCGCCACCTGTGTTCAAAGGGAAGTGTCACAGCTCCACTCAGCCTGGCAGACTGGAAGTTCAGAATATTAGAAACCCTTCTCTGCATGAAATGCACTGTGAAATGTGTTTGAAAATAAAGTTGTTAATGACAATTGTCATCAAAAACTTGCTCTTTCAAATGCATTTTTCATAGTTTCCAGGCCCGAAAGAGCTTGCTTGTATTGAAATTTCAGATGGTTGGCTGACGGTGTGACAGACAATCACGCATATTTAAGTGTCTGCAGGCACATGGAAAGCACACCTGTGCGTCTAATTGCCCATCTATCACCTACATCCACACCTACCATTCCCAGAAGGAGACAGGTTTACACCCCATGGAGCTGCTCCAGACAAACGACAGCCACATCTCTGGGCATTTGTAGAAACCTCCTTTCAGAGAGGATGAAAAAAAATACCCTAAGAATAAAACCAACAAATCAAAAACCTGAGTGATCCAGGAGGTGGTAGGTTCATTATGGACAAAGAGGGGTAAAAAGTAACCCAGATAACATGAAGAGGATGAACAATCCATGGGAGGAGACCCCCCTTGGCCCAGAGGTGTATCCCTTCTGCTGGCCCACCATCCTAGCCCAAAGGTATATGCCTTGTCTGCCTGAATGTTCCCTTCACTCTTAAACAAACAGAGATTCTACCAATTTGTCATGCATTTAGGTTAATAAGCTTCCTTTGGAATGACTGAAGGGCTAAGCGTCATTCACACGTTGGTGTAAATTCGTTTAATTAGACTCATTTTTTCCAACCCCCTTTCCCAGGGGCAAGTCGAACTCATGTACACCGAGGACAGAGGAAAGGAACGACCATTTACTGAGAGCAAAGCCTGGTCATTCTAGGAACGTTATCTCATTAACCTTCATGTAGTTTTTCAGAGCAGGAACTCTTATCTCATTTTACTGTTGAGAAAGTGGAGGCGTTACATGGGTTTAAACTTGTCCAATGATACCCATCAGGTGGAGGAGGTGGGATTTAAATCCAGGTCTGTGCTGGTCATGAGTGGGAGCATTGATGGGGGAGGAGGATGAAGAGGATGGTCCTGAAGACACGCAGGAAGGGCATCGTTGAGGTTGGGTTACGGGCATCCTTAGGTTTCAGGGTATCTAGAGGCCCCTTTAGAGTCATAGTGGTAGACTCTAAGCAACTTGTTCATTCATTAAACAAATCAATATGTCTTAAATGAGACTGTACACCAGGTACTTTTAAAATTGTTGGGGATGTGGAGATAGATGGAACAGGCTGGTGGATACTGTCACGGGGCTCAGGGTCTAATGGGGGAGACAGATGATAACCAAGTGTATAAATAAGAGGTGAAGTCAAATAATGATAAAGGCAGCAAAGAGTGGAAACAATAGCAACGTGGCAGAGCCTGAGGGGGTGCAGTGAACTGTGTCTTTGGATGACACATCTGAGGAGCCCTCTCTGATCTGAGACCTGGAGGACAGAGCATCCTCCTATGCAAAGATCTGCAGGAGAAGCCTTCCCGATACAGGGCTGAGAAAGTGCACCAGCTTTAGATGGGTGGGACCACCTGGGCCAGCGTGATGGCAGCACAGTGAGCAGGGGGCTCCAGAGGGAGGCTCGGCAAACATAGAAATGTGATTGATTTTTTTCCCCAGTTGAAGTTTAAAGCCATTGGAAGATGTGTTGAAGGCAGGTGCTCTCTGATTTTCAGATTAGAAAGGAGGCTGCTGGGTAGGGAATGTATGTTCGGAGGTGAATAGAAACAGTGAGGCTGATGGTACCTTTACAGTGTCCAGGGAAGACCTGAGAGTGACTTGGCCTGGGGAGGATGGCAGAGGGGATGGAGAAAGTGGGCAGATGCTAGATATATGTTGGAGCCAGAATGTAGAGAGGCAGCCAATGGGTTGGATGTGAAAAAAATAGAGAGAGCAATCAAGGGTGATGATTGGGTTTTTATCTAGAACAGCTACATGAATGGTAGTTGTGTTCAGTGAGAAAGTGAAAGCCAGAGAAAGAGGACTAGTTATTCTTGGAGGGAGGTGGGTGATGGTACAGAGAGCATGTCTTGAGCTAGAACTGGTGATTCCTCTTAGACATCAAACGGGGGAGGTCCAGGAAGTGGTCAGCATCCCAGCCAAGATTTAAGTTGGAGGCCTCCCGCATACAGAATGTCCACTAATAGTACTGATGAGACCAAGGAGGGAAGGGTGCAAGTAGAGAGGAACATCAGGACTTAATCCTAAGACACTCCAGATAGTGTCCAACAGAAGGACACAGGGTAGGAACAGCGAGTGAGGCAGAAGCCAGTGTCATAGGAAACACAGGGCGTTTTTCAAGAAGACAGTGGTTGTCTGTGTGGGATGCTACTAACCCATCATGGACCAGTTTCAACAATGTGGAGTCACCTGAGACCTCGAAGGGCAATTTCAGAGGAGTGGTAAAGATGAGAGCCTGATGGGGTGTGTTCAGGAGAAAATGAACTGAGAGTAAGTGAAGGCTGGGAGTGTATAACATCCCTCTGTGACATTTTGCTGTGACAGGGCAAAGAGCTGAGGTGGTCAAGGAGAGAGCTGAGAGGTAAATAGAGAGCCTCTGTCTCTTCTGTTGGCTTCTTTGTAAGTGAGACATCCTAGGTAGTGTTTGGATGCTGACAGGGATGACCCAGGAGAGGAGCACATGGATGATGCAGTAGAGTGGCAGAGACCATGCCATGAAGACCTTGAGCACCAGGCAAGGGGATTGGAACCTAGGGCGTCTAGATTCTAGGAATCTCGGAAGAAGGGGTCGGCCACTGAGAGTGGCTGAGACACGATGTCCCTTTCAAGAAGTAGAGGGGAGAGGGCTTGGGGACAGGTGTTCAGAGTTCCTTAAATATGCTGAAGGGAAGAAAAGGTTTGTCCCCATGCCAGTGTCCCTGTGTTCTCAGTAGCTTCTGAAGTTGAGGGTCTGTTGGGAGGGGAGGGATGGCAGGGTGCATGGAGGTGTAAAGGTTTGAGGAACCCAGGAGGAAAGATGGTGTGGAGACTGGGTGAGCAAATGAGCAAACAGACTAGAGAAACGGAGAAGGATGACCAGGCAGAGCTGGGTGCCCATCAGAGTCCTAAACATAAGATATGGCGTTCTCTCAAGATCATTGGCAAGGTGTATCATCTATGAAGAAATATATTCAGAGATTAAAAGCCGACAACTTATATACATCATGGTACAATGATAATGAATATTCACTAGGTGCAGTTGGTGTGCATTATTTCATATAATCCTTTCAAATCCATGAGATGGATACTGTTACAGTCTTCATTTACAAATGAGGTGATTGAGACTTGGAGAAGTGAATTGAGCTACAGAAAGTCCCCTGGCAGGGAACGTGGACAGGCAGGGTAGAAACGGTCTCCTCAGTGACAGATGTGTGCCCTGCATCTCCCTGCTGCATCCTAGAGCACAGCAAAGCTGTTGACGGGTGAGGCCTGCACAGATATGGGAACACACGTATATAGTACTTTTCTATTAGTAAATATCTCAGCTGTGTACCACAAATTGGCATTAAGGGAAGAGAAGGGCTTGGGTTTGGTTCTTGTGTGTTTCACTCTGCCAGCAGTGATCTGGAATCAGGGGTCATCAGGAAATGGGAGACGGCCAGCTGGGCCCTTGGAACTGCTTTTGCACCGGGCATCCTGCACAGACACACACCCGGTCTCTGTCACAGATGAAAAGCCTTTCTCTGGTTTCTCCTTGTAATCCATCCGCTGCCTCGGAGAGTCCTGATTTCTCAGGGGAATGTCCCAGATCTGCTTGGTGTCCTTGAGAGCAGAGTTCCCATCCATTGCAAGAAGCTGTCCAAGGTATTTACAAAAGGCAGGAAGAAATATGGAACCTCTTCATCCGGTGGGGAAATTTAGGGATACCCGTGACTCCTGCAGGTGGCAGGGGTGAAGGTGGGGATGATCCCTGAGACCCTGGAGGGCCGAGGGGTCCTCGGGGCTGTGCAGCTGTAATCTGGCTCTCCAGACCTCCCATGCCCTGCCCACCATCTGTGCAGTGCAGGGCCAGTGGAGCCCCAGGGGGCTGTGCAAAATACTGTCCTGGGGTCTCTGATCCCTCCCTGAGCCAGGCTTCGGCCTGAGGATGGAAAGTAAGCAAGAAAAGGTGAATAAGAGATAAGTCTTCGTTTGTTTACTCTGCATTCTAATAATTGGCTGATTATGTTCCATTTTTATTTGGTTTCACTGACAATCAGATAGAGAGCTGTAATACCCACTCACACCTTGTAATTACCATTAATTTCTTCCCTTTTCTCTGGGCAGAGTCAGGACGAAGTTGGCAGAGAAGCCATGAGAAGTTGAATCAGGCTGAAGTCAGATGCATATGCATGAGGCTGGACCAGCCAGGCTCTGAGGAGATGCTTGGAGATGGGGGCGAGGGAAGGGGAAAATTGGAAGAAGGCTGAAAGGTTTTAAGATGGGAAGAGGGGGAAATACCTTGAATTGGAGACAAAGGCAAAGGGAGGAAAGTGTTGAAGTCAGCACAACAGACTCGCGAGCTTAATTACCATAATGATGTAAAACAGGCCAATCAGCAGTCTGGGGCTAATCTTCCATGTATTACAGGTCTCTCCTTCGTAGAGCTTCACAGCTTAAATGCATTTTTAATGAAGATATTCGAGGCAAGCAGATAATTCCGCCGTCTTTACAGGAGGGAATCAGAGCACGTTTAATCGGCTGTTCTTGCTTGTCGCTGTCTAAAGGCCTTGCTCTGTCTGGCACAAGGGAGCAGATCCTCTTCCAGAACAGATCGTTCTGCTCTCCCACCACTCCTTCCAGAGGTGGCTGGGGAAGGCGCGGCCAGGACCCACATCAAGGCACAGCAGGGGCCTCTGCTCTGCCTTACTGGGTGCTGAGGGATGTCTACATCTCCACCCAGGGGAGGAGAGAAGCGACTCCAGGGCCCCCCACCAGCCCCTGTGTTATGCTAATGGTCTAGATGCCACTAGAAATCACTGGAACAGGACGCTTGCACTGAAAAATGCATGTGAAGCACCTACCTGTGACCCTGATAGGTTTGCATATCAGCTTGGGCAAAAGAGCAGTCCGAAGCAGCAGCCCTGACACCTTTCTAGCCCGTGCAGCTGGGTCATCCCAATATCCAGGGGCTCGTGGCTCACAATAAGTTTAGGTGACCTGAAATTTGATTGATTTGATTAGTGTAGGCTTTCCTATTCAATGTTTAATGCTGTTTGGTCCAGAAGCCTAAAAGGTCTGGGCTGAACATATGTGCTAAGTATCTGTGATAGGACCCCCTCAGAAGGACGGGTCGGGGGAAGAGAGGAGGGGAAGGAACTCACCAGCTACAGATCCTGAATGTCCTAGTAAGGCAAGGACAGGCCAGAAAGGAGCTCTTTATAATTTGGGGAAAGATTTAAATGGCCTATTGTTAGCCTTACCTCCTTTCACCAACTGGTCTGAGATAGAACATTAACTATTTAGATGTATATAATGAGTTCAGCAGTTTCTGGAACCCTGCTCCATCCCCACCCTGCCATATCCCATTAAACTGCCTGGTTTCCAAGGAACTCATCCCAGTGAATTAGAGTAGGGCAAAAGAGAGTGCAACCCTGGACAACATGTTCTCAAACCAGACCCTATGTATGTATGTATATATGTATCTATCTAGCTATCTGCTTATCTATCTTTTGATCATCTATTCATCTACCTATCTATCTAAACATCTAACATGTATCATCTATCGACCTATCATCTATCCACAGTATCTATCTATCTACCTATCTACCATCTAAAATTTATCATCTATCTATCTATCTATCTAATCTAACATCTATCTATCTATCTATCTCTCAATTTTTAAGTCTTTTGCTTCCTTGAAGTAAGAGCTTAAATGTCTGGCTAGGTATTTGTAAGGCACTGGATGCCCTGATTAGATTCAACCTCAAATATCCATAAGTGGAATAAGAAACGCTTTGCTTCTTCTCTCACTTTTGTGGCTCACGGCAATGATGACAAGGAAGGTAGTACAGAACTTGCATGTGACAACAGTGTCCTCACTATCTAGAGGTTAACAGTCCTGCCTATTATTGGCCCCTGAGAACTCAAGACAGCGGGAAGGAAATTCATACTCCACACTTCCTTTTCCTTATTTCTTCCTTTGTTTGATTCATCTATTTATTCAGGTTTTACTGTGTGCAGGCTATGTGTAAGACCCCCTAACATTTCCAGAGGTGGGGAGGCCAACAGGGATATCCCTGGAATAAGAAGAGGAGTGTAAGCATTCAGAATAACCCCCACACTCTGCAGGCTGTGGGTTAACAAAGGGCATTAGAGGAAGTTGGACCCTGTTCTTCCTCTAGACCATTATGAACAGCACAGCAGGCAGCAGTTACAAACATGCTATGTTATATAAGTTGTTTGGTCGGTTATTTGGAAATTATAATACATTTAACATAACTCACTGATGATGTCCCTTATTATATTTCTTGAGGAAAGTATAGATAATTAAAAGAAGAAAAGTACAACTCATTCATACTATGACTCAAACTAATCTCTGGTATCTTAATTACAAACATACATATATTGTGTTTTCTTAGCAAAAATGGAGACTATCATGTACAACTATTTGTAACCCGCTTTTTCACTTTATAGAACATATATATTTGGAGGTCATTTAAATATTCTTCTACCAAGTAATTTGCAATGGGTAGTTCACCATATGCTGTACTGTATTTCATTTAATTAATTCCTAAGTATTTTTTTCTACAAGAAACAGCCTTATGACTAACATCAAATTACATTTTGCATATCCAAAAGCCTACTCAACACATAAATAGCTGGAATGTACATTTGTAATGAAAGTTTCAGAATTGTTTTTCAAATGCATATTTCAAAGCATTCTTATTGATTACATTATTCTACAGCTATTGGTTTTGTGCCTACCACAGCCCTGTTATTCTGGCAATGTCATAAATAAGTAGAGTGGGAAAGTCTCTGTTCTCTAAATCACTTAATAACTTCGTTTTGTCCAAATATAACTTTCTCATTATTTTTCTTTCTTTTAAGAGATAAAAAATTTTCAAGATTAATCTGAAGTGTATCATATGGGCCTGTTTTAGTGTGGCAAAGCTTCAAGTAAGTGTCTGTACTGTTTTTAATACTCCCTAATACAGTACATCTCTCTTTCTCTGTCTCTGTCTCTTTAAATACCTGTCATACTTATAATTGCCTTTTTAATGCCTGTTTCTCTTCTGGGGGCCAGGGACCTGCTTATCTTTTTCACCCTTGTCTTTTCGGTGTTTCAGATAGTGTCTGGAACATGATAGGCACCTAGTAAATATTTGTTGAGTTAATGGATGAATGAATGAACCAGTGCCAGTTTGTCAATTTGTTTTAGCAAAATATCATACACATGCTCTGTCAGTGTGGGTGACGTTAGTCTTCATCCACAAAACTACCACTTTTGTTTTCTCTCCTAACGTTTTCATTGTCCTGCCCTCCTTAATTTTCTTAAGGGCCCTTTCCCTCCTCTAACAAAGTACATCAGCTTTTTTTGGTTTGTTTATTAGTTTTACTTTATAGTTTCATTTTACTTCAATAGACAGTAGAGTAAAAGTTCAAAAGGAACACAGTGAAAATAGTGAAATGACTGTCTCCCACCTCTGTCTTTCAGCAACCTAGTTCCTGGAGACAATCTATGTTCCTAGTTTTTGGTCTGGTGTGTATTACCAGGGATATTTTAGTCCTAGAAAAAAAAAATCTTTCTTTTTATATGCCCAAATGGTAGCATGCTATATAACACTCTTCTTTCGTATCAGTTCTTTAATTTGGATATTTTCTATTGGCCTATATTCTATTTTGCTAATTCTGTGCCAACCACCATTAAATCCATCTATTGTATTAATTATTTTGGATATTGTATCTTTCAGTCCTAGAATTTCCATGTGATATTTTTCTAATAGATCAAAATACTTTGTTAAAATTCTCAATTCTTCCACCTATTTTATCCAGTTTTCTACATTTTCTTTACTAGCCATAGTTATTTAAACTCTTTGTTTGCTAATGCCAATATAAGTATTTTCTGTAGGTCCGTTTCTATGCCTTCTTCTTTTCTCTATTGATTATCAGTCATGTTTTCTTGCCTCTAGTGATTTTGTACTGAATGAGATGACACATAAAGGAACTATGGAGGCTACAGTTGTCATTTTCCTCTAGAGAAGTTTTCTATATCCTCTGTTATGCATAAAATATCTGGCATTATACATATATCTATTGTATATAATATATATGATATGTGAAAAGGTGAGGACATATGACTGATAGTAAAGAGAAAAAAAGATAATAGAAATAGACCTATATATGATTTAGTAGACAAGTATTTTTAAATAACTGTAATTAACATGTGTATAGTCAGTGCTTTACAGAGAAACAGAAACAATATGATGTGTATCATCATATATATATATATATATATATATATATATATATATGAGAGAGAGAAATAGAGAGAGAAAAAGATTCATCTTAATAAATTGGCTCACACAATTATGGAGGCTGGCTAGTACAAAATCTGCAGGGTAGGCGGGGAGACTAAATGCTCAGAGAAGAGCCAGTGTTACAATTCAAGTGCAAAGGTCATCAGCCACAGAGTTTCCTCTGGCTTGGGGGAGGTGAGTTTTTTGTTCTATTCTGACCTTCAACTGATTAGATGAAACCCACTTACATGATGGAGGGCAATCTGCTTTAGTCTAAGTCCACTGATTTTAATGTTAATCTTATCTAAAACACACCCCCATAGAAACATCCAGAATGTTTGACCAAATAACTGCACATTATGGCCCAGCCAAGTTGACATAAAATTAACCAACACATGTTTAAGAATTAGATTAAACAGATGAAAGGATGGAGAAGTTCAATGGAAAATAAAATCCGTAAAATGAACCAAGGACCTTGAGGAAGATGTTTATTGATGGCCACCACAAGACTGCACATAATTTCACTTGGCTAGTGCCCCAACTTCCTGTGCAGCCCGAGGCCACAGCAGATATCTCATAGTGAAAGCTAGCCATGCATTTCAGGTGTCTGAAGGTTTCAGTTTGTCATTCCAGCCTTACACTACTGGTAAAAGCTTTGTTGAGTCTCTTTTTTTTGCTTCAAGTTCTGCCTGAACCAAACCCAATTTCCAGCCCAGTTGCAGGTGGGGATAGCGAGGAGACAGAAGCTGATGATCCCCTGAATGGTCTTTCCTTTCTGGAATTGAGTTTATCTAGTCTTTATGTCTGCAGCTCTCTGATTACTTTTAAAAATGTTATGTTTGTGATTTATACAGCTTTTAAAATTATATTAGGAAGAACATTAGTCCATTATGACTCTTATATTGTACACAGAAACAGAAGTTTTATGCATTTTTTTATTCATCTAGTTTAATGATTCTTGAATATGACTGCTCATCAAAACCATGTACATGAAATATATGAAAAATGCAAGGGGCTTCACAGACTAAATTTACCCAATTTAGAGCCCTCAGCTTACCTGACCAATGACTTACTATTTCCAACTTCTTTTCTCTATATACATCCATTTCATGTATAAATGCATGTCCTGTCTTACCTACTCTCTTTTCCCTACATCCACATTCTGTGGGCTGCTCTAGCAACAAAGGAGAGAGCCAAAAAGTATTTACTGTTGCATTTCACCTGTGCTTTATGTTCCCCAAAATTTTGATGCACAAATCAATGCTTTCTTATTTCCAACTTGGCTCTGTTTCTTAGTCCCTTCCTTTCCCTCGTCCATTTATCTAACAAACATTTATGAATACTTTTTACAAATGTCCTTGGCAATTGGTTTAAGGGAACAAAATAATAATAAGACACGTAACTCAGTCTAGCTAAGGAGATGACTGTTTAACTAGTGATCGAAAAATAGAGTGTTAAAATAGAGTACTAGTTGGATGTATAAGATAGAACAGCAATGCAGGAGAACATGATAAATCTAGCCATGGGTGAAGATGGGAAATGAAAAGAAAGTTTTGCAGAGAATGCATGTTTTTAGATTGATTTTAGTGTTATTTTTCCAGGCTCAGAGTTTTTATAGTTTTCATCTGTTAATGTTTGGGTCCTTGGCCCTCTTCTCCTAGTTCTCAGCATGGCCCAAACCTGCTAAAGGGGCTCCAATAATCATGAAATAGCTATTCTCAAGTTGATGCTTTCTTAATATAAAATGCCTCTTTCTACCTCTTCAGATGTTACTTTAGGATGAGTTCCTCACTTGTACTGCTACGTTATGGTCACTATTTCATCATGTCTTGGTGATACTTAAATTATTTTAGTTTAACTCTTTAGAGTAAATTTTAAAGTTCATTTTGTGTTTTACAAATACTCCCCACATTGATATATAGACTTCAGTAGCCGTTAAGTATTTTCTCCTGATAATTACTAGGCACTTCCTTTCTTACAATTTTTTTTTGTTAGGTTGCACTTATCTTCTAAAACTATAGTTATATCTAATTTCACCACTGCCTTTGCCCCTGAAATTTAAATTCGAAGCCCTCCTGGTAAAGCTGAGTTGTCTCCTGCCAGATTCATTATTGTATTTCAGAGAATTATGAGATATTTTCTGTCCTTTTCTTGGGATCACCTCTGTGAGAGCATAGGCATCTTTCCAGAAAAAGCAAATGTTATTTTCCTTTAGTATCATCTACCTATCCAGCTGTCTGCTCTACAAATCCTATTTTCTAAAGACAAAAAGAAAGAAGAGATGAAAATACCACCTGTGGTCCCAAGTCCTTCGGTTTCCTACCAAGGACTTCAGGGCCCATAAGAGACAAAGTAAGTTTCTTTGGAATTCTCCATTAATAAAATTATATATACTGGCCTCTACTGGCTTGATGGATTGGGGTTTTAGATAAACATTATTTTTTTATAGTGAGTCATCTTCAAAAGCAAAGCAATAGCCCAGCTCCCACCCCCACCCCAGTCATCTGAAACTTCCATTGTATGATGACATGATATTTTTTTCTTTAAGATTGACCATTACATCAAGCCACAGATCAAGCATAGCCACCACACAGAGAAAATTACCATTTGGCAACATCCATCATCTTTACAAGTGATACCCACATCTTATACCACCTGAGCTAGTATCCACTGTTGCTTACTCCCATCTTCAGTGAGTTTGCAGGTCAACTAAAGGGTCTTAGTCCCTTTATTGGGAGAGAACAGGAGCACAGAAATATGTTTGTGAGGGAAAACTATTTCTTTCTAATCCCGGGGTCTCTTGATGCCAGATCCCTACTCACCTGTGATTTTTATAACATCAATAAAGACCTGAAACTCTCCTACTTTATTTGTTGACTCACTACACCAATCTACCCCAGTCCCACTGATTTTGAAAAAGAGGGCTATGGCTCTGGAGGGAGGAGATTGTAGCTGAGGATAGGAAAATGCAGGCTGTGTATTTGTGTTCTATCAGGGCCATGGAAATGCTATAATGCAGTCTCACAATGGACCAAAAATTTTCTCAAGGCTCTTGAATTCACTTTGTGATTTTTACTTTTCTTCATCTCCTATGAGTGGTACCCTTGCTCCCTGAACACCAGGCACCAGGTATCTCTTCCTGTTGTAAATAAGAAATCTTATCTGCAGGTGGAGGTAAATGCACATAGCTCTTATTTGAAAGTATAGCCATGAGAACTGAATGAGAAATGATAGAATGCACAGTGACTAAATACATGTGATGGTAGAAATGTGTGAACAAATAGGAAAATCATCAGTCAGATTCCTGAGAAAAGTGAGCAATCTATGGCCGGTGGGCCAAATCCTGCCCACTCCCTATTTTTGTATCACACATGAGTAAAGAATGTTTTTTTATATTTGTAAATGATTGAAAACAAATCAAAAGAAGAAATATACTTCATAATACATGAAAATCATATGAAATTCATATTTCAGTATCTGTAAATAAAATTTGATTGATACATGCACATTCATTTATATTGTCTATGGATGCTTTCAAATGGCAGAATGGAGTATTTGCAGCACAGACCATATGTTCTGCAAAGCCTAAAGACTTATATATGGCCCTTTCCATAAACAGTTTGCCAAGCCCTGCTCTAGAGCAGAACTGACCTAGGAGAGACTGCTTGTCTGTGGTCATGTTCAGTCATAATACCATGAAGATTGAATCAATACCATCCTGTGTGATTTCTCATGATGTTTGGAAACGCTCTGGATCCTTAGTCCAATCTCTCTCATTTGACAGTGCAGCTCTCCCAAACCTTTTCATTCTCCTCTAGATTCCACGCTCCCTGGCCACCCTTCATACATACTCTTACCAGCTGACCTCATTTGCTGCTCCTCAGAGAGGACAGTTAGGCCATCAGGTGTGACCTAACTCAAGCTTCTTCTTCCTCTCCTTCTTTTATTTGCATCTAGTACCCATATTGTCTCCCTTCCATACATCTTAGGTGAACATTTAAGACATATCCCTTTACTTACATATATTTCTTTCTCCTCCAGGATTTTATTCCATCAAATATTGTTTTCCTCCTCTGGACATCCACACTCAACTACGTCACAACATAGAAACATATAAACATGTATTGTCAACTCCGTGTCTTCCTTTAACCACCGTCATCTCTCTCATTCTCCTCACAACTAAGCTACTGGAAAGAGGGCCCTATATTCACTCTTCTTAACCATCCCTATTCAACGTGTGAAATCTTAGAGAGACATGAAAAAACATGAAATATTTGGGGGAAAAGAATCTAAGATAAGGGCAAGAGTCAGGTTTAAAAGGACCTTAAATTTCATTGCTAAGGACTTTGAACTTGATCCTAAGAGTGAAGGGAGTCATTGGAACATTTCAATCTTCATCTCTTATCTATTTTTTTTTCTGATGGATTCCATGTTTGTGTACCCTCCTCACATCCTCACATACTTCATAAGAAGTCCCTTTCATCTGAAGTATAATACAGGATCCTGCAAATACTCAGTGGACCAAGAGGTCAAGACGATGAGCCTTGTATTCTCCTGGAATGACTTGAAAATCCTGGTGGGTCATCAAAAGGAAAGACATAATCTGATAGGATGTTTTAGAAAAATGACTCATGAAAGGATGAGGCATAAATTTAATTTGGTGAACCTGGAAGCAAAGAGATAAGTGAGGAAATTATTAATATAGTCCAGCTGGACAGTAATGATAGCTTGGGTCAAGGGCTTCTGCTTACAGCAGAGGGTTTTATGAGAGTCACTAAAATCAGGCAAGAAATGAAACTGAGCACCCTGGGGAACGATGCCTTTTTTAAGTTCACAATAAAGGCTTCACAGTGATTAAGTATAACCTTTTCACTTCTAAAGATGCACATTCCATTCAGTTCAGAACATATATGAGTAACTCTGTGGTCTTGTAGGCAGTGTCTTCAGCTCCTTCCACATCACTCTAGTGAGAATCCTTGCCTCTTGTGGAGCTGCGGCCACAAGGATCCTCTATTGCACTGGATTCTGTAGTCTAAAATCCTGATTTTCCCATAACACCCCATAGCAAATTCCCATCACGATAAACTCCATTAGGGCAGGCAACGGATCCAACTCATCACTCTCCAGTGCCTGGTACACACCACTCCAAGGCCTAGCATCACTTGGTACGTAGTAAACATTCAGAAATATTTTGAATGAGTGAATGAACAAAGGAAACTGTGAACTTAGAAATGACTGTGGTCATTTATCTAACATGTATTAATTATCAATTAAACAGGCACTTGGTAGTCAGAACTGTTCTTACACTGGGATTTGAGTGAGATGAAGACAAACTTGCTAACTTGCTGGTTTTAAAGTCTTTTTTGCAGGTTTAAAGTCTAGTTTGTGGAGGGGACTACCAGAGATGCAATGCCAATACAGCGGAGACATTCTTTGAAAGGGTGTTATTGGTTCACATAAAACAAGTACCTACTTCAGAGGAGGGAGGGAATGCAGGCTTTCAGAATGTGATTATGTTTAAGGTGAAGCTGAGGACAAATGTGAATTAGCCACGGGAAGGTAGGATGGGGGAGAGCAATGAAAGGGAAGCCATAGAGAAAATGGGGGCAGTTAGCAAGTGTAAGTATAGTTCAGTGTTGCTGGAAGGAAGGGTTCAAAGGTGAGAGATGAAGCTGGAGAAGAAACAGATCATGAAAAGTTTCTATACTGAGGTGTTTGGATTTGATACTGAGGACCCATAGTGGTGAAGCTTTAAAGAGGTTCCCTCCAATTCAGACAGGATTCAGATAAGAGTGAGATTTAAGATAAGGATCCAGAAGAGAAGGGAGAGCTCCTACTGAAGACTGTGGTACTGTGATGCTGATGGTGTGAGCTTCTGATGATGGTGGTCGGATTTTTAGTGTATAATATGCAGTAAAGTTATTATGGCATGTGCTTAGTGTCTATCAATGTCCTGATAATTCTGCAGAATTAAAGAAGCTTTTATAGGTTCACCTGGTAAATCCATCAAGTCTCTTAATAATCTTTCTATGGGAAAATATGTGCAAGAGTTCTAATTACCACCATAAGAATGCATTTCAGAAATGGTAGCATGTAATTGTAATTCAGAATTCACGCATTATTTCTAAGTATGTTATAGGCTTAAAAAATAAATATACAGATGGGCATGATCTCTGAACTCTATAAAGTCAGAACCAATATTTCCTTAAGACATCAACAAAATGTACAGTTATCTAAAATGAACCATATATCAAATTCACAGAAATTAAATCCAAAAGCAATGAAATTATAAAAAAAGAGAACCAATATGAGTCAAAAAGGGAATATTTTATTGATTTTCATAAAAGTTTTATATTAACTTGAGAGTTTATATATTACATAGAACAGCCTAGTATTTTCAGGGCAGTCTCATTTATTAAATGACAGGCGACTTCTAATTATAGAGCTTCCTTGAAGATCGAATCTATCTTGCTTTCAACAAACATTTTTTGAGCACATACTGTGTGCAAATCACTATATTAAGTGCTAGAGAAACATAGAAAAGTATTAGTGAAAATGGATTACTGCCCTCAAGAAAAATTTAAGTTAGTGAGGGAGCTATACTCAAAAAGATAACTGTAACACAATCTTTGTAATAACAGAGTAGGAAATGAATGAGTGATAAGATAGTCAAGATCATTGTAGTTCTGAGGAGTAAGCAATTAAATTTGGCTTGAAGTGGAATATTAGTTGACTTCTAAATCTTGGGTTTATTTTTAATAGTCAGAAGAAAGGAGGGAGACCATCTGGTTTTCTACTTCATCATGCTGTTGAAATGATACTCTGGAATAATCCTAATAACCCACTAACTGCTGGCTCTAATGATCTTTCCTCAGCTTTCAGTTCATACCCTTTCTGCAGAATTTGATTTTAAAAGTTCCTCCCTCCCTGGCTTCTGTGACGTTAATTTTCTGAGTGCCAATGGAATCCTGTATATTTTGGTTGGATTTTTTTCCGCCTGTACAGTGGTCAGGACCATTTAGTGCAGCAGATTTGTATTATGGCTTATTCCTTTTCTTGACTTCTGCAGCTCAGGTTGACCTCCCAGACACAGGTAGTAAAACTGAGGAAACCAACCTGAAATTTGCAATGGCCAGTGTAAAGACTGTCCGACTAGGGTGCTGGAGGATGGAGCAGAGCAGTGGTCCTCCGTCCTGGCTGCTCAGGGGAGTGGCACAAATTCAGATATGCTTCTTCCCAATCCCCTTCACTTATTACGATTCCGAATCCATAAGGCTGAGTTAAAAGGGCCAGCAGTGAAATGATGTACAGCTAGCAATGAAAAATGTTAGGGTCAATTTGGGGATCCATTCCTGTGCAGGTATTCTTTGCTGAAAACCAGTGCATCTAAGTTGGAGAAATGAACTAAAATGTAGAAGAGTTGGCAACATCACTGCATATATAATATAAGCATCAGCAACTAATTGTTCTGCGATTATGTTCCTTTAGTCCTGTGACCAGGTTGAGGCTTTCATCCACCTGCGTGTCAATAGACTGTCTTACTCTTTAAACCCATGGGTTCTTGTTGTGATGCTTGTAAAATAGGATATGACTGTGCTGCCATCTCTGAGTTTGAACCCTTGGTGGGCACTGACCTTTCCAGCCTCTGAGTCATTAAAGTTCTTATTAATTTCCTGTAGGGATGCTGGCACTCCGAGATAGTGGAGTGGTGGGAGTTCATTAACATGTAGGGCTCTAATTAGCTGGCACAGGATTTGTTTCTGTCTTCATTCCAATATCTAACGAAGCTATAAATATAGACATATAAGAACAAACATAAAACCGTAACTGGAAGAAAGAGGTGTTGACATGTCCAGGGCAGACCTTTACATCAAAATAACCACCCTGTTTCTTTCCCTCACACTCTCCAGGGTCCTAATCAGGCTTTTCTAGAAAACTGCATGTGGATGGGATGGATGGCACAGAGTGGGAGAAAGTCTGAGGGGGTCTAGATCAGCGCTGCAAAGAATTACTGATTGGTTTATATTGTGAAGTCCCTTCTGAACCTGCAGTTCTGTGAATAGCAAGTATAAGGAGAGGTGAAAAGATCTGAAGTTCCTAGGTGTTGAAAAAAGGAGGAAGAAAATCTAATAATTGTCATTGCGTCTGGGTAGGATTTTAATAGAATAATGACCACCTTCTCCATTTCCCAAACTAGAGAGGAAATGCATTTAGATTACAGCTGGGAGCAGTCTGATTGCCTAATTAATATTTGGGGGGTCGTTACAAGATACTAAACCTCGTTCAAGGAGTTGGTAGGTAGTTAGTACACAGCTCTTTGGGGTACCTAAAACCGTGCCAGATGTTGCTATGGAATCCCTTCCTACTGATGCCAAATCGATCAGATGAGGTTCCAGGAAGTACTCTGAAGATTTTTAATTGCTGGACTGAATTCCCAAGTAGGTTACATAATTCCCTCCCCATTCAAGGTCTTTATAAACAAGAAAGAAATCTATCCAACTGAGATTAAGGATCTGGCTTGCTGAGATGGATAACTGGCTGTACAGAGTCAACCCCTAGGAAGGGTGGCCCTCCATCACCAGATGCTATGCATTTGAGGTACCAGGGGCAGACATTCTGAAAGTCCAGCCACCCAATTCTACATTCAACGTTGCTCTCTGGTCTTTTCTTCCGACCTGAGTCCAGACATGCTGGTGTTCAGAAATCTCCATTGCTAGAGCCCTTCCTTTCTTTCCACACCTGGATCCACCTGGGCAAGGTTTCCTGGGAGCGGGAATTCTGAATATCTAACAGAAAGGGTTCCCAGGGCAAAACCATTCTTGAGGTCTGACATGCCATTGTCCTTCCATGAGTTCCTGATTTCTCTTCCTTCACGTCTGGCAGCCTACACAAAGGAATGGCCTTCAGAAGCCCATCTGAGAAAATGGAGGTGAGGGCTGTGTACCTGCTACCACAGCTGAAAGAACTCAACACTTGAAGAACTGGCTTCTTGGCCAGAATCAGTGTGCATTAAATGGGGATGAATTTGCACCACCCAGAGACCAGTTTTCATAGAATTTAACTATAACTCATAAACAGATACCGAGAGATGGCATTTTCTTTAATTAAAGTTTTTATTTTTTAAGATAACATTTCAAATAAATGGGCTATCAGTGTGTTAACCCTAGGGAACATTTAGAAACATAATATTAAAATGTTGTTAAGATTTACAATCTGTAGCAAGGAAAACTGAAGGAAAAAAAAAGGAATAAGCTCACATGAACTTAAATGAAATAATCCAGGTAAAGCATTTAGGGCAGTGCCTGGCACACAGTGAATATGACATATGTGTTAATTATTGCAGGTAACTGCTTTGTCCAAATGAGGTTCCTAAGTCATCCCTGGATCATGGGGTTGGAGTGGGTGACTAGTGCTGGGTTACCGGGTCCCTTCACACGCATGCTTTTCCCCCTCCCCCTATCTCATTTGGATATTTACTGCCTGTTAACAGCACAACCAGTGGACCTGGGAAAATGACTGATTAGTCATTTTTGTGGCTTCTTGGCTTCAGTGAATAGTTTAGGAAAGAAAATGGTTAACATTATTGACTAAAATCATTTTAGCACTCATTTTTGCTTCTTCTATGTTTCCTTTTAAATCCCAAGAGTGAGTACCACTTCCTCTTTAAGCTCTCTGGAAACCTTCTGGTGTGGCCTTCCCGAGGCTGCCAGTTGGTGGCGCGGGCAAAGAGAGACTTTTCTCCTTGGACTTCTGGAAGAACGAGGTATTGGCAGCTGAATTATATTCATAACTGAAAGGGTGCACTTTGGACAGCTCAGTACCCTGGTTTGGCCAGAGGCCCTGGCATCACTCAGAGACCTTGTCAATGCAGGATCGAAAGCATATTAATAGGATAATCAATGACATGTTAGTGGGTATTAGGAGAGTTCCTTTCGGCTCTGTGTTTCTGTGTGCTTTGCCAAGAGAAATTCTGTGCATCCCAGATTGCTTCAAATCTGTTTCAATAATTATTCAGCAGCAAGTGTGTTGAAACAGAGAACAAAGTAAGAAAAGAAGACAATCATGCCATTCACCGTCCTGTCTGGTTTTTACTGACTAGTGAAGTGCATACGTTGTTGCTTGGGTTTTACCAAAAGAGGGATTGTAAGATCAAAAACTTATCATCAAAATTCTTTGAAAAAAGAAAGTGGTGACCTTCAGGATCCAGCCTCCAGTTTTATCACGTGTGTCATGATCCCATCACCATTCTTGGTCATCTCCATTGTATTTGTTTATTTTTATGTATATTTATTGGTCTTTTCAAATGTCTTTCCTCTTGGCCTGCTGAACGCCCACTCACATTTCACGTCTAGACAGCAAGGAGGGATTCCTCATCCATGCGCCCATGGTGCCATTATAGCACCTCATCCTGCTAGAGTCAGAGCATGACTCACCTTCTTGTGAGAAGCATCTCACCTTCTTATAAACGTCTCTGTAGATGTCTGTCTACCTTCTCTGAGTTGTAAACCTCCTTAAGTAGAGAACTTCATTTGGCTTGTTACTGTACTAAAGTTCCAACTGAGGCTTTGGAATTTATTCGGACTTATTTTATGGCCAAGAAGATGGTCTATTTGGTGAACGTGCCACATAGACTTGAAACAAAAGCATATTCTGCTGCTGTTGGGTGTAGTGTTTGTAAATGTCAATTAGATCAAGTTGCTTGTCCTTTATACTCCATTTCCTTCCTCATTTTTGCCTACACTTTTGTAGTGATTACCAAGTGAGTAGAATTAAAACATTCAATTTTAGTTGCGTATTTGTTCATTTCTCCCTTTCAAATTTGTCAGTTTTTCCTTTATGTATTTAAATACTCTGGTATTGGATGAATTCCTATTGACAGTTGGGGTGCCCCCCAGGTAAGTTGCTCTTTTTATCATATAATATGTCTCATGATTTCTTGTAACATACTTTTTTTCTGATGTCTATTTGTACAACAGTGATAGAGCCACATCAGCCTTCTTATGCTTATTTCTGCATGGCATCTCTTCTTCATCCACTTACTTTAAACTTGTCTATATCTTTCTATTTAAAAATGCATATTTTGTAGATACCTTATAATTGGCTTTGCTTTTCTAGTCATTCTGATAATCTCTGCCTTATAATTGAGATTTTTTAATCCATTTATATTTGCTGTAATTATTGTTGGGGTTCAACTTAAGTCTACCCTTCTGCTATTTGTTTTTCATTTGTACATTCTGTTTTGTTTTGTTTGCTATTTTTTTTCTTTCCAAGGCTTCTTTTATGTTAATTCAGTACTTTTAGAGTTCCAATTTATTTCTTCTATTAACTTCTTAGCTATAACTTTTTGTTATTATTTATTATTGTTCTTCTTTTACTTTAAACATTTGGTGGTTTTGAAAGCACATTATGAGAAGTAAGCAAACATAGTCCTTTATGTCTGCTTACACATTTGTCCTTTCTGGTGCTCTTCATTCCTACCTGCAAATCCAAGCTTACCTCTGAGCTTCCAGCTGGTATCGTTTTCTTTTGAACTGAAAAATATCTTCTAACACTTATTTTAGGGCAAGTCTTCTGGCAACAAATTTTTTGAGTTTTCATTTATAGAAAAGGTCTTAATTCACTCTAGCTTGTGGACTGTTCGCTAGACATGGGATTCTGGGTAGACGTTTCCCTTCTGTTTAGCAACTTGGAGAGTTCTTGCCACTGTCTTCCACACACTGGTTTTCTGATAAGTCAGAGTATTTTTATCATTCTTACCCGTATTCAATGTTTTTATTAATTAATTGATTAATTTGTTTGTTTGTTCATTTATTTATTTTGGTTTTCAGCTGTTTGACTATGATCTGTCTGGTTTGGTTGTTTTTATATTTGTCCTTTTTGATGCTTGCTGTACTTCTTGAATCTATATTATTGGCGGGGATTTTAAAATACATTTTGAGAAGTTCTCTGCCATGATATTTTCAAACATTTGCCCACTATCACTGTCTTCTTTTCTGGGACACTGATTACACATAAATTAGGCTATTTAACAGTGTTCTCTGTGTCCCAGAAGCTCTATTTACTTTTATTAATACATATTTTTAAATTTCTGTTCTTAAAATTAGATAATTTCTATTTATCAGACCAATGATTCACTGACTTTTGCTTGCCATCTGGAATCTGGTATTGAGTCCATCCAGTGAGTTTTTCATTTTGGTGGTAAATTTTTAGTGCTAGAATGTCCATTTTGTTCTTTTTTTTTTAATAGTTTCCATTTGTACATTGAGATTCCCTGTCTGCTGACTCATTTAGACCATGTTTTCCTATAATTTTGTGAACACATTTTGTTTAATTCTGTGAATATATTTATAAGAGCTGCTTTAAATATGGCTGATGAGCCCAACATCTGGGTATCTTGAATTCAGTTTTATTTTTTTATGCTTAAGTATAGATCACTTTTTTTTCCTGCTTTTTAATGCCTATTGATTTAACATTGGAATAATGTCTAATACATTGAAGAGACTCTAGATTCTGTAACCTTGCTCTGAAGACTATTAATTCTTGTTTTGGCAGGCAGTCCATTCACTGGATGATCACACTGATATAATTTGCCAAGACTCAACCTCCAAACTCTGAGTCCACTTTGGACTTTGCTAGGGCTTCATTTTAGGCTTTGCTGAAAGGGCTGAGGGCTGGTCATGTATATGTGGTCCCTACTCCTTAGGGCAACCTTTTGCTGTCTTGGCTTGAGCCTGGTGTATTAAGGAGTGCTAATTATTCTGGCAGGGTCCAAACTCCATAATCCCTGGGCACTGCTCTTCCCCCAGCAGTGCCTATGTTACCCATGTTCTATTCTTAAGTCTGCTGTGGCTGCTATCCATAGAGCTCTGGCTCTCTTTCTCAGTGGAGGGTCCCCTCAGCCACAAACTTGTAAGGGAGTCCCAGAGACACTTCTGAGTCTCCCTTTTTGCACAATTTGCTCCTTTTCAATCTCCCACCCTGTAGACCCCAGCATCTCCAGCTGCCCTGAACTGTGATCTCTGCCACCTCAGCTCAGCAGGAACAGGGTTCTCTGCTGTGACACTGTCTTTATGCAATGAGCTTGGGAAATTGCCTTGAGATAGAAACCTGGCCGCCTTTGGGACTCACCCCCTCTCAGCCCTCTCAGCAGTCTTATGCTGCCTGTTCTTCATTGTCTGAAAACAGCTGTGTCATGTATTTTATAGCTGCTTATAGCCATAGGGCTTGTCTAATACAGTGACTCCACTATGGTTGGAAGTGGAACTTAACTGTATAATCTCTAGCAAGTATCCTTATTAGGAATGGTAATTTTTCTTCTTAATAAACATACTAAGTAACAACAGTTAGTAGTTAACATGGTTTACTGTATACAAAGGCATTGCTTTGAATGCCTGACCTCTTAAACTCATTTAATCCCTACCGCAGCTCTCTCAGTTAGGTAATATTATTGTCCCTATTTCTAAGCAAAGAAAATGAAGCACAGATATATTAAATAAACTGCCAAAATTCATATATTTTCAAAATTATTGAGTCACTCCCCTGGTTTTAGCTCCTGTACCTTAACAACTGTACATTTTATCTCCTGGTAGAAAGTGGGTCATGACTAAACAGGGGAAAAGGATCATAATGAAAAGCAAGTTCAAATTCATGATTAGAGGGGTGAGTATTATTAGTTGAGTCATAGCATGTTTGAGCTTAAGGCTTTAGCTAATCCTATCACGTGCCGCCACTTTTACCCCATCCTACCATTTTGTTCTGTGTTCACCACTGAGGACCACACACATCCATAAAAAGTGCATGGAGTAATAGTGAGACTCATTTGTATTCCTGCCTACACTCTCTCTCATTGCTTTTCTTTTTCTTAGTGTAGATGTGGGCTCATAAATGTGCCACCCAAAGAAGCTCATTTCAAATGTAAACCTTTGGGTGGAAAAATATATGTTAGATTGGTCGTTTGATCTATCTGTGACAAGTGTTAAAACACATGTGCATTGATTTTTCTTTGAAGAGCATATTTCTAAGAGTAACTTAATAGTAGTATTGAGCATAGCTTTTACTAGTGGGAAGGAGGAGGGGAGAACAGATGAAGAAAGGGAGCTGCTAATGGCATTTTCCTAATGGAATTGCTTAGGTCAGTGGAAAGCTGTCACAGCTTAATGCACTTGCTGTTTGAGGATGTTATCATGTACAGGATCAAGCTAGTGCAAAACATGAAGACAACAGCGGCTTGTTAGAGTGGGAGCTTGTTAAATACCTTCTATCCAGCAGTTATGATCATTTGAAGAGAGAAGTTATGATTCGTATTCTTCCACCTTTATTTCTAAGTCATGTCTAAGTGCTAGGTAGAAAAAGCATTTAACTATGCAAAGAAAGTAGGAGATGGCACTCTCTTCCCTTCCCATCCACCTGTGGAGAGCAGACTTTATTTCTAGAGGGAATTGAGGGATTTGGCTCTAATTGTTTCTGGAACCAGGAGAACGTTTAATTTTTGAAGTGTCTTTGATCTGATGTACTGCTCTAGTATTCGGGACAGGAAGGTACACCCTTTGTTGAAACCGCATCTTCTGGTGTTGAGAATAATCCAATTCTGGGATATATCCTAAATTCATATTTATTTTCTGCCATTGGTTTTTATGATGTTCAGGGTATACGGTTCAGAAAATCACTCTAATGGGGAGATAATAATTAAGGTTTTGTAATTGGATCACAAAGGTTTTAGAAGTCATTTCTAAGAAATTCTTAAGGATCAGTTCTTCATACATTCCTTGAACAAAGGTGCACAGCCTACAGAAGGCTTGTGAGCACAGATCATATTGAGGAGGTAAGGGGCTGCCTCGTGATGAAGCTGGAGGGGGAACAAAAGGACCTAGCAAACAAGACTTTAGATTTAACTTCACATGCAATAGGAGGGTGACGGAGGGGTGGGTGGTGAGGAGAGACATGCTCTTCTTTACAAACTAAAGATCACTCTGGGTTCTGAGTACAGAATGGACTTTGAGCAAGAGAGGAAGGAAGGAAGAGTTAAGATGTCAGAGAAGGTGGAGATTTGGACTAGTGAAGGTGCAGTTAAGTGGACCTATTCCAGATATAAATCTGAGTCAGAAGTGAAAAGATTCTCTGATGGTCATGGGGGAAAGGGAATAATCAAAAATGGCTTCTAGGATTTTGGCTTGAATTTGATGATTGGTGGTGCTGTTTATTGAGATGGTAAAGGCTGGGTTCAGGGCAGCGGGGTGGTGGTGGTGAGGAGATAGGCTTGGACACAGAGAAATCAAGGATAGAATTGGGGAAATGTTACTTTTAAAGTGCCTTTGAACAAAGAAGGGGAGTTTCCAAAGTTGGAAATTTGATTCAGAGCAAAATGTAATTGATTTGAGGGCAGGGAGTACTGGGTGGCAAATAAGAACACACAATAAATGTTCCCTGAAATAGTAAGTCCAGAGCTGAGACAAGAGGCTGGGATCTGAATGTGAGTGACATTGGCATGTATTCTAAACACAGGAAAAAGGAAGCTCAAGATAAGAGAAAATTATCTATTTGTATCTGTTCCTTCCCTTTAAAAAGAAGTTTCAAATTATAATCTCAGAGCTTTCTTAAATGCTCATATTCAATACAATTTATTTATTTGGATGAGGAAGTTTCCTAACATTTTAAAAAGAAACAACTTAATTAGTGTTCCTCTGGTTGTACTAGGGATTGGTTATACATCATTCTGGTGTATGAGAGCAAAGAGAACTGGCATTCTCATTCTGGAAGACCTAATGTTCTCTACAAGCATGAATCGTTAGGAGTTTTCTCAGTTCTGGTATAAAAAAACGATCAAGTGGAAAGCTTTGTCAAAAATCTTTCTAAAGCAGGACTATCAGTTAGTTCTTTAAAAAGTTAAACAAATTGACAAGACTTTAGCTAGACTGATCAAGAGAAAAAAAGAGAAGACTCAAATTACTAAAATCAGAAATGAAAAAGTGTACATTACTACAAACCTTACAGTAATAAAAAGGAGTATAAGGGAATATAATAAACAATTGTATGTCTACAAATTAGATAACTTAGATTAAGTGGGAAAATTCTTAGAAAGGAACACTCTGGTAAAACTGACTCAAGAAGAAATTGAAAATCTGAGTAAACCTATGACAAGTAAATAAATGTAATTTGTAATAAAAAAAAACTATCCACAGAGAAAATCTAAGGCCCAGATGGCTTTATGGTGAATTATACCACACATTTAAAGAAGAAATAACATCATTTCTTCACAAACTTTTCCAAAAAATGGAAGATCAGGGAATACTATTCAGCTTATTCTGTGATGCCATTATTTTTCTAATCCAAAAATCAGAGACATCATATGCAAAAAAGTTATAGGACAATATGTCTTAGAATATAGATTCAAAAATCCTCAATAAAATACAAGCAAACCAAATACAATGATATATAAAAAGGATATACCATGGCCAAGAAAGTAAAGTTTATTTAACATCTGAGAATCAATTAATACAATCCATCATATTAATGGAATAATGGGCAAAAACTACATTGACATCTTATTGATACAGAAAAACATTTGACAAAATCCAACACCACTTTTTGATAAAAACACTGAAATAATTAGAATAGAAGGGAACATACTCAATTTGTTAAAAGACATCTACAAAAAACTATACCGTATATCATACTGAATGATGAAAGGCTGGAGGCTTTTCCTGTAAATCAAAAACAAGATAAGTCTGTCCACTCTCACCTCTTCTACTCAACATTGTACTGTGGGTTCTGGCTAAGGAAGTTCATCGAGAAAAACAAATGAAGACATTCACATTAGAAAATAATAAGAATGAACTCTATTTGCAAAAAGCATGATCCTTAGAAAATCCTAAGGAACCCAGTAAAAACTCTATTATAACTACTATATAGCAGGATAAATCAATATATAAAAACATCAACATACACTATCAATGAACAGTTCAAAAATGAAATTAAACAGTTCCATATCTAGTAACATCAAAAAATTAAATATTTAGGAAAAAATTAAAAAGTACAAAACTTATACTCTGATAACTACAAAACATTGTTGAAAGAAATTAAAGAACACCTAAATAAATAGAAAGATATCCAATGTTCCTGTATTTGGAGACTTAACATTGCAAAGAAGGCAATCTTTTCCAAATTGATCAACAAATTCCAAACAATTCTTATCAAAATCCCAGCAGACTTTTCTTTGAATTGGATAAGCTCAAGATAAAGTTTATATGGAAATATAAGGGACCCCAACGTAGCCAAAATAATCTTTAAAAGTAACTAAGTTGGGGCTTCCCTGGTGGCACAGTGGTTGAGAGTCCGCCTGCCAATGCAGGGGACACGGGTTCGTGCCCCGGTCCGGGAAGATCCCACATGCCGTGGAGCGGCTGGGCCAGTGACCCATGGCCACTGAGCCTGTGCGTCCGGAGCCTGTGCTCCTCAACGGGAGAGGCCACAACAGTGAGAGGCCTGCGTACTGCAAAAAAAAAAAAAAAGTAACTAAGTTGGAGAAATTACAATTCCCAATTTTGAAACTTACTCCAAAGCTGCAATAATCAAGAAAGTGTAATACTGGCTTAAGGATAGGCAATATATCAATAGAATATAATTGAGAGTCCAGAATGAGAGCATCACATTTACACTCAACTGATTTTTGACAAGGATGCCAAGACAGTTCATTGGGGGAAAGAATAATCTTTACAACAAATGGGGCTGGCAGAACTGGATATGCAAATGGAAATAATGAAGTCAAAACACTTTCTCACATCACACACAATTAAGTAAAAATGGATCATAAACCTATATGTAGTAGCTAAAATTATAAAACTGTTAGAAGAAAATAGGGAATAAATCTTCACAACCCTGGGTAGTGAAAGAGAAATTCACTTTCTTCTCTACTTACCACTGTATTCGTACCTGACACTTTCTGGAACACTCCTGACATCACATGTGTGGGTGTTTCCCATACCAACCAATTCTCCCTTACCAGCTGCATATCCTACACTTTAAATTCAATTCTGACACTAAACTGTCTGGAATTAGTACAGACCCCCCAGGTTAAGGAGTCCACCCCACAAATCTGCCCCCTACTTCAGAGCCAAGTACAAGTGGTGGGTCACCAGGTTAATCACAACTTCTGTCCAACTTAGCTACCAATTGGAGGTTCCCGTGACCCCCTCTGAAGGTTTGATCATTTCTAGAACCGCTCACAGAACTCAGGAAAACAGTTTACTTACTAGATTACCAGTTTATTACAATAGATATGTTAAAGGCTACAAAAGGGTAAGGCTGGAAGGGTCCCAAGAACAGGAGCTGCTGAACCCTGTACTTCAAAGATTTTATGGAGGCTTTCCTTATATAGGCATGACTGATTAATTCATTAGCCATTGGGTATTAATTCACCTCCAGCCCCTCTCCCCTCCCTCGAGGTAGGCAGTGGGAACTGAAAGTTCTAATCCTCTAATCAATGTGTTGGTTTCCCTGGTGACCAGCCGTCCATCCAGTGGTTATCTAGGGGCTTTCCAGAAATCACCTCATTCACATAAACTCAGGTATGACTGAAAGGGGCTTGCTATGAATAACAAAGGACACTCTTTTTACCTTTATCCTCTGGAGCTATTTCAGGAGATGGGAACAAAAACTAAGGTATAACAAAAGATGCTCTCCAGCTCTTATCACTTGGGAAATTACACAGGTTTTAGGAGCTGTGTGCCAGGAGGAGCCATATACGAAGAAAAACTATATATATTTCTTATTCTATCACAATATCATATGTAGACAAAACCTTCCTATATATGACACCAAAAGCACAAGTGACAAAAGAAAAAAGTAAGTTGGGTTTTAATTAACTTTATAAACTTTTGTGCTTCAAAGGATACCATCACGAAAGTTCAAAGAAAACCCACAAAAAGGGAGAAAATATTTGCAAATCATAAGGTACTGATAATGAACATTTATCTAGAATATATTAAAAAACCCTTACTTCTCAATATCAATCAGACAAATAACCAATTAAAAAAATGGTCAAACAACTTGAGTAGATATTTCTCCAAAGAAGATATACAAATGGCAAATAAGCTCATGAAAAGATCCTTGAGTTAGCTGTTAGGGAAAAACAAATTGAAACCACAATGAGATACCACTTCACACCCACTAGGATGACTATAATCATAAAGACAGGTCATAACAAATGTTGGCGAAGATGTGGAGAAATTGGAACACCCGTACAGTGCTGATAGTAAAGCGGTTTAACCTGTTTTGGAAACCAATCTGGCAGTTGCTCAAAAGGTTAAGCATAGAGTTACGATATCACGTACCAATTTCACTACTAGGTATATATTTAAGAGAACTGAAAACATATATCCATACAAAGACTTGTACATTAACGTTCACAGCAACACTATTCATAATAAGCAAAAAGTGGGGCAATCTAAATGACCATCAAATGATGAATGGATAAAAAATTTGATTTAGGTATACGATTCAATATTATTTAACCATAAAAGGAAATTGAGTACTGATGCATGCTACAGCATGGATGACCTTGAAACAGCATGATAAGTGAAAGAAACCAGTCACAAAAAAAAAGCCCACGTCTTTGTGTTATTTTAGTTATGATATATGGAATATATGTAATAGAGAACGAGAGAGAGAATGAGAGAGGGAGACTTTAAGGCATTGGCTCACATAATTGTCCAAACTCTGCAGGGTGAGCTGGCGGGCTGGAGACCCAGGGAAGGGTTGCATTTTGAATCCGAAGGCTGTCTCCCGTCAGAACTGCCTCTTCTGCAGGGGAGGTCCGTCCTTTTCTTAACGTCTCCAACTGATTGGATGAGGCCCATCCATATTATGTTGGGTAATCTGCTGTATGCAAAATCTACTGATTGAAGTGTTAATCTTTTGCAAAAATTCACTTTATGAAAACATCTAGAATATTGTTTGATGAAATATCTGGTTAATGTGGCCTAGACAAGTTGACACATAAAATTAACTATCTCATATGTTCTCTGAGAATTTTTATGTTATTATCCATATGACTATAATTAATGAAATTGCATTTAAAATTTTCTTATACCCCCATTTATTTTGGTGTTTTTATTGTACAGGCTTTATTCTTAAGTAAAATGTTTACTGACAGAAGTGATGACAATCATAGTTTTCTTGTCCTTACTTTGAAAAAAACCTTGCATTTAATATTTCACCACCATGTAAGACATTTACCATAGATTCTTGATAGAGATGCTTTTATTGAGGGTGGAGGGTCATTTAAGGATGACTCTCTATTTCTAAGTGGCTAAAGTGTATTTTTATTTTTAATAAATAATTGGAATTTATTCTTATTGAATTATCTTCCTGTACCACTTGGGATTTTTATGTTTTTCTTCGATAACTATGTGAATATAGTGAAATACATAAAAAAGATTTCCTGCTATTTAATTATCTTTGCATTCCCCAAATAAAACCTCTTTTATTTATGACTGGTTTTACTTATACATGCATGCACATACATATATATTGCTGAATTTGATGCACTGATTCTCTACTTAGGATTCTTTAATTTTTGCTTGTAAAGATGACCTATATGATTAATTTTTCTGTGTTGTCCTTTATGAGTTTGCATATCAAGCATATACTAATTAATTTGTTGTCTATTGCTGAGTATGTTACTCAGCAAAACCAAGTGTCTTAAAAGAACATAAACTTTTTTTTAAATCTCTCTAAATTTCGATAAGTCAGAAATTGGGGAGGGACTTGGCTGGACAGTCTGGCTTGAGGCTTCTCACAAGGTTGCCATCAGGATGTTGGCTGGGGCTGCGGTCATCTGAAGGCTCGAGTGGGCCTGGAGGGCCACTGTCACTGCTGGCTGTGACAGTGTTAGCCTGTGTTAGCAGGGAGTGTCAGCGCCTCTCTGCAGGAGCCCATTTTCAGATGGCTCAAGTGTCCTCATGACAGCCTTTGGCTTCCACCAGAAGAACTAATCCAAGGCCGAAGCTCAGTGTGTTTTATGGCCTTCCTGAGAAGTCAGTGAACAGTGACACTTCCATGCTGGTCGATTGGCCACAGACCAGCCATGACTCACGTGGGAGGGGCCTGAGCACCAGGAGATGAGGGACCGCAGGCCATCTTGGAGGCTGGGTTGGTGCCATGGTGACCCACATGCAATGCATGTGCCCCTTTCTCATCACCTGGAAGAGCTGGCATTACATGGGAGTTGTTGATGTTTGAAGAGTCCCTAAAACTCACCAGGCAAATCATCTGATGCTTTACTGTGAAAAGGATGAGTCTTTTTATTCAGTGTTTTACTGCTGATAAGCCTAATCAGGTTTAAAATTTTTCCTTGAGTCAATATTGATCATTTAATATTTACATAAAATTTGCTTATTATATATGTTTTGCATCATAGGCATCAAACATGGTATTTTCTTATGATTTGAAAAATCAATACTGACTTTCTACTGTAGACAATCTTTAGTTACTAATTTGCTTACCTTCACTTTATCTTTAGTATTTATCAGTCTTGTAAAAGGCATATCCTTTTTCTTCTTTTCAAATAAATGGTTTATTTGAAGAGAATAAAAAGGATATACCTTTTACATCAAAGGATATGCCTTTGATCCTCTAGCTTATTACTTTTTATTGTATAAATAATAATTATATAATATTTCTAGAAATATGCATTATATAGTATAATACATATAATAATATGATAATATATTACAATAACATATTATATTATTAATATATTATATTAATTTGATAATAATATATTATTACAATAGTATATTAACATGATAATATTATATTATCATATTATAATATGTATAATATGTGTATAATATACATATAATATTATAATAATATATTAAATATAAATTAATATAAATGTAATATATATTATTATATTAATAATATTATATTAACATTACATTATATATAAATAAATTCATAATATATTTATTATGTATTTATAATATGAATGACCTATAAATAAATCATGTTCTTACCTTAATTTCCTTCCTTCTGCTTTCTTCAAGTTTACTATACTATTTTTCTCCTATTTTCTTGAATTCAACATTTATCATTAATTTTCTTTCTTCTTTTCTAATGCATACATTTAAGGCTATACCTTTCATTTTATACAGTGCTCATGTAGTTTTATATGTATAATTTCTATTGCCATTTGGGACTATGCATTTTATACCTTTTATTATAATTATTTTGACCCATAGATTATTCAAAGTTCTGTAGTATTCAAACATAAGCTTGTGGTTGATTTTCCTCACCAGTTTTTACTTATTGATTAGAAATTTTATTTCATTTTGTTTACACTATATGGTCTGTAGAGTAGTGATTCTGTAGTGGTTTTTGAGATTAAGTTTATGTCCTAGGATGTGGTCAGTCTTTTTAAATGTGTCAGATGTGTATGAGTAAAGTAAGCAATTTCTAAACTTGGGGTGTGGGGTTTAAGATATGTTTGTTTGGTCAAATCTTCATTATATTTTGTCTGCTTGATGCAATGGTTTCTGGGAGAGATGAACTAAAAACTCATGCTGCAGTTTTGAACTTTTTCAATTTCATCTTGCAGTTCTGCTAGGATGTACCTCATAAGGGTGCCTTGAGTTAATGAGTTAGTTACCAGACTAAATGTTATCTCTGACACACAGTCAACATTCAGAAATGTTAGCTGTTTTAGCTGGTTTAGTTATTTTAATTAGATTAACATTTCTGTACCAGATTACCTTTTAAAACCTATCTGTTTCCATGCTTAAAAAAAAACTTGAATATCTCTTTTTCATATACATCTCTTGTAAAAGCTTATTACTGGATGTGTATGTGAGTGTCTATGTGCATGTAAAATCTTTTCCTATTGAAAATATTTAAGATCTTCTACCCAAAATTTAGATAATGTATATTCTCTTCAAGCATAACTAACACATTTTTAAATGCTAACAACATTCTAGACCACAAGGTGTTCTTATATATATGTATTATTAATTATATTAAATAATAATTACTGTGAATATTTGACTGAAATTCTGAAGTTAATTGATGTCCTCCTTCTTTTCCTAAACAATAGTAGGACCACAGAACACTTCAATTCTTATCATCCTTTTTTTTTCTTTTGTAATCAATCCTTATTTACAGACACCAGCGTGGCTACAGATTTTTTCTTTGATTACTGCTTCCTACATTCTATCTCGTATGTATTCTATCTACATTCTGGGTTCAATTTCCATTTTTTTTAAAAGTATAACATTTAGTAATGGTCTAAAAGTAACAAATGTATTTATTTTTCTTTTTTAAGCAGCTTTTTTGTGACATAATTCACATATATAATTCATCTATTTAAAATTTAAAAACAATTCAATGGTTTTTTAGCCTACCCACAGTTATGTGCAACCTTTACCACAGTCAATTATAGAACATTACCTATCAAAAAAACCCTGTATCCCTCTTTTCTCAGTCCCTCCACCATCACCCCCACAACCCTGAACAACCGTTAATCTGTACTGTCTCTATAGATTTCCCTGCTCTGAATTTTGAATATGGATAGAATCATGTAATATTATGACATATTGTGTGTCATACAATATATAGTCTTTTGTAACTAGCCTCTTGGAGCATATATCAGTACTTTATTTCATTTTATAATAGTCCATTGTATGGATTTAAAATTTTGTTTCTCCATTCATCAGTTGATGGACATCAGGGTTGTTTCTACCTTTTCACTATTATGAATAACGCTGCCAAGAACATTCATGCCCACATTTTTGTGTGGACATATATTTTCATCTTTCTTGGATTTATACCTAAGAGTGGAATTTTGGGACCACATGGTAACTTTATGTTTAACTCTTTAAGGGATTGCCAGAATGCTTTCCAAAGCAGCGGAATCAGTTAACGTTTCCACTAGCAGGTGTATACGTGCTTCAGTTCTTTCACATGCTCTCCAACAATTGTTATTATCTTCTGATAACAGCCACCTTTACAGTCGTAAACTGGTATATCATTGTGGTTTTGACTTTCATTTCCCCGATGATTAATGATGTTTACCATCCTTTCTAATGCTATTGGCCCGTGATATATCTTCTTTGGAGAAATGTCTATTAAAATCCTGTGCTTATTTTTTTAATTGGGTTTCCTTTTGATTATTGAGTTGTAAGTGTTCTTTGTATATTTCAGGTGCAAACTTATTATCATATATATATGATTTGTAGATATTCTCTCACATTCTGTAGGGTTTCTTTTTTCACTTTCTTGATGGTGTCCTTTGAAGTACAAAAATTTTACATTTGATAAAGTTCAATTTAGCTATTTTTTCTTTTGTTGTTTGTACTTTTGGTGTCATGCCTAAAAAATCATTTGACAAATTCAAGGTCATGAAAATATACCCTTATGTTTTCTTCTAAGAGTTTTATAGTTTTATCTCTTACATTTAGGTTTATGATCCATTTTGAGTTAATTTTTGTATATGATATGAGGTAGGAGTTCAACTTCATTCTTTTGCATGTAGCTGTTCAGTTTTCCCAGCACAGTTTGTTGAAAAGAGTGTGATTTTCCCATGTAGTGTTCTTGGCACCCTTGTGATCAGTTGACTGTAAGTGTAGGGATTTATTTCTGTACTCTGAATTCTATTTTATTTATCTATATATCTGTCCTTGTGCCAGTACTATACTCTCTTGGTTATTGCTGCTTTGTAGTTAGTTTTGAAATCGAGGAGTGTGAGCCCTCCTACTTCGTTCTTATTCTTTTTTTTTTTTTAATATTGCCTGTGTCTCTTGAAATTCCATATGTGAATTTTAGAATAACCTTTAAATTTCACCAGTTTATTTTTTGGCTAGATAATGGGAACTTTATTCAGGCTTCTCTCATGTATATAGCTCACTGACTGTGAAAATCCTAGGTTGACAATTTTACTTTGTTTTTAAATTATCTTACTATTTTGGCAATATTATTTGATGGTTTTCTGCCTTCTGTTTTTGCTGATAAGAAATCTGCTGTTATCAGTCTAACTTTTGTTCTTTAAGATATTTTATATTTTTTTCTCTTGCTACTTTTAAGTTAAACACCATGTCTTTGGTGTAATATAGTTTCATTATGATATATCCATGTTTAGATTTTTTTTTTCTACTTGGATTAAGTATCCTTCATGGGCCTAAGGTCTCATGCTTAAATTCTGAAAATTCCTATTGGTAATATGTTTGATATTTTAATTTCATTCTTTAATGACTTTAATATCCAGTATGATTTATTTATATTTACTATATCTTTATCTCTTCATGATGTAGTCAAGATGAATTTCTCAAATGCATTTTCTGTTTCCTTATTGTTCTCTTCAACTGTATCTAATCTTCTGCTTAACCATTGAGTTTTAATTTTAATGACTCTTCCTTTTTATTTCTGAAATTCCATTGTTGCTAATGGGGATTAAAGGAACACTGTCAGGAGCAAGACAGCCTGCTCTCAAATTCTGACTTCTTTGCTTAAAAGCTGTATGATCTTGAGCAATATTTAATCTCTCTGTGTCCTCATTTCCTCATTTGAAAAAAAACAGAATAGCATCTATATCAGAGAATTGCTATAAATATTAAAATGATTAGATGAAATGCTTACCACAGTGCCTAGCATTTAATAAATGCTAAACTTTTTTTTTTTTTTTTTTTTTTTTTTTTTTTTTTTTTTGCAGTACGCGGGCCTCTCACTGTTGTGGCCTCTCCCGTTGCGGAGCACAGGCTCCGGACGCGCAGGCTCAGCGGCCATGGCTCACGGGTCCAGCCGCTCCGCGGCATGTGGGATCTTCCCAGACCGGGGCACGAACCCGTGTCCCCTGCATCAGCAGGTGGACTCTCAGCCACTGTGCCACCACGGAAGCCCTAAACTATTTTTTTAACAAAGCTGTCTATATTCTTTTTAAAATAGCCTGCCATTCTTTCTATTTCTTCTTTTGTTGTCTTAATTTGTTAAAACTAACAACTGTATTGTCTTTCATCTCTGGTTATGGTATGCCAGTACTCCCTTTTGTTTCTTCCATTGATTCATGGCAGGGTAGGTTGTTTCCTACGTGGTTGTAATTTTCCCTGGTATGCTCATTTTGATGCTTCAATGGATATTTCTTATTTTCTTGTTTCTCTGTTTCCCATGGGAGTCTCACTCATGCATCCTGGGTTGTGTCTATTCATAAAAGACATATTTCACATTTGTTTTATGGGAGCCTCAGGTGTTTCAAAGTTCCTGGACCAGAGTTTATGTGAGGTTTTAGCACCATGTGATTTCAGACACT
Source organism: Mesoplodon densirostris (assembly GCF_025265405.1). Classification (NCBI taxonomy): domain Eukaryota; kingdom Metazoa; phylum Chordata; class Mammalia; order Artiodactyla; family Ziphiidae; genus Mesoplodon; species Mesoplodon densirostris. The sequence continues at coordinate 123,781,537 of NC_082667.1, read as the reverse complement.
ACATCTACATGTGACATGTTTTTAAGGATATGATTTCTCTGTTACTTTTACACAGAGTCCAAGGCAGACAGATTCTATTCTTCTCTGGGTTCAGAGGTAGAGGTTTTTAATTCATTATTTTCCCTATGACATTGATGGATGTTTGAGAGTAGTATCTTCTTACAAGTCTCTGAGTTCCAGCTTCCAGTTTTATATGAACCCTTGGCCACAGCTGTTTCTGTGTAGATCCTTAAACCTTATTTTCCAGCCCCAGTGTCAAAATCTAGGCTTAATAACCTCCCACAGCATCAGCTCACTGGACTGCTCTGGTGTTGAGTTCCCTCTTGGTTTGTTTTCCTGGGACTAGAGGATTATTTTCTCCTTTGGAATCAGGAATATATTTAATTATTTTTGTTGTACTGTATTGTATTGTATCTGACATTTCTATGGGTTTGCAGAAAGAGGACCCGAGTCTGTATGACCTGAGTTTGCCATGTTGCCGAACCACATATCTTCCATCCTTTCATGTTTATGTTTCAGTTTACTGAAGTTCAATGAACACTGGGGTGTCTCCTCAACTAGCCCTACCGCTTTTGCAACTCATGAAATTGTTCTCCGAGGTTCAGAAGAATGGGGAAACGAAAACAAAATTCACCTGCCAGGCCCAGTGCTAGATGCTCTACTTATCTTTTTAATAAATAATATTATGAATATTCCCACCAAGTCGGGAAACAAAGGCCCATAAAGATGAAGCCTGACTTAGACTCCGTGCTCTTCCCGTTTTGTCGTTCTGTATCACCTTAGTGCAAAATGAACTCACGGTCCGAATAAGATATCTAACAATCCAACTAAACTTAAAAAGTAAAGTCTGTGATGATGTTGAAATACACATTCTTTTCCAAGCTCAGAGCCCATTCTCATTGTCCTTAAATGGTGCAGTTGGCTTTGCATTACCTGTTGGTGTCCAGCAAGGTACAACTTTATATATACTTGTAAAAAAGGATTTATTCAGTCTTTCATTTGTTCATTCATCCAATAATTATTGAGCGTGTCTTGGCTGCTAGCAGGGGGCTAGGATTAGAGACAGCATTGCCCTTGCCTGGGCAAGAGGGACACCAGCCCTGAGCCCCCAACTGTGCTCCCTCTAGTTGTATCATTTCCCTTGAAGGGATGAATATATGGATCCAAGGTCACCTGGATATTGAGGTCTCCCTTTATAAAGTACCTCAAGCACTGAGATCACAGGTTCCCCACCAAAACTATTTCCTGTCCGTCCCCCAAGGCTGTCCTTCCTAGACAGACACACCAGCCATGTGTGCACCTCCAGGCTCAAGCAGTGATTGGTTGCAGAGCAAACCAATCTGTGGGCAGAGCCTCTAGGTGTGGCCTCAGGTGTCCCCATACATGCACACAGGTCCTTCTCAGATCCAGGTGAGGCAGATTAGGATCCAGTGGAGGGAGGTTAGGAGAGCTCCAGGAACCAGGACAGCTCTCATGGTGGGTCCACATTCTGGCTAAGAGCCATGAGGAATTGTGAGAGTCTAAATCTGGACCTGGCCTTGGATGACATTTTGAAGGAATTTTTTCAAGGTCTGAATATAGACTACATATTTAATTAACAATTTGATCCCTTGATTTATAACCTTAAAATATTTAGACCTGGCATGTGGACCTCCATGTGAATTCTTGCCCTGGGCTCTGCAGCTGTTAGGAGTACACAGAATTCAGTTCTAGTATCAGAAACAGACTCTTAATGAAAGCATTAGAATAAAATATGGTAAGTGCCATGTGGAAGCACACTCAGCATGTCATGGGGGCACAGAGGTAGAACGCTAATTCAGCAGCAGCTTCCACATCAGGACGTTTTCCTGGAGGTGGGGTAGGGCGGGGATGAGGACCGCAGGTGCAGTAGTGCAGACAACAGCCTGTCATTGGAAGCGGCACAGGGGAAGTGAGGGGATTTCAAGAGGAGTTGCATGGTTAAAGCTAAATACATAAGTAAGAAGTTCGGAATCCATTCGAAGAGGAGGCTGCAGTGGGAGGTGGTCCCACCTGAGGGGCTTTGGCAGCCTTGGTCCTGTAGCTGACCATTCCCTGTGGGCGGAGGAAGCCACTGCAGCCCCCGTGTCACCTGATGCTATCAGGCAGCAGGAGGCAGACTTTGATGGGCAAGACCTGAGGCCAGGAGATTTGTCTAGAAAGTTGTCAGTGAGCAAAGGTGGGAGAGGATGGAGAGGTGGGAACAGAGCTGAGAAACAACGAGGTGACCCTGCGTCATGAGCGTGCGCTTCCCTCATCGGGCGGATAGCTGTACGTACCCTCAGAGGTGCTCACCTTTCAGGCCGCATCAAAGTTAGAAAAAGAGAATTGACATCAGCCCCAAAGAGCAGTCAACACCCTCAACTCATCAGATCTGCTATGAGCGTGTTGGTGGGTGCTAACCCTGCTTCTTCCGTGCACGAGGTTGAACCATTCACAGATGCCTGAGCCTCGTTCCCTTTGGGTTTCAGGACACAGGGACAGAATCAGAGGCCTCCAGAGGCTCCTGCCCTGGGGCATCTTTTAATCTTGGGTGAGGAAGCCATATCACTATTTTCTTGGGCAAGAAAACATGCAAATACAGGACTATGAATTGAGAGTAGGGGGCTGGTTATCCCTCTGGATGGATCCTGACCCGGGGGAAGGCACAGGGGCCGCCTCTGTTCCCTCTGACTTGGGGCCACTGCAGTCTCTGTGCCTGTGGGGCTGCTTCACCTATTGAGGGTCTCAGGTGAGAGGGGCTGGGTCAGGGCAGGCAGGGTGACAGGAGGCTGACCCCTCGGTCCCCTCGTGCCAACACTCAGGGCGTCTCGTGGCCCCTGTGCTTGGGGTACAGGAGTGATGGAGCCAGGGACGCCCCCAGACTCTGGTCGATTAACACCCCCCACCCCGGTCCCGTGCAGCTCAGCCCTGAGTCCCCCCACCCCCGCACTTATCTCCTGATCTAAATTCACAGTGCCTGTGTCATGTAAATGGCACCATATCCAGCTGGAAATGTGAGTCCTGTCAGGAGCACTGGGCTCCGTCATGCTTATCAGAAATACATGATCCAGTGAGGATTAGACAGAGGCTGGTGCTACTGCACTGTCCATAGCCCGCGAGAGATGAATAATGGAAATTCCACGGGCCAGAGACAAATACAACTGGCAAGGCAGCTGGAGTCACCCTTCTGCTCAGCTCAGTGGGACCCATCCACTGGGCTCCTGGAAGGCACTCTGCTTCAGTCACCAGGGCCGTGGTCTGGGGGCCAGGGGCAGAGGTAATCCCCTCCTCTCCTCTCTCTCCTCCCTTCCATCCTGGCCTGCTTTTCTCTCCAACTTCCCCTGCCCAGCAAAGGTGGCATTTAATAGAACCTATGGAACCATAACAGCAGAAAGAAAAGCTTGGACAAATGCCCAAACCCTTTCTCATGGAAATGGGTGGCTGGCAGGTGGAGGGTCAGCCATCTCCCTCCTCTGGGGAGAGCCAGGGTGGGAACCACTGAAGAAAGGCCTTAATTATACCAAGCTTTAAATTCATCACTTTTTCTCGGACTTGAGTTGGCTTTGAAAGAGGTGGTTAAAGTTCTCAGCATGATGAAGTGTTCACAATAAATAGATCAAAGTTTCTTTTAATCGCCCCCCCCTTTTGGGGGGTAGTGAAGACTAAAGTAGTGGAGTAAGTAGTTTTGGCAAAGAAAACAGCAATAATTGCAATAATAGCAATCATTGTCTCTTGCTCCACAAAAACAATACCCTTCATTCTTATACTGTAAAGGTGGAATAAGCAAAAGTCACAAAGCCTGATTTTAAAGAAAATGCAAAGAGAAAGCCAAAGAAGATAAGGAGGCTTCCCACCATCCAGCTTTTATAACCTAGATTAGAGCTCCTGGAGAGGTGGTGTTCTCTCATGGAGAGACTCGGAATCAAGGTCTGGCTTTTGTTCATGACTCATTTGCTCATTCATTCCTTTATTTAGCAAAAATGGGTGCTATTATGGGATGATTGCACTGCACACAGGAAGGGGGCATGAGTACACACGTCCCCTCATCGCCTGCCGGGGAGCTCAGACCCCAACAGGTGAGAGGGCATCTCAGGAAGACATGTAACACAGGCAGTATGTAGAGCAGCAAGTACACTCAGGCACAAGTGAGCTGCCCAAAGAAAGTGTAGCACAGCTGCAGTTGTGTGATCTCCACAAGTTAATCTAGCCCAGCCCTGCTTCTCTTGTCTGCAAATGTCATTGTCACCAGCTCAGTGTCCATGAGAATCCCAATCCCTCCCTGTAGGCTGGAGCTTTCCAACATCTCTCAGCCAATCCCAGGAAATGCTGGGCTTTGAAAACCATAATATACCCAGTAAACATAAGGAGATGTGAATAATTATTACTATTGCACTGCCTCTACTATGTAGATACTAATTACTGTTTTAGGGTTATTGCTATGGGGTTTTCAGGATGTCCTCACAGCCGCTGCAGGAGCTCAGTCTCTTTTCTCCCTGGCCCTGGTTTGGTGTCATTTCTATGATGGGTGACTGTTCTCCTCCAGTAGAACCACAATATCCAAAGGTAGCTGTCCATTCAGCCATCCAAGTTGGTCCTTGACTGAATGGGCATGTAGGGGGCTGTGTGTGGGTGAGCCTTGGATTGAAGAAGTGGGGACAGAGCTCTCCTAGCCTGTGCTGCCCACAGCAGGCCTTTCCCACTGAGGTTTTCCTGCAGATCGATGCCACACGGGGCTTCTCACGTGTCAGAGACCAGCTCTCACAGGTGCCACCGTGCTGCTCCATCAAGGCCAGGATGACAGAATTTCTTAAGGAACCAGGGAGGCCCCAGCAAACGTGAACACACCCCTGGTTGTTCCATGGTATTTAGGTTGACTGCTTTCCTGTTCTTCACATTCAGGAAGGCCTTTGAACCCTGTGGTCTTGATTGCTTGCAAGCCCACTGAGGTGTTTTACGAGGTATCAGGTAACCCCTGGAGATACGGCTGCTGTGGGCCAATGCAGCTACTCAAGAAGGCAGTGCTCAGATGGGTGCTTTGTGGATGACATGCCTGCGGCTGCACCAACCCTCACCAGACCAGGAGGGCTGATGCCACTACTGGCTGAGTACACACTGGCTGCAGCTGCCAGCCGCACTTCGAACAGCACAGAAGAGGTGTTTCAGGTTCCTTGTGTGTGTGTCATTTCAGACTCCCTCCTTCCCTGCTGTTTTCATTATTTCTTTCCCTCCCCATGGGCAATATTGTTCTTTCTGTTTGTTCATCAAAGTACAATCTCTAGGGTTGGGTATAGATGCCTCTGTGGGACCATCTGTTCCTCCTGGTCCATTGGTCCAGAAATAGCTTGTGTTGCTCCCTTTCCCTAGGCCCCCAGCTGAGGTCAGTATCAAATTCGGTCCTCATCATCTTTCATCTAAACCAACTAGACGGATTCTGCTGTCAGGCCAGCCTCTTCTCATTTCCAACTTTTTCTGGTCCTCCATTGCCTTTCGTATCTCCTTACTTCCCAGTATATTGGCAGCCTGTTTTTCTGTTTTTATATTTGTTGTTTTTGCTAGGACATCGGTTCTCATATTGCATTGGGTTTGTTATATGCTGCCTAGACCGTGGTGGATGAGGTAGTCTAGGCCATGTACCCCTGAAGCCAGACATGCAATAAATAAACCATTGCACACATAACTGCTCAGCCAGTGTAGTGAGTGCTATTAAAGAAGGGACAAGATGTGATAAACAGAACCAGAGGAAAAGCCTAATCTAGATTCATGGGGTCAGAGAAAGCTTCTCTGAAGCAATGAGATCCAGCTAAGGGAACGGCGTGTTCAAGACCCTGGAGAACACCTGATGTGCACAGATGTGCACACAGATGAATAAAGCCGGACGTGGCCAGCTCAGCACCTGGAGGACAGGATGTGTGAAGGTGAAGCTACTGAAGAGTGCCAAGGCCAGGCTGGATAAAGCCCCAGAGTTCCTGGTTAAGTCCACAGGCTTGATCCCAAAGGTAATGGGAAACCATCCAGAGTTCAATCCAGGGAGTGACCTGAGAGGAAGTATCATACAACCTGGATTCAGTCAACTATCTGGGTTTGAATCACAGCTCTGCCACTTCCAAGCTGTGTGACCTTGGACAAGTTACTCAACCTCTCTGTGCTTTCATTCCTTCATCTCTGAAGATCATGATGATGATACTTCAGAGGTTGTAGCTCTGTAGGTTAATAGATATAATGTTCTTTGTGTGTGTCCTGGAGAAATTGTTGTGTAAACGTTGGATGACAATGATGATGGTGATGACGATGATATTTCAAGAAGATCCCAGTCTCTGCTGTGCAGAGGAGGTGAGATTATAAGGGCAGGTTTGTGGGGAAGAGGGGAAGTCAGGAGACCAGTTAGGGGAAGTCTGCAGACAGACCGGGTGGTCCTACATCAGAGTGATAGTAACAAGGATGGAGAGAGAAGTGCATAGATTAAAAATACATTTGGGAGGCAGACTCAGTGGACTTGGTGGATTGGAGGTGACGGTGGCGGTGAGGGAGCTGTTGAGGGTGATTCCCAAGTTCCTGGTGAGATTACCTGGATGGATGGAAGCCCCGTTTCCTGGAAAAAAAAGAGTAGATTTCAGAGAAAAGAGCAAGAGGTCATTCTGGGACATATTCAGTTAGAGATGCCTTTGAAATCTTTAAGTGGAAGTGTGAAGGAACTTGTTAGATAGACAGGTCAGGTGCATAAAGAGAGTCCTGGGCTGGGTTTTTAGCAAGGACACTGATTGGCTAAGTTCACCTATGATAAGAGTATAATCAGAGGAGCCGAGCTATAAGCCAGGACGAAGTTCTAAAGAACTTTCGCATTTGGGGGCTGACTACAAGAGTCTGCAAGGGTAGGGATGTCTTTAGTCAGCTGTAAAGAGGCACATAACACAGCATCACCAGGGACCATAGGAAGCTTGGCCACCACTTGCAGTGTTCAGATGACTCCTTCTTAGCACAACTGACTCATCCTCATAATGACCCTGTGGTGAGCCCAGCCTCTCCCCATTTTACTGAATTTGGCTGTGTGATTTGCCCTCAGTAAAGACGTTAAATTGTTTGTAGAAAGTATTCATGAAGTGTTTTTTGTCTGCATCCGAAAGGATTCTCATCCTTTTTTTATTATTCATAAAATACACAAATTCTGTGGTTATGTTCATTTATTAACTAGGTGTATGTTTTTGTTTCGGATAAAGACATGTTAGCTCAGAGAAGTCGCTCACAATCAAACAGCCAGTGAAACAGTAAGCATCTTTATGGCTGACACTCGTGTTGAATTTGAAGCAATCTGTAGATAGCATAATGTAAGCTAGAGTAAATATCCCTAGTTACCAGGGAATGCTGGAGCTTCATTTTAATCTAGATCCCTGGTTCTCAAAGTCCGGTCCTCAGACCAGCAGCATCAGTATTACCTGGGCACCTCTCAGAATTGCAAATCCCCAGGCCCCACCCCAGAACTAATGAGTCAGAAACTCTGGAGTGACGCCCAGCGACGTGTGTTTAGCAAGCCTTCCAGGTGGTCCTGATGATGGCTGACATGGGAGGCTAGACTAGTCTGGACCAGAGGAACTTCCACTCTGCAGGCTCCATCCAACTTCTCCCTCCATAGACTCACCACACCCCATGGGAGAAGACTAGACATGCTCTGAGGAGCTTGGGATTCAAAGGCTTTAAAACTTGTCCATGTAATTCTACGAGGTGGGGAGCCACTTTTGAAGAATGATAGACAAACTGTTCATATGTAAGAAGTGAAGTATGTTCAGTCTAGCAGACACTCTTGAATACCTACCGTATGCACGTCTAGTAACTAAATACAGAAACACCTCTGTGTTACAACTTAAGTCCACAAGTGATAGCACTGAAATCTGCCTCATAATAGTGTGAGCATGTCTGCTTCTTAATACAGCTTTCTCATAGTGATCTGAAAGTCCTTCTGAAATATTAATATTCCTGAGAGGCACAAAGGTAAACGCTATTATCTTTACCTTCCAGGTGGGTAAGAAAAGGTAAAGGAATCACACTAGGAAATGCTAGGTGTCAGAGTCAAAGCTATTCATTTTCTTCGGAAGTGACAATGAAATCACTTATTGTATTTGAGTTATCCAAACGATATCTCCGGCTTTAATATCATTTCCCCATTTCTTTTCATTTTAGTTATTACCTTAGATTTGTACTATTGTGTGCAATTTAAAATTAATTATTACACTCTAGTGCCTAATTTTGGTTAGCACTTTAATTATGAGGTTATTTTAGTTTTTAGATGAGTTACAGCTGAAGTGAATGAACAGTATTTACCTTAATTAATGACAATTTTCATTACTCTTCCCTTCCATGGCCACCACATAGTGAAAGCTTTCAAAGCTAGAGGAAAAATCCAATAAAGGAAAGATTCTACAGGTCCTGCGGGTCTGAGGAGAGCAGACGGAGATGGAATGGGACAAATCGTGATGCTACGGAGGATGGGAGGTTTAATTGTGTTTAATATCGTTTCCAGTGTTTACATCCTCTTCCATCATCCATGTGAGCAGTGATCACCACCCTAAACCCAGGATTCTATCAGACATGGACACTTGAGCTGGGAACCCTGTGTTTGTACAACTCCAAACTCCCCGGCTGAAATAGTTTTTACAATTTCTATCAACCCACTCTATGCTTTCTTTATATGGTCAGGAACATCTGGCTATTTAGAATATTTAGATCTGAGCGCCCCCCCCCCCAATACCTAGGTGCACGTCAGAATCATCTATGGAACTTTTCCTCAGGTTGTACCCACCTGACACATACTCCACGGGAGAAGCTAAACCCTAGAGGTCAAGGCACAGGCAAGCGTGATTTGTGCTTACAGAGCAGCGGTGTGCTTCTGCAGCCAGATTTGTTCATACTAGAATACTGCCATGATCTTTCTTTTTACCCTTAAAAAAACCCATCCTGTATTCTGTAGATGTTTCATTGCTTATTATATATTTAATGGGGAATATTATATTGTGTCTGGTTTTTGTTGTTATTGTTTAATAGGAAAAAGCGGTATTTGCTCCTAATTTATGGAAACGTTTCTGCAAAGTTTCTCTTTCTCTGGGCTTCTTGTAATTGAAGCCAGGACAAGCCTCCTGGACTTGCTGCTAGAAGCCTGGGTCTGCCCTGGTGAGACTGAGCACCACACGGGCCCCTCCTGTGTTAAATGGAGCCAATAGGAGCTCCTGTCCTGGGCTGCACTGGGGAAGTAAATGAATGAATATGTGTGAAGTGCTCTGATTGATCCTTGGCACGCGTGGGTCAAGATGGCTTTTGTGTTGCTGGGTGGCCGTTGCCATTATGACATCAGCATCACCATAGTTATTTATGAAAATAAAATAACACATAGTTTCTTTGGGCATGCTATAAGAAGAAATGCTTTTCTAAGCCAAGAAATTATGTGTGCATGATATTAAGGATATGGTGTAACCCACTGAAAAGAAAACAAACTTTTTAAAAGAAATTATCATTGTGGAAATAAAGACAGCCAAGTGAGAGCAAACAAAGGCTGTTTATTCAAAGCCTGGTGTAGCGGGGGAGTCCCCTTCTATCACTTGAAGTTGACAGAGACTGAAAGCAAGCAGAGGCATGGGAAAGCTTTATGGTTGGAAAAAAGGGAAGGCTTCAAACGTGAGCCGATTGGCGGCTGTTGGTGTGGGGAGGCTGTAGGAGGGCGAGCCAGAATTGGGGCATTTATGCCATTGGTTAGGGGTACATGTTTGGTTTTCTCTGGTTGGTCCAAAGTTGGAAGCAGGAGTGAGAATTCGGGGAGCTGTCAGTTATGAATCTAGTTCTGGCCACATGGGGCCGATTGTGGGAGGGGTTCCTGCGTTGTTGGCGGGGAGAGTAGTTTGACTTCTTAGGAGTCTGACTTACAGCACTCTGATCCCCGGGCTGTTACTGGACATGACAGGCTGGTTCCCCAGGCAGGTGGCTTCAGGTTGTGGGTTCTACTTTCATACACAGTCCAGATATTGTCTCCCACCATATTCAGTTAGTATGCAAATGATTTTTGCTTCACAGGCTTAACTGACCCTTAAATCAGAGTGGCTAAAACGTCTAGTTAGAAGTTCTGTAAGATAAAAAAAAAGTAATAAAGTTGTATTGAATTTTTAAAAAATATTCCCATAGCAGTTGCTAAATGAATAAGTATTTCAGATTGATTTCAGAGCTTATTTTAATGCATGGTGGTCTATCCCCCACTGGGTTTAAAGTTTTACTTAGGCTCACTTGGATTTTTAATAAATTTAGCCAACACGTCTCTACTCTTAAAGTGGGGGAATGGTGGTAAAAATAGATCATATGAAAGGATATATTTTTAGGAAATAATTTCTAATGCTTTTGGGGAATCTTGTATCTTTATTTATTTGTTTTTCACCTAGATTTTCTGTTCAGGTTGCATTTACAGGATAATTTTATGGTTGAATTGTATTTCTGGAGAACTTGGGTAGAAAGAGAATTTCAAAATGTATTATTTGATAAGGGCTTCCCTGATGGCGCCATGTTAAGAACTGCCTGCCAATGCAGGGGACACGGGTTCGAGCCCCGGTCCCGGAAGTTCCCACATGACGCGGAGCAACTAAGCCTGTGCGCCACAACTACTAAGCCTGTGCTCTAGAGTCTGCAAGCCACAACTACTGAGCCCGTGTGCTGTAACTACTGAAGCCCTTGCACCCTAGAGCCCGTGCCCCTCAACAAGACAAACCACTGCAATAAGGCCATGCACCGCAATGAAGAGTAGCCCCCATTCACCACAACTAGAGAAAGCCCGCACACAGCAATGAAGACCTAACGCAGCCAAAAATAAGTAAATAAAATAAATAAATTTATTTTTTAAAATGTATTAATTGATAGAGATTAACTTGTTTAGGAGTAAAATTTGGCAAGATGCAAGCCACCTAGGAAAATCAAGAGTTAGTTGTTTTGATACTGTGATCCATCATGGAATTGTTATGATATGATATTCCACTGTGGCTTCTAGTGTTACAAAGTGTTGCCTTTGGGGTATGAGTCTGTTATGCATATGGCTTAACTCCAATAAGGCAGAAGGCTTGATATGCTGAAGGCGTGAAGAAGGAGGTCACGTGGAAAGTTTATGGCTCTGGTCATCATGAGGACAAACAAGGCTGGGCTTAGTGACCTGTTGTCATAGGGTATTAAGCTCTGCATTCCCCTGTCTGTCTCTGTCCCTCTAACTTGCATTATATAAGAAGGGACTTTGAGACATTTGGAAAGGAAAGAGATTGCAAGGGAAAATTCTTCCAAAATGCTGAAGTTGAAGATAAATGAACTTCATGTAGTAAATATGTGCACACACACACACACACGCATGCACACACACACCAGTGAAATTATTCCCTTGACCCTTTGTTTCAGCCTACCTATTATCATACAGAAAAGAAAAGAAGCATTTTTCCACATCCTTAAGGGAAAAATCTTCAGGAAAAAGTGTTTTTACCTTCTGAGAAGAAGCTTGGGGGGAGTTTGACAAGGCATTTGGTCTTTATATCTCTTGAGTCTCACCACTAACTGCCTCAGCCTCTCAAAAGACAAAGAAAGAGTGAAGAAGCCAGAACCGTGATCTCATGTATAAGTGATGTCACATCTTAGTCTAATTAAATGCCTTTCCAGAATTAGCACTTCTCTGGGCAACTCATTGCTGAGCACTCACGTTACTAAGAAACATCCATCCTGGAGCAAGGAGAGGAAAGATTGAACCTGTGAGAACTGCCGAAAAGTCAGCCCTCATTGGCATAATCCATCTCCACTGGTGAGTATGGAGATGTCAGAAGAGGGGCTGATGGACTGGCCTGGGTACCAGTGTGCAGAGCTGTCTCCATGGAAACTCAGCTGGCAACAGGGAACCGGGACTTCACAAGGAGATACACCTGCAGCTCTTAAGACTCAGTGCATTTATTTCCTCCCCCTTATTTCATTCACATCTTTTTATTAAACGAGTCAATTTGTCACCACCAACTCTCTCAGACAGCAGCCCAAGGTTCTGATCTAAGGGAAAAATAAAACTTCCAGTTCAAAAATTTGCAGAGACGCAGAGTGGTAAGGAGCTGCTGTAGATGAAACTAGAGATGTGGCAGCCCTCTCTGAATTGAATGACTTAATAATTCCAGCTGTTCCTTCCCTGGAAAAAATCTAGCAGAAACAGCAAGCTAACTTGACTATTTCTGTCATTTAAGTCACTGATAGAAGAAACCCTTGGCCACTTCAGTTGTGTGTTTGTGGTCTCTGGGGTGTGTTAAATCTGTACTGAGGGCAGGCTTAAAATTTTATTTAACCTAAAGATTATTTTCCTTCTGGTTTCAAACAAATTTCCCAAATGCCTTATTTTCTGTAAAACCTTCCTATACTATGTTCTGAAGAAATACCTGCTGCTCGAGCCCAGACCCCACTGGGGGTGAAGACCCCATGGTTCCTTTCCCTGTTCTTCTTGGGCAGCTTTTAGTTTTAACTTCTAAAATAATACCAACTAGTAGATAGTAGTTGATACACTGCCTCAAATCCTTTATGTGAAGGGACAAAGCATAAATAAATAAATGGAAAAGTATATATATATATATATATATATATATATATATATATATATATATATTTATATTTATATGTTCATATATATATAAAATATGTACGGCTTGTGTATATAATTTGCCCGGTGAGTCTTTGTCTACAAGCCCCATAGTCCAGAGCACCTAGAGTAGGTAGCTCTTACCTTGTTTCCCAGCTAAGAGAATGTCATTTGCAATTAACCAGTTGTTAAGAGTTTCCAAAATTAAATAAGTAAAATGATCCAGCCCCTTCCACACTTGTCAGCATGCAGTAAAAACCAAAATGGGGCTAAACACATACGTCCACACATCTTCTACATGGAGTTGGACAGCTTGTAGATTTTCATCAAAATCCTTACCTGCTTACAATCTGATATGGCTCAGGCCCATCCTGAGTCCATTAAAATCTGGGATGAATGAATTTGTGGTGGACACTAATGATTTTTAATCCATATTTTTTCCTGTCATTTGCTTTAAAAATCCCACAGCGTCAAGCCCTGGTTATAACACTTTTCCAGATATCAAGCTTAGAAAAGGGTATGAAAGGGGCATTTAGCCAAAAAATATCTGAAAGGAAGGAAAACAACCCACTATGTAGAGTGAAAAGCCCCGAAGTCCTATCAAAAAGCTTCTGTACTTGGTCTTCCTCCTTCTGGCACCTGCTGATCCTACTTAAACCCCCTCATTCATCAGAGCAAATGCTGCCCAGTGTCTCACAGACAGTGTGGGGCAGAGATCTTAGCACTAATTAACGTGGCAATCAAGGAGCTCACGGCCACGGTGCCAGCGGCCTGGAGAAGCACACGCCCCTCTGTTGTTCACAGAGCTTCACAGTGTTTGCTTAAGGCCTGATAATGCTTGTTGAAGAGTGTTGGGTAACAGATTTGGGTTTTAGAAGCATTTGGACTTCTCTTGGGAAACACACACACATACATACACACATTCTATTTTTTTCATACGCCACTTGATCTACACCAGAATCAGAGCAGCAGTTACTGAATATTAAATTAAACTCCAAAAACAAAAAGAAGGAAGAAGAAGAAGAAAGGAAAGCCGGCATGCATGAAAACAAGCTGAAAAGGTTAGAAGCAAAAGGAGAATCCTTGAACAGTTTTGGTCTGTTTGGAATGAATTAATCAGACCATTAAACAGATCTTTTAATCTAAAACATCCCTTTCATTTCTGTACCCTGTAAAACAAAGTGATGGAAAGTTGACACCGGGATCTGCTGTTGCTCCTTATTTGTATTACACAGATGGGTGTTCTGGCCTCATTAACATTCTGCTTCAGTCAGAGACCACACATTCAGGCTGAACACTGGAGTGGGAGAGTCTGGGGGCCCTGAGATCTCTCCCAGCTTGATGTAAACCACCAAGAGGGGTCTTCCCCTTTATCTGTCTATCAATTGCCACCCATAACTTGGAGAATGTGATACAACCTCTGAAGATCTTCTTACACCCTCCCCAAAAAAGTACCTAAGGCTATACATTCAAATTTTGAGCACAGTTTCAGGGTGTGCAGGGAACCCCAGAATCCCACCCATGGACTCTGAGGTTAAGGGTAAGGGAAAGTCAATGCCATCTCAATTACCATACTAATGTTGTAGGAAATTCCTATCTTCAGATCCTTTCAGTGGGATTTGGTAAATTTCAATTTAAAGAAAGATACAATTTAAGTGCAATTCACAGTGTTACTAATTGTATATCAGAATTAGCTGAAAAAAAGATACAATTAAAATTCATTTCTATTTTTTACCAAAATATACACTGATGACAGAAAGCCTTAAGTCCAGGACTTGGGGAGCCTAAATCTAATCCCATTCTTCTAATAACTGAGACTTTGACGCTGGACACACGTGGTTCCTCTGGGCCTTGGTTTTCATATCTGTGAGATTACTTAGTGTGGCTGGAGGACCGCAAAGATCCATTTCACTTTTCCTTCCCACCTTCTTATCTGCTGGGGGCTCCATAGAGAGAATTACAGTGACAGTAAAAATGGGTATAGAAATAAAAGGAACAACAAAAATATAATTACCACAGTGAGACTGTAAAATTCCACAGAAGCACAAGGATGCAAAATGCATCTGAAGTCTTCTTGCTGTATGAATACTTTTGTGATCTATGTAAGAGTTGCTGCTATTCATCATTTATCTTTACAGTAAATTTTAGTTCTTTGAGGTTATGATTTGCATTGGATTCTTTTTATATTTTGATTTCCTGTGTCTCTTAGTATGGTTCCTACCGCCAAGGAGATGCTCAAGAAGTATTCCTTGGATGGCTTATGGTTGCCTAGAAGGAAAGGTGGGAGAGGAATGAGTGAGCTCCTATGCAGTGTGGGTATCCTGGGGCCAACAGTGGCTCCTGGAAGGCCAATTTAGTAGAGTTCTTGGAAACTGTAAGGTTTTAGTGTTTGTGATGAACAGAAACAGGGATCATCTGGCAAGCAGAATGGAAAAGGACACTTCATGAAAAGCTGTCATGGTGTAACTTGATTCTCTCCTTGGTTTATCTAGTCACAGCCGCATTTCATTGCCACTGTTGTCCTGCTGAATCTCGCAAACAATTACTGGTCAGCCTTCCAGGAACACAGAGGTGTCTCTCCTTTCAGGAAGCAGAGAGGATGGTTGGCTTAGGTCTCCCCCTGGAAGTTACTGCTCAGTCCACCCAGAGAAGAGGGATGCCACATGGAAAGACAAGAGCTTTCTGTCCCTTGAGTAAAACCAAAAAAAGAGAAAAGGTTTATCTCATTACTTGGGAATTAAAGAACTCAGCTGGCTTCAAAGTGGTGTGCCTTTAAACACCCATATGAAACCGTCGAGTGTGAGGCCAGATTCAGATCAGGAAGCCCCTCTTCCCAGTGAGCTTGCCCTCCTCCTCTTCCACTCTTTCCTCCCCTTTTCTGAATCTAGGAAGATTATGTGGCCGATTTATCTCCTCGGTGCTGAATTGTAAAGGGAACAGCTCACCGTGTGATCATATTATTAATATTTATACCGTATCACTGAATGTTGACAGATTAATTATGCAACGTAGTATAAAAATCAGCAGGCAGCGTGGGTGAGCGGTGGCAAAGTTCATATATTAATAACTCAGTGGGGTGGCTGGCACGTGCCCCAGGATGACTGCACGCTCCTGGGGCTGCAGGTCCCAGTCCCTCTCAGGGCAATGACCTGCTGGTTTTATTCCACTCTCCTTACAGGTCAGTGTACCATCTTTCTGGACATCAAAAACTGGTGTTCCTTAAGCCTTCCTTGTATGCATTCTGGCTCCATCTCTGGGAGGTGACCACCTGAGCCAGAAAACCTGGAAACGGGGTTTCCTGAAACATAAATGGGACCCGTGATGGAGCAGAGCCCGCTGAGGTCTGTAGGGGACACTTTCTGGACTGAGCTCTCAGTGAATGGGTCTCCTTTTCTTAGAGTATAAATAACCCATGGGTGACTGGTGAGTGTTTTTGCACATGATGCTCTGCTAGGTACTTAGAGCGTACAGCACAGCAAAGCGGGTTCCAGTCCTTAGGGAGCTTCTCATTCAGTTGGGAAAGCAAGGCTTCCATTCAGCAAAGGAACACGGTCGAGGGTAAGGTGAGAAGTCTTCCCAGCTTCACAGCTAATCATTGTTGCTTTGCCTGCCTGGACCGCAGGTCCCTTTGATGATGACGTTGAATCTGCAGGACTCAATAAAGTGCAGTAGGAGGCACTTTGCTGTCCCAGACCTGGCATCCAGTGCTGTCAAATAGCCGTTTGGTCTTGGGCAGTTTGTGTAACATTTCTCAGCCATAGTCTCTGGGGAATAGAATAATAACCCCACCGGGGTTTATTATATAGGAGGTATGCATATGCATAAAGGACTTGAGTATGCTGTTTACAGCTATATCATAAAATGCTAAATAACACTATGAGAGCTGTTCCTGAAAGACACAGGATGAGGTCACCTTCAGCCTCTACTGTCTTCCATTTTTCTGTTTTGTACTTGTTTCTCCCTGAAGAAATCTGTGTACTTAAAAGAGCAGCATACTGTGGTGAACGATTCTGCCACGTGGTACATCCAGTGTGCCATATTCCATCTCTTTGTGGAACCACGTACTGGCAACTTTTGACAAAGGCCAAGCAGCTTTACTGTACTCCGTGGGTCTCTGCAAGATACACAAGCCCCCGCTCTGTGGCATTTCAGTGAATGCTGACACGCAGCCACCTTAGCAGTGATGGGGACCTTGGTGGCAGGATTCTCCACACACACCACGGGAGATTCTGCCGTGGCACTTGGCTGGTGGCCTGCTCCTGAGAGTGGCGAGGCTGTCTCATCTCAGAGAGCTAGGGATGCCTGGGGGACAGGTGTTGCTTGTGTACACTTTGTCACTGTTCCTCTGGGTGAGTTTGAATGTGTGCTTTTGGTGGTTGTTGAAGGAAGATGAGTAGATAATTCTGTGGAGTTCACTTGAACCCGTCGGTTATCAGGTCACATAACAAAAAGCTGGTGCAATTACAACACATCAAATCAATTCTGGGAGTGATATACCTTACAATCACGCAATGCAAATATCCAAACCCAATAAGCAAGCAAAGCTTCACTGTCATCAAGCAAAACTCCAACTTACAAGTAGCTCTGATATTCTTAAATCAGCTCTTAAACTCTTGTCCTCAGCGACAGTAGCCTTGGATGTGCTTTCCACACTGAGGTAGGTGAGTCAGCATCTGCAAAGATGCCGCTCCAGTTAACTACTGTCTTTACTTAGGAAGTCAGTTGATTACATTAGCCATTTAGTAATGTTCCAAGATCATCTGTGAATGAGAAGAAAAACTACCAATTGTATGTGTAAATGAAATGCTCCCATATCCATTCTGACGATAATTCTTCACATGTGCCAGAAACCACATTAGTGGGGTTAGATTGGAGGAAACGTAAGAACTATAGGATATGTCTCTGCATGCTAAAGTGACTGGGAGGATAAATGCCATGCCAAAAGCAAATAAAAATGTGGTGTGGTCAATGTGATGCCGTGTATACATTAATCAGTAGGCATTTGTTAATTACCTACTGTGTGTTCAGCCCTTACAATGCACGCAGTCACGGAGGCAGAACAGAAAACAACAAGCCCCGTCCCAAAGGAACCCGAGCCTGCTGGAGAGATAGGACAGTGGAGAACAAAGTGGTGAGGCTATGAGGAAGGGAACACAGGTGAAGCCTAGGAAAGGGGGGACCAGTTAATTCTGAATCCTGGAAATCCATCTCTGAAAAGCTGGAATTGTGTGCAACATGCTTGCGCAACCGATTTCCATTGGTAATTTCCCTGCCCCTTGGAGTTGTCCCTGGTGACACCGAACTCCCTTTGGCCAGCAGACTTAGAATCCAGGGGAAAAGAGGAGCTGCAGAGGCAGCTAGGCTTTGGAATTTCCAGCACAAATGTCCCTCTGTATCATCTATCTGTTACATTCTCCATTCCTATTGGCCAGAGCCTGTAGGATGAAACCCCAGCCCCCATCCAGGAGGTTGACAGAAGGTATTTGGAGAGGTAGTTTAGTGCTTTTAAGCCGTTGGAATCTCACTTAGTGCATTTGTAATAGATTAATAAAGTTAAGAAGAGTGGGGGATTATTTCAGCATGTGGACCATAACAGCAGGGAGTAGTAGAGGAGACTCCATATTCGGGACCCATGAGCACTGCATTTGCATGTGTTGAGTGACCTTCTGGAAGGTGCGACCCAAGATTCATCCAGACTGTCTGTGCGGTAGGACACAATTTGGGACCAGAAATCTTTGAAAGTCAAATGCTTTCTATTCTAGTATGACTACAGACTAGTGGGTGCTAAGAACAGAGCTTTTGCTCTCTACAAACCTCAATTAAAATGTGCATGTGCGGGCTTCCCTGGTGGCGCAGTGGTTGAGAGTCCGCCTGCCGATGCAGGGGTCACGGGTTCGTGCCCTGGTCCAGGAAGATCCCACATGCCACGGAGCGGCTGGTCCCGTGAGCCATGGCCACTGAGCCTGCGCGTCTGGAGCCTGTGCTCCACAACGGGAGAGGCCACAACAGTGAGAGGCCTGCGTACCACAAACAAACAAACAAACAAACAAACAAAAATGTGCATGTGCAATCCTGTCGCCCATTCAGAGCTCCCGTGGTGATGGATAGAGTTATTTCCAAGCATGTTTAGGTGCAGTGGAAGCACTTAACTCATTGTGGGACAGCGCAGATGAGAAAGGAGAGGCGATAAAAAGTAAAAAGCCAGAGGAGTCAAGTGACTTCCCGAAGACAGGGGGTGCAGAGAAATATCATGCATGTGGCCTTCAAGAATGGGAGAGGATGGAAGTGGGTCCTTGGAACCCTGCCTGGCGCCCGTTTTCCAAAGTGAAGAAACCCTGCACAGGGGGTGAGGAATAGTTTTTGATGCAAAGCTCGTGGCGTGTTTACCAACATGAAGGTTAATTGTGAGGCAAGAAAATGCCACCATGAGGCTGGGACTTTTCAATCGCCGCTTTTTGTTGGGTCTCCAGAATCCTGCAAGTACAGAAAAGGTCCTCTGATAGCCGAGCTGGCAGCCCACCTCCCTCGCCAGGACCCGGCAGGTTAATACAGAGGTGCCAGCCCTCCAGACTGAGGCAATCAGAAGCACTGCTTGATAGAAATAAAATGAAATGTGCCGGGGAGGAGGGGCAGGGCCTGAGGTGGGTATTTCAGCTGCTGACAGAGCCCTCTGCAGATCAGACCGTCACGGAAGGTGGGTATGAGCTGCGAGGCTGAGGGGCACCTGCAATGCCGAGATTAATCCCCTTTTTGTTTTCTTTCGGGTCTATCCGGGCACTGCTGAGTGCAAGAATTGATGTTGGACTCCTTCCTAGAAAGGAGCGGCAGGCTGAGAAAAAAGGACGCGTCATCATATGTCACTTCTCTCTGCGTCTCCGCCACTGTCTGTCTGTCGCTCTGCGCTCCCTGCCCAACAGGGCTGCCTGCCATCCTGCTCCACGATGGGCTTTTGTGCCCTGAATCCCTAACCCCCATCAGAGCAAGACAGCCACAGTCTCTGTTGATAGAGCCCTTCTCAGATGCCAGTCAGGTCCGACTCCAAGACCGGCATTCAGTGACTAAGGGGGACTAAGCTGAGCTTTGATCACACCCCGGCTTTGAGCTCAGGCTCTGCCCAGGTGTTGCAGATGTCTTTCTCAAATTAGCTCATGCTGCGGGGAATAACCCTCAGGGATCAATTTGAAATGTAGGACAACCGGATCTCTCACCATGGACCTCCATGATTTTATTTAAGCAGCAGAGTCATTTTTTGGAAAAGAAAATGTCATGTATAATGTCGAGATATAAAACAGAAGCAGAGCTGCTGGGGTTGTGGTGGGGTGGCAGGGAGGCGAGGGGAGGAGTGACCTCAGCTCGGTGAGCTTCTCCACCTCCCGGGACCCCGCCCGCCACACACTTACCCTTGTGCATGTGGTGTGTCAGGTGCCCTGGGGTCCCTGAAACTCATATTGGTTCCAATAGGACTGTTGCAGCCCCATGTTCTAAAGGTAGGGGCATACTAAGTGCTCATGGACTGGGAGTGTGAGATCAGCAGAGGCAAAGCATTACATACAGGATGGATAAACAACAGGGTCCTGCTGTACAGCACAGGGAACTATATTCAGTATCCTGTGATGAACCATAATGGAAAAGAATTTGAAAAAGAAAGTGTGTGTGTGTGTGTGTGTGTGTGTGTGTGTGTGTGTGTATATATATATATGTAACTGAGTCACTTTGTTGTACAGCAGAAATTAACACAACATTGTAAATCAACTTTACTTCAATAAAAAAATAAACTAAAAAAAAAACCATTCAAACAAACAAAAAAGGAGCCACTCACTCTCCTAGTAAACATTTATTAGTCACCAGGGTGGGCCAGGCACTGCTCTGTTGTGTATATTTTACATGGATTTTCCAGGCAGGCCATAACTAGAACCCAGTTTTAGATCTCAGAGCTTTCATACCTGGGTTCTTACTATTCTAGATAAGGATTTTGGCAAACAAAGTAGTTGCTAGTTAGCAATATCCTCTTGTTGCTACATCAGATGGCAGAAAAAGTGAGTTGATCCCAATATCTTCAGCAGTATTTCATCTCCCAGCAATGGGAAGAGTGGAAGCATTTTTGCCCTAAGGATCACTGTTCAGGAAAATGGCATGTGCCCTCCCGTGGCCGGGCCCGGGGTAGAATCCTGGGCTTCAGGCTGCTTGGCTTACGTCCAGAGACAGGGTGGGTTGGGGGTGAGGGCTGTTTGGGCTCAGGCTCCAGCAGCTCCGACATCCTGCCCAGCTGAGCATAGCGATGCTTCATTCACAAGAAGAGGCAGTGCGGTCTCCTCTCTCCTGGGGCACTAAATAGACACGAAATGTAACCCTGTCTTCTAACATCACCAGGCTCCTTCCCGAGGAGGGTCACCTTGAGGAGGCGTGGTCTCTAGTAGAATCACTGGCTGCCTAGTTAAGTCCGAGAACCATAAGACTGAACTCTTGAGTTTCCATTCCGTGCATTGGCATGGGCTTGACTTTCTCTGTGACTTTTTTTTTTTTTTTTTTTTTTTTTTTTTTTTTTTTTTTTTTTTGCGGTACGCGGGCCTCTCACTGTTGTGGCCTCTCCCGTTGCGGAGCACAGGCTCTGGACACGCAGGCCCAGCGGCCATGGCCCACAGGCCCAGCCGCTCCCCGGCATGTGGGATCTTTCCGGACCAGGGCACGAACCCGTGTCCCCTGCATCGGCAGGCGGACTCTCAACCACTGCGTCACCAGGGAAGCCCTCTCTGTGGCTTTTTGGAGAATTGCAGTTCCTTGGTGTTACTGTTAATTGATGAAGTCTCACAGAGGGCACTGTGTGTGTGAAAGATGCCAGACACACATCAATAGCTACCAACATGTCCCTTGGGGACTTCAGTCAGGAACCCAGGGAGCCTCGGCATGAAGAAATACTAATGATGCGGTTCATTTCCCACCTTCCACATCTCACCTGTTGCCTTTGGAGTCCATAGTAAGAACCACCAGTGTCTTTAACTGTATTTTTCTTCTGATGGACAGTCGGCTAATTGATTTATTGCAAGGTGTGGCCTTTGTGCCCTCTGTTCTGTACTGCATCCTTACATGCAGCGATTTTTGTTACCTTCTTGGCCCTATTTATTGCATCCTCATCATGCAAATAACTGGAAACTGGGCACTAAGCAGGTGGGGTAAAAATGCACTCTATAGATATCACAGCTTAGTGGTTAAATGTTGATCCCTTCTCAGGTGGATGGCTCCCAAGCCCCTGATGCTTTCTGAAATATGCTCTAAATAACCTATTTTCCATGTGAACACAGGGCTCGGTGGATGAAGGTCATTTTCAAGTAGCCCTCAAGGTTAAAGTTGGTTGCTCTTCCAGATGGTTTCTATCTGATGCTTTGGATTATGATAGTGAACCAACTTGTGATCAGAACTCCTAGTGTCAAGACTAACAAGAAGTGGAAGCCAGCCGCAGCGAGGGCTGCTGCTTGGAGGGTGTGCTGAGATGTAAGGGTCAAGGCCAGACCATATGGTCTATCAAGGCCCTGCTGCCATAAACCCAGGAAATACAGATCAGCCCACAGCCCCGCGCATCACCTCCCTTTCCTATTGCATCCATCACTGTACCTCGGAGCCCCCCCTTCTCCACTCCTTCTTCCACGAACGTTTACCAGAGGCTTCTTTCTGCAGTCACTGGTTTGATTCTAGCAGCCGCAGTTTCTAGCAAGGTCCTTGGGAACCCGGCTGAGAATGGCCACATGGGCAGAGAGGGCTCCCAGGTTACAGATTCAAGGGTGAAGCATTAGCCTAACATGAAAGCAGGTGATGTGCACAGTGGGGCCTCAGCCACCCTGGCAGGAAAGTCTGGTGTGCAATAGTTCACCAATGAAAACCTTATCATTTCCGGGTGCTTGGCAAGCTCGTAAACCTCTTCCATAATACAGGGAACTTGAGCGCAGAGCCCCTGAGGGGGTAGAGACTTGTTTCAGTATCTATTATTCTTGTCTTTTTTCTTTCTTCCTTTTTTTTATTTCTTATCCTGAAGGCAGTTATTCCAGCACAAAGCTAACTGACTTCAAATACTTGGGGTTTTGTGATTTGTTTTCTGTTTTGTTTTTTTTTCCCTCAAAGCTATAATGAGGTTCCTATGCACTCAACTAAAGTGTAAGTTCTGGGAAGGCAGGAATGTGTATCTGTGTTGTACTGCAGTATCTCCAGTATCTAAGATAGTGCCTGGAACATAATATGTGTTCAGTAAATATCTCTGGGTGTCTGAATGACTGTGTACGGTTTGATAACAAAAGCTCAGATTCTGAATGTTTTCCTTTCTCTAATGCTCTCCCAAAACTCAAGTCTGAAGGATCTTGCTTCAAAATCATCTGAAACTGCTGTAATTTCCTTACCTTAACTCTCAATACCACACCTGCCCGGCATGAGACATGTATTCAAGGTTTATTCTAGTCTTCTCCCTGCCTTCCCTTTGCAAACTTCTTCAGAAACACATCAGCCAGGTGCTGTGGTGCTCACATGGGCAGCCTTTCCACAGGCTGGAATCTTGTAAATGTCCACAAACCCAAGTCTACTTACTTTCTTTCTCTGTAGATGATGGGGAAATGGGATGAAAGTAGTGTCTATCCCTGGCATAGGGACAAGATAAGAGAGGACCCAACACTCTGACCTTTCACTGTCAGTTTTGGAGTGTACTTCAATTTGCACGTGCACACATGCACACTGTCATTGGGTTTCCCCCCATTGAGATGTTGAGGACTTACGTTGCTTGGTCAGACTACGTGACTTTAACAACCAGAGGCAACGTCTGCTTTGGGGGCAGGGGCAGATGCTGAAAGGAGAACTCCATCTAGGTGACGGGTAGCAGGTTTGCTATGAGAGATGCCACAGCCTGATGCCAGGAGGGTTTTTTCTCATGTCGAGAGAGTGTGGTTCTAGCCTTAACTGACCACTTGTGCCGCTCCCCTCACAGACTCTAGTTTGTATGGATGCCTGGATGTTTTCCTTTATGAAAACAACCAGGCTTAGTTATCACTTCTTTCACTGCAGACCCCAGTCACAAGACACACAGACCCAGCACCCCTGCATCCCCTTCCTGTCCTCAGCAGCACAGCGGCTGCCACGAACCCACTCGTCAGAACAGCCTGGCTCCCCAAGGGAGAACTTATGGGGCTGACCTTAAAGAGCAATTTCAGACAGGAATAGAGAGGCTCACTTGTTCATAAGCCTGACATTTATTACTGGGAGATTCTCTCTCCACAGTACAAGCTGCTCTTTACAATTTTATCAAATAAAGTGCTTCTTTCACCAGCGCCCCACTTTCTCCTCCGGACTTCCTCACACCGCCTACTGTTCCCATCTACCTGTGGCTTTGCATGGGGCAGAGCACGAAACTCAGGGGCCATCACCCGGAAAGGCCGTGACCCCCTTGGTGAGCGCCAGGCTGGGACCCAGAGCGGAGGGTGTGCCCTCCTTTCTTCTCCCTTTACTTGGGCAGCAGTGAGTGAGAGAGAAGATGGACAATGAAGCTTCCTCCACCTTGAAATGCATCAGCTTTACTTGGCATTTTCTAGGTCACCAGGTCAGACCAACACTTCGAGTAAATCTAATACAAGTCTTCAGAGCCCTCAAATCATTAACAAATGATAGCAACACACATAAGTTGTTTCCCAGGCTGGAGAAGGAGAGGACCTCCTGTAAATCTATCTAGTTATATTATTTTAATTAACAGAGACCCAAATTTTAGAGATCTCAATGCTTCCCATCTTGATTTAATGGAACTAATATTTTGGGACAGGGATGGTTCAGTGGTCTGGAAGCAGGAGAGGAGGAGAATGGATCACATCGAGTCCTACTACATATTAGTCAATAGCATCATATGTGATCGATTTGGGACCTGGCCTTTCCCAATTCTGAACCATAGGTGGTCTCTTATGTAATCTAGACCCATGAGAATGGACCTGTGGGGAACGGGAATTGTCCAGACCTATTGATCTCAGGTAGGAAGAGCAGGTGGTTTGTAATCAGGAAAAGCTGTGCACAGTGTGATCATAAATGAAGACGTAGAAATATTGCAAATACACTGAAACATGTCAATGTCCCTTCGTTTGACTTTTGACAGAGCTCATTCTTTTCTTTGAGAGTGAGTTGGCTGATGGGAAACTGGTGTCTTCTTCCCAAGACAATATTCATGCGTCATCATTGCTCATGATTCCTACTCTGGGTTTATTTAAGAGCAGGCATGAGGACGGAGGTTCTTGTGAAACATCTAAGTACAAAACACTTTCAGTCTTTTATAATTTTTCCCCTAATCAATTACAGTTTGTTCCCACATTTAATGCAGTTTTTTAAAATCTACTTGCAGTTATTGAATCTTTCTAAAATATTCTACTTACTTTTCATAGAAACAGCAGTCCTCTTTTCCCACTCATATTGTATCAGTTTATGAAGAATTTAGGGAAATTATGTAATTATACGAAAAAGTACATCTGCTAAGAACAGATTTGGGAAAAGACACAACTGACTCTTGGTAAGCATGTATCTTAGCTAGTGAGCTGGTGGAAGCCTGGGTAATTCAGAGGGGAGGGTGGGGATTCAGCTGGACATCAGAAGGCATGACCTGCATAGAATGGACAGGGCCGGTTAACACAGTGTGCCAGCTAAGGGACATTAAGCAGAAATTAGTTAAGGGCACTTTCATTGTGTGCTTAACTTGGACTCCAGATTTATGAATTCATGTGCTAATATTAGTTATTGACCTCAGACAAACCACATAACCTCTCTGAGCTCAGCTTATTCATGTGTAAAATGAGGATATTGTTAATTTGTTTGAGTGTGTACACACACACACACACACACACACAGAGTCCACCAAGGGCTCCTTTGAGATCACATTAATATGTATGATTGCTCTGGTAACTGTACCTACTCTACAAATATAAACTTTTTTCACTTTGAAATAATTTCACACTTATTGAAAAATTACAAGAAAAAACAAAAACTCTAATGTAGCAAAAGATTTGCCTACTGTTAACATTTTGACACATTCATTTCACCATCTTCTATGTGGGTGTATAGATAGATAGACAGGTGACAGATAGATAGATAGATAGATAGATAGATGATAGATACAGAGATGATAGAAAGATTGATAGATAAATTATAGATAGATGATAGATACATAGATAGACAGATAGATGATAGATAGGTGATAGAGACAGATAGATAGTAGAGACAGATGATAGATAAGTAGATAGATAAATGATAGATGGAAAGGTGATAGAGACAGAGATGATAGATAGATAGAGACAGAGATAGATAAATAGATGATAGATAGATACAGAGATGATAGATCGAAAGATTGATAGATGATAGATAGATGATAGATACATAGACAGTTGATAGGTGATAGAGACAGATAGTAGAGACAGATGATAGATAAAAAGATAGATAGATAAATGATAGGTGGAAAGGTGATAGAGACAGATGATAGATAGACAGATAGATGATAGAGACAGAGATAGATAGATAGATGATAGATAATAGAGAGATAGATAGAAAGGTGATAGATAGAGACAGAGATGATAGCTAGATAGATAGGGTACATACATGTGAATTAACATTTTTATGACCATTTTAGAGTAAGCTACAGAAGTCATGCTGTGTTACCCCAACACTTCAGTGTGTATTTCCAAAGAACACAATATTCTCATATGATTATAAAAATTAGGATATTTAACCTTGATACTATATTATTATTTGACACACTGTTATTTCCCAAGTTTTCCAATAATGTCCTTTATAACATTTTTTTCCCCATCCAGGAACCAGTACAGGATCACACAATGCATTTAGTTGTCATATTTCTTTAGTCTGTTTAGTTTATCTTTCTGTTTCAAGGCATTGACATTTTTGTAGAATGTCCCTCAATTAGAGGGTGTGATGTGTCCTTATGCCCAAATTCAGGTGATGCGATTTTTGGCAAGAACTTCCCACACATGATGTGTTTTTCTTGTGTTGGGACGCACATGATGTTGGTGCTTCTCATTATTAGTGTAACCATTTGGTTAAGGCTGTATCTGCCAGGATTTTCCACTGTAATGTTGTTATTTTTCAAATTTGTTTCAAATTGTTTTTAAAATTAGTAAGTAATTTCCGGCAAGATATTTTGAGACTGTGTCAGTAACTTGCCCTCATCTAATGTTTACCCACTGGTTTTCACGTCCATTGATGATTCCCACCTAGGTTAATTGTTACTAGTGTGGTTGCAAAGTGGTGATTTTTTAAAAATTCCATCCATTTTTATATGTTTATTAGTTGGTGTTCTGATACGAGGAAGAGCTTTCTCTTCCCCATTTCTTTAGTTGTTTGCTTGTTAATTATTAGTATAATCATGGTGTTTTATTCAACGGATCATAAGGTTTATTGTTTGCCTTGATGTTCAAATCATCCTAGATTTGGCCAGTTTGTGCCCATCAAACTGTCCCTGTGTCCTTTGATATGTCCTTATCGTTCTTTGTACACATCCTTTCCTTCAGGAACAGGACATTTTGGGCTCATCTTCTGTTTTCCCTGCCCCAGTCCTGAAGTCAGGCATGTCTCCAAGGAGCCCTGCTTCTATTGAGTGGGGTGTAGTGTTTAGAAACCCAAATCAGGGTAATAGCTGTGCTTGATGCCACTGGGGTATCACTGTTTCTAGAAAGTGAAAAGTGGGAAATACAAGATATCCTTTAACATCTCACTCTGGCATATTTTTCTTCTTTTACAACCCTGCTTTTGCACTCATATTCCTCATTTATAAGAAAGCTTGTTGTAACTTTGGACTCTGCTCCTATCTAAGCCTAGAAAGAAAACTCCACTGTTCTGACTCTTCTGAGAGGTCAGAAGGAAAGACGGACCCCAGGACACAGGAGCAGACAGGGTAAGAGGGTGCTCGTGCCAGGAGCAACGTGGAGGAGCTGAGCAGGGAACCTTGACAGAAAGTGTTTATAACCATCATTAGTTCCTGTGAGCTGTGGTCCATCTGATTTCCCAAGTTTAGAGACCCCACCTTGATGCTCAAAAGTTCCTGGAGGACTCCTCCTTAGGAAACATTTTGGTTAATAAAAACATTATTGTTAGATATGGATATAATAATTACATGGAAGGCTGCCCTCACCCATTGCTTTCTATTCCACTTATTGCTCACTTCAGCCCTCCTCTTGAAGTTCTGTGACAGCTGAGAACAGACGCAAGACTGGGTATGCAACAAAGTACAGTCACAGCTGCGTGACACTGGAACCCAGGGCTCCTGGCAAACTCTTGGAAGTACATCTTAGGCCCTGTGCCACCTCCATTGTATTTAGATCCTAGATCCTTTGGCCCTCCTTGGGGAGAAGCTGGGCCAGTGAAGCAATGATTAGGCGCCCTCACTCCTGCCTCTGAATATAGGGTTGTGTCCTGTTTCACAGGCCATCAAGTGCAAAGGAGAGAGTGGGCACAAGGGCAAAGGAGGCTTCCCAACCAGCGTTAGAAGGTGGGTGTTGGGCCCTGCCCTGCAGTGTTGGCCAAGCAGAAGCCCTGGTGGAATGTGGACTTGGCAGAGTGAGGGGGAAGCACCAGGCCACATTGGAGCTTTATTGCCTTTAAATGGAGCCCAAGGAATGCCAGGCTCTTACCATGCAGCGAGGTCACCCCTCCTTCATTAGAGAGGACTGAGTGAGGGACTGGGCAGAGGTACCATCTGTGTAATCGAATCCGCTTTCTCCTGCGAAGTGGAACAGAAGTCCTCTGTGGAAAGAAGGGGCAGAATTAGAGAAAAAGTATTTCTCCTAAATACTTACTACGCCCTCAATTCTATGATAAGAGCTTTACATACATTACTTGGTATACTTTTCATGATAATTGTATAAAGTGTAATCTCATGAATGAATATCCCCACGTTACAGATGGGGAACCTGACCCCTGGAGGTTAAACCACATCCTATGGCTCACATGTTGAAAATAATGTCTAAACCCAGGTGGGTCTGCAAAGTCCTGTATTAGTCCTGGTGTCTATTTTAGGGAAGATTACTCCCCTAGTAGGTAGGATGAGGTGACCCAGTAAGGAGAGGGTCACAGGCAGTGCTATTAGGACACCGCAGTCACTTAGTTGATTTATGCAATTGATTCTCGAGCCATAAGCCCTCCCCACCATGGTCATGGGGAATAGGTCACGACCTGCATTTGGACCCCAGCATCTGACTGAAACTAATGCCCCAAGCAGGGCTTCTAACAGACCATTTATAGGATCCAGAAGGCAGGGAGTTGGTTTCTCAACTGAGTAGTTGGACTGGGGGCAAGGTATTCCCTGCATTTGCCTGGCAGCTGGACAGACTTCCAGGCCACCTCTTCCTAGTTGAAAAGTGGTGGGTTCCTCATCAGGAGCACCTATGCTCCAGAGATGTATGAATAACTGTCTTTTGACAGTACCTTATATCTATATTGTTGTTTTGTTGGTGGTGGTTGTGGTTTTATTTTAATTGTGCCAAAGACCTATAAAGTATTGACGCATTACTGACCAACTGTGTGACCTAGGGCCAATCAAGTAACCTTCCATATCTCAGTTCATCTAACTGAAAATAAGGGTAGATTTAGACTATGTGCAATTCTTATTTCATGAATGAATCCATTAATCATACGAATTATTTGGTCATTTAGAATACACCAAGATCCTTATTATATAAATAAAATGTAGTGGCCCAAAAGGCTTCACCTGAAACTACTGTTTTTAAAATGCTATTTACTCAAGAAATATAATAATCAAATACACTCTGGTTGTTGAGAAGATCCAAGTTTGAATAAATCAAGTGTATACTATGTTTGAGGCAACTGGAGAAATTTGAATAGGGACTGAGTATTAGGTGATGTGGACATTGGTTGATTTATACTAGGCATGATAACGGTATTGTGTTTATGTAGATACATATCTATATTTTAGGGATACACACAGTATTTACGGGAGAGATGCCATATGGCTGGAATGTAAACATATTTCTGGGAAAAATGATGAAACAAATATGGTAAAATATTAGTAACAGCTAAACCGATGTGACGGATATAAGAGTATTAATTGTGTTTCAGCCGAACCATATGAAATTGCCTATATTAGATCATTTTTGACCCCAAAACAACAATTTCATATGGTTTCGAGTTTTACTCTTCTCTAATTTTATGTGCATTTTAATTTTTTGTTAATAACAAGAAGTTTCTGTGGGTCTATAGGAAAAACTCCAGGTACCTCAGTATGGTACAGAAGGCAGTCATCACCCTGGTCTCCACCCTAATTGTCCCACACATCTCTTTTCCTGCCACCCGCACACCCTCCAGCACAGTCTGATGAAGCTTTGGTAGAACCGCCTGATTCCGGACGGCTTGGTTCTCCTAAGCACACCAAGTCTGCTCCTGTGTCTTTCCTTAAAGTGTTCCCTTTGCCCAGAACAACAAACTTCCACTTACCCCTCTGCCAGCTCCTCCCATTCCAGACTCAGCTTACGGGTCACGTTAACTGTGAAGCCTCTTCTGAGTCTGCCCCTGCTCCTCTATCCTTTGTCTCCTCACCCAGTCACCCCTCAGCCTCTCCCGCAGTCAATCCCCCAGGTCTTGAGAGGCAGCCTTTCAGGAATGTCTTCAAGACTAAGTCCCACAGAGGCAAGTGCAGCCCTTATCAGTATCCGTGTCTTAGGCAAAGGCCACTTACTGTCCACCGTCAGGAGGTTGAAGGGCTGAGCTTCCACCTGCTCGGAGCCGGCCAGCTGCCCTCCGTGGAGCTGGCACGCCCAGCGCCAGGCACAGGATTGGACCCTAATGGGGGCCTGCTTGTCGGATGAGTATGGAGAGACTGGGCACTGACTCCAGCGAGGTCTCCTTTCCACTTGCTTCAAGAACAAGTCTCTTTATTTCTGCTAGGAAGTAAAATTAAAACCAGCAGTCACCATGGGGACAAAGGCCAGGAGGACAGAGAGGTAAACGTGTAATCAAAGGTCCCTGGGGATTAAAGACCTCTCCTTCCCTGTTGTGCCTGAGATGTGTCAGGACTCAGTGGACATAACCCTGGTGGGTTGATAGTTAAGCAATAGAGTTCTTGAGTCCTCCTTCAACTTCCCCTTCCTCGATCGGAGGGATAGGAGTGTTCACTAATCACACCACCTGAAACGACTTGACCTTCTGAGATACAGAGCTGTGTGTGCCAAGCACACGCAGCACATTCAACTTACAAATGTTCTGGGCACTGGTGTCTACACTCTTTGTTACCTACTGGACTGCATGCTCCCTGAGAGCAGGGCTTACCATTCGCTAAATTTTATTTCTCGTGGTGCCTAGTGCATTGTTTGTGATCATCATAAAGATAACAAGAGTAGCCAATACTTACATGGCACTTCTATGTACCAGGTACCCGTGTTCATATTTTACGATGGTGATGGTGATGATGGTGGTGGTGATGATGGTGATTTGATGATAGTCATGGTGATGTTCACTTAATCTTCATATTCCTGATGGGTCAGTCACTATTATTAGCTACAGTTTACAGATGATAATATTAAGGAGGTAAAAAAAAAAAAAAAAAAAAGATTAGCAACTTGCCCCCAATTGTGATTCAGTTAGAAAGGGGTAGAGGTGGAATTAAAAACCAGACAGGTTTATTAGACATCTATATATTTCACTGAACAGTATTTGTGTACAATGGACACTAAATTTATATGGGCCAGAAAAGGAGATGAATGAAGACGATACATTATGTTTTCAACAGCACTCTTCTAGTATATTGTACTGCATCTCTCATAATATTCAGGAATACATTATGAAAATGAGTGGGAATGAAGGAAATAGACTTTAAATTAAATGAATTAAAATAATTATTTAATTGCTCTGTGATAAATGCTCTGAAATAGAAGTATGGAGAGCTGGGAGGGTATACCAGCGGGGTCCCAGAGGCAGACTGGAAGCCTGAAAAGGGGAAGAGGATGACCTCTAAGTGGAGTGTGAGAAGGGCCAAGAGTGAGGTGGGGGATGAGGAAGGGCAGGTGGGACATAGGGTGGAGAGACTAGTAAGGAGGGTGACATGCCATTTATTATACAAGCTAGTCTCACATCATATAAATGGGATTTGGGTGCTATAAGTTATGACACTGGAACACAAGTCAAGAGTAGATGCAGGGAGCAGGTGAGGCAGCTTGTACAGTGGTCCCTGAGGGAGATGATTAGTGGCCATGATTGCAGAGGCAGTGATGGGACCAGGGAGAAACAGACACATGTGATACATGTCAGAAGGTCCCATCAACAAGGCGCAGTCAAGAGACCCAAACAAAATTCCAAGGTACTTCTCAGGAAGGTGGGTATCTGTCCATCCATCTACCTGTCTAATCTCTGTCTTCCTGTAAAAGCTGTGATTATGATACAAATTGTTTCATATATACCAGGAAAAGACAAAATCCCATCCAAACTTTACAGTGAAGCTGATTTTTTTAATACATTCAGTAGGTTGGGAGCTAAATTCTTTGTAAGGAATTAGAGAGAATGCTAATGAATCTCTTTACCCAAAGTTCTAGAGGATCAGGTCGTACAGATTCTTTATTTTCTCTGGATTTTAGTGGGGGAATTTTCTTCCTATTCAGTTCCATGGCAGTGAATTGCGTGTCTCTCTAAGGCTCCTCAACGAACAATTTACAGTGTAAATATATTTGTTGGCATGCAAATCACTCTGCATTATGAGTCTTGATTAATATTATAATGCGTTGATGAAAGACTATAAGTGGTTCTCGGAACTAAGGTTTCAGACAAAGATGTGCTGTTTGGGTGCAGAATGTTTGTTGAATATTAGATTAGGTTTTTTTGTTTTGCTTCTCTCTCTCTTTTATTTTAAGGAGCTGCTTGGTGTGAAGTGGTAACAAACTTTAAAAGGCACAGTTAATTAACACAGCCAATCTATCACCCAAACTGCACAGAAACACACCTCCCCCATGCACACGTAATCCTTGATCACACAGAGACTGCTTGGAGGCTGTGGCCCTTCGGTTCAGCTGCTCAGCCCCTCGCTCGTTGCCAGTATCCTGTCTCTAGAGAGGTACTGTCCTGCAGCGTTGTGGGCCTTTTCAATCCTGTGCATGCGTGCAGATTGTTTAGACCGTGTGCCCAATTCCCACTCTGCCCACTGCAATGCAGAGATGGTGTCACCAGGCTTTGCTTCTATGACAGTTGGCTTCTCCTCTTAACAGTTGTCAGCACAGATGCTGAGAAACAGGATTGGGGGACCCTCCACCTCCAGCAATTCAGGTATTGACCAGAGCTCCTGTTTCACACACCAGTGGAAGGTGCGCAGACTCAGAAGGTGAGCTGTGACCGAGAGCGTAGGGCTTCCAATGCGGACCGAACTTGGTCTAATTCCAGCTGTGCCACTTCACGGCTGCCTGACATTGGCCGAGTTATACCACCTCTCCAAGTTTCAGCTTCCCCATTTGGAAAATGGGGTTAATAATTTCTGTGTCTCGAGTTTGGAGTGAAAAATTAAATGAAATCATGGATTTGAAGTGCTTTCCTGGCAAAGGAAAAAAGAAAAAAAGGAAAAAAAGGAGTGCTCAATAAATAGAGGCTCATGCTATAAGCAGATCTTCAGCCCATGGTCCACAGATAACAAGACAATGAATCTCATATTTGACTGACCTCTTCCTGAGTTTTGTGGGTTGTATTATATCCTGCCATCTCCAGGCGCTCACCACTGAGAATGTGGACTCTCATCTGTACTGTGCCCCCTTGTCCAGATACATAGCTGCGGTTTTGTGTCCAAGTGCCTTAGGGAACATGCCGAGCATCTCAGGAACCACTCTGTGAATGGTACCCAGACATGCAGAAAGGGAACTGCAAACACAGCCAGAAAAGGGGGCCCCAGAAGGAGATGAGGTAGAGGAGCTGTGCTTGGTAAAGGAAGGCACATGCGGGTTGGATTTTGGCCCCAACTGGACAAAGAGGCTCTGGTTCTGTTCTTGCCTTGTGACCCCCAGCAAAGAGATGGCACTTGAGAACGTGTGCTCTATCTTCTAAGCAACTGGTGAGTTGCTAAAGCCGCTTGGTCCATTATGTTTCCCTCAGAAGGAATGTGAGTTATCCCTTCAGAAGCTTAGGACAGACTGTGTTAACACTCCTAGGGCCAGCCTGGGAGGACGGGAGGGAGAATGGGCTCACACTTTTCCTTGCAAAGAACGTTCTGTATTGCCAAGGTGGGTATCCGTCAACGAGGCAGAATTATTGTTTCAGCAGGTTAACATCTCTTATTTTCCTTTTTTCATTAAAACATTGTACATGGATTTGTACAGAATATTCAAATCCATTGCTAGACAAATAGGCATGTATGCATAAGTGGAATTCAATAAAATGATGCTCGGATCGCCAATAATCCCTTTCCCTCCTCATTCTTGGCTTGTTGCCATTTCCCTGAGAATGTGGCTGCCACGAAAAAAGAGTGTGCACACACCCTTGCCACCAAATCTTCCAGCCCAGTCCTTTGCCTTCCTTTCTTTTGAATCGATGATCCCCAAAAGACTTTGGTTTTAATCATTGGCTGAACCTTCACCTGTGCTCTGGATCCTGTCTCCTGCCCCTCCTACATCATCAGTATCCCTTGTGTACTGGATTATTCCCTTCAGCAGACACATGTGCTAATATCTCCCATCTTGAAACACCTTTCCTGACCTCATTACTGTCTTCCAGCTACCACTCCACATCTCAGCTCCACGTTATAGAAAAACTCCTAAAGAGAATTTTCTGTCTTTGCTATTTACAATTTCTTTCTTCCAGTTTTCTCTAAAACATACTCAGATCCAGCTTCCATATTATAGTAGTCAGCTCAGGCTTCCCTAACAACATACCAGTGACCGGGCAGCTCAAACACAGAAATTTATTTTCTCAAGGTTCTGGAGGCTGGAAGTCCCAGATGAAGGTGCTGGCTGATTTTGTTCCTGGTGAGGCCTCTCTTCCTGGCTTGTGGACGGCCACCTTCTTGCTGTGTCCTCACATGCACCCCACCATCTCTTCAAAGAGCACTAATCCCATCATGAGGACCCCACCCTTGTGACCTCACCTAATTCTAATTACCTCCCAAAAGCCCCATCTGCTAACACCTCCTAATACCATCACACAGGGGGATTAGGGTTTCAGTATATGAATTTCTGGGGGACACAAGCATCAGCCCATAACACATTTCTGTCATTTTCCCAAAGTTTCACTTGACAATAACACTAATGACTCCCACTTTACCAAACCCCATGGTCCCATTTTACATGATTTCCCTACTCAGTTTTTTAAACTTTCATGACTTGGTCTCTGGACCATCAACCCCAAGCCCCTGCTCTTCCTCCTTCTGGCTTTTCTTTCCTGAATTCTCACCTCCCAGTCCTCAGACATGGGGTTCTCAAAGCTCAGTTCTGATTCTCTTCACTTGTCTTCTAGGCAAGTCCCCAGGGGGCGTCATCCAGTGTCGTGATTTTAAATGTCATTGGTATGCTGAGGATATCCACATTTATAGATTTAGTCCTGAAGTACCTCCTGAAATCCAAACTTGTATATTCAACTGCCTCCATCACTTTCTATGTGAATGTCTAACAGGCTTTCCCAACTTGTCAAAAGCTAACCTCTTGGGTGTCTAGATTTTCATACCTCTGCCACCCAGTCAAATACCCTGTCAGCCTGCTTCTCCTTCTGTCTCCCTGTCTCCTTCAACAGAAGCTCTATTCTTCTTATTTCTCAGGTCCAAAGGGCTTGTTTTATCTCTGACCCCTCTTTTATATCGTGTATCCAAATATCTAATCCATCAAGTCCTACCAGTTCTACTTCCAAAATTCATCCAGCATCTTTACATGTCTTGGCTCTTTCACCTCAGCTACCCTGGTCCAAGGTCCCATAGTCTCACCCCTGGAGTGTGTGGTCATCTCTTATCTGGCCTCCCTGCTTCCACTCATAATCCCCTTCAACATAGATCCTCCCAACAGAGCAGAGGAGAAATCCTAGTACAACACAGAGCTGCTCGTTATTTCTCCTTTGTTCAAAACTCTCCAATGGTTTTCCATTTCCCTCAAAGTAAAAGCCAGAGTTATAGCACTGGGCTGCCAGGCCCTACAGCCCTTCCTTCCTTACTCTCTGATGCATCTTGCACCTCCTCTCTCTCCCAGCAATGTTCTCTCTCCTTCGGCCACCTGGTCTCTGCTTTGACCCAAGCACAGTCCGAACTCAGGCCCTTGGCATCACTCTATTCTGTTCTCCTGCTCTATTTGTCTCCAGAGCATGACAAACACATTTTCATTTTATTGTTTTTAACCTCAGTCCCCCAGAAGAAGGAAGGTTCCATGAAGCTGGGGAGTTTGTCGTAGTCATTGCCATATCTCTAGCCCCTAGAATAGTACCCTGTAGATATCAGGCATTTGAAAATGTTTGAGATGATTGAGGGTATAGAAAGAGAAGGAGATGCAATAAACCAAACAGGATTCCATAAAGCCAGCCAAGAGCTGGATCTACGTGGTTCATTGAAATAAACAGAATTCCAAAACCTTGTGTTAGTGTTTTAACAATTCCCTAAGTATTAATCCCATCCTAATACCATTCTGTACTGATAGCACTTTTGGAAGAAACAGTGTTGAATAATCTCAGATTCGCTTTTTCTTTCAGTCTCTTCTTTAAAAAACAAAAAACAAACAAAAAAAAAACAGGCAGTTGGAGGGGGGGAAATACTAATAGGATGGCTACAATAGAAGCTCTTGGAATAAGGTAAGGGCTCGGTGCAGAAAGACACACACTCTTGAAGCACTTGCTTACTAATCTTATTAAAGTATCACTAAGTCATCAAGACAGCATGTTGTAGCCTCAATTAGTCAGACCAAAATCTACTTCTGAGAAGGAATTCTTCTTGACAGAATACCTCTTTATTATCTAGGTTGATCTAGTTATCTTTTTATCTCTTTATCACGCCCCTCCCTCCCAGACTCCCGTCTTCTGAGGTCCTGTTGGTCTTTCACTGTGTCACTGAGTAAAAGATGTCATCAGACGTAGAAGTTTGAGGACCTAAGGTGCATCAGGTTGACTGCACATGCCTGCATCGGCTCCCGTTGGGCGCTCATGGTCCCAACGTTTTCTGTAACTGGGAGTGCTGACTTCCTCAGATTACTAGAGTCACCAAGGGTCCTCCCTATTGGGATCCAATTGACAACGAAGCTACAGTGACTAACCTTGTCTATGGGAACAAGTGCCACCTGTAAGACCTCCCAAAACCAGCCCGTCTTCCTGGTACAGTGCGTTTTCCTTCCACTGTCCCATGGGGCCACTCTCCTTTGACCAAGCTGGCATCTCTAAACCTACTTATTCTTAGCTTTACCCTTTTGCTCACCTGGAATACACTTCTTTTCTACATCTAAACATCCCGGGTCCAACTCAATGCTTTTATGAATTTGTCCTGAACACCAGCCCACATTCATCTCTCTTTCACTGCTGGTTTTGTCAAGTAAGCCTCTTACTGTAGAACTTCATCATATTATGTCTTGCCTTTTTAATTATTACCACCACAATTACAATATAAGCTAATAATAGTGGTTACTTTATTATCTGACATTCATTGTGCTTATATTGTCTCACTTAATTGTCATAGTAACTTGAGAAAGGGTTTACTGTTACTTTCATTTCATACCTGTGGCAACTAAAGCTCAGAGAAGCGGTCCAAGGTCACAAGTGCCCTACTTAAGAGCAGATACGCATTCCCAGGCCTGAGACTTCCAGGGAGAGTCCACAGGGCTTGATCTACACCTGCCCTGAGGGGCAGCACTTTATCTCATGCTCCTTTTTTATTTCTTAGGGTGCCAAGCATTCGGGAGACCTTAATACATAGTCGTGAATCAAACATTTTAAAAACCTACTTCTGTGATGCTACATAATTGAAATAAAATCAGTCAGAAGGAGGTTCTGTGGGATCCCCTTTCTTAGGTCAGTATTACTGAGATGGGTGGGTTTCAGAAGACTTACTAATCCAGATCTGTCTTACATGAGAGACCTCATCCCAATCCCTGGCCGTCTCTGCCGTGTCAGCTCTTTGATGGGGACGCCAGGGACTTAGACAGTCCTGGAATTGGAACCAGCTCCAGGAAGATGATGGACCCGGCCAAACAACTTACCTCTGAGAGTCAGGGGGTGTGTGGGTGGAGTGAATGCAAGTACAGATAGGAAGGATACCTGTTCACAGAGTTGTCTGTGGATCAAATGCTATGGCCGTGACGCCCTTTGACACAATTCCTGACACACTGTTGCTGCCTCTTATCTGCCTGTCCTTCCGTAGGAAAGGGTCTTTGGTGATCAGTTCAAGAATGGCAAATGCTGGGACTTCCCTGGTGATCCAGTGGTTAAGACTTTGCCTTCCAATGCAGGGGGTGTGGGTTTGATCCCTGGTCAGGGAGCTAAGATCCCACATGCCTCAGGGCCAAAAAACCAAAACAGAAGCAGTATTGTAACAAATTCAGTAAAGACTTTAAAAATGGTCCACATTAAAAAAAAATTCTTAAAAAAAAAAAAAGAATGGCAAATGCTCTGACCTTTGTTAGCTGCGGCTTTGTTCCGAGTGTGACAGGGAGTCCTGTAAAACATCGCATTTCTCCTGTATGCTTCCTGGAGCTGAGAAGCATGGCTTTGGTGAGACAATGACATTTTCTGTTAGTAAAAAACTTCACAGAAGGTGCGGGGGAGGCAGGACAGATGTGAAGGTGCTGGGCTCCATGGCCCCTCACAACAGCTACTCGTGCTTGGTTTACGCGGCCGTCCCCGGGGCCAGAGCCTCATCATCCTCTATCTCCAGGAGCCGGCTCCCTTATCCCGGCAGCTGGCCGCCAGCATCACTGCCTTTACCCAGATCTCTTCCTGAGATGAGCGGTTTGAAGGCAGGCTGGGAGCGTTACTGAAAGCATCTGTGGCTGTACGTCTACTTTAAGTATTGTTCCACCACAGCCACAGGGCCTTTGAGCTGACCCTGACCTATCATCTCAAAGAAGCGGCTTCTAGCAGGCTGGCCGGCACCCACCTCCTTTATTACCCCACAGCTGCGCATCTGAGGGGAGCCGGCTCTGGAGCCTGCAAAGCCTCCGAGAGTCAGGAAAGTGGTTGGGAAGATGGAGGAAAGCCCTGAAGAAAGAGAGAAAGCTGCAGACCATTGTCCTTTTCTTTTCAAGACAGCAGTGCCTTTTGCAGACTTTTAAATGGTTGCCAGGGAAACAGAGCGCAGGAGATGAGAAAGGTTATATGGGTACCGGATAAAGCAAATGCACTTTAGAAAATCATGAGCTGACAAGTGCTTAAGACTCTGGAGGGTCTGGGAAGATCTCATGTTCAAAGTTCCCCTTCAGAACCTCAAGTACCTTGATACCATCATTAACCATATTTTAATCATTTGTCAACTATGATTCATCTACGTCAAAGACTTGTGCTGATGGGTTTCATGGAGTGTGGCCCGTGAGTCAGCTCTTATGGCTTCCTGGCAATGAAGTGTCTGCTGTGCTGGGCCCGGGGTCCAGAGGCCTTGGCTTAAAAGGAGTTTGAGTCCAAATCTCTAGCTTCTTTCTCCTGTAAGCAAGTGTGCAGTCCCTAAAATACAGCAACACTCCATGAAGTCTGGGTTTACTGGTCAACCTCAGAAGGTGTGCGTGGCCTTGTGAGTGTGAGAGTGTGAAGGCAGTTGGTGGAAAGAAACACTCTGTGTGTACACCTGCTGGTCATCCCAGGAACACTTATCTGGGGGGTTGTGATTCCTCTGGGAATCACTGTTCTGTCTGCACTGAATATTTATGAGGGCTCCTTCACTTCAGTGAGCTCGCTTGTGAATTCTCCTTCCAGCTTAGTTTCTCCACTGTGGCCTCTCGTGAGTGTTTATAACTCCCACTCTCTGGAGTATTGCCCCACTTTATATCTTCTGTGTCCCCACATTTATTTGTTAAAGTTGTACTGTGTTAACTTGCACATGCTTGTTTATGGTCTTGGGCCCATAAACCTCCGTATATTTCACAGACCGAGTCATGTGTGGCTCTCCCCAGCAGTGTCTCACGCAGCTCAGCTTCCAGCAATGAGCAGCAGTGCTTGCTGTGTGCCGTCCACCGACCGTGGGTGCTCACTACTGCCTCAGTAACAGCAAAAAGAAAGTCAACTTAACTGATTGGCATTGCAACCTCCCACACAATCATGCCGCCCCTGTACTCATGGCCTGGCTGCTGTCAGGCCTGGCTAGAAGGGAGACACAGGAGAAGGCTGAGTCCAAGACCAGGATGAACAAGTTTAAGAAGCTGCAGGTGGACAGTAGGATGATGTTCTCGAAGTTCAAAGCAGGGAGGAAAAAGCCTCTAAACAAACGTAACAAGGGGCAACTTTAGTGACTTCTGGAAAACTCCAGCAGTAATTCTTGGATTGACAAGAAAGTTTTAAGAGGTGGGCCAGGAGTACATTGGACTGGCAGAGAGAGGAGACCCATCACAGGTACACATTTTCCATCATTAAATTATCTGCTTATATGCTCCACGACCTCTGCAGACCCACACTGTGTTAAAAAGTAGTGAATATTAACAATGGACAGAATAGACAAATTAAGTTTCAGTCCCCAGACCAGAGTAGATACTGAGTTACAAAGATCACTTAGCGTGAGGCGATCACAGTGGGAGAACATAACGCAAAAACAGTATCTACATTGTACACTGTGTTGCAAAGACCTTCTGCCTAAAGAAGAGTCTTTTCTTGTCTCCTGGAATATGAGCTGACCTTGTGGCAAGATAGAAGTGACACACAAACATCCTGTGTCCCTATATGTCATGTAGATGCTCCTGTGGCACAGTGGGGCATTTTTAAGGCTGCTTTTAATATGAACATGGAGGAATACCTCCGTGGGCAGCAATTATGATTTAACTTCAGGAAGACACCCCCATTCTGAGGAATGTAGAGTAGATGTTAGACCAACATGTGTGATCAATTCATGTCATATTTTGTTTTCTAGTACAGAAATTTGAGTTTTCCTTTTGATTCCAGGAAGAAAAGTTTTATGTCCTTCTAACCTGAGCAAGGAGATGGGAAGGATAATCTACTTTTGAAAAACATTTTCAGGAAAGAAAATTCTGTGATGCCACTAATAATTTTTGTGCAATTTCTGAAAATATTTTCAGGTGGAAAGATCTGG
Source organism: Mesoplodon densirostris (assembly GCF_025265405.1). Classification (NCBI taxonomy): domain Eukaryota; kingdom Metazoa; phylum Chordata; class Mammalia; order Artiodactyla; family Ziphiidae; genus Mesoplodon; species Mesoplodon densirostris. The sequence goes on along the minus strand of NC_082667.1, from coordinate 123,740,744 downwards.
CTGAGATCTTGAACTGCAAATCGAGTGATAACCTTTCTCTTCCATCATCAGTACAATAAATGTTCTGTTCCTAGGATCTGGCTTCTTGTTTGAGGCCCAGTTTTGCTATTCAAAAGGTCAGAACAACCCATAAGATGCACAGTGATGTCATAAGTAAAAGTAGGGTAAGACGGGACAAACCCAGAAATGCCCAATTTTGCCCTTCCTATAATCGCTCCTTGGAGAGAGATGTCAGAGGATTGATAGTAGGGCATGAAGTGGGAAGTATCACTTTATTATTGGCTGTTCCAATTCCCAACGAATCCCAAGCAGAATCGGGTAGAGTTAAGCTGGGGTGTGCACGTCCTTAATGGGGCCTCCTTCCTCCTTTTGAACGTAAATCTTAAGTATTTGCTATTTGCCATATGGTTCAGCAACTGGAAGTAATAACCAGCATTATCAAGCAGGGAGAGACAGAGCCTGACAAAAAAAAAAAAAAAAAAAAAAGCACAAGGCTCAGCTTACCAAGTCCTGAACACAGAGTGGAAGAAATCCCATTCAAGTGCATGACATCTGAATGTACCAGAACCCTGCCCATTAGAAATATGACCCATCAGTGTTTTGCAATCTGATCAATCACATTGGTGACTCCATTTGGATTAATGATGGAAATACATGTCTTACTGCATAATATTCTTGCAATATTGCATTTTACTTCAATTTTGTCAAAGAACTGTTATCTGTTTAAATATATATATGCATATATGTATATATGCATATATATGTATATATACATATGTCTATAAAACATATGACTGAGAGTCATGACAGCCTGTGCACTACCAGTAAGATCATTGTCTTGTCTCTGCAATGATCTCTTAGGATCTACACCTGCAGGTAGCCCTCTGGTAGTATCACTGGCCAGGCATTCACAGCCCAGAGAATCACACCATTATCTTGCACCATTCACTAAAGAAAGTCATTTTTTAATTATGATCATGGCATGATTTTTAAGTGGATGATCATCTTAAAATATATGGAGAACAATGCCATTGTTTGCATACTTTTAGTGAGTAAAGTCAAAATCAGAATATTATCATAATGGCTTACATTATTATATGAATGGAGGAAAGAACATTTATTGAATAACTTCACTGTCTTTGGCACTATTTTAAGAGCCTTCTATGTGTTCTTATTTAATTCTCATAACACTTCTAAGAGTTTAGAACTACCGTGCTTTTATGGGAGGAGAAATCTAGCCACATTACTCAGTGTACACCAGTAGCAGAGCTAGGATTTGAATTCACATCTTTATGACTTCAAGGATTATGCTTTTTCTGATATCCTAAAGCATCAAAAATATTTCCAGATTTTTGACCTAGGTATGCTTGGAAGAAATAAAAGTATTCAGGTGAAGAACTTGGTTGACTGATGAGGAGGTTTAGTTGGGCTTTTAAGTACCTGATTCTGAGGTATGCAAAGAGTCAGAAGCTGCAGGTACCTAACCAAAGGTTGACTGGTCTGGTCACCTGAATTTCAGAGTCTTTGCTACAGAACAGAATCCATGGGTCAGGGCAAGTTCTTTAAGACTCAGGAGATACAGCGTTGCTTATATCAGAGTCTTCCTTAGGTTTTGTTCATTATGAGGAATAGAGCCATCAGGGAAAGGTAAGAAATATAGGATAACACCCTCTATATAACTTATGTTGACATCCAAGTAATGCTGGATTGGGATATTTGGATTTGATACCCTATTGTATCCCCATCACACTGCCCTTTAAACAAACTCCTTTAAGTAGGGCAAGGACTAGGGCTGTACATCATTATAGCTCAGGAACCCGGTATAATGGCTGACACAAAGTAAGTAATAAATATTTGTTGGAAAAATAAACAAATAAATGAATTGGTAATTACCTTGGAATGAACATAGGTCTCTGGTTGCCAACTTCCCAGGTAATATTGTATTTTTGAATTATATTCTTGGTATTATAAGACTTCCCCTTCATGGGCCATGTTTATTTTTAAAAATTAAGTGGTATGAAACTTAATTTTATTTAGAGATTATTTTAAGACATTATGGCCCCAGAGAGATACTCCCGGATATTATGAAACAAACTTTAGGAAATTTGCTGACCTAGATACAGTACCAAGGTGATAGGTGCAACATAAATATAATAAATGATGCTGAGAGGGTCCCTAGGCCTTTCTTTCCTACTAGTGCAGATGGTACAGAAATAGTCTGAAGAAACATTGAAGAAAGTCTCAGGGCAGACAAAATTTAACTTTTTCTACCGTATTCAAGTTATTTTATTTAATACAAAATTTATTTATTCAACAAATATATGCTGATGGAATGTGTATATGTATGATGTGCCAGACACAAGGCAAGGTTTTGGGGAAGTGACAGTGAACCGAGCTTCTCTGGTCCTCCCCACCATGGAGCCCATAGTGAAGGGACAGGGGCGTAACAGACACTAATTGGGCAGACACCTACCTAACTATATAGTACACGTGTTATTACTCTTTTTACTTCTTCAGTTAAAATGCAGGTAGTGCCGTGTCTGTCCTACTTATAGCCTCTTTCCCTTTGACACATCTTTCATCTCTTTCTACGTCTGACTCTTCTAAACACGATTAAAATGTAGGAGTGAAACCTTATATCCAAACACTGATCCAGTTTTTTTTTTTTTTTTGAGAGGGAACAAATAAAAATCAAATAAAAATACCTGCCTTCTTCAGGATTGTACCCCTATAGTGAAAGCTGAATCAGTATTTGTTGAGATCAGTTGAAGAAGCAGGGAAGGGCCACCATGACTGGGTTGCATCATCACTCAATAGCAAAGCTGATGGCACAGACAGGACCTCTGATTTTGATGGTACCACACAGCTTAGAGAGACTCAGTAGATAATCTTGGTTTTGATGATAAGCCAGCTTCGGACTCTGGTACACTTGAGAGAGAGCATCCTTCAGTCTCCTTACCACACGACCATTTCCCCTTGCCCTGCCGCCAGTACACATGCACATGTCCCACATCTGTGTCCTCTGGCTACAAGTTCCTGGGATTTTCCAGGAGATGCTGTTAGGTTTGTATTATTTCCAACCATAGCATTTTCTGCAACCATGGCAGCATTTTTCTTGGCAGTAGCTGGTGCATCCGTGCCTGTGGGAAGTTCTCTTCCAGACCATCACAGCTGTTTGTGAAGATGATTCCAGGATACCAGTAACCCTTCTCAGCATTTTCACCTTTCTGAGAGTTTACAGCACAAGACTGAGGCCCCACGTGCCATGGTAGTGTGTGTGTGTGTGTGTTTTAATGTAAAATAGCTGATCCAACTGAAAAATAATTAAGTGGCTTAAAATCAGACCACTTTCAATAAAGGACACATCTGTTATTTTCAAAACACTGGAAGCAGTAAACAACTACAGTAGAACAAATGAGCTCATAATCTGTGGGAAGCACACTGGAGGGGGTAGCACAGCCCAAGAGGGGGCTTCACTAGGCTGGGGGAGGGCAGGCTGCGTGCTTCTCTCTGTGGGTCACACACCACACGTCCTTCACATGTGACACAGGTCACACGCCAAGCTGCGAACTCCTTCATGGATTGGGGAGCATCCTCTGCAGAATCTGAATAGTCACTCAAAGTACTCTTTGGGCACCTCTAGTCTGAAGGACAAAATGAGAAGAAGAATACTTCTTCTTATTTAGTGGAGGGAGTGTTGGGGAGAAGGGCGTTTAATCTTCTGAGGCCAAAGACTAAGATCTACACGTCAACAGACCAGCTTGTAACCTCTGACATTTAGGAATTTTCTGGTCCTAAGCATGAGATAAGAGGTGCTAACATATACTTAAAATCATACTCGCTAGAAAGATGGGAAAACATTAAACCCAACATTAAAAAATTGACACTGGAAAAAAACTTGACATGAAACATTTATTTTTCTTTTTAATTTGGAAAGGAGTCAGTAAGTGATGTGGATTAGTTTTGATTATAAGGCATTAAGCCCCACAAACTTGATGGGCGCTGAAAGAACAGACATGAATTTTGAGGTCTGCATCTGGCTTCACTAGTTCTTTAATATGCAAAATAGGCTACCTGCTACACTCGTCAGCTCATGTCCTCTTCTTTACAGGCAGGATGATAACAGGTATCACTGCAGCATGATGCCTGTCTGATGCTAAGCAAGCTCTCTTCTTCTAAATTGTGTCCAGTACAGGTATCCTGGTATCCTGTAGGATGTGGCTTAAGTTCTGATTAATACTGACCAATCAGATGGTGGGAGGGGCAGTGGAAGGGTGGAGACAGTTTATAGAGATGAAATATAAGAAGGCTCCCCAACTACATCCTGAGCATAGAGATACTAATGGCTTTGGTCCAACAGAGGTCACATGGTTTCTACCTTTGATCTGTGGGATAGCAGTTTAGCAGGTAGTCATTTTCTGATGCCCAGCTCTCTTTTTCTTCTTTCCCATCTTAGTTAATCCCCATAGCATCTCATAGTTCATTCTTAGTCTAGACTGAGAGGAATAAACTTGCTTTGTTACTGTTTAAAATGGCCAAGGGCCTTTGACCTAGTAATTTCACCCAAGAACAATTTTCATGAAGAATTAACTCAAAATTAAGAGGGTGCTCTCTACATGGCATGATTTTTAATTGGGTAGAAAGTCAAAGTCAAAGTCAGCAATATGAGGGGAGCTAAGCGAATTATTCTACATTCATTCAAGGAATTACTTTAAATAAAAATTATGAAGAACATATAGTATTATGTAAATGATTATAGCAGAGTAATCAGTTCAAGCAAGAAAATATAAGTGTTGCTGATGCTATAACTAGGTGATTATTCCATTCACATATCCACAAATATTAAACTATGTCAGATCTAAAAGAGTACATGATGTGTTAAAAACTTGAGCTTTGTGACTTTTTATCCTTATTGTCTTTATGAGTGCCGTTATATTTGTGAAGGAACAAAACTTGAATAAGTATGAGGAGGCACACAATTTCATTGCTGGAATTAACCTTTTGCCCTTGTAAACTAAAAGGGGGGTGGTCAATATTGTTTGAAGTTTATTTCATTATGCTTTTTATCCTCATTTTTACCAACCTTGACCTCCTTGCGACCAGCCAGCCAGACTGACTGAAGACTGTGTGAATTTAGCAAGTGTAATCTCCTATTCCAGGTCATACCTCCATCCAAGAGACCTCAACATCCACATGGAAACCATGCCACACTCTTGACTTTGCCATGTTGTCTTCAACTCCAAGGAACAAAATCCATTTCACTTTTATCATTCATTATCTATCACTGAATAATAATTACTATGAAAGTTATCATCTTAAAGCGACAGTAAACATTGATCATTTCAGTCAATTTCTGTGAGAGAGGCACTTAGAAGTGGCTTAGCTGGGTGGCTCTGGCTCAGAGTCTCTCAAGAGGTTGTAGTCATGATATTGGTTAGAGCAGGAATCATAAAGCCTCAGCTGGGCCTGGTAGATCTGCTCACTAAGGACGTGGAAGGTTGCTGGTGGCTGTGGGAAGAAGAACTCATTGCCTTATCATGTGGAGCTCTCTGCAAGGCTGTTTATGTATCCTCACAACGTGGCAACCATCTAAGAGAGAGATCATGGTGAAACTGCAGCATCTTTTGTGATCTAGCCTCAGGAGTCATGCACTGTCACTTCTGCTGCATGCCACTGGACCCACGGCCAACTGTAATTCAGTTTGGAGGGTTCTATCTAAGGGCATAATGACCAGGAGGCAAGAATGGTTGGGGACATTTCAGAGGTTTGCTACGCAGTTCACCCTCTGACCCTTTAAGGATGCACATACCTCCAAGATGTAAAATACACTCACCACAAAGCACTGAACAGGGTCACCCAATTACAGTGTCAGCTGGAAATCCAGAATCTCATCATCCACATCACACAGATACATGTGGGGATGATGATCCTCTGGTGTGTTTCTTTGTGTTTAACTCCTTGAGTAAGCTTCTCTCAACCTGAAGACCTGTGAACTAAAGAGAGAGTTATCTTCTCCCCACCAACCATACGCACACACACGCTCACATACCTTCCACATATTGGGTTAGGCATAGCATAATTGTCATAGCTTGCCCTTTTCAATCGGGATATGCATAGGAGTTACTGGTTCACAGCAATTCTGAAATTTAGCAAAGTACATGTTAACAGATCCTTGACTTGGACTCATGGCCTAGGAATCATTCCCTGTGGTTCTTAGCTCTGCCCTTGAGGCTCTTGTTTTACCTTCTGAGTTATCCTTCCTTTTTCAATAAAGGTAGCTTATGTTTGCAGCTGAGTATTTTTTTTGCTGCCTACTTCTTGCCTGTAGACGTTTAGGCATCCAAAGACCTCTTTCATTTTGTACCGTCTCTGTCCTTTACAATCCAACCTGGCAGGAGTCCTGTCAATACAATTCTTTTGAAAACGTGTGGGTCCCTGTGAATATTGTTGGGCTCATTCTATTGGACAAAAGTAATGCTCAGAAATCTCTTTTAGACAAGGCTTTGTCAACCTTGGGCTTTTGATGAGGAGCAGCACCTTCAAGCTTCATGGAAGCCCTGTGGTTCCACTGAATGGTTCTCTAAGGCACCAACATGGATGTTTCCACGATCTTAACAAAGGTTTTCACAGCTACACCCTCTGTTTCATCTTTACCATCAAGTTTTCCTATTTCTTATGTTTCATTTCCTTTTTTAATTTTTAATTTTATATTGGAGTATAGTTGATTTACAATGTTGTGTTAGTTTCAGGTGTACAGCAAGGTGATTCAGTTATACTTATACGAATATCCATTCTTTTTCAGATTCTTTTCCCATATAAGCTATTATAGAATATTGACTAGAGCTCCCTGTGCTGTACAGTAGGTCCTTGTTGATTATCTATTTTATATATAGTAGTGTGTATATATAAATCCCAAACTCCTAATTTATCCCTCCCAACCTTCCCCTTTCCTTTTTTAAATTTTTTTTTGAATTTAATTAAATTAATTCATTCATTAATTTGGTTGTGCCGGGTCTTAGTTGTGGCAGGTAGGCTCCTTAGTTGCGGCTCATAGGTTCCTTAGTTGCAGCATTTGAACGCTTAGTTGCAGCATGCATGTGGGATCTAGTTCCCTGACCAGGGATTGAACCTGGGCCCCCTTCATTTGGAGCATGGAGTCAAACACAACAAACCAAAAATCACACCTGTGTCTTCCACCAAAGACTCCTTCCCTAGGTTTCAACTGTCCTGAGTTAATCCTTCCAAACTCTTCCTTGACCTGTTGGGTTTTCCAGACTCATACTCACCAACTGATCCTCTCTTTTGGCAAATATGGGCTTCTTGGGATGCTCTCAGCCAGCTTTAGGTGCTCCATCTTCCTGGTGGACCTTGGTGTCTGGGTCCTGAGGCTCTCATTTGTTGGTCCAACAGATTTTCAGCCACATTCTGTCTGTGCCTGACTCACAGTTTGGACCAAGGGACACTCATATTTCTAGCTTAATTTAGAAGCAAAGATAACATCAGCTCTTGATCCCAGAAAACATCCCTCCTTCCCTGGTCCAGTTTCCCAGATAGGCTCTTCTCTGCAGATTCTGTGACAATTCATCACACAGGTGCTTCTCCAGGGAGTGATCTTCCTGAGTACCATTACCACATTTTCATACTATCAAAATTACATTTCACAGAGGAGAAAATAATTGACATAATATCTATCCAGGGAAGATCAAAGCCATTTTCCCATAGCTGCTATACTGTGTTTGCTTTTAGGGCATGTTAGTCAATGTATGCCTTTTTATTAACAAGAGATTATTTGTTTTGGTTTTGTTTAGTTGTTTCCACCCTTGTCAAGGTAATTAACATTAGAACATAGTTGCAAATTGTGTTTATTATGTGGGTATTATTAACATGTATTAACATTAGAACATACGTATTATTTATTAATATTCATTGAATTAGTCAACTGCTATCCACCCGAATAGTCTGCATGGAAGTCATAATGGCAAATACAACATGTACTGTGTTCTCTAAGAATTCACAATCCATTCCTTTGTCTTCATGGGGATGGCTCAGGGTAAACTAACCTGGGTAGGCATCCACTTGATACCATAGGAGAGAAATTTTGCTTGACTTCTGTAGGGGAATAGCCAGTCTTTCCATCCCCTTTGCTGTGTATCAGGGCCCAGCTCTTCCTTCATTTCGGTCTGACAACTACCCTCACTCATCAATCAACATGTGATTTTATGCTTTCTGACAAGCCCCATGACTGTTCTTCGGGAGACCTTTGGATGCAGACCACATGGACTGATCTCTAGAAACATACAGAACCAGCCTGCACCCTTCTTCAAGCTGGACCCCTTTTTATTGAATAGATGTAATTGCTTCCAAGTGTTTCTCCAGTGGGATTCAACTGTGGCTATTGAAATCTGGAAGAATAAAGGAGACAGCACATCTGCCAGGGAGATCCCAAACACAGTGGGATGACAATTAGGATCTCTAAGCACTCTGTTCCTGACCCAGGATCAACCTTGTTAAGCCCTTTAACCTTTGTCCGACCCTAGGGGGGTTGTGAGTGTATGTATGTGTGCATTTAATCTGTACAATGAGAGTGTTCATTTTTGGTTTATCATGGCTCCGAGACATAATGAGATGCTACAGTAGAATGCTCTGTTGCTGTTTTAAGATTTGTCAAATGTCAACACATGAAAAATTTGAAAAGAGATACCTAGGTGGGCATGAGGTGTGGTTGCTTTTACCTGAGCTGGGTGAAAATACTGTTATTTAAAATTCACTACGTGCAATGTGTAGTGACAAACAGGTCGAGTGGGTCAGCAGAAAGCTCACCCATCTTTACTCGTGTTTTCTCTGAGACCGTTCTTGTCTCTTTCACCAGAGGCATTTGAGAAGAACGGCCTCCTTTACTTCCCTAATAAGCTGCTCCTTTCACGTTGAACTCGGTCCCTTTCCTTCTGCTTGTCTTTTATCTCCTCCTCGTCCTCCTGCACCATCACCTCTGCCTTGTTAGTCTTTTTCTTTATTTCACTGGGGCACAGCATTGGGCTGTTGGAAAGAGCACAGGCTGGGTGGCTGACAAAAGTGAACTGGAATCCCTAATCTGCTACGTAGTCCTGTGTGTTTTGGATTTGGGGGGGATTTACCTAACTTTCTAAGCATGTTTCCTCATCTCTAAATGGCATTAGTAATGTCTACCTTTCAGGGTTACTATGAGGATTAAATGAGTTAAAGTGAGCTAAATGTATGGTGCTAAATGACATTAACATTTCATTTAATTAACTCAGCAAATATTTATTAGCACCTACCCTATGCCTGGTACTATCTAGGCACTGGGGTTACAGTGGGACAAGTCTCACCCCTGTCACTGTGGATGTTGTGCTCCGGTGGGGAGAGAAAAAATTGTGTTGTCAGGTGATGAAAAGTGCAAGTTAGAAAAGTAATCAGTGGTGGTTGTTTTCAATTATCTTCTTTCTGGTCCCTCTCTCACTTTCCTGGTTCAGCCTTCTGTTTCTTCTTGTAGCACTGCGTGCCTGCACCTGGTCTTCACACTGATTCCAGGGAATCGGGTTCCCCAGTGAGTTGACATCACTCCACTTGAAAGTGAGATCAAGTACCTGGAAGGAATTATTTATGAGGCTCTATCACCCACGCAGGACACTCTCAGCATGTTCCCGAATGATTCTCGCTCCCTTTTCTGCCCAGGGCTCAAGGAGCCTAGCTGGGGGCCGGGAATGCAGGGCGCAACAGGGGTGCTGCTACAGCCCGGGGGTCTCTGAAGGAGCCTTGGTGGGGGAGGGTCTGCTAGGTCACATGCTTTAGTCTTTCACCAGTTTCCCTGAAAATCAAACTTTGGTCCTGTTCCTGAAGATCCCAGGCAAGCCACGTGGTGAACTTGTTTCTTCCTCCTTCTGAGTCCTGGCAGGAGGCTCTGAAGAACAAACTCTGTCCCGCTTCAGCTCAGAGGTCCTGTCTCCCCATCAGAAATGAGGGACCAGGCTGCATGCTCAGGAGTGCTGACTCTGGACCCTCCCTTGGTCCGCAGACTCCTGCTCTCAGCCTCTGCACTCCTGATTTCAGCACAGTGTCTATCTTTCTTCTTAAGGGGTGAGATCTTTCAAAAAAGGGAACCGATCCTCCTCAGGAAATAATTTTATCTGGATGTCAAAGAATATTTCATTTTATGAAGTATTTTCCAGATTGGATTTCTAGAGGAGAGGCTTTAAACCCCAGTGCCTGAGACACACCCCACCAATTAAATCATAGCTCTTGGGTGTGGACTCACTGTCAGCATTTGTTAAAGATGCCCAGGTGATTCCTGGATCGAGGTCAAGGTTGAGGACAAGTGTCATGGGCTTTAAGGCCTGGGGTCAGCCTGGGGCATCGTAGGGATGACAAGGGAGGTCTTTCCTCTGAGAAGACCTACTAGAACGCAGTAAGTCCTGTGTGTTGAGTGACTGGACAGATCAACAAAGGAGCTCACAAGCCCCTGGGAGAGACAGGACGGGGAAAGTCTAGGAGAACAGAGCTCTATGTGCAGGTGGGAGGTTGATGCACCTGGAGGGGAACAGCGGGCTCTGGCCTCGGGCTGCCTGGGCTTGCAGTCCACTGACCTAGCTGTGTGAGCTCAGGGGACTGACTCCACCGCTCTGTGCCTATTACCTCGCCTGCCAAAGGAGCTCTCACAGCAGCTCCCTCAGGAGGATGAGTATATCAGTTGACTGATGTGCGTATAAAGCATTCAGGACAGTGTCCAGCATAAGGTGAGTCCCAGGAAATGTGAGCCGTCAGTGTCATGATAAGTCCTGATAAATGAGCAGCATGTCTGAGGGGCTTCAGGAGCCCTGGGGAAGGGCTAATTCTACCAGCATTCCCGGTGAATTTAAGCATCTTTCTTCATCGCGAAAAAATTCAGAGACGAAGTAATAGGTAAGAATCAGATTTATTGAGTGAGAAACACACTCCAGAGTGCCTGCCATCTTGGAAGGCGAGAGGCTAGAGAATTCGAAATATGGCGTGGTTAGTTTTTATGGGCTGGTGATTTCATAGGCTAATGAGTGGGAGGGTTATACCAATTACTTTGGGGAAGGAGCAGGGATTTCCAGGAATTGGGCCACTGCCCACTTTTTGGCCTTTGACGGTTAGCCTCAGAACTGTCACAGCGCTGGTGGGTGTATCGTTTAGCTAATGTATTACCATGAGCGTATAATGAGGCTCAAGGGCCACTGGAAGTCAAATTTTCTGGCATCGTGGACCTAGTTGGTTCTCACTAGTTTTTTTTTTTTTTAACATCTTTATTGGAGTATAATTGCTTTACAGTGGTGTGTTAGTTTCTGCTTTATAACAAAGTGAATCAGCTATACATATACACATGTTCCCATATCTCCTCCCTCTTGCGTCTCCCTCCCACCCTCCCTATCCGACCCCTCTAGGTGGACACAAAGCACCGAGCTGATCTCCCTGTGCTATGCAGCTGCTTCCCACTAGCTACCTATTTTACATTTGGTAGTGTATATATGTCCATGCCACTCTCTCACTTCGTCCCAGCTTACCCTTCCCCCTCCCCATGTCCTCAAGTCCATTCCCTACATCTGTGTCTTTATTCTTGTCCTGCCCCTAGGTTCTTCAGAACCTTTTTTTAGATTCCATATATATGTGTTAGCATATGGTATTTGTTTTTCTCTTTCTGACTTACTTCACTCTGTATGACAGACTCTAGGTCCATCCACCTCACTACAAATAACTCAATTTCGTTTCTTTTTATGGCTGAGTAATATTCCATCGTATGTATGTGCCACATCTTCTTTATCCATTCATCTGTCGATGGACACTTAGGCTTCTTCCATGTCCTGGCTATTGTAAATAGAGCTGCAGTGAACATTGTGGTCCATGACTCTTTTTGAATTATGGTTTTCTCAGGGTATATGCCCAGTAGCAGGATTGCTAGGTCGTATGGTAGTTCTACTTTTAGTTTTTTAAGGAACCTCCCTACTGTTCTCCACAGTGGCTGTATTCTCACTAGGTTTTGTCATGTACTGTGGCCAATGCCATTCTTTTAAAGGTTGTGCCCTGCCCCCTCCCCTCCCGTTTCACCAGTAGTCAGGAAGGTTCCTGGATAAGGAGCGTGAAGACTGAGTGAGTGTAGGATTCTTTTATACTGAAGACATAGGGAGGAGGGAGGGGAGGAAAGGAGTGGGGAGGGAACTAAGGCATCTAGGAAGTTGGCTTAAAGAGGCAGGAGTGGCCACTTCCTCGCACGTGACTCTGCTTCTGGGTCCCACGGTTGATTCTTCCAGCCGGCCGGCCAGCCCACACTCACACTCAACCCAGCCAGGAATCGACTCAATATTTCTTTTGTCACTGGAAAGAATCTCACAGGCCACAACTTGGGCTAAGCCTGCAAACATGTCACTTCGTTATCATTACTTTTTTAGTAACTGGACATAATGTCTCCACTTTGTCTGGAGCACAAACACAGTCCATTCAGAGTCGGGTCTGTCGCCTCAGGATTCTCACACTTCCAGGGTGACCTTGAAGTTCTGAGGCATTTCCTGGGCATTGGGGAGGGCGGACTTGGGAGGAGACTTCTGTTCTTGGACGCCCGCTGCCCTGGAAGGACACCCTGAAATATCCTTGTGCTGGCATGGCCTTCACTGTGGACCCGTCATGTCCCGGAGGCTGGCTGCTGGCCAGGATGAAGGGCGGGTCTGGGCAGCTCTGTGTGACTGTCTCACCCCATCTGCCTGAATCCACACACAGCCGAGTCCCTGAGCCTCCCACATCCCACGGCCTGTGGAGCCATGACTCCGTTCTCTGCCGCTTCCCCACTGGCCGCTCTCCAGCCAACGGAATTTTCACTTCCTCTGGAGCTGGAGGAAAGGGCTGGGAGCATCCCCTGTTCCGCAGGTGGTCTTACAAATATGTTATGCAGTCTATCCACTTCAGAAACTCTAAAGCATGAATTAGCTAATGGTATCTCTCTTGGCATTTCTGCTGGTAGCAAGCATCCCCTGAGGGCAGGGAACCTGGAAGGCCTTTGCTGCCTCAGGAAGAGCCTGGTGAGGAAGAAAGAGGAAGGAGAAGGGGAGGTAAAGTTGCCTGGTTTAATATGGAAGAAAGAGAGGTAAATATCCTAAAACACTATCCTGCCGTAACTCTCATAACAAAAACAACACCAAAATTATTGACTGTGAACGACAAAGCCAGTCTGTGCTAAATGTTTTTTATAATTTCTATTTTTTATAAACATCGTAAGAGGCAGGTACATTATGGAGGGTTTAGAAGAAGATTGCTTTGTCCTAGGTTATATAGTAGTAAGTGACAGAGCCTGGATCCTACCCCAAATCTCTTTGGCTAGAAGCCCATGTTCTTGACCGCTCTGCTATAAACATGTGATGTATTCAAGGAGAAAGCAGATGAAAGTTCTCAACATATTGTCGAGAAGTTTGGCATTAATACATATTTCTGGTAAATAAATGCTTATTTTAAGTGTGCTATGGTCATTTCTTTACATAAAAGTGTCCTGTGATGGGTTGGTTCCCTTGAAGTGCAAATAACCATTTCCTAATTACCTGGCTGTTTGATCTGTTGTTGGTTCAGTAGACTTTGTGTATGAGATTTTCTTTAGAAAAGGTGCATTTCCAGGCTCTCTCTTTGGTCTAGAACGTTCTGATTTCTGTACTGTAGTGGCAGCAGCTCCAGAACATCATCCCTGGGGGCAGGTTGATGTGATCCAATCAGCCTCTGTCCCTCATGGTCCTCCTGATGCGTTTTCATTTAATTTTAGGATATTGAGAGCAAGCTGTGAAATTTGCAACAATAGACAGATAGTAAATAAAAGGATAGAACATTTTAGTGACACCAAAAGGGTGGTGTTAAAACTCTCCACCTTGGATGCGAGGGGAAGGCCTGGGGTCTGCACTGGGGACTTGCTTCCCGTTTCTGCTCCTGCTGCAGCCTCTGGCAGGCTCACGGCCAACTCGCAGGTCTCCCTCTTGGCTAATGACTCCTGAGAAGTAGGCAGTGGCATGATGGATAGCTGCCATAAAAGGCAAGTGCATCAATTAGCTATGATGCTACAATAAGCCAGTGGGCTCTGCACCAGGAACTCTTATTTCTTCTTGAGTCTGGACCTCTCCAGGGCTGGCCCGTCGTTGTCCTCCACCAGCTCCGCTGTCATTGTGTAGCTCTCCCTACGTTTCAGACATAAGAGCCTACTAGGCGAATGGAATCGTTTCTTGAAATGCTTGTGTTTTTATCTTTTGAGATTTTTTTTAAACAAGAGAAGAAAAACCCAACCGTTGTAGATTAGCATGCCTTTTTAAAATGCAGGAAGTTTCTTCACCGGAATGTACCCCCTCTGAAAACAGCTTTATAAAATGGATGTGATATGCCTTTAGATACTTGTTAGAAAGATGAAAGGGAAGATGCATTCTCTTTGCTTCCATGCATAAATGTCTCCCATCTTAAAAATAAATAAATAACTCCCCAAATTGCTTCAAACAGGTACCCTTTTTCAGTCACTGGTCTCTCTCTCCTTCCCTTTACCTCTTGAGAGCCTAGGCTGTTTTGGTTGCCTCCACTTTCTTATTTCCTATTCAGTCTTCATTTACTGCAACCCGGACTCCACCTCCTCCCCACCCCAGCCAAGGAACAGGCTGGCTAAGGGCTCCTCGTTCCGTTGCAAAAGGGGTTTTCCCTGTTCCAGTCCCCACATTTCTCCTGTGTGGCCACCCTCCTTCCTACCTCCAGAGGAATCCTTCCAAAATGCAAACTGGATCATGCTACTTCTCTGCTGAAAATTCTGTGTGGGGTGCCTGGCACCCAGGGATGCGTTTGCTGCCCTTGACTTGGCACCCTAGGTGCCTGCCCCTCTCTGCAAGCATCCCCATCCTGCTCGCTCTACCATCACCTGCCAGTGCCTGAGCTGCAGTAACTCCCTTCGGATGCTGATCTCCTGCGCCCCTTCCAGGCCTCGCCCTGCTTTCTGACTCCACATGGTGTTCACTTGCTCCACTCTGTTGCTGGTGAGCTTAAGCCACCTGAACCATCACCTTTTCTGTGAAGTTTCCCAACCTCACCCACCACCCATGACGTACGGACCTTGAACGTGTGTCCACTATACATGCATCACATTGCACTAAGTGTCCCGCCAGACACACACTCCAGTTGGCTGTGGCCTCCATGAGAGTCTAGACAGTGTTTATTTTTACTTTTGTGTCTCCAGGGCTGAACCAAGTCTCTGGCATGTAATGTTCAACAAAGGAGTGGATGCGTAAATGGATGAGCAATCAAACCACATTTTATTTGTTCATTTATTTTTGGCTGCATTGGGTCTTTGTTGCTGTGCGCGGGCTTTTCTCTAGTTGTGGCAAGTGGGGGCTACTCTTTGTTGTGGAGCACGGGCTCTAGGCACGCGGACTTCAGTAGTTGTGGCATGTGGCCTCAATAGTTGTGGTGCACGGACTTAGTTGCTCCACATGGCATGTGGGATCTTCCCGGACCAGGGCTCGAACCCGTGTCCCCTGCATTGGCAGGCGGATTCTTAACCACTGCGCCACCAGAGAAGTGCCCAAACCACATTTTAGGTCCTAAGGTGTTAATCTGTGTGGGATAATGTCAAAGAAATAGGGATTATACAGGAGGGATTTGGAATTTTTAAAATGATTGCTGATTAAATTATCCACGAAGATAACTTTGATTAATTTATCCAGAATTATGTTATGTTGCCTTATGTTTAAAAACTGTACATAATGCTGTTAAGAAAAAAAAGACATATGTTGAATTGTAGTTATAAAGTAGTTCACATACACATATCATTGTGTGACATTTTATGAAGAATTTTATAAGTAATTCACCTCTGACTATGCTGTATCTCCAGCTAATTTTCTTACCAGTTATCTCAGTAATTGGATCCTAGGTCAGTCTTCAGCCATAAGAACAGTTTCAATAAAATGGACATTTAGAAAACTGTATCTCTGTAATTCCATCCAGAATAAATTCCCAGGTAAATAGTGAGCCAATTAGAGAGGTATATGTGTGCTGATGAGCTTTGAAAGCCTCAGCAGCAAACTAGTGGAGACTTTTAAATGCCTGGATCCATCAGTAACTTTGAATTGACAGCTCTTTTTGGCAAATCCAATTTTTAACTGCAGATAGCTTCTTCCAGAGATTTTAAGAAGAATTTTTAGAGAAATCAGTTCAGAGTTTACAATGGATGATCATTTATCTTTTTCTGGCACTAAGTAAAAATAACAAACAGTGGCAGGCCGGAGGAAGGCTTGTTAGAGCTCCAGGAAGACAGTCCACAGCCCACTTTGGAGAAGGGGGCATGAGCAGAGTTGGCTGACAGGCTAGCTTCCGGGATACGAGACCGGATCATGCATTGTGACCATGGACTTGGTTCAGGGTCTGATCTTTAGCCTTTTGGGGCCAAAGCCCGATTTTAACAATACGACTCAAGAGCTAATCAGTGTCTCTCACATGATCTGAACTCACAAAGGGCTAATTCATTTATTTATCTTGGATCTCTTTCCGGCAGTCACACTTAGCATAGAATGTTTTGTCCACCCCTGCCCCCCATGATGTCTTCTCTCTGTGCAATGCCTCATCCTTGGTGATGTCCACATAATTCCAGCCAGTTTCATCCAGTTTACCAGAGAAGACGTCTGTACACCACGTCTTTCTAGAGCTGCATGTGAGAGAGAGTACCGTTCCAGTCCAGAGCCTGCTCTGGGGGATGGGGCTCGTTTTATAGCAGCCGGTAGAACCCTGTTCCTGTCTATTCTGTCCCATCTGGCAAAGTTTGATGAGATTTTTTTTTAATTTGTGTTGGAGTATAGTTGATTTACTATGTTGTGTTAGTTTCAGGTGTACAGCAAAGTGAATCAGTTATACACATATATATATCCACTCTTTTTTTTTTTTAAGATTCTTTTCCATATAGGCCATTACAGAGTACTGAGTAGAGTCCCCTGTGCCATACAGCAGATTCTTATTAGTTATCTCTTTTATATATAGTAGTGTGTTGATGAGCTTTTATTAGGAGAAGACACCCATTTTCTGGCTTTTTATTTCAATGGAAAAGGATTTCTGAGAGAACCGCACTGCACGCCTTGCTCCCTATGCCGTTCCTACTTCTCCCCATGGAAAAAGGTGCTATTCTGTTCACAGGTAAACTGGTGAGAGGGAATCTTTTGTGTGAAAGTGTAACACTTCCTGGTTCTGGTTTGCAGCAGCCTGATCTCGGCTACACCGCGAGAGGCCTGCCTGTGACTGCGTATTGTATATATGACACAGATACTGTTTCAAGTCTGGGGTAAGGTAAGAGAAGGCCCCTTGTAGCTACAGCCAAACAACCTGCTCTTATATCAGGAATACTGTTGACACAATCATCTCTGGCCTCTCTGTCAATCTCTCAATTAATTCTAAACTCGGGAGAGGAAGATGTTACTTATACATGCCCACCTACCCAGGCCACACAAACATACACACTGACCACAACCAAAGCATTTATGCCCAGGATATACCCTGACAACACATAGAGTGTGGCCTGTTCCTCTGACTCGTTAAAAAGGTAGAGAAGAAATCTGCTCCCAGACCTACTAGAGAATGGACCTGAGGACACGGGGAGGGGGAAGGGTAAGCTGGGACGAAGTGAGAGAGTGGCATGGACGTATACACACTACCAGATGTAAAATAGATAGCTAGTGGGAAGCAGCTGCATAGCACAGGAAGATCAGCTCGGTGCTTTGTGTCCATCTAGAGGGGTGGGATAGGGAGGGTGGGAAGGAGGGAGATGCAAGAGGGAAGAGATATGGGAACAAATGTATATGTGTAGCTGATTCACTCTGTTATAAAGCAGAAACTAACACACCACTGTAAAGCAATTATACTCCAATAAAGATGTTTAAAAATAAAAAAAAAAAGAATTCTGCTCCCTCTGAGGACCTGAGAGTGTGCAGATGAAGGGTCTGGCAGAGCCTCCAGGGCGGCGAGCCCACGAGTCACCCAGGACCCTCTGCCCTAAACTCTGGGGTCTCTGCCTGCAGGGCTGCTCGTTCCCATGACCTCAGGGTTGAGAAGACCCTCAGGGCCCCCCAGGGCATCACCTCCCTGTGCTTCCCCAGAGCCCCTCTCTCCCCTCCTGCTTCCTGCCCATCAGGAGTGGACAAGGATAGGGGAAGCTGAGTGAGGGAAACGGAGCTTAGCTTAATAAGCAGGGGCTTCCGTGGTCGCCACGCCCTTCCTTCTGCCCACGGCAAGGTCACCACTGTCCTGTGAAGGGATGACCCCCAGGAGTGTCCTCCCCCATCCTGCTGGAGGAGGGCGTCGGAGAAACAGGCCAGTCTGTGGAAAATTCACCCAGTCTTCATGAGCGTAAATTTACGAGTGGAGGAACCCGCTTTCTCAGACACTTAGTCAAAACGAAATTTCTTTCCTGTTGGGAATTTACATGATAATGCAGCATGTAAAAATATAAACACATCTTACAATGCATTAACATTTTTGACATATGGTGGTTTATTTTTTCATTCTCAATACCAATTTCGTACTTCATTTAGGACTCATAATTTTCCATTCTCTTTCCTTTTTTTAATTTTTATTTTATATTGGAGTAGTATAGTTGATTTGCAATGTTGTGTTAGTTTCAGGTGTACAGTAAAGTGGTTCAGTTATATATATATATATATTCCTTTTTACATTCTCTTCCCTTATAGGTTATTAGAGAATATTGAGTAGACTTCCCTGTGCTATATAGGAGGTCCTTATTAGTTATCTATTTTATATGTAGTGTGTACATATGTTAATCAAAAACGAATTTATCCCTCCCCTCCCCACCTTTCCCCTTTGGTAACCATAAGTTTGTTTTTTATGTCTGTGAGTCTGTTTCTGTTTTGTAAATAAGTTCATTTGTATCACTTTTTAGATTCCACATATAAGTGATATCATATGATAGTCACCTTTCTCAGACTTACTTCTCTTAGTATGATAATCCCTAGGTCCATTCCTTTTGCTGCAAATGGCATTATTTCCTTCTTTTTTATGGCAAGGAGTATTCCATTGTATATATGTACCACATCTTCTTTATCTAGTCCTCTGTTGATGGACATTTAAGTTGCTTCCATGTCTTGGCTCTTGTAAATAGTGCTGTTATGAACATTGGGATGCATGTATCTTTTTGAATTATGGTTTTCTCTGGATATATGCCCAGGAGTGAGATTGCAGGATCATATGGCAACTCTATTTTTAGATTTTTAAGGAGTCTCCGTACTGTTCTCCACAGTGGCTGCACCAGTTTACATTCCCACCAGCAGTGCAGGAGGCTCCCTTCTCTCCACACCCTCTCCAGCATTTGCTGTTTGTAGACTTTTTGATTCTCTTTTCTTGAAAGAACTCCCCCCAAACTTCAAACATGTCAGACATCATAAAACTTGATCTCACCTTTGGCACTAAGGATTATAGTTGACAAACTCTGGACTGTTCCTTTCCTCGAGGTAAAGGAGACTCTGTTTCTGTGATAACAGAGACTCAGCACTAAGCCACGTCCAAGGGCCCAGGGAGGAGCAGATAAAGTGTGTCATCAAATTAAAGTGAAGCCACAAAGCCCTCAGAAATGGTGGACTTGGAAACATCCCCGAGCCTGAAGTGATCTTTGTGTCTCATTTCTCTGTCTCTCCAGTTAGGCTAAGGGATGAGACCTGCTGTCACTCTCCCTTCTGGGGGACACAGAAAGGTGGATTTTCTCCCTGCAGTTGAGAAGGCAGGGGGACCTTGGGATGTGGCATCTTTGGGGACTGCATCCACCTGTTCTTTGTAAACTTGATCCATTAAAGATGCTCAGCCAGCACCCTACTCGCTCTTCACACACCAGAGCTCATAGACTTTGGTCTTTATCATCCTTTGAAAGTTCCAGACTTCCACACTTCGAACTTTGTTTCCCTCACACAGAGGCAGGCAAACATTTGTTGAGGAAATAATCCATTTTGTGGAGCTATCTCTTTCAAAGTGTTATATTTTCTAAGACCTCTCCCTTTCTATTTATTTTCTGAGTTTGTTATTTGTTTTGAATGAGGAAGGATTTATAAGATTTTAACGTGATTTTTTAATTATATTGTGATGCATGTTACTTTTGCAGAATTTGGAAAACATTCAAAATGTAAAGAAGAAAAAAATTTCCAATAATTCCAGCTCCCAGAAACAAACC
The DNA here is from genome assembly GCF_025265405.1 of Mesoplodon densirostris. NCBI lineage: Eukaryota > Metazoa > Chordata > Mammalia > Artiodactyla > Ziphiidae > Mesoplodon > Mesoplodon densirostris. The sequence continues at coordinate 123,720,550 of NC_082667.1, read as the reverse complement.
ACTATTAAAATTTTTATATATATCCTGCCAGTCTTATTTTATGCACGTTTATTTCTTTTGCAAGGTGTCATGGATATTTCTATACCATTTTATATCCTGCTTTTTTCACTCTTAATTCTGTGAACATTTCTCAGGTCATAAGATATTCTTAGAACCCTAACTTGTAATGGCTGTGTGATATTCTGTAACAGTGCCATGATTTCTTTAGTGTCTGTTGTTGAATAGTGGCTTGTTTCCTTTTTTTTCACGATTAGAAAGTATACTCCAATATCATCCTTGAATATAAATCTATATCTTCATCTCTGATTGTTTCCTTATAATAGGTTTCAAAACGTAAGACCATTGGATCAAAAGCATCCAATAAGGCTTATACTAGTCCTGACTGTTTATGTGTCTGTCAACCATGCAAGCTGGTGCCAATTTCATAGAACCCTTCTGAATAGAGTGCAGGCTTATGATTTGTGTGTGTGTGTGATTTGTTCATTATTATTTATTATTATAACATGATAGATACCCAAAGTATCTTAATGTTTTCATTTCAATTATTTACTCACATGTGATGTTTTTAGGTATGTTTACTAGTTGTAAATCCTTTCCGTGAAGCTTTTTCATGCCATAAATTTATCCATTTTGTATTGAGGTAGCTTAAAAAATATTTATAAGAGATAACTCTTCCTATATATTGAGGACATTTTAAATGCTGTTTAGGTAAGGGACTCACCTTGTAATTACCAATTCCAAGCCTGTACTAGGTACTTGATAAATGAGCATTTGATTTTATATCTACCTGAAAAATTTATTTTAAATCATGGAATTAAACTTCAGAATGCTGGAGTTTTGTTTTGTTTTGTTTTGTTTCATAGAAATTACATCTACCTCTGTGTTGTAAAAAACTAGGTATTAAATGTCAAGTAAGAAGAGTGAGCATTTTGTAGGGAAATTCTATTAAATTGGATTTTCTAGAGAAGTGATTTAAATTAAAATTTCCTGATAGAATTTTTATCCATCTACAACTCTTTGTAGGGCTCACTTTTCCAAGGACTTTCAGAATTGGTATTAAAGCCATTACAGACAGGTAGATAGGTAGATGATAGAGAGATAACGGGTAGGTGATAGATAGGTGATAGATGATAGAGATGTGATAGATAGATCATAGGTGACAGATATCATAGATAGATGATAGATGGATAGATAGATGATAGATAGTATATAGGTGATAGATGATAGAGATTATGAAAGATGGACAGCTAGATAGATGACAGATATCATAGATAGGTAAAAGTATGGATAGAGGTAGATGATAGATAATAGATAGATGATAGGTAGATAGATAGATAGTTTTCATCTCCTCACCCTTCCACTGAAACACAGGGTCATGTAAGTCTGCAGCCCACTCCCAGGATGGACAGGACTCATGAGCCTTTGGGACTAGCAGGTTAGGGACACTAGGGCCAGGGTGCAGTTAGAGAGAGGTTTCTGCCGTGGCCCCTGCACAGGGGAGGGTGGCTGCAGAGGCCTGGCATGCCCCTCCCCTCGCTCGTTATGTCCATCCCTAGATACATTTGGTGTGATAAACTACATCAGGGCCAAACCTCCTAGAAGATAGATATCTGGAAATTCATTGGCACCAACTTTTCTTCTAAGAAACATAAATGTCTTTGAGGAGTCAGAGGGGTCCGTCCTTTTGAAAAAATGCTTTCTGTGGAGAACCAACCGTGTCTCATCCACCTTACATACACTGACCTCTGTTCCTCCCGCTAGTATGTAAAGCAGGTTTCATTATCCCAGTGTTGTAGATGGGAAAATGCAGGGTTAATTGTTCAAGCTCCCCAGCCTAAGTGGCAGAGCCAGGAATAAAATGTAAATCTCCCCAGTGTCAAAGTCTGTGTTGTGTCACCCCAGCAGACTGCCACTTGGTGAACAGCTTGCAGGTAGGGATTGTGTATAATTCCCCCACTTTCCTGTAGCATTTAACATGGTGCTAGGTGCATAATAGATGCACAGTAAATATGTGTTGACTGGATCAGTGGGTGTGAGTAAATTCAACTAGTTGTTGAGCCAGACTCTGTCTTACTGTTTTGTGATCAAGAGGACTGCAGTGGAGGGGGGAATAAGACAGGGGTTGGTGGGAGTAAAGGGCCAGGTGTCTGCTGGCTGCCCGCCCCTCCCTCCCCAGGCGCAGGGAGACTGGACCCCATTCAGCAGCGTCACTAGGGTGGGAGCAGCCTCCCTCCCCCACTTCCTAGCCCAGGAACAGCACCTTCCTTTGCTCTGAGAGCTGTTTTCTGCTCCATTTCCTCTCCAAGCCCTCAGATCACCCCCAGAGCTCTTTGCTATCCTCCACATCATCCTAGCTGAAATAAAATATAACTGTGTCTGAAAAGTACAGAAATCAAAGCTCCCCTTGGGGATTTTTTTCTGTATCACCTGTCGAATTGAAAACTGGTGTGTCCTTGAAAAGATATGTATTTCGGGCCGCAGGGGTGCTAATTTGCAAAGGCCCATTACTCAAATAAAACATTAAAACAGTCTTCAATAAGCCAGTACTCTGGGCCTGTTTCCATTCCAGCACCAGCATCACCAACATTTCCTGTCAAGCTTCAGAGCCCAAAGTCAAGATTTATCAATTGATATTTGGACTTAACTAACACAGTTTGATTGGGTGGCTGCATTGTGAGCCCAGCTGCAGTGTTCCACTGTTTGCAGGTTTCTTATTCCTGTCCTTGGAGCTGATGTAGAGGAAGATGGGGTTTTGAAGCATCTTCCTGGGTCTTCAGTGTGAAAACTGCTATGTGGCTAGCACACTATTCACATATAGACTAATTTATAGGCAGATAGCCTTTCAGCAGGTGTGATATTCGGTGTGGACAGCTTTGCAATGCTTTCTACTCAGATTTTTAAAAAATTAGAAATGTCTTCATTAGATAAGTTTTAATGTCTTCAACAAAGGACAGAAAAAGCATAGAAAAAAAGAGATGTCATTGTTAGCCATACCAGCTAGAGAGAGAGAGAAAACATTCCACTGGATATTCTTTCAGTCAAAATTTGGACTTTTATAGGCTTCGAATTTATGCTTTATGCTGTAACTTAAATATTCACATGTAATCTGTAGCTTTGGTAAACATTTCCGAATAACTTACATAATATTGTGTCTTGAGGATATAACGTGAGTTAACTAACCAGTCTCCTGTTACCATTTACGTAGATTGTTTCCATTGCAATGAGTAATGCTTTAACGATGATTTTTCTGTAAGGCCTTTGCAGGCGGGTAGGAGAGAGGACCACTTCCATAGGCGATCTCCCCTGCCATGGAATCACTGGCTCAGCAGTCTTGAGTGTTTTGATTGCTGTTGTGAAACAGCTTTTCAAAGCTGGAGCACATACACAAAAAGGCACCTGGATGACTCTTTTTCCTGCCTGATGTTCATATTGGTAACTTATGGCCTCAGCTGTTGACCCTAAAAGGGATGGGATAGCCACCAGTTCTCCAGTCAATTCCAGATTTCTGGCTAAGGCCATCTAGGGTCTGAGGTCTGAGCTTTGAATACATCAAAGAATACCACTTTGCTTTAGGACAGGAGACTTGGAGCACTTGTTTCCCCTCTATGTTTTTCTAAGGTCTGAGGTTTGAATACATCAAAGAATACCACTTCGCTTTAGGACAGTAGACTTGGAGCACTTGTTTCCCCTCTATGTTTTAAGTTTTCTGTAATGGTGTAAGTTAATTTAAAATATTTTTAAAGGAAATGCTGCACATTAGGTCTTCGCAAAACAATGAGAAAGCATATTTATTTTGTTAATTCTTAGAGTTTCTTATGGCATACTGGTTAAAAGAGTATAAGAGTATCCACCTTACCGATAGCCAGGATGATTCCTTACCAAACCTTTCCGGGAAACCGGGAAAGGTAATTATAATTTAGAGTAATTACCGCATACTGTTGCACCTGTAGAATTAGAGGCCATTATCCCAGAATCTTGGATGGGTTCATTAATGAATCGGCAAATAAAGCGCATGATGAATTACGAAGGACAGTGTCATTATCATTTTATGATAAAGCATCTTGTTCTGGGCGACGTTACAGTTTCAGAATGAAATAGTGACTGACTTTCTCCAAGCCTTAAAGGAACTCCCAGTCTCTTTCAGATGGAAGAGAGAACAAACGGGGTGGGAGTGCGGGAGGGACAGAGGAGAAGCACAGGCCTCTTTAAGGGAGAACACGCTGGGGTGTGGGAAGCATGTGAGGACCCATTCCGGCCCAGGACAACAGATGCAGAGATGAGCTGTTCAAAGCGTGCACCTTGAGAGACTAGCTTCCCCTACACCAGTAGTGGAAAGAGGTGTGCTTTGAGCTGATTTGGGCCAGTAGGATCTACAAATTTGTTTTGTATCTTTTATTTATTTATTTATTTATTTTTGTAAATTTCATGTCATTTCTCATCTCATTCCCTGACCACCAGGCTGCCCAGTGCCAGGCTCCCCATCACAACTGGAAACCCTGCGAGAAGCAGGAGCTGAAATTGCTTTTTTGGGGGGCCCAATTTCATGCTGCATGGGAAGCGGCAGCTTGGAGATGAGCTGGAAGGCCACGCTTGTGAGGAATGAAATGTGATGAACCTCAGACTTTTATTGACATGCGGTGCAGAGCTGGCAAGAGCAGCTGGTGTGGCATCTTCTTAATCCCATGTTCTCGGGGTGGGAGTCTGACCCAGTACTTTCCGTTAGAAATGATACATATTTATTAGATGATGCAGCTTAAAAGAGAGAAAAGAGTGTGCCCGGCATCAGACACTATCACAACCGAAACTTTCTTTTTATTAAAATGAATACAGGTCATTTCACTCTGACAGCTCATCCACCAAAAGGGAGCTTTATTAAGTGGTGACCTTCATTCTCTCCATGGAAACAGGCAGGCTCATGCCTGACCACTTGTTGGGGAGGAGAGGTGTGGGCACCTGTGGAACATGTTATGGGTTTTGAGAAAACCACCCTGAAGTCCTGAGTTGTCTGCAGTTCCACTAATTAGATTCATCCTCCCATTCTCCTCCACAAAATCAATTGCAAACAATATCCGTTCTCATTTTCCGTGGTACATTTCTGTGAGATGGAGCTGCCCTCCCAGCCCTTTCCTCTGCTCCACCACCTTATGGGCCGAGGGCTTTAAGAGTGAAGGAATACTCAGGGTAGTTACATTATAAGCAATATAATTCTTCCAGATTTTTTCCAGTAGGCTCTGCCACTTGTGAGAGTCAGAGGGATCTTGTGTATTTGAGGCAGACTCTTGTTGCTATTTTGGTTGAATATTTGTTCTTTAAGCTACTCCTTATGTAAACCACTGTTGTATATGTATTCTGTTATTTTAGGGGAGAAGTGGTGACAAAGAAGGGAAGACCTCTTTGCTTGTGAACACATGTATACAATGTGGATGGTCTACGTACACATTCACATATATACCGATACATCATTTCTCTGTGTGTGTGTGTGTGTGTGTGTCACACACACACACACACACACACAGAGTGATGCTACATGGTTCATTGATTCCCACTGAATATGACCTCAAAAGACCTGATTCTACCAATTGTTTGTTCTGTTTTTCTGGAGTCACTGATATTCTCTGAGCCTAAATTTCCTAAAAGGTAAAACAAACGTAATATCTAGTTCAAGGGACTTATGTGAGAATCAAAATCCAGTGAATCATTTTTAATTGATTTATAAATTTATGTCAAGTTCTAGAACCCTTTCTAATGCTCATATGCAAGGATCAATCCCCATTATGTGTATGGGGCACTTTTATCAATCCTTGAACTGAGCTTGCTTGTATTTGTCCTATTTGAATGTCATTCTTTGGGGTTCTTTCCATATTTGCCAAGATCATTTTGAGTCGTCACGTAAGTTCATCATCAATATTAACTTCATGTCCTCATCTGCAGAGAAACATTTTAGGGTTTGTTGAGAGATGAGAACAGTAAAAGATGGACTGGCTTTCCTAAAACAGCCTTGGTCAGCAGGCTGTCCCTTTGATGCTCTTCTGTTTTATCCACATCAAGTTAGATTTTGTTGTCTGGCTTTCTGTGTCCTCCCAGGCATCTGCCCACACCTCTGTCCCTGGTGCTGACCACGTCTTGACCCTTTAACTCAGGCTCTTTCCTCCTCTTCAAACTCTGTCTACTCCCCACCCTCTACCACACTTAGGGTCCATCTTCAATTGTGTGTCCTTCATGAAGCCTCCTCTCGTCTCTCCCTTCTTGGTTCTTCAATTACTTTTAAAGTTGACCGTTTGACAACTATTAAACAATTAATGAGCTAACTGTTTTATCTTACCAACCAGACTGTGAGCACCTCTGGGCAGAGCCAAGTCTTAACTAGCTCCGTATCTCCTTTATAACGTCCGCCACTGCACTAAGCATAGTACAGGTGTTTTACTTATTATTTGAGTGATAGACAACTCCTACCTTCAGGAAGTTTGTATGCAAATAAATAATAAATATCATAAATCCTATACTATAAGCACTGTACTACTTTATATTCTGTCACTGATTAATTTTTAACTGATAAAAAATGGGCTCTTTCTAATAAACAACTGTTTTTCACTCTTGGTCTGCATCAGATACTAGTCCACTTAAGTATGTTCTACATGGAGCACATGTTCCATAAAAATATTTGTGGCCCAGGTCTTCACATTTTTAATAAGCTCCATATGTGACACCAGTGGACACGCCAGAGTTAGAGAACCATGACAATCTGTTCATTATGTCCTAGGTTGCAAGTAGGGATGTTTGAGAGATTACTGGTTCTATTACAGATATTTAGTAAACACTAAGCATTTGTATCTTCACTGACATAATATTATATGATAAGTTATTTTAAAAGCACCTATGTATCCCATTAAAGTAAGCTTGTGTTAAAAATAATTCCTGCTTGAGCCAAGATCCATTGATGAAAGCTCAAATCAAGACTTTAAGAGCAAAACTTTAAGGAGAAACAGGATATTTGAACAGGCTCAATGTATCCTTCCCCAATGTATATTAACCACTGTGTTAGTTTTAACAAATCACAAATTCTATGCTATTCCTCTCTCCAAGAAGTGGAGATTAATACCCCTCCCTTTGAGTGTCGTCTGGTCATGGGGACTATCTTATAAAGGGAAACATTGTAACTTTACAGTTACAGTAAAGTAACTGGAGAAACCTGACAGATACCACCTTACCAAGTGACCAAAGTTGGCATCACAAGTAATGTCATGTGGATTTCATGTTCCCCCTGATACAATGCAATAAAAAGAAACATCAGCTCTGTGGTGTCCTTAGTCTAATCATGAGGAAATATCAGACAAACCCAAATGCAGGGACATTCTACAAAATATCTGGCCATTGTAGTCCAAAGTCATGAAAGACAAGGAAAGACCAAAGTACCATCACAGATTAGAGGAGACTTAGGAAACAGGACAGCTAAATGCAAGGGGGCAGGGAGGAGATGGTGTCCTGAACATCAGTGGGAAAGCCGGGGAAATAGGAACACAGTCTATAGGTCAGTTAGTGACATTGTACCAACACTATGTCTTAGTTTTGATTATGGCACCATGGTTATAAAGGATGGTAAAGTGAAAGGTTTATAGGAGCTCTCTGTATTATCCTTGCCACTCTTAGTTTCATTCCATCTTCCAATAATGAACTTTCAATGTTACCTTTGGAGCAAAAACATATTCATCTTCTCTAACCCTTTTCTATGGATAAAATCGGAGTAAATCACTTGTACCCCAATGACACTAACAGAATAGGAGAGATCCAGGTGAGTTTTAGCTCTGTAACCTACTGTGTCCGATTTTCAGTTCTCTGGTTAATTGTTAATTTTGCCTTTTGGGCATAGCTGAGTATAAGGAAGTAATGATGATTGTTTTAGCATTCCAAATTACGTCCTAAATAGAGAGATCTGCACATACTGAAGTAAAGTTGATTCCAAGAGGGTGTTTTCCCCCTATTTTTCATGGTACTCATGTGCAAATGGGGCACTATACTGTCCCGCTATATTAAAGGGATTTGAGTTATAAAGGGAAGAAAGATGGCATGTTTGGGAAAAACAGAAAATGCTAATTTCTCTAAGCAAAATTGTTAGCCTTGTGATTGTGACGGTTGGGGGTCATGGAATTATAACCTATGAGTCAGAAGGAACTAGAGGAGTTCTTCTGTCTGCCCATTCAGCCTAGAAATCTGTTTTTCAGTACTTTTTGCCCAAATATTCATTTAGCACCCCCTTTAAGTATTCACTGTGACAGGAACACACTATAAATAATAGTGTCTCGAAATATGGGCACATTCCATCAAGACATATTTCAACAGTTAAATTTCGGCTGTACATCAGTCTGCAATTTCTGTCATCCTGGAAGCTCTACCTACTGGTTTTACTTATTTGCTCTGAAAGAGTCTTCTATTTGAAGAGAACTGTGATACCTGCCCCAAGTTGAAGTGCAGGCTCAACATCCCCAGTCCCTTTCTGCTTCCTTCTATAACATGGTTTCTTGAAAGAGTGTTTATTAACATCCCCCTTTGAAAGTGCTACCCAGAACTGAACACGACCTGGATCATCATCAATCAGTGTGCCATACATGTGTACATATCAGAATCAAGAGATAGATACACACTCGGAGCACCTATAAGGAAAAGACCTATAAGGTGTGCTGCAGGTGGCTGTATCAGGACAACTGATCTCACTTTGTTAAATAATTCTGAAGACTGGTTGAAACAATCCCCCTTTGAACCATTTCTCAGCCTTATACCTAAATAATGCAATAATGTAGCTATACAGGGAATCCTCATCAGCATTGGGAGACTAGGGAGATATTACTTGGTGTATTTACATACAACTAAAATATGCTCTATGAGACTCTGCCCCAAAAGTGCAGAAAAGAATGTTGGCAGATTCTAGCTATTCAGTAAGTCTGTCCACCTCCTTAATCTCTCTGTCTTGAGCAATAGTACCATTCATTCCTTCATCTCCTGCAGTCTGCTGGAGCTAAGGAAATGCCGGAGCATATGTGTCTGTTGCTGCCTGGTGCTGACGTTCTAGGGGCCTTGGCTCTGAAGAGCCCTGATACAGTTGCATATGTTGTTGAGCCCAAGTTCTCCCTCAGACGATGCATCATCTGTTCCATTAGCTGTGTCAACTTTCCGCTACTGTCTCCCTCAAAACCCCCTTGATCTTTTTACCTGTGGAAACAGTATCTGACTATTTTATCATCTGGCTATTTCAATTAAATTACATTAAAAAAGCATACAGTAGGTTAAAAATGATCACTATATCACTCCAACTTTCTTCCATCCCCAGAAGGTTAATTGAAAGGCAGCCATCTTGGTGACGTTTAGACAAATGAGGATAATTATGTGTTCTCCAGCTCTTTGAGAGGTTAATTGCTTAGATGTACGAAGTCTTGAAGAACAAAGAAGGAATATATCAGAAGCAGGACTGTGATCTGATAGTGTAATTTGGTATATTCATATACAACTCAAACAAATAAACCTCTAATTAGATGAACTCATTCAGCTGCATGGACACACTGCCGGTGTACCAGGGTTGGCACCCCAAATCTACACACTTCATTCAGAGGCCCCTGAGAGGGAGGGTGAGCGCTAAGGCTATGGAGAATTAAAGAGGGGGCTCCCAGGGTATGGGGGCTTGCATAATGGAATTTTACTATGTTTTTAAATATAAACACCTCTAAGGAGATTTACATCTTTTACCTCTTAATCGGAGACTTGACTTCTGCTGCCCTCTTCAATTACATCTCTTCTTAAGGAGGCATCATTTCCGACATCTAGGGAGAAGGCAAGGAAGTAGCATGAAAAACTCACTCTAAAAAGCAGGAAAGGGCACCTGTTCCTGGTGGGGGGAAGAGGGCTGAGAGCCCAGGGGCTCTGCTATTCAAATACTTCACTGTTTTTTCATCCACTCTTATTCTGGGTGCTGGAAAGACTGGGAGTGCAGATGGGGTCAAGTGATCGACTCTAACAAGATATGTACAATGTGCTCCACATTTTTTTTTTTTTTTTTCGGTACGCGGGCCTCTCACTGTTATGGCCTCTCCCGCTGCGGAGCACAGGCTCCAGACGCGCAGGCTCAGCGGCCATGGCTCACGGGCCCAGGCGCTCCGCGGCATGTGGGATCTTCCCAGACCGGGGCATGAACCCGTGTCCCCTGCATCGGCAGGCAGACTCTCAACCACTGCGCCACCAGGAAAGTCCTTTTTTTTTCCTTTTTATCAAAGCAATCCATGCACAAGGTAAAATAAATGGTGTGCTTGCAGGAACTGCCAGCACCTGGTCAGCCTTTTAGCATCCTTCTCTCCTTCCCTCTCCCAACCTCTATCAGTGAATATTAACCTCACTGACTTTGCCTTCCATTTTGTAACCGCATTTCACGTTATGTGCTTTGTCTCTAAGTTGATTCTAAAGATTTCAAGCCAGTAAAGAGTATCTTCCTTATAGTTTTGTAAATGGTGTTTTTCTTTAGGGTGACTTCTTGATGGCTTCAGTGTGATAGTCTCTGGCCATTTGAAATGTTCTCATCAGATGGTCAAATGGATTGTTTTTTCCTACTTTTTGTCAACTGCTAAGTTTATTCCACATTCAGTTCTTTATTTGAACCTTTTCAGTTTTGCTTGTCTATTGTTGAGTTTCTGAATGACTTTATTTTTTTCTTTCTAAGAAAATAAATATATGCATTTTCAGCAGATCCTTAATGCCTTCCATTTAAATGTTGAAATCCACTTATTCTTCTTAAAGGCATTTTTGGGGACCCACTGGCTTCCGGCTTTTATTTGGACTACCTGTTTTCTAAGCCTGTCATACTGCTGTTAATTTAAGACTTATCTCCATTAGTTCCTAGTTTAATTACACCATTTTCTTCATCCCACATTATCCTTTTTCTTTGTTTTCATCTTTATTTAGTTCTAGGCAGCCTTTCTTTGTTTCAACCCTAAGTTGGCTTTAGTACATACTCAAGTAACTCCTCAAGAAATGTATATGTGAGTTAAATTTTCTGGGTCCTTGAATGTATATCTGTTTTTTTTACCCTCTCATTGCATGTAGAAATTTAGTTTTAAAAATCATTTTGCCACATTTAGCTTCTTTCATCCTGGATTCAAAATAAGAAAACTGCCATCAAGTGTTGATCTTTTGTAGAGGACATATATATGCGAGCAGGCAAAGATGTTTACTTTTCTTTAGAAGACTTCAGAATATGCTTTAGTCTTGATCTTTGACATACATGATTTATCGATGTATAAGTCATTTTTTATTTGTCCTGCTGGGTAGTTAGCCAATTAACTTTTTGGAAAATTTTCTTCCATTATTTGTACAATAATTTCCTTTTATATACTTTCTCCCTAATTCTGTAAATTTCATGGGTCAGCATTGGACTCTTGGGTTGACTCTGTGTGTGTGTGTGTGAAAATTTTACAGTACTAACTATATAAAAGGAACTATTCTAACCAAACCACTTATAGTAACTCATTCATCTTTACAATAATCCTAATTCAAAGATAAGGCAATTGAAGCACAAGAGCTACAGAGAATATTCTAGGTCTCAGCTGTTAAATGGTGGGCAGAATTCTGTTTGTTCCTTTAACCCCTTCAGGGTCCTGCCACCCCCCACACATTTTTTTTTCTTTTCTGTTTTCTTTTAACTCTCTCACTTCATCCCATCTTACCCTTCCCCCTCTCCATGTCCTCAAGTCCATTCTCTCTGTCTGCGTCTTTATTCCTGTCCTACCCCTAGGTTCTTCAGAACCTTTTTTTTTTAGATTCCATGTGTATGTGTTAGCATACAGTATTTATTTTTCTCTTTCTGACTTACTTCACTCTGTATGACAGTCTCTCGATCCATCCAGCTCACTACAAATAACTCAATTTCGTTTCTTTTTATGGCTGAGTAATATTCCATTGTATATATGTGCCACATCTTCTTTATCCATTCATCTGTTGATGGACACTTAGGTTGCTTCCATGTCCTGACTACTGCAAATAGAGCTGCAATGAACATTGTGGTACATGACTCTTTGAATTATGGTTTTCTCAGGGTATATGCCCAGTAGTGGGATTGCTGGGTTGTAGCGTAGTTCTATTTTTAATTTTTTAAGGAACCTCCATACTGTTCTCCATAGTGGCTGTACCAATTCACATTCCCACCAACTGTGCAAGAGGGTTCCATTTTCTCCACACCCTCTCCAGCATTTATTGTTTGTAGACTTTTTGATGATGGCCATTCTGACTGGTGTGAGGTGATACCTCATTGTAGTTTTGATTTGCGTTTCTCTAATGATTAGTGATGTTGAGCATCCTTTCATGTGTTTGTTGGCAATCTGTATATCTTCTTTGGAGAAATGTCTATTTAGGTCTTCTGCCCATTTTTGGATTGGGTTGTTTGTTTTTTTTGATATTGAGCTGCATGAGCTGCTTCTTTATTTTTATTGCTCTATGTTCTGAAAGATTCTATCTCATACCTTATTAATTTTGTTTTAATACAACAATAATATTTTAATTTCCATGGGCTTGTTATTGTTCCTGATGATTAGTTTTTCATAGTATCTTAATTTTATTAGTATAGTATCTTAAGTCTTAACTCTCTGAGATTACAAATTAGAGTTGCTTAGAAACATAATTTCTCTTTTATTCCCTGTTTTTTTCTGAAGCCAGTTCTCTTTATTTATCTTGGCATTTGTTTTTTAATTATATTGATTTTCTTTTTTAATTGTTATATATGCTTAACGGGACATACATGGTTATGAGGGACTGGATTGATATTGCAGGATAACAAGAGTGGGTTTTCTCTGCTACTACAAAGGTAGATTTCTTTCCCATTAGCTTTCTCCACAAAACCCAAAGTTCCAGGTGCTGCATGTGATTAAGCTAATTTACTGGCAGGTCACACATTTGTTAATACAGATATGGAACTGACCTTTAGTGTTAGGACTCCCACTACCAGAATAGGACAAGCTCCCTGGCAGCTTGTTTAATTTTTTTTAAAGAGAAACAATTTGTTCTATTTGCTGGGCCTAATACCAAGATGCTTGCATTCTGTGTGCACAGGGAAATGGAGAGGTTCAGGAAACAATTAGCACAATTGCTTTGTGGGTGAAAAATGTACTTTCTCCATTTTCAGCCCCATTTCTATCCCTGCCCTCCATAACTCTGCCTTCAATCCCAAACTACTCTGGAATTCTGCTCAACAAGCTCACACATCTGCCGAATCCCCTGAGGTGTGCCTTCTGCTCTTGTGTTCATCCTTCTCCCTGCTTCCAGGAATGTGCTGACATTCCTGCTCTGCTGATGACCCCTCTCCTATTTTCTTTGATCTTGTGTGACTATTGCTTTTATGTTTTCTTCATTATCACTTTAATGGGTGTCAGGAAGGAGAAGTAACCAATGCTTGTGCTTAGTGAGATCACCTGGATTCAGAAGCTCCTAAGTCAGGTTCTCCTAGCTTGTCCAAGAGATTGATCCCTTTCCTTCTATATGTTATTAAATAAATATGCTCTGGACACAGGTCTTAGAAGTGCTTTTCCCATACATCAACTAAGCTTGGATTCAACCAGTGAAGTTATTCAGCCCCTGCATGAAAACCTTTCTGCATCTCACTGTCTACTCCAACACAAAGCCCAGTCTTGGTGCGTGACACAAGCTCTTCTCACTCCAAGCCCCCACTCCATCTTTTCCTGCTTCGACATCTATGGTCCACCTTGAATTGCATGGTTTCCCAAGACTACACTTGCCTCCGTGTCTCTGATCATATGCCTAGAACACACCGACCTTCCCCACTTCTTCCCACGACTAACAGAGTCATCCTTCATGGATCAGGCAGCAAATCATATTTCAGGAAAACCGGCGTGACTGCCACACCCAGGAAGGGCAGGCAAAGTGCTCGAGTCTTTGCTTCTGAAGAGCACAGACTCTTTTTCTGTCTGTCTGTCTCTCAATCTCTCTTTTTCTCTACGTTTTTAGATCATTCACCACATTTATTTTAGTCAATTTGTGTGTGTCTGTCATTCCCTAAGCAGGTCAGGTCATGGACTCACTGCATCTGTCGAGGTTGTATTTGGCTGCAAGTAACAAAGTCCAAATACTATATGGCTGAATCAGATTGGAGTTGATTTTTCTCAATAGAAGATTCTGAGGGTGTGCTTTGTGCAGAGCTAGGCAGAAACTTTTTTTTTTTTTTTGTCATTAATGTCCCAGATACCATCCTATTTTCCTCTATGCCACCTAGAGTCTATAGTTTTTTACTAACTCTTGTAATTTCCCGGTCTCAAAATGCCTGCTCCAAATCCAACCTTTATCTTCCCTCCAGATCAGAACAAAAACAAGGAAGGAAGGGGAGAGTGGTAGCATCTGTGTCTGGAAAGTAGAAATTCATATAAAATTCAGATACATTGAGCAAGAATGCCAGAATTCCTTGGCTGACTTCTATCTACTTCTCATTAGACAGAATTGAGTTATGTGGTCATCTCTGGCTGCCAGAAAGTCTGGGAAGATGAGTGCTTTAGCTATCGGCACATCACCAGCTGGGGCAGCATTGGGATTCTCTCAGGAAGAAAGGGGTAAGGTTGTTAGGAAGCAGTTAGCAGAATCTAGCACAGTGGTTGCTTATTTTTATACCTTCTTTACTTAGCACAGCATCTGGCACGTAGCAGGCACTCATTCAGTATTTATAGAAAAAGTTGTTGATTTTAAGTCATGGAACGAACCTGGTTCTACAGGAGAGGGAAGTTGAGCTCCGAAGAGCTTAAATGACCTCACAAAAATCCACTGTTATGTGGGGCAGAGCTCTGAGAATTTCTAGGGAGAAAACGAACCTGACCCTCTAGCATCCTTCTTACAGGGAGTTTGGTTTGCATTCTAATTTATGAAACTAATATGGTATGATAAGTTAGAATAATGAATCCTGTGGGCTTTCTAGCTTGAATTTAAGATTCTTATTATTGGGTCACAACAATTTCCAGCCAGATGCACATGACTCCTATTTTCACGCTGAAAACAAATCACTCAGAGACTACCCTTCAGATGTGTCTGGCTCCTTCCCTGCTGGCCTTTCAATATTTCTAGGCCAATAAAAGAGAATGAAATTTCCATTTCTGAAGGAAAATAAAAACAAATTACAGTAAACCTTAAGAACAAGAAGAAGGTGGTGGCCTGTCACCACTCCACTTCCTCAAATGGGTTATTTGATTTTGCTTAATTGTTGGTGAAATTTTCTCAAATTGGCAATTATAATCTGGAGCTGATTGCTTACCCAGGTAATTTACAGATATCTCATTTGGCGAGGATGCTTCATAACACTTCCCATGAAGTATGGTTTCATCATCTTTCAGCTGAATTTTCCTTTTTGTATATAGTCTTCATTTGGAGGATGTTATTACTTTTGCCCACAGGAAGTTTAGGCACTAATTCTGTTAGCTGCATGTTTCTGATGAAATCAAGTGGTTGTTTTTTTACAATCTGTTTTAATCACTTAGGGTCCCAGTAGAATTGATTAGGTGTTCCCTGAAGCAAACTGAATAATCAGGTTGAGATAGAAATTTATCAAAATTAGTTGCAGAATAGTAACAATAAGTTACACTTTTTTGGTCCAGATGAGGGGTTTTATGAGGTAACTGCTAGGCTGTCTCCCTCTGCCTTCTACTTTTAACACAGTTTCCCTACCCACTCTCCCTGTCAACCTCATCTGAAATCAAAGTTTAATTATCCTGATTTGTGCTTGTACTCTGCCTTAAGATAGAGTTTATCCAGTAGTCCAGCTGTTTTCAAGATAATTAGTCAAGAATTCAACCTTCTATAAAATAATCCTTCTGGGCAAAGATCTGGGAACTGAGGACATATTCTCCAGGGAAACCAAATTCTCCACCACTTGTAAGAGCCTCAGATTTTCTACCTCAAGTCAAACACTGTGAATTGAACTATCAAGTCAAGGGTTTGAATTATAAAACACAGTTTCCATTGTTGCTAAGTATCTGCTTTAGGAAATTTTTATTATTTCCATTTAGGGGGACCTTTAAAGTCTATGGGAAAAAGTTGATTCAAAGTCAATTTTAATGCAGTAGTCAATGGGCATTTTTGTTTAATTAAAAAACTTAATTCATTTGAGTAGTAGAAGGCATCTTTGTGCATAAATGTTGATGGTGTCTGCTTTGTTTAATAATTCATTCAGCAAACATTCATGAAGCCCCTATTATGAGCCAGCAACCATCCTAGCCATCTGGGATGAAGTTGTGAATAAGACTTATGCATTCAGAAAGTTTACAATTTAGGAGGGATGATGTTTCTGTGGTTTCTTTCCTGTAGCAGTGAAAACATTTTCCTCGGGTGAATGGTTTACTAATTTTCTGGTGAGGTGTCCAGCTGGCTCTGGGTCTCAGCCTGAATGGGGGGGACACGGTCAGGCCCTTTTTAATACATCCTATGAGTCTCATCTGTCCTCTGGGCTCCATGCTGTAGCTTAGAGGGAACCCAGCCAAGCCCCCAAGACAGCGAATCTTATAGATACAGGAGATGAGGGGCAATGAATACTGATCACCAGCACCTAATTACTGCACTCGTTTTCTGTAGAGTAACTGTAGTTCTGGACATGTCCAACCTTCACCCACCTTCTTGGACAACAACAGCTCCCTCCTTCGGTAACATCCCGACCAGGGGAAGAGGAGCCAAGTGCGAACCTGATCTTCCTGTTGAACTTCAGGTTCTTGAATTTTCAGGTCTGCTAACATTGCTTGCAGTAAGTGATGCTTTTCTTCTGCTGCTTTTGATTGAAGAACACTAGAAATCAGTCGGGGAGCAGGTGCTGCATTGTGTTAGATTAACGCTGATTGAATTCTTACACAGCCAGCTGATTGAAGCACGTGTTCTGCAAGCTTATGATTCTGCCAACACTAGGTTGCAACCAGGAGGGTAGTTTGCCATATCATGTCCCTTAATCAACACCCGCCAATCCATCAATACTGTCAATGGGAACTGAGATTCCTCGGCCCACTCTGTGCAATGACACCCTAGGCTGGCCACCAAACACAAAAATGGGTCTCTGGAGGAAGAGGAGAGTCGGTTTCAAATTCTGTTTCCTTATCATGCTGAGTAGATGAACATTTAAATCATGAAAACAATCAGATGCTCATCAGACTTGGTAATGACACTGGATGGACATGGGCTTTCTTCTCCATTTAACAGTATCCAATTTGCTAACAGGATAAAAAAATCTGAGTTATTGGCACAAAAGGCTTGAAACTTCCCTTGGATGTGCACCACGTGCTGCCCTGGGATGGTCTGGCCAGCACCAAACGGACGTGGAAGAGACGCTAAATGACCATTACCTGACATTTTCAAAATGCACCTTATGTCAGCTCTGTGACACTTCACAGGCTGTGCTGCTGGGAAAGGAATGGAGTTGGTGGCTGGGAGAAATAACTCAGGGGTGGGCACGATTGCACAAAGGACTCAGATAATCCTGTGAAAACCAACAGACCATTTTCCACAAGGAATCACTTAGTCTTAAATTGGCTCAGAAGGTCCCCAGCAGGCTTATGAGCAGTTCTGGCTGGAGAACAGCTACATGAGGGATAATTACTGGTGAGAAAAATAGCTTCCCGCCATGGAACGCATGCTGGTCCGTCCTTCCTCCCTCCCTCCCTCCTTCCCTCTTTCCTTCCTTCGTATTTCACATATTCACATGTTCTTCATCAATTATATATTGTGTAGCATATAAAATAACCTCAGCAGTAAAGAATTATTTGTGCCTCAGTTTCCTTATATTTAAATGGGGATTTGATAGCACCTTTCACAGGGTTGCTGTGAGGCTCAAAGGACTAATCTGTGCAGAATGGTGTCTGCCGCCTGGTGAGCCCTGTACAAATGCTCAACCTTATTAGTGCTCTGAAGAGAGGATGGGTCAACCTGAGAGGTTCTGTAATGCCGACTCCCCGTGTTGTCTTTGTACAGATGTATCAATACTTCTCCACACGGAGGCCTCACAATTTCCTATGGCATCTCCCTCTAAACTAACAGTTGCTCTCCAGCTGTCTTACAGCAGAGACCAAACTCCTGTTGGGCAGGGCTTGAGATGAAGCTAGACCCATCATCACCCCCATGCCATGGCCCTTGTCTTTCTCCATGCTATAGCCCAGAATCCAGCACTGTGCCTGGTATACACACACCTGTGTGCACACACACACACAATCAAACATGCCATGCACACGTCATGTTTGAATGAATGATTGAGTAGATATATGCATAACCAGTAGAAGGAGGAAAGAATGGCCTGGTCTACTGCTCACTCCATTTCTCTCCCTCTGCCTCAAGCACTGGTGCTCAGAGAATAAGGAAGTCAGTCATTCCACACCAGGATCTCTCTCTTATCTGTCCTCTGACACACCCCTGCAGTGATGCTATTACACTCAGAGGAATTGGGAGAGCCCAGTGCATTGTCTAAAGCACTGGTCCTCAAGTTGTGTCCATCATAGCACCACCAGTATTACTTGGGAACTTGTTAGAAATAGTCCTCAGGCCTCACTCCAGTCCTGCTGATCCAGAAACTCTGGAAGTGGACCCAGCAGTCTTGTGTTAACAGGTCTTCCAGACGATTCTGATTCTCCCTGGACCTTGAGAACCACTGGCTTAAGTGGAATCTAACCCCACATTTTGAGTGATATTCTGAGCCCTGGGCCAGTGTGATCCAGTGTTGTTGCCTGGAAGGCCCAGGAAATGTGCTTAGAAGGCTGCTTCTGTTTATAAACCAGTCACACATCACAGGACACATTCTTTTCTCTCAGCAGTAGATATGAACACTCCCACAAGTAACTCATTTTCCCTCAATGTTTCCTGGAGGCACTCTGCAAATTTTAATTATCCCTTAACTTCTCTATCAAGTTAGCTGAGCAAAAGGAAATTGCCCCCTTCCATTGAGGGAATGTACATAGCTTCTCTCATGAGATAAAAATCCCTTTAAGTTTGAGCAACTTGCACAGGGTCTCATAGATAAGTAAATGGATGAGCTGAGTTTCATTGTATGTCCTCTGACTCCATAGACTGTGTTCTCAAATTCTGTGTGATTTTGCTCCCCATGCCTCAAGATACACACTTGCTGCCTTCCAGAATCTGGTGGTTAAATGACAGTTTGTGAAATTGAACCCTCTCGGTCACATAGAGCTGAGAAAATTTTCCCCTGAGCTGTCCCTGGCTCTGAGTCTACTTTTGAATGAGGAAAGTTGCACGCATTTGTTTTTCTCTTCCAATACCCTTAGCTAGGGAGAGGATCGTAGGTTTGCCTTCTAGAATCACACTTGTATCAATGCAAAAATGTCTTTGCCCCACTCTGCAGAACCAAACCATTGCTCTTGACTCCCAGGTTTGGACTGTCAGTCATCTAGACATCTTTGCTCTTCATAAACTCGTCATTCCAAATCAATGAGAAAAACAAAGAGGGGTCTGATCCCAAGTGAGAAGCCTCACCACGTAATCCAGTGAAAATCCCAAAGTAACAGTCAAATTACCCTTCACAATTTAAATGCCTTTATTGAGTACTTTCTTTGTATATTCTGAAAATAGGCCTAGAAATGTATTAAAAAGTAATTATGGAGACCTACCTTCCTGAAGCCTCAGCATTTATTACACGTTGTGTATAATCCGTGGGACAACTCAGGAGCTCAGAGAAGAGTTTTTACTAACACTTTTTACACTTTACTAACACGACTTATTTTACTAACACTTTCGTTTTCAAATGTACGAAAAGGAACTCTTTCACATATCAAATCTATTAGACGATCTGTTCTTTTGCTGAGAATGAAACCTGGTTGTAATTGATGTAAAAGGCTCTTCACTACCAAGTCCATCAAAACAGCGATACTGTCATTATATTCAGGCTGCATGAAATATAGTATCGTTTCTTGAAAGAGGTTAAAAAGACAAATTCTAAATTAAAGCCTCTAATTCAAAAGGCCTTGGTGATCATGGCCTCTAACCCCCTGATAGTTCAGATTGGATATCTGAGGCCCAGAGAGGCTCTTTGGCCTCCCAAGGGCACACAGCTCATTTGGGCAAAGTCAGGACCAGATTATGGCCAACAGTTCAGTGGTCTGGTCTCAATTCATCACTAACTGCTGGTCAAAGAGGATGAGTAATGAGAAATATGCTTATCCATTTAGCCTTTTTTCTTGGTAAAAAAGTTTATGTTGTATCTTTAATGGAGGGTTTTTTAAGTTTAGATTTTAATAAGAGCTATGGAAAAAATTATATGATTCCTTAAGAGAAACCAATAATGATAATTATTGTATACGTTCTTTATAGAAACAGGGCAGCGTTTTCAGACTTTTTTTAGGAACCCTCATGAACTTCCCTTCTGCCAAAGAAGTAGATGGCAGAATCATCATTTCCCAGATGGGGAAAGTGAACACCAGAATGGTTACGTGATTTTGTTTGAATGGCACAGCAAGTTATCTCTAGATTTTTAAAGTCTCTTACAGTGCATTGCACATTAAATCACAGAGAACTCAATTTGCAAAGCAAATTAGTAGAATATCTGTTTTCTATCAAACATTTAACTTGAAAAAGTCCAGCCCTCTGCTTTTCAGAGAGTGCAGAAACAGTGGAATGCAAAGGAAAGTGACTGATGTAAATTAGACCGAAGATACTGCAAGAACCAAATCACTTTCTAAACACTTGGTACTTAGTGCTTCAATTTGGAAGTTGATTTTGTGACAAACAGGAGAGTTGCTTTCAGATGGAAAACACTATGATATGACATAAAATGGTGAGATTAAGATGGGGAAGCTGATTTAAATATGTGTTTGACTTTTAATTCCCTGAGTAGTTGAGAGATTAAAAAGAAAAGAATAGAAAAGAAAGGAATTTATATAATTAGTTTTTTATGCCAAAGAAAGGGTGTAATTTAAGTTTTGCAGAAGAACATAGGATTTGTGTCAGGAATCTCAAATCGCAAATCAATGCGATGGTACTTCTTGCTATCGAGATTTAAAAAAAGTATCTATATATGCAGCTTAAGGCAGAGCAGTTTATAAGAACTACAGATTTTGAGAAATAGAAGACTAAGCCTTTAGCAGAGCGTTCAAATCAACATAATGCTTAGTATAGCAAAACTGGCCTTAATGGAATAAAGCTAAATCAAGAAAAATTTGTCTCATAGTGAGGGGGGGGAAATTCTTAACAGTGATACATATGAGACAATAAAATAATTTCCTAAGGGAATTGTTATTCTTCCTATTATTCCGTGTTTATCAAGTGCCTACAACTTTTGCAGTAGATCCTGCTTAAAATAGAATTAGTCACAGTCTCTGCCCAGTGAACCCACAATATTTGTGTGATTGTTGAACCTAAAATATAGGCTTCAGCTAGCTAGAAATATCTTGTGGGACAACTTAGTAGTGTTAAAAAAAATACCCCCAGTATCCAGGATGGGTATCTGAGTATTCAGCAAACCTGCATGTAGGTCTGATTTCCACAGCCTTTTGACTTTGATCTCCTTCAAGAGGAAGTGTTTCCCTCTGAGATGAGGTTCCAGTGGGAAGGAAATATTTCTGATGGACCTGTGGGTGATGTGTCCAGGTTAGTGTCATAAACATAAATAGGAGAGAATAAAATATACAGTGAAACAAATATAAACTGGTAACAGTCTTAAAAATTTAGGATAAATGGACAACTTAAATAACCTTGGGACACTGGGGAATAGCAATGGGAAATGCTGCTCCTGGAGTGTTTTGCATAGCAAAGGAATTGGAATAGTAAGAGGTATCTACATTTTTGTTCTAGAGAATTCCTGTGCTGGCCATAGACTGAAACTCTCTGTATAAAGAGTTTCGTGTCTGCAACAACTTCACAGCTGGAGTAGGGGTTGTAGCAGTGGAGGACTATTTGTTCAGTGAAGTCCATGAGATCCCATCATTGCAAAGTTAACATGGAGTCCGTTTCTATAGCCTATAGTGTGTTTTTCTCCACCTTCCTCAGCAGTTCTTTGGGTGAGGACAGATCAGACCTTCTCCGGCTGAGAAAGCCTGGCAGATCACTGCTAAAACTCCATTTTCTAGTGCAAGGCATTGAGAGTTCTGTCATTTTCAGTGTTGTCGTATTTGGAGCTGCCTTGTTCCCCAAAGCCAAGTTGCACAGTCTGAGTTAGAATTGATGATCTGCACACATCTGCTTCAGGGAACCTGGGGCCAACACCTGAAGGACAGCCTGATGCTGATCGCCTGGAAATAGACCAGAAGGTTTGGAGAGAGATCACAGATGGGCCAGGATAAAGGAATGGACTGCTCTATAGGTTAGGTAGCTGATAAAATGATGGCAGGCAGGAACAGGCCTTCAGTGACCATGCCCGGTGCCCAAGATTCAAAATAAATACCAACTAGAACAATGAGAGGGACCCAAAGGAAGTTGCTAAGCTCCTTTTGGGATCCCTTGTATAAACCCAAAGATGCACACTGCAGATGCCATGGAACCCAGGGCTAATTTAATGACTTACATTGTTTAAAAAGGATTAGCAAAACCTCCCATCTTGATGGTCTGTTGATAATTTGCATCTTTAACAAGGTGGGATCCAAGCCAGGTTCTGTCCCTTCGTGTTTATTTTGTAGGACTGTGTTTATTTCTGATAATTACAAATAAATCTTCCCTCCTTTTCTGAAACTGACTGAATAAAAGATTTTGGGAGTATCTTAACTCCATGGCTGGAATAATTATCAAAACAGAGAGAAGTAAAATCCAATTATAACTCCTTCAAAAATATAATTAATGTTTTCTTCCCAAAGAGAATGGTTGCCACATTTCTTTTTTTTTTTCTTTTTTTATTTTTTTGCGTTACATGGGCCTCTCACTTGCTGTGGCCTCTCCCGTTGCGGAACACAGGCTCCGGACGCGCAGGCTCAGTGGCCATGGCTCACGGGCCCAGCCGCTCTGCAGCATGTGGGATCTTCCCGGACCGGGGCACGAACCCGCATCCCCTGCATCAGCAGGCGGACTCTCAACCACTGCGCCACCAGGGAAGCCCCACATTTCATTTTGAAGCATTTGTCTTCTTCTCTGTAACTTCTTGCAGCTTGTTTAAGAGAAACTTACACCACAGGGAGTAGTGACTCCAAACCAGGAGGTCATGACTGGTGTGTCATGAAAGATGATGGAACCAAGGAAATGTGGGTCAGAAAGACCTAAAGCCTAGACTTGAAATTTGATAAGGACGTTTTCTGATTTATCTTCAAAGAGCTCAGAAAACCAAAGCAAAACTCTCAAAGTTGACTAATTTTAAAGGTTTGTCAAAGAAGCAAGGGAGAGATGTCAAATGTATTTCACTGACACCATTCAGAAGTACTAAAGAGCCATTTCAATGACCACAGAAGCTGAAAGGGGAAACCTGCTTCTCATCTGTTCCCGTGGACTCCTGTACGGGGGTGGCAGGACCAGGTGAAACCTCACTGGGAGGGTTTTGGGAACAAGTGTCACCCCAAAGCACTCATTTTAAAGTTCCATTGAGAATAGGTGATTCAATCAGATTTGGGCATTAATCCTGATATAGAATTTAAAATAATCCCATATAAGCAATTATAAGGAATGTAAGTTCATTATCTTTTGCTAGGATAAGACAGACTAAATAAGAGAGTTATTTCTGAGTACAGGCGAAGCTACAGCTCTTAAATATTTATTATTTGATCCAATCTTGAGCCCAAACTTAGTTTTTCCCTATTGCTTTAAGACGAATGAGAAATTCAAGTGAAGAAAATCAAACCGAGGGAGGCATTCATCATCCTATACGAGTGAACACAAAGTTATTTATTTGTCTGTCTGTTGGCAGGTTTTGAGAAAATACATACCAACAGCAAAGTGCCACAAGAGCAGAGATTTCTGCCCATTTTTCCTTTGGTGATCCTCTGTGCATACACGGTATGTAGTACATAGTAGGCGCTCAAAAAATATCTGTTGAATTAATGAATCCATTGGTTTTATAAATATAATCTTTATTTTCGTAACAGGACTAGGGTTTCATTTTTATATTGAGGTAGAAAAATATGAATTAAAGTCCATGGAAGCCAAAGAGGAAATTTAATTATGTTGAATATCTTTGTCCCCTATGGAAATGGCTTTATATTCTTGTGTGTCAATATATTTTGCTCTATATTAAAGTTATGAGATGTAATATGAATTAGGGATAAAAGCATGAGTTTTCTAGTCAAACCAGCTCTACCACTTACTAACTGTATGACCTGGGCAACACATCTGACGGTTCAGAGACTCAATTTATTATTCTGTCACATGGGAATCATGTCACCTGTCTCATAGATGTTGAGCGAAAAGAAGTAAAGGATCCAAACACTGTGTCTGGCATATACATACTAAACAAATAATGACAGTAGCTACCTTGATTTTTATTATCATCAGTATTAAGCAGCTGGTCTTCTCCCCTAGTTTATAAATTCATTAAAAGACAGGTTCGGTAAGTTCTTTATTTTCAGTCTCTCAGCTCACAGGTCATTGCTCTGCATTCTACAGCTACTGAACACATATTTATCTACAAAAGTGGTTTTTAAAAATAGAGATAAACAGCATTGAATTAGTTGCACTTTAATTAAAGTTGATGAAAATATAATGGTATGGATGAACCTGTTTCCAGGGCAGGAATAGAGACACAGACGTAGAGAATGGACATGTGGACACGGGGTGGGAAGGGGAGGGTGGGAACTGGGAGATTGGGATTGACATATATACACTACCCTGTGTAAAACAGAGAGCTAGTGGGACCCTGCTGTAAAGCACAGGGAGCTCAGCTCGGTGCTCTGTGGTGACCTAGATGGGTGGGATGTGGAGGGGGGCAGGGAGGAAGGTCCAAGAGGGAGGGGGTGTATGTATACATATAGTTGATTCACTTCGTTGTACGGCAGAAACTAACACGACATTGTAAAGCAACTATGCTCCAATAGAAAAATAAAATTAAAAAATAGAATATTAAAAACGGTTAGTGCTAGTATGAAATTAGAGACACACGTTCAGAAAGGAACAACTCAGGAAGGCAAATTATGAAGGACCAGTAAATAGGCCCCAGAGGCACAGACGGTTTAGGCTGAGAGTGGCCTTTGATTCACTGTGATGCCATCACATCCTTTCAAGACAGTGACCCCCCAGGACCCCTCAGAGATCTGCTTCATGTTTTCACAGGGACAGCTAGGCAGCCAGAGCCACGAATTGGCACAAACGTGTTGAATATCACTCTGGGAGACCGATGCTGTGTTGTTTCCTAAAGATGGAACGAGAATGACAGGGACATTGGGCCACGGTAATAAGCACATTGGATTCACGAGTTATGGCTCCCACACCTCTTTTACAGACTCCTCATTTTATCCTCACAACAGTCCAAGGTGGAGTCATCACGATTTTAAGGGTGAGGAAGTTGAGGTTCGAAGTTAATTCAGTCACCCTGAGTGGTGCGCCTGGTGAGTAGCAGGCCCTGCACTGGATACCAGGTTCTGTGATTCTGAATGGCCTGCTTTTCCCAGTATATACTGTGTTTCAGGAGATATGGGCTCTCTTCAGCTTTAAAGAGCAGTCAGACTTCTCTTTCTAAGACAATAGCAGACCTATCAACTTGTATTTTTCTTACAAGTCGTGCAGTTGAAGCATAGCATAATGTCAGTAGAAACTCCTCAGCTATTTAGCTCTAAGTTGTTTGTTAAACTGATAAGAACATCCTGTCTGGAACCAGAAGAAATGTTTGAGGCTTAGCTCTCCTGAGTGAACTTGAAGGCATCGTTTTTCCTCTGCTCCCCAGTGTGTAGGATGGGGAACCTCTGAGGATGGTGTAGGTCAGTGAGGAGGGGAAGAGGTAACTGGCCTCCACGTGCAGGGAAGGACACCTTCAGGGCACAGTGGGAAAGAGGTCCTCTTGTCCTGAGGGCCTTGGAACAGAAATTAGCATCTAACATTCATTTGCTGTATCCATAAGGGGAAGAAGGTCTTGCTGGGAAGAGATCAGCTTTTCCTTTTACTTACGGCCCATTTAGGTCCTCTCCGTAGGTCCCGTCCCAGAAAGCTCCCTTCTCTTCTGGTTTCTCTCTAGGAAGGATAATTGCCTTCTCGGCACTGTCTATGGCTCTGTGAGCAGGACCACATGGACCGGCCTTGGCTCAGGACACACTTCCTCAATGTGCAGGTGCTGGTGCTTAATTATATCCCAAAGCTGATTGCTTTTGCTTAACCAGTGTTTTAAAGAGGCTGGCCAGTTTTATACCTCACAAATGTGAAAAAAGGAGGAAAACATTTTTTTTGAAAAAAGGTATGTGATAAACTCTACACGATGTGCTGGGTTCTCCTCCTGGCCACTTGCTCTGTGTAGCGTGAGCTCCTGTGGTCTCTGCTGTCCCATTAGTGATTCTGTCAGCTCAGGTAGGAAGCATCGCCAGAGGATGAGACTTTGGGGGCAAGTCCTTCAACATCAAAGCTTGATGGACCATCCTTCAGCCTCTCTTCGGGTTGCCTTGTCCTTCGGGCTTGGGAAGGACCTGCTGACTGCCTTGCCTTTCTGGCAATGGAATCCGATAGTTTGGGAGATCATTTATTAGAATCGTGGGTCATCTACGGTCACTAACACCAGGCTGGCCCAGTGCTGGCGTGAGAGCAGGGGCTGCAGGGCCTGGAGAAGGAGGAAACAGGGTACGTGCGAGAGAAAGCAGGCCGCCTCTGCTGCTGAGTCCTCCACGTCCACATCCGGGAAGCTTGTCAGTATCATTAAGGAAGCTGGGCACACCTGCCAGAGTGATTCAGGTGGGGGCCTGGCTAACAGTCCCCCAGAGCTGATGCGGCCACCTTCTCTCCTGGAATATAAAGAGCCTATCAGCTGTGCTATCTGTATTGTTGACACTAAGTAAAATAATTCCTTGGAAAACTTGAAAATTAGCATATTTAAGAATGAAGAATCGTTACAACTAGAGCAGAGGTAGTGCGGCCGCTGCTGCCTCCAGCTCCGTCCTTCATACATCTTCTCACCTAAATGCACTTGGAGCCACAGCCCTTGTCTCTTTAAGGCTCCTGAACCGGAAATTGTTATCCTTTGGCCCCGAGGGAGATGCATCAGGCCTGTCTTTATGTGGGCAAAGGGAGCAGCTGCCTACACGGTAGGGTGTTTTTTTAGCACCTCGCCAAGGGGCTGATTTCTCCTCCTACTTGGGAGGAAATTCCGCCCTTTAGTAACATTCTTTAACACTAGGTAATGCTGATAATTGCCCAGAGAAGATCATGACTGGAATATACAGGTTCTCTGGGAGGAGGCGGGTTAATGAGAGAGCCCCATACTAGGGTGGGCATTAGCTTGGATTGGGGGGTCATTGGAGGATTTTCAACCCAGCCCTAGGAGGATGGGTGAGAGGCATGTCCACTGTGCAATGCCTTGACTGTGGCCATTCAGCTCCAGGGAAAAAGCAGAGTGGTTCACAGCACTCCAAAATTACCATGGATGGCTTTGAGATTGCAGCCCATAGACCCAGCACATTCTGTAATGCACATGGGTTCACACAGCATGTTGAATCCACAAAAGAAAAGAAAAATTGGAAGAATTGGAATTTCAGATAAACTCAACTGTCATGTCTACTAAAATAATCTTCCTCCGAGGATGTAAGTCACCTCCCCCCACCCTCCCCCACCCGCCTGCACCTCCACCACATCCCCAAACAGTTCCCTGGGGTAAGACTCTTACATGTTCACAAGCACAGCATGAATTCTGATTACCTATAGATCAAAAAATTTTTTAAACACTTTTATTGGAGTATAATTGCTTTACAATGGTGTGTCAGTTTCTGCTGTACAACGAAGTGAATCAGCTATACATATATATATATCCCCATATGTCCTCCCTCTTGCATCTCCTTCCCCCTCCCACCCTCCCTATCCCACCCCTCTAGGTGGTCACAAAGCACCGAGCTAATCTCCCTGTGCTATATGGCTGCTTCCCACTAGCTAGCTATTTTACATTTGGTAGTGTATATATGTCCATATATAAATGACCACTCTCTCACCTAAAGATCAAATTTAAAAAGCAATGAGGATATCTCTTTCAATAATCCCTCCTTCATGGTTTAAGCATGCCCCCCTTTTTAAATAACAGCTTTATTGAGATACAGTCCACACACCATGCAATTCACCCATTTAAAATGTACACATTAATGCTTTTCAGTGTATTTACAGAATTAAGCAACTACCTCCACAATCAATTTTAGAACATTTTCATCACCTCAAAATCAATGCCGTACCTATTAGCAGACATTCCACCTGTCTCCCTAACCTTCCCTCCCAACTCTAGGCAGCTAATGTCTGTCTCTGTAGATTTGCCTATTGTGGACATTTTATGTAAATGAAGTTATACAACAAGCGAGCTTTAGAGACTGGCTTCTTTCAATTAGAACTTTCCCTTAATTTTCAAGGTTCATCTGTGTTAGAGCAGGTGCCAGAACTTCATTCTTTTATATTGCTGAATGATATGCATTGTATTATATCTAATGGACATTTAGGCTGTTTCTACTTTTTCTCTATGATGAAAAATGCTGCATGAACATTCATGTACAAGGTTCCGTGTGGACAGATATTTGCATTTCTCTTGGGTGTATATCTAGTGGAATTGCTGGGTCATATGTTAACTCACATTTAACCTTCTGAGAAGCTGCCACGCTGTTTTCCAAAGCAGCTGCCTCATTTTACATCCCCACCAGCGATGCATGAGGGCTCCAGCTTCTCCACATCCTCGCCAGCATGAGTTATTTTCTTTTTCCTTTTTCTTTTTTTTTTAAATTATAGCCACCGTAGGGAGTATAAAGTAATATCTCATTATGGTTTTGATTTGCATTTATTTAATGACTAATGATGCCCAGCTTCTTTTCATGTGCCTACTGGCTATTAGTATATCTTCTTTGGAGAAATGTCTCTTCAGATAATTTTTTAAATTGAGTTTTTTGTCTTTACATATTCTAGAAACAAGTCACTTATCAGATAGATATATGATTTGAAAATATCTTCTCACATTCTGTGGACTTTCTTTTGCCTTTCTTGATTGTGTTCTTTAAAGTACAAAAGTTTTTAATTTTGATGAAGTCCAGTTTATCTTTTTGTTGTTGCTGTTTTTTGTGCTTTCAATGTCATGTCTAAGAAACCATTGCCTATTCCAAGGCCAAAAAATTTTACACCTGTGTTTTCTTCTAAGCATTTTATAACATTAACTCATATTTAAGTATTTGATTCATTTTGAGTTAATTTTTATGTTTGGTGTGAGGTAGAGGCCCAGTTTTATTCAGTTGCATGAGGATGTCCAGTTGTTCCAGCATCATTTGTTGAAATGACTCTTCTTTTCCCATTCAGTTGTCTTGGTATTCTTGTCAAAAATCGATTGATGGGCTTCCCTGGTGGCGCAGTGGTTGAGAGTCCGCCTGCCAATGCAGGGGACACGGGTTTGTGCCCCGGTCCGGGAAGATCCCACATGCCGTGGAGTGGCTGGGCCCGTGAGCCATGGCTGCTGAGCCTGCGCGTCCAGAGCCTATGCTCCGCAATGGGAGAGGCCACAACAGTGAGAGGCCCACGTACCGCAAAAAAAAAAAAAAAAAAAAAAAAATCGATTGATTTTTGAGTTTATTTCTGACTTCTCAATTCTATTGCATTTAACTATATATTTATCCCTATGCCAGTATTGCACTGTCTTGACTATCATAGCTTTGTAGGAAGTTTTGAAATTGGGAGGTGTGAGTCCTCAAACTTTATTCTCCTCTTTTCAAGATATTTTGGCTATTTGGGGTCTCTTGAATTTCCATGTGAACTTAAGGACTGACTTGTCAATTTCTGCAAAGAGGCCAGCTGGAATTTTGATAGGGATTTAATTGAATCTGTAGATCAATTTGGAGAATATGACCATCTTAACAGTATTAAGTCTTCTAATCCATGAACACTGGCTGTTTTTTTTTTCTATTTATTTAGGTCTTCTTTAACTTCTTTCAACAACATTTTAGTTTGTAGAGTATAAGTTTCACACTTCTTTTGTTAAATTTAGTTTACAGTATTTTATTCTTTTTGGTGCTATTGTAAATAGAATTGTTTTCTTAATTTCATGTTTAGATTTTTTATTATTAGTGTATAGAAATGCAATTGATTTTTCTATATTGACCTTGTACCCAGAAATCTGGCTGAACTTTATTCATTCTAATTGTTTTTTAGTGGATTACTTAGAATTGTCTATGTACAAGGTCTCGTCATCTCTAGAGAGATAGTTTTAATCCTTCCTTTCTTCCTTTCCAATCTGTATGCATTTTATATCATTTTCTTGCATAACTGCCCTGGCAACAACCTTCACTGTTGAAGAGAACTACTGAAGCATCCATTTTAACAATAATGCACTTAACTACACAACTAAACTTAGTACTGGGGGTGAGGGTATAATTTGAGTTATACATTATACACATGTGGTTTGTGTGTGTGTGTGTACCACCAAGTTTTTTGTAAATTGTCAGGGTGAAATCTTCTATGTAGGTAGCTAAATTTGTGTCTTGGCTACATATATGGTAGAGCGTTGACATAAAGCACATGTACGTACTGTCATATTTCTAGTCATGGCAAAAATTAAACCACTGAGCTGTACCTGCTAGTCTTGTCCTAATGTGACTCACCTTCCAAGTCTCAGCTCTCCTCTTGGAGAGGGTTGTTTGTAACCACACATAGGAATGGATAGATTAAAAGTAGATTATATAAAGATGCTAAGTAGAAAAGCCCAACCTCAAAATGAGGTAACTTAGAGCAAATAATACAATTTTCTTCATCTTCATGAAGGATTACCATGGGGGAAAAGCACGGGATTTATCTGTGTTCCAAGGGGAAGCGCTAGTACCAGTGGGTGGGCTTTACTTTTTTTTTTGGCCGCACAGCCATCTTGAGGGATCTTAGTTCCCTGACCAGGGATCAAACCCACACCCTCAGGAGTGAGAGCACGGAGTCCTAACCACTGGACCACCAGGGAATTCCCCGTACCAATGGGCAGTCTTTAAAGGTAGACTACAATTCAGCGTAAGAAGTTCTTACAAAAACCCAACTACTCCACGTTAGAACAAACTTCTTGTTGGTTTAATAAACTACTTTTCGTAAACTTCCAAAATCATCTATAGAAAGTAAAAAATTTTACTCAGAAGTATTATGATCTTAAGAATGTATTAATCTCTAATGAAAAAAGCAGCCATTATCACTCCTCAAAGTTACCAAAAGATGTCTTTGAAAGTAATTTAATTTTATAAGGCGACCCCACCTTGGGTCTCTCGAAGAGTACACATGGATTTGGGGTGACATTTCCTCTTTGTCAAGAGATCAGCAACTCGAACTGGCCTATTTTCCATTTAAACAACACAAAGCACAGTAAATCTGATTATTCACTGGGGCCATCCCCCTGCCAAAAAAGTTCAGCCCTGGACGATGATGCCAGGTTTCCTCCCAAGCCATCTGCCAGGCCTGGTTTAGCTTCCTGCAAATTCTAGTACTTCCTGTTTCAGGTGCTTTTGAGTTTCTGCTCTTTCCACTCCCTAGACAGCCCTTCCACCCACATCAAAATCACAAGCCTCTCTAAGCCATCTCTGTCTGTTCTCTCCCTCTCTGCTCTGACACTAAGGTTTCTCTTTTGGATTTTCAACAATAAAATTTCTTCAGAGGTGAATGCAGTGCCTTGAGGAGAATGTTAATGTACATTTGCCTTTGTTCTTAATTAGATTCCTTCAGGGGAAAACCTCTTGCCCTGGATTATTATCTAGCTTTGTAAGAGCTTGTCTGCTTTATCTAAACACTTTGAAGAAATGTTTTCCCCCTTATACCACCTGTATGCTTACAATAAGATTTTCATAATACTGGTCAATTGGAAACGGTTAGAATGTGGGCAGTGCAGATAAAGGAATGCTTTAGAGTAAATTGCTAATGATAGAGAGAGAGAGAGAAAGAAGGGAAGCTGGGGAGGGAGGGAAGGTGAGGAGTGGGGAGGAAGGAAGAGAGAGGGAAACTTTACCAAACTGCAAAGACCACTACCCTTGGGGTCTTGCCCTATCTAGTTACTATTCAGTGTTTGGCCCCAATTCAGCTTCTGGGAAAATTTAAGATTGCTGTTTTGACAAGTCATCACGAGATGAGAAAATATAGGTGGAAAAATTCTCCCTGTGGAGTTCTAAATAGTTGGTGACAAGTGTCCCTTCCTGTCTGAAGCCCAGGTCCCAATAACCAATGGCCACAGCCGAACGTGATTTTCCTAGGAAGCCCTGAGGACCCCCCCTTGTAAAACAGGGCTCCCCATCTTTCCCCTCACCTCCATCAGAGCGTGCATGGAGCCGGTAATCCTGGATTTAGTGGATTAGCTGAATATTGGCTCTTGTTCAAGAGGGGCATCTAGAACTCGGGTTCGTGATTCCTGCTGTTTGCAAAGTACTCTCGGTTGGTATCTTTCCTGGGTTTTGAGATCCGTTATATAGACATTTTCAGACATCAAAGCGCCCAGTCACCCCCATCTCTCTTTGCTCTTTTTTTCTGACTATATGCTCTACTTTTTCATCATCATCATCATCCATTCCCTTGTTTTGTTTTGTTTTATTTTCTTCATGAGCCTCAGTTCTGAGGCTTGTCCCCGTTCTCTAAGGTCAAACCAAACATGTGAGCAGACAGTTAACTGTCCCGCGTGTAAGGAAGGACAGCGCGGCTCACCAGGAAGGAGGGGCGAGTGTGTTGCACAAAACATCACATTTAAGGTGGATAACGTCAACCTTACTGCCAGTGGATGTGAATGATTGGAAGGAGCAACAGGAAAATGACAATTAGGACTTTTTATTTTTTTAAACTTGACAAGTACAGGCCTAGAAAGAACAAAAATCTCCTGTTTCTCGAAGGGGTGAAATCTAAGGCCACGGGCTCTCTCATTCCCGTGTCTGTTTGCCCGGGCACACACGTGATGGTAAGGCTCCCGGTGAGGGTTTTCAGAATGTCACAGTGGGTTTCATCCTGAGCATGAACAACGACAGTGAAACCTAGTGGGAGGCAGTGAGGACCAAGCTAAGTGTGCTGTCCCTTCGGGTCCCCCTTTAGTGCAGTGGGATCCGCACAGTGAACGTGGTAGTGGGGGTCGTGGAGGGGCTTCCCTGGCTTGGAAGCAAATCTCACTGTCTTCTTTACCTCCTGAGGACATGGCAGAAGCCAAGTGGAGGTCTCGCTGAGCTCTTCAGGTTGCGTAAGTGACTTGGAGCTACAATAAAATAACAAATATGCTAGAAACAGCCTCCGCTTTACAGGGAGCTGCACACACACAGAGCAAAGGGGGCCGGTGCCAATGTCTATTTGAGCCTCTTCTTTCCAAGACCGCCCCCCCCACAACCATTTCAGTCCTTAATGAGGGGAGGGGAGGGGTCTTTGGGAATGCTTGAGTCTGAGTATTTATAGGCACCCAGATGCACCAGCTGTCTCTCTTACGTATTTCTGCCCTGATTCTTCAGTGCACAAGATGAATAATTTACCCAAAAGCACATGTAAGTATCTCTATATTATTCATTACAATGAACTGAGACAGTTCATTATAACTTATCCAGACTCGACTTGCTCTCCCACAGTTAATTTGGGTGGAAAGAGCCTCTTCCTCCTGGACATGTGGCCTAACCAGGGCTTGCGTTGGTTGAGGTGCACGTGGGAAAAGGAGATGGGGAGGCCCAGATCGACAGACAGACGGCAAGGACAGTGTAGAGTCAAGGGCTAAGAGCACTGGCAGCAGGTCTGTTGGGTGCCAGGTAACGAAGTATTAGAAAGGAATCGTCAAAGGATAACAGGAATTGGTAGTCAATGTGTGCTCGGGAAGTGCGTGATTATTTTCAACATTCACCTGCATAGAGCACAATTAAGAAGGTGCAAACACCCGCTGAAATGTATGAATTATACATTTTCAGCCAAGCTAAAGGTTTTTTCTTTCTTTCTCTTTTTCTTTCTTTTTTAATCTTTTCTTTCCTTCCTCCCTCCCTTCCTTCCTTCCATCCTTTCTTCCTTCTTTCCATCCATCTCTCTCTCTCTCTCTCTCTCCCCAACTCCTGTCTTACTCTGTTCATTTATTTCTTTAAAATGCATGATTCAGGACTCTGTAATGGCCTATATGGGAAAACAATCTAAAAAACATAAACGAATGGATGTATGTATATGTATAACTGATTCACTTTGCTGTACACCTAAGGTTAACACAACAGTGTAAATCAACTATACTCCAATAAGAATTTTTTTAATGTTTTTTAAAAGATAAATGCATGATAAGGAAACCCAGCCTTCCCATGTTATGATGAATAATTGGGTTTTCATGGTGTGTCTTCTCAAAACTCTCAGTGACAAGTTCTATGAGGAGATCACCTCCGATCAGAGCCACACACGCTCAGCCTCACGCTGGGAGTACTGAAAGGTATCATCATGTTTCTGCCCTCACTCAAGCGTAGTGAGATGGGGAGAGCTGGAGACATGCAGGCTTCCAGGCAGACTTCCTATTCCTTGGTCCCCCCAGGAGACGGAGAATCCAGGAGCAGAGAAAGCCCTGTCCTCTCAGACACAGGTGGCCAGGACTCCAGATGACATAAATCAAAAGTAGCAACTCCCTGGGCCTGAAGTGGAAACGTTTGCAAAACTTACCCTGTGACTTTCTTGCCCCCAGAGAATCTCCCCCTCTGGGCCTCTTATGACCCAAGGACAGAGTTTTCCCTGCCTTCTATTTTATTTTTTTAAGGGGAGAGTGTTTGCATAATCTATGTAAAATAAGCCGCTATTCTGGAAAAGATGATTGGCTTATTAAAGATATATAACGTATATTTTTAAACAGGTCAGGTTGACACTCTGCAGGAGCAGTGCCTGTAGGAGCTGGGGAGCATTCCCGCAAGTGTCACTTCCCGTCCCTCCTCCTCCATCTGTCCCTGCCCGTCTGTCTGCTTAATGGGGGCTTTATTTTTAAAACTCAGACAAGGGACTTCCCTGGTGGTCCAGTGGTTAAGAATCTGCCTTCCAATGCAGGGGATGCGGGTTTGATCCCTGGTCGGGGAACTAGGATCCCACATACCGCAGGCCAACTAAGCCTGTGTGCCACAACCGGAGAGCCTGTGTGCTGCAACTACAGAGCCCACGCACTCTGGAACCTACATTCCACAATTAGGGAGAAGCCTGCTCGCCGCAACGAAGGATCCCCTGTGCTGCAACTAAGACCTGAAGCAGCTAAAAATAAATAAATAAATATTTCTTAAAAATTAAAAAATAAGTAAATAAAACTCAGATAAGATTTAGTTCAGTTTTGTAGTCTGTTCCGGGGGGGCACAGGAAGAATCAAGCTGATTTATCTGCCTCCGAATCCCCCATGGGAACACACACAATCTCTATTCCAGACTGGAGACAGCATGGTCTATGGGTTGGATCCACCAAAATGTGGATTCCCTACTTAATTTTCCAAACTTTATAACTGGTATATGCACACATGGGAAAATGAGCACCAAGGGAAGGTCAACATTGTTATAATGTTTGGGTTATCATTATTCTTTAGTTTTGGATAATTCCAGAAATATGATAGCAAACATTTATTGACTATTGACTGTGCTCTCAGACTGTGATGATAATAGTATTAAAAGTATTATTTGTTTAATAATCACCACAGTCTATGATTTTTTAAAAACTTAATTTAATTTAATTTATTTTTTTATACAGCAGGTTCTTATTAGTCATCCGTTGTATACACATCAGTGTATTCATGTCAGTCCCAATCGCACAATTCATCACACCACCACCACCCTCACCCCCTGCCACTTTCCCCCGTTGGTGTCCATACGTTTGTTCTCTACATCTGTATCTCAATTTCTGCCCTGCAAACCAGTTCATCTGTACCAGTTTTCTAGGTTCCACATATATGTGTTAATATACGATATTTGTTTTTCTCTTTCTGACTTACTTCACTCTGTAGGACAGTCTCTAGATGCATCCACGTCTCTACATATGACCCAATTTCATTCCTTTTATGGCTGAGTAATATTCCATTGTATATATGTACCACATCTTCTTTATCCATTTGTCTGTCGATGGGCATTTAGGTTGCTTCCATGACCTGGCTATTGTAAATAGTGCTGCAATGAACACTGGGGTGCATGTGTCTTTTTGAATGATGGTTTTCTCTGGGTATATGCCCAGTAGTGGGATTGCTGGGTCATATGGTAATTCTATTTTTAGTTTTCTAAGGAACCTCCATACTATTCTCCATAGTGGCTGTATCAATTTACGTTCCCACCAGCAGTGCAAGAGGATTCCATTTTCTCCACACCCTCTACAGCATTTCTTGTTTGTAGATTTTCTCATGATACCCATTCTAACCAGTGTGAGGTGATACCTCATTGTAGTTTTGATTTGCATTTCTCTAATAATTAGTGATGTTGAGCAGCTTTTCATGTGCCTCTTGGTCATCTGTATGTCTTCTTTGGAGAAACGTCTATTTAGGTCTTCTGCCCATTTTTGGATTGTGTTCTTTGTTTTTTAATATTGAGCTGCATGAGCTGTATGTATATTTTGGAGATTAATCCTTTGTCTGTTGATTTGTTTGCAAATATTTTCTTCCATTCTGAGGGTTGTCTTTTTGTCTTGTTTATGGTTTTCTTTGCTGTGCAAAAGCTTTGAAGTTTCATTAGATCCCATTTGTTTACTTTTGTTTTTATTTCCATTACTCTAGGAGATGGATCAAAAAAGATGTTGCTGTGATTTATGTCAAAGAGTGTTCTTCCTATGTTTTCCTCTAAGAGTTTTATAGTGCCCAGTCTTACATTTAGGTCTCTAATCCATTTTGAGTTTATTTTTGTGTATAGTGTTAAGGAGTGTTCTAATTTCATTCTTTTACATATAGCTGTCCAGTTTTCCCGGCACCACTTATTGAAGAGACTGTCTTTTCTCCATTGTATATCCTTGCCTGCTTTGTCATAGATTAGTTGACCATAGGTGTGTAGGTTTATCTCTGGGCTTTCTATCCTGTTCCATTGATCTATATTTCTGTTTTTGTGCCAGTACCATATTGTCTTGATTACTGTAGCTTTGTAGTATAGTCTGAATTCAGAGAGTCTGATTCCTCCACCTCCGTTTTTTTCCCTTAAGACTGCTTCAGCTATTCGGGGTCTTCTGTTTCTCCATACAAATTCTAAGATTTCTTGTTCTAGTTCTGTAAAAAATGCCATTGGTAATTTGATAGGGATTGCATTGAATCTGTAGATTGCTTTGAGTAGTATAGTCATTGTCACAATATTGATTCTTCCAATCCAAGAACATGGTATATCTCTCCATCTGTTGGTATCATCTTTAATTTCTTTCAAAGGTGTCTTATAGTTTTCTGCATACAGGTCTTTTGACTCCCTAGGTAGGTTTATTCCTAGGTATTTTATTCTTTTTGTTGCAATGGTAAATGGGAGGGTTTCCTTAATTTCTCTTTCAGATTTTTCATCATTAGTGTATAGGCATGCAAGTGATTTCTGTACATTAATTTTGTATCCTGCAACTTTACCAAATTCATTGATTAGCTCTAGTAGTTTTCTGGTGGCATCTTTAGGATTCTCTATATATAGTAGCATGTCATCTGCAAACAGTGACAGTTTTACTTCTTCTTTTCCAATTTGTATTCCTTTTATTTCTTTCTATTCTCTGATTGCCGTGGCTAGGACTTCCAAAACTATGTTGGATAATAGTGATGAGAGTGGGCAACCTTGTCTTGTTCCTGATCTTAGAGGAAATGCTTTCAGTTTTTCACCATTGAGAATGATGTTTGCTGTGGGTTTGTCATATATGGCCTTAATTATGTTGAGGTAGGTTCCCTCTATGCCCACTTTCTGGAGAGTTTTTATCATAAATGGGTGTTGAATTTTGTCAAAAGCTTTTTCTGCATCTATTGAGATGATCATATGGTTTTTCTTCTTCAGTTTGTTAATATGGTGTGTCACATTGATTGATTTGCATACATTGAAGAATCCTTGCATCCCTGGGATAAATCCCACTTGATCATGGTGTATGATCCTTTTAATGTGTTGTTGAATTCTGTTTGCTAGTATTTTGTTGAGGGTTTTTCCATCTATATTCATCAAATATATTGGTCTGTAATTTTCTTTTTTTGTAGTATCTTTGTCTGATTTTGGTATCAGGGTGATGGTGGCCTCATAGAATGAGTTTGGGAGTTTTCCTTCCTCTGCAATTTTTTGGAAGAGTTTGAGAAGGATGGGTGTTAGCTTTTCTCTAAATGTTTGATACAATTCACCTGTGAAGCCATCTGGTCCTGGACTTTTGTTTGTTGGAAGATTTTTAATCACAGTTTCCATTTCATTTCTTGTGATTGATCTGTTCATATTTTCTATTTCTGCCTGGTTCAGTCTTGGAAGGTTATGCCTTTCTAAGAATTTGTCCATTACTTCCAGATTGTCCATTTTATTGGCATAGGGTTGCTTGTAGTAGTCTCTTAGGATGCTTTATATTTCTGTGGTGTCTGTTGTAACTTCTCCTTTTTCATTTCTAATTTTATTGATTTGAGTCTTCTCTCTCTTTTTCTTGATCAGTCTGGCTACTGGTTTATCAATTTTGTTTATCTTCTCAAAGAACCACTGTTAGTTTTATTGATCTTTGTTATTGTTTTCTTTATTTCTATTTCATTTATTTCTGCTCTGATCTTGATGATTTCTTTCCTTCTGCTAACTTTGTGTCTTGTTTGTTCTTCTTTCTCTAGTTTCTTCAGGTGTAATGTTAGATTGTTTATGTGAGATGTTTCTTGTTTCTTGAGGTAGGCTTGTATAACTATAAACTTTCCTCTTAGAACTGATTTTGCTGCATCCCATAGGTTTTGGATCATTGTGTTTTCATTGTCATTTATCTCTAGGTATTTTTTGATTTCCTCTTTGATTTCTTCAGTGATCTCTTGGTTATTTAGTAACATATTTTTTAGCCTCCATGTGTTTGTGTTTTTTACGTTTTTTTCCCTGTAATTGATTTCTAATCTCATAGCATTGTGGTCAGAAAAGATGCTTGATACGATTTCAGTTTTCTTAAATTTACTGAGGCTTGATTTGTGACTCAAGATGTGATCTATCCTAGAGAATGTTCCATGCGTACTTGAGGAGAAAGTGTAATCTGCTGTTTTTGGATGGAATGTCCTATAAATATGAATTAAACCTACCTGGTCTATTGTGTTATTTAAAGCTTGTGTTTCCTTATTAATTTTCTGTTTTTATGATCTGTCCATTGGTGTAAGTGAGGTGTTAAAGTTCCCCACCATTATTGTTTTACTGTCAATTTCCTGTTTAAGTGCTGTTAGCAGTTGCCTTATGTACTGAGGTGCCCCTATGTTGGGTGCCTATGTATTTATAACTGTTATATCTTCTTCTTGGATTGATCCCTTGATCATTATGTAGTGCCCTTCCTTGTCTCTTGTAACATTCTTTATTTTAAAGTCTATTTTATCTGATATGAGTATTGCTACTGCAGCTTTCTTTTGATTTCCATTTGCATGGAATATCTTTTTCCATCCCCTCGCTTTCAGTCTGTTTGTTTCCCTAGGTCTGAAGTGGCTCTCTGTAGACAGCATATATATGGGTCTTGTTTTTGTATCCATTCAGCAAGCCTGTGTCTTTTGGTTGGAGCATTTAATCCATTCATGTTTAAGGTAATTATTGATATGTATGTTCCTATCACCATTTTCTTAATTGTTTTGGGTTTGTTTTGTAGGTCCTTTTCTTCTCTTGTGTTTCCCACTTAGAGAAGTTTCTTTAGCATTTGTTGTAGAGCTGGTTTGGTGGTGCTGAATTCTCTTAGCTTTTCTTTGTCTGTAAAGCTTTTGATTTCTCCATCGAATCTGAATGAGATCCTTGCCTGGTAGAGTAATCTTGGTTGTAGGTTCTTCCCTTTCATCACTTTAAGTATATCATGCCACTCCCTTCTGGCTTGTAGAGTTTCTGCTGAGAAATCAGCTGTTAACCTTATGGGAGTTCCCTTGTATGTTATTTGTCAATTTTCCCTTGCTGCTTTCAATAATTTTTCTTTGTCTTTAATTTTTGCCAATTTGATTACTATGTGTCTCGGTGTGTTTCTCCTTGAGTTTGTGCTGTCTGGGATTCTCTGTGCTTCCTGGACTTGGGTGACTATTTCCTTTCCCATGTTAGGGAAGTTTTCGTCTATAATCTATTCTAATATTTTCTCGGGTCCTTTCTCTCTCTCTTCTCCTTCTGGGACCCCTATAATGTGAATGTTGTTGCGTTTAATATTGTCCCAGAGGTCTCTTATGCTGTCTTCATTTCTTTTCATTCTTTTTTCGTTTTTCTTTTTTTTTGCGGTACGTGGGCCTCTCACTGTTGTGGTCTCTCCTGCTGCAGAGCACAGGCCCCGGACGTGCAGGCCCAGCAGCCATGGCTCACGGGCCCAGCCACTCCACAGCACGTGGGATCCTCCTGGACCGGAGGATGAACCCGTGTCCCCTCCACCGGCAGACAGACTCCCAACCACCGCACCACCAGGGAAGCCCCAACATTCTTTTTTCTTTATTCTGTTCTGCAGCAGTGAATTCCACCATTCTGTCTTCCAGGTCACTTATCCGTTCTTCTGCCTTAGTTATTCTGCTATTGATTCCTTCTAGTGTAGTTTTCATTTCAGTTATTACGTTGTTCATCTCTGTTTGTTTGTTCTTTAATTCTTCTAGGTCTTTGTTAAACATTTCCTGCATCTTCTCGATCTTTGCCTCCATTCTTTTTCCGAGGTCCTGGATCATCTTCAATATCATTATTCTGAATTCTTTTTCTGGAAAGTTGCCTATCTCCACTTCATTTAGTTGTTTTTCTGGGGTTTTATCTTGTTCCTTCATCTGGTACATAGCCCTCTGCCTTTTCATCTTGTCTGTCTTTCTGTGAATGTGGTTTTTGTTCCACAGGCTGCAGGATTGTAGTTCTTCTTGCTTCTGCTTTCTGCCCTCTGGTGGATGAGGCTCTCTAAGTGGCTTGTGCAAGTTTCCTGATGGGAGGCACTGGTGGTGGGTAGAGCTGGCTGTTGCTCTGGTGGGCAGAGCTCAGTAAAAGTTTAATCCACTTGTCTGCTGATGGGTGGGGCTGGGTTCCCTCCCTGTTGGTTGTTTGGCCTGAGGCGACCCAACACTGGAGGCTACTTGGACTCTTTGGTGGGGCTAATGGCAGATAGTTGGAGCACTCACGCCTAGGAGTACTTCCCAGAACTTCTGCTGCCAGTGTCCTTGTCTTTTCAGTGAGGCACAGCCACCCCCCACCTCTGCAGGAGACCCTCCAACACTAGCAGGTAGGTCTGGTTCAGTCTCCTGTGGGGTCACTGCTCCTTCCCCTGGGTCCCAATGCACACACTACTTTGTGTGTGTCCTCCAAGAGTGGAGTCTCTGTTTTCCCCAGTCCTGTCGAAGTCCTGCAATCAAATCCCACTAGCCTTCAAAGTCTGATTCTCTAGGAATTCCTCCTCGCTTTGCCGGACCCCCAGGTTGGGAAGCCTGACATGGGGTTCAGATCCTTCACTCCAGTGGGTGGATTTCTGTGGTATAAGTGTTCTCCAGTTTGTGAGTCACCCACTCAGCAGTTATGGGACTTGATTTTATTGTGATTACACCCCTTCTACCGTCTAATTGTGGCTTCTCCTTTGTCTTTTCCTGTGTGGTGTCTTATTTGGTGAGTTCCAGTGTCTTCCTGTTGATGATTGTTCAGCAGTTAATTGTGATTCTGGTGTTCTCGAAACAGGGAGTGAGCGCATGTCCTTCTACTCTGCCATCTTAAACCAGTCTCTGATTTTTTAAATATTGTTTCCATTTTATAAATGTGAAAAACTAGTGCTCATAAAGGATCAGGAGTATAGTAAATGACAGATCTGTGACTGGAACTGGTGTACCCTTTATTAAAATATTTATTCTCTTAACCAGAATATTACACAGAAATTCTGCAGATGGGATAAAAGCTCATCAACTTTCAGTGTATTTTTTGTTTCATAAATAAATCAGTGATTTACCAGTTTCTGATAAGTTTCACCTGAACCCAGAATGAGACAAGTTTGTTTATGCCAAATTCTGCAGGAAGAAGAATGACTTTTGAGGGTTTGCCTGACTTTGGGATTCCATGATTTCTCACGTTATATGTGGGAAGGTATTTGTAGGGAAATCCATGGGCTGTAATTTCTGTACTGCCAGAATATTTGCTCCCATGATACTCATGCTGGGAGCCCATGGCTGACTTGCTCCATTCTTCAAAAAGATATCAAGCTCCCCAGACTCTCTGCTTTTAATTTAAAATTTTAATTTATACTCTTCCATGGATGATATGGAGACAGACATGGCCATGAGTAAATATGTCAGGATAATCTATTGAATGGAATGAAAATGATGTGTGCTTGGGAAACAGTTTAATTTCATCTTGCTCACTTCTTTGCCAACTATAATGAACAAATAGGGAGGCTGGGTTTAAAGCTGTTGAGGATGTAGTGATAGGCACGGTGGAGTGGGAGCCAGGCACAAATAAATAACGTGAACTGTTTGGGGTGGCTTCTCAAGGCGTTCCTGACCAGCCACTGAGCAGCTTCTGTGACAGCTGTTGTCTGAGACAAGGAGTCAGGGCTGAGAGGAAAAGCCCGCCTGCCTTTTACAACCCCCCCTGAAGTTCCATACCACTGGCCTGAGCCAGAGGGGCAAGGAATATGGGGCTGGATGATGGGAGAGGATAGGCCTTCATCATCCTTATCTTTAAAAGATGCTTTTCTTCTTTACCCAAGGGCTCACTGCTTCTGAAATGGCTTTGCCTTATGCTATACCTTTCAAGAGGAAGTTGCAAAGGAAGAACATGGAAAAAAGGTGGCTTCCAAAGCCACCTGTGATGCCAAGTGTGAGGTGACCATCCACCAGTGACTAACCTGGGCATTGTTCTGTGGGGAGACCCTCGGCTAAATTCTGTGCTTCTCCTTCACCTGCCATGAGATGCACTCTTACCACTGCTTCACCAGCTAATGTTGTCTCCTTGGTTTGGGAGTGAGACTCCTGGAATAATTTTCCCTTTTCCTTGGTGCTCAGCAGCACGTGTGCAGTAAACATCTCTTAGAATTGAACATGCTGCTCTGAAGCTCCTGACCTGAAGTATTCCCTTCGACTGTGATCCTATCCCCATTGTCCCATTTTTCTTTAGCACTTACATGGATAGTGTTTGCTTTGAGCAATGCCTCTATCTGGTTGAGGATGGAATGTTCTGAGTACCTGGTCTAGGGTGAGGGTTGTCCTATGTGTACACGGAAACTGGCCAAGACAAGGACACCACTGCATAAGCTGTCGGGCCTGCGG
This sequence comes from Mesoplodon densirostris, assembly GCF_025265405.1. NCBI lineage: Eukaryota > Metazoa > Chordata > Mammalia > Artiodactyla > Ziphiidae > Mesoplodon > Mesoplodon densirostris. The sequence goes on along the minus strand of NC_082667.1, from coordinate 123,677,199 downwards.
GCCAATGGGGATTCTCCTTCAGGTGCATACAGCTGTACTGATTAATCTCTCAATTACGTATTTTAAGAAATACATCATTTTACCAGCCACTGGCCATCAATCTAGAAACCAGCCCATCAACCACTGTGCCAACATGCTGTGATCAAAGCCTGATACAAATACAAAGTTAAAGCTGTCTCAGTGGCTTTAGCTGGGAAAATAAACCTTAGATGGAAGTGAAATCCTACTGCAGAGTTCTGCATAGGTGAAGTACAGAATGCTTCTTAAGAGTGAGAAAATCTTAGATGTGAAAGAGCCTATAGGTGGACTAAGAAAGCCTTGGACCAGTGTTCTGGGTTCTGGTAAAAATGTAAATCTCTCCTTCTTTCTGAGCTATTAGTGAGTGGAATAACCTGTCTTGAAACCAGGCTCAAACAACCCTCAGTGGAACTCCATTCTGTATATATTTGAAAATACAGAAAGAGAAGGCTTCAGAAGTCCCTGGGAAATGATAAACCAATGGATTCAGTATCACTTGGTTAAACTAACATACACTCCCATGGAACAGCAGTTGAGTTATGTTTTTCCAAATGCAGCAACAAGCTCTCTGACAATAGTAATAGAGCAGTTTCTGTTTAAGGAATGTTTACTATATGCAGGTACAATTCTGACTCTGGCTCATGTATCAGTATTATTTCATTCAGCTTCACAATAGCCCTAGGAGGTAGGTGAGTGTGTACATCCAACTGCACAGACGGGGAACGGGAAGCTCTGAAGGGGTAAACAAAGCACGTGTCCTGAGGCCGTCTGTTGGTCAATAGCAGAGCCCTTGCCTGTCTGAGCCAAGGCCCTCTCCTCAGCATCGCAATGTACTGTCTCTTTAGTGTCCAATTTACATATGTCGTCAAAGCTCATAAAGAACTCTAGACCCCCCTGCATCATTCTCAATATTGTCAAGAGTCATCTAGATGACCCATCTGGCCTGAGATGGGTTTAATCCTTCGTGGACGAGGGCCACCACTGTGTGGTCACCATGTATCCTACTTTCCATCACGTCCAGCCTCTTTCATGCCAACTCATTTGCTCAAGGACCTCATTCAAGCCTCCAGTGCATGGAACCCACCGGGTTCTCTCTATCCATCAGGGTCCCTGTCATCATGGCTCCTTTCACTCATCTGTTTTCCAATTTCTTTAAAGCTTGGCTTCTTTTCCCTTGCCCACCTGGCACTCTTTAACACTGGATGAACCCAGCCATCCACGTTGTCTCCACCTGCAGCTCAGAGCTGAGCAGATATGCTTGGTTGGAGAATATCCTCAAAGCTGGCAGAGTAGTGTCGCTGTAAATTCTTGGCCATCAACTATAAGTGGGGCCTCAGCACTACCTGTGGATCCTAATATAGTTCCCTAGCAATTTTGCTGTCATTTTCTGTAGCAGCTATTTCACTTTTTCTTGCATCTACCTTCCCCCCTTTCTTACTTTCCCATTTACCCTCAACTGATAACTTTGCCCTCTACTTAGGAAAAGATAGAAACCATCACTCAGGAGTCTCTTTGCTTTCCCCTAGCCAGATCCACAAATCGATTTGGGTTGCTATTATTTTTTCCTTCTCTTATGACACAACAGCTGAAGCACCCATCCTTCATGTGCTTTAGATCCCACACTCTTTCACCTTTACCGTATTTTTTCTTTGTGAGTCATCTGCTTTCTCCTACATCATCAGTTGCTTCTATTCAGTGAGATTGATCCCATCAGTATATGCTTACATATTAAGTATCATAGTGTGTAAGTATCATAATGTAAGAAGGCCGGTCCTTGTCTTATTGACAGTTGCGTCTCTGGTTCACAGTAACATTGGGCTACTCAAAGTATAGTTCCCCCCTCCCCATCAGCATGGTTACAGAGCTTGTTAGGAATGCAGACTTTTGGTTCCCACCTAGACCAAGTGAATCAATGACGTGCACAGGTAACTTGTGGGCATTTAAAAGTTTGAAAAGCCCTAGCACACAGTAGGTATTCAGTAAATATTTACAAAATGAATAAATAAATTCCCAGTGTTTCCAATCCTAACATAAACGAACAAAAACACTCTGGAGAGCCCAGTGACCTTTCTGGACTGCTTCCAATGACACTTTTCAGGATACCCCACACCTTCCTTGGTTTTGTTTAAATACTTTATGTCCTCCAGGACACTCATCCTGCAAGCCTTGGTATATGTTTCCTACTTTTCTCTGAATAACATCCCTCCCCCACCTATACACATACACACGTGCACACAACACATACACACCCTTCCTGTGTATTAATGTGACTCCACACTCCAGCTGCTGTGAGCAAGGCACCATCCCCCAATTAGGAACAATGTGAGGATGCCGTGTATCTGGAAGCCTTCAAAGTCAATCTCTTGCACTCCTGAAGACCCTCTAAGCAGCTCTTACCCCGCCCCATCCTCCGCAGAGGCTCTCCTATATATTCTCCACCAGGACCCTATCCCTACATATGAGCTCTAGCAGAGTTATTACTCTCTCTGAATCGTAAAATTTTCCCCTTATGTAACTTAGGGTTCTTCTTGATGTTCTAGACTTGGCTGTATTTGTAACTCAGGAAATAACTGAGTCATTAAAGCTTCCCAGGAGAACAGCTTTGTGCAATTTAGCATACCTTAGGAATTGGTCTAAAAATTTAAAATTTTTTCTTCCCTCCTCTCTTTGCCTTTAAAACGTTCCTTTATTGTTAGTCCTTGAATTCTCTAAAGCAAGATCGCCTTCTTCCCATTTTTTGAACAAGCATTATTATATTTATATAATATATTTTGATACATGTAAGGTTTTTAACTGAAATTCAGTTAACTATCAATTTATTTTTTAAAAAAGGCAATTGACAAAACAAAAGCAAAAAAAACCCCAAAACTAATATCGTGGGTAAATTTAAAAATGAAATTCAAAGAAATGCATTTTGGGGTTTTACCATTCAATGCTTTTACCTTTTTCAGCATTTCTTAACTTGACAACTTTCTGGAAGATCATTTTCTCAGGCAGGGGACAGGGGTGGGCGGAGACAAGGTGACCAGGGATTCCCAGTGATAATACTATTTTTAAAATGTTAAGTACATAAAATCATGAAACTAGGTATAAATGCCTTAACCTTATACCCTTCTATGACTCAAAAATCTAAAATTATAGATCATACACATATAAACTAACAAAATTAAAGTCTTCAGCATCAGTGGGGCAGATGATGCTTTATTCAAATTAATTTCCGTGTTGCATGTGAATATGATGCTGACTGCTGTAAGGACTCCTCTGACTTCAGCATGTGTCCCTTGATGCCTAAGTTCTCCTCCACTTGGGTTCACTGCAACTTTGGGGACCCCCATTGCTCTGGCATCACGCAGCTTTCCTTGGCAGGGACGCCTTGCTGACACTGTGAGTCTACCTCATACGTTTCTCATTAGCCTCAGACAATGAAAGAAGTACTCACTGATGCCCTTGTACTAACAGACACAAGGCCAAACACTGAAGTCTAACTGTGGTCAGACCACATCCACAACATGCATACATGATATTTGTACAGAGTATTATAAAAATGAAAAGAGTGAATTAAAAACTACAGCAGAGGACCTGTGGACCTTGTGTGTGTGTTTGTGTGTGTAAATGACTCATAGACCGGGGATAAGGGGGCGGAAGGATAAATTGAGAGACTGGAATTGACATATACACACGACTATATATAAAATAAATAACTAATAAGAACCTGCTGTATAGCACAAGGAACTCTACTCAGTGCTCTATAATGGCCTATATGGGAAAATAATCTTAAAAAAAAGAGTGGATATATATGCATGTATAACTGATTTACTTTGCTATACACCTGAAGCTAACACAACATTGTAAATCAACTATACTCCAATAAAAATTTTTTTACAAAGACTCATAGAGAGATACACACATACATGTATCTCCAAGGACATCTACTTCACCTTATGTGGGTCCTTCTTTCCCAGCTTTATTGAAATAGAATTTACATATAACATCATGTAAGTTTAAGGTATACAGCATGTTGATTTGATGCATTTATTTATTGCCAGATGATTACCTTTATAGAATAAGCTGTCACCTCCATCCCATCACGTAGTGTTTCTTTTTTGTGGTGAAAACATTTAAGATCTACTCTCGCAGCAAATTTCAAGGATATGATACAGTATCATTAGCTATAATCCTATGTGGGTTCTTTTTATGTCAGTTTGAAAAACATTATATTACATCTTTTTTAAAAAAATTATTTATTTATTTATTTATTCTTGGCTGCGTTGGGTCTTAGTTGCTGCGTGTGGGCTTTCTCTAGTTGTGGCGAGCAGGGGCTGCTCTTCATTGCGGTGCACGGGCTTCTCATTGCGGTGGCTTCTCTTGTTGCAGAGCATGGGCTCTAGGCACACGGGCTTCAGTAGTTGTGGTTCGCAGCCTCTAGAACGCAGGCTCAGTAGTTGCGGCGCACGGGCTTCATTGCTCTGCGGCATGTGGTATCTTCCCGGACCAGGGCTCGAACCCCTGTCCCCTGCCTTGGCAGGTGGATTCTTAACCACTGCACCACCAGGGAAGTCCCAACATCTTTTAATCATTATAAATATATGCGGATCACCTACTAGCTGCCAAGTGGACTGTGGGAAGTGCTGGTGATACAAAGTGAAGACTACTGAGACGGTTATTTACAGCCTAATGAATAAGTACGTATATGATTAAATCCATTGCTGTAAATTCTGTGAAGAAGACCATCACATTAAAAAGAGGTATAGACCAATGTGTCTGTATTAGTGATTAAATTCTATCTGCCACTGTGTACTATTCATGAAGACAGAGGGGCATGTGATATAATTTAGGTATTATCCCAATACCAAGGCATTTTCTAGTTAACTTCAGTTTCTCAAAATGCCAATTGTCAGTTCTTTGAACACAGAATCTATAAAGTTATCTGTAAAGGAGACACACCATTTGTTAGGCTGGTTTCCAAGACTTGTTCTCCAGCTTTCCAGATTATCTAAATGTTCCTGCAGCTATCTGTACGTGTAAGTGAGATTTATTTTTAATCTGTGTATGTGACATTTATTTTTAATGCAGACTTGATTTTCAGACACGCGTCATATTGCATTCAGATTTAGGATGATAAAAACATCAGCATCTAGCAAGCAAGCACAGTTGGGCATTCCTGAGCACTGTCTCTCTGCCAAGGATGCTCCCAATCCCCACGGCACTCTCTGTTCCTTGCCCTGCTTTCAGTTTCACTAGTTACCATTTTCCGAAAATAACATACCTATTTACCTACATGCTTTTATTGTAGCCTCAAAGGGCGTGACCTTTGTCTGCCTCTTTCAGGCATCTCAGCTCCTACAATGTCACCTGGTACACATTAGACACTCATTAAATACTGTTGTGTGAATCGTGGCACTTTTTAGTTTTGTATTTTCAGAGGCAAAATATAAAAATGAGAACAAAACAAGGACCACAAACAAAACAAGAAAGCTGGCCAATTTCACTTTTCAGGAACACTTTGTTATCTTGATTGAATTCCTGCGTGTCTTTTGTCTTGTTTCTTTAAGGCAGTGGTTCTCAAAGGGAAGTCCCCAGACCAGCAGCTCTGACCTCACCTGGAAACTGCTTAGGAAGGCAAATCCTCAGGCCACCTCCAGCTCATAGAATGGAAGGTCCTGGGAGGTGGGCTGAGTGATCTGTGTTCTAAAAATCTCTCTAGGTGATTTTTTTTTTTTTTTTTTTTTTTGCTGTACACGGGCCTCTCACTGCTGTGGCCTCTTCCATTGTGGAGCACAGGCTACGGACACGCAGGCTCAGCGGCAATGGCTCACGGGCCCAGCCTCTCTGCGGCATGTGGGATCTTCCCAGACCAGGGCACGGACCCGCGTCCCGTGCATCGGCAGGCGGACTCCCAACAACTGCGCCACCAGGGAAGCCCTCTCTAGGTGATTCTGATGCACAGCAAAGTCTGAGAAACACTGCTTTAAGGCATGGGTTTCCCCTAACCGTGAAACCAATCTGGGCACCTTAATCCCACGTTGCATATTCAGCGGAGCTGGACATGATGCTTTGCAAACAACACCCCTTTCCTCCACTGTCTTTCAGGTGTTCCTTTGTTCTTTATCTTTATTCTTACTTATTATTTTATTTTTTTTTTACAACTTTATTGGAGTATAATTGCTTCACAAAGGTGTATTAGCTTCTGCTTTATAACAAAGTGAATCAGTTATACATATACATCTGTTCCCATATCCCTACCCTCTTGCGTCTCCCTCCCTCCCACCTTCCCTATCCCACCCCTCCAGGTGGTCACAAACCACCGAGCTGATCTCCCTATGCTATGTGGTTGCTTCCCACTAGCTATCTACCTTATGTTTGGTACTGTATATATGTCCATGCCTCTCTCTCGCTTTGTCACAGCTTACCCTTCCCCCTCCCCATATCCTCAAATCCATTCTCAAGTAGGTCTGTTTCTTTATTCCTGTTTTACCCCTAGGTTCTTCATGACATTTTTTTTCTTAAATTCCATATATATGTGTTATACGGTATTTGTCTTTCTCTTTCTGACTTACTTCACTCTGTATGACAGACTCTAGGTCTAACCACCTCATTACAAATAGCTCAGTTTCGCTTCTTTTTATGGCTGAGTAATATTCCATTGTATATATGTGCCACATCTTCTTTATCCATTCATCCGATGATGGACACTTAGGTTGTTTCCATCTCCGAGCTATTGTAAATAGAGCTGCAATGAATATTTTGGTTCATGACTGTTTTTGAATTATGGTTTTCTCAGGGTATATGTCCAGTAGTGGGATTGCTGGGTCATATGGTAGTTCTATTTGTAGTTTTTTAAGGAACCTCCATACTGTTCTCCATAGTGGCTGTACCAATTCACATTCCCACCAGCAGTGCAAGAGTTCCCTTTTCTCCACACCCTCTCCAGGATTTATTGTTTCTAGACTTTTTGATAATGGCCATTCTGACTGGTGTGAGATGATATCTCGTTCTAGTTTTGATTTCCATTTCTCTAATGATTAATGATGTTGAGCATTCTTTCATGGGTTTGTTGGCAGTCTGTATAACTTCTTTGGAGAAATGCCTATTTAAGTCTTCTGCCCATTTTTGGATTGTGTTGTTTGTTTTTTTGCTATTGAGCTGCATGAGCTGCTTATAAATTTTGGAGATTAATCCTTTGTCAGTTGCTTCATTTGAAAATATTTTCTCCCATTCTGAGGGTTGTCTTTTGGTCTTGTTTATGGTTTCCTTTGCTGTGCAAAAGCTCTGAAGTTTCATTAGGTCCCATTTGTTTATCTTTGTGTTTATTTCCATGTCTCTAGGAGGTGGGTCCAAAAGGATCTTGCTGTGATTTATGTCATAGAGTGTTCTGCCTATGTTTTCCTCTAAGAGTTTGATAGTTTCTGGCCTTATATTTCGGTCTTTAATCCATTTTGAGCTTATTTTTGTGTATGGTGTTAGGAAGTGATCTAATCTCATAATTTTACATGTCCCTGTCCAGTTTCCTCAGCACCATTTATTGAAGAGGCTGTCCTTTCTCCACTGTATATTCCTGCCTCCTTTATCAAAGATAAGGTGACCATATGTGCGTGGGTTTATCTCTGGTCTTTCTATCCTGTTCCATTGATCTATCTTTCTGTTTTTGTGCCAGTGCCATACTGTCTTGATTACTGTAGCTTTGTAGTATAGTCTGAAATCAGGGAGCCTGATTCCTCCAGCTCCGTTTTTCTTTCTCAAGATTGCTTTGGCTATTTGGGGTCTTTTATGTTTCCATACAAATGTTGAAATTATTTTTTTTCTAGTTCTGTGAAAAATGGCAGTGGTAGTTTGATAGGGATTGCATTGAATCTGTAGATTGCTTTGGTTAGTAGAGTCATTTTCACAATATTGATTCTTCCAATCCAGGAACATGGTATATCTCTCCATCTATTTGTATCATCTTTAATTTCTTTCATCAGTGTCTTATTTTTGCATACAGGTCTTTTGTCTCCTTAGGTAGGTTTATTCCTAGATATTTTATTCTTTTTGTTGCAATGGTAAATGGGAGTGTTTTCTTGATTTCACTTTCAGATTTTTCATCATTAGTATATAGGAATGCCAGAGATTTCTGTGCATTAATTTTGTATCCTGCTACTTTACCAAATTCATTGATTAGCTCTAGTAGTTTTCTCGTAGCATCTTTAGGATTCTCTATGTATAGTATCATGTCATCTGCAAACAGTGACAGCTTTACTTCTTCTTTTCTGATTTGGATTCCTTTTATTTCCTTTTGTTCTCTGATTGCTGTGGCTAAAACTTTCAAAACTATGTTGGATAAGAGTGGTGAGAGTGGGCAGCCTTGTCTTGTTCCTGATCTTAGTGGAAATGGTTTCAGGTTATCACCATTGAGGACAATGTTGGCTGTGGGTTTGCCATATATGGCCTTTATTATGTTGAGGAAAGTTCCCTCTATGCCTACTTTCTGCAGGGTTTTTATCATAAATGGGTGTTGAATTTTGTCGAAAGCTTTCTCTGCATCTATTCAGATGATCATATGGCTTTTCTCCTTCAATTTGTTAATATGGTGTATCACGTTGATTGATTTGTGTATATTGAAGAATTCTTGCATTCCTGGAATAAACCCCACTTGATCATGGTGTATGATCCTTTTCATGAGCTGTTGGATTCTGTTTTCTAGTATTTTGTTGAGGATTTTTGCATCTATGTTCATCAGTGATATTGGCCTGTAGTTTTCTTTCTTTGTGACATCCTTGTCTGGTTTTGGTATCAAGGTGATGGTGGCCTCGTAGAATGAGTTTGGGAGTGTTCCTCCCTCTGCTATATTTTGGAAGAGTTTGAGAAGGATAGGTGTTAGCTCTTCTCTAAATCTTTGATAGAATTTGCCTGTGAAGCCATCTGGTCCTGGGGTTTTGTTTGTTGGGAGATTTTTAATCACAGTTTCAATTTCAGTGCTTGTGATTGGTCTGTTCATATTTTCTATTTCTTCCTGATTCAGTCTTGGCAGGTTGTGCATTTCTAAGAATTTGTCCATTTCTTCCAGGTTGTCCATGTTATTGGCATAGAGTTTCTTGTAGTAATCTCTCATGATCTTTTGTATTTCTGCAGTGTCAGTTGTTACTTCTCCTTTTTCATTTCTAATTCTATTGATTTGAGTCTTCTCCCTTTTTTTCTTGATGAGTCTGGCTAATGCTTTATCAATTTTGTTTATCTTTTCAAAGAACCAGCTTTTAGTTTTATTGATCTTTGCTATTGTTTCCTTCATTTCTTTTTCATTTATTTGTGATCTGATTTTTATGATTTCTTTCCTTCTGCTAACTTTGGGTTTTTTTTCCCTTCTTTCCCTAACTGCTTTAGGTTCAAGGTCAGGTTGTTTACTCGAGATGTTTCCTGTTTCTTAAGGTGGTATTGTATTGGTATAAACTTCCCTCTTAGAACTGCTTTTGCTGTATCCCATAGGTTTTGTGTCGTTGTGTCTCCATTGTCATTTTTTTCTAGGTATTTTTTAATTTCCTCTTTGATTTCTTCAGTGATCACTTCGTTATTAAGTAGTGTATTGTTTAGCCTCCATGTGTTTGTATTTTTTACAGATCTTTTTCTGTACTTGATTTCTAGTCTCATAGCATTGTGGTCGGAAAAGATACTTGATACAATTTCAATTTTCTTAAATTTGCCAAGGCTTGTTTTGTGACCCAAGATATGATCTATCCTGGAGAACATTCCATGAGCACTTGAGAAAAATGTGTATTCTGTTGTTTTTGGATGGAATGTCTTATAAATATCAATTAAGTCCATCTTGTTTAATGTATCCTTTAAAGCTTGTGTTTCCTTATTTATTTTCAGTTTGGATGATCTGTCCGTTGGTGAAAGTGGGGTGTTGAAGTCCCCTACTATGAGTGTGTTACTGTCAATTTCCCCTTTTATGGCTGTTAGTATTTGCCTTATGTATTGAGGTTGTCCTATGTTGGGTGCATAAATATTTACAATTGTTATATCTTCTTCTTGGAATGATCCTTTGATCATTATGTAGTGTCCTTCTTTGTCTCTTGTAATAGTCTTCATTTTAAAGTCTATTTTGTCTGATATGAGAATTGCTACTCCAGCTTTCTTCTAATTTCCATTTTCATGGAATATCTTTTTCCATCCCCTTACTTTCAATCTGTATGTGTCTCTAGGTCTGAAGTGGGTCTCTTGTAGACAGCATATATATGGGTCTTGTTTTTGTATCCATTCAGCCAATCTGTGTCTTTTGGTGGGAGCATTTAGTCCATTTACATTTAAGGTAATTATCGATATGTATGTTCCTATTCCCATTTTCTTAATTGTTTTGGGTTCATTATTGTAGGTCTTTTCTTTTTGTTGTGTTTCTTGCCTAGAGAAGTTCCTTTAGCATTTGTTGTAAAGCTGGTTTGGTGGTGCTGAACTCTCTCAGCTTTTGCTTGTCTGTAAAGGTTTTAATTTCTCCATCAAATCTGAATGAGATCCTTGCTGGGTAGAGTAATCTTGGTTGCAGGTTTTAATCCTTCATCACTTTAAATATGTCCTGCCACTCCCTTCTGGCTTGTAGAGTTTCTGCTGAAAGATCAGCTGTTAACCTTATGGGGATTCCCTTGTGTATTATTTGTTGTTTTTCCCTTGCTGCTTTTAATATGTTTTCTTTGTGTTTAATTTTTGACAGTTTGATTAATATGTGTCTTGGTGTATTTCTCCTTGGATTTATTTCGTATGGGACTCTCTATGCCTCCTGGAGTTGATTAACTACTTCTTTTCCCTTATTAGGGATGTTTTCAACTATAATCTCTTCAAATATTTTCTCAGTCCCTTTCTTTTTCTCTTCTTCTGGAATCCCTATAATTCGAATGTTGGTGCATTTAGTGTTGTCCCAGAGGTCTCTGAGACTGTCCTCCATTCTTTTCATTCTTTTTTCTTTATTCTGCTCTGCAGCAGTTATTTCCACTCTTTTATCTTCCACGTCACTTATCCGTTCTTCTGCCTCAGTTATTCTGCTATTGATCCCATCTAGAGTATTTTTCATTTCATTTATCGTGCTTTTAATCGATGCTTGATTCATCTTTAGTTCTTCTAGGTCCTTGTTAACTGTTTATTGCAGTTTGTCTATTCTATTTCCAAGATTTTGGATCATCTTCACTATCATGATTCTGAATTCTTTTTCAGGTAGACTGCCTATTTCCTCTTCATTTGTTAGGTCTGGTGGGACTTAATCTTGCTCCTTCACCTGCTGTGTGTTTTTATATCTTCTCATTTTGCTTATCTGACTGTGTTTGGGGTCTCCTTTTTGCAGGCTGCAGATTCGTAGTTCCCGTTGTTTTTGGTGTCTGTCCCCAGTGGCTAAGTTTGTTTCAGTGGGTTGTGTAGGCTTCCTGGTGGAGGGGACTAGTGCCTGTGTTCTGGTGGATGAGGCTTGATCTTGTCTTTCTGGTGGACTGGTCCACATCTGGTGGTGTGTTTTGTGGTGTCTGTTGCCTTATTATGATTTTAGGCAGCCTCTCTGCTAATGGGTGGGGTTGTGTTCCTGTCTTGCTAGTTGCTTGGCATAGGGTGTCCAGCACTGTAGCTTGCTGGTCATTGACTGAAGCTGGGTGCTGGTGTTGATATGGAGATCTCTGGGAGATTTTTGCCGTTTGATATTATGTGGAGCTGGGAGGTCTCTTGTGGACCAGTATCCTGAAGTTGGCTCTCCCACCTCAGAGGCACAGCACTGACTCCTGGCTGTAGCACCAAGAGCCTTTCATCCACATGGCTCAGAATAAAAGGGAGAAAAAGTAGAAAGAAAAAATTAGTAGAAGTAGAAAGAAAGAAAGAAAGAAAGAATGGAGGGAAGGTAGGAAAAAAGAAAGAGAAGATAAAGTAAAATAGAATAAACTATTATAAAATATAATAAAGTTATTAAAATAAAAAATAATTATTAAAAAAATGTAAAAAAAAAAAATGGACGGATAGAACCCTGAGACAAATGGTGAAAGCAAAGCTATACAGACAAAATCTCACTCAGAAGCATACACATACACACTCACAAAAAGAGGAAAAGAGGAAAAAATCATAAATCTTGTTCTCAAAGTCCACCTCCTCAATTTGGGAAGATTCGTTGTCTATTCATGTATTCCACAGATGCAGGGTACATCAAGTTGATTGTGGAGCTTTAATTCGCTGCTCCTGAGGCTGCTGGGAGAGATTTTCCTTTCTCTTCTTTTTTCTCACAGCTCCTGGGTCTCAGCTTTGGATTTGGCCCCGCCTCTGCGTGTAGGTCGCCGGAGGGCGTCTGTTCTTCACTCAGACAGGACGGGGTTAAAGGAGCAGCTGCTTCGGGGACTCTTGCTCACTCAGGCCGGGGGCCAGGGAGGGGTACGGAGGCGGGGCGAGCCTGCGGTGGCAGAGGCCTGTGTGACGTTGCACCAGCCCAAGGCACTCCATGCACTTTCCCGGGCAAGCCGTCCCTGGATCTCGGGACCCCGGCTGTGGCGGGCTGCACAGGCTCCCCGGAAAGGGGGCGTGGACAGTGACCTGCGCTCGCACACAGGCCTCTTGGCAGCGGCAGCAGCAGCCCCAGCGTCCCACAACCGCGTCTCTGGGGTCCGCGCCTTTAGCCGCGGCTCACGCCCGTCTCTGGAGCTTCTTTAAGCAGCACTCTTAATGCCCTCTCCTCGCGCACCAGGAAACAAAAGGGAAGAAAAAGTCTCCTGCCCCTTCGGCAGCTGCAGACTTTTCCCCTGGACTCCCTCCAGGCTAGCCGTGGTGCACTAACCCCTTCAGGCTCTCTTCCTGCCGCCAACCCCAGTCCTCTCCCTGCGCTCCGACCGAAGGCCGAGCCTCAGCTCCCAGCCCCGCCTGCCCTGACGGCCGAGCAGACAAGCCTCTCGGGCTGGTGAGTGCTGGTCGGTACCGATCCTCTGTGCGGGAATCTCTCCGCTTTGCCCTCTGCACCCCTGTAGCTGTGCTCTCCTCCGCGCCTCTGAAGCTCCCCCCTCTGCCACCCGCAGTCTCCGCCCGCGAAGGGGCTCCTAGTGTGTGGAAACCTTTCCTCCTTCACGGCTCCCTCCCACTGGTGCAGGTCCTGTCCCTGTCCTTTTGTCTGTGTTTATTCTTTTTTCTTTTGCCCTACCCAGGTACATGGGGAGTTTCTTGCCTTTTGGGGGGCCTGAGGTCTTCTGTCAGCATTCAGTAGGTGTTCTGTAGGAGTTGTTCCACGTGTAGATGTATTTCTGATGCATCTGTGGGGAGGAAGGTGATCTCCACATCTTACTCTTCCGCCATCTTCCCCTGAGCTCCCTTACTCTTTATTCTTTATTCTTATCCCTACACCTCTCCTCACACATAGCTAGAGGTGGTTTATGGATGTGAAAAAATCACTTCCAAATATTCTTCCTGTTCCCCAAAGCTGTTTTATCACTTATGAGAAGATTAAATAAGTATCATAACTTTGAGGGAAACTCTGGCTGGCCTAATAAGTTGGGTTCTCAAACCACAAGCCCTGTTTTTATTAGTATCTTTAATAGAAGCCTTGAAGTACAGGGACCCCGTGCCAGGCTGCCCAGGTTTGAATCCCCTGCTTGATGGTGTTGACGCCAGTTCGTGTGCCCAGCACACAGTGAGGCCAAACAAATGGAAACTTCGGAGTTTGGAGCAGAGAAAAGTTTATGATCAGCTTGTGCACAATTCTCCGACTGTCTGATGGTGTGGCAGCAGGGTGGTGTCACAGGGTCCACATTATCAGTCCCTAGGCAACAGGAGGCCTGGGGCTATGGGCTCAAGGTCGCCAAGGAGTTAACATCTGCCATTTGTTGGAGGGGGGTAGGTTTACATCTGCAAAACAACTCAGGAAATGTGCATCCAACACTATTATCTAGGTACTTCAGAGAGAAGCAAAGCAGAGGATCTGGGGGAAGGCCTGTCCCGGGAAGGCCCCATGGGGTCCTGCTCGGTTACAATGGTGCCGGCCTTGGATGTTAGGAGACCTGAACCGCTCTGTCTGTTCCTCACTGTACAATGTGGACAGTGATAGAGCGTCTCTCAAAGGGTAGCCATGGGATCAAGTGATTTAATATATGGAAGGTTCTTAAACTGTGCTGGGCACAGAACACTCACTGTGTAATTGTAGACGTTCCAGTAGAGGTGCCATGAGCTCTATTGTATTTGGGCCAGTAGGCAGGGTTAGCTTGGAATGTAAGAATTTTAAATACCTGAAAGGGTTTTCAAGAAATTGGAAAGTTGTCATTAATATTTCTTAACTTTCCTCTTGGCTTCCCCTTATTTAACATTAAAAACTCTCCTTCGTGGGCTTCTGGTTAAAGAGAGTCCAAGTCGTAGCCACAGCCAGCAGGGCAGGAGTGCGGTTTGGAACAATACTTAAGCATAATGTTAAGTCCTTTTCTGAGCTCTTCTTCCTGCTGTTCAGAGGACGGTGAAAGGGCCCTCTCATGATGGAGGAAGGCGAGAAGCCCTGAAAGGACGCTTTCTTCTGAGGCACAGAAACGTTAAGAGGCAGATAACTGTCCTCAACTGACAGAATCTTTCTGCTAAGTGTCTTTGTCATCTGTTAGGTTCTAGGGTTGTGTAGACTCAGCGAAGCAGCTCTACCCCATTAGAGAGATGGACTTACTTCCCTCTATGTGTTTTCCATTCCCACTAATGAGGCCCAGGCTTGAGAGCAGGTGAATTGGACCTTACTCATCCATCCGGGGTACGTCCACCAAGGGGTACACAAGGCTTTCCAAGGGCTGTGTGGCAGGGCACTGTGCCACTCAGAGGGTAGAGTTGGACTGCCCTGCCTCAAAGTCAGCCCCTACCAGACCCTGCGGCAATTTGAACCAGTGCAATTCACCCCCAACCTGCAGTTGTAGGTCTTACACAAGGAAATGTATCTAAAGAAGTACATTTTCAAGATTTAAAATGTCCTAAAATGGATCTGCCTGAGAAAGACCTGTGTTTGAGTTGTAGTTCTGGTTGTCCTTTCTGACTGATCCCACTTTAATTGTCTGGGAGAGAATGTTCCTTTACTTTCATTGTTACCTCCACCACTATTATCAATCTGTCATCAAACAGAGTATCAGTCTTGAGGGAGAGTCCCACCAAAGTAAAGCAGAGAAGTCCTGAAGGAAATGGCACAGTTTTTCTTCAGTAATAAAGTCATGGCAAAACTGGTACCTTCTCTATCTTGGAATTAGAATCCAGAGAGATATAGATGTTTTCTGACAGAGGGCAGGGTGATTTGGCATATTAAAATAAACAGTATTTCAATTTTCCCCACCTTTCTCAGCATATTGGGTTAAACAAAGTGCTTCTAAGTGACAGAATAACACATCTTTAATAGTCATTTGATAAGGCCTAGTAAAATGTTAGCAATATACTGTCCAGATACTGAGAAATTGAATGAATTTAATACTGGGTTACAAAGTCCTTTGCAAGTCAGGTATTTTCCAATTCATTGCTTTAAAAGAAATTGAAGGAGGAATTAATTGAATTGTCAGCTGTGAGATCATTAAAATAATTTTTGAAGCTATATTACTATGTGGTTTTTGGCATATATCTTGGAAGAGGTTCAAAGAATTGAGTGACATTGCTATACAAGGTTTTCATTTCTATCTCCTTGCTTATGTGAACTTGGTTTTTTTTCAAAGCAAAATAGGAATAGAATTGATCCTGAGCTCTCATTCTAGTATAATGATATTTATCGATGGTATAATAAACAGAAAAGCCTCGTCTATCCCATTGAGAGCTATATTTCCAGTAAAAGTTTACTTCTTATATTTAATTATTACTTAACCACATGTATAATATATTTATGTTATTTTATCAATATTATCTTTGTAATGATAACTCATTCTAAAAGAAAATATTATTCAGAGCTTTACGGTCACAGAACATGAAAGAAATTTAAATTTCAATCTTTATACTTTATATATATTGTTGCAAATAATATGATAGCTGATCAATAAAAGATTTTCAAGCATAAAATATGCTTGAAATATTATATCAGGATAAAATCCTGCAGAGGATATATAATAGATACACAAGTTCAAGTTTAGAAAAGGAGCAATGCACATTTTATGACTGTTAAAAAAAGGCTTGTTCATGAATTTTGAAAGTAGACAATCATGAGTATCAAATTGCTATGATATTTAAATTCGTATAGAGATATATATAAAGGAACATTATGACATTTTAATTTTAAAATGTGAATAATCTCCACAGACCAAAAATGCATCCTTTGCAACTATTACCTAAACTTTAAAAATATTATGTCAACTTAAAATGTGAAAAGGGTTACGTAATTGACCAAAATAAAAGCAAGCATATTGTCTGCACTGTCACCTGGGTGTGTGTGGTTCCAGGGTCTGGGAGACAACACCCTTCATTCTGTCCAGTTTACCATTTACTTCCAGGCTGGCCGCACTGTACAGTAGGAATTTAACCTTTAGGAGTCATTCAAACAAGGATTTAATCTTCATGGAAATACAGCTGTTATTAAGAAAGTTGGCACGTTAATTCGTATCAGTGATTTGCAACTGAGAGTGAATGAATGTGTTTATCATATTTTTTTCCTAAGAAATGCTTTTGAAAGTGGGGAGCAGAGAGGGCCCATTAGGGCTTTAGTCCTCATAAGGGAAATGGACAGTTGCTGTAGAAGGAATAAAAATGCACAGAAAGTAAAGCTAGGGCCCCAAGGTTGTGGAGGAGACAACATGACCTTAGTTTTTCTTTTTTTTTCTTAAATTAATTTATTCCTTATTGAAATGAAGTTGATTTACAATGTTGTTTTAGTTTCAGGCGTACAGCAAAATGATTCAGCTATACATACATACGTATTTTTTTCAGATTCTTTTCCCTTATAGGTTACTACAAAATACTGAGTATAGTTCCCTGTGCTAGAGATCAGCTTGGTGCTTTGTGACCGCCTGGAGGGGTGGGATAGGGAGGGTGGGAGGGAGGGAGACGCAAGAGGGAAGGGATATAGGAACATATGTATATGTATAACTGATTCACTTTGTTATAAAGCAGAAACTAACACACCATTGTGAAGCAATTATACTCCAATAAAGTTGTAAAATAAATAAATAAATAGTTCCCTGTGCTATAAGTAGGTCCTTGTTGTTTATATATTTTATATATAATAGCATGTATATGTTACATGCAAATTCCTAATTTATCCCCCCCCCCTTTCCCCTTTGGTAGCCATAAGTTTGTTTTCTGTGAGTCTATTTCTGTTTTGTAAATAAGTTCATTTGTATCATTTTTTTAGATTCCACATATAAGTGATATCTTATATTTGCCTTCTCTGTCTGGCTTACTTCACTTGGTATTGGTTTGGTCAAAAAGTTCATTCGGTTTTAAGCAAAAATAAAATATATATATTTCATTTTCACCAAGAATTTTATCGAACAATGTAAATTCACTAACCAAATGAACTTTTTGGCCAATCCAGTATGATAATCTCTAGGTCCATCCATGTTGCTGCAAATGGCATTATATCATTGTTTTTTTATGGCTGAGTAATATTCCATTGTATGTGCATACCACATCTTCTTTATCCATTCCTCTGTCAATGGACATTTAGGTTGCTTCCATGTCCTGGCTATTGTATCTATTTCTGCATTAAACCTGATAACCTGCAGGTCATACACACCGACAAGCAAATTCCATTTGCTCGTAGCCTCCATTCATAGCCTCTGACTGTTGGGAAGAGTAGGTTAGGGTATGTGGGGTAGTGGTCTGCTTGGCCACTTTCTCCTTCCCTCTCCTGAAATCTTAAGAGGTAGCCATGACTGCCTCAAAGACTGCTGGCACTGTACCATGACTTTCCAGACTCTGTGATATCAATTGCAGTTGGAGGGCTTTGGGCGGCTTAGGAGTACAGGTGATGATGGACACGAGGGAGGTCTGGAGGTAAATATGTCCAAGTTTTGACTTAACAACAAGTTAAGCATTTGCTGTGTGGATTATCTGTGACCTACTTGAAATACTGATGCACTCCATCTCCCCTCTGGCTCTGGGCCACTTCTCCCACAAGTTGGTAACTGTGCTCGAGAAATAAATATAAACTAATTTTCATAGAAGCCTAAGGGGAAAAATAAGATGGAAAGCAAATATACAGCAAAGATATTCACATAATATGCTCCTAACTCGAATAGAAATGATTTTGTAGCATCAGTTCTTCAGGAGGATTCAGGCCACTGTTCCCCTCTGTTTAGGAAGTTTTATCAATAATTCATTCCCCTTAGCACTGGGCTATGTTATTTCATTTACCCCTTGAATGACAACAGCTGTGTTTATAACAGAATCTCTGAACACTCTCTCCCTCCCTCCCCTCCCCGATCCTCACTCACAGGTGTACCATAGATGACCGGGTCACCCGGGTGGCCTGGCTGAACCGCAGCACCATCCTCTACGCCGGGAATGACAAGTGGTCCATAGACCCTCGCGTGATCATACTGGTTAACACGCCAACCCAGTACAGCATCATGATCCAGAACGTGGACGTGTACGATGAGGGCCCGTACACCTGCTCCGTGCAGACGGACAACCACCCCAAAACCTCCCGGGTGCACCTCATCGTGCAAGGTAGGTGGCCTGGCCAGGGGGCTCACGTTCCCCTTGTCCTTCTACTCCTGTAGAAAGACACAAAAGGCCATTTCCTCTGTAGAATCCAGAGACTGAGTGTCTGTCCTGGATTCCTTCCACCTGCTGGGGTCTTGACTAAGTACTGAGTATCTTTACAGAGTTTCTCCATTTTCTCTCTGGTCCTTCTGCTCTCATTAATAGGTTGTTTGGCATGTTTGCGCTGGTTGAGCTTTCTGGAGTTGGGAAAAGATATATTAGAAATATCTATTATGTTATACTATATTATATTATATAGATATTAGTTACTTAGCACTCTGGAGTTGGGAAAAGATATATTAGGAAATAGATACGGTACTACTCTCTGAGCCTTTTATTGTTCAGAGGCTTATTTCATGATAAAAGGTTAATAATACTGATGTGAAATCGTGTGACATATGACTGTTCTTGAATAGCTAGTGGTTGTGTCTGTACCAGAAGGGGTTCTGAGTGTTGTTTGGCATTGCTGCTGAGTCCGTGTACACCCTTTTAGCCCCACAATGGCGTTGAGGTCAAGAGAGATATCAGTCAAAATGTTATCTCCAGGTCTATGTTGGAAATAAATCTATGTAATTGAAAGGGGGGAATCCCTAACATTCTCTCCCATTCTCCCGTAAAAGTCTGAATTAGTATAACCCAGGCATAGTAGTTAAGAGTTTTTCATTTGAATTTTACTTTGTAGGAGAAAAATGGGGTTGAAGAAATGTCAGAACCTCAGATATCAATTATTAAGTGTTAAGAATTAAAAACTCATGCAGAGAGCAGTCAAGAGAATTGGGGAACCATCTTAAAACAAGGCAGCTCTACAAATGACCTTATGTCGAACTGCCCCCTACCAACACCCCCGTCACTATGTAAAGCAATTTCTATCAGGTATCCACTCATGGTAGCAGTGAGGTGCTGAGCAGATTAGCTCCCATCCCCCTATGACATATCCTTCCTCCACCAAAGGAGAGGTTTGAGTGGACCTTTCTCAGTGTCCCCTATGCTGATGTCTCGTAGCCATGCCTTGAGCTCAGAAAGAGTCCCTGTGTGTGACTTAGTGTCAGTAACTGCCTTTTATGAGATCCCATCTGCAGTTGATCCAATGGGTTTTATTTTTTTTTTAAGTTTCTGAAATGTGTATGGCATTCTTGCTTAGCTAATATGGATTCCCTCATTCCTGCCTTTCTAGAAAATATAATTTTGCTCATTTCAGATGCTTTCATGGGAAGTTTGAGTAGGGGTTAGAGTCTTTTCCTGCTTTGGTCACGTGTGCAAATCAAGGTGGCCATTCTTTTCTTTTGTCTGGAACAGCTCTTTGCTAGCAGAGCATCTGGGGCTTTGGCTCTGCACACTGTGGTAATGGCCTGAGCTGGACCAGAGGTCTGTCTGCTACAGCCCTGGCTCCCGGCAGGCACTGGTGCCGCCATAGTGCTGAAACCTCGCCTCTGTTCAACCTCTAAGCCCTTCTCTCACCCACACGCTCCCAGACTCCCACATCTGCCTGCTACACGAGGACACCCGTGCTCTGCTGTGTCTGTTCTCCATCCATGTCCCACTAGGGGTATGGCTTGGGGATGATCTGCTTGGAAGCTACAAGACGGCCTGCCATCTGGAGATAAAGACAAGTGTCACGGCTGATGCTTCTCCTCAGAGGCTGGTGGAGACCCTCACTGGGATCAGTCGTCTGAGACGAGCGGGGATGTCTGCAGAAAACAAGGGAACTCAAGCTCTCACCACCCGCCTGCCACCTGGGCTTGGCTCCAGAGGAGCAGAAATTCTCGGCATGGGAAGTAACGCCTCCATGGCGCCTCCGTGGCCTTGACAACAACGTTATCTTCAAATTCAGGAAATTCGTCACTGAAAGAAAAAAAAAAGAACTGTCAGGCCCTGTACAGAAACAGACTCAAGCAGAGCAAGGCTATCACTTTTCAGGGAAGAAGACAGACTGTGTAAGCGTGTCAAAGCCAATACAGGCCATAAAGGGCTTGTGGTACAGAGCTTCAGGGATATGTTCTTCGTAAGAAGCTTGGAGTAATTCCTGGGGCTGGATGTGAAAGCCAGTGGGGCCTCAGAGCTTTGGGTCAGAAAGACTCTGGGAAGAAGCAAGAAGCAGGGCAGGGGAGTCCTTCATCCCAGAGGTGACGTCCTCAAGTCTCCACGCTTTAGGCCGAGCAACTTCTGTAGCTCCAGGCAATGCAATGCAAAGATCAGGAGGGCAGAGGAGGAAGGGGAGCACCTCCTCTTGGGAACCTCAGCAGACTGGGCTTTACACTTACTGAGAGGCTCAAATAAGGAGCTCAGGGAGCCGTTCTTCCTTGGGGAATCAGTTGAGTTTCCAGTGGGTGGAAGCTGAGACCCTGCGGCTCAATTAGAAAAAAGCCCAGACGTCTCCTCTTTCCCAGCAGCTATCGGCTTTTGTCCAGTCTACAGATTAATTTTTCAGACTTAGTGTTAGTTCAGGTTAAAGATAATGAAAGTTTCCTAATCCTCTTAAAGAAGATTTATCTGACCGAGTAGAAAGCTTTTGGAATACAAGACATGTATAAAACTGAGGTCTAATCCTGCCTTTAATTTCAAACTGCTGATGGGTATTGATTTTGCAATGAGAAAAACTGAAAAATTTCCAAGCTGCAACTTGTCTATCTGCATATGTGTGTGTGTGTGTGTGTGTGTGTGTGTGTGTATGGTATTTATCTTCTGTCCATTTGAGATTGTTACAATCTCATCACCTCTGCCAGACAAGTGTCATTAGCAGAAGGGCAATCCCACGGGGTCTAGGCTTTGTTGCTCCCTCCTCCTGCAAGGTGAGTAAGTGAGAGCTGCTCTAACACTACCTCAAAGCCTGTCCTTTCCTGATTTATAAGGCCTTTCTACGTATCTGATGGGATTAGTTTCCTAGTCCTTCTCTTTAAGGGAAGAAGCTGCTTTTGTTAAAATAGCATCACTGGTCCCCAAGGTACATCTTGGCCACTGAAGGGATAACTTTAAGGTGCCACGTGATGGTGAGGCTGTGACTGTGTCCCTGGTGCGTGACGGTGAGGCTGTGACTGTGTCCCTGGTGCATGACGGTGAGGCTGTGACTGTGTACCGAGGTGTTAAGGAAATCCAGAACAAGGGGCTCAGATTAGTCAGGGCAGGAAAACCAATCTGGCAGCCCTGTGTGGGAGGGAGTGCCATAAAGGAGATGGAGGCATGGGATGGGCAAGAGGTCATGCCCATCACTCAGGTGTGAGGGCACACCTCACAGAAGGTGTGAGGACAGCAGATTGTGGGTCTCCCTGTAGGAATGGAGAAGCTTCCTTCAAGAGGTATCATCTAAGGGAAATTGAGAGGATTAATCCCAATATCTTGAAATAGGAAGAATTAAAAGGATATCACCTCCCTTTTTGAGTTTGGGGAAATGTTAGATGTTCCCACTAGTGATTGCAGAGTTAGGGTCCTGAGCCACTGGGAGAGGAAAGTGTTAGGCTTGTGAGCTTTAGGGATAAAGAAAACACAGACATTACACAGGTGTTATAGAACCAAGAAACAGGTGTAACTCGACAAGAAGGGGTTTGTTTGAGATTTATCGTGAATTTACTAGCATGAGAGGAGGTAAATTTTGTGAGATTAACTCTTCCTACTTGAGAACAGCAGGAGCCCCAGTACATAGCACACTGTCTGAGAGTTCCTAGGCATTCAGCAAATGTTTGTAAAATGAACACAGGACAGATGGATACAGCAAATGAAAAGGCATAAGAAGGCAGTGATCATAAAGTCCCTTCAGGCAGATAGGGGCAGGGGATGAGTCAGGCTGGACAGATGACTTGGAGTGGCCAGTAATTGGGAAAAGGTCCTTAGAGGGATGAGGTCTTCCATGTGACAAGCCAAGAGATATGTTCTAACAGCGATCGCATGACTTCCGTGTGTTTATTTAGTACTTTACAGCACTGGTCACAATCTTTGGCTCATGTGACCCTCACAACAAGCCCTGGGAGGCTTCAGGGCAGTGACTGTTATCTCCATTTTGCATGAGATCACTGCAGCTCACAGAAGTTAAGAGACTGGCCAGGGTGCCCTGTGAGTCAGCAGCTGTGCTGGGTCTGTACCCCAGCCATGCAACTCCACGCTCACTGTGCCTCCAGCATAGGCCACCCCCCACCACTGCCAACCACATCCAAGGTGGTTCCTCTAATCTAGATCCATGGGAATTTACCAGTTATCCTTTCTTTTTTCCCTCTTTTTCCTGCTACTGATATTTCACTGTACTAGCAGAAATTGTGGACAAAACTCAAGAAAGAAAATGAGCAGCGGGGGAGCAGGAGTGGGGTGCCAGAGCCCCAAAAGATGATGGAGAGAGGTTGAGGGAAAGGCAAAGAAGAAGATAATTAATTTACCAGTAGCTCATCCCTCCAGAGACACACATTCTAAATGTTACCTCTTTCCCCTATGTACATACTGAAAACGCTGGCCCTTTGAGAATACAGAATCTAATCGTCACTCTGATTGTCATGAACTCTTCAGCATTCTGGAATGTATGGATATCGTCACAGTAGTTGTCACTGTCAGGGAGCGATAGACAGGAAGACCTGGCATCCTTTCTCCTTGGCTGTTGGTATCTCTATCTGCTCTCTAGGCTAGTCCAAAAATCTGTTTACTGCCAGACACTTCCTTTCTGGAGCAAACTATTCTTGCTAAGCCCAATTTTAGGCAAAGGGCTAGAAAGGATGAATGATGTGAACAAGCCTATGCAATTTCTATGTCTTCAAAGACTTTGGGGCTTTGAGCCTGGAGTCAGTTCAGGTGAGAATACTTGGTACCCAAGGTTTAGTTTAGCAGGTAGAGAAGTCTGATTCTCCACCCAGTCCAGCCCTAGGTGTCGCTGAGTGTCAGCCAACCTCTGCACTGGGCACATTGAGTGTAAACTGATCTCAGTTGATCCTCACAACATCCCTGAAAGGTTTACGCCATAGTCACATCTTACAAATAAGAAAACTGAAGCTCAGAACGAGTAAAAACTTGCCCAAAGATGATAGAGCCACTAAAAGGTTTAAATTCCCTTCACTAGGCTTGTCTCTAGGTAAAAGCTACCAAAACACACACAGTTAAAGCCCTCTGCATGCATGATCTCTTCTGATTATTCTTTTTTTTTTTTTTTTTTTTTTTTGCGGTATGCGGGCCTCTCACTGTTGTGGCCTCCCCCGTTGCGGAGCACAGGCTCCGGACGCGCAGGCTCCGGACGCGCAGGCTCAGCGGCCATGGCTCACGGGCCCAGCCGCTCCGCGGCATATGGGATCCTCCCAGACCGGGGCACGAACCCGTATCCCCTGCATCGGCAGGCGGACTCTCAACCACTTGCGCCACCAGGGAGGCCCCTGATTATTCTTCATTGAAGCCCTGGGAGACAGAACAGAAAATCACCACATTCCAAGAAAAGAACCTGAGATTCAGAGAGCTGACGTGATTTGTCCAAGTTACACTGGCTAGCAAGTGGTGAAGCACCCCTTAACACCGGGAGTTGTATTTTTACTTGAATAGTTGACTTACAATGTTGTGTTAGCTTCAGGTGTATAGCTAAGTGATTCAGTTATACATATACAGTTTTTCCCTTACAGTTTATTACAAAATATTGAGCTCTCTGTGCTATGCAATAGGTCCTTATTGGTTATCTGTTTTATAGATAGTAGTGTGGGTATGTTAATCCCAACCCCCTGATTTATTCCCCCTTTTCCCCTTTGGTAACCATAAGTTTGTTTTCTGTGTCTGTGAGTCTATTTTTGTTTGTTTATAAGTTCATTTGTATCATTCTTTTAAGATTTCACATATAAATGATATCATATGATATTTGTCTTTCTCTGTGTCTGGCTTACTTCCCTTAGTATGATAATCTAGGTCCATCCATGTTGCCGCAAATGGCATTATTTCATTCTTTTTTATGGCTAATATTCCATTGTATGTATGTACCATATCTTCTTTAACCATTCATCTGTTGATAGACATTTAGGTTGCTTCCATGTCTTGGCGATTGTCAGTAGTGCTGCAATGAAGGGGTTTTAATTCTAAACTCAGTGTTGGGTTCACAGGCCAGATTGCTAACTCATAGCTAAGTAAAAGGGCAGGCGGATGTTACTATTTGTGAAAAAAATATAGAAGTTCTGAGGTGCTACTGAGAAGGGTGGTTCCTGAGAAGATGGTTGTGGAGAAGAGGGGGCCTGGCTAAGGCTGGTTGGGGTGGATGGGGGCCGGGCACCTGGTGGACCATCCCAGCAGGTAAAGGGAGGCACACCTGCCCACGGGTCACACTTTTGCAATGACCTACCTATTTTTTTTAAATAAATTTATTTATTTTATTTACTTGTGTTTGGCTGTGTTGGGTCTTCGTTGCTGTGTGTGGGCTTTCTCTAGTTGCGGCGAGCGTGGGCTACTCTTCGTTGAGGTGCGTGGGCTTCTCATTGTGGTGGCTTCTCTTGTTGTGGAGCATGGGCTCTAGGCGCATGGGCTTCAGTAGTTGTGGCTCACAGGCTCTAGAGTGCAGGCTCAGTAGTTGTGGCGCACGGGCTAATTGCTCCGCACCATGTGGGATCTTCCCAGACCAGGGTCGAAGCCGTGTCCCCTGCATCAGCAGGTGGGTTCCCAACCACTGCACCACCAGGGAAGCCCGGACCTACCTATTTCTAACCCTTCCTTTGTTACTCACCTCTTTTTCTCTGCTATTTTCCCCTCTTTTCCCAAATAATCTTTAAATAATTATTTAAATTAACATGAATAATTGTGGGCCTAAAGAAAAGCAGGCAGTCAACCTGAAATAAATTTAATTTATTCGGCCTCTATTTTAAATTATAATCACACTTGCTCTTCACAGAGGCAGGGTGGGAATGTGGAAAAGATCAAGACTGGGAGTCAGAAAACTCCATCCCCAGGCTGAGCTCTGCTCCTCACATCCGGACCTGTGTCTCTGGGACGTTCCCTTCCTGGCTTCTTATTCTGGGGTGAAGAATACAATTGAGTGTAATTGATTTCCTTCAGGTACACACATGCACACCTTAATCTTAATCCTGTGTGTGTATGTGTGTTTATTAACAGATATATATGAAAGACATCCTTTCCTTTCCTGCTTCACGTGATATTTGTAAACTCCACAACCCACATCCGATGGTGTATATATATATATACTAAGATTCCTAATTTCAGGTTTGGGTAAACTAAGAAAGCAATTACAACTTAGAATGAATCTGGATTGAAGTCGGTGCCCTCAGAATGCCCTCTGTACCCAGCCGAGGAAGGCACTTCACGAGTCATCCTTCATAAGAAGGGAGTCCCCCTGCAGGCTCCCTCTAGCCCGGCCTCGGGGTTGGAATGAGACCCACACTCATACTCACACTCTCCCTGCAACTGTCCTGTCCCTTTCCTCATTGTGTTACTCAGACATTGTCTGAATCCGACATGTCCTGTAGCTGAAATCAAATTAGTATTTACCTCTCCCCAATCCCATAGGTTATCATGTCTTTCATGACATCATGTGTAGTTAATTGCTGACAACAC
The DNA here is from genome assembly GCF_025265405.1 of Mesoplodon densirostris. Lineage (NCBI taxonomy): Eukaryota > Metazoa > Chordata > Mammalia > Artiodactyla > Ziphiidae > Mesoplodon > Mesoplodon densirostris. Next base: position 123,651,063 of record NC_082667.1, on the reverse strand, counting down.
TGTACGAAACACATTTTGTAGAAAGAATATTTCTCCTTTTATCAAGCCTCTACTCCCATTATTGTGAGGAGAGATATGGGGCTTTGTTCTGCTCTGCTTAGAAACTAACGTTATAACACACACACACACACACACACACACACACACACAGCTTTTGCAGTTTTCATAACTACTTCTTTTGTGGCCCCTGGAATTCCATTAAATGTGCAGGTCCATCCTCCCTCTAGTAAGGGGCTGGCGGATATCTGCTCAATTCCTCCTTTAACACTTATAAACTTTTAATTATAGGAATAGCAATAGTTAACGGTGTTCCAAGCTGAATGAGACCAAAGCAAAATTTGATGGACTCATAGTCAGAGCTGAAGATGGTTCGACCCTGTCTGCCAAGAGGGCAACAGTACTGTGTGAGATTCCTGGCTTTGAGTGGATGCATCAAAGTGCATGAGCTTGCTTGGAGGCCACAGCAGAGACTCTTGGCATAATCCAAGATGGTGCTGTCAGTCCTGGCACCTGGTTTGGGATACATACAGGAGCAGAAAGAGAAGTGGTGGGGTCTGGAGCTGTCATTTGCCTTATTTGCAAAAGAACTAAATAAACAGAACAGTCATGAAGTCTGTTCTCAAAACCATAACTGATGTGAAGATGCAGGAGGAAATGAAATGCCTGTTATGTTCTAGTCAATTTGCATGGTGATCTCAGCTTGTGTCCTAAGAGCCTCAGCTGTCAACAGCGCAAGTGAATACAAAGAGAGCTTTCCCAGTGCTGTCAGCAGGGGAAGCAGGCACACTTTTGAAGAAGGGTAAGTTAGTAAATGTTCATAAATTCTCCCAATAGTTTAAAGTTCATCATGACTCTCATGTAGTCAGAATCCCACCTAAGATTTCAAACTTCACCACCCACAGGTTTAGTTATAGTCATGGCTTAGCATCAGAGTAATCTGTGAATTTAGAGTGGTGATATTTCCCTACATGCAGCACGTAGACACATATTTGAAGAGTCTGACTTGCATTCCAAAGCCTGGTTGTGAGCCCCTCGTTAACAAGTTTTACCTGAAACACAGTGTCTTAGCACCAATACCTAACATTTGTACTTATTCCTACTTTGGCTTCTCATCAAGGTATCAAAAAGCCTTTGACTATTCTCTTCACTAATCATTCTCTTCACTAATCATTCTCCTCTATAGATTCAGAAATTGAAGAGCAATAGAAGTGAAGTAAAATAATCACAAGGAAAGCAGTCAAAGATGTGTCTTAGAATAATTATAAACCATGGTTGTCAAGGCTGAGTACCAAGCATAGCAGTCACTTTACAGACACGATCTAGTTCTATTTCCCCATTAACCCAAGAGAATGAGATGCATTTTACTAATTTTTTGAATGAGGAAACCGAGGCTCAGAGAGGCTGAGGAACTTGCCCTAGGTCAAGAGCTGAGAGGTACAGAGCCATGATTCGAGCTCTGCTTAGTCTATAGGGAAAAGCAGCACTTAAGCTCTACATGGAATGTCCTCTTCATTCCCTCCATTTTAAATGTCTCAGGCCAGACTGACACACCTGTGCATTTACAAGGCGCATGCTTGCCTTGTCAAGTTATCTCTGTTTAAAGGACTTCAGTCTAATATCTTTGCAGTCAGGATCTGGCCTCCTTAAACCTTTTCCTCTCCTCCTACTTTATGTGTCTTCGTGATTATGACTTCCTCCTTGGAGTTAATATCAAGTCTGTATCAGTGACTCTGAACTCCACCTTTCTACTTCTTAATGTCTTCCCTTATTCTAGTCTCTTCTTTCCGATTCTTTCCTGAACTCTTCAAGGTGGGTGTCCCATACATATTTCACTGTGTCCCACATTGGACTTTTCTTTGCTCCAAAATCCGTTCCTCCTCTTGTAATTCACATTTATATTCATGAACACACCAGCCTTGTATAAAATGATGGCTCAAGCATTGACTTTCTTTTTCTCTTGCTTCTCTATCAAAGCAGATGTCATGTCCAATAAAGTCATTCTCTTTCTGTTCCCACAACCACAACCATAAAAGTGTGGCATCTTACACTCTGGTGACTTTTCACTGCCACGTCCTAATTGTTACCCCATCCTCAGTCTCTGGGTCCTTATAATTCATTTTAACACTGTTGTCAAAATATTCCTGATGCACGCACCAGATCATGTCACTTCCTCCTGCTTGTAATGTCAATTACTCCCTTTTGAGAATACTGTAAAGTCAAAACCTCTTAGATCACTTTTCCAAGTGCTCAACAGTTCAAGGTCAAACCTCCTTTGTCACTGGTACTTTCTATTCTTCCATTTTTATATCCTACACAGAACTTAGCCAAACTTGTCCTTGTAAAACCTCCGCCCCCAGTGCCCTGCATTCTTTTCCATTTCTCAGACAATCTATCTGTCTTGAATGTTCCTTTCTCTGGATATCCAAGTTCTACGGACCCTATAGAGCAGGACTGTCCCATGGACCTTTCTGTGATGATGGAAGTGTCCTATATCTGCATTGTCTGACATGGTAGCCATTAGCCATAAGGGGCTATTAAGAACTAGTGATGTGGGCTTCCCTGGTGGCGCAGTGGTTGAGAGTCTGCCTGCCGATGCAGGGGACACGGGTTTGTGCCCTGGTCCGGGAAGATCCCACATGCCGCAGAGCGGCTGGGCCCATGAGCCATGGCTGCTGAGCCTGCGCATCCAAGAACTAGAGATGTGGCTAGTGAATTGTCAGTATTATTTAATTTTAATTAATTTAATTAAAAATAGCCACACATGCTAGTGGCTATCATATTGAACAGTACAGTTTGAGAGTGGCTAAATCCCCAAAGCCAAAGGCTTTCTTTGGAATTCCAAACCTTTACCTGCACTTCCTTATGCTACCTGTAACTTCTCATTTTATATTTCAGCTATTGGTGGATCTAACTTTTTCCCACACCTAGATTTTTCCTTGAAAGCAAAAGCCAGAGTTGGCGCTATTATTTTTAATATGGTTACAGGTTAGGGATTGCAATCTGAATTGGTAAGACCATATAGATAGCTCTTTAACAAATTTATATTAAGTGTTACTAATCCATGAAAATAATGGCAAATGTCCTAATCTGGAGGTTATTGGAGACCATACCACAAAGCGTGTCATCCACCTTGGATTTATTACCTTCTCCCATGCTTAGGACAGATCACTGTATAGGCAGGCACCAAAAGCATTTATTTCTACTGAATAAGGAAGTTCTTAGTGAAACCTTTTTTAAAATTCTGTAATTTAGAGCTTCAGGGGAAAGATCCGACACAGCCATGTTTTTTAGTGACATTGGAAATCACCCCAAACAGGATGGCCCAGAGGGCAGCCTTGGCAGGCAGCTAAAAGCACCCCTCAGCCTGCTGCAATCAACATGATGGCATCAATGACACATCCTGATTGGCCAGCAAGCACACATTAATGACCAGTTAGCAGCTGTGTTCAGGTCAATTAATTTATATTTGTATTTTGCAAATGAAAAGTTGCCCTGTTAGATTATTGATTCTTTGTCCTGTATTCAATTTGTTTTTAATTGCACCGTTGCTGGGCCAGGCCCTCCCTCCTGGCACTCTGGCAATAAATCTGCCACCATCTCAACAATCAACAATAAATGTGTCTCTTCATGTCATTATTAATATGCCTCTTGGACTGGTTCATTACCATGGCTAACAGTTTATAAGAGCGGGATGGCACGCTGCCAGGAGGATTCCTTTTCCCGAGGGCTATTTTGTCATGATAGGATTGATGTTCTCAGGCCTGTGTGTGTCTGAGGAAAGGGGCCTGGGATTTAATTTAATATAGCTGGAATGTGAGCTGCCTAATCCTCTCCTAATCATCAACAGCTTTAGAAGAAGATTCTGTTGGAATAGAGATTTTTACCCTCCTTCCAATTCTTCCTCTTTCTTCTCACTTTTTTCTTTATTATCTTCTTAATTCCTTCTTAGTTTCTGTTCAGATAGGTTTTTTCCCCTCTCAGAAATGACATAACAGCTACCTGGGTGATCTAAAATCCCTAGGTAAGGGAGCCCTGTGTCTCCCAGGAGCTGGAGTTTTATTATTGGTTTATTGGTAGCTGAAAGCAGAGCGGAGTTCCCTATGCTTGATGTGTGAATGGTGATTAACAGAGCTGCAGAAAGGCTGCCCTCATGATGTCACCTTAATTGAGGTCAGTATTGAAAAAGAATAAGCCCTATCTTATAGTAGAGATAATCGTGAATTACAGTATTGTTATCGGCTCTTTCAGTCATTAGAATTTTTCACGGAGAAGCACAGATTTTAGATGAATTTATAGGTTGGCAGAAGAGACCCTGTGTGTCTCAAATATGCCAAAGGGGACATCTAAATGGGACGGAGTGTTTACAAGGGTCCTGCTGTGGCCTGAGATCTAATAATAGTCCAGATGTTGGCCATTTTCAAGGTGCAGGTTGCTCCAGGATGAGAAATTTGGCGGCCCTCCCTCAGATACAGAGTGAACAGCCAATATTTGGTTCAGGATAGAGATTTTTATACTTAATTTACTATGAACAGTGCCCACTGCACTTCTTGGTACAGAGCTCTCCAAAGCAGGTCACACTGAGCTTGTTGAAAGAGAGGGGCATGGTGGTGGTGTGACACCTGCTGTTTCTCTTGATAGGAGTCTAAGTGGCCCAGGGAAGTGGAGGGAAGGAGCCTGGGGCTTGGGCCAGGATGATTTAGAAGAAAAGGTGACAAGGGAAAGCTTGTAGGAGACTGAAGGTGCCTGCAGAAGGCCAGAGCTACAGATGGAGGATGTGGTGGGAGACAAGGGAGCAGAGGAGGTGGGAGGGGTTGAGAGGAAGGAGTAAAAGAGACGGGGAAGCCCAGCCCAGGGCTCAGCGCATGCAGAATGCCTCCCATCAGGGACGTGGGGAAACATGGCCAGGCTGCTCCAGTGCAAGCACCTCTGTGCCCATGACACCCTGGGGTTCTCTCCACTGCTCCCCTGCTGCTTTGCTGCATCTCGCTCATCCTGGCCTCCACGCGAAGCAGGGAGAGACTGATGCAGTCACTGGTGTGGAACTCAGGCTCAGGAAGGCTCCTGATCCCCACTCTCTCCTGCCTCCCACCTCCCCCCATACCAGTGAGAACTGATCCCATCTCTGCAGACTCATGGTTGGGCTTGTGTTTTCCAGGTGCCATCATATCCAGGCTAATCCAACAGAAAAGGCAGTGTTATTGATAAGCATAAGCCTTAATTCAAACACATACAGAACGAAATGCATTTACTAGGCTGCCTCTAGGTAAGAGGAATGAAAACTTCAACTCCTGGTTTGGCTACTTGCTGTATGATCTTTTAATTTTTTAAAATTAATTAATTAATTTTTTAATTAGTTTCTGCTTTATAACAAAGTGAATCAGTCATACATATACATCTGTTCCCACATCCCTTCCCTCTTGCGTCTCCGTCCCTCCCACCCTCCCTATCCCACCCATCCAGGCGGTCACAAGCACCGAGCTGATCCCCCTGTGCTATGCGGCTGCTTCCCACTATCTATCTACATTACGTTTGGTACTGTATATATGTCCATGCCTCTCCTTCGCTTTGTCACAGCTTACTCTTCCCCCTCCCTGTATCCTCAAGTCCATGCTCAAGTAGGTCTGTGTCTTTATTCCTGTTTTACCCCTAGGTCCTTCATGACATTTTTTTTCTTAAATGCCATATATATGTGTTAGCATACGGTATTTGTCTTTCTCTTTCTGACTTACTTCACTCTGTATGACAGACTCTAGGTCTAACCACCTCATTACAAATAGCTCAGTTTCGCTTCTTTTTATGGCTGAGTAATATTCCATTGTATATATGTGCCACATCTTCTTTATCCATTCATCCGATGATGGACACTTAGGTTGTTTCCATCTCCGGGCTATTGTGAATAGAGCTGCAGTGAACATTTTGGTACATGTCTCTTTTTGAATAATGGTTTTCTCAGGGTATATGCCTAGTAGTGGGATTGCTGGGTCATATGGTAGTTCTATTTGTAGTTTTTTAAGGAACCTCCATACTGTTCTCCATAGTGGCTGTACCAATTCACATTCCCACCAGCAGTGCAAGAGTGTTCCCTTTCTCCACACCCTCTCCAGCATTTATTGTTTCTAGATTTCTTGATGATGGCCATTCTGACTGGTGTGAGATGATATCTCATTGTAGTTTTGACTTGCATTTCTCTAATGGTTAATGATGTTGAGCATTCTTTCATGTGCTTGTTGGCAGTCTGTATATCTTCTTTGGAGAAATGCCTATTTAAGTCTTCTGCCCATTTTTGGATTGGGTTGTTTGGTTTTTTGCTATTGAGCTGCATGAGCTGCTTATAAATTTTGGAGATTAATCCTTTGTCAGTTGCTTCATTTGAAAATATTTTCTCCCATTCTGAGGGTTGTCTTTTGGTCTTGTTTATGGTTTCCTTTGCTGTGCAAAAGCTTTGAAGTTTCATTAGGTCCCATTTGTTTATTTTTGTGTTTATTTCCATTTCTCTAGGAGGTGGGTCCAAAAGGATCTTGCTGTGATTTATGTCATAGAGTGTTCTGCCTATGTTTTCTTCTAAGTGTTTGATAGTTTCTGGCCTTACATTTAGGTCTTTAATCCATTTTGAGCTTATTTTTGTGTATGGTGTTAGAGACTGATCTAATCTCATACTTTTACATGTCCCTGTCCAGTTTTCCCATCACCACTTATTGAAGAGGCTGTCCTTTCTCCCCTGTACATTCCTGCCTCCTTTATCAAAGATAAGGTGACCATATGTGCATGGGTTTATCTCTGGGCTTTCTATCCTGTTCCATTGATCTATCTTTCTGTTTTTGTGCCAGTACCACACTGTCTTGATTACTGTAGCTTTGTAGTATAGTCTGAAGTCAGGGAGCCTGATTCCTCCAGCTCCATTTTTCGTTCTCAAGATTGCTTTGGCTATTCGGGGTCTTTTGTTTTTCCAAACATATTTTGAAATTATTTTTTCTAGTTCTGTGAAAAATGCCAGTGGTGGTTTGATAGGGATTGCATTGAATCTGTAGATTGCTTTGGGTAGTAGAGTCATATTCACAATATTGATTCTTCCAATCCAGGAGCATGGTATATCTCTCAACCTATTTGTATCATCTTTAATTTCTTTCATCAGTGTCTTATAATTTTCTGCATACAGGTCTTTTGTCTCCTTAGGTAGGTTTCTTCCTAGATATTTTATTCTTTTTGTTGCAGTGGTAAATGGGAGTGTTTTCTTGATTTCACTTTCAGATTTTTCATCATTAGTGTACAGGGATGCCAGAGATTTCTGTACATTAATTTTGTATCCTGCTACTTTACCAAATTCATTGATTAGCTCTAGTAGTTTTCTCGTAGCATCTTTAGGATTCTCTATGTATAGTATCATGTCATCTGCAAACAGTGACAGCTTTACTTCTTCTTTTCCGATTTGGATTCCTTTTATTTCCTTTTCTTCTCTGATTGCTGTGGCTAAAACTTCCAAAACTAAGTTGAATAAGTGTGGTGAGAGTGGGCAGCCTTGTCTTGTTCCTGATTTTAGTGGAAATGGTTTCAGTTTTTCACCAGAGAGGACGATGTTGGCTGTGGGTTTGCCATATATGGCCTTTATTATGTTGAGGAAAGTTCCCTCTATGCCTATTTTCTGCAGGGTTTTTATCATAAATGGGTGTTGAATTTTGTTGAATGCTTTCTCTGCATCTATTGAGACGATCATATGTTTTTTCTTCTACAATTTGTTAATATGGTGTATCACATTGATTGATTTGCTTATATTGAAGAATCCTTGCATTCATGGGATAAACCCCACTTGATCATGGTGTATGATCCTTTTAATGTGCTGTTGGATTCTGTTTGCTAGTATTTTGTTGAGGATTTTTGCATCTATGTTCATCAGTGATATTGGCCTGTAGTTTTCTTTCTTTGTGACATCCTTGTCTGGTTTTGGTATCAAGGTGATGGTGGCCTCGTAGAATGAGTTTGGGAGTGTTCCTCCCTCTGCTATATTTTGGAAGAGTTTGAGAAGGATAGGTGTTAGCTCTTCTCTAAATGTTTGATAGAATTCACCTGTGAAGCCATCTGGTCCTGGGCTTTTGTTTGTTGGAAGATTTTTAATCACAGTTTCAATTTCAGTGCTTGTGATTGGTCTATTCATATTTTCTATTTCTTCCTGATTCAGTCTTGGCAGGTTGTGCATTTCTAAGAATTTGTCCATTTCTTCCAGGTTTTCCATGTTATTGGGATAGAGTTTCTTGTAGTAATCTCTCATGATCTTTTGTATTTCTGCAGTGTCAGTTGTTACTTCTCCTTTTTCATTTCTAATTCTATTGATTTGAGTCTTCTCCCTTTTTTTCTTGATGAGTCTGGCTAATGGTTTATCAATTTTGTTTATCTTCTCAAAGAACCAGCTTTTAGTTTTATTGATCTTTGCTATTGTTTCCTTCATTTCTTTTTCATTTATTTCTGACCTGATCTTTATGATTTCTTTCCTTTTGCTAACTTTGGGGTTTTTTTGTTCTTCTTTCTCTAATTGCTTTAGGTGCAGGGTCAGATTGTTTACTCGAGAAGTTTCCTGTTTCTTAAGGTGGGATTGTATTGCTATAAACTTCCCCCTTAGAACTGCTTTTGCTGCGTCCCATAGGTTTTGGATCGTTTTGTCTCCATTGTCATTTGTTTCTAGGTATTTTTTTATTTCCTCTTTGATTTCTTCAGTGATCAGTTCGTTATTGAGTAGTGTATTGTTTAGCCTCCATGTGTTTATATTTTTTACAGATCTTTTCCTGTAATTGATGTCTAGTCTCATAGCATTGTGGTCGGAAAAGATACTTGATACAATTTCAATTTTCTTAAATTTACCGAGGCTTGATTTGTGACCCAAGATATGATCTATCCTGGAGAATGTTTCATGAGCACTTGAGAAAAATGTGTATTCTGTTGTTTTTGGATGGAATGTCCTATAAATATCAATTAAGTCCATCTTGTTTAATGTATCATTTAAAGCTTGTGTTTCCTTATTTATTTTCATTTTGGATGATCTGTCCGTTGGTGAAAGTGGGCTGTTAAAGTCCCCTACTATGAGTGTGTTACTGTTGATTTCCCCTTTTATGGCTATTAGTATTTGCCTTAGGTATTGAGGTGCTCCTATGTTGGGTGCATAAATATTTACAATTGTTATATCTTCTTCTTGGATCAATCCCTTTATCATTATGCAGTGTCCTTCTTTGTCTCTTTTAATAGTCTTTATTTTAAAGTCTATTTTGTCTGATATAAGAATTGCTACTCCAGCTTTCTTTTGATTTCCTTTTGCATGGAGCATCTTTTTCCATCCCCTTACTTTCAATCTGTATGTGTCTCTAGGTCTGAAGTGGGTCTCGTAGACAGCATATATATGGGTCTTGTTTTTGTATCCATTCAGCCAATCTGTGTCTTTTGGTGGGAGCATTTAGTCCATTTACATTTAAGGTAATTATTGATATGTATGTTCCTATTCCCATTTCCTTAATTGTTTTGGGTTCGTTATTGTAGGTGTTTTCCTTCTGTTGTGTTTCTTGCCTAGAGAAGTTCCTTTAGCATTTGTTGTAAAGCTGGTTTGGTGGTGCTGAACTCTCTCAGCTTTTGCTTGTCTGTAAAGGTTTTAATTTCTCCATCAAATCTGAATGAGATCCTTGCTGGGTAGAGTAATCTTGGTTGCAGGTTTTTCTCCTTCATCACTTTAATTATGTCCTGACACTCCCTTCTGGCTTGTAGAGTTTCTGCTGAGAGGTCAGCTGTTAACCTTATGGGGATTCCCTTGTGTATTATTTGTTGTTTTTCCCTTGCTGCTTTTAATATGATTTCTTTGTGTTTAATTTTTGACAGTTTGATTAATATGTGTCTTGGTGTATTTCTCCTTGGATTTATTCTGTATGGGACTCTCTGTGCCTCCTGGACTTGATTAACTATTTCCTTTCCCATATTAGGGACGTTTTCAACTATAATCTCTTCAAATATTTTCTCAGTCCCTTTCTTTTTCTCTTCTTCTGGAACCCCTATAATTCGAATGTTGGTGCATTTAATGTTGTCCTAGAGGTCTCTGAGACTGTCCTCCGTTCTTTTCATTCTTTTTTCTTTATTTTCCTCTGCAGCAGTTATTTTCGCTATTTTATCTTCCACGTCACTTATCCGTTCTTCTGCCTCAGTTATTCTGCTATTGATCCCATCTAGAGTATTTTTCATTTCATTTATTGTGCTTTTAATCGATGCTTGATTCATCTTTAGTTCTTCTAGGTCCTTGTTAACTGTTTCTTGCATTTTGTCTATTCTATTTCCAAGATTTTGGATCTTGGAAATAGAATCTTGGATCATCTTTACTATCATTTTTCTGAATTCTTTTTCAGGTACACTGCCTATTACCTCTTCATTTGTTAGGTCTGGTAGGTTTTTATCTTGCTCCTTCACCTGCTGTGTGTTTTTCTCTCTTCTCATTTTGCTTATGTTACTGTGTTTGGGGTCTCCTTTTTGCAGGCTGCAGGTTCATAGTTCCCGTTGTTTTTGGTGTCTCTCCCCAGTGCCTAAGGTTGTTTCAGTAGGTTGTGTAGGCTTCCTGGTGGGGGGGACTAGTGCCTGTGTTCTGGTGGTTGAGTCTTGATCTTGTCTTTCTGGTGGACTGGCCCACGTCTGGTGGTGTGTTTTGGGGTGCCTGTGGCCTTATTATGTTTTTAGGCAGCCTCTCTGCTAATGGGTGGGGTTGTGTTCCTGTCTTACTAATTGCTTGGCATAGGGTGACCAGCACTCTAGCTTGCTGGTCGTTGAGTGAAGCTGGGTGCTGGTGTTGAGATGGAGATCTCTGGGAGATTTTCACTGCTTGATATTATGTGGAGCTGGGAGGTCTCTTGTGGACCCGTGTCCTGAAGTTGGCTCTCGCAGTTCAGAGGCACAGCACTGACTCCTGGCTGTAGCACCAAGAGCCTTTCATCTACCCGGCTCAGAATAAAAGGGAGAAAAAGTAGAAAGAAAGAATTAGTAGAAGAAAGAAAGAGAGAGGGAAAGAAAGGAAGAAGGAAAGAAAGGAAGGACGAAAGAAAGAAAGAAAGGAGGGAGGGTGGGAGGGAGGAAGGAAAGAAAAATAAAGAGTGAATGGAAGAAGGGAGGGAGGAAGGAAAGAAAGAAAGAAAGACAGGAGGGAGGGAGGGAGGAAGGAAAGAAAAAGAAAGAGTGAAAGGTAGAAGGGTGGGAGGGAGGGAGGAATGAAAGAAAGACAGACAGGTGCGAGGGAGGGAGGGAGGAACTAAAGAAAGAAAGAAAGGGGCAGAGTGAAGGAGGGAGGAAGGGAAGGTAGGAAAAAAAGAAAGAGAGAAGATAAAGTAAAATAGAATAAAGTATAAAATATAGTAGCATTATTAAAAATAAAAAAGTAATTATTGAAAAAAAAAAACCCAAAATGGACGAATAGAACCCTGGGACCTATGGTGGAAGCAATGCTATACAGAGAAAATCTCACACAGAAGCATACACATACACATTCACAAAAAGAGAACAGGGGGAAAAGAATCGAAAATCTTGCTCTCAAAGTCCACCTCCTCAATTTGGGATAATTCGTTGTGAAAAGGGGAAAAAGTCTGAAATCTTGCTCTCAAAGTCCACCTCGTTAATTTGGGATAATTCATTGTAAAAAGAGGAAAAGGGGAAAAAGTCTTAAATCTTGTCCTCAAAGTCTACTTCCTCAATTTGGGATGATTTGCTGTCCATTCATGCACTCCACAGACGCAGGGCACATCAAGTGGACCGTGGAGCTTTAATCCGCTGCCTCTGAGGATGCACAGAGAGATTTCCCTGTGTCTTCTCTGCTCTCACAGCTCCCGGGTCTCAGCCTTGGCCCTGGCCCAGCCTCTGCATGTAGGTCGCCGGAGGGCGTCCGTTCTTCGCTCAGACAGGACGGGTTTAAAAGAGCCACTGATTCGGGGGCTCTGGCTCACTCAGGCCGAGGGGAGGGAGGGGCACGCAGTGCGGGGCGGGCCTGTGGCGGCAGAGGCCGGTGTGACGTTGCACCAGCCCGAGGCGCTCCATGCGCTTTCCCGGGAAAGCCGTCCCTGGGTCCCGGGACCCCGGCAGTGGTGGGCTGCACAGCCTCCCCGGAAGGGGGGTGGTGGACAGTGACCTGCGCTCGCACACAGGCCCTGTGGCGGTGGCAGCAGCAGCCCCAGCGTCCCACGCCCATCTCCGGGGTCCGTGCCTTTAGCCACAGCTTGCGCCCGTCTCTGGAGCTTCTTTAAGCAGCGCTCTTAATACCCTCTCCTCGCGCACCCGGAAACAAAAGGGAAGAAAAAATCTCTTGCCTCTTCGGCAGCTCCAGACTTTTTCCCCGGACTCCCTCTGGGCTAGCCGTGGTGCACTAACCCCTTCAGGCTCTCTTTCTGCCGCCAGCCCCAGTCCTCTCCCTGTGCTCCAACTGAAACCTGATACCGGAGTCTCAGCTCCCAGCCCCGCCTCCCCGGCGGCCGAGCAGACAAGCCTCTCAGGCTGGTGTGTGCCTGAGGGCACCGATCCTCTGTGCTGGAGTCTCTCCGCTTTGCCTTCCGCACCCCTGTGGCTGCACTCTCCTCCGCTACTCCGAAGCTTTCCCCCTCCGCCACCTGCAGTCTCCGCCCGCGAAGGGGCTTCTACCGTGTGGAAACCTTTCCTCCTTCACGGCTCCCTCCCACTGGTGCAGGTCCCGTCCCTATCCTTTTGTCTCTGTTTATTCTTTTTTCTTTTGCCCTACCCAGGTATGTGGGGAGTTTCCTGCCTTTTGGAGGGTCTGAGGTCTTCTGTCAGCGTTCAGTAGGTGTTCTGTAGGAGTTGTTCCACGTGTAGATGAATTTCTGTTGTATCTGTGGGGAGGAAGGTGATCTCCGCGTCTTACTCTTCTGCCATCTTCCTGCCGTATGATCTTAAATGAGTTACTTAGTTTCAAAGTCTTCATCTGTAAATTTTGGGAAATAAAGGCCGTCCTACCTCCTTCTTATGATTGTTCTACATTAAGTGGACAGCACTCTATACTAGGTCCTGTACAATAGAAAATACTAAAATTGTTTTTTGTTTTTTGGTTTTTTTTGCTGTACGCGGGCCTCTCACTGCTGTAGCCTCTCCCGCTGCGAGCACAGGCTCTGGATGCGCAGGCCCAGCGGCCATGGCTCACGGGCCCAGCTGCTCCGTGGCACGTGGGATCTTCCGGGACCGGCGCACGAATCCGTGTCCCCTGCATCGGCAGGCGGACTCCCAACCACTGCGCCACCAGGGAAGCCCTCGTTTGTTGTTTTAAGCTGCTAGATTAACTTTAGAAATGAACCGACCCTCTGAGTTTGCATGACAGCTGTTATGCTGGGGTGATTCATTAATACTTAGAACTCTGGGCCCTCTACTCATCCTAATACAGTTTTCACATTAAAATATAGCCACTGGCCCCTTATATTTTAATAAATTTTATTGGATTTTATGGATAATAATGGAAGAACCATGGCATCTTCTGAACATATCTGAATGTGTGCGATATCCCCATCCTTGAAGTTTTATGTCACTGTTATTATTTTTAAATAGTCTTCTCTTAACTATTTTTATACTGTCATCATAATTTTATAGTCTCATGTCCAAAAGGTACTTCTGAAAAATATCTAGAGTTATGCTTATTGATAGAGAATTGACGTTAAGCAGACAACTTTGAGTCAAAAGAGAAATAGCACTAAATCATCATCAAAGGCTTGTTTTCTTTAAGAACCTTATATCCTCACATAAATATGCAAATCTTAGAGACATTTCTAAAACCCCATCTTTAAGGGGCCACTACTGTATACTGAAAGGCATAGCTTCATTTCTAATGAATCCCCTTATTGCAATCACATCCAAAATAAAATAAGAAAAGCCTATGCTCCAGTTTCAAAAGGGAAAAGAAAAGAAATGTCAGGCTGAAGTGCACACATCCCCAAGTGCCCACTTTAAATGCCCCACCGATGGGAGTGTGAAATGAAGGGCCCTGAGCCCTGGCCATGGTTAATCCAGAGCCCCAACGACGCATAACAGAATCAGAGAGTGCAAAATAGCTACTTGAGGAATAAAGCTTCCCAGCCCTTGGTTCAGCAACAGCAGGGTGGAAAGTGAGGGGACAGGAAAATCAAAGTCCCTATAAAAACAGTGATCACACATCGAGGCAAAATGTCCCCACAGCAGGAAAGAAAGTGGAAAACACACCAAATCAATCACCTTAAAAATAAGGCTTAAAATCTTCTACTACATAAGATGTAGGTGGGGAGGGAAGAATGGGTCTGGCAGCTTGAAAGTTTTTTATTAAACTGCACACTGACTGCCATTGCACATACAAGAAAATGCAATTAAGGTCAGGCCATTAAAAAGGTGCCCAAGGATAGCTCTGTGAAAGACCAGGGGGCAGTCTGCAGGAGCTCAGGATACTCACTTCGAAAAAGTGCCAGGCGGGGCGACGGCCCTCTGATGGGACAGCCCTGAAGTGAGGTCCCGAGAGAGGCAGGAGGAAAGCGGAGGTGGGAATTCTTGCCTGGCCTCCCAGTGCCCGCTGGAGCGGCCCCAGCCCAGTTCTCACCAGTCCTGTCCTCCTTCAGCCACAGTGCCATCAGCACCATTTAGGATAATGTATCTCCAAGGGACATTCATGGTCAGCAGGGGATGACACCGCAGGTACACCATCACGTGGGCATCCCTCTGGCCCGCGGTCGCCCTTCCTCTCCTTAGACAGGTCCAGGTCCACATCTACCGGCTGACTGAAGAGGGCAGGTGTGGAGCCCGGGTGGGGCGCATGCCCCCGCCTCCCCTTGGTCGGAGGGACCAGGCTGGGCTGAACTGATCCGCAACTGAAGAGCTTGGCCTCCCACTGGAAGCTCCAGAGACACCGTGTACTTCAGAGCTGTCTCTGGGTTTGGGCTTTGCTGGGCATGCAGGGTGACCGGCTGCTCACAGAAAGCACAGAGTGATGGTGACTGGCCCTTCTCCCTCCCTCTCAGAGCACCCCCAGTGCCCCACCCATACCTGCCCTGTTCGGGGGGCCTCCCCTCCAAAGACCTGGAGGTGTTACAGGAGCTCGGACCTTCCAAGGGTCACACCGCCCGGGTATAACTGTGACACTGTGCTGTCTTCACTGGCCACACATCTGATTTCCGCACCAAGATCTAAGCACCGTGAAGTCAGGGACAAAATTTTCACCTCCCTGCAGACACAACCATTTACCTCTCATGTAAGCAGGGCCTCACATAGATTAGATGCTAAAAATATTTATTAAATGCGCCTGGCATGTAATGAGCAATCAAATAAGTATGAGACGATAAGATGGATGGAAATCTTCAGTGGAGGGGAACAAATTGGTGTTGGCATGTGTGTGCACAAATCAACTCCAATCTCATATTGTACAGATACAGCTTCCCTGTGAGTCTGGTGCTCACCAGCAGCTCTTCCTTCCTCGATAGCCCGGAAGTGAATTCCTGAGTCAAGAGTGGGTGAGACAGTGCTTATCTCCACTGCAGCCTGGCCCGTCTCTCTTCTTGTGCTGGGGCCACAGGTTCCTTCTTGCAGCCCACACCACCGTCCCACACCGTGTTTTCATTGCCTTTCGCTGGAGGTAGCCTGCTAATTGCCGAAGGTTTCCAGGGTGCTTGCGGTGCTCAGGCTCCAGGCCTTTCTATTTCCCATCTGCTGGAGTCCAGAAAGCCGTGACCCGGACACCTGGGCAAGTTCCTGGAAGCTTTCTAGCAGAAACATCAGCTACAAAGTGCCCATTATGGCTGCAGCAAGAGGGGTTTACAGACTTCTCCGACGTTAGGAAAGGGAAAATCATTTCTGAGTATAATACAGTTTGGAACATGTTCCCATTTTCTTCAGAAACTATTGCCCTGCAGTGATTTTCTGTCTCTGGCAGTGAATGTTCCCTGGGCTGCAGCTACCGTGAATCAAGGCCACTCCGGTGCTGGCGGAGCAGGGTTTGTTGCTGGGTCATTTCTCCCCTCCTTCCATGCTTACATCTCCTTTGCCCCCTTTACTGCTTTCTAAAGTTGTCCCTTGTTCCCCCTCCTCTCTTCTGCTCCTTTTGTCCTACCCCTCCAGGCAGGGCTGTTCACCTGCTTCCAGCAGCAGGGAGGGCCTGAGGACCAGCCACCGTTGCCAGGACATCTACATACAT
This sequence comes from Mesoplodon densirostris, assembly GCF_025265405.1. Taxonomy (NCBI): domain Eukaryota; kingdom Metazoa; phylum Chordata; class Mammalia; order Artiodactyla; family Ziphiidae; genus Mesoplodon; species Mesoplodon densirostris. The sequence continues at coordinate 123,634,913 of NC_082667.1, read as the reverse complement.
TTACATCTCGTTGGCCTGCAAACATGATGATTATGCAAAGTTCTCCTCTGAGCAGTGAAAGGATTCTGTTTGGATTCAGGAACTTTGGGTTGCACAGAACACAGCTAGGAAAGAGAGGGTGCAGCCCCTGCACTTCCACAGAGGAGGGTGTGGCTGTAATGTATGGGAGTGACTGATGGACCAGGTGTCAATGGCACAGCTCCAAGGACAGTGGTCATCCAACCGGGCCCCTACCTTGACTTGTCCACATCTCCGGGAATGCCACCTTGCCCCCAGTTAGGGGAAGAGGTAGAGAGCATGCCCTCTGGCCAGCTGCCTGAACAGTCTCCCACTCAGCCCACTTTCCTGTCCTCAGCTTCTCTCTTTTGACAAATTCAGCACATCTCTTTGCTGAACTAAGTTTTCAGGGCAGGCTGCTCTTTCATCACATGTTGAAAGCTGTACTGGGGCCCTGATCTATCCTGTTTCTTCTGAGCTACGTAGGACCTTTAGGTAGGGCCACGTTGCCAGCATCCATTTGTAGGAAATAATCCTGTGATTATAAGAACACCATGTGGTGAGTGGAAAGATCTAGAAAACAACTTCAGTATCCATGACTTATGCTCAGAGGCACATGGTTTAACATCCCTGGATCTGTTTCTCGCTCTGTAAAGTAAGGGAGCAGAAGTAACTGGTCTCTGAAGTTCATTCCCACTCTAAAATTCTAGATTTTTATTTCTTGGATGATGTATTTTCTCTATATATATTTTTATTCTTCCACAGATGGTTTTATATTGTAGTCTCTCCACTGTTTCACTTGTTCCCACACTGAATATTTAACACCTGCCATGTGAAACTGTATTCAGTGATGTCTCAAGGATCATACCTGTATTAGACACTTTGCTTCAGATGGAGGATAACATAAGTCTGCCTTTGGTGGGGTTATGTTTATACTTCCTCCCACTATATTCTAAGTCCTTGGGGTTAGACATTGCTTGTGCCAACCTGAACACCTAAAATGTGCGACAGGGTTGCTAGCACTCAACAATGTTTGCTGACTAGAATTAAATCGAATCCCTCTTTCATTCTGAAATGTTCCCTACTTTTATATTTTTTTAGTGGAGAAAGAAGACACTGACAACTAAGAATAGTCACCATTAAATTGTGCAGTTTTCTTTTTTTATTAATTAAAAGAATATTCTGGGGAATGTTGAGGCAGGTGAATGGCTAAACCACTAGTCCGGTCTTACCCTAAGTATTCTAAGATGATCTGGGTGGGTCTACATCCCCTGGAAACCAACAATCACTCCTTAAAAAAAAATCAGTAAACCTCCCTAATTATTTATTGAATGTCAGTTATATTCATGATACATTAGGAACTATTCAGAGGAGAAGAAAACTCCAAGGAAGGTTTCATTCTTGAAGGGAGACAGAATGTACACCTTTAAAACAATTAGAGACAACTGTTTAAATTGAGCACCAGGGAAAGCATATTTCAGTTTGGCTGGTCAGTGTTTCATCACTTTGCCGATAGACTGACCTGATGTTTTCTCCAGCATGTCATAGGGGCACCTCAAAGTCAACCATGTCCAGAATTGAACTCACATCGTCCCACACCAGTGTCCCCTCTCTTGGGGTTTGGCAGTACCGTGATCTAGTTTCATGGACCAGAAACATGACCATCCTTCTAGAGACCTCTCTCCTCAGTCGCTTTAGCCAACAGTGCTGCCTTAGTCTCCTCAAGCTGCCTCACAAAATACCACAGGCTGGACCGGTTAAACAGCAGACATTCATTTTCACACAGTTCTGGAGGCTGGGAGTCTGAGATCAAGGTGCCAGCAGGGTTGGTTTTGGCAAGAGCTCTCCTCCTGGCCTGTAGAAAAATGGCCTTGCAGCTGTGTCCTCACATGGCCCTTTGTGTGTGTGTTTGTGTTTGTGTGTAGAGAGTGATCTCTGGTGTCCCCTCCTCTTCCTACAAGGGCACCAGTCCTATCAGATCAGGGGCCTACACAATGACCTCATTTAACCTTAGCTACCTCCTTAAAGGCCCCACTTCCAAACAGTCACATGGGGGAGTAGAGCTTCAACACATGAATTGGGGGGGGGGCATCATTAATTCCATTACAGATACCAACTAAGGTAATCCCAGCTTCTCAGACCTCAATATCTTAGTGGCTTAACACAATAAAATGGTGCTGCTTGTTCAGAAATTCCAATTACCTGGGAGGTAGGGGAGGGCAAGTGCCAGGTTCCATGCCATCATTCAGGAATAAAAGTTGACTGAGGCTCTGCCCCCTTCAGAACGTGGTGACGGTGTCAACTCTGGCCGTAGACATCCAGCTGGCTGCCTGGAGGAGAGGGTAAAGATGGACATAAAAAGATGAGGGTTTTTGTGGGGGAAGGGCTTGTATTTATTTGCTTGCTTGTTGGTTGTATGGGCCAGGCTTCGTGGAAGTGTGCACAGTACTTGCACTCACTTCTATTCCTTTGGCTGGAAATACAGTCCAGCTGTGTGTCCAGGAAGAGAAGAATAGATTTGGTGAATAGCTAGCCCATCTCTGAGATACCAAGTCCCATTCACCAGTCACCAAAAGTACGTCTTAGATATGTCCACCTCCCTCTACCTCCACAATCCAACAATCTAAGACAAGATACCATTGTCACTCACTTGAATCATTACAAAATCCTATTAGGTTTTTATCCACATAGTCTCTTTAACTTTTTTAGAGTAATAAAATACATGTAAGATAAAATTGACCATTTTAACCATTTTAAAGTGTATAATTCAGAGGCATTAAATACATTGGCAATGTTGTGCAACCATCACCACTGTCAACCTCTAGAACATTTTTACCATCTCAAACTCTGTACCCATTAAACAATAACTCCCCATCCCTTCCTCCCCGCCAGCCTCTGTAACCCCCTCCACTTCTACTCTGCATCATGCTCAATTGCCCCTGCAGCCAGAATGATCTCCTAAAAGAGTCTAATCATCACACACACACACTGTTTAGACTCTTACATGACTTTCCCCTATTTCCAGCAAGATTACAAATGTCTCTACGGTGGCCCACATACCCTGGGAGCTCGTGTCTGTAGCTGCCTCCCTAGCTGGTGGGAGGACACACTCCCTTCAGATTCTGTTCTCCAGACACCCACAGTGCTCTTCATTCAGCCCACGTGTTTCCCACGTTCCCTCCTTCCTCGGGATCTCTGCATCGGCTGTTTTCTCTCAGTGTTCTCCCCTCCCCATTCCTCCATCATCCATCAGATTTCCTCTCATCCGCCACTCCCTCTGTCTTCTCTCAACCTCCTGACCATGCCATGCCTGCCCCTTCCAGAACACTTCTTGCATTGTTACACATATTTTTCTTTTAATTTTATAATAAATATATATCTTCCCACTGGGCCTTAAATTCCATAAGGGTGGAGACTGTACTGTTTATGTTCACTGTTTCGTTCCTGGTACCAAATGCAGTGCCTAGCATGTAATAGTCACTTGATGAATAAATGATGAATGAACAGATGAATGCTATCAGCACCAGGAAGGGTTGAAACCAGAGTTATACAGAAGGTGGAAGAAAGAAGCATGAAAACATTGGCAAAATCAGCCCAAGACAAAGAGGAAGACATTCCCCACTGAATGAAACAGGCTAATTTGTTTACTATTTTATAATTTATGCATTTCCCATTAAATCTCATTTAGGATGTCACTTCTTTCTAAATGTTAGTGATGATGGTATGATGAACAGGATAATGAAAAGAAGAATATTTCTTAGTTCTAGAGTATGTCCTTGTTTGCAGGAAACGGGAAGAAAAAACAATATTGTTGAGTAATAAGTACTGGGCAAACAATTTCACATGATACTATATTTGATATTAAAGTTCCCTAAATAGAGTATCTTTGACATCTATAGTACATCCTTGGGAGCTTGAGAAGAAAGAAAACTGCCTCAGAGCCATGGAGTAAATGCACCAAAATCGCAGCTAGGAAAGCCAAGACTGGGGCTTAGTCATCCAGACTCTCAGCTAAGTGTTGTTTGCTTGTTTTTTTTTTTTGCTTTGTTTTGTTTCTTGTCTCACTCTTGGTCCTGGTTTCCCAGCTAATACCCTCATACTTCAGTGCTCTAGAAATTGGATGGATTGAGAATATCAACCAAACCCATTTAAAATCTTTGGGAATGTTTTAACCAGGCTACCTTAGTTCTGGGTTCCTAGGGAACAGATCCTGGGACAGAGAATAAATGCTGATGTTTTATTTTGTGGCAAAATCCCAGGGCAGAGAGAATGAAGGTAAAGGGAGTGAGGAAGAAAAGGATGGGAAGCAGTACAAGGTGGTTCCTGATCAATGTGGGATACAGATCGACGATGAGCACTTCAGAGGCAGAGCTGGAGACGTGGCAGGTGTTTCTGCTCGGCGGCGCAGGAAGCCTACAGACCAGCTCCAGAAAGAGCCTGTGCCTTGAAACCATCCAGCATCAGGAAGGCTGGAGAGGGATTTCCTTACCTGACTCCCTCCCCCTCTCAATCACTGATGTTATTTGTTTCAAGTTTACTCTGAAGGGAGTGAGCTCCCCAGACTTCAGGATTGCATTGCGTGTCCCCTGCAGCCACCACCAGGGAAGCAGACCCCATGCCCTGAAGGCCGGCATTTCATCTGAGGTTGGAAGTGGCAGAGGATCCAGAGACCTCGAGGGCTCAGCTGGTCAGCTGCAGGTGGTAGATATGCAAGGGTACACGTGATGGTTAGCCAGGGCAGCAGGGGAGGTGAGGCAACCAGCTGAAGGTGTAGGAGTTAAGGAGGCCACGAGAATTTGACGGGCAGTGGAAGGTGCCTAATAGGCACAGCTTTTGAAAGATTGGAGTATTTGTTATAGTTACCTTTTCAATTCTAACCTCCTCTCACCCTGGCCAGAAGGCAACAGTTGAAGAAGACTGAGGATACTGGATGGGTATCAGCTGAAACAATCACTGTGGCTGGGAGTTGGCTCAACTATGTTGGAAAATTGCTTAAGATGATTTCTCTTAAATCTAAACAAGCATCTATTGGGAGCTACCTGGTGGCACAGTGGTTAAGACTCCATGCTCTGAATGCAAGGGGCCCAGGTTCGATCCCTGGTCAGGTAACTAGATCCCACGTGCATGCCGCAACTAAGAGTTTGCATGCCACAACTAAGGAGCCAGAGAGCCACAACTAGAGAGCCCGTGAGCCACAACTAAGGAGCCTACCTGCCACAACTAAGACCAGGCACAACCAAATTAATTAATTAATTAATTAAATATTAAAAAAAATAAACATGCATCTATCGTATGGCCCCCAGAATAAACATCTCGGTATTTTCCCAATGGAGATTTGTATATGTGTACATTAAAAGACATGAATAAGAGTGTTCACAGTAGCTTTCTTGAGAATACCCCCAAAACTGGAAACCACTCAGTGTTGACCAAGAGAATGGATAAACAGATTATGGAACAAATATAATGAAAAGCTGCATAGCAATAAAGAAAGAACAAACTCCTAAGACCTCCCAAAACATGGAGGAATCTCAAGGGTACTATGTTAAATGAAGGAAGCCATGCACAAAACAGTACCTATTATAGAATTCCATTTATGTGGAATTCAAGAGTCATAATAGTGGCAATCTTTGGAGAGGTACTGAATAGGTAAGGGCAAGATGGAAGCTTCTGGAATGAGTCCATGTTTTATGTCTTGTTCTGTATGGTGACTACATGGTTGAATACACAAGTACAGGTTCACCTACCTGTGCATTTCAAATTTCTCTTCTCTGTTTTGTCTAAGTTATACCTTAATTACGCACACACCAAACCTCTCCCTTCCTGAGATTTTATGAAGCAAATCTCGACTGCTCTGAAAACATGGATCTAGAGCATTAAAACCCACAGCTTTGGGATTTGTCCAATGAAAACTTTTGTTTAGGAATAAGTTTGTCCCCCATGGAATCTGTAGACACTACAAGAAAGCATTTTCAGTTACTGGAAAAGGGACAGCCCATTGTCTCCTCCTAGCCCTACAGCCCTAACAGCTACAATTAAAATAATGAATTATCAAAGGGAGAGCAAACATTTAGGTCAAAACACAAGCGACTGAATGGATCAGATAGACGGCTAAGAGAGATTTTATTTTTGCACCAAGAAAAATGATGAGGTAAAAATACTGACTCACAAAGAAAACACAAAGAAGGATGACAAAGCTTTAGTCCAGCAGAAAAGATCAAAATTCGCGTCCCTGGAGTGACAAGAGAAGGATCTAGGGGAGAATAGCAATGAATAGAGGGAAAGGCAGCCTAGAAAGAGGAGGCAGACAAACAAAGACGAGGAAGAAAGAGGGCCTCTCACAAAAGGGCCAAACGTGAAAAGAGGAGAGAGAAGCACGTAACCTATAACAAGCCATGGAGGGAGGGAAAGCATGAGAAGGGAAGGACTTGAGATGGAAAATAAAAATGAAGACGATGAAAAGGAAGGGGTGAAATAGAAGGAAACGGACTAACCCGTTGCTCTGAAGAGAAACGAGGCTGTGCTGGGAAATGGATGTTTTCAGAGGGTCAGTGGGCTGGGCCACCCCCTGCTCAGCTGCGGCCGGGTCGGCTCTGGCAGGTCCAGCCCAGGACGTCCACAGAGGTGACCAAAGTGCTTCTCAGATTCTGGGGCCCTGGGATGAGCCCTCTGTCTCTCTCCAAGGTACCATGTTTTGGTTTGGGGCTTTCAATGCCCTGTCTGCTGTCAATCAAGGTTGAAAGAGTGAATCTGATTGAATTGACGTTGGGAGGATCTCTTCATACCATGGAGTGAGGAGCAGTCAGAAACCCGGGTGTGATGTCTCGTCCTGCGAAGGCTCAGGCAACCCACTGTCTCTCTTTGAGCCTCGACTTCCTTGGCTGTAAATTGGACATAATGCTCATTCTGACAACCCTTTGAATGGACTAATCTAGAAGAAAGACTTTTCATCCAACACAAAGCACTATAGACATTTCAGGTGTTGTTATGACCAGGTTTGTTACTGGAGGACATGGGATGGAGACCTCAGGTCACTTGTGAATAAAAAAGGGGAAAAGCACATGCATTGTGTAGGGATGTCTTGGGCTTAATGTTTGCTCCACAGGGAAGACGCTGGCATCTGTGTCTGAGTGGTAAAACCCCGGAGACAGTGGACATAAACCCTGGTTTATTGAGAGGCATGGCTGCCTGTGGAAAGTGGAAGAGCTGGCTCCAAGCTTCCCATCATTGTCTGGAGATGCTAAATGGCTCCTTCGGCACCTGCAGTTGTGGCTACCTGGTGCATTCTGAACAGAAACATTAGAAACAACAACAAAATAGAACTGACTAATTACTGCAAAAGCTGTTTTTTTTGGGGGGAAGAGAAAAGTTGTTCTATTATATTTCTGAAAAGTGAGCATTTTATTGTTTCTACAAATTGCTCCCTGGAAAGTACTTTCATTTTCTAATTGTTCATAAATTTACTGACAGGTGGTTACACAGGTGTAACATCATTATTTCATTTTATTGTATACATTGTTTTAACGAGAAAATCTGGAAGGGCTGGGTACCATATATCACTCGATGTACCCTGAAAATGTGTGGGTGGGTAGGCATTGCCCAAGCCTGCCACTTCCTCACATACACCTGGGTCTGGTTTCCCTCACTGGGGGTCAATCTGGACAGCTGTGACTGGTTAGAATACATTAAGACGTGACAGCATAAACAAATCGCTTTCTTATAGTTATTCTTTTGCTTAAAAAAAAAAGATTTAACATTTCTTTTCACTGAATGATCTGTCCCAGTATTCCTTGCCAAGGACAAAACAAATTTCAGAGTTTATATATACACCAAAAAGTTGGTATCTGATGAACATTAGTTGTGCTGGACAAATTGCTCTTTTCAATTTAACATATATTGGTACTTGCAGTATAATAGATCCCTAACTCTGTAAAGCTAGGAATTATTTCAGCATTGTTTAGAATAATTGTAACACTTAGCATTTTGGCTAGATTATAGCAGGCGCTCAATAAATATTTTCAACTTACCGTTCCAACTGTTATTCATAATTTATGTGCAAGGCTGAGCATATCAATTAAGAAAACTACCCTCTCATGGAAATAATAACCTTATGATTTACATAGAGGCAACTACAGGCAGTTGAGTTCAGCAAGTAGGTTCACGTATTTAGGAGAACTGAGGCGTGGAAAGAGCGGGTGAAACTGGCTTCTGCTGCACCGTGTAGGAACCGCTCATGTCAAGGTTACCATTAACATCCAAGTAGCTGGCCCTGTTTCTTCTCACACGTCTCCCCTCAGTAGGTTGTGAAGCTGGTTGCCACTCTCTCCTGATAGAAACTCTCTTGTTTCTGTGAGGTCGCTCCCTCCCCATTGTCTACATAACCCTACTCACTCCTTCTTGATGCCAGAAGGTAGGTTCTTGTCTCTTTGAAGAAAGAATTCAGAAACAAGACCGGGAAGTCAAGAAAGTAAAGTGAGGATTTGGTTAAGCACTAGTGCACTCTCAAGGGGAGAATGGACAGTCCCACACGAGTAGCTGCCCTGAGTTTCTTTGGCAAGTGGGTTATATGGGGCGTGGAAATGAAGGGGCAGGCTATTCACTGGGGAAGGGGGGGTTTGGGGTCATCTTCCCGCATTTTCATCCCAGCTCCATCTTCCTGAGGGGAGGAGCGATTGTGTCCTCCTGTAGCCTTGATGGGAAGTGTCGTGGCGCCAGTGCATGATGGGTACTTCTTATCTACAAAGCTAATTTTATTGTAATGAGGGCATAATGAGCCACGGGTTACATTTAGATGCCGGAGATTCCTGCCTTTTCCCACCTTTCTTTGTCTGTCTCCAAGACGCTTATTGCCCCCCAAATGTGTGGTTTCCTGTCAATCTGGAGGCTCCTGCTTTTCTTTGCCTGTCCATGGACCCCTGTTGTTTGAAAGATGTGTGGTTTCTTGCCCTTTGGCCTGTGACCCCCCTTCTCTGCTCATCTCTAGCTACCTGCCTGCTCTAACATTCTCATTCTCTCTCAAGGATGCCTTGCCTCTGTATAACCTTGCATGGAGATTCCATCCAGGGTCCACCTTTGTGCTGTCTACACGGCCCCAGGTTGATCTCACTAATCCAACTTTTAGTCATAGCTCCACAGTCTGCATGTTTCTGTTGAACTTCTCAGTGACTGTCTCAGACACACACCCCTGAGGGTCCATCAGCTGGTTCTCAACAGCCCACCGTGAACCCCTTAGCTCTCCCCACCCTCCACCCTCCTCCTCCTCTTTCTGGTCTATATTAGCATTCAAGCTCCAAGTACAGCTGCAGGATTTAGCAGCAGAAACAACAGGACACCAGTTAAATTTAAATTCCAGATGAGTAACAGATCTTTTTTTAGTATAAGTATGTCTGCTCAGTGCTTTTTGTTTTTGTCTTTTTTTTTCCTGCTTTATTGAGGTATAATTGACAAATAAAAATTGTGTGTATTCAAGGAGTTCAGTGTGATGATTTGATACACATAACACACCCTCACATGCTTACTATTTCTTTTCTTATGGTGAGAACACTTAAGATCTACTCTCTTAGCAAATTTTGAGTATACAGTATAGTTTTATTACAATGCAGAATTGTTAACTGTAGTCACCATGCTGTACATTAGACCCTCAGAACTTTTTTATAAATAACTGAAAATTTTATAACTGAAAATTATATCCTTTGACCAACACTATTTGACATTTAAATTCAGATTTAATAGGTAATTTATCTGATAATCATAACCCCTACTGAAACCAGGGGACCATCTTTCACATGTCCCTCTCTCTCTTCTTCCTCCGAACACAATCACCAAGGTATTTAAGTCCATATTTCTAGTATTTTTAATTACCTGAGTACTTTTTTTTAATAATTGAAACCAGTGCTTCAAGACAAGTTATTTCTTATTACCTGGATTCCCCCAATTTCCGTGTTTTTCCCCTCGTGCCTCATCTTTTTCAGTCTCTGCCTCACAAGACGTCAGTGACCTTTCACTATGGTGTTAAGTTGTATGAACACTGATGGCCATGGGAGAGCTCATGTAGCTTTTTACAGAGAGCGGAGGTGTGAAAAGATGTGCGTTTTAGAAAGTCCTCTGTGATCTGAGTGGGGCTTGATGACTTCTATCAGCTCCTGTGTTTCTTCTTCTACCAGCTCTAAGATCAGCCGGCTCCCGTACTGCCTCTAAATCACCACCATGATCTTCACATCTCTGAGCCGTGGCAGGCACTTGTGCCTTTTGCAGAAACACCCCTGCTCACCCCCTCAGAATGCAGATCAGGTGTCATCTTTTCAGGAAAGCCTTTCTGAAACTGGAAGGTTAAATAAGGTGCCTTTCCTATGTGCTGCTGCATCGCATACATACGCCACTATTCCAGAGCCCATGTGTGCCATTGTCTGCTTAGTATTCTGTCTGGTCTGATTTTGGAGTCAGACACAGGGCCTTTCATCTCCTTAAGCCCAGCACCTAGCATGGTGCCTGGCATCGGGGAGCTAGAACACGTGTGTATGGCGTGAATACTAAACAGGGCAGAGGCCTTGCCTGTGGGTATCTTGCACAACTCCTAACTGTTGCCAACCTTAGGAGTCCTCATGGCCATTTAAAGTGCCCAGAACAGGGCCGCTGGAGCTGTAGGCTATCTTCTCCCTGCAAATCAGGAACAATTCTCTTGTAGCACTTACTACATTGTATTGTATTTAGATGCTTAATTACCTGTCTGCATTTGTTTTCTTCAGCAAACATTCATTGAGCTCCTCCTATGAGGTAGGCACCAGGCCCTATGCAGTTGCTTTCTTTGAGGACCTTATCATCTTCGGTATAAATCAAATAAGGATGTCAATAGACAATTAATCTCAGGCGTCTTGATACATGTGTGAACAGGTGTAACAGTGCCTAGAAAAGGAAATAGTCATCCCCTTATAGGGACAGCTGGGAACATTTTAGAGAAGGGTTGACACTAAGATTCTGGAAGGATGATTAAAAATAAACCCAACTGATAAGGGAGAACAGGCATGGCAGGCTTGGACCTGTGGAATAGCATAGCCTATTCGAGAAAATCTAAGGAGCTTTGCGTGGCAGGAACATATGGAGGGAGATAAAGCCGGACAAAAAAGCAAAGTCAGATGCTATGGGGAATTCAATACAAAAATAAGGAATTTGGAAACCACAGAAGGACTTTCTGATGGGAGAGAAATATGATTAATGTCACTAGATTTTGATTTTAAAAAATATACATACCTTATCGTGAATGCAGATAAAGTGTACAGAAGATATGGGAAAGGCCTGGTAAAGAATGAAAAATCAACTTACCTGTATGTAGGTTTTCCTCTTGGGAGTAATGATCTACTGAGGGCATCTTGACACGGCCTAAATAAATGACTCTACCAGAAGAAGTAGGAGTAGGTCTAGGATTCAAATAAACTGGTTCATTGCTGTGTGATGTGATATATATATATAATATATATATTATATATATATATTATATATATATATAATATATATATATATAATATATATATATTAAAAAAGGATTACTGATCAAGCTGCCTAGGTTCTGGATTATGTACTCTTTCACATTTGTTCTTTTGCTGAAAATATCTCTCATATACAGAACATTTTAAAGGGAACATTCTATATATAGATATAGTCACTGTTTTAAAAACAACTCTTTTTACAATATATTCAAATGATGAAACATCACACCTGCCAACACTGAAAGGCTATAAATAGAGAGTGAAGCATAAATCTAGAAAGAAAAATAAGCAGATCCATTATATATCTGTTGCAATTAGGAGAGTATTTTGGTGTCAGACTACAGAGAAATTGTTATTGAATTGCTCAAATAACTTAGCAACATGAAATATGATACATAATGACCAGAAAAAACTATATTATCTATTGAAAGAATTATTATGGTGGCAATGTGAATTATCTAATAACTCTACCATCCCAAATGAATTGATTGGATTTACTCAATCTGTAGGTAAAATGTTAAGTGTCCTCTAAGGGGGGAAAAAAAGAAAGAATTCAAACCCAATTACTTACAGCAGTATTTACAGCAAGGGTGTTGGGGGCAGGTGTTCTATTCAGGATTCTTAGTCTTAAATGTTTATGCTTCAACTATAGAGCACCTCCTGTGTACTCACTATCTAAATATTCATGCTTTGGGTAAAGGGCACCTGCTGTATACACATGATCTGCCTGGCTGTGGAGACGTGCCTGTGTGTAAGTTGTGGTCTCCATCCTTCCACAGTTCATACTATGGTAGTGGAGGCAGACATGGGAAGTAAACAACTGTAATTAAATGCTAAAATACAGGTGTGTTCAAGCAAACATCGTGCCTTCATAGAGGAGAGAGTGCCTATCTGGTATGGTCATGGAGGTCTTTACTGAGCTGAATTTCTGATGATGAACAGACGATTTCCCTCTGGATAAGTCCTGGGAACAGCATTCTCTGTAGAGAGGAAAGTATGCAAAATCACAGCAGTGAGGAAGTGCTGTCCTAGCCGAGGAGTAAATGCAAAATGAAATGTTTGCCCTCAGGGAACATCCAATTGGAATAGGAGGCTGATGCATTTAAAATGAACAGTCCTAGATCAAATCCAATCAGAATTAATTTTTATAAATGTCCCTGGGAAGAGAAGTTAGATAAGAGTAAGATAGTGCTTTGAAATAGAGATGGAGCCTTGAATAATGGGTAGTATTTGGAAAGATGATGGTAATTAAGGGAAAGGGAATTACAGAGAAAGACTATTTTAATCTAGGTTGGAGACTTTGACTGGATATAAAGGAAAATAGGAGGCCACTTAAATGAGTGGCCTGAGAAATGCAGTATTTAAAGATTACACTGTCCCAGATATGCAGATGAGCTGGGGGAGAAAAGACAAGAGTTGGGAAGGTCTCCTGGGAGGGCATTGCTGTCACTGTGACAAAAGTAAGGCGAGATTGAAAGAGAGATGAGCAGAGAAGGGAAGGAGAGAGAAGAAATGTAGGGTACATTCCGAAGGGAAAAAATTGGAGTGATCAATTGTTTCGATAAGAAGTTTAGGAGAAAAGAATAATTATAGTATTTGGAAATTGTGTGGAAAAGAATATTTTTCAAATTCTATTTGCAATATAAAGAAATTTGACAAGTTTTTTTTTTTAATTTTGTTGAAATATAGTTGATTTACAATGCTGTGTTAATGTCTGCTGTACAGCAAAGAGACTCAGTTATACATAGATATATACATACATATATATATATATATATATACATTATTTATTTTTCAGCAAAAAATTTAAAAAGGATGAACTAGCAGTATATACGTCATCTAGAAAAATTTCAGAAGCATTAGGTTAAGTAAAAGAAGTCAGACGCAATAGGCACATTTTCTATGAGGCCATGTAGATGACACTGAAATGGGTAAAACTAGTCTATGGTGATAGAAATCAAAATACTGACTGCTAATGCAAGAAAGTTATAAGGGAACTTTATAAGGAAATATCCATTACTTGTTTTAGATGGTTGTTACCTAAGAATATAACTTTTTCAAAATGCATCAAGTTATACACTTAAGGCCTATGATACGTAACTTTTATCTCCATAAAGTAATCCAGCTAAATTTTAAAAATGGATTAAATACTTAAATGTTAAAATAACAAAATAACCTCCAAGGAAAATTTATGCATATGTATGCCTAATATATATATCTCTAGTTTTAGGGTGCATATTTTTTAACCTAAGAGAAGAAACCTAAAAACTAGTTTAAAAAGGAAATAAATATTCATATTTGACTCTGTTTATTAAATAATTACCCTATGGCAAAAGTATTAAAAAGTCAGTAGACTAAGAAGGGAAAGAACTGTATTTAAAAGCATAAACCATAATGTCTAGCATTAAAACATAGGGAAGTCTATCATAGAATATTTGTTGAGAGCACAGGTCAAATCAATACTGTTGCTGTTGTTGCTGTTTTTCTGTTAACACCAGGTCATCTTTGAGATGCTGAAGGTCTGTTTATAGGAGGGCACTCAATCATAATATTTGTTCAGGTTTACAGTTTGGTGACAAAGCACATCTCGTCTCTGGAAATGAACATGGGACAGTCATGCTTATCTATCTGGGCTGGGCTGTTAGAATGATTTCCATCCACAATGAGTCCCTCTTGTAAACATCCCCAGGATAGGGAATCTGGGTCCAGCTGAACACAACAGAAGGTAATCCTGGCATAACTGTGCCAGGTAGAGATGTGGACAGTTTCTTGGAGGCCCCTGAGGGACACTACGAGTCCCATTCCAGCAGCTTTGCTGGTGGCGTTTGGGGAGAGGGTGAAGAAAGAGTGGGATGAGATCATAAATTTGTGGACCTGCCATCAAAGCAATCTATGACATTTATATACTTCTTTATGATTATAAATTTTCCTTTGCATTCATTAACTCATTAGACCTTCACAACTCTGCAACCTAAGAAGAGCAGGTAATAAATACCATGTCCATGTTAAAGATGGAGCACATTGATATTCAGAAAGACAAAGTCATCTTTGTAAGGTCAGATATCTTTTAAGTAATAGAGCTGGGACTTAAATGGAGGTCTGTCTCTCTCTGAGGCTATATTATTTTCAGTGTGCCATTCTATCTCTAGGACAAGACAGCCTAGCCTCAGAGAAGTCTCCTCCTGAACGATTCCATGATATTCAGCCTGAATGTGTCTCTTTCTTTCTGTCTTTTTCTGCTTCCCCCCTTCAGCAGGCCTGGGTAATCATTCTTCTTAGTATGTGAAACATACATCTACTGTTGTAACTGCCTCTCAGCTGTCACTTAGCCAAACTACGCAAATCTCACCATCTCCATCCCTCCGTGTAAGTCTTTCCTTTAGCCGAGCTATTGTTCAACTCTGGACGCCTTCCAACTGTTCAGATGGGCCGGGGGTAGTTTCACCATCAGAGGATATAAAGAAACATAACTATTCAGCCTTCTTCATACATCTACCAAATACCTAACAAATGATGTTCTCACCATATTGAAAAACATTTAAGATGTTGAATTGATTTCCAGAGCCTTCATGACAAGTCAGTCAGTTCATCAGCCACCAGAATTATGTGTGAGTTGGGCGCTGAGCTCTGAGCTCGGATGACAGGAAGACCTAAGGAAATGGTCTTGTCCTGGCTATAAAGTTGGTCCTAATCTAATCAGAAAATCTGTATAAACAACATAAATTGTTTTCTGCTGTAAGTAACAAAACACCGACTCCTGCTGTTTAAGGAGGGTTATTAGTAATGTCTCTTTGCCCTGCCCAACTTCAGGAAAACTTAAAAGTCAGACAAGGAGAAAATAGAGATAAAAATAACACCTTCGTTTCTGGTATTTCTGATAAAAATTGACCACAGATAATGCAGTTTATATCTTCAGGCAAATGGGCATTCCAGTACTGAATGTAAGTATTAGCGGTCCATATCCACATTTGCATAGAATACTGGGAAACTCCAGCCCCCCCGGGCCAGGCCTGGCCTCTCCCGTTGCACAGTGCAGGACCTCTGTGCAAAGGTCCGCCTCTAAAAGAAAGGAAAAGGCTGATATGTCCTACTTTATCTTTCCAAAATCACTCATCAGATTAAGATATTCCTCCTCCCCTGGTGGTGACAGGTGTTTTGGAAGCTCTGAGAAAGGCCAACAGGGTCACTCAGATAAAAGGGAAATCTGTAATGGTGAAGAAACATCTCCTCCCCCACATCAGTTCAAAGGGATGTAAACAATAAAGGCATGTATTATCTCACAGGAGAAGTCAGAAGATGCATGGAAATCAGGACTACAATTTTAGTCTCAGGACCCAGACTGTCTTTTCTCAGTATGTGGGTTTGGTCGTCAGGTTTGAACCATCAGAATTAAAAAGTGGTGTTGGGATTTGCAGACAAACATGGGGACACAGCAATATTTAGGAGAAGAAAAAAGAAGGAGAGTTTTCTCTTATGTCCATTTTCATTAAGGAGGGAAGTTTCTCTAGATATACTCCCTCGAACTTACCCTCAGACCCTGCTAATTAAAATTAAGATTTGATGGTCTGCCACATCCTGCTCACTGCAAGAGAGGCTCAGAAAATGAGTTTCTGGTATTTGAGGCTCTTTAGAGGAAGGTGGTCTCTGTCATCCAGGAAGAAGGTTGTTAACAGTCGGTGGTGTTTGGAAGAGCTATTGAGTAGGTAAGCAACAATGCCAACCTTAATTACACGTGAACGTTATGCAAAGAGTATCCGCAGACATGAAAGTCACTGCATGATGGACATACAGAGCTCCTAATAACTTAATATGTTTTTGAGTTCTCATTACATTTCTAAAATAAAACAAGACACAAGGAGATCCAAACTTAAATATTATTGTCATTCTTGGACCTCTGCCCTATTGCTTGATTCAAGTGTGGGATCATACTTGGGACAGGCTGATGGAGTATTCGATCTGGACCTCGATGCTTAGTTATTCCTGCCTCCTCATCACTAAAGATGTCCAAGCCAGTTTCCAGAGAACTAAATCATTTTTCTCTACTATCACCCAACTTCTTAGTGAGGATTAACCGGGGCCATACACTCAGGGCCAGAACATAAAATTCTAATTCAGGTTTATGTGCAAGTTAAGAATATAATACCCTCTTACACGTATATAAGATTTTCTGCAGAGAAGCTTGTGTTCAAAGATGAACATTTAGCTGGAGATCGCAGTGGTTTTTAAGATCCATAAGGTTGTATTTATCCAGCATCATTTTTAACTCTGAGAGAGAAACACTGTGCACAAGTACTGCAGTCTGGAGCCCTCTTTCAGATCAGTATTTGGGTGTAGGATAGTGATGGACAATTGATTAGAAGCCCTCCTACCTCTAAACATCTGTAGATACAGAAAACCCAGATTCCCCTGTCTAAAACCATGGGGTCTACTTATTTTACAAATGTAACAAAACAGTTCCTGTCATTGCAAAATGAAAACTAGTGTAGATTTGCAAAGTCCTAAGAACGCTTAATTTATTTCCAATCTATTCTCACATCCCTTGTTCTTGAGGAGGGAAAACACACACACACACACACACACACATACACACACACATGCAAACTTTAGTTAAATGCTGATAAGGCTCAGGAATGATTAATGGTTCATGTGAAAAGTCTTCTCTGAAGTGCATGATTTGGAAAGAAAAGTGACTCATTTTTTCTTCCAGTATATTTTTTCATGATTTTTTTTTTCTTTCTAAAATGGAGTTTTATTTAAAAGAATAGAAGCAAGACTTCATAATATAGGTCATGCCTAGCAGAGAACTTGACAAAAAAATTAAATGTGTTGACCAAAATCTAGCTGTCAGACATACTTAATCTATTATCTTGATAATATCAACTTCAAGAAAGCTCTTAGACTGTGCTGTCATCCAGATTGATTTTATCCAGCAAGATCATCTTTGCCTTCAACCAGCAGCGCTTTCTCGAGATTCCTAACATTTCTCTAGTCACCCCACCCTACTGCCCTTGGAAGCCAAAGCAAAGTCTACAAGACAATTAAGATGCTAAGTCATCACTTAGAATCTCCCCAAACAGAAACAGAACTGGAGCTAGCAGCTTTCAGACCACATTCACATTTAAGGAAAAGGAAGTCAAAATGGTGCATTTACAAAAAGCTGCATGTTGAAAACAGAACCCCAGGAGACAGGTGTCCCCGAATGAAACCTTCCTTTGCATGCACAGTTGGGCATATTCTCCCATCAATGCCCGATTGTGTATGCAAATGAGTGCACACCCAGTTACCTGTTTGTTATATTCATATTTTTAGGGTCGATGTAAGTGCTTTTATTATTATTTTTTAATAAAAATTTTCTAAGTTGTCTGCGGATGAGTGATGCTTCGGAAAATTGTTGTTTCCTTTAGAATCCAGACTTAAGCCCCTCCAAAACCTTTCCACGAATAGATCTGTGTTAGGGAAGTGAAATGTAGAATTAAAGCAATTATCTGAGTGATTCAAGGTAAACATACCACCAGGCATATACTTGCCACATTATTCTGGTTTTTAGGTAGAAGAAAGGCTCTCGATTGTCCAGAGCATGTGGCTTCAGGCCAGCCACCCCCAACCAGGGCCTGGGAATACAAGGCAGCTTGAGCCTCTCCTTAGAATATATTCTGGCAAAGAGAAGTGGATCCATAGCCTCATCATGATCATATGTCCAAGCAAATAAGCTTTCCGTATAATGCTTCCTGACTTGCATTTATTCCGGCTTTTCTCAGAAAAGAAATAGCAGACGTGAGGATACACTAAATTAAGGCTACTGTGAGTGGAGAAGAAAAATCTCTGAATAATTTTCTTGACACTGCATTCAACCCCTTCAGGGCCTGTGGTGATAAAGCACTGAAAATTTATTTTAATGTGTAAAAACCCTGTTCTGTTCCTCTGGGAGATAGTAAAGGAGACACTGGGAGGCTCGGGAATAGTTTATATTTATCAGGTAAAGTGCTGTCTGCTTGCTAATAAACTTCATAAATATTTCTCCCTTCTCCTGAAAGGAACTGAAAAAAGATCCAATTTTGCAATCTAAAAAAAAAAAAAAAAAGAAAAGAGCAGAACCAATTTCCAAAGGTTCTAATACCTTAGTAGAAAAATGTAGCTGAGTTACTAGCTGCCTTCTTGGCAAGATTGTTTGAACATCCCTTACATCAAACCCTGGCTTCGTCAACATACCACCCACTAGCAAGCACTCCAGCACCCAGATAGATGACAAGGTCAGGCTCATGCTATACAGTCATATATTTCTTATCTCTGTAGTTGTTAAACCTAGAAAAAGAATCAGCTTTTTAAGCTGCATTTGAAGCTGACTTCTTCTATCTGGGTGGACCTCTCCGTCTACAAGATGTACAAAATAGTCCCTTTAATGATGTGCCTGCTTCCCTCTTATTTCTGCTTTTTCCTAATCCTAGCAGATGTGTCCTCCTTCAGCCACATTTTTGAGAACAGTCCACCTCCATATTTTATACCCAGTTCTAACCTTAAGTGGAAGAAGTATCTGGAATCTTGTGCCAGGCTGTATCTGAGACAGTGTCAAACCAGCCTTGCTGAGGGTATTCAGGGCTGGGGAACCTCAATCTAGTGGCTATAGATACTGCCCTTGAACCTCAGCTTCAAAGAGAGTTTAGCCTGCAGCCTTAGTTGCCCATGTTCAGCAGATTTGCATCCCTGGCACCTGCTGCCAGGTCTTCCCACTGCTCAGTTGTGGTATTTCATCTGTTACTACTTCTAGACTGACAGCTTACATTTGGGCCTTTGCTCAGATCTTTGTTTATGGCATTTAAGTTCCACTTGCCATTTTTCCTCTTAAATAAGTTACTCATTTGTTTGTTTCCTCATATTTCCACAAGCATTTATTGAGTGCCTGTTATGTTCCAGGCAAATATTTGGTGCCAGCAGTACACAGGACAGACCAGCACTGCCTGCCTCTAGATCCACAGTGATGGATCAGGTACCTGTGTTTAGAATCAAGGATCCGATCTGTAAATTGGTCTGGTCTGACTGGCCTTCTCTGCCATATCCTGTCATTGTTGAGTCCAGCTTAGGAAAGCCCACTTCAGGAGATTATAATCTGGTTTGGAGACTGGGAAACCTCTCTGTCCCACCCACCTCATTGGACATGATGCCAGCGAAGGGCCTGGGTCTTGGGTGCTGATAATCTGGGACCCTAGGGTGCAATGTGTCATGAAGGAGCATGAATTTCCACATTCATGTAAAA
The DNA here is from genome assembly GCF_025265405.1 of Mesoplodon densirostris. Lineage (NCBI taxonomy): Eukaryota > Metazoa > Chordata > Mammalia > Artiodactyla > Ziphiidae > Mesoplodon > Mesoplodon densirostris. The sequence continues at coordinate 123,615,185 of NC_082667.1, read as the reverse complement.
TTGGATATGAACCATTCGTGTTGAAAAACAAGCAGAGCGATGTAGAGTTAAGTATCAACCTGGACCACTTTTCTTAAGAAAACGGAATAGCTGTACAATGCAGCATGTGACATGGGATAGAGGATGTTTGGTCGCTCAGCAAACATTTGTAGAGTGTCTCCTGCTGGCCTGGCATGGACTAGGTGGTTAGGAGTACAGAAATTAAAAAGAAAACTATGTTTGAGTTACTAACAGTGTAGTGAGGGAGATAGTTATGTGTAGCTATAGGACTGCGTTCAGAGGCTACAAGGGGTATACCTGTGATGCATGTGAGTGGCCCCCGTCTACACAAATTTTTCTAAAGTGAGGGAAATACAGTGAGCAGGCAGGTTATAAGCCACTTTTTTATATTGTAGGACTACAAATTGCCCAAGCAGATCTTTAGTATATTATTAATCATTTAATATATTAATTAATATAGATGTTGTACCTTCTGTGTTCAGATCCCTACATTTAGTAGATATAGCAGAAATCATCATGGCTGGTCACAGAGAGAAAAGTTATGTTCTGTGACTTTATGTCAAGAAAGAGCTGTATTTCAGTAGTGCAAACTATGAACTGTCTTATCAGTTTGTGCATCCACTTAGCCAATGTGTATGCATAAGGATCCAGTTAACTGGATAATGATTGGGTGAGTTTCCTTTTGCTGCTCACGGCCTTTTCTCAATAAGATTGGTTTATATCCAATTTTAAAACATGTTGGAAGTCATGTCTCCAAAGATGCAGGTAAAGACATGGTAAGCAACACAAAGCATTTTTATGAAGCATAAGTGGAATTATTCTGGGTTGGTCAATGTCCCAGAAGTAATTTGCTAAGTGATCTCTTTATTTCTAACCAGCTGGGTGTAACAGACCTGCTCCTTCAGGTGTGGCCTGTATTCTTTCTCTCCATCCTTACATCTCTGGGCTTTTACACCACTTGCTGTTGTGGCTTTTCTTGTCACCGATCCTTTTTTTTTTTTCTTATCTTGGCTACTCATCTTCTTCCCATTCCTGAAACATAGACTTGGCCTAAAGTTTGTTTTCTCTGTAGTCTCTAGTCCTAAAACTAATAACAGCTTAGAGGTACTGAGTTTTTACAATGAACTTTGCTAAACCTTTTGTGTGCAGTACCTCATTTAATCCTCACATCAATTCTTTGAGGACAATGCCATTATTAGTCCTATTTTACAAATGAACAAACTAGGGCATAGAGAGATGAAGCAATTTTCCCATGATTTCACCACGAATAAGATGGCAGAGGAAGGATATATGCAAATTCCAATGCACCCTATTACTTGTGGTCTTTTCCCCTTTGCTATAATGATTCACTCAGAGCCCACAGATATCAACTTCCTAGAACCTTAGCAGAAGGCAGTAGTCCTCTTACTCTTTTTAAAATGTTATTTTTGACCTATCTCATCTACTCTGTCCCATATCATAAACAGTCAAAAAAAAAAGAAAGAAAAAAGAAAAAAAAAAAAAAAAGATAAGCTCCTTGACACTCAAAGTCTGGTAGTTTTTTTTTTTTTCCCCATTTTTTAAATTCCTTGTAGAGTCTAGGGGTTATTTGAATAAAATATATGAACATTATTCATATGTGCAATAAATGTGTCATATTTAATTTGAATTGAACACTCCAGTTAATCAGCCCCTTGGCAATAAAAACTGTCAAACACTCAGTACAGTGGTGAAAATTAGGAAATGCTTTTTAAAGTAATCAGATTTAAAATAGAGATAAAAATATAAATCTCAATACATAATTGGACTTTCCAGCTTATGAAAATGAACAAATAGTTTCCATATGCCTAATTTCTCTTAGACCTAACCTCCAGCTTTGAAGATCTTGAATCAAATTGTATTCGGAGAAATGCCTGTCTTATTATCCATGCCATTTTAAAGATTTCACCTTTAACTCTAGATTGAATTTGAGGGAAAGATCTTTTTTTTTTCTCCCTATTCATCTCAATTAAATGGATTCAAATATGTAAAGCCTTCCTCTAAGTTTCTCAAGAATTCAACATTTCCGGTAGACCCTGTCCTAAAAGAGCACATCATTTGTGGTGAGAAAACACTGCATGTGAAGATCATAAGACAAATATGCAAACAGGCATAAAGTAAGAACACATCAGTGCAAAGGACCACTGCTAGCTGCTTGGGTCACCTTGAGCAAATCCAGTTTCTCTGGGCTTTAGTTTTTAAAGATAAATGAGGGGTATGGTTAGGAGTCACTCAGAGTGCTTTTATCTCAAAAGCAGTATGACTTTGATGATGACAGAGCTTCATCCAGGAAGCAGAGTTCGCATTGGAAGAAGTCTAGTGGGAGGACACGGGGAGAGGATGGGTGTCCACGGAAAGAAGAACAGAGAGCAAGTCAGGCAGGTAGAAAAGCAGGAATTGCCTGGAAGCACAAGCAGGTCAGCTTAGCCACGTGAACAGAGGGTCTCTGAGAACTCTGAGGAGGGCAGTGTGGGGTGAGGAAGGGGGAAGTTGCTTGGGGTCATATTTTGGAGACTTCAATGCCTTCTTTTGTTGTTTTTAACTTGGTCACAGTCAATGGAATACAACCTCGATTCTTATCAGGTCAGTTTTAAAGAGCATTGACTTTGTTGACTGCTGATCTGGACACCGGGTGGAAAACTTGTGTTTGGTAACAGGCTTGACTTCTCAACATAAGCGACTGAGAACTCAACAAAGACATCAGTGCACCCACAGAAGAGATTTCTGGAGACTTCTGGTTCTCACATTCCATGCAAGCATCCCCACATACCATACGCCACCAGGAATTTCTCCAGCATCCATCACCTGGTTTCCCAGAATCTTTCTTTGTCCAGCTATTCAGCAGGCTTTGATACTATTAACTATTTCTATTGCTCGAAAGTGAAAAATATGTCTGTTCTCTAAACTCAGTACAAGGTGTTATCTGCTGCGCCCTCTCCAGCCCCCTAAAAGGCCATTTATCTTTGTTTATCTTTCAACATTTGCAGATATCCCTAAGATTTGTTATACAAAGAAGTGGGAGAAACACCCAGGATTCCAGTATCTATTTCCTTGACTTTCTTTAGGGTGTTTAGGGACAGTTTCAACAGTTCCGCAGAGAAGGTTCCCAAGAGAATGCCCGTGTAGGAGAATGCTCAGGTGCATAAGAGTCAGTGAGCAGTGTTGTCTTGTTTGTTGCCTGTGTTGAGTTACTGCAGTTCTTGCCACACCCTGAAAATGCAACCGTCTTTGAGGTTTGCTGGACTTGATCCAAGGCCCAATGAAGATGCTCCGATTTAGATTTGAACTCTTAGCTCCTCCTTCTATAAAAGGGTTTGTATCCTGTATGTAACTGGTAAAGGTTTACCTAATGTGCCGTTTTTTGTTTTGTTTTGTTTTGGTTTGGTTTGGTTTTTTTGGTACACGGGCCTCTCACTGCTGTGGCCTCTCCCGTTGTGGAGCACAGGCTCCGGACACGCAGGCTCAGCGGCCATGGCTCACGGGCCCAGCTGCTCCGCGGCATGTTGGATCTTCCTGGACTGGGGCATGAACCCGCGTCCCCTGCATCGACAGGCAGACTCTCAACCACTGCGCCACCAAGGAAGCCCAATGTGCCGTATTTTTAAAGAGAGGGATTTCAATGTTTTTTTTGCTTTTCTCCGGTGCTTGCCGGGGCTTGCACGCCTCTTTGGGAGGCCTAGATGTGCACAGAGTGACGCACCCAGGGGCAGCAGCCCACCCCATGCCATTTCCTCGACAAGAAAAGGGGGTTATTTTTCTCCAATTTCTTTTCCTCTGTTCTGCCCCTTGGGAAATGGGATATGGCCCAGGAGTAAGCTTCTCAACGCATTGCTTAGTCACAGATTCCTCTGGCCATCTTCTGGTGGGCCGTCTAGGATGAGCTGAGGCTGATCCTTGAAACTTTGAAGTGAGAAGCAACTTCAGGCACATATGTGGCTCTGCAGGGCAGGGGTTTTCCTACACAAGGAAGAACCAACAATGGGCAACCAGACTGCAGAATCCAACCATCTACCTACTAGGACTGCACCGGGCCCTGTGCAAACCCGGCTGCTCTGGGTGTGATCTGGATTGCTGCAGCCCTCAGCCCTCCCAGGGCTCCTGTGTTTCTGGCTGTACTTATTTTGGCTTCTGAAGTCTCTGCTTTTGCTGTGACCAGTCACTCCCACCATGACTCATTTTATCTCCCGAGCATTTGTCTTCTGCCCTTGCCTGTTAGCAACTCCCAGCTTCTAGTCTCTGTTATAACCTCCCCTCCCAAATCTCCCCAGTTCCAATGCATGCAGCATGACTGAATTGGCAGATTGAGGAGATTGCCAGGATAAATCAGGTCTCAGAATCTGCTGGTCACTCAAAGCTCGAGAAAAATAGGATGAGGGAGGTTGGCTCAGTTTGTGACTTGATTAGGAGCACAAAACTAAAAGCTGTATTAATTTCTCTGGCTAATATCAGTTATTTAGATTACAAACTTGTACTTAATAAGTGTATGTTCATTAGTGAGAACACAATGAATTTATGTAGAAAGTTAATACCACAAGGCTTAAAAAAAAAAGGATTTGCAGATGTGGATGACATTTTATTTTCTAGAAAATTTAATGTCAGTTTTTCTGAACTGCAGCCTAAATACTTCTTGATGGAATATAAATCAATCCAATTAATTCTTCTTTTACCCTCAGTAAACACATAAACAGCTGGCTACCATATCCTTTAATGCCATAGAGAAACTTGGAAGAAATAATTATGCACTTTTTCAACAGTATAAATAATCAAATGTCAAGGTCAGAAACACTTTCATGAAAGGGTACTCTTCACTCTGCATAAGCAATACTTCCCGCTTCCTGTCCAGGTCCCCAGACTCCCTGGATAGCCCTCAAATTAGGGACCCTGGCCTCCTAAATAGCAACGCCTGTGGTGTATTCAGAGGTGCCCTTTTGGAAAGCAACCAAGTAGGATAATAAGGGCCATTTACAATGGACCCCAGGCCATTGGGTTTCCCAACAATGTGCTTCCTACGAGATCTACTGTCATCCTCAATGTCTCTTACCTCCCCGTCATGACAAATTACTTAGTGGACTCGAAACTTTTGTGAACAGGAAGGGAAGCCAGTTTCACTGACACCTTACAATGAACCACTGCCGCTCTCGGGAAACTGTTTAGAGGACGGGTCCGGAGTGGGCATTATGAGGGTAGTGAAACCAAGTGTCAGCAAGAGGCTGCAGACAAATCCAGACAAAGTGTTTATCGGAGTCTCCCATTTCTGATCCATGATCTACCAGGTTCTCACCCTGACCCCTCCCTACAAAGCCCCTGTCCTCCTTTCTAGCCCATGCCCCACTACACTCCTGAATAAATTTCATGCCAGTGATGCTAGGCTACTGTATCCTTCCTCAAAGGAGCCCTAGGTTCTCCTTCTTTGGCTTTGTGCGGACTGTTTTTCCACCTCCCATCGCTGTTGGAAGTAAGTTGCAGCCTTGAGTTGGGTGACCGACTCTCAAGGTTTGTCCGAGACTTTCCTAGCTTTAGCACAAAAGTCTCCTGTCCTGGAAATACTTTAGTCCCAGACAGTTATCCCCACCAGCCTTGACATAGTCCTGGTCCTCCAATTAAATTACCATCTTCCTATCATTTGTATCTGTGGAGCACATGGCTCTTACCTTGTAAAACTGATCATTCTCCACTTCAAGTTGTAGCCCTACCTTTACCTATACACACTCCCATCACAATATAAACACCTTGAGGGAATTGTTATCAATATAACATGTGGGTTTCAAGTGCCTGCTGTGTGCTTTATCATAAGAAACTTGTCCTCAAATAACTTAAAGTCTATTTGGGCAGAGAAGACAAAAGCGATGACATGGTCATTAGCCATACATGTTATAAGAACATTCTGGAAAAAGGACTTTAGGAAATTCAGTGGGGGGCATGATTTTTTCCAGTTAGGGTATCATGGGAGACGGTGTAGAGAAGTGGGGATTTGAGCTGAAACACAGTGGATTTGGGTGAGGGAAATAAGTGTTTTGGGGGGAGAGACCAGCAGAGTCAGAGCAGCAGGGATTTCCCCACACTCACTTTTGGGTCCTCTCTGTGGCTCAGTCAAGGGCCCCAAATGACTCAGTTATATTTGTCAAATTTAAATGAACACATGGCATTTTTAGAAACTACAACCACCACCACTAAAAATGATTGTAGCTTCAAACTTCACATATGAAAATCAAATGAGCTAGGTCTTCTAAGAAACCCAGAGAAACACCATAGAGGTCTCCTTTAATTAAAATGAGAGCCTAATTTTCAGGTGATTTCCTAGCTATGCACCTGGAACTAAAATCAATCTTGCATCCCTTGCACGAGAGACCCAGGAAGAGAGAAGCGAGCTCTCACGGAGCCGTGGGTCTGACACTGGGAAATCTCCCTGGAGGTAGAGATGGGGTCAGAGAGCAAAGCCGCAGGGAAGGCAGAAATACCATTTTAAATGCAAAGTGATCAAACCACTTTAATTTTCTACGTACAATGTTTTTCTTGCCAGTGACTCAAGGAGGTTAAGGTTGATAGCTCCTTACAGGACAGATCGCACATTTGCAGTCATCCTTTGCATTTGAGAAGTAATTAAACATTTGTAAAATGACAGTTTTCAAATGAAATGCCTGGCCAGAGTCTCCTTTAGGAATAACGATGTGGTTTCGTTGGCTGCAAGTAATGACACAGACGACAGAGCCGAGAGGCTGTCCTGCTCGCCCTGTCCTCCACCCCCAAGCCGCAGCCTTCAGCAAACAGCAAAGGCTGCTCGAGTTCATTTGCCCCAGCTCCCTGTGGGAGCTGACTATCTCTTGAGCTAGCGTGGTACAAACACCGGCGTTTTGCCATGGTTCCACCCCCCTTCTCTGCAGAGTCCTTTGCTATAAATTATGGCATCAGTGAGAAGAGGGACCCAAGTTGTGCAGCAGAAGGGTGAAACTGGCAGAACTTTTGTCTATCACTTTGTTTGGGGAAAACTTGGCTTAAAAGTAACTGGCAAGGGAGTTGCAACCAGATATCTGTATAGAAATGTGACCTTCTTCAGTGCTTTTGGCAGATTGGCCTGACTGATCTAAGAAAGAGCTAAGACATCCCCCTGGGTGCTGGTACTTTGTTATATTATTGAGCAGATGCTTGAGGATGTGGTCATAGGTGTACACAAGATGGTTTAGAATTTAGCTGGGTGCCAGGACAAATATTATCCCTTGAAACTGGGATGTCGAGTAATTGATTGTCATGCATATGTATGGATGCCTGATTCATACAGAGCTGATTTAGCATTTTCCTGTTAAATTTATTTTTTACATGTTACCCTAACCTGAATTCATAAGATGAAAAAGTATTTTTTTTTGTAATGTTTACTACAGAGATAGACAAATGTCAGTACAAGGAGAAGAATAATTTCTGGTATTAATATTTTATTTTTTGTTTGTTCTCATTCAGTGAAGTGGCTTTGAACACCTTCTGTGTAGCCGGTACTGTGCCCGGCAGCAGAGGTACACGTAAGGATTAGACAGTCCTAGGCATTGAATAGATGAGGGCAGACTGTATGTAAACAAAGGCAATGATGATGCAGTATAAATACAGAAGAATGAAGGGAAGGGTGGTCTCCACTGTAAAATAGCACAGAGGAGGGAAGGATGAGCTATGCCCAAGACAAAAGGAAGGTGGCATTCCAGCTGCTCCTTTAAAGGAAGAAGGAAGTTGGATGAGGGCTTGGGGTTGTGGTGTGCTGGGCGGCCTGGACCAAGGCTGGAAGCTTGACTATTTGTGTCCTAGGCATCTGTGGATGGTTTGGAATGGCTCCATCACAGGAGTTGAGAGGGTCGGCAGAGGCAGCCCTGAGACTGGACATAGTACCCGGTGCCTGCCATCAGTAGTCTATGATGGTCTAGTGGAAAGAGGATGGTCTTGGAAGTCAGACAGTATGAGTTCAGATAATCGCTTTAAGGCCCATGACAAGTTGCCAGATCCTTCTGATTCTGTTTCTGTAAAGTGGATGGGAGAACAATAAAAGTTGTTTTGCTACCTCACTGGATTCAATTCCCGACCCAGGAGAGAGTCCTCGGTGTGGCTTCTCTCTGGGACCCTCCTGTTCTGTGCATCCATATGCAGGTTTGCAGCTCATTCTGCACAGCAGGGAGGCCCTGAATCAGAGAGGTCCCAGGGTTAGCACTTGGCTTATAAAAAGATCACTTGCACACAGGTGTGAAGGAAGGCTTGCGTTATCATGAGACCGGAGACAAAGGAGGCCACTGTAAGTCTGCTGCAATATTGCAGAAAAAGAACTGATAAGGGCTTAGAGCAAGGCCCTAGTGGTGGTAACAAGAAAAAAAAAAGATTTCAGACTTCTTAGCATTCATGACAAAATGGAGAGCTATGATGGAGCAGGAAGGATCATGGAAGATGAGCTTATTCTGCAGCGATTCAGGGACCTCCCTGCAGTAATGGCGCACATTCACTTGGAATGCCTGGACACCTACTGAACACGGGCTGCCCTTAGGAGGGCCCAGGAGGGGCTGCTTTCCAGGAGCACACCTGTGGGTAAGGGGAAGGGGACTCCCCAGGGGCCCTGCTCCTCCTTTATTGTCATTGATTATTTCTGCTGCAAATCATATTTGCAAAGAGCAGCATAATCATTTTTTTAATTAATTCTCCTCCACAACAAGATGCCAAGCTAGATTGCCCAGCATCTTCAGCAAGGCTGGGATTAACACCCTCGGGTCTGGGTTCATCCAGCTAACCTCCTCTCTATTACCTGGCTTTACTGAAGCAAGTACCATAAAGCCTTACTTAATTAAAATCAAGAAAACAGGCAGCACTGTCAGGGTTGGTTCCAATGTTAAGGGGAAATAAAAATAGCAGTCCCTCATCCCTGAACTGGTCAGAATTAGAAAAAGGAGATGTGGCATTGTGTGTCAGAGCAGAATGCAGATCTGAAGATGCAAGGACCCGGCTCCTTACTCAGAGGATGTGTGGATCCCCGATGGTGTCTACAAGCCAAACAAGCAATGTATTGGAACATGTGCTGCCTGCCAGGCACTGTGGCCCATGTCTTATATACAGTTGGTTTATTTAAGCCTTCTGATAAATCTTTCATGTTTCTGGTAATACCATCAGTATGTTGATTTACATAGAAGGAAATTGGAGTTTAGAGAGATTTGATAAGTTACCCAAGATCACACAGCTCATGAGATCCTCACCGCTGTGCAGTGTGTTCTCTGTTTAGAGAAGCAAGTTGTTCAAGGCTATGTCTCTATTCTTTGTGTGAGTAAAGCACATAATGGTGAATTTCTATTACCAGTTCCTTATAATGAGCATCAGAGACGGAACACTTGGATGGAGAGACCATGGACCTGACCCAATTCAGTTCAGCTCAATCAGTATCCATTGAGTCCTTCCTGCTGCTCGTAAGACAGTGTTTGGCTCTTCAAGGAGAGAAGCTCTTTGGGAAATATTCTGAGCCCCGTACTTTGTGCATTAGCAACCCAACAGTCTAGGAATGGATTAGCCCTAGAAGTACCCCCAAGATCACACAATGACCAGCCTTTACAGCCTGGGTGCCACCTCATTCCAGAGAGCATTCTCCTCCCTAGCAACCATGGAGGAAGATGAGGGGCCAAGTTGACTTTTGAGATATTCCATTCCTGGTCATGCTATAATCTTCAAAATAATAATAATCATAGTAGCACAATATTAATAATAACAATTAGTATTTGTTGGGCATCTTCTGGTGACTCAGGCACTCTGCCAGTAACGTCAGTTACGTAATTAGTAATGGAAGTAGACTTAAAATTCAGGTCTGCCTGAAAATAAAATTCCATCACAAGTCAAAAAGTAACACTTGTCTTCCAGGTTACACCACAGTTCCTTATGGAGCTAAAGCCCGATAGATAGAAATCCCTAGGCAGCAATTTCTGCAAAATTGGCTCTAAAGGTATTAACAGAAAGAACTAATAAAAGGGAGGGGTGCTCATTCACTTATTGAGCCCACTTGCAAGTCCAAGGGATTTTCCCTTACTTCACTTGCAGAATTTCTTTTCATTTCGTTCTCACTACATCTTTCTGCCTTCCTTTTCTTCAACTCCTAAGTTCAGGAATGTCTCCTAATTGTCTCCTGAATGGAATCACATCATTCCAGAAACGGGAAAAAGGGAAAGACTTGTAGATTGCTGTGATGACACTTGTAGGGTGGCTTTACTTATGTAGGTACAGAAGGGGGGTTGGTGAGGGCAGGCCTCCTGGGGTCAGCCTTTCCAGGAAAAGAGTTTGACTCTGTACCTTATACCCCAAATTACAAAGCCAAATCAGCCAGACACTGGCCTGTGAAAAGAGATGCTCAGACAAACACAGGGAAAGTAGGCGGCAAAGGTCTGGACAGAGCAGGGTGGAGGTCAGAGAAGTCAGAGCCTGTCTGGGAGGCCTGGGACAGCTGCCAGCATCAGTGCAGGAAGAGTGGCTCCCCAACCGGTGGTTTGTAGGGCTGCCAATTGCCCATTTCTATACATATATCCAGTTTGAGCAAGTGCAACACTGTCCACAGAGAAACCGAAAGAGCTGAAGATGGATGTAGGAAGGCACAACAGGTCCATCAAAGTAGATGAATAAATAAAGACATTAACTTTAAAAATTTTTTTAATTTATTTATATTTGGCTGTGTTCAGTCTTCATTTCTGTGCGAGGGCTTTCTCTAGTTGCGGCGAGCGGGGGCCACTCTTCATCGTGGCACGTGGGCCTCTCACTGTCGTGGCCTCTCGTTGCAGAGCACAGGATCCAGACATGCAGGCTCAGTAGTTGTGGCTCACGTGCCTAGTTGCTCCATGGCATGTGGGATCTTCCCAGACCAGGGGTCGAACCCGTGTCCCCTGCATTGGCAGGCAGATTCTCAACAACTGCACCACCAGGGAAGCCCAAAGACATTAGCTTTTAATGTCAGTGGGACTGAAGCATTCTTATTACCTTATTTCTTGAAGATATAAGAGGAAATTCCTTCTGTCAATTTCAACAGCTTCAAAGTATACTTGAGAGCACTTGGAAGAAGAAAAAAGACCCAAGTACCTGATAATATCACTTACAGGTGCCAAGGGTAAATCAAAAGTGTTCATCGACCTGAGAAGGATGTTGTTGTTCAAATAGCTGGGAACCTCACTCAAGTTGAAGGAAAGCAAATCACTATGGACTTTGGTTCATTCATTAACTGATTCATCCATTCAACACTGTTGAGATCTTCCTATGTGTAGGTGATGTAGAGATGAACTAGCCACGGGTGTGCTCCCAGGGAGTGTGTGGTCTAAAGGATGCTAGGACACAGGTCCCTACAGGGGGTTGATTGAAGGTGTCCAGGAACAATCTCCACATTCTTTGGGATTGAGCTAAGTCCCAGCCAAGAAATCAAGGAAGTCCCCTGCCTAGTAGCAGTCACTCTTGAAACCATGTCAACAAGTCGATCAGTGCCTCAGATGTGCTGGCATGATTATTTGTGCTTTTGTGTGCATTATCTCTAACCCCCAAAATGCTCCTATGATAGATATTATTAAACTTCTTTTCTAGGGAGGACACTTAGCTCAGAGAAGCCCAGTACCTTAACAGTCACACAGCTGGTGTATAACTGAACGATGCTCCTTTGTGTTTTAATTTAAATAGCATCCCCACCACCACCATTCTAACATCCCAGATGTCAAGACCAGATTAATGTTTACCAAAACTCATTTCTTATAATATATACTCACCACCTTCCAAGTGTTCTTTTAAATGAATTCCCAGTTCCTTAGCTTAGAATATAAGGCTCCGCAGCATCAGGCTCTATGCTATCATTTTGGTCTTACTTTCCATTGATGCTTTAATATACCCTCTACATCAATTAAACCAAACTACTTGTCATATCTGAAAACATCGTTAATTTCCCCACATCCATATTAATTAAAAAGGCTGCTGTTACTGATTAAATGTGGGAGGTATACAAGAAGAAGATGACAAAGTTGATTCTGCATTTTCAAGGCTGAGTGATTTAGAAGGTTGGTGCTGTCAAATAAAACAGGAGAGTCATGGGGAGGGGTGGTTTCAGGGGGAAGGATGAATCTCATTTTAATGCCTTCTGTGAATTGACAGAAGATCATTCAGGAGAGCAGACTGGACTCCAGTTAGAAAACTGGCCCAAAGTTCAGAAGGGCAGTCAGTACAGGACATGGAGATTTGGGTATCTTCCACAAGGAAGTGATGGGGCAGCTTTGGGGATGAAGGAAGTGACCCAGGAGAAATCAGTGAGTTGGGAAGAACAGAGAACCCCAGACTGAATCTTGAAGGGAGCTCAAGAGCCTGCTGTGAGTAAAGGTGGATAGATAGATGCAGGGGAATGAAAGGAAAACTCAAAGCAAAGGCACAGATTCCTTCCAACATTTCTAAGAAAAGAAGAACAAAGAAGCAAGAGAATAATTTTGTTCCCCAACCAAGGCTCCTCAATTTGCCCTCTTACTTTTAGGGACTTTCCTTAACTCTTGAGGATAGAAGCATGGAGAAACACCCTACCTGAATCTGAGCTTTCGCTTGTCTTCATGTTGTGGACCTTGCTTTTTAAATGAATATTTGGAAACATTGGCAAACAAAAGTGGACACAAACCTGTGTTCCAGACTCTGGGCACACTAGGGTGAAGAAGATAAAGTCCTTGCCCTGGTGGAGTTTGTTCCCTAGTGGATTGTATCACTGGCAAGTGCAGTGATAGAGTGAGCACAAAGCACGGTGGGTGTTAGGGGAACTCTACCAGGGAAGGATCTGGAGCTGTGTCTTAGGATAAGGAGAGTTTCTTAAGTCTGGCATGGAAGTTGTGACGGAGTTAATTAAGGAGGCATGGTCCAACTAAAGAGAGGATAAAAGCAACACACTTTTGCATAGCAAAAAACAAAACAAACAAAAAAAAACAAAAAACCTACAAAATCGGGACAATATTTGCAAATTGATGCAAACAATAAGGGGCTAATATCCACAATATACAAAGAGCTCATACAACTCAATATTGAAAAAAAAAACAATCCAATCAACAAATGGGCAGAGGACCTAAATATATTTCTCCAAAGAAGATTAGCAGATGGCCAACAGGCACATGAAAGGATGCTCAACATCACTAATCATTAGAGAAATGCAAATCAGAACTACAATGAGGTATCACCTCACACCAGTCAGAATAGCCATCATCAAAAAGTCTACAAATAGGGGCTTCCCTGATGGTCCAGTGGCTAAGACTCTGCACTCCCAATGCAGGGGGCCCAGGTTCAATCCCTGGTCAGGGAACTAGATCCCATATGCCGCAACTAAAGTCCCGCATGCCAAAAACTGAGACCTGGTGCAGCCAAATAAATATATTTTTAAAAATGTCTACAAATAATAAATGCTGGAGAGGGTGTGGAGAAAAGGGAACCCTCTTGCACTGTTGGTGGGAATGTAAATTGGTGCAGCCACCATGGAGAACAGGATGAAGGTTCCTTTAAAGAACTAAAAATACAGTTATCATATGATCTAGCAATCCCAATCCTGGGCATATATCCAGAGAAAACTATAATTAGAAAAGATACATGCACCCCAATGTTCATAACAGCACTGTTTACAATAGCCAAGACATGAACACAACCTAAGTGTCCATCAACAGATGAATGGATAAAGAAGATGTGGTATATATATTGTACGTACACACACACAAACACACACACACACACACACACACACACACTGGAAAATTAGTCAGTCATAAAAAATAATGAAATAATGTCATTTGCAGCAACATGGATAGACCAAGAGAATATAATACTTAGTGAAGTAAGTCAGACAAAGAAAGACAAATACCATATGATATCACTTATATGTGGAATCTAAAAAATAATACAAAGTAATCTATATACAAAACAGAAACAGACTCAAACAGACATAGAAGACAAACTTACTGTTATCAAAGGGGAAAGGGAGAAGGGAAGGGATAAATTAGGAGTATGGGATTAAGAGATACAAACTACTATGCATAAAATAGATAAGCAACAAGGATTTACTGTATAATACAGGGAACTGTATTCAATATCTTGTAAGGGAAATAATCTGAAAATATACATATATACACACACACAGATAGGTAACTGAATCACTTTGCTGTACACCTGAAACTAACACAATATTGTAAATCAACTATACTTCAATTTTAAAAAAAGCAACATATACGAGAAAAACTTCAAACAGCTCAGTGTGCTAGAATGCTGAATTTCAGGCAGGATGACAGTCTCTAGGCATACACAAGATTAGGAACAAAAGCAGGGACCAGGTGTTACACCACTGTAAGGAGTTTTGATTTTATCCTGCAGATGCTAAAGGAATAACTGAAAGGTTTTAAGGTGGGCAATCTCATAGTTCTGATGATGTTTTGGAAAGATCTCCCTGGCAGATGGAGGATGAATTTGAGAATGTGGAAAAAGGGAGGCCCTTCAGGAAGCTGCCATGGTTGTCCAGGCAAGTGAAGATGAGGGACTGCACCAGGGTAACAATGGCAGAGGTAAAGAAGAGTGTATGGATTCCAGAACTCTTTTGGAGACGATATTGCATGAACTTGTGATAGACTGGATGTGGAGGAAAAGAGCCAATGGCCATGGAAGACACACACGTGCAGGTCCATTGGGTGACTGAGGGGGCCACAGGCCCAGTGACGAGATGCAGGCATAGGAGACGGGACTGGCTTGGAGGGAAACGTACTAAGGCCACTTTGGATGTGGTGAATTTGAGACTTCTGTGACATCAGTAGGAGCCACCTGGCAAACGTGAATCCATGAGTGCAAATCCTGACAGAGACTGGTCTGGACATTTAGATTTGGGAAGGTGTGTGGATCCCTGTGCAATGCCAACATTTCTGGGGCGGCCGGAAGGAAAGCAGGCTGTGATGGAAATGGAGGGGAAGCTGTCAGGAAAAGACTAAACTTTGTGCAACATTCACAGAAGTGAGGAGAGCAGATTTCCAAGAAGGAAAGGATGCATAGAGCAGAGAGGTTCATTAAAAAGAGAACTCGATTCAGAAATCAAAGTCAGGGACTTCCCTGGTGGTGCAGTGGTTAAGAATCCGCCTACCAATGCAGGGAACAAGGGTTCGAGCCCACGTCCGGGAAGATTCCACATGTTGCGGAGCAACTAAGCCCGTGCACCACAACTACTGAGCCTGCATGCGGCAACTACTGAAACCCACACGCCTAGAGCCTGTGCTCTGCAACAAGAGAGAAACCACTGCAATGAGAAAAGCCTGCACACTGCAACAAAGAGTAGCTCCTGCTTGCCACAGCTAGAGAAAGCCTGAGTGCAGCAACAAAGACCCAATGCAGCAAAAAAAATTTTTTTAATAAATAATATTAAAAGACAATCAAAGTCATCTGTGGTTCTCTGTGATGCAACTCCCGCCTCTCCCCTCCAGGACCTCAGCCCTGAGCTGTGGATTTAGGGAAAGTGAGCATGGCCGTGCTTGCAGAGGAAACCTTGTCTGAGCATGATGAGGTGCCTGCCATCCCTTTCACTGTGTTTCTGGACTCTGGGGGACCCTAGATTGTCCTGTATTTCATCACAGACTGGGTTTCACGCAGGTGGACCAAAGTGCCCTTATTTAACAGATGTGGATGAATCCACAGACAATGCAGAAGTCTTCACAGACAAGACCAATTTCAGTGAAGTTATAACGGAGTGGGAAAATGTCTTAAAAATTAGATACTGGGGACTTCATGCAAAGGAGAATGAAGGCATCGCCAGCTTTTGTTGAAACTGCTCATCATGATTATTCGGTGTGTGCGAGGGATGCAAATTCTTGCTTTCTGGGACTTCAAAACAAACATCTTTTTTTGTAGTAGTAAAATCCACACTGGTATAACACTTGCTGCATATATTAACCTATGAGTCCAAGCTCTTTCTAGAATTCTGAAGAGGAAGATTTAAACGTCTACTTCATGGGAGATGTCGTTGAAAAATCTGTAGGTTTGGAGAAGCTTTCTCTATTTCTTTGAAAATAGCACATCTTGTAGGTGAGAATATATGACATCGATGGTAATTGCTTTTCTGCTGGAGCTACATTTTCATCCTCCTCCCTTTCTCTTCCAACGTTAATTATCAGGACTAAAAATAGGCCATTGTGGGATCTGTATGCCTCCGGGAGGATTCTACCGAAATCTGACATCTGTGCAGAAGGCTCCTCTGAGATGTGTGTTTCTGCGAAGCCGTTTCCTGTTTGAGAATTCAGTAAACACTTGCGTAGGGAACGCTGAAGTGTCTTCCTCTCACATGGCTGTGAGGGGCAGCCTGTGAGAACAGTGTCTTTCTGAGCAGACATGACTCACAGTGCCTGGAGGAAAGGGGAATGCATGGAATATTTATGATTAAGGGAATTAACGAAGACAGGAAAACATTGATACAGTAACATCCCACAAGGTAACTATCATTTGCCACCAAAATGCCATGGCCTTTTGCGGCTTCTGTTTTCGTAGGTACCTATCAACAGGTGTACCCCTTCCACCTCATTTGGAGAAAAATAATATAAGGAAACTTACAAAACAGAAAAAATGAGTAAGTTGTTTGCATCCATGGTTCGTCAAGGTGTAGTTAGGTGGGCACTAGAAAAGTCCTCATGGACGAATATGTATCTGCTAGAATTAGAGACTCATGGCTTTGCAATAAGCCTCTTCCTAAAAAACAGCTATCACTACTGGTCAAGTTATTTCCCACTTTAATTGCATCAGATATTCTTCAGTTGCCTTTTTGTAATGAATGGCAGTTTTGATGGGATGTAAAGTAATGTGAAGGAGGGAGGGATAACTTTGTAGCATCAGTATAATGGCCGTATTTCCTAATCAAGACATGTGTTTTGACAAATGAGTGTATTCCTGGAGAAAGTAAGATTGATTACTTTAAAATTGGCAGTTCTTGAAAATCTGAGATATATGTTCACATAACCATGAGGCGTGTCTTATTAAGAAGTCTTAGGCAGAGTTTCAAAGTGGGGAGTTTTATACTGATATTTGAGGATGCAGATGAGAGCAGAACAGGCAGCTCTGGGAGGCCGGGGTGAGGGGATCAGTGATACAGAAGAGGGAGGAGGATGGTCTGAGCAGAAAGAATGCTTTCACAATTGTGCTCACATGGGGGACGGGTTTACAGACAGTTGCTGGCGCTGCAGAACTTTTTGTTTTAATTTCTAACCCCATATGGTCATTCCACAATCAGCTCTTTTGATTAATTTTCTGGATGTGATTTAGTTCCCTTCTGTTCTTTTGATATGCATATACATTATATACTGACAACCAAAAAACAAATTTCATTAAAGTTAACTGATTCAACAGATATTTTCTGAGTCCCTGAAAATTACAGAGTATGATATGCATTAGTGTCGAGGAATTGACCTCTTGTAGAAAACAATAACCTGGATGTTTACCTACTTATAATTTCTCATTTAACAGAATATGAATTATCTGCTTTGAATTAAAGATACATTTTGGTCCCAAATTATTTTGTTGCTGTTTTATATCAGGGCTGCTGGCTCTTCTTTTCAGTTGATGTACATAGGAGCCGAAAATGCACTTTATTTTTAGCCCACAGAAGGCATCATTTGGAAGACAAATTTGTTGCAATAAAAAATGTCTTACAGGGCTTCCCTGGTGGCGAAGTGATTGAGAGTCCGCCTGCTGATGCAGGGGACACAGGTTCGTGCCCCAGTCCGGGAAGATCCCACATGCTGTGGAACGGCTGGGCCCGTGAGCCATGGCTGCTGAGCCTGTGCATCCGGAGCCTGTGCTCCGCAACGGGAGAGGCCACAACAGGGAAAGGCCCGCGTACTGCAAAAAAAAAAAAAAAAAAAAAAAAAAAAGTCTTACAGTCCATCTCATACCCCATAAACTCCAGCCACTCATCATCTTAAGTAATAAGAGAGGAAACTCCATGTGGAGAGGCCAGGGGACTTGCCTTGACCCACAGTCCTCCCACTTTTATGCACATGTGAAGTCTATTTCCTGTCACCATGGTTGTCACACACATAATCTTCAGGATTGCAAATATCTCCAATTGGAAGCTGGAAGACACCCACTGCAATAGTGCCTTCTCAAATCTCTGGGCCAGTGTGTCAGATAATTTTATTGTTAAGAACAGAGAATCATTAGGCATTTTGTCCTGGTCCTTTAGGTTTTCCAGAACGCATTGTGGGAGCAGCAGGTTTGATCAGGGTGGCTCAGAGGGCACTGCGGTAGCATGTGGGCACAGCAGCTCAGCAAGAGACCCCAAAGCTGCACAGGTGGGCTCCAGACCCAACACACGCCCCTTGCCTGAATCTAACTTTGACTAGAGGAAGCCTTTTGTTTATGGTGTTCTGTATTTTGGAGAGCTCTATAAAATTTCATTTGAACCTAAAAAATGATTACAGTTGTCCCTTGGTATCTGCAGAAGATTGGTTCTAGAACCCCCGCATATACCAAAATCAGCGATGTTCAAGTCCCATATATAAAACTGTGGAATGTCAGAACCTTCTGTATTCAGTTATGTAAATTTGGAAACCAGTGATTGAGATTAGCCATAAACATCTCTGAGAACAACCTAAATGTTCACCTAAAGAGGAATGTTTGAATATATCATGGCTCGGAATTACTGTGGATATTTTGCAGCAGATAAAAAGGATGAAATAGATCAATCTGCTCTTATCTAGGGAGATATAGTAATAGTGTTAAATTTTAAAAGATAAGTTGCAGAACAAGACTTGTAGTATGATCCCATTTGTGTAAAAATACATATGAAGGAAGACTACAGATGCCTTTACATACAACTATGTGAAGGCACTTGGTGGCTTCTTTCAAGTTGATGTTTTGGTAACAGAATGAGTGGAACCCAACAAAGCCTGTCTGGAAAAGTGAAACAGGATCCTGTCACTTTGGTTTTTTTTCTGGGTCAGAGATCTTTGGTTTGTGCTGGGCTCAGGGTTTTTATTGCTAACAATAAAATTGATCACAAAACTAGTAAAGCCCCTTCCTTAAAACTTGTTTCTGAGCTAAAGGAGAGTGAACAACCTCCCCAAGATAAGCCAAGTTCTACTGAAGAAAATCTTTTAAAAGGTTGGCTTTAGTATAAAAAGAAACATTAACTAGAAAATGCACATGAATATTGACCAGACTATGAGAGAAAGAATATTAAGCGACTCAAATTTCAATGTATAAAGGCTGATCAATTGGGGAGTTATTAGTATTAAATTCAGAGGCAGACCATTTTCCCTGTACTTCTCTCCATGGCCTGAGAAACAAATTATAGTGCAAATGTACTTTTTGGCACATCAAACATTGCGTATCAACTTATTCTTGATTAACATTACAATGTATTTATGAAATTTTCTAAGCACTGCTTAGAGACAAAATGAGAGGAGTTTTTTTCTTAGACAAAATGTGTTGATACTTGTTTTCATGGTGCCTGTTGCATATTCAGTTCCATGTTCGTAGAAGTGGTGCACTGGCAAATTATTTTAGTAGTCAGAAATATTGACCTTCTACATGTCTGCCATGCCTCAGCTTTCCTTTTTAAACTTTCATTTTATTTCAACAAATTTGTTGAGCACTTACTATGTTCCAGGTGGCCTGCAAGGCCTAGAATGCAGTGGTCATGTTTTTAAAAGCTGTTCCCCAAATCCAGAAGTTGGTTTTCTAGTAGGTGACACAGACACACACACTACAATTGCAATAAAAAGTGACAGGTATTATAGGAGAAATTGGCACAGTGTGAGAGGGGAAAGAGGAGCAGAGTTTGGCCGGGGTCTTGTTCTCTCTTGCATCTCTAAACCCCTAGCATGTGCCTGATACCTGGTATATGCTTACTAATCATTTGTTGGACGAGAGGATGAAAGAAACCATGACTGAAGTGCGACTTGTTAGAGCCATTTCATGGAAGACATGACCTGTAAGCTTGGTCTTGAAAGAAAACAAGAGTGGATAAAGTGGTTAAGGAACAAGGTGGTATTTCAGGTAGAGACTTGAGTCCATTAAAAAAAGCTCATGCCAAATGTATGGAATGAAAGAAAACTATGCGACATTAAAGTGCATGTATTTAACCTGTTAAATAAAAACACACATATGCATACATAGAAAGCATATTTATATTTGTTGTACCCTTGTATGTTTTATACAAATACACTGTAACCTATACACACAAACTCAAAAATTCTGTAGCAGTGAAGCCATGATTGACAGCGGTCAGGCCCTGTGTCACGTGCTGTCTGCTCACAGCATTTCCCTTCTCACTGTGTTCTACGTAAACCTCATGCTTTTCAGGCCTCACTGTTAATCATTTATCACTATAGTCAGTGTCAAGCCTCACCACAAAACCTTTTAGGAGCTCAAAGCCCTGATTGGAATGAGATTTTTCCTTGGCTTTGTCTTGGTTCTGACAAAGTTTGGGGTGATTTTGAAGCTTGTTAGCAGGAAGGAATCAAGAATAAGAGGCCAGTAGAAGCCCTTGAATCATCACAGGGCAAACAGATGTGAGCCATATCTGTTGGTATATGAGCCATACTTTGAAAGCTCTTAGAGAGAGGTTAAATATAGTCTCTTGTAAATGCCTGGATGTTATCCTCTTTTATTTCAGCTTTATTCATATTCAACAAAGAAAAAAATGTGCCTCTGTTATTAAATATCTTTGCATATGGCATGTTATGAAAAGACATAGTACTAATAAGTCCAAATCAAGCTGTTTTAAAGCTAGGGTGGCTGGGAAACGTTGCTGGAAGAATAGAAGGAATAATAGGTTAGACTTCACAGACTAAATAGCATATTGGTTCTTTTTCTTTCTTTGATTTTTCTATATCATCAAACACTTTGATTAGACATTTCTTGTGTTCTATATTTAACCAAAAGGATGATGCTTCAATAAATACTAAATGCTGTTGACATGCATCAGAGAGAAGCAGCAGAGGTAGCTTCAGTAGTGATACTATCCGAATTTAGATGATTCAAGGGGGTATGCTAGAGACACCTGTGGGAGCAAAACTACCACCTGTAACTCTGCCACATGGGAGGGGGGAGCACAGCCTCCAGATGCCTCTTAAGCATTCTAGTCCATTTACAACCCAGTGATTTCAATGGGAAGCCAAGTCCCATGGGTTCATTTTGCTACACTTTTTAAACCAAATGCCATTTCCACACACTTTGGGAAAGATATGGTGCTTAGCACTTCAGAGTAAAGGAGATAGTTTCCCCGAGACCAGGAGCCCTGTTCAGTCTGCGTGACATGTCTGCCAATCACAGGAGCAAGAACCCTTCCTCACCTCATAGCTGTGGTGACCCACAACCTGGCTCACATGTCTCTTCGGGGGCCACACGACGGACACCTCACTCTTAGGGGCTGTTACTCTGCCCCTTGAGGACTGAAGGATATGATGGGCATGGAAAGTTCCTCTGCTTCTTTGTCATTTCCTCTCTTTCTAGGTTGCTTTCTTACTGGCCCCAACACACAAGTTAGGAGATGTTTTGCTTTCATAGAATCACTGTTGTCTAAGGACAAACCCGTAGTGCAGGCTCAAGCTGGTAGTTTTTGTAAAAGAAAGACAAGGAAGAGAGAGACACAAAGAAAGAAGGATATAGACAGAGGCAGGCATATGTTTCCAGTCTCTTAGGCATTTTTGCAATTAATACTTGGTCCAAGTGTAATAATAATACCCAAACTTTGTTGATCACTTAACTCTTTGTTAGGCTCTGTGATAAGCACTTTACACTCATTTTCTCATATAATCTACACAAAAACTCAGGGGCCTGTGTGACACATATGGAAATCTGGTCTCAGGAGGCTGAATCACTTGCTTGCTGTCACACTGCCAAATGGTTGAGGCAGGACCATCTCCAGATCCAACTGATTCCAAAGCCACTTCTCTTCACTATAACAGTGTACCCACCTATTCTCTAAAATTGTAGCCAAACACAACAGAGGGTCAGTGCCTGTTAGGAAAAGCTGTATTTGACTCACAGCCAAATCAAATGATGCATCGTTATCCATGGCCCTTGGCTGATCTGACCTTGGGAAAAACAGCCGAGGTGCAGGGTAGACAGAGCCCCAGAAAGCAAGCCAGCTCCAAAATTCTAAGGCTGATTCCCCTGCTCCATCCAATTGAAGCTCAAAGCCTAAAGATCCTAAGTGCTAGTGTGGATTTTCTCCAAGACCTTTAAATGACATGGAAGGAAATTTCCATTTTATTCTGTATGCACAGGTCCTAATTCTATGGGACTCTGAGAGTTCTGTGGTGCCCATGAAGTAAACCCAGGCCCCATCTCCCCCAAATGCCTTTACCTCTTTCATGCTGTAGTTGCTTTTCTGTAGGCAGCTTCCAGAGCTGAAATAGGTTTTAGAATCTTCAGAGTTTTCATTAATGGAAACCTGCAATTCAGCAAAAAAAAAGAAAAAGAAGTAAAAGAGTCGTGATAGAGACAGGTGTGAGGGAGAACCATCTGCTTGTTAATAAGTTGCCCACAGATTTTCATGCAGCAGGATGGGGACACATTTATTATGTGATGCTGGGCCCCATTCCATTTCACTATCACTTTTGTAGAAATATTATTGCTTGCTCAACATGCTATATTTTTTAATTTACTTTTTAAAATCCTTCTCTCCCTGGATCACACTCTCAGTATACTTTTCTCCTTCCCCCGTCCCCTCCTCCTCCCTTTTCCTGACGCAGCTCCACTGTCCCAGGCCTCCTACAAACCACTGCTCAAGCCACACGTGGACGCCGTCACCGAGAACAGCTCCTCCGTTCCCTGAGACACAAAATTCTGATTATACATTGAAAATGGTATTTTCCAATGCAGGTCAAATTTATCCCAGTCATCTCAAGGGAAGGAATTATTTTTTCAATTTTGATTTAATTTTGTATTATGCATACATGCTTGAAATAGACATAGCAGCTGCTATAAACTGGGGGTTGGGAAATCTGAGAGATGAGAAACATCACGTGTAGTCCTGGCTCTGCCATTAACTAGCAGTGTGGGCTTAGGTTTTATCTGTAAAGTGAGTGCACTGGACTAGATGGATGGATTTATTGATTTACTCATTAAACAAATGCTTAATGCTCTGTCAAGAGCCATGCTCTGTGCTAGGTAGTAGGTGATAAAGGTCAAAGGTATGAGTCCTGGGCCTCCCTGGTGGCGCAGTGGTTGAGAGTCCGCCTGCCGATGCAGGGGATACGGGTTCGTGCCCCGGTCTGGGAGGATCCCATATGCCGCGGAGCGGCTGGACCCGTGAGCCATGGCCGCTGAGCCTGCGCGTCCGGAGCCTGTTCTCTGCAACGGGAGAGGCCACAACAGTGAGAGGCCCGCATACCGCAAAAAGAAAAAAAAAAAAAGAAAAAAAAAAAGGTATGAGTCCTGTTCTCAAGGATTTCATTCACCAGGGGAAGAAGCAGACAATTACAAAAGTGATGTATGAAGTGTTGTGATGAAAATGTGTAAAAAGGGCAGAAAGCAGAATGGTTCAAAAATTCTTAGAGCTGTTCTTTTGTGTTGGGATTTGTTGTTATGAGATTTATCCAACAGGAGGGCAGCAGAACCAAAGTTTGTTGTCTTTGCTGACATGCTGACAATAGTGAAAGGACAGTTCTTTTTAGGATCCCCATCATTTGATTAAAGAATGCCCTCTCGAAGGTATGTTGCAGTCCATCTGAAATGAAGGGTAGTTCAGGAAATCAGATCATGCATTATTTTCTCCAGACCTGAGCATCTTAGACTTTCATACCTGTTTTGGACTTGGTGATATAATTTGGTATTCACCCGTGACCAACAGAATCTCTTGAGTTAAGTCAGCACATCCCTTTGGAAGTTGACACTTTTCTCTCCCTGGTCCATACTGTGCTATGCGGTATCTATTCCACATCTTATGTTCATTAGATTTTCTGAAAGAAATATGATACTCATGATTTGACAAAGAATTTTTTGAATTGGAAATTTATAGATGTGAAAGTTCTTATAAATGTGTTAGGTAAATTTATATAAATAGTAATTTTTAAATTATGAAAGCATATATCTCAATATGGTTTAAAAATATACAAATATTATTACCCAATCAGTTCAGTAGTCTATTAGAACTTCTGCTGAATTTCTTCTTGATATTTTCTCTTATGCATATATTTTTAAAGGAGTTCAGTAATTACTAATATCATAGCACAGTTACAATAGTCTCATGTCTGTGCCAAGAGGAAATGGTATTACAAAATTTTTTTGACAGATCAGTAAGTGAAATCTGTTACCTCAAAATTATTTAACTTCCATTTATTTGAGTATTTATGACACCTTCTCTTTTAATATGCCTTTTTTGTGTCAAGGGTGAAAAATATTAAGTCTCATCTAAGTATGCACTTACTCATGTCACCGTCTGGATATTCAGCAGCCTTGTAGACCAGTAGGTGGTAGGTAAGAGACAGTATAGAATCATGCTTAAGAACAGGTTGGAGTTACCCATCCTTACTCTCCTTCTTAACTATTTGTGTGGCTTTGACAAAGCTTGTTAATTTCTGTAAGCTTGCAGAGGTGGAGTGACATACAACTTTCTTCATTAGTGTTATGGAAAATTGGCTGAGAATATATTTACATAGTTGGCACACTGTTTAACACCAGCAAATCCTCTTAAAATGTTAACTATTATGATCATCATATTTTTTTCTCTAATCTAATAAAGCTGTCTTTCTCCAAGAATTGATTTTTCATGGTTCCAAGACAAGCAACATTAATGAACCAATTAGATAGTTTAATCGTTAACCAATGAGTTCATTCCTTGTTAAACTAATCCTGGAAGTCATCTGGATTCTCCTCCCCAAGCCCCAAACCCCAGCACCCAATCAGTGGTTGGTCCTTCTGGCTGTACCTCTGAATTTTATCTCAAACCCAACCTGTTCTCTCCCATGTCTGTCCTTATGATTATCTCGCCCTTGACCTACCCAGCCTCCTGGCTGGCCTTTCTTTCTCTGCACCTCCTCCTGCCCAGCCCCTACTTCAGTGCCTTCCAGACACTACAAGTAGATCTCTTCTTTAGATATGAACTAGGCTGTAGATCAAAGACGTGAATGTGGTCTCATTCATTGCACTTGAAACAAAATGCAAAGTCCTTGTCATGGTCTGCAAGACGCCAGTGATACCTTCATCTTCTACTGCTCTCCTCCAGTGCTTCCCAGCAGACGCACGGTGTTCTTGCTGGTCCTTAGACCCACCAGGCTCTTTCCTTCTGCAGGGCTTTTGACCTCGCTCTTCACTCTGCCTGGAATGCACTTCTCCCCGACCTTCACGCAGGCTCCTGCCCAATGCCACTCTTCCCGGAGACCTTCCCTGACCCTCCCACTAAGCCTTCAGACACACCATGCTCCTTTAGACGTGTACTTTCTTAATTGCTCCCTTATTATCTAAAATGATTGCATTTTTATGTATTTCTTCATGTTCTCCTTGTCTGCCTCCAATTCTCCAGAACTCTTCCAGCAGGTTATCTTCTGGAAGGGAAAGACTATGCTCTGTTTTTCGCTGTATGCCTGATACCTACAACAGAGCAGGTGGCTGATAACAATTAGATTTAAAAAATGAGCAAATATTTTGTGCTGTATGCCAAACACATCAGAATGACTAAGTCTTGGACCAGTTGTTTTATGTGTGATTTTGGTCTACCTTCCCTTGGTCTTTATACCTTCTGGACCACTTCTTTGTTTTGAGAACCATGAAACGAATGCAGGTAGTTGTGTAATGAAGAAGGAGGTTTGGTGTAAGAATCCAGGCTATATCCAGAAAGTTTCAGCAAAGCCCATGAGGCAGGTCACAGGGTGGAAGACTGAGAGAGGGGCAGCCAGCGTGCAGGGGTCTTGTGATCAGGATGCTCACTCAGCTGAGGACTCACTTACCCGGCGAGGGAAACCTCAGTTTATATGCATCAGGCAACTCAGGGCCTCCACCAGGCCTGGGCCTGATGGTAACAGGCATCTCAGCAGCACAGGGCCCTGGCTTTGTTCATGTCTCCCATGGGATGGGTAACTTGGACCCTCATACTCTTGTCTTCTCTCCCAATGCCCACCAGGCCCCTGGCTCATCCTGGGCCGGGGTCTTTCCCCACAGCCCTGTGCCCTCCCCTCCTCCCCTCCCTCAGCCCCACCAGGCAGCAGTGTGCTGGCCCAGGTAGCTCTGATCTCTGCCAACTGCTCCCCACACTGTGGGAATATGCACAAAGGAGATGCAGGCGATTAAAAGCAGCACAGGGCTCCCGCTGCATTTGGAAAACATCCCTTCCTTAGACAAAGCCTGGAGGAAGGCTCTGCTCTCACTGTAGTTTGATGAGTTGATATTGTTCCTCGTACAGCTTCTATTTGGAAACAACGCTGTTTATATAACACACATTTTCTGTACTTCTACTCTCTCATTTTTTAGTATTAAGGACACTTGCCTAGAAACAGAATCTGTATTATTTTCAAGTGTTCATCTTCTCCTGCTGCCTGCTTCTCACCTGAGTGTATCACATTTGATTGCTGTGCCACAGCGTCCTGCACATTCATCCCACACTGTAGAGCATCAATCTGTTGGCCCATCTATCTTTCTTCCTATCTTGATACTCACATGAACACATAAATGTTTCCAGCGAAATTTATGTGTGCTAACATTTCTCGGAAATGCAGGAACAATGTTTCCTTTTATTTTTCTGATAATACAGTCAATAATGCTTACCAGTTATGCAACATCTCATATACTTAAAGTAATGAATCCTCAAAATACCCATAGAGACACAGTCCTTACTGGTCCCATTTCAAAGCCGAGGAGACTGAGACAGAGAGATGACCTGACTAGCTTCCAGCAGCATGGAAACTCAGCACAGTGGAGGATTAAAATTCAGAATGTCAAGCTCCCTTCATCCGGTGATTAGATCATCAGACCACGATGCCATGTAGCAGACCTCTTTTAGAACTTGGAGAATCAGGTGTTTAATATTGCTAAAGGAAACTGATAGAAAGGTCAAACACAAAAAGTACAAAGAGCAGGCCCTCTCTTACTCTGCAAGTAATGAAACAGATTTTTCAGTGTTTAATTTAAGACCCATTCAGTATATGAAATACATTTCTCAAAGGGGAGAGGGAGAGAGAGAAAATGACTCCGTGTCTGGGCTCCCACTCTATGGGATTAAGGGCACCTGCCTGGCTGGAGGACCTGCCTTTCTCCGAGAGCCTCAACCCCTGCCGCCGCTCCCCCTGCTTCCAAAATGCATCCCGTTGAGTTGCTGTGGAAATGATTACAGCACCACAGACGGGAGATTATATAACCTGTGATCAGGGATAACTAGCAGAGATGGATTCCTACTGAACTACAGTCTTGCTTTGTGCAGATATGAATAGGAGAGAAGAGGCAAGGGAGGGGACGGGCAGGCAATCTGTGATCTAAGGAAATTAGTTTTAAATAGGTTGTCTTTTAAAGGTTTCCGGGAGATATCGGTTCTTCCAGAGAATGACGGAAAGCACCGAGATAATTTCCTTAGCCTTATAAACTTAAAAAAAATTTTTTAAGTGTGTTTAGTGTTCAGCAAGCTGTCTGATACATTATCAAGGAAACCAGAGTCTCTGGGAGGCCCCAAATGAAGGGCACCCTGCCAGCAGAGCACGGAAAGGAACACGCTCTCCTGGACAGTGACCACGCGGTGGCCCGGCCATGGCCCAACTGCTTTGTCCTTGGTGCTGGAATCGCATGTGCAGAGAAAGCAGCTGCCGTCTGGGCACTTCATGCAGAGTCAGCTCAAGCACAGGGCTTTGGAGGCAGGGAAGCCAGGTTCCACCACAGCAACAGGAAGCCTTCTGAGTTCCTTTCCCTCATCCGTAAAATAGGAATGGTGCCGACCTCAGGGGTCCTCGTGAAGTTTCAATGAGACAGTGCATGTGAACCAGTTACCATGTTGCCTGGTGAACCATGGGTACCAAAAAATACTGGTCGCTCTGGTTCTTGCTCGGGTTCCTACCAAAATGAAAACCGTAGAAGGTCCAGCAGTCTGCCTTGGACACTCACACCTCTTCATCACATCCTGCCATCAAACCCACCATGCTGTGGACATTGTCTCCAGAGAGATACTTTGTTTCACTCTTAGAACCATCCCTTCATCCGTAGATCATTATCTGTGTGCCCATCACTCCAAGAAATATTTGATATAGCTTACAAAAAGATGTCAGGTAAATTGGATCTTTTTTTAAAGATGAAGAGATCTAGGTCAAGAAAAAATAAAATTTGAATAGTAATACCATTCACAGTTCATACATTAAAATAAATTTATAAAGCTCTTCACAGCTAATCAAGTGAGACAGTTCAGCTGTGAGCATCCTGACTGCCAAGGAAAGGAGGGAAAGTGAATGGTTAGAAAATGTCTATTTCCCATAGATAGAAACATACCAGTCATTCAGGTCAGGGGTCAGCAAACCAAGCCTGGCACCAAGTCCAGCTGCTGCTTGTGAGTCGAGAGGCCTTTTACATTTTCAAAGTGTTGTTTGAAAAAATTGAAGAAGTAGAATGTGCAACAGAGACTGTTTGTGGTCCTCAAAGACGACAATATTTATTCTCCGTTTTTTGACAGAAAAATGTGCCCGTCCCTGGTTTAGAAGAAGCATAGCTTTTCCTGGTAAAAACGCCTAAGAAAAAAGTTCCTTTCGAAGAAAGAGAATTCCTCTCCACCTCATCTTGCCCGCTTTTCCTTTCCTCTGCCTCGGTCTCTCTCACCTTTCTCCCTGACCTCTCCTCGGGGTTAAGCTCTTTCCCCTTGGATCACACAGAGAAGTTTTTCTTGAAGATGCTCCACTGGGCTGAATGGCACACACCCGTCCTGCCTGGCTGCCTGCCCCCCTCATCCTCCAGATCTCGCCGGGAAGGTACCCCCCTCACAGAACCTCTGGATCCTCTGGCCTTTCATCACAACCTTTTCTTTTCCATCGAAGCAAAGATGAGAGTCTGGAAGCCCACACTCACCCACTCACTCGCTTCCTTAATTCTTCTTGAGAACAGGGACAATGGCTAACTATCCAATGTCTAGCCCAGTATTTGTCACAAAATAAACAGTAGACACACATTTGTTGAATGCAAAGATGAGAGGTACAATTTGCCATGTTTTGTGGCATCTCAATGCAAGCTGAGGGCAAATGTTCTTTGTTAAAGTGGTCTTGGGGAGGGGATGAGGGTGTGGAGGAGATTTGTAGTCTGGAGGTTAAATCAGTGGGTCCTATGCATTCTCCTCTGGCTGGTTCTAAAATCTAGAAGGTCTAAACTAGTGGATGGACTGCACATACCTCAGACTGTCTTTTATTACCAACGTTTGATAACTGTTGGAGATACATTCACTTCCAAGGGTCCACAGATGTTCCTTGTGGATAAAAGGCAAGCCAAATAGGTCGTGCTAAGGAACAACTCCCACATTATAGTAGTTTAATGCAACAAAGGCTTATTTCTCAGCTTTGAGAAATTATGACCATTATGCAGGGGCCTGGGTTGGGATTGGGCTGCTTGGAAGCACTCTGAGACAGAACTGCATGTAGAGGGCTCACTGGGGAGTGTTTTCAGATGTGTCAATAAAGAAGAGGAAAGGCTGGGAGTGGGCAGAAAGAGAAGCTGCCCCAGGCTCTGGTTGCCACTGAGGGCTCCATCCATCCATGGTGAGACCTTTGTTTCCTGTGTTACCTGGCTGGTGACCAAGGGCTCCTCCTGAGTGTACACAGCATTGGGCAGACAGTCCCACATCTGACAGCAGCTCCCAGAGAGGGACTCAGCTCTGCGCTGCCCACAGTGGATACTCCCAGCAGCCAAAAGAGGGTAACTGGGCAGAGCAGCAGGGCCACTTCTGTGTTGCTGACATCCCCTTGCTTCTTTTTTTATTATTTTTTTTGCAGTACACGGGCCTCTCACTATTGTGGCCTCTCCCGTTGCAGAGCACAGGCTCCGGACACACAGGCTCAGCGGCCGTGGCTCATGGGCCCAGCCGCTCCGCGGCATGTGGGATCCTCCAGGACTGGGGCACGAACCCGTGTCCCCTGCATCGGCAGGTGGACTCTCAACCACTGTGCCACCAGGGAAGCCCTCCTTGCTTCTTAATGTCCTCCCTCTGGGGCCAGCTATTCCAGGTGTTGGGTGGTTTTCTTGCCTGGGTTAGAGGGACTACAGCACCCACTGCTGCAGTGCTGTGAGGCTGTAATAGCTACTCATCATTTCCCTCCACCAACACCCACCTCTGCTGGGCCAGACACTTGGCCTCGTGGGATGACCTGCACCCTCAGGAAAGTGTCTGAACTCGGATTTCTGTGATCCTCTAAGGCTGTGGCTGCTGTCACTGTCCACCTACCATGAACACTGGACATGAAGCGTCCAGAGATGCCCCAGTAGACCACTGGACCCCGTCAGTGTTCCCTGATCTCCCTGTGGGGTGGCAGCAGTCCTGTCCCTTCCTGGTGGTCAGAATCAACTCCACAGTCAATATGGTGGCTTCTTCTCTTGTTGGCTGATGTCCTGGCATGGGGAGCCCAAAGTGACCTGGAGGCAACCTTAGCTTCAAGTACCAGGGGACTCCTGTATTCCCAGGTAGAAACAGTCCACCTCTGGGAATCAGGGCTTCACACCTCCACACACCTAAAGTTGCAAGAATCAGAACCGATTCCCCAAGGCTATCGCAGGAGATGATGGTAAGCGGGGTCACTCCTGCTTGGTTTCTGTACTCCTGCACTCCACCTCTGGAGAAACCAACTCCATAAAATGGTCTCCTTACAGTGTTACAAAGATATCAAAGAAGCCGTTCACCATTGCATCCAATGGGGAGCTTCAGGAAAGTGCAGAATATGATAGAATGGTAGGGTTCCCAGGGCCTTGTGCCCTTGGCTGCACCCCCTTTTGTGGTACAGTAGGTCCAAGGCAAGGTTTTGTAGGATCTCTATCAGGGGAATGAATACTCATATTCATCTGTGAACCAAGCAAGTCCATCATCTTCCTCCAGCGGCTGGTCCCATCCTCATCATCACTGGTATAAGCTGACGGACAAGAATAGTTACAAGAGGATGGATGACCTGTGGCTCTATGCCACCAGACTGTGCACCTTTCCTGTCCCCCCTGACCCTTCCCTGACTGATCTTAAGATGGATTGTGGTTGGGCTGCCCAACTTCATAACTTGGTATGTCTGCAGAGCCCAGATTATGATGGACAGCTCTGACCACGTGGTCATGTGCTGTCCTATGGGCAGATGTTCTGTCTCTTCTAGGACCAAATAGCATTCCTGAAGTTGCTTTCTGAATGGTGTATAGTTCTGTCTCAGAATGGCCTGGCCTTACCCAAAACCCTAAGTGTCTTTGTGGTGATTCTCCTTGGGACTTTCCATAAGCTCCACATGGTGTCTTTCCCCATGTTAGCTTAATCCCGTAAGACCTGTCAGTCTTCTGGCCCATGCACCAGGGATGCTTGCATACACCCTGGGCTTGCTAGTTTGCCCAAGTGCCGAATATACACCTGCAGAGGGTTCCCAAGACTTGTGCTTCTCTATTAGTGGTGGAAGATCGGAAATGCAATAATTTGTCCCTTACCTTTGAGAGGCTGTCTCACCATGTTCAACTACTAAATCTCTAAAAATGTCAGTGATATTGTAGATCTCTGAGGTTTTGCAGAGTTTATTATATCTCTATGGAATAAATGCATCTTTCCAGAGCCTCTGATATTCTTGCCAGTCCTCGGTCTTCTGTTCTCATGAGCGTGGTGTCATAGTGATGTGATATTCTACAGAATGTTCAGGAAGTCCAGCCCCTTTGGAATACATTGGAGGCTGGAGAGTTATCATAGCCCTGGGGAAAACCATAAATGTATATATACTGTTGTTCTTCCCACAAGAATACAAATACTTCTGATTTGCCTTTCCAACAGGAAAGGGAAATAATGCATTTACTAGGTCCCTGACCATATACCAAGCCCCACAGTCTGTTTAAATTTGCTTTAGCAAAG
Organism: Mesoplodon densirostris; assembly: GCF_025265405.1. NCBI lineage: Eukaryota > Metazoa > Chordata > Mammalia > Artiodactyla > Ziphiidae > Mesoplodon > Mesoplodon densirostris. The sequence continues at coordinate 123,583,183 of NC_082667.1, read as the reverse complement.
ATACCACATCTGGTACAGTGGCTGGGAGGGAGGTTATGACTCGATTAGCTGTGTGGCAGTCCACTCTGATCTGATCCGTCTGGCTTTTGTAAAGGAAAGTCTAAGTAAATGGAGATACGGTGAGCAACACTCATTTATTCTTTAAGTCTCTGGAACTGAGAATCTCTTGTTAGCACCTGCGATGTGGTTTCACTTGCTCTTTGAGGTAGGGAGGAATAGAGATTTCTACCTGGCCTTTTCCACTACGGTAACTCCTAGTAAATAAAAGACCAATTGTGAGGCCTGTGCCAGCTACCAGGTGTTCATCCTGTTATACACATGTGGGGTCCGGTGAAATGACCATCATGTGGGTGTTTGGATTCAGTGTACCCCTCAGAGCTGGGCATGGTATGGGGGACACTTATCCCCCATACACCTCTATTCTAAGACTCAGGCGTAATGCTGTTTTGGATCCTGAGTATCATTTTTAATTCAGATTCTGTGTCCAACAATTCACTTTTCTCCAAATGTGTGGATGTGTGAGCAAATGGCTGTAGGTCCTTTGGGGAAAGACCCAGGGAATTACTTGCCCACATGTAGCAGGGACCCTCCTCACTGGAAGCCAGATTGCTTTACTTCAATGGATTCTGAGTCTGAATTCATTCAAGTTCCAGAAGCTGGGCAAGAGATAACGCCTTTATGATGGTAACTGGCCTGAGACTTCTGATCATTTGTAATTGACTTCTTTAAAGTGTACAAATGAAGCAATACCTACCTGTCTTGCCTGTGAGAGCATCAGGGTTTAGTTCACATCTCCATGGCTCTTGGAAAACTGGACCCCCCCGATTGCCACTTAATCTTGTCACTCACTGTAATAATTGTCCCCATTTTTCTATTGATGTTTAATCCTGTTCCTTGGCTTCTCTTATCTGGGAATCTCATCATCTGGGATCTGATCATCTTCCCTGTTATCAAGGAGCCCATGTCTGTAACAGCATTTTCTCCAGTCACCCCTGGTCTGCAGAGAGCAGTGTGCATGTGTAAACAGAAGCTAGCCCTATAGATTGATGGACTGTTCTACTTTACAGAATTGGAACCATATTTTAGTTTTAGTAAAAGTATTAATGCACTTCTCATTTGAATTTATCAAAAAAGAAAGAAAAAGAAATTTAAATGCAAATGAATATATATATATATATATATATATATATATATATATATATATATATATTTATTTATTTATTTATTTATTTAAATAAATAAATATATATAAGTTCTTAAAATATCCCTCTGCTGTTAAGGAGATATGATTATGGAAATCATGAAGGAGCTGGCTTCACCGTATCCAGTTCAATTTTCTCTTTATTAGGGTTATGCATGAGGACTTTCTGGAATTTGTCATGCCCAGGTTCAAGTGTAAGGGCTGGGAAGGTCGGATAGGGTTAGATGCCAAGCCTCTCTTCTCTGCTTTAGTTTACAGCCCCACCTCCACTGCTTCACCATCAGAGTCCAGAAAAATAGTTTACTTTTCAAAATAATCTTTGTTCCCTTACATGTGAACCACATTGGTGGGATACACTTCTTTTTTCCCTGGGAGGCTGTCATCCAGTTGGAGGTAACTTCATACATAACCACAGATAAACCAAAGCACAGGAGAGGGCTTTGCTGGCCATCTTTGTGATCTGTCTAGACCTTTGCCCTCGTTGGAGTGGAGCATGTGTAGACCAAGGGGACAGGATGTGGGGAGCACAGTTGATGTGTTTAGTTCTCTTGAAGCTTGACTATTTTTGATATTAAAATATAGATGGGCATACATCAGAAATAATACACTAAACAACTCAACTCCACAGGCATGTAAATGAATGATTGTGACTCCATCTGTGTAATGATCTATAGGAAGCAATATATAATTTCTTGGCTTGAGGACCAACATTTTCCTGAATTTGGGCAAGTCACACCTAGTCCCTTCTCTCTAATTAGATCTCAGTAAAGTCTTTTTCTTTTAGAGACTCCAAATGTCATCACCCCGAAAGTGTTGTCCATCACAACTGTCTTCCAAAGTACGTATAGAACCACCTGGATTCACCTTGAATCCCCTGGACCCCTGCCTGCTAGAATTATTTGATCAAAACTTACCCTTGTGATAGTTGTTTATAGACCATTATTTGAAGCAAAACCAAAACAAAATAAAACAGGATGATGGAAAGGTCCCCTACAGAGCTGACTCTCAGCCAGAACAATGTAATTGACTTGGTTAATGTAACCTTATGTTGCACAAGGACCAGGTTTATTTCTTAAGTCACTGAGAAGTGAGCAAATTCATGGTGAAAGTGACCGAATCTTGAAATAAAGGGCCTTCCCTCTCCAGGTGTACTTGGGCTGTAGCTTTGGGGAAAAAATTAAGCATGTGCTAAAAATATTAGTATTAGATAATGACTAAGCAAAAAAGGTGTTAATAAATTATGTTAGCTCCTGGTGCCTGTGGTTTGTTAAAAATATATGCGTTAAGAATATAATGTTACAACAATGTTAAAGCAAATTTGCAAAATGAAAAAAAAAACTGCATTATCTCTTTCTTCTAGCATAACTAGTTCCATCCTCACATATTACTTTCTAGTCCTGAGCACTGTTAATTCCACAGTTTTACATATATTCTGATGGTGTTATGGTCTACATGTTCCTTGAACATTGAATATAAATATTCCCCATGTTTCTTTCTATTTGGTATTCATAATGATCACTGCAATGGAGTCATCATATTTCATCCTGTGGACATTCTGTAATTTACAAAACCATCTCCCTGTTATTGCATAATTAACTTGTTTTCTATGGAGTCCTACCGAAATATGCTCCAAGCAGCTATGGTGGGACAGATACAGTGGAAACATAGCTTCAGAAAAACAGAGCCTGTGTGGTCCCCCAGGACCATACACAGATATCCGAGCTGGCTTTGCTTCTCCTGGCTGCAGGCACAGTTCTAAGGACCCGGCTCAGCAGATGTGGGTGTTCTGGACCGTGTGGCATCCAGCAGGGGCCGAGTCTGCCCTTGAAGAGAACTCCACAGGGAAGTTGTGAAGCCCTGCTCCCCAGCTTTCAGTGTTAACTACATTTTTCGCAAATCACCAGTGCACACTTTTCATTTTTGGATTGCCAGTGTCCCCTTAAGGACTCAGACGATCTACCTTTGATATAACAGACTGTACTTCTGTATTAATGTGTCAAGTTGCTGTGAAATTTACTGCCTCTCTGGGCCCCTTAGACTGCGGAGATCCAGCGATGTCCTCTGCGTCTCAGCAATCAGAGCTCCATCGTCTCTCTCAGAACAGCTCATCCCCAAGTGCCACCATGCTGAGCCGGAGCTCTTCATGGGATGAGTGCAATGAATCTTCAGGCCCCGGGAATCTTTGGTGACAAGAGGATGCTGTCTCTCCGAGACCCTGGGCAAGCAAGGTCTCTGGCCTCCAAGGGGCTTTCGGTCAAGGGTTTTGCCAGGAGCCTCCGGGTACTGCCAGCTATATTGTCACATGCCCATAGGCTATTTATCACCACCACGTCTGGGAATTTTACCTGGTCTGCTACTAATCTCACCATTCCCAGCCTCCCTCTCCACACACACACACACACACACACACACACACACACACACACACACACACACACTTCAATCTGTCCATCGCCTTGGCAACCCCGCCCAAATCACATCGATTTGTTGTTGATTGTTGTAAGGAACACACTCTTCTTGGAAGAATCCAAAGTTGCATCACACTGTAGAAAGTACACAGAGGCTCTTGATTGGAAGGGGAGACAGACACCCTGGAAACGCTGAGGGCACCCACGCCACTGTGATTTGTACTTAAACTAACAGCTTTGCTTAGTTCATCCAGGACCCCACTCCATCCTTGCCGTCTGCCAGAGAAAAACGGCAGACGTAAAGTCATGGTGCATTTTAGGTTCTTTGATCTCCTTTCAAGAATAAGTAGCTAATTTTGTTACTTAGAATCTGGCTCTTTTAATTCCCTTTCAGTGTGGCAAGTTGCGGGCAGGGGCTTGTTGACCGAGGGAGGAACAGGAATCAAGTCTGCAGAGTGATTCCACAGGGTAAAGCCCACATGTGACTTCCCTATCTTGTTTTTCCCAGCCATGCATCAGTTGTCAGGCCCTGAATATGTAATAGTGCGTATGGTAATGCTCCCTAATGGGTGTTCCAGACAGAGTCAGCCCGTGTCACTGGGTGTTGTTAGCAAGCTCAGATGAACAGTTGTTTTCTTTATTCAAAAATCATCTGTATTGCTTTGGCACAAAGACGGGCAGAGCTACTGGTACAATTTTACTTTTAGCATTCTGAACCTTGTAAGCCTACTGAACTGTTTAATATGTTACATTCAGCAAGGCTGGCTTGAATATTACCAAGGCTTTGGAACTGACATACCCCAAAATGAATACAAGCGGTGGACAAAAGCTTTTTGTTACAAAGCTCCACAAATGCAGACCAGTTACCATTAGGACTTAAGAATGAACCAGGAGGTATTTGTCGTTTGTTTGTATTTTTCAATTTTCTGCTTACTGGTGGGTATGGAATATCTTTTTTCTGCCTCTAGTGGAACTTACTGCTGCTGTTTTCCTGCGGGCTCTTTACTGCAAATGAGTTCCTGTTTTATGTTGTTCCTCCAGCCCTCAGCCCCCGCCTTGGAATATGATTTGCAGACTCAGAAGCATTGCTTGAAGACTGCAGTTTGAACTTAGCACACTCAAGTTGGAGAATCACATTCTCTAATTGCACGTGTGAACACATGTGGTGGGGGGGACATCACAGCAAAAGCTGAGTGGGCTGGGCACTCACAGGTGGCAACAGTGTAGTTAATTAATTCTGGGAAGTCCAGAAATGCAAACTCAAGAGGAATTCATGCATGCATAAGACATAGATACTAGATAAAGACTGGATAAAATACCAATATTAAGGTACATATTCATCTTTTCAATGGATCTTTTATACTTGCTTCTACCTACAGAGCAATCTGCTGGGCTGTCAGGGGACATTACCTGTTCAATCACCTGCTATATGCTGGTATCTCTATACCCATGAACATGGCTAAATCACCAAAGAATGTCCCTTCCTAAACGTTAAGAGGGACAAAATGGTCAAACCTTAAATTCAGAACTTCGGGGAAAGGGGGAATTACAAAGAAACAGAACTCTAGCATATGTTGACAATAGAACAGGCTTCGTGAGCAGTTACTGAGGCCACTTACACAGCTAATTGCAGCCTGAACAGCAGAGATGGCATTTACTGAGCTCTTACCAAAGGGCCGGTGGGGTGGCCCCTATGGGGAAAGTCTCATTTCTGGTCCTGTTCCTTGACATCATCACCCATTTTCCAGAGGGAATTAACGGACCTGTAAGTTACCAATCTGGGCATTTATGTTCCCTCTTGGTAGGATATCCATTGCCATGGATGAGTTTTACTTGCTAGGGGTGTGGGAAGGATCACTGTTAAAGTTGGATGTTGATGTTTCCAGTCTGCTGTGTGTGTACGTATGTGAGTGTGTGGGCACACAGAGCTAGCTGAATTACAGTCACACTATTCTGTAATTTTTAAGTCTTATTATTTAATTTTGAGAAATTAAAAAGTATATAAAACTAAAGATAACCTTAAGACAAAAACATTAATCCCTATACCTAGAATTGACAATGGCTGACATTTTGCTTAATCTTTTCCTAATATAAGCAACTGAAATTGTGTAGAAAAAGATTATAAAAAAAGATGACGACACCTCTATTTCCTCTCCTTCCATGCCCCATCCCTTCCCCTCAACACTTTCAGTATATTTTAAAATACTTTAAATATACATACATCCATGAGTCATATTATTATGCATTTTATATTCACTCTTATTTTCCCTGCTTCCTTTTTTTGACTTTCTACTAATTTATAAAGTTTTAAAAAGTTAATTCTTCTCCTACTTTGAATTTACACACTTTTATTCCTGTTGTTTTAATGTTTACATTTAAGATTGTAATATGCGTGCATACTTAAATTTATAGCTTTCAATGAAATTAAAGAAAAATAACATGTGATACCTCTTCCAAAAATGAAGACTTCAGTAAACTTTCATGTCCATACATAATCTCTCCTCAGTGTCACCTCCCATCATCTCCTCAAATATTTCCATTGCATTGTGATCTAGAACTTACTCTCTAAAGGGCAAACGGTAACTTAAGCTTTAAAGGCCATATGCTGTTTATTGCAAATAATCAGCTCTGCTTTTACAGCATGAAAAAAGCCATAGGCAATTCGTAAAGGAATGAGTGTGACCGTGTTTCAATAAAACTTTATTATGATAACAGAAGGAAGGCCAGATTTGGCCTGTGGGCTGTAATTTGCTGACTCCTTATTTACAAGTTTAGATTCAGGTATTTTTAATGTGAAAGTTATAATTATGATTGCAATCAATATTGAGATTAGCCTTATTTTACTAATTATTTATTTAACCTCTGCTTAAATACCAGTTGCTTTCATTGGAATTCATTATTTTTGTTTGGGGTTTGTTTTTTCTTTCACTGAATACATCCTTTAGGACCAAGGTCTCTGGGTGGTAAAATCTATCATTCCTTTTATGTCTTAAAACAATTTTATTTTCCTCTCTCTCTTGAATGGCACCTAAGCTGATATACAGTTGTGCATGGGCTGTGACTTTCCTGAGCTGAGTCTGCAGTAGCCCATTGTATTAGGGTGTCTGTCGCTGCTGCTAAGAAATCTGCTCATTGCCATTTCTCTGCAGGGAATCTAACTTTTCTGTCTGCTAGTTTTTAATATTGCCTGTTTATCTTTGCACTATATTCTGAATATCTGTGTCTCTTCAGAAATCACACGTTGAAACCTAATCCCCAGTGGGATGGTATTAGAAGGTGGGGTCTTTGGGAGGTGATTGGTGCCCTTACAATAAAAGACCCCAGAGAGCTCCCTCACCCTTTCTGCCAAGTGAGGGCACAGCGTCTATGGCTTAAACAACAGACATTTATTTTCTCACAGTTCTGGAGGCGAGAAGCCCTAGATCAAGGTGTCGACCGGTTGGTTTCTCCCAAGGCCTCTTTCTTCGCTTTGTAGTCGGCCGTCTTCTTCCTGTGTCTTCATGTGGTCTCCTCTGTGTGTGTGTCTGTGTTCTAATTTCTTCTTACAAGGATACCAGTCATATTGGATGAGGGCCCACCCTAATTACTTCATCTTTCCTTAATTACTCTCTGTAAATACCCTATTCTCCAAATACAGTCACATTCTGAGGTCCTGGGGGTTAGGACATCAACATGTAAATTTTGGGAGGATACAGTTCACCCTTCTCACTTTTCTTTATATTTTCTGTCTCTTTTTCTGTTGCCGTCTGATTGTCTTAGTTGTGTCTTCTGATTTGCCCATTGTTTCTGTAACGCTTCTTATAAGAGTTTACGTTTCCCCCGCACCGTGCCCCTCCCTGCCTCTGGGGTTCCCTAGGCCTGGCCCTTTGGGTGGCACTGCCCTCTTGGGTCCTGCGTGTGGGATGGTGGTCACCCATGTGGGTCTCTCAGCTCTGGATGAATCCCTTACTCACTGAGGTCTGGTTCTGGGTCTCACATAGATACTCGGACTCCTTCCTTAAGTGCCAAGCAGAGGCCCTTCAGCCCAGGTCATGGATCAGTATGTCATACTACCTTCAGCTTCCTGCAGGGAACCCAGTTCTAGTTGCTAAAAAGTGTGGGCACAGCCGGCCCCCAATCCTGTAAGAGCATGCACCGCATCCCTACTGGCCTACCCGGCTCCTTCCCGGGGACAGAATGCATTCCCTGTGTCCATATGTTTCCTGTTCCCCCATAATGGTTTTCCTTCTATTTTTCAGTGTAGTTATATATTTCTTTTCTTTTCTTTTTAAATTTTATTTGTTTTTTGGCTGCACTGGGCCTTCGTTGCTGCACGGGCTTTCTCTAGTTGTGGCGAGCAGGGGCTACTCTTCATTGCAGTGCGTGGGCTTCTCATTGCAGTGGCCTCTCTTGTTGCAGAGCATGGGCTCTAGGCTCCCAGGCTTCAGTAGTTGCAGCACATGTGCTCAGTAGTTGCGGCACGTGGGCTCTAGGGCATGCGGGCTTCAGTAGCTGTGGCTCGCAGGCTCAGTAGTTGTGGCACATAGGCTTAGTTGCTCTGTGGCATGTGGGATCTTCCCAGACCAGGGATCAAACCCATGTTCCCTGCATTGGCAGACAGATTCTTAACCACTGCACCATCAGGGAAGTCCCTGTAGTTATATATTTCTTAATGTTAATAAAATTTTTATGTATCATCTTTATCACACTGCCATGAATGAAAATCTGTAAACTTTTTTTCAATTAACATACGATTTTTGTATTTTGCGAATTTTTAAAATAAATTCATTGTAATGCTTGCACTATTAGTTGGAAAAAATCACCACCAACTGGGTGGCTTAAAACAACAGAAATATATTCTCTCATCGTTCTGGAGTCTGGAAATATGAAAACTAGGAGTTGGTAAGGCCATGCTCTCTCTGGAGGTTCTAGGAAATAATCCTTCCTTGCCTCTTTGTCTGGTGGTTGTTGGCAAGCCTTGGCATCCTTTGACATAGAGCTGCATCACGCCAGTCTCTGCCTCTGTCTTCACTTGGCCTTCTTTCCTCTGAATGTGTCTACTGTGTCCAAATTTCCCTTTTTCAATCAGACCACCAAGTCATTGGATTAGGACCCACCCTAATCCAGAATTACCATATATGTAAAGACACTATTTACAAATAAGGTTATATGCTGAGGTTCTGGGATGGACAGGAATTTGGGTGGGATCCTATTTAAGCCAGTACAGCTGTATAGCATTCTGTCTTATGGAAATGATTCATTTAACCAATCCTAAGCATTGGAAATATAGATTGCTCCTAGGGTGTTTGTGTGTTGGTTGGTTCTTTCTATTCATGACATGATAATAAGCAACAGTTTTCAAGGAACTTCATGCATGTCACTGATTATTTCCTTAGGATAAATCCGTGACGATGAAAGTACTTGATTAATGCTGTTACTTTTAGGTTTTATATCCGTATATATCTCTTGGCATTTGTACAGATATGCATTACATTTCAGTTCTAAATAGGAAAGTTTGTATTTTCCCCCCTTGACTAATCAAAACAAAAGAGATAGAGATAGACAGAGATATGGAAGAAAAAAACTAAGAAAGGAAGGTGGAAATGAAGTAACCCTCCTTTATTCTGTCCAGGGCTCCATTTCCAAGTGCTACATGAGTGGCTGAGTAACCCTCATCCACATTTCCTAATTCTGCTGCCATTTGCTGAGGTGTTTACCTGTGGGTCATACATACATGACCAGAATCAAACAATATGCCCTGCTATGTACAACTCCAGGCCCACTGCCTGTTTCTTTGTTACCAGAACTATCATTTCAGACCAAAGCTTTTTAACTGCCTCTAACCCATCCTTTGAACCAGCAAGAATGATCTTTCTAAAGATCGAACTAGATTTTGTCTACTTCTGAATCCAACTCAAAATAAATAAAAACAAAACATTACCTAACCCCCTCCTTCCTTGGAATGGTTTCTCATTGCACTAAGGGGGGAAAAAATCTACTCATTTAAACATAATTTTCAGTGCTTTTATGACCTGGCCTACCCTCTACTAATGTAATAAGTTTCATGATACAAATCATAACCGGATTTGACAACTTGAAGTTCCCTGTGGTGGAAACCACCTGGTGGTCACTCTAGCTCACAATGTTTTCCACTTTTGTAACAAACTAACCCCAACTCCACATCGTCCCCAGCCCACCCCTGCCCTCAACCCTGTGGCAAGGTTACAATGGGAGAACCATGTTTGTTCAATAGAACTCTATCCCACTTTTATAGTTTTTGCACCACAGGCACTGCCCAACCTGGGTTAAGCCAGTGACCTCCTTTCTCAAAGAATTTGAAATCAGAGCGAAAATGTACCTGAGCTGTTTTTAATGATGGTGATGGCAACCCAGTGGCTGCTGGCAGTGGTGCTTTCTCACCGTGTCAACTGGGAAGTTGTACAAGCTGTTTCATCACTAGAGAGAAGAGTTATGAGGTGAGAAGCAGAGGCAAGATATGGTGAGAGAGAGGACCTCCTAGGTTGCTACTGTACTCTTGATCCCACTGCATTCCTGAGGCCATCATTCTATTTCTGCCCTTGGGATCTCTGCCCTCTGTCCTTATTTTAAAGTTCTACTTTTGCTTAAACCTGCTCCACTCATTATTTACCACTCCCACCCCCCCCCAAAATAAATCCTAGTGGGTACAGTCGCCACGTGCATCAGTCTCTTCTTTTCCTCTGAGCTTTGCACATGCTGGTCTCTGTACCTGGGATGCTTTCTTCATCCAATACCCTTCATCACTAACCTAGTTTTGTTCCTGTAGTAACTACTTATTGTTGCATTCCACTTAGACATGGTTTTATTTACAGGAGATCTTCATTTTGTTGCCAAACCAAACTTGGGTCTGCTCGCCCATGCACAGTAAAGCCAATCTACTGGCACCAGGTTGTGGTGAAGGAAAATGCAACATTTACTGCAGGGAGCCAAGCAAGGAGAACAGGCAGCTCATGCTCAAAAGATCCAAACTCCCAGATGGCTTTCAGGGAGGGGGTTTTAAAGGCAGTGTGAGGGAGAGGGCCGCAGGGTGCGTGATCAGCTCGGGCACAATTCTTGGATTGGTTGGCATCAAGGTGAAGTTTGGAGCATCATCGACCTTCTGGTTTCAGCCAGTCTAGGGTCTATGTTCCTGGGGTCAGCAGTTTTCTTCTGGTGGAGGTCTGCTTCCTGTACAAACAACTTAGGAATGTGTGTCAGGTCGTTATCTGTATCTTTCAGGGAACTGGGAGGTTGGTGATTCTGATGTGGGCAGATTTATAGTCTAATCGTTCCCAGTTCACCAGCCCAACAGCTCTTTTCTTTGTCTCCACATCTTCATATTTCCCATAATTCACTCTGGAGTCAGCCTTTTACTTCAAAAGACAAGGATGCAGGGGCTCATACACGGTTTAACTTTGACATCCCAAGACTGGCTGGGTTTTGCCCACTGAGCTTCCATAGCACAGTCTCCACACCCTATCAGAATGCCTTATAGCAATAAACAGAAAATGATAATGCAGTGTGATGCTTGCCCAGCAGCACATAAGCTTTTTGTGGGTTCTTTCTCACCACTGTTTCACCCAACAGTAATATCATGCCTGGAACAAGGTGATCCCTTCACAAAAATTGTTGACTTAAATTGAATAACTCATTTGTGAACAGTTCACACATTTCCAAGTGACTGTACCTTAAATCTCTGTGATAATCTGAAACATTTTAATCCAGTGAGTTAGTCTATTAACAAGCAGCATTTTCTAGCTGTCTGCTTCTCTTGGTGTGCCATTGGGGTGATTCAGGACAAAACACCTATAAAAAGAGCTATGCTGAGGGAACAGAGGTTGTAACAGATAAGTGTTAAGGCACCTTTCCTATCTATGCTATGCTCACAGAGGCGAACTAATTCAGATTTCAAATCCTATGTTAGACAGCTTGAGTCTATTTAATTTTACATTAACATAGGTATTGTCTGAATTGGGACCCAATTTTTTCACCTAAGGATTAAACAAAGAAACAGAAACAATTTTTAGTTTCTTGCTCCAAATTATTTACACATATCTCTGTGCCCACACCCCACACCCCCAGATTATACTCCCTGCAATACCTAGCACCATGCTTTGTAAATATTGGGGGTTTACAGAGATAAACCCACACACCTATGGTCTGCCAACCTATGACAAAGGAGGCAAGGATATACAATGGAGAAAAGACAATCTCCTCAATAAGTGGTGCTGGGAAAATTGGACAGCTACATGTAAAAGAATGAAATTAGAACATTCCCTAACATCATACATAAAAATAAACTCAAAATGGATTAAAGACCTAAATGTAAGACCAGACACTATAAAACTCTTAGAGGAAAACATAGGAAGAACACTCTTTGACATACATCACAGCAAGATCTTTTTTGACCCACCTCTTAGAGTAATGGAAATAATAGAAAGAAAAATAAACAAATGGGACCTAATGAAACTTAAAAGCTTTTGCACAGCAAAGGAAACTATAAACAAGACAGAAAAGACAACCCTCAGAATGGGAGAAAATATTTGCAAACGAATCAACGGACAAAGGATTAATCTCCAAAATATATAAACAGCTCATGCAGCTCAATATTAAAAATACAAACAACCCAGTCAAAAAATGGGCAGAAGGCCCTAAATAGACATTTCTCCAAAGAAGGCATACGGATGGCTAAGAGGCACATGAAAAGATGCTCAACATCACTAATTATTAGAGAAATGCAAATCAAAACTACAATGAGGTATCACCTCACACCTGTTAGAATGGGCGTCATCAGAAAATCTACAAACAACAAATGCTGGAGAGGGTGTGGAGAAAAGGGAACCCTCTTGCACTGTTGGTAGGAATGTAAATTGATACAGCCACTATGGAGAACAGTACGGAGGTTCCTTAAAAAATGAAAAATAAAATTACCATATGACCCAGCAATCCCACTACTGGGCATCTACCCATAGAAAAACCATAATTCAAAAAGACACATGCACCGCAGTGTTCATTGCAGCACTATTTACAATAGCCAGGTCATGAAAGCAACCTAAATGCCCATCGACAGACAAATGGATAAAGAAGATGTGGTACATGTATACAATGGAATATTACTCAGCCATAAAAGGGAACAAAATTGGGTCATTTGCAGAGACATGGATGGACCTAGAGACTGTCATACAGAGTGAAGTAAGTCAGAAAGAGAAAAACAAACATCGTATATTAATGCATATATGTGAAATCTAGAAAAATGGTACAGATGAACCAGTTTGCAAGGCAGAAATAGAGACACAGATGTAAAGAACAAATGTATGGACACCAAGGGGGAAAGGGAGGTGGGTGGTGAGATGAACTGGGAGATTGAGATTGACATATATACACTAATATGTATAAAATAGATAACTAATAAGAACCTGCTGTATAAAAAATAAATAAAGAAAGAAAATTTTAAAAAATATTGGGTGTTTAATAGTTATAGGAAACAGAGTAGTTAAACATGTCTGGGCAATGTGATAAGGTAATAAAAGTGAAGGGCACCCTGGTGTTCTAAGTACCTAGAGAGTTAAATGCAAGGAAGTCTTGTTTGTATAACTGGGAAATGCCAGTCATGGGCATTCGGGTGAGTGGGGGGCACCAGAGAATTCTGTTATACAGTAGTCAGTGTCCAGGGTTTGAGCCCAGTTGAGGGTTTGGGCAGGGACGCAGCCCAGGCAGGAGTCTGAGCAGACCTTGGGATGCTGGTTCCTGTGAGCCCCTGTAAGGTGAGTGGGGTCATGGGAGAGCTAACGGTTTTAAGAAGGTCAAATATGGGGATGAGAGCAAGTATATATGATTCCTGAGTTAACATTCAAGAGTGGTATGTAGCCAGAACGTGGTCCACATGTGGGACTTGCTGGGAGGTCACCAGTAGATCTTAATGGCACATATCATGGACACAAGCCAGAGTTAACCCGAGTGTGAGCATATATGTTTTGGAAATATTGACCATGTGAAAAAAAAAAAAAAAAAAAAAAAAAAAAAGGATACTCGGGTTGAAGTCAGATCTGGTGAGTAAAGGAGAAGATAACCTACAGAGGCTTCCAGGAGGCAGAAAGCTTAGTTTCTACACTTTCTAAGGGACACTTTCCACTTCTGATTTTTAATGGTGCAAGTTCCAACAGATTGTGGAGAGCTGCAGTGTAAAATTTACAGATTGTTATTTGTAAAACAGCAGAATAATTTTACAGCTCTCAAAGCGACTCCATTTACATCTGCTTTTTGGAATCCCATCACAACATTACGAGGTCAGATGTACTACCGTTATTCCTTTTTCACAGATGGAGGGAAAGGTTCTACAGTACTAAGCACTGTGCCCAGGATTTCATTAATAAGAAGTGGAGGAGTCAGGTGTCTCTGAGTTGTATGTATTTTGTCTACTCCACCCCACTGGCTCTTCACTAGGACTATGTAACCTACCGAACTTTCTTAGCATGTTTAAACCTGCACATAAAGCACAGTCACGGAGACCAGAATCTCTCCTTTTTTTACACTGTGGAGTACATAATGTGTAAATGCATGCACACAGGGGAAAAATCCCTTAGGAGGAGTGCAAATGAATTCCTTCACATCACATCGTTTAGGTAGCCTACTTTCTAAGTGCCTGTCACACTCATTCTGGAACCTTACGGGATACAGTGGGATTGCTTCCTCAGTGTCATCAATTGATGCTGTGCCCCTGCATGGCAGCCTCCACTATCAGTCATGAACCATATTTTCTGAGCCCTTCTTGCACAGGAAAAAAAAAAGCTATGCAGAGATTTAGAAGAAGTAAGATATAAGATCTCTGTATGCAGAGGAACAGACAATATGGGATGAATCATCAGAACACGACCACTCTTAGAAGGTGACACTAAAGCAAACCCTGAGCCTGGGCCTCCCAGGGAGCTCACAAGTGCCAAGGCAGCAAGGGCTGTGTCTTACAGGAGATTTATTTCAGTCAAGAGTCAAGGAAGAGAGGGAGGGCATCTTGACCCTTGGAGACTCTATTGGTTAGAAGCCAAAGGCCATGGCAACCAGCGTGGTCAGATCAAGAGAGCCCAGATAGGGGTCCATCAGGAGATCTGGATTCAAGGACATGGAATATCTTCAACTTTCTGTGTGATTTTGGCCAAGTTGCCTCATATCCCTCACCCTTGGTTTCATCCATAAAGTGAATCAGTGGATTGATGTTCCTCAAGAATTCATGTTGTAAATCTTCCTCTTTAGATGGTAGGAGTTGACGACAATGTGGTCGTCTAAACTTGCCCACCTAAGGCATTTCTATCTGGAGGTAGCAGCATTTTTGGTTGCTATCAACATTTTGGAGGTAAATCCTGCACCCACTACCCCACCTGTTACAGAACACAAGTTCCTGTGCCCAACACACTGTGAGGCCAAACAAACCAAAATGTCAGAGTTTGGAGCAGAGAAAGGTTTATTGCAGGGTCATGCAAGGAGACAGGTGGCTTGTGCCCAAAACACCCTCAAACTCCCCAAAGAGTTTCAGCGAAGAACTTTTAAAGGCAAGGTGAGAGAGGGGTGAGATTGGTTGATGCAAACTTCTTTGTATAGGAATCCTCTGTTTTTACAGCTGTCCACGTAGGTCAGGTCATGATGTTCCTGTAAACCTCCAACAAGACAAATGTTATTCTCTGTTCTGCAACTTTTTATCTGTATATGAATGGAAAAGTGTCATATCCTTAAAGGTCAGAGCCTTGAGAATGGGTTAACCTGTATATATTTCAGGCTACAGGCAACAGTCTTTTACAAAAGGTGCAGAGCCAGCACAGGCAACAGAGCACAAAGGTTACAGTAAAAGGAACAGACCCAATATGGAGTCAGATTTGTTCTTCCCTATTACACCTCCACCCAGAAAAGCTTTCACTTACTTGGAAACTGCAAATCAGTGAAGTTTTATTACAATGCAAAAGCTGACAATAGCACTTCAGTGCTTTAAAATAAATGTGTAAAATTGGCTTCTGCAGATTGCCTTCAGAAGGGATTAAGTGGGCACTGAAAATAAAACACCTTAATCAAGTGAGTTTAATTATGGAAGGATTGTGGAGAAAGTGAGTTTAAAAAAATAATTTATTGAGGTGATATTCACATAACATGAAATTAGCTATTTTAAAGTGAACAACTCAGTGGCATTTAGAGCATTCACAATGTTGTGCAACCACCACCTCTAACCAGGTCTAAAACATTTCCAACCCTCCAGGGTAAGACCCCTTAGCCATTAAGCAGAATCTTCAAGGAGAAGGTCAGTTTTGTAAAAGGCAGCAATGGACCCAGAGACGGTGGGGGATGGGTATGGCCCCTCCCCAGTGCACACACGCTTTCTCTCCCTCTCCCTCTCCCTCTCCCTCCCTCCCTCCCTCTCCCTCTCCCTCTCCCTCTCCCTCTCCATCTCTCTCTCTCTCTCTCTCTCTCTCTCTCTCTCTTTCTCCTCATTCTCACTTACAGCTACAAATTTACAGACCCAACACGGATTCTTTAAACTCTAAGCATCACGGCAGAGTGTTGTCCCAGGGCATAGCAGAGTGCTAACAAGCACAGGCTTTGAGGTCAAACTCCCATCTTCAAATCCTAAATCTGCTATTGACTGGCCGCATAAGCCTCATCTCTAGGGAGGGGGTAGTACCACCTATCTCAGAGGGTAGGACCACTTAAACTGATAACGTGTCGGCAAGTATCTTCGCAAATCGGAAAAAAATTGGTCATGCCCAACCAGAGGAGGTCTGTTTGCCAGCGAGGAGCACAGACAGGCACTTTCTGTACACTCTGTATACGCGTGCAAAGCAGCAAAGTGAATACCGCACAGAACATGGTTCAGGGGCTGATCTTGCCTATTAACGTGTGATCTGATCTCTGTCCACTCACCGAGCTCAGCATTTGCGTGAAGGCATTTCCAGTGTCAGAGGCCATCCTTGATGGCATTTGTGCTTTGCCAGTTTCCAGTTTTAGTGTTAGCCAATTTTTTAAAATTTGCTCAGTCTGAGTCAAATAATTAGCACTATGCTGAAATGAGAAGCCCAACCCAAAGGTCTTCTAGACAGCATCACTCCTCTCTGGGTAACTTCCTGCCAGGACTCATCCAGCTCAAAAGTTTCTGCTTCACAGACCATAGTTTTTCCTCCTCACATCTCCTCGTTATTTCTCCCTTATCATGTACTCAAACACACTGGCCTATTAAATGGACCAGTCTTGGAAGTCATCTATAAATAGGATATAGTATGGGCACGTAGTTCTGGTTTTTACCATCATTTCCAGTTCCATTTTTCAGTTCTGACCAGAGCTTGCCTTTAGTTGTTCTGGATGATTAGGAAGGGCAGTTCTTCAGTGTGGCCGGCAGATTCCCTCTTAGTCACAAAAATGTCAAGAGCCACCTAAATGCCAACAAAATTACTCTCTTGGGTACTAACTGATTTTTTTTTTCATCCTGGCCGTTCTTTTTTACTGAGAGTCCTAGTCTCCAAATAGCGCTTCACGAAATATCTATGTGTCTCTACTTTCTTAATCCATCATTTCTCTCCAAGCTCTAAGTAACTACAGACCATGCCCTGAAAACATCAATTTCAGTTCTTTAAATTTGAGGGACCTGTGTTGCCAGGCCCTCATTTTGGAGCACTAATCATCTGTTTTCAAGCAAGAGCCCACATTACAACCCAAATACATGCTTCTCTGACTCTTCCCAGTCAGTGCTTTTGGTTCATGCATGACTGGGGGAAACAGAGTTTACCACAAACTCCTCCAAGTATCCTTTTTAACCCTGGAAGCCTTCGGTTTTGCCCACACCAAGTGTGACTCCTCTGAACTCCATTGGCATCCAAGAATTGCTGAGGACCTAGCTGTATGGGCATGAGACTAGTAGCTCTGCAGCCCAGTAATTTCAATTGCAAGGGGAAATCTGCTGCAAAATGGATCATAGTTTGTTTTAAATTTGAGCGTCAGTACATTTACTTAGCTGCCCATGGTCTTGCTCACCCATGCTGTCATTGGCCATTGAGTTCCATGGGGTGTTTAGTGGTTATGTCTCTTTCTAAGTGAGCTCATGATTCAGAATTTAAATTCACAGAACTGATTAAGAAAGGCATGCATTCATTTTACCGTGATGCCTTGAATAATTTCCACAGTGGATGGGAACACGAGCTATACGATGGCTTCCATTAGGCAGTGAGGTAATGAATCCCCACCACCAGCAATCAACAAGCATTTAGGGAGAGCCTGTTTTTTCAGGCACTGACCCAGGTCCTGAGGAGACCCAGATGAACAGGCTACAGCTCTTGCCATCAGGGAACATGTATCTAGTGAGGATGACACACAAACTTGGAACCCAGGGCACATGCAGGAGTAGGACATCTGCTAAGTCTGTGGAGATGGCAGGGGATCGGGTCTCAGCATCCCAAGGAGTTCATGGGGGCCATGGGGAACCTGTGAAGGATTTTAGGAAGCAGAGCCAAGTGGTCAGATTTGCATCTTAGGAATATAGCTTCCGCAGCAAAGTGGAGGATGGAAGTGAGGCCCTGAGGCCGGCAGGCAAAGCAGTTAGGAGGTAGTCGGGGAAGGTCAAATAAGAAGGGATAAGAGCCCCAATTAGATCATGGTCATGGACAGATGGATGGATAAAGAAGATGTGGTACCTATATACACCATGGAATACTACACAGCCATGAAAAAGAATGAAATAATGCCATTTGCAGCAACATGGATAGACCTGGAGATGATCCTACTAAGTGAAGTTAGTCAGACAGAGAAAGACAAATACCATATAGTATCACTTATATGTGGAATCTAAAATAGGACACAAATGAACTTATCTACGAAACAGAAACAAACTCACAGACAGAGAGAACAGAATTGTGGCTGCCAAGGTCGGGGAGTAGGGGAGGGAAGGACTGGGAGTTTGGGATTAGCAGAAGCCAACTATTATATATAGAGTGGATAAACAACAAGGTCCTACTGTATAGCATAGGGTTAGGGTTAGGATATTCAATATCCTGCAATAAACCAAATGGAAAATAATATGAAAAAGAATGTATAGATCTGTATAACAGAATCACTTTGCTGTAGACTAAGAATTAACACAACATTGTAAATCAACTATCCTTCAGTAAAATAAATTTAAAACAATAAAAAAAGATCATGGTCATGGAAATGAAAAAGAATGAAGAAATACAAGTCATTTTAGACAATGAATATTGCCGGATGCAGTGGACTATTGGCTATTGGAATGAAGACATGAGGAGGAGACTAAATGGGCTTCTAGGTTTCAGGGATACACATGAATGATCAGGTATTGGGATGGGTGGAAAGAGGTATTACATTGTGAGTTGTTGTTGTTTTATTTTTTTTTGCGGTACGCGGGCCTCTCACTGCTGCAGCCTCTCCTGTTGCAGAGCACAGGCTCCGGACGCACAGGCTCAGCGGCCATGGCTCACGGGCCCAGCCGCTCCACGGCATGTGGGATCTTCCCAGACCGGGGCACGAACCTGTGTCCCCTGCATCGGCAGGCGGACTCTCAACCAGTGTGCCACCAGGGAATCCATTCCCACCAGGGAACACATTGTGAGTTTTGATAATTACTAAGAATTTGATATAACTGTGAGACCCTCACTTTCTAGGCAAATGGGAAAAGAGAACCAAGTGCTGCATGTTGTCTGTGTGGAGTCACAGGTACTGACCCCAAATCACGCAGAAATTTCTGTTACCCGGGAAATGGTGAGGAGGGAAGACTGCGTGGGCGGGAAGGTCGTGGGATAATAATGGGAATGGGAATGTTCGCATCGTTAGCACTTCCCACAAATATGCACATTTAAAGCATCCATTGATTAAAACCTGTATTTCAGACACGCATATTGTGGGAAATGACACTGGCTTTACATAAATTTACTTTAGAGTTAGCCCATAGCTAAATCACAGCTTTTATGTGAAATGAAGGATACTTGTAAAATGGCTTCTGCCGATTCTTTCCTGAAGCTTCAAAGCCTCTTAAATGGCTGCAGTCAAGGGTCACAGTCTGGGTGTAAACCAGGAGGCATATGCTGCCTTCTGTGGCACAAACTTAAGAGATGCAGCCAAGGATGTGAGTGGCTCTAGGAGGAACAGGACATTTATCCCTCCAGGTGTTCATATATTGTTTTTTTTTTTTTTTTTTTTTTCCGTCTTATCTTCTTGAAATAATCTCTCTCTTTACGAGTTGAAACATGGGGTGAAGTTTCCCTTGTGTGTTAATATAATCTCTGAGGGAGTCAAATTCCCTTTCCTTCAGCTTTTATTAATTTGTTTCTCATAATTCCAGTGATGTGTTCAGACAGGGGGAAAAATAATAGAGGAGAGAAAAGAAAAAGAAATAATAATAAAATGAAGAATGCCCCCCAGCGGCAAGCTGGTGGCATCCAGAGGTTGCAGATAATGGATTAGCTTTTACCTATTTCCATAGCAACAGCTTAGCTGCTCTTAAACACTTCTTTAAAAGCTTCTGATAAATGTATCCTGTGACCCTGAAAACTTTTCCATCTCCCTCCTGACTTCTTTCATCCTCAACCCCTCCTTTTTCCTTTTGCCCCACAAAAACATCAGTTATTACCCGTAACCTTGTAGCACTTGTCTTGGTTTTCGCAGACCTGCTTCCTTTAAGGGCCTGAGATGGAGTTGGGAGGCCGTGCTGCTTCCCTCTCCTCCCTCCTGTTTGTCCCTCTCCCCCTGTCTGCTCTCTCCCTCCTGCTTCTCTTTCCCCATCACTTCTTTCCTCTTATCCCTTTTTCTCTCTCCTCCTTTCTCTTTTCACACATTATTTTAGCTCTCATCTTTCTCTCTCCCATCTCCTAAAATAAATATATGGAAATCATCGTCGTATGAATCACTGATTGAAACTTAATTGGTGATTCTCAAACAGTTGGAAGGATTAATTGAGCATTTACTTGTGACAAACTGTGAGTTGGGCTTTGTGGTGGGAGATGGGTGTGCCTGAGCAGGATAACATCAAGAGTCCAAAAGATTATCCTTATCTGTATCAGCCACACCGAAATCAAGGCTCTGGTTGAAGAGAAAGGACACTCAACAATTCAATAATGGTCAGCCAGGATGGTGGGAAAATGGATTAGGAATCTAAAGACAGGACTTCTTTAGAAGTCCTGGCTGCACCTCTTCTATGCGATTTCGAGCCATTGCTTATGGTTGGCTTTCTATCTGTTCTTAGCTGCTCTGCATGTATTAACCTGTAAAGGAGGTTTCCTAATAACCAAAAAGAGGTATTAGGAAAATTAAACAGGATGATTCATATAAGCATACTTGTTTCTTGCAGAGGTCAGTTTCATGTTGTTCTTATTGTTGATGTCACTGGTTTAATAGCCACTGAAAAAATAATAATAAGATAAATGAGACATAAATATGGGACAGAATCATCACACAAGTTTTAATGGACAAGGGAGGAATTTAAGTTGGGTGTGAAAAGATGAGGAGAGTTTGCATATGTGGGCTGGAGGAGAAAAGTCAAGTCAAAGCAAAACGCATCAGAGCAAGGGAGCCAGGCAGGTAAGAGAATCCGATTCTCTGCTGCATGCCCAGCACATAGTGGGACGAGATGATGCTCCATGTGTGTGTTTTCCTTTAGTTCCATTCCTTCCACCCTATAGAAAGACCAACACAAATATTCAGAGGAGACATAAGAGTGGATAGTTTGAAGTAATGAATTGAATCTAGTTATCTATAGATACCTCCCAGAAAGCCATGCTGTCATCTTCTTTGCAAAATCTTTGTGGACTCGCCGGGTACACATCACACCCGTGTGTCACATCGGACGCTTGTCACATCACCCTCTTAGGAATAACGTGGTGCAGGGATTGAGTCTTGTGTGTCTTTGCTACCTCAGTGCCTGGCTCAGTGCCTGGCTCAGGGCTGGAATGTAGGAGGGTTCTCCACATTTGTTGATTAAAGACACACTTTAAGGAGAGCCCCGAGTCAGGTGAGGTTTAACGAGAAAGGTTTTCTTGAAGAGCTGCATTCTGAGCTGGATTTCTGACAAAGGGTATGGATTGAAATAGGCATTGCTCAGCTACCAAAAGACACATGAAGTGCCCAGGTGCTGTCAAGCTCTGGCACTTCCTCAGAGCAGGGGGCTTGGCAGCCAGAGAAAACATCCTCTGACCAGGGATGACTCTTCACAGGGAACTAGGGGGTCTTTTCTCTCTCTCTGCCTGCAGAGTTAATAGGGGAAGAGGGAAAACCAGGAGTCCTCGACTCCTGAGTTTGCTTTGCTTAGTTCGTATGGATACCCGTCTGGCTTATTTCTGAGGGACACAATGCTTCTTCTCTCTCCGCAATTGAGGGAAGAAGACCCTGGAATCCACCGCTGCCAACTGTGGCCTCTGGACAGAATCTAAATTGGCTTCTAGCTCTCTCAGATCTCACCTGGCACTTTCCCTGAGCATCGTATTTAATAACCACTGTTGTAAAGACAATAAAAAGGGTACAAATTGTGTTATTTATTGTATCGTTATTTAGTCCCCATTCTTTTCATAGATAGCCATTCCAGAAGGATAAGAATAGGCTTTTGTTTTGAATATCCTTTTCCATAAAATTAATTTCACAAATAAAATGAGGAGCTCATTCTCAGCCAGGAACTAACTCACAGAGGCCTCATAAGTTTCACTACATATTTGTGAGAAGGAGTCAGACCTCTCCTCCTTCTGGGGTTTCTTTCCAGTGGGTAAAATTCCAGGTTGAGAGAAGTTCAGTCCAGAGGACAAAGTGGAGTCTGACATCCACCCGGGGGTGTCTGGGCCCAGCACACATCACACCTTTTTCCTGCCGTGCTTTGTGCAGGGAAAGCTCACATGGGGAGCAGCTCTGGAAGGAGATGGGTGCGTGGAGATAGCATCACAAAGGTTACCGTGGGCTGTGGGCCAGCCGAGGGGGGGATGGTGGGAGGAGAGAGGGCGGTCCTCCTCACTTTGTCTCGGTGGTGGTGGGAGAGGTGACGTTTGTGGGGTTTGATCTATCTCCATATCCTAGGCGGTTTCCGTTCAGCTGCCAGAATGGTGAATGACATGAAATTCCATGTGCTCTCCTGTTTGTGTGACCTTGGGCAAAGTTGTGGTCTGAATGCGAGTCTCCCCCAAATTTCCATATGTTGAACTTTTGAGCCCCAAAAGAGATGCTCTTAGTGAGTGAGGCTCTGATAAGTGGTTCAGTGCTGAAGGCCGAGCCCCCCTGAGTGGGATGAGTGCTCCTATAAAGGAGACCCCAGGGAGCCCCCTCACCCTTTCTGCCACGTGAGGACACATGACAAGCAGCCTACACGCTGGATGAGGGCCCTGACCCCACCACTCTGGCATCCCAGTCTCACACTAAAGCCTTCTGAACCGGGAGAGACACATTTCTGTTATTTGCAAGCTACCTCGTCTGCAGTGTTTTGTTACAGCAGCTCAGATGGACTAAGACAGACACGCATCCCCATCCTGGACCCTAGGGTCCTCATTTGTGGGATAGGAGATTGGATCCCTAGGAGATTTCTAAAGTCTCTTTAGCTCTAAAATTTCATGATTCCATAAATCAACGCAAAGGCCCAAGTAGTCCTCAGTGCTTTGGAAGAACATTGAGTAGGGTGATAATCCCAGGAGAAAAATCGAGAGAGATCCATGTTTCTTGTAAATAATCTTAAGCCCATTTTAGAATGAATATGTTCTGGATACTTTATTATTGATAACTGTATTTTTTATTGGAACAAGGGATGTTTTTATAGAGTCCTTTAAAGTTCTTTATATTCTCTTTGGAATGAGACTGTCTTTTGTTTATCTCACATTACAACAGCTGGTATGCAGCCTTACATGCAGCAAATATAGAACTGATGTTAAGAAGATCATAGACACTATTATTTGTTCTGACTGATGCATACGTGGGCCCAGAATTCAGAATAACTAGGACCAGAATGGTTGAGGAGGTTCTGGCTGTTCCCTGTCTTACCTTTGGAAGTTCTTGTACCTTCCTCTCCCTTCTTCAGGCTTGTGGGTTTGTCAACCATGAGACTTGTACAAGCCTTTCTAGAAATCAAACCACTTCTCAAGATAAATCTAAATTAATTTAAATTTGCTGGTTCCCCCTAATCAACAAATTACGTTTTTTCTCTCAAGGGTTAGCTGATTTATGAAACATAGTGTCTCCTTATGGTCCATCTCTGGCCTCTCACATGGGTCTTGCTGATATAAATTAATCAACGATCCTACCATTTTTCCATGGATCAGTTGGCATTTATAGACTCACCAGAGTGTGCCCCTGAAGGGTCTCTTTTAGGAATAATATTCTCACCAGGTGCATCTCAAGTAGTTCACGGAAAACTCCCAAACAGATAGAAATACCCTTAGGGATGTCTTAGCTGTAGAGTTTGAGGCAAAAAAAGAATACTTTAGCCCATGCCTCCTCCCCTTTTTAATTTGTATTTAGTTTTAGTGAAAATGATTTGCAATCAAAGATAAACTCCATGACTTAGTAATATAAGCACATGGAAAGAGACGTCAGTGTTCTTTTTACCAAACTCCTCAGCTAAGGCTCAGAGTATTGGGACTTGTAGTGAATCACAAAGCTCAGGTTGAAAACTCAAGCCTGGCAGGTGGCCAAGGGCCCTGAGGCTGAGATCCTCAGTCCCTTGAGGGTGGGCCTGGTGTGCCTTGTCCTCAGCACAGCATGGCCAGGTCAGCACTTTGTGAGAAGCCCCTGCTCCCGTCCTTTCTGGATGCATCCGAGGTTCTCAGGGGTGAGCTGGCTTTCGATGCCTTTGGCAAAACCTGGCTGGACACGGGTTATTTGTCTCCGCCCTGGCACTCGTTCTGTCTCTGAGAATCTTTGATTTGACCCAGTATTGCAGAATACATACCAGGTTCAAGCCGGGATCTGATGCCTTTGAGATGAAGCAAGACCCAATAAAAGGTTTTGTAGCTTTGGCCTAGAGTTTTGCCCAAATTGAAACCAAACACACTTTACAAACACAGTGTGATGACTGTGGAACAGCCATCGGACTTGGAACCAAGGAAAGCAGAATTTGGCTGATATTTGTCAGTCAGCTGGGAAGGAGAGCAGGTTCATCCTCTAGTTTGATCCATACATTTAAGCTCCCAGTGTGCTCTCCTCTGCACTAACATCCACAGGCCCCAGGAAGATACATAGGGCGGGACGTTCCCACAAAGCTCCCTGGCAGGCCTGCCTTCCACGAGGCCCGTTGTCCATTGTCCTGGGCACTCCACCAAAGGCGCGGAGGAGCGAGGAACGTGGGGAGAGGATGTGAGGGAGGAGAGGTGCTCTTTCCAAAGTAACACCTTTCCTCTTCTCGTTCTGCATTTGAACCAAACACAGGAGACCCAGTTCCGCCCCAGGCACTTTCATCTGTGGCGGTAGATCATCAGCAGAGAGTTTGGGAAGGGGAGAATATGGCGGATCCTGGGAAAATGTATAGGAGTGCATTATTCAGGGTGCATCGTCAGATTGTGAGATGCTCCTGATGAGCGAATCTTCTAGACAACTGAAACTTCCTTGCAGAACAGTAACACTTCCTACATGTTAAACTATTTTTATGTATTTTGTTAAGTGTATTTTAAGCATCTTTGTCTTGAAATAGAATGTCTTTATTATAATTTAACCATATCTTGATTACTTATCATCATATTTTCAACAGCAGTTGATTGTATTTCTTTACCTCCCAGAAATACTACCTGGATATGCCCTCAGCAGCCCCAGGTTTTGAGCTCTTTGTGCTGGCGAATCTGTCACGTTCTTCCCTGTGGGTGTCACTTGTCAGTTCATCAGCTTAGTGCACTCTTTCCACTTCTTCTAAACTTTGGTCCACTGTGACTCAGGAATAAATGGATATCTTCAGGGAAAGGCAAATAACCAAGCCTGTTAAGTTGCCAACTGTATTTTCTGCTTGATTCTATGTCCACCATTCAGTTCAGATCAACAGTTATTGTGTCTGTTAAGTGAGGATGCTGTGTTTGGAACTAGGGATGATAAAGCATCGCCCTTGAGTGGCTACCATCCATTGGAGGAGGCAAGCAGAAGCTTCCCATTTATCAGGAATGCCACATAAGTGAGGACCGTACATCCGATTCATTGTGTGACGTGCATCAGCAGAAGCAGCCACGGGTGGAGAAGGAGAATGGCGGGTTTAATTCATTTTGGTTAAAGTGGGTCCAGGAAGACTTTAGAGCGGAAGTGCTACCTTAAAAAAGGGTTTTATAGGATGAGTAGGAGTTCTGTAAGTGGAGAAAAAGTAGATAAATATGTTCTAGACACAAGGAACAAGAGCTGTATCCATACATTTGGGAATGCTGAATCTATCTTCAGATCTCTCTGAGAATTAAACACCAGGGTTGGGTGACAGCACTGTTTATTGTATTTAGGGTGCTTTAAAAAAAATCTCTTCCTCGTTTTGTGAACGAAATGTCAAGCAATTGCAGTTGCTATTAACTAGGAACGGACTTGCAGATAAATACAGGGGATATTGGAGAATGAGACAGGGTTCAACTTCATAAAGGGGGAATGTTTCCATTTCCTCCCAAAGTGGCAAAATCTCTCATGTGAATGGGGGAATGGTCTCAGGTTCTCTCCAACCAATTTTAAGAAGGGGGCGTCATGGGGTCCCCAGAACCTTGGCATCTGCATCACCTGGGGACTTGTTAGCAATGAAAACACTATTAAGTATTAAAATATTTAAAAACTCAAGAGATTTCAAGGGATCTCCGCATTTAGGAGGGATATCTAATTCCCAAAGAACTGCTGAGACCTGCTGAGTTGGACACTGGGAGGGTCCCTGCCCGCTGTGCCTTCCCAGCCCTCCAGGAACGGAAACGGGGACGCCTCACTGCCCGGAGAGGACAGATCAGCAGGCCCAGGCTCAGAGGGAACCTTGACAAATCAAGATCTGACCAGCCGCATGGGACAGAGCAGCTTCGTAGGTAGCCCTGTGTGCCCCTTGGTTCCCAAGGCTCAGAACTTTGTTTTGTAGGGCACTGAGAATGCCCCCGCCTCTGAGGGAGGCTCACAGTCAAGCACTCAAAAACACTTTATTGATTTGCAGATGAGCCAAGCCTACAGCCTAGGCTAGCCCAAGGAATCTCTCCATTAGCCCTTTCTCTTCGTATTCGAAGTCTAAATGGGAAACTACATTTAAATTAGAAGGTGACAGAATCATGTAGATGGGGCATAATTGCCCTGTTCAAATGTTTTATGGCATCCAGTTATTCTGGCATAATCCACTCGATTTACAGAAATTATTTCTGCTACAGAAACCACGCAGGTGGATTCTACCAGTCAGGGCTCTCCCTTCTGTTGGGCAGCGATGGATGAAACTGACACAGCCCTTCTCTCAGACTCATTCTATTTGCATCCAGATTTAGAGATGCTGGCATCATAGATTAGTTTCAGGTCTCATTCTGCCCTGGGAGCCATTCTGTGTATGTAATATGAGCTTGTATTTATATGAGCTCACCTGTTGTGTATGGGATTTATTATCAAGTTCATGGCGGGAGAGGGCCGATACCATCCTCTATATACAATCTATGTGTATTTAATAACATGTCTTTATTCCAGTTAGACATCTTATGAGGACAGAGGGCTGAGGGAGGAGAGAGAAAACAAAAGAAGAAGTTGACGTGGCTAAAGACGTATTTTGGAAAACAGATAAGGGATAAAACTAAAACCTTGCTGACTGATTTTAGCTTTTAATTTAACAGAATTCAAGCCATTAAATACTTTACTTTGTCCTCTGGGAGTTAGGTATTCCTCTTAAACCAGGAGATCCCTTGAGATTGATGCTGAATCCAGCCTCTGTACCCCCACACCAAATTGAATCTAGGAGAAAGAGTTTTGGGTGAAGTAGAAAAGAATAGCTTTATTGCTTTGTCAGGCAAAGGGGGCCATAGTGGGCTAATGCCCTCAAAACTGTGTGTCCTGACCTGGAGTGGGTAGTGAGGAGTTTTACAGTAATGGTTCAAAGAGGGCGTGATCAACTGGTGGACCTTCTTCTGACTGGTTGGTGGGGAGGTAAGTGGGAGTCGGCATCATCAACCTGGTTCTAACTGGTCTGGGGTCGGCGTGCTTGTGGGCAGCAGACAGTTAACTTCTTCCACCTGGGGGGGTTTCAGTATCTGCAAAACAGCTCAAAGACGTTGTGATGTGCATCCCCTGAGGGGGAACCAGGACCCTGCCTCATGGCTGCACTGTGGTTTCTTGACTGTTCTCCCTTGTCTCTGCAGCCCCTCCATCCTCCTGATTAGCAACTGTTTGAACCTACTCATTGCAACTCAGGGAAGATTGTGGAGGCTGTATGAAACCTATTTCTTACAAACAAGAAACGGGGGACACAGAAAGACTTTTTAAAAATAAATTTATTTATTTATTTATTTATTTTTGGCTGTGTTGGGTCTTTGTTTCTGTGCGAGGGCTTTCTCTAGTTGCGGCAAGCCGGGGCCACTCTTCATTGCGGTGCGTGGGCCTTTCACTGTCGTGGCCTCTCTTGTTGTGGGGCACAGGCTCCAGATGCGCAGGCTCAGTAGTTGTGGCTCATGGGTCCAGTTGCTCCACAGCATGTGGGATCTTCCCAGACCAGGGCTCGAACCCTTGTCCCCTGCATTGGCAGGCATATTCTCAACCACTGCGCCACCAGGGAAGCCCCACAGAAAGACTTTTGTGCCCCCAGGGTCCTGTTCAATTTCAAGATATCTTGACTTTTTAAAAATACTTTAAGGGAGTTGGATAGGGGAGAGTCTGTTCCTTGCCTGGCTCCACACTTACCACTGTGGAAATGTTGCTACTTGATACATGATTATGAGTACTTGTTTGTTGCCTTATCTAGTGTTGAAATGGCACTGAATTCAGGGGTAAAATGAGCAAATGAATGTAAATGACTTTGTGTGTGTGTGTGTGTGTGTGTGTGTGTGTGTGTCTGTACCTCTCCCCAAAGCATGCCCTTTGAGGTACACCCTGGAGCCCACTCCAGTCTCCTTTATTTTTAGAGCAGGGGTGTGTGTGTCTGTGTGTGTGTGTGTGTGTGTGTGTGTGTGTGTTGGGGGTAGGAATTCTGCACCTGTTTCTAAGCTAGGACCAATTCTTCAAAATACCCACTTTCCTTTTGTCCTATTTCCTCTCAAGCCTGCTGTCCATCTTCCAATCCTCCACACCCACATACTTCACTTACCCTGTGGCCCAGCCCCCAGCTCTTGTACCCAGCCCAGCCAGCTTGGCAGGTGGATCATCTTGGTCAGAGTTGGAGGGAGGAAGCGGGATAACCTTTGTGAGTCTCTGTCAATGCACGTGGCCATTTATAAGCTCGACTCTCTTTGCTCTGAATCCTCCCAAATGCTCTGTGTTTCTCCTTCTGGCATATTCAGTAGTATAGGCTCTAACTGTAATGAGTTTTTATCACCTTGAGAAGTACCACAGCGGGTTCCGGGTCTAAGCTTTCATTTTTACACCCTTAGGAGAAATGAAATTCATTGGAAATTAATCATCCGTCGTTTCAGAGCTCCTTTGCATCTCCCTCCTCCTTCCATAAAAACATATTGCTCGGCACTGTCTGCGCTCAATGTCTAAACACGGGGTCCCCTCTAGGGGTGATGGCCGTGTCAGAAAGCTCTCTCCATAGGGGGTTTTAACTTCCCAATTCAAAAAAATTAGGAGAGATCTAATTTAGGGATTAACAAAAAATTCCAATACAAAGGATGGCATATTATTACACTGACTTTTTCCCTGAGGGAATAAATATGATGAAGGCTATGTCATTATGCTTGGAAGGAAACTTTTATTTTCTCCAGAAGTAACATGCTGTCTCTATTGGATTGGGAACCTAGCTGTTCCCTTTGCAAAATTCCCTGCCTCTGCCATTGCTAAGAATCTCTGGCCATAGCCATCTTCTCTGCCTACTACCCTAACATACCTAAAGGCAAGGCCTTGGATTCCTCATAATTCCTTTCTGTAAGATGCCTACCAGCCACTTACTCTCTGACTCGCCCCCCCCCACCCCGTCTTATCTGATAGATGGATAGTTTGGGGTGCAGTAGACACCTGTGTGTCCAGATCAATGTTGCCATCCCCACGCTGCCCTTTTCTGCCCTTAATGATCACATCTCCCCTAGATGCATTTTAGCATCTCTTCTCTTGCATTTTCCAAAGAGGAAAGGAGGTATTTAATCCGTTTGAGCTCAAGTGAGGGTCCCAGTGCTCCACTGAGCATGTGCAGGGGTGCTTCTTCCCTCCTCATCTCCCTGTGCCCCCAAGCCTGACATTTCTCTGGTGACACATACCTAAAGCGGCATTTCTGTTTGGCACGCAGGTTTATAGAGGGGCCAGTCCACAGATGTGTTTCTTTACAGAGACTGATCATCAGCCTGACTCTTAGGATGTGCCTCTGGTCCCCAGTCAAACCTCTCCCTCCCTGTGGTGTGGCAGGTAGGACCACCCAGCCAATCCTTTCAGTGATGACCTAGACCAACGTGCCCCAGTCCATGAGAGCAGGGAACACCTTCGGGAAGCGTGAACTGAGCAGTAACTGGACCAGGAGGGTCTGACTACCCAGCCAGCACCGTCCTGAGCACTCGACATGCACTGACTCATCCAAACCTTATGACACTCCTGCCTTTTAGGTACTCACTGTGTCCCTATTTTATAGATAAAAAAGTGAGGCACAAATAAGTTGATAAACCCCCTAAGGTCACACAGCCAGGAAACGGTAGCACCAGGAAGCAGGCCAGGCCCTCTGTCTTCAGAGGCCAAGCTCTAACTACTGCAGTGAATTAACTCTAGTTGACGGACATAGAAAGATGATTTATTACAGAGGACCCTGGGAAGCCCAACCAGCCCAGGCAAAGCGCATGGAGAGAAAGTCCACAGAAAACGGTGCAAACCATCCTAACACATGTGAAAGGATGCAATCAAACCACACAGAGATGCCATCTCTCACTTATCGTACTGGCAGAAATCCAGAAGCTTAGCTGCTGCTGACAAGACTGTTGGGGAGACAGGTAGCCTCATAAGAAATCTATCAGTAACCATCAAAACGACAGGTGCTTTTACACTTTAAACCATCATCTCTCTGGAACTCTGTCCCATACAGACACATTCACAAGCCTAACACACACACACACACACATACACACACATACACACAAGTATGAGTGACATTGTAATAACAGATTGAAATAGATTTTAAGCCACATAATTGTGAATAGGACACTAGTTCAATAAACTATAATATGAGAATACAAAGGAATATAACACAGCTCTGAAAATGTATAAGGTATATTTTAATAAATATGGAACAACAGTATATATACTCTGCTACTTTTTGTCTTAGGAAGGGTGATGATAAGATCTATTCTTGTTTGCTTGTCTTGCACAAGTAAACGCTGGATGGATAAACAAAGTACAGATGAATTAGAGGAGCCGGTAAGCTAGTGGGACCTGAGAGTAAAGATGGGACTCACACTTATTTGTGTTTCAAAATAGATTGTCGTTTCGACTATGTCAATGTAGTAACATTTCAGAAGATGGCATTAAATAGTTTGGAAATGGGATACTATGTAGCTTGCAGAATTCTGTGGAGCTCTGAGCATCTGGTGGTAACATATCTCTTGTTTACAAGGAATGTGAAATAAATGTAAATATTCTCGATTCAAAAATAAATCTTCTCCATCACCTCCCTCACCATGTTACTTAGATCTTCTGACACCTGTATCCCTCCTTTATGTGCCTGCAGAGAGAAGACATGTAAGTAGGGTGTTATTAGGCTCCTGTGAAATTATAGAAGGCAATTGCCCCCTCTCCCAGCAATCCATTTTTGACCATTATCTGGGAAGTGAGGTACATAAAAATAGACAATGTTTAATAAAATCATGGAAAACATTATTAGAAGACACATCAAATTAACTTAAATTAAAGCCTGCAAGATTCTGAAATTTATGTTGAGTAGGACATGGACTCACTGGGATTGTAATTTGGAGAATCCCCGTAAAACCTGGACTGGGCCCCTCCTTTCCTATTCAAGACAATTTTTCCTCTAAGCGTCCCTGAGTATAATAAGTGTCTGGGTGTGACTGTTTTCTCTCCTACCCGGGTGCCCATGTGTTGAATGCAATGCAGAGCATAATCATTGATATAAGTAGAAAGTAAGGACCCAGATTTTTCTCCTTCATACACCCCTGGAGGTTCAGGGAAGGCCAGAGAAGAGGTGTTTTGTTTTGTTTTATTTTGTTTTCAGAAAAAGAGGCCTCCTTTTGCTGCTAAAAGTACTGAACTGGAAGCCACTGTTGTAAATATCCATGACTTTTTACTGGTATGCTGGTTGAAGCTTATTAACCTGAAATATTTTCTGGGTTAGTGACACCGGAGCCTCTAAAACTTAATGCAATTTCAACATTTTTGTCACAACTGCTTTCCCAAAAGGTTTTGCACAATATTTTCAGCCTAAACTGTCTAAAATATTATAGAACACTTGTTGCTGGGAATACTATTTTCATGTGAAAACACCTGCATCATTATGACATGTTAAACATTTTAAGAGAGTTTGGGATGTGTTTTGTGTTTGAAGACAACAGGAATGTAAATTTCTGGTGGGTGAGTGGTGAGCACAGGAGATGTGACCCCCTCAATAAATGGCATGAATTATTCCACTGGGAGCATCCAATGACACTGAAGTCTGGAGTACTGGGAAGCCACATTTTTTTTGTTTTTTCCTAACGTGCTTTAATTGCTTTTTGCTGAGGCCAGGGATATTTATGGGTTAGGAGATTGCCAGGTTATTTATTAGATGTAGTATCTAGGGATAGACTAATATAAATCACTTAAGCCAGTATTGAGTATACCAGACACTCAGTAATTTAAAAAGCTTTAATAAAAATGCTAAAATATGAGACTTGTCTTTGGCTGTAATGAGCCTCAGTTATCATGTTTTTATCAGCAATGTTCAGTCACAGACCCCTCCCCCTTCCCTGGTGTATGAAAACATGAAAGCAAAGCATCCTTATTTCCAGACTCTCCAGATTTGTTGGAATTGAGAGAGATTTTAAAGATTTTCAGAGATACTCATGAAGAATTATATTGGGGCCCTACTGGCTGACTTCCTCACACTTAGAAATCAAGCATGCTCTTTCACATTAGGAATCTTGTGTTTTGTGGATCTAGTAGTGAATTTTTAAAAAGGGGTATATAAGCTTATATTTGGACTAAAGGAAGCTTCCATGTTGTACCTTCTATGTGATAGGGATCAAAGTACTATGAAGGCTGAGGCCAGCCCCTGCTCTGCAGCGGACGGAGTAAAAACTCATCGAATTTAGAACCAGTGGAATCCCAGAGAACCAAGAGCATGGCTTTTCTCTTCTTTAATGGGAATACCGAATTAGAAGTACATGCCATTGGGCTTCCCTGGTGGTGCAGTGGTTAAGAGTCCGCCTGCCAATGCAGAGGACATGGGTTCGTGCCCCGGTCCGGGAAGATCCCACATACCGTGGAGTGGCTGGGCCCGTGAGCCATGGCTGCTGAACCTGCGTGTCCGGAGCCTGTGCTCCGCAACGGGAGAGGCCACAACAGTGAGAGGCCCGTGTACCGCAAAAAAAAAAAAAAAAAAAAAGAAGTACATGCCATAGCAGTTTTTAAAGTATACTTACTTTTATGAACTCACTTATTCATAACTAGATCCTTTTTTAGGAAAATTTTATCATCTGCACATTACAAAACACTGAAGCGGGGGTCATGGAGAGGAAGGGGCTGCCCTTTCCCTACAGTTACTGAATGGGAGAGAGAAACCCTGCCCGCTTTCTTCCCACGGCAGCATCCAGCCGTGGGCATTGTTATGGGCAAGGACCTGTTTCTTCAAGATTTTCCAAGTCCCCCTTTCCTCCCAAGATGCAGGGTTTCTGTGTCTGATACCAGCAAATTTCTTCTTCAGTTCTGTCTCAGAGCTGGGCACAGACGACTACGTCTGGAGCGCAGGGCTGAGGGGTAGCGGCCTTCTCATGGCAGCACAGAGCAGGTCGAGAAGAGAAGAGGGTTGTCCAGTCGACAGGCAGGGGAGTGCCTAGGGAGAAGCCAGACAGATTCCTGATGGACAGTCTGGGGGTGAGGCTGTGTGGGAAGAGGCGGCAGCTCAGGTGAGGTCCCACCCAGGCTCCGAGGTTGCTGTGCAGGTGGGTGGAGCACTGTAGGGACACACGGCCCACCCTGTTCATTGGGGACTGGGGGGCACAGAGCAGGGCGGGAGCCCATCAGCACTCCTGAGTCACAGGTGCCAGGTGGGGATGGAGCAAGTCAGGGAGGGCTCAGAGGGCTGGGGGAATCCGCCCCTGCTGCCGGGCCTTCCAAAGGTCCAGACCCGGGACACTGGGTATTGGGCGGATTATTGGACAAACTCTGAGGAAGGTCATAGAAGAAGCCCATTTACCCCACCCCTCCCCATTCAAGATAAGACCTCTTGAATGGAAAACTTATGAATTTATAAAAGTGCTAACAAAAGATCCAGATAAAAAAAATTAATTACACGGGACTGAGTGAACTGATGAGGATGGTTATAATTTTTGTGACTTTCTGTTTGAATAAAAAAAAAAATCCCACAAGGACTCAGAGGCAAAAATATACAAATCAATTATCACTGCAAAGTAAAGGAGCTGTTACAGTGGAGGATTCCTGGACTGAATGTCAATATTATAACAATAGTATGAGTGTGTTTCATGTTTGGTAATTACAGTCATTGTTGCTTTTGTTGTGGTCATCATTTACAATGCTTGGTGTCAGTTTATTTATCTCTTGTAAAAATAAAATACAGTGTGTGTGTGGGGGGAATAAATAAATAAATAAATAAATAATTTAAAAAGAGCTCTAATACTGGGGACAGAGAGAAAGATGGACACACAAATGTAAAATCAGAGAGCACCTGCTGACAGGTTGTTGGGCAGAAAAAGCATCAGGAAGGCCAGGGGCTGATGGCAGGGCTGGAGGTGGCGGTCATGAATCCCTAAGTGTGGACACATGTGGCCTAATCTTCAGCCCAGGCGTCCTCCTCTGAGCTGTACCCCCCAGGCCGGACTTCAGTCCAGAAGAACTGAGGCTGAAGACTGGAGCATCGGTGACTCTGCTGAGAGCGCAGGGCCGGGCAAACCCTGGGCAGGACCGTCCCTCCTCCAACTCCCTTCTGCACCGACATCCTCTGACCCAGCAGGACAAAATGAGGGGCCCAGGAATCTGAGGCAGAAAATGAGAAGAGGCCAGTGATTAGGAAGATGCTGGAACATCCGCCGGGCCACCTCATTTGGTCCTGCCACCGCTCAGTGTCGTTGGTATTACCTTCTGCTCCAGATACTCAAAGGAGGGCAGCTTCTGCTCCAAAGCCGACCTGAGTCCCCCGTGACCATCAGGCTGTGTGCAGCTGAAGGCCGTGAGCTGGGGTGCCGGGTGCATGGCTTTGGGAACCAGCAGACGGGCTGTTTCCAGGTGTGGCTTTGCAGTGCTGAGACCTGGGGTTCTGAAGTCAGTGGGAACTGGGTGCATGTGTCAGCTTCTCCTCCATTGCTGTGTGACATTCAGCAGCTTGTTTGACCTCTCTCTGCCTTTACTTCCTGATTGTTAAAATATGAAATAGTAAACCTTCCTGGTAAGGTTTGCACAGGATGAAATAAGGGATGTGTGGGAAATTATTTTTATGGTGCCTCCTGACACCTATGAAGTTTTCAAAAAATGAGAGTTGCTGGGGAAAAAAAAATCTACAAGTAGAATTAAAGGGCCCATGATATTGACATTTATCATGTGACAGGCACTGTGATTAAAGCATTTTATATTCCTTTACCATTTATTCCTCCCAAGGCCCCTGTGAGTGACCAACATCACCACCCTGCTTTGCAGTTTGGGAAATGGGAGTTACAGACATTTAGCGACTTGTTCAAGGTCATGCCATGAATGAGAGGGATTGCACAACAAAAGGCGACTGTGACCAAGTCAAGGAGGAGAGAAGAGAAGGAGGGAGGCCTGAGACCAGGGCCTGGGGGTCCTGAAGTGGGAGAGAGACTTGGGTGAAGAGATGTCATGGGACTCACCCGTCACCTCACAACACATACTTGACAGAACTGGGACTAGGACGTGAGTGTTTCCTTAGCTGCAAAACGAGGAGGTTGAACTAGGTGATCCCTGAGGTCCCTTTTTGACTTGAAAATTGTATGATGTAAATTAAACCCTGAGCTTCTGAGCGTATGTGTGGCAAGCAGAAGCCTCAGGGGGAGGTGGCGAGTTGGAGGGGAAGGAACAAAAGGAGGCCCCAGAGGGAGGCGTCTCCCTGCCCCAGAAAGAGCAGACAGAGGAGGAGGACTCTTAACAGAGTTTCTCTGATCATGGTCAGTTGCTTGAATTGTGCAAATTAAAAATAGGAAATGTGTATCTGTGTCTATAAATAGATTCCATAAGAGAGAATGGAGACGACCATCACAAACAGCCTCTGTGCAGCCTGGGGGGTTGGTGATGTCCTGGTCCCCGGCGTGTATTCCTGTGTAGTTCATAACCATTTGTTCTCCTTCCCTGTGTTCCTCACATCAAAATAAATCCAAGAAGAGAAAAGCAGTCAGAGCCCCGCAGGTCCAATCTTATCCAGGATAACATAAAACCACATCACACCAGGGCACGAAGGGAGTCCATGTTCACATTCAGAGTCTAAAACCGTGTAAACTGGTCCTGCCTCTTAAGCCTTAGGATGTGACCTCAAGCGATTTGACCCAGTCCCAGCTCCCTGGCTGCCCTCCTGGATCCTGAGAGCTTGTGTTTTCTAGAAACCTCTTTGTACTATTAGTTAAATCCAACACACACGTGTTGAGCATCTATTGGACACCAGGCATTGAGAGGCCCTAGGGATGCTGAGATGAACAAATAGCTGTCCTTGATTATGAAGACCCTTCCCAGCCTAGTGGGTAAGAGAGACATAGATGACAACAGAACACTGTGAGAAGTGTTTTAACACTTAACACAAATCCTGTCCATCCCCAAGCGTTGCTTGTTCTAACTCCCAAATGTCTCTCACACCTCTCCCTCTCTGCCCTTCTCTCCTGCTACCACGCTTGTCCAAGGTACCACCACCTCCCTGCTGGACAACATCCGAGCCAGTTCTCCCGTTCCCACTTCTGCCCTATTCCCAGTGTAATCTTTCCTTCCCCCAGCCCCCATCACCATCACCATCATCATCATCATCATCATCACCATCACCATCATCATCATCATCACCATCACCATAATCGTCATCACCATCATCACCATCATCCTCATCATCACCATCACCATCATTATCACCATCATCGTCATCATTACCATCATCATCATCACCATCATGACCATTGTTATCACACTTTTTTTTTTTTTTTTTTTTTTGGTACATGAGCCTCTCACCACTGTGGCCTCTCCTGTTGCGGAGCACAGGCTCTGGACGCGCAGGCTCAGCAGCCATGGCTCACAGGCCCAGCCGCTCCGTGGCATGTGGGATCTTCCCGGACCGGGGCACGAACCTGTGTCCCCTGCATCGGCAGGCGGACTCTCAACCACTGCACCACCAGGGAAGCCCCTACTGTGTTTTTTTTAATAAACAAGCCTTGAGTGTTTAAAAATGTAGTAGGAAGCAGTTCATATTTATATTAGTTTTCTCATGGTCTCTTAACATATTGTTATTCTCTGGGGATAATAATGATAATAGTAATAATAATAATAATGTGAAAACAACAATAATAACTATTTAAATCTCTTTAAAATCATTATCTCTAATCTCACCTCCACATCCCTTTGTGGCAAATATTTTTATGCCCATTTTATGGTAGAGGAAGCTTACACTTAAAGGGCTTAATCACACAGAAAGTAGTTGGAAAAAAAATGGTATTCAGACTTTAGCCTCTATGACTGCAAATTATAAGATTCTCTTTTCTGTTTGTTTTAACTGTGCCATTCAGTCTTAAGTAAAACACTTAAAACGTGACTGTCAAACACTGTGCCTGGACGGAGACAGGGTATAGTTGCAATGGGTGGAATTACTGCCCTTGAAATAAGAGGGCATGGTGCTGAAGTTCTGTACCCTGTTCTTTCTAGAAACAGAAACAGAGGCCCCTAAAAGAAAACAGATAAGGAAGAGCCGGGTAATTTCTTTATATAAACATGTGTGATTTGCCCTACGCATTCACTTAGGTTTGATAGCTCAGATTAAGAGGCAGAAATTAACAATTAGTTATCAAATATTTACTTTTTACTCTGGAATTGTCCCAGCTATCCAAGGCAAATGTCATTTATGAGTGCTGACTTAAAATGGAAGGAATTGAGATTTAGAAAATGAGCAGTTAGGCACAGATTAGCCATTTATCAGATTTTAAATGGCATGTATATTAACAATCGTATATAAACATGAACAATAATGGCTACCATTTAGTAAGTACTTACTTATTTCCAGGCACTGTACTAGCATGCTATACACATTTACACTTAATTCTTATAACAACTTAGAGAGATAAATTCTATCATCTTCATTCTACAAAGGAAGAACCAGGTCTCAGAGGGGCTAAGCCAATGTTGCCCGAGGTTACACAAGTCTACTGGACTCTAGAACCTAAGCTGTGGTGCACGGCCTCTCATATGCTGTTTCAACCTTGTCATATCAGCTTTGTGCAGGGTGGTGCTGGTATGTCCAGAGTTCAGTCCCCAGTTACCTTTGCACAAAGAAACATTTCTCCTTTAGAAAAGCTTTTCTTATCTCAGACTTGCTCTCTCACAAGTATACAATAACGTGTATACACAGTCTTGATAATAGGCACTTATTCATATAATACATTTTTATTAAACACCTATGTGCCAAGCATAGTTCAGTATACTGGGAGTATAGCGGTTTTTAAAGCTTATAATCCAGTGCCAGAGAGACTTTAAACAAATAATCATACAAGTGTATATAAAAGCACAAAAGTGTATAAGAATTCTTGAAGACAATTTAAAGGTTGAGAAGAGACTGTAAGAAGAGGACATGAATTTGATGGGTGGGAGAGGACCGGGGTCATCAACAAGGACTTCTCTGAGGAAATAATATTAAAACTGAACCCAGAAGGAAACAAATATGAAAGAATAAGGTGGAGAGTATTTCAGGGAGAGGAAAGGGCAAATGTCAAATGTGTAACATAGAGAACACTTGCCAGATTGCAAGACACACACTTTAAAAACCTACACATAACTGTGCTACATTTTGGGGGAAGGATGCTACTCATGTCAGGCTTGGTGTTATATAATAGGAATACACGGATAAATATAACAGGACTTCCCTGGTGGCACAGTAGTTAAGAATCAACCTGCCAATGCAGGGGACATGGGTTTGAGCCCTGGTCCGGGAAGATCCCACATGCTGCGGAGCAACTAAAGCCGTTCACCACAATTACTGAGCCTGAGCTCTAGAGCCTGTGAGCAACAACTACTGAGCCTGCATGCCACAACTACTGAAGCCTGCGGGCCTAGAGCCCGTGCTCCGCAACAAGAGAAGCCACTGCAAGGAGAAGCCCGAGCACCGCAACGAAGAGTAGCCCCCGCTCACCGCAACTAGAGAAAGCCCGCATGCAGCAGCGAAGACCCAATGCAGCCAAAAATAAATAAATAAAAACTTTTTTTTTAAAAGGGTAAATATAGTAGATCCCGTCCATGAAATAGCTCAACTGCAAAGATAAATGGTATGATGAAGACATAAAAAAGAATGCCTTGGGAGTGGAAGAAAGAGCAGTGAAGGTGTCATAAACGAGGTCTTATCCGAGTTGAGCATTGAAGGGTGAGCAGCTCATAGAACACACTAGTGGGAGTGTTTCTGGAGCGGAAGGAATACGGTGTGTAAAGGCATGGGCAAGAGAGAATGATGTAGCCCCAGAGAGAGATGTGGGACTCCTTGTCAGAGGAGGGGCTGGCGCTGAGGCTATGGCCAGGCTGGGAATGGTTTTGTAGATCCTGTGCAGAAGTTTGGGCTTCACAGTCTCAGCCAGTGGCAAAGGTTGGGGGCGTTAGGCAGAAGCAAAATATTTAAGATGTAACTGTGGGGGGCATATGGGGTCTGAGTTATGAAATGGTGGTGGGTAGAGAAATGAGGAGACTTGTAATATTCCAAGGAAGAGATGATGAGCTTCTCAGCTAAGCCAATGGTAGCGAGATTGGAGAGGAAGGGCCATGGGTAAGACACATTGGTATGTTTAAGAGCACTCGGCCATGCTAAGGGTAAAGAGAACGTGTAAAGACCTCATTGTAACCCCGAGCCCAAAGATACATTCCTTCCTCAAGACATTGATTGCAATCTGATAAAATTGTGTTTGTCTGTCTCTCTGTACATGTATGGAGAGACAGTATTTTATCTATGTCTATATCTGTATCTGTATAGGTATAGGTGTGTATCTATATGTCTATATCTGTCTATCTGTCTATCTATCTATCAACCAATCTACCTGTCCATCTATCCATCTAAAATGACCATACTCTGGGACTTCCCTGGTAGTCCAGTGGTAAAGAATCCACTTGGCAATGCAGGGGATGTGGTTTTGATCCCTGGTCGGGGAACTAAGATCCCACATGCTGCGGGGCAACTAAGCCCATGTGCCACAACTACTGAGCCCACACTCTGGAGCCAGCACACCACAACTAGAAAGAAGCCCACACACCACAAATAGAAAGAAGCCTGTGTGCCACAATGAAGAGCCTGTTTGCCACAACGAAAGAGCCCACATGCCACAACGAAAATCCTGCATGTCGCAGCTAAGACCCGACACAGCCATAAATAAATAAATAAATAAATAAAATAAAATATACTTTAAAAAAAAGTAAAATGACCACAATCTGAAGTCCTTGTAGTTGTGTAGTGATCAATCTGCCCAGCCATGTTAGGACACATTGTAACCCACCAGCCCACCACTGTCAATGAGAAGGTAACTAGATGCATGCATGACCTGCAGGGGAGGGTCCCCAGTGTCTGCAGATGTGACTGGGAACACACTGTGCTACTTGTAATCCTTTAATTAGACTCTTGTGGGTCCTGCCATTTTCTTTGAGTAGTTTCAGCATTTCTGGTAAGATTGTTATACATGTTTCATGTTTATCTGTGTATTCATAAACACTAGTGATAGATAGATAGGTGATATATAGGTAGGTAGATAGATAATAGATAGGTAGATAGATGATAGATAGACAGACTCATTTGCCACAGATATGTGTCTGAAAATTGAACAAAGCTCTCTTGTCAAAATACGTAGAAGCATTTAAATTTATTTCCAAGTACTCCTTTGCTCAAAGGTTATCATAGAAACAAGGGGAGGATCATGATGCTATTGCCAAATTCAAATCAGATTTAAATGAATTAGAAGTGTTGAGTACCTCCCTTGGCAAGCTCAGTGCGGGAGAAACCAGGGTGACTGGGCCACCCCACACTCAGCGGCAGGTGCTGCGCTGGGGAAGCCGCTGACCAGTGGCATTGCCGTGAGGGAAGATGCAGTGGGAGGACCTTCGAAGCAGAGGAAACAGAAAATGCAAATACAAATATCGTGTTTAGGGCATTGATGGGAGGTTAAGCAAAGAGGCGATATAATATAATGGGAAGAATTCTGCCCTTTACTGACCACGTGACTTTCGGCAGTTTACTTAACCCTCCCCATGCCTCAGTTTCTTCATTTTTAATAGTGAGAAAATTTGTTCTATTTCTCTCATAATTTCTGAAGAATCCATGAGATAATGCATGTGTAAGCAAGTTGAAAGTCATCAAGTTGTATGTTAATAAGTAATACATATTATTACATATTACATACTAATAATGATGTCATAATTGAGAACAGAAAGAACTTTCCTTTCTCCCACGGCACTATCTGTGTTTCCTGTCTTACTGGCGACCCTCACCTTTGACACTGTCCTTACCTTTCCTCCTTTGGGAAAGTGACAGAGGACAGTGTGGGCCTGCAGAAGATGGAGGGGTTCACTGCCTGAGGCTTGCTGAAACGTTTGCATCAACCTTCACCATCCCCCTCCAGGAAACTCCCTCCTAATGGGGGAAAAGCACCTGGGGAATGAGGATGTCCCTCAAATATCCATAGAATTTTACAAATATCTCCTAATCCAAGACCTTTTAAATTATCCGATGAAACATAACATACATGGAACTGATAGCCCTGAATCGAGAGCCATATTGAGCAATCTGTCCCTGGGCATCAAAGCTGCAATGTCCTAAATTATCCTCCACTGACCAGCTATGCCTCCAACCCTCCCACCGCAGCTGTGTCCACCTTACAAACGGAGAGACTCTTGGGTCTAGAGAAAGAGAGCTTCAGATGGCCTAACACATCTGGCTAAAGCAGACGTTATTCTGAGAATATTCTGGAAGGTTCACTGAAGTTGTTGCTTTATAAAAAAGTGAGAAAAAGTATTGACATTTCTAAGCCCAGAACAATTTTTTAACAAGCTGGAAAATACTGAAAATCGAGTAGTAC
This sequence comes from Mesoplodon densirostris, assembly GCF_025265405.1. Taxonomy (NCBI): domain Eukaryota; kingdom Metazoa; phylum Chordata; class Mammalia; order Artiodactyla; family Ziphiidae; genus Mesoplodon; species Mesoplodon densirostris. The sequence continues at coordinate 123,541,082 of NC_082667.1, read as the reverse complement.
AGTTTTCTCAAGAGAATGCAGTGTAGTTAGAAAGTACACTATTTTTTCCCACTGTGTATTTTGGTAAAATATGTGCAAAGAAATTCCAGGCCAATTCCTAATGCAGAAATAATCCAAAATGTGGCAGATTTATAAGCCAGGTAATTTTTATTTATTTGCTAATGTGGATTCCCTTAAGATCGCAAATGTTCTCCACGTTACTTATGGCTTCTCCTTGAAAAGACTTACCTCTAAGATCTCAGCAGCATAAAACTCAAGGCTGCAGAGTTGTCTGGATGAAGCATCAGTCATAATTCTCCTCTGCCACTGACTCAGGGTAGTTTGGAATCCACTAACACTCTACCTGTTTGGTAATTAACAATTCATAATTAAACTGGCAGTTGGAATAAATCAACATAACTATAAGCTTGGAGCCTCCTCTCTCTGTTGTCCATCCTTCCTTTTATTTTGAGAATCTGAAAGGAAATTGAGAAGAAAGCTTTAGGTATCAGAAATCCTCCATTAAAGGCTTTGCCCTCCTTAGTTTTGGGATGTGTTTAATCTGTTCTTTGGTTCTTTCTTTCAAAGAGGAATTAAGCAGGTACCCTTGTCAGCCTTGTGCCAGACACTGAGGAAAGAGAGGTGGGTGTCATTCCATCCTTATCCTCCAGCACCTCACTCTCTAGGTAAAGAGACAGGCATAAAATAATCAGCTGTAAGTACAACACGTTCACTCCCCTCCCCAGGTGGAGAGGTGGGAGATTCTCTTTACAGGATTTGGGGAGATGTTAGGGAAAACTGCAAAGGGGAGGTGACCTTTGATGTCCCTTGAAAGATGAGTCATGTCTTTTCAGGTAGGAAGTGAAGAGAAGAGAAGAAAAGCAAAGTTTTGGAAGGATCTGTGCCTTTGCCGTGTTCCCGGGGGAGCCGGGTCCAGAGTGTGCAGTGAGTGGCCTTAGTGAGGACACTGCCGGGAAGAGGCTTGTCGCTGGGTTGGGATTAGACTGCAGAGGGCTCAAGTCAGGGAATATAGGCTTGTGCTAAGCCTGGGGGGCACGGTGAGCTAAGGGAGCATGTAGCGGGGCTAACAGTTTGATGAGATTATTGCCTGAAAAATCACTCTGGTCACATGGAGAGGGCAGGTTGGAGGATCCAAAACTGTAAAGAGACCAGGTGGGATGGTCCAGGTGGGAGGTTGTTGCAGTTGACCATGTGGAAATTGGTGAGAAACCCAACCAGGTTGAGGGCGATGAGAAGTAAGATTAGAGAAGGAATCTAGGTATTTTCTGGTGCCCAGCTTCAAGTTGAATTAAACATCAGGCCTGGAGGTAGGACAAGGTAGACAGCAAGACCAGGGGTCATGTCAGCCTTTGTGATGCTGACAGGTAAATGGACGTGGACCTGGCCCATGAGAGGACAACAGTCTGTTCTGAAAGATGGCATCATTGCTGTTGTCATCCTTATCACCACTGTCATCTTAGCAGCTACCAGTGATTGCTCCCTTTATACCAGGTGCCCTGGTCAGCCATTGTTTAACTGAAACCTCATAACATGAGTTTAGCTACTGCTATCATCTGTTTCACAGGTGAGGAAATCAGAGCTTGAAGAGATGAAGACAATTTACCTTGCCCAGATCACTCAGCAGGTGCGGAGCTGAGCTCCAGAGCTCTGTCCCTAACTACTCGGACATGATACCATTAAAAATAAATTTTATAATATGAACTTAGCGTAACAGTAGTAGCCAGGGCTGCTATTGCTGGTGGGGTCTAGGGGAGAAAGCAATTAATGCTGAGTGGGAGAGTCAGTGAAAATTTAACCGAGTTTTAAAGGATACATTTTAAGGAAGGAGCAAGAATTTCCAGGAAAAGAAATGTGAAAGAAAATAATTCCAGGACGGCACAACCTGTGTGAGGTCAAAGAATTCAATAGTCTGGAGTGCTCAGGAAATGGTAACTAATCCAGTGCAGCTGAGGCTTTGTGAATGAGTCATTGGAAACAAAGGCTGAGCTGGGGATTACTTGTGTGGTTCCTGCATAAGCCAGGGGTTCCACTAATAGGAAGGAACACATAGGATAGGGTCCGATAGGAACTCTTAGAAAACTTTGTATTTTCCCTTTGGTTCTGCTTTTCCATCAACCATCAGTAATGCCTGTCTCTTCAGTTACTGTTTCCCCAGAACTCCCCACACACACCTGCATCCTGGTACATCCAGACATTATGTAGAGTTGCTTCCATGAGTGCCCTGTACATGTTGTGTTAATGGTCACATCCTTGGTGAATCAAGCATAAAAATCTAAAATTTATTATTGAGAATAATATTTATTTTAAAAAACATGCTGTATGAATATTTATAGGCTAACACCTCCTTTTGTGCCAAGAATCATTCTCATATATTTCTTTTCCCCTCTGTCTCCTTACAGTTCCTCCCCAGATCATGAATATCTCCTCAGACGTCACCGTGAATGAGGGGAGTAGTGTGACCCTGCTGTGTCTTGCTATTGGCAGACCTGAGCCAACGGTGACGTGGAGACACCTGTCAGTCAAGGGTAAGGCATTTACTTGGAGGAAGTTTTCAGAGTTGGTATATTGAAGACTTGCTTCTAATGCACAACAGAAGTTCAAGACTCAGAAAGCAATGCTGTATTTGTAACATAGTGATAGAAGAACAAATAGATTACATGCATCAGTCACTGGGTATTCCGTTCCAAAGAAGGGTTTGTAGAGAGCATTTACTGAATTATTTTCTCAGTCTTTTTTATGACCTTAGAAGCCTTTTGTTTTCCCAGCTATGAAGTACAGAGATGCCATAAGAATAACTTCCAACAAAGATACTAATGTCTCAAGGTGGGGATGCATGGGTCAGTTTGTTGTCTGTCCTTTCTTGAAGTAGCGGGCTAGAAAGCTAGACTGTGCACTGAAAATGTTGGTGTTATTTTGTGCATCCAGGAGAAAAAGGATCTCCTTCTCAGTGCTTTCAGGACACTTACCCAGAGTGGAAGAATGATGCTGGAAATGGTCAAGTGCTCCTGGGCGTGCCTGTGCTGGGCGCTTAGTCATTGGTATTAAAACATTAGTTATGATCATCTCCAACTTAATAGGAAGGGAACCAAAAGGACAGTGGACCTTAGCCCTTTGGAAATAAAACTTACTCTAAGTTGAACTTGAGAGATGGGCAAAGAGCCACTTGATGTATTTACCCTGTTAACAGAAACTGATTAATTCTATAAATTATACAAGAAACAAGTGCTTTCTCAGGCATTAGAAAATATAAACATGAAACCCAGTGAAAAGGAAAATGTGTGGAGTATGCTTGTGTGTGATATATAAAATAATATAAATCTAGAGGAAAACTAGGAATAAATCTTAGTAATGTTGAGCTAGACAAGGACTTGCTAGTTCACTAAAAGCTCTAAGCATAAGAGAAAAATGATAAATTTGCTTTTGTATTATTTTCCTGTGATTGCCATAACAAAGTACCACAAACCACATGGCTTAAACAACAGAAATGTATTTTCTTATTGTTCTGGATGCTAGGTTCCCATGATCAAGGTGTAGGCAGGATTTGTTCCTTTTGAGACCAGTGAGGGAAACTCTGTTCCAGGCCTCTCCCCTAGCTTCTGGTGGTTTTCTGGCCATCTCCGGTGTTTCCTGGCTTATAGGTGCATCACTCCAATCCCTGCCTTCATTGTCACATGGCCTTCTTCCTGTGTGCATCTCTCTGTGTCAAATTTTCCCTTGTTATAAAGGTAGCAAACACACTGGATTGGAGCCCACATTTATGACCTCATATTATCTTAATTACCTCTATAAAGACCCTATGTCCAAATAAGGTCACATTCTGAAGTACTGGGGTTAGAACTTCAAGGTATCTTTTGGGGGCGTGGGGGTGGAGGATGAAATTCAACTCATAACTGGCTTCATCAATATTGAAAATACCATTAATAGTAAATGAAAAGACAAGCCACAGATTGGGAGCAAACATTTGCCATCCATATGTCTGACAAAGAATTTACATCTGTGCTATATGAAGAATTCTTACAACATAATTCTAACCACCTACCTTGAAATGAACAAAACACTGAAAAAGACAATTCACAAAAAATATATATATGAATGGAATAAGAACATGAAAATATGCTCAACATATCTATCATAGAAATGAAAATTAAACTGTAATCAGATTCCACTACACAACTACTAGAATGACAAAAATTTTAAAGACTGACAATATCAAGTATTGATGAGGATGTGGAGCAACTGAAACTCTTATACATTAACTGTGGGACCATAAAATGGTATTGTTACTGAACTTAGTTTCAGTAGCTCGCCACTCAAAAGCTAATAATTTGAGAGGCAAGTGTCAGTAGAAAGGAAAGTTGCTTTAATCATGAAAGCCAGCAATCTAGGGAGATGGTGGACTCATGTTCAAAGACCAACTCTGAAGATTCTGTTCAACCAGAACAGTTTTTGAAGGGAAAAAGGGGAGGGGGGAAGAATCTCAGTGAATCATTTAGGCAGGAGGTTGGGTTCTGCATCATTCTCCATTGCATGCAGACTGGCTGACTCTCTCTTCATATGTCATCTGCCTTCAGGGTTGCTTGGGGGGTGCTATTGGGGTAAAGAGCTAATCTTACTTCTTTTTATCTAGGAAAAGAACCAACAGGTTAGACTAGGCATGGTGTGCCTTCAGGAGAGCATAGGTCAGGAGTTCGTTTAAATTGCCTAGTGATCTCATTCCTATAATTAGGGTCTTTTAAGGTTAGAGGGGAACAGAAATGGACAAACAGGAAGGTGGCAAAAGTGTTGCTTTCAGTATAAGTACTATGGAAAACAGTTTAACACTTTGTTAATAAAGTTAAACATACACTTAGCATATGACCCAGCAATTCCACTTCTAGGAATTTACTGAAGTTAAATGAAAACATATGTCCACAGATATACATTGTACACAAATATTCATAGAAGCTTCATTTATGATAGCCTTAAACTATAAATAAACCAAAACTCTCACCAGGTAAATAGTTAAGTTGTGGTAAATTTAAGCAACAGATGGTTTCTCAGAAATTAAAAAAAACAAACCATTGATACATGTAACAAAATGGATGAATCTTAAAAGCATTCTGCTAAATAAAAGAAGCAAAAAAAAAAAAACAGATACTGTATTATTTCATTTATATGAAATTCTACAACAGGCAAAAACTAATCTAGAGTGACTAAAATCAAGTCAGTGGTTACATAGGGTTGGGGTTTTGAGATAATTGACTACAAAGGGTACAAGGGACTTTTTGGGGTGATGGAAATCTTGAGCACCGTGGTAGTTATATTGGTGCCTAAATTAGTGAAAACTAATCAATGCTACACTAAAAATGGGTGCATTTTGTTGTCTTTGAATTAAATCTCTATAAAATTTGAAAACTATACCTACAGAGATATAGGAAATAATGACCTGAAAATGTGCCCCTAATTTGGAACATTAATTATGTGAGAAGCATTCACCAAATGAAAGACTGGATTTGCTACTAGGAGCATTATTCAAACTTCCACTATCTCATGTTCCCTATGTACATTGAGAATACATATTTCAGCCCCTGCCTTGTTACAGGGAAAGATAATGATAATAAATCCACCAGACATCCTTTGTGTAAAGACCTCAGGTATTGAAATCCAAAATGTCAATATTATAAAGCAATATTAACAAGAATATTAAAAGAGGCATAAGAGATATCACAAAGCTCAACTTTAATATAAACACAGCAGTAGCTTGTGTCCCAAAGATACAAGCCCCCTCCGTGGAAATTTTGCTTAAAGTCAGGCGGAATTTTGATTTACATTATACACAAAAATATGTCTAACCATCAGACTAATTTCAGTGCATTTATGTGATCCTAAACACACAGTTTTCTCAGCCTAGGAATCTTTTGGAAGGCACTTTGACTTTGTGGAACTGTTTTAAAACAATTCTTTATAATGGTTCCATGGTAAGTGTTCCCTCTTAAAATAAGAAAGATTCAGACATATTCCTAATCTTTTATATAACATAATAGTTGCAATGCAGCCTCAAAAAAAAAAAAAAATCCCAAATTGACATTCTCTATCTCCTCTTTAAGTCTCCCAGCCTGTGTTCAGCTTTCAAGTTCCCGTTTGTGTTTTCATCGCTCTGGCCTTCACTTTGCTGTCTCTGGTTTCCCCTTTTGTCTTTCTTCCCCACCTCTCAGTGATATTTAAACATTTAAATTCAAAGCATCATTTCCCTAGTTTGAAAAGCACTAGAACCTGGAGGATTTGCACGTTTAAAATTTGTACCTGCAGGGTGACCACTAATAATTATTTTTAGAAGGACACACCTTCTCACTTAGAGTTGGGGAGACTTTGGGAAGTTGCTTTCAAAGTTTTAGAAGAGCAGCCAATATAACTTGAACAACAAATAGTATTTTTGAAACAATTGACTGTTTAGTTCAGCAAGCAAGAGTAAGAAATAGAAGTTGTAATGACATTTCCTTTGAAATTCCAACAAAATTACATCAGAGAACATAGCCCCCTAGACAGCTGTGTTCTGATCATGTTAATGCAATGTTTGAAAACTATTGTTTAAATTTGGGGATCTATATAACAGGAATGAATAAACAAGCTTCCATTTAGAAAAAAGAATATTTTAATTAGCAGATTATTAAAGATTAAGAATAGTGGTGGGCTTCCCTAGTGGTGCAGTGGTTGAGAGTCCGCCTGCCGATGCAGGGGACACGGGTTCGTGCCCCGGTCCGGGAGGATCCCTCATGCCGCGGAGCGGCTGGGCCCGTGAGCCGTGGCCGCTAAGCTTACGCGTCCGGAGCCTGTGCTCCGCAACAGGAGAGGCCACAGCAGTGAGAGGCCCGCGAATGGCAAAACAATCAAACAAAAAAATAGTGGTTATGGTTTAAAATGACAGACTAAGCACATGACAGTCTCTGTAAATTGTAGAAAAAGGTAAAGACAAATGAACTAATAAATCCATGATCACACTAGAAAACAGTAATCATTTGTGGATCAGAAACAATGAGGAATCTCTGAAATATAAAAAGTACATAGACATAATGAAGGAAAAATGCAGCTCTAAAGAAAAAACAAAACAAAACAGGAATACGATCTATGCCTGAAATGATAGTTGAAAAAGGAAGCATTTTAGGTCATGGTAAAATGTTAAAAACTGATTGGAGCTGAGGGTAGGCAGGGAAGGGAGTCCTGAGGGCATTTGCCGATTTCCACGATGTCAATAGTCCCATCCTTGCCACTTTCCTTGGAGCCCCCTTGAAGTAACTTTGTTTTTTAGGTATTTTTAGGTTTTTATTTCCTCTTGAAAACAAACAACATTGTAAATCAACTATACTTCAATTTAAAAAAGAAAAGAAAAGAAAACAAGCAAACCCCAAACAAGTCCTTCTTATGAAAGCAGGGTGAAAGTTTTGAACAAAAAAATCACTGTGACTCCAGATGTGGATATAAAGACTCCTAGTGTTTCTGTCCAGACTAGATGTGCAGCTGGAGTCCTCTGACCCCCAGTTCGCTTTGCAATACTGACGGGTGCACCAGTATTCCCAGAAACTAGGCAGGCATCCCCACAGCACATCTGCCTCACTTCTGAGGAAAGCTGGAGGTTTTTACAGGATCATGATTATTAACACTGGGAGCATCTCAAAGCAAAGTGCTAAGTACACACACATTCGGGGGGGAGGGGCTGCATTTGACCAAGTATTTATTCTTTAGTTTTAGATATAAAAAGTTATATTTAATTTATTTTCAGTAGCAGATGATGGATTTTTTAAAGTATATATATTCATATGGATTTGCTGGAGAACATGGCTCTTGTGTAATAGACTTCACATATAGAATCTACTCTGAGTGACCTACAGCTTAGAAACTAGGATAATGATGGAATCCCAGGCCAGGGAAGAGTGGGCAGTCCCCAAACAGGCAGCCAATGTGGACTGGCAAGGAGCCAGGGTGTTTGGGATAGATTGTGACACAGGTGGGTTCCAAGAATGATTTTCTCTTCCCTTCTTGAAGGACAGGAGAAGCAGCTCTGGGTCAGCATTCGTTGAATGCAAAAATATGAGTAATGTGAAAACCATGTTGGAAGAGGGAGTAACGGAGGACACAGCCGAGGCCGTTGGGTTGGAAGGAGGGTCTTCTTTCCTTCTTAAGGCGCCATAATAATCCACTGCGATGCTTGCACACCTGGCCCCATTTCCAATGACATATTTGGAAAGACCAGATGTTTGGGGAGAGTAATGAAGTCTTCTTTCCTGTTTCCTCTCCATGGAGATTTTAAGATGATAGCTATTCACCTGTGAGTGAGTTGCTGCTACAATCAACTCATGTACAGTAATACCTCAGGGAGCAAGAGAATAAGTTATTTCACAGAAGTGAATTTTCCAGGTAACCGAAGCTGATTCCTTTATGCATTGACTTGAGTCATCTTTAATGGAAGCAGTTTAAAAATGGATTATGCTCGTCTCTGTTTCCTTGAGGAGAGTGGATGTCATGTGGCCTCATTTTTAAAATGTAATATCAACATCGTACATACCAATTGTTTGTGTCTCACTGTTTGAGGTCTGGATAACAAAGAACATGGCCCTAAAATACTGCTTAAATTCTTGTTTCAGTTTTTTATAGTTCCTCTATCTTTTCTTCCTTCTCTCAAATCGGAGGATTGTCAATGCTTCCTAAAGACCATGTGTGCCTTTTAGCAGCTTCTATCTACTTCTGTTTCTTCTATCTACTTCTAATTTGTCGTGAGCAACAATCCATATAACCAAGGTGATGCGTCCTAAGTAAGAACGTAGTAGTGGGGGAGAGCCTTCTCTGAGGAAAGGCCATGAGCTTTCAAGAATAAGTGAAATTTGTTCTAGATGTATGAGGTTGCTAGACCAGTGAACTCCATATAAGAGAAGAGGGATAACTCCAGCAAAATCATCATCCTTGGTTCTGACCTAGCTGAGCAGGTCTTTCTCTCCTATTCACTGTGCTAGGTACTGAGGTTAGGAGATGTACTAGTCCCAGAATGTTTCTACCACAGCTCTTATTTTTCATGCTAGAAATTCTTGAGAAGAAAGTCTTAAAAGAAATTGCCAAGTCCTTAAATTACACATAAAAGAAGCACTAACTCGCCCTCGTATGAAGGTGTCAATTCCTCATGGCTGGCAGGGTTAGCTTCTAGATGGAACTAGACTTCAGGTCCTTATGACCTGGGATTGAAATCTGTCCTGAGCCTTGACAATCTGAGTGACTTTAGAAAAATCATGTCATCTCCAGGATCCCCAGTCTCCTGGACTGCAAAATGGGGCTATTTATGCCAACTTCCTCAGATGATCATAAGGACCAAAAGAAAAAATGAATGGAAGGCTTGTAATTGCACTGGACAAACATATATGAGTCACTCAGCAGTTTTCTAAATCGCTGTTGTGCCATGTTTTAATTAAATTACTTCTCAGAATCCTTGTAGCTTATAGTCAGCCTGAGAACTCATTATGTTAGCATCATGCTTATTGCATGTCAAGCCCTGTTATACACTTTACATGTTTTAACTAATTTAATGTCCCAGCAGCCCTGAAAGGAAAGTGCTAATATTTATAATTGTGCTTTTCTTTTTATGTGTTATTATGCCCATCATTATGCTTTTTCCTATCTCTGTCTTTGTCTTTTATTCCTCAACGTCTTGGGTCATTCATTAGTGATTCAGTACCTCTCTGGGACGTCTGAAAATTCAGAATGACATAGCAGTTTTATTTGTAATAGACAAACTTGGAAACAGTCCAAGGGGTGACTTGTTAGACAAACTATGTCACATCTACACCTTGAAATGCATTTCAGCAATAAAAAGAAGTGAACTGTTGGGGCACTCGACATCCTGGGTGGGCCTTAGGGCATTATACAAATGCAAAGAGTCAGTCTCAAAGGGTGGGGATACTGTATGATTCCACTTTTATAACATTCCCAAAATGGGAAAATTGCAAAGATGCACAACATATCAGTGATTGCCATCAGTTGGGGCAGGGGAGGGAAAGGGGCTGCACAAAGCAGTTGCTTTGCAGTGAAAGAATGGCTCCATGTCTTGATTATTGTGGTAGTTAGATGAATTGGTAATGTGTGATGAAATGTTAGAATTATACACAAAGATATAAAAGATGAGTACATGCAAAAACTGGTGGGGGGGCTTCCCTGGTGGCACAGTGGTTGGGGGTCCGCCTGCCGTTGTGGGGGACGCGGGTTCGTGCCTCAGGCTGGGAGGATCTCACGTGCCGCGGAGCGGCTGGGCCCGTGAACCATGGCCACTGGGCCTGCGGGTCCGGAGACTGTGCTGCGCAGCAGGAGGGGCCACAGCAGTGAGGGGCCTGCATACCGCAAAAAAACAAAAACAAAAACAAAAACTGGTGGGATCTAAGCCCCATCATGTGGTTAATTGCTTCGTGCCCTTGTCAATTACCTGGTTTTGATAATGTGCTTTAGTTATATAAGATGCCGCCACTGGGAGAGCTAGGGCTGAGCACACGGGACCCCTCTCTACTATTTTTGCAACTTTTTGGGAATCAATAATTATTTCAAAATAAAAAGTTCAAACTAGGAATCATAAATAAAATGAACCTCTAGGTTTCCACTAATAACATGCTTACTTAAGAATATACTGTTTATAAAATATTTTCACATGCATAATTTCAAGTGACTTTATAGCAACTCTCTAAATAGATCCAAGAAGAAATATTCTACCTATTTCCCAAGTAAAGAAACAGACTTGGGCCTCCCTGGTGGCGCAAGTGGTTGAGAGTCCGCCTGCCGATGCAGGGGATACGGGTTCGTGCCCCGGTCTGGGAGGATCCCATATGCCGCAGAGCGGCTGGGCCCGTGAGCCATGGCCGCTGAGCCTGCGCGTCCGGAGCCTGTGCTCCGCAACGGGGGAGGCCACAACAGTGAGAGGCCCGCATACCACAAAAAAAAAAAAAAAAAAGAAACAGACTTGAAAAAGTTAATGGTGAATGACTCACAGTAACTAAGGTGGTGGACCTGTGAAAGGAGCCTTATCCCTGTTTTTCAAGTCTCGAGCTCTGTCTGCTGTAGAAAGATGGCTCCCATCCCTTGAGGGGTGATATATTTTATCAAATTCTGCTTGTTATCTAGGTCACCCAAGGGTGCCCATGCACTTACATTCTCCTCTCTAATTCCACACCTACCTTCCTGTGTCTGGACAGTTTCTAGCCACCACTCAGTATTGTGCTAAGAAAAACACAGCCTCCAAATGAAAAACACTTCCCTGCCATTGTCTGCAGTAGGTCTCTGTTGTTACGCTGCTTCAATTAAAATAAACCCACTGAGACCTACCAACCTCATTTCTCTTCTAAGCCATGCCAGGTACGAGTTCCGGCCACTAACAGGAATTGCCTATTAGTTGACCCGCTGCCTCACCCAGTCCTGCTCCTACTTCTTTGTCTCTCTGCGAGGCAGCCAGGATCCTTGTTTCTAATCTGACGTTGTGTTTAGAGCCTAATTAATCCCCAGAGTGTGAGAAAGAGGTGTCTGAGATGAGAAATCAAGGTTATCCATATCTTGCTCAGTGGAACAGTTATGGGCAAACAAGCTGTTCCTCTCATATTTTTGCAAAGCAAATTTATGTTCACTAAGTTTGGTTCTTGTTGTAAATGAGAAGTGTGTGAAGGTCTAGCAATGCGCTTTTCACCATATGGGTGCCCATATGTTTTCCTCTTTTGCTTGCGTACATTTTCGCTTTGGCATGCACATATGCCTGTATTTTTGCAACTTAACAATATTAAAACTAATCCCATTTATGCTCCTTTTGGGTGAGTTGATTGAGTCATAAATTCCTGAGAATCTCTTCTTTGGGAGGCTGAAGTTCTTTTGTGTGAGCAGGGGGAGGGCAGAGCTAGCTATCCTGGCAGAGGGATGCAGACAGCCAGCATCATTGTGGAGCTGACGTAGCTGATGACCCTGACCCTGGCTCCAAAGTGGGGAATCAAACCCTGGGACACTAGGAATGTGGGCTCATATGCCTTGGTAGTCTCTTCCTCCCTGGGAAGAAGCCCTCACTAAGAAACAGAAAATAATACCCCAGGGGTCTCTCTCTGAGGGTCCAGGTGAAATAACTTACCTTAGCACAAGCAGTCATGATGTCTTGAGCTGTTATTCTTGATGTGCGACTGTACTTAATGCTACTCACATTCCTTACACAGAGTTGATCAACCATGTATATCAGAAATGGGGCAACTAGAAATTAGGGCTGCCCTGAAGGAAACTTAGCTTCTTCCCTGGGCTTTTTAGATACTAAAAATAAGAATGGATATTAACGTGTCCTATACCAAGTGAAAAGCCCAACTAACTCAAATGTAAAGTTGGAATTGGAAATGCTACCTGATGTTTGTTGTAAGATGGTGTTGATATTTCTCTCTTTTGCATTAATTAATTCATTCCTTTGATGCATCAAGAATATTTGCTTGCCTCTATAGCAACCATGGTGTGTAAAACAGACAGGATTCTTGCCCTTATGGAGCTTATAGTCTAGTCAGGGAGATAGTCATTATTTGGATCACCAAGAATATGTAATTTCTGAGTGTGGCAACTGCTATAAGGATGGTGGCAGGGCAGTATGAGCTAGACAAGGGTAAGTCTTTCCTAAGACAGTAATGCTTTAACTGACATAGAAGATGAACAGGAGGGACTTCTCTGGCAGTCCAGATGTAGGACCCTGTGCTTCCAATTCTGGGGGCCCAACTTTGATCCCTGGTCAGGAAACTAAGATCCCACAAGCCATGTGGTGCAGCAGGAAAAATAAAAAGAAAGAAAAAAAAATGAACAGGAGTTAAGTAGGGGCAGGGATGGGGATATGGTCATGTGCTGGGGCCAGGTTACGTGGAAACCTTCCAAGTGAGGGGAAACAGCATGTGCAAATGCCCTGAGGTGAGGGGGTGTGTGCTTCTTCAAGAAAAAAAAGAACCGCATGTTTTTTTTCTAAGTCAATTTTTGTTTTATTAGAGGAAAAATCATTTTAAGTTTATTTTCATATGACAGAGAAAGATCAGAAGTATTTCAGTTGCATTTTACCCAAACTAATTGCTTATTCAGAGAACTTGCATTTTCCCCTATGACAAAGTAAATATTTTTTTTTTCTATTTTAAAAAATTGAAGTATAGTTGATTTACAATACTGACCAAAGGGGAAAGCCGTAGGAGGGGCGGGGGCTGGGGAAGGATAAATTAGGAGTTTGGGATTAACATATACATACTACTATATATAAAATAGATAACCAACAAGGACCTACTGTATAGCACAGGATACTCAATATTTTATAAACCTATAATGGAAAAGAATCTGAAAAAAATATATATATATATATGTATGTATAACTGAATAACTTTTCTGTACACCTGAAAGAACCGTGTCTTGAATGTGTAGAAAGCAGGAGAGACCATGGGCTGGGGTCGGGGAGTCAGGGTCCAGATCACACAGAGCCCTTTACAGAATTTGGTCTTTATTCTAAAGTCACTACAAAATGCAAAGACAGTTGCGAGTAAGAGGGCTTGGAAATGAGATGTTCTTATGTCTGGATTTAACCAGGAACATTGCATGTCTGATCTACTCATTATCTATGTAAATCTGGCAGATCACTAAACCTCTGTCTCAATTTCACACTATAAACCAGGAAGGAGTGAGTAATAATATGTACCCTTGTGGAGGAAGGGAGAATGGAATTTGGAAGTATCTATTCCAAATGCTTTTCAGATTATAATGTAAAAAGGGATATTGACATGTATCATAGCAAGTGAAAAGCCCAACTAACTCAAAAGTAAAATCAGAATTGGAAAGGCCTCCAGAGCTGCCTGCCTTCTGTTGTAAATCTTTCTCTTTGCTATTGCAATGTCAGATTATGCCACTGAAATCAGCTGGATACTGATAAAATTGAGACCAGCTTTACAAGTACTGTAGATCTAATTGGCCTCAGCAGTGGGTCCACAGTGACTTTTGCTTCTGAACAAAATTGTAGGCTTCAATAGAAAATAAGCAGCCTGGCTCCATACTCACATACTGCAGCCACCTCTGGAGATAATGCACTTTAATTGAGACATGGAGCTCCTTCATCTGGACAGATGTTGAAGGAGCATCAGAGAAGTTTGTTTCCTCCCTACCTCCTGGACGAGCCCCCTTGATGGTGGATTGAAAGGACCTCAGGACCAGCTGTGAACACCTGCAGTTCTTGGTGTTGCTTTTCCACAGCCGTTTACATCTCTTTCTAAAAACCTCTACATCTCTAAAAGGAACCAAAGTTCCTATAAATCATCTTTTCTTGCTCAAGCTATTTTAAATTAGGTTTCTGTCACTTACAGACAAAGTAGTTCTGCTTAAATTCACCATGTGATGGACAAGCTGCAGGTAAATGAGATGAACAGAGCATGGCCCCTGCTCTGAGCCCAGAGCAGAGCAGGGGAAGGACTCATAAACCTGACATTACTACATGGTGTGGATGGTGCCATGCCACCTGAGATGGCCTCTTTCTCATAGAAATGAGACAGGGAAGGGGATGCCCGGGGTCCTGGTTAACTTCAAGGCCACTGTCTCCATCATGGATCAGGGAAGACCCTGGAAGTTGACTAGGGAGCTCTGGGTGGGTTGCTGAGGGGCTCCCCTGTCTAAATCAGCTAGAATCAGGCCGAGAGAGACACACGCCAGTACATCAGGTGCACAGCATTCATCCAGGTGACCACAGGGGCTGTGGAGCAGGCTTGCCAAGGTGGAGGCACCAAGGATACAAGAGTGGCCACACCCAGCCTCTGTGCTCGCTCAGCTCTCTCGCTGCTGCGGGACCAAACACTTGGTTTGTCTTAATGTATTCACTCACTGGTTCACTGACTTTTCCTTGAGATGGTGTGCTCCAGCCCAGCCAGAGGAGATACCTCTCCACTCCTTACACATAAGAGAACAGGTACCCGGCTTAAACGTTTGTGATGTTCTCTGGCACCTAGCACAATGCCTTGTGACCAGAGGTACCTATTGAATTATTGCATGCTTATCTGTCAATCTTGCACCTATCTTACAGAAGCCAGAGGAAAATAAAGCAGAGGGCTGTAGGGGTCTGCCTAGAGTAGGCTTCAGATCTGGGAAGCATTGTCTGGGGGAGAAAGGGGGAGTTTGGTGTGTGGAGTGAAGCTGTTTGGGAAAGGTGAAGCCAAATCCGACCTTTGTACCCTGACACCAAATTAAGTCTTGGAGATGGAGTTTTGGGTGAAGTAGAAAAGAATAGCTTTATTGCTTTGCCAGGCAAAGGGGGCCACAGCGGGCTCATGCCCTCTAAACTGTGCATCCCGACCTGGAGTGGGTAGTGAGGAGTTTTATAGTGATGGTTCAAAGAGGGCGTGATCAACTGGTGGACATTCTTCTGACTGGTTGGTGGGGAGGTAAGTGGGAGTCGGCATCATCAACCTGGTTCTAACTGGTGTGGGGTCTGCATGCTTGTGGGCAACAGACAGTTAACTTCTTCCACCTGGTGGGGGTTTCAGTATCTGCAAAACAGCTCAAAGACTTTGTGATGTGCATCCCCTGAGGGGGCTCCAGGACCCTGCCTCATGGCTGCACTGTGGTTTCTTGACTGCTCCTCCCTTGTCTCTGCATCCCCTCCCTTTCCTAATTAGCATCTGTTTGAACCTGAACCCGTCCACTGGAACTCAGGGAAGGTCAAGGAGTCTGAAAGAAGCCTATATCCTGTAATCAAGAAATGGGGGACACAGGAAGGCTTTTGTGCCCCAGAGCCCCACAGGGTCCTGTTCAGTTTCAAAGGCACTCACGTTTGATCTGCCTTAGGCGGTTGGGGGCACTTCCAGTTTCATCCCTAAAGTGCTTTTTTTCCCCTTTTCCCACAATCTCTCCTAGTCCATCCTTCTCTAAAAGCTGTCCACCATGCCAGGGACCAGGTAGTCTTACTGCTGAGGTTTCTTTATATCACATTTTTACCTAATAGTGAGGCTCCCACAAGCCTGGGTCTCCAGAGGGTGGTGATCTGTGATCTGGAAGATGTTCCTCAATTCCTGACCCATCCTGTCCTTGTGGAAAACCTATGACTTGTACTGGAAAACTCATTAGCTTTATAAAGGGGATGTACATCAAGAGTTGGGCTGACTTGCCTTCACCATGCTGTTCACTTTGGACAAATTGTGTGAGCGACTTTACCATCTTACGCTCATGAATTTATCTCTGTGATGCTGCAGTTTCGGTCTTCCCTCTTACTGTGGTCCGAATGTGGGTTGGAAAAGAATTTCCAGACACAAGGCAGAATGTAAAGAAGATAGAACTTATTAGAGGGAAGGGTCACTACCAGAACAGCGGGCTGACTTCCTAGTAGTCTGGGAGAGCTGAGCCCAAACATGTGCTATTGATCAGTTTCTATAGCCAGCAAACAAAGGAATGGTCTGAGGTGAAAATTTCATTTACTGACTGGTCGTGGCACATATACCTTCCTTCTATAGGGTGGGAGAGGGACAGGCCAGATGCCTCTCCTTATTTGTGACAGGTCCTGTTGCCTAGGTGGGCTCAGGAATATCGTAACCATCACAACATGGTGGGGAGCAGATTAAGAGTCCGGTAGGGGGCTTCCCTGGTGGCGCAGTGGTTGAGAGTCCGCCTGCCAATTCAGGGGACACGGGTTCGTGCCCCGGTCTGGGAGGATCCCACATGCTGCAGAGCGGCTGGGCCCATGAGCCATGGCCGCTGAGCCTGCGCGTCCGGAGTATGTGCGACTGGAGTCTGTGCTCCAGTCCAGGAGGATCCCACGTGCCGCGGAGCAGCTGGGCCCGTGAGCCATGGCCACTGAGCCTGCGCGTCCAGAGCCTGTGCAAAAGAGTCCGGTAGGGGGAGTAACACTGAAACTTTTTCAGGCAGCGTTGTCCTTTGTCCCAATTCCTTGGCCCTATTGGATACACTGCTCGTATCTACCTAACTGCCTAATTCCCTCTCAGGCATTCGGGAACCCCTTTGTGAAAAGAAGGGGCAACGAACTCTCTCTGGCTGCTTCCTGCTGAGCCAGGGCCTCGTGGGGCCCTGGGTTCTTGTTGCCTGGTCTCTATCAGGGTGTATATAGGGAGGAGTGTGGGCCCCATGGAAAGTGATAGCAGCTTGTTCAAGGGTTGTACAAAGGTTGTCTAGCCGGTATTCTTGTTGAATCGCCATTTGGAGGTTTATTTGTTGTATTCTGGAAGAGACAAACTTAACAAGGAGGTTAAAAATACATGGCCCGAAGATTAGTAGAAGTAGAAAAGCCACTATAGGGCCTAGGGAAGGGGTTAGCCAAGAGAACCAGGACCAGATATTAGTCTTGAAGTCCCACCAGTCAAATCCCCCTGAGACTCCTTTCCTTGTAAACTCCATTAGCTCTTTCAGTAATGGCTCAAAGATTAGTCTGGACCTTGCCCGATTGGTTGACAAAAAAAACAGCAATCCTCCTTTAGCATTGCACAGGTCCCTCCTTGATTAGCTGTTAAGAGGTCAAGAGCTCTTCTATTTTGTAAAACGACTCCTGCTAGAGAATTTATTTGTTCTTGTAGCGTGTTAATTTGAGCTGCTAGGTTGACAATCTGTTGTGTGAGTTCAGGAGAGAGCTGTCGGGGCAGTGAAAATGGAGTTTAAAAGTCCAGCTGAGCCTGTTTCTATCCCAGTGAGATACCTAGGACTGATTATAGTGAGAGTTGCCCGTCTCTGTTTATGAGGTTGAGAGCATAAGGGAAGCGGGATAGTGTCATTTACAAGAGTAAGGTTAGGAATAATGTATGTAAGAGTACAGGTCCCTGTCCAGTTAGCTGGAAGACATAAATAAGCATTAGACCTACATAAGAAATAGGTGCAATCTGTAGGGTCTAAGCATACATTTAATGTGATGTTGAAGTATGGTTTCCCTAAATGAGTGTGGGAATGTTCTGTTCCCTCATAAGTAGTAGCTAAAGTCATTCTGGCTAAAGGGGAAAGGCAAGCCACTTTTGAGGGATGAGTAAAAAAATTATAGGCCCGGTTACAAGAGGGAATAGTGGGGTACCAGCCTACGTCATAGTCTTCAGGTGTTGTAAGTGTCTTACATTCTTCTTGCTTAATATTCAAGGGTTAGAACCAAAAATTGTGGTTTTTGTAGAGACAACTTGGACACAGGGTAGAGCAGATGGAATTTCCAAAATAACTAGCTTGAGTCCAATCGGTGGTTATATTGGGGGGTTTTGGGAAGTAAATTTTGTAAAATGGGGAATCATAATAATAAGAATGGGGTAGTTAGTTCTGTCGGTTAGGAGGGGAACCCCCATTCGGGTAGAGGAAAGAGTGAATGTATGATTGCAGTCCTAGGAGATACTGAGGAATCTACCTACTGAGGTTCCTGGATGAAAGGGGGAGGACACACATAGAGGGGCTGATCATACCATAGAAACTGAAGGGAATATGGGTCCTCGGAGGTTGTAGTGAGGTTTTTGATATATGTGGTTGAGGAGTATATGATCTACAGTTGGTTTTACTCTGGGGTTGATGGCCCATCCTGGTCTATTGAAATATGAGGTGGCTAGATAGGATTCAAGTTGGCTCCATTCAGCTGGTGGAATGGGTAGTGCTACGAGACCATATCGGGGGGAAACCATGGCACAAATCCAGCAGTTCCTGTATAAACCCAGAGATAGCTTATTAAGAAGTTTAAGGGCTTCCTGAACTGTCAGTAAATATGGGTGTGGGTTATATGTATGAGAGAAGATAGAAAAAGAAAGAAGAATCAGAACAGTTCTCAGGAAGTTATATTTAAATATTGATAGAGTTGATCCGGGGTATAATCTTGAAAGTCTCCCTGGAGGGTTTTGTCCCGTGTTAACTGATATACGTATTGTCGTTGCTGGGAAGGGATTAGGATGGATAGGTGGGGATTTTGAAGGTCTATATCTTGTAATAAAAAGTAGTAAAAGTGGAGTGTTGAGGTGGTAATTGGGGGTTGTCTACCAGAGAGAGATGATGGAGATGACAAAAGAAGTAGACCAGGGAGCTGATTAATAGTATACATCTAAATTAGGAGGTGGCAGGGTGTGAGAAATTATGATTGTACCACCTTAGAGATGCTGAGTCAAGCAAGAATGCCAGGAGGTAGTTCCACAGGAGTAGGATAAAATTACGCAGGGGAGAGAGAGAACCCATAAAAAGAAAACATGGGTGATAAGACTGAAAATCAGGCTATCAAGACTCGGGGGTTGAAGAGGCATCACCTGATTGTCTTTTGAAGAGGAAGTGGAGACCGTCCAGAGGCTCACAGCTGTAGGGGGCGTCTGGTGAACCTTCAACTAGTTGAGGATTCTCGTCTTCTGGAGGAGGGGCAGTCTTCAGTCGCGGCACATGAAACCGAAGAGTGAAGCCTTGTATTCTGGCGGCTTTGGGGGTGGTCAGTAGGACTCGACATGGTCCTGTCCACAGTGCTGTGAATGGCCTCTGATCCTTTGGAAAGGTCTTAACATATACCAAGTCGCCTGGAGTTAAGTGGGGAGGGGTTTCTGTGAAATTGGGGTCAGGCTCAGGACTATTTTGATCCTGGTATTCCCAGATACTTTTAAGGGTCAGTCCTAATGTTGGGAGATATTGTGCCAGATAATGAATTTCTGGATCCACCAGAAGGTCCATATTTAAGAATGGTCTTCCATAGAGGATTTCATAAGGACTTAAATGAGTCCTGGCCTTTGGAATGATCCAGACTCTTAGGAGAGCAATGTGAAGGAGGGTGACCCATGTCTGGTGTGTCTCTATGGCTAACTTAGATATTTCTTGAGAGCTTGATTGGCTCTTTCTACCTTGCCTGACGCCTAAGGGTGCCATGACGAATGAAGATAATAATTGATTTGGAGGGCCTCCCTGGCCCCTTGGGTCAGACTTGAAATAAATGTGGGGCCATTATCTGATTGTAATGAGCGTGGCAGCCCAAACCAAGGTATGATATGCTCCACAAGGGTAGTGGTAACCTCGGATGCTCTCTCAATCTTGGTAGGGAAGGCCTCTATCCATCCCGTGAAGTGTCTGTCATTACTAGGAGATATTTAAAGCCTTTACAAGAGGGCAAGTGAGTAAAATCTATCTGCCAATCTTCTCCTGGTTGGTTCCCCCACCATTGGACCAGGTGAAACAGTGGGGCAGGGGTTTTATAGCCCCTTCTGGGTTGGCCTGGCAACAGACTGAGCAAGCCTGGGATACACATTGGAGGGTTGAGAGAATTCCTTTCCCTGTGAAAATTGTCCCTACCTGTTTAAAGAGGGATTTAGCTCCTAAGTGAGTAGCCTGATGAAAGTGGTTTAGAATCTTCCATTGGAAGGCTTCTGGTAGAAGGAGCTCGGCATCTGGGCTCTGTAGCCACCCCTCTGGGGTTAGAGTGAATCCACTTTTAGTTCTGACTGTGAATATTGTGGGGATGAAGAGTCTAAACTTGGGATCAAGGGGGCCTGTAGGACATTTTGGGTGGCTCTTTTGGCCTCTCTATCTGCCATATTATTTCCTTTAGTTATATCTGACTGGTCTTTTTGGTGTGCCCTGCAGTGGATAATGGCTACCTCCTTAGGGGCCTTTATGGCCTCTAACAGGTCCAGAATCTCTGGCCCATGTTTCATTGGAGTGTTATGCGTGGTCAATAGGCCCGTTTCCTTCCAGATTGCCACATGGGCATGGACTGCATGAAAAGCGTATGCTGAGTCTGTGTAAATGTTAATTCATAGTCCTTTTCCCAACTGTAGTGCTCTAGTTAGTGCTATAATCTCTGCTTTCTGGGCAGAAGTAGTTGCCCCATGAAGTGGGCCTGATACCATTACTTCTGTTAAACTGACTATTGCATATCCTGACATCCTTTGACCCTCTCGAATAAGGCTGAGGCCATCTGTAAACCATTCTGCATCAGGGTTAGGCAAGGTGGTGTCTTGTAGGCCTGGCCTGGCACTGCAGGTATGATCAGTTACTTCTAGGCAGGAATGTAGTAGAGGGGTGTCGGGGTTTGGGCTGGGCAAGAGAGTGGCAGGGTTTAGAGTAGTACGTGGCTTAATTGATACTTCTGACCCCTCCAAGAATAAAGCTTGATGTTTTTGGATTCTACTATCTGAAATATAATGAAATGCTTTGGAGTTAAGGATATCCATGACCTGATGTGGTGTATAAAAACGGTAAGTGGCTGACCCATTGTTAGTTTGGGAGCTTCCCCTGATAGTACGGCTGCAGCAGCTAGTGCCCTAAGGCAGGGGGCCCACACTTGAGATGTTGTGTCTAGGGTTTTAGACAGGTAGGCTACTGGGCGCTGAGATGGTCCCAAGGATTGGGTTAATACTCCCAGGGCTACTCCCTTTTTCTCATGAACAAAGAGAGAGAAGGGTTTTGTCAGATCTGGTAGACCCAGGGCTGGGGCCGTGACTAGGGCCTTTTTTATTTGTTTAAAGGCTGCTTCCGTGTCAGGAGTCCATTCAAGAGTGAGATCCTCTGGTCCCTTGAGGGCCTCATAAACAGGCTTAATTAACAGTCCATAAGTAGGAATCCAAACTCAGCAGAAGCCTGCCATTCCTAAAATGGTTCCAAGCTGTTGTTTAGTGGCTGGCTGGGCCACATCTAAGATTAGTGTTCTGCAGTCAGGAGCAATATGTCTCTTCCCAGGGTTAACACTGGTCCTGAGAAGGTAACCTGTTGGGAGGTGATCTGTGCCTTAGCTGGGGAGCCCTGGTACCCTTGTTCTGCTAAATATTTGAGAAGAAGTATAGTATTACTATCTGAAGTTAGTCTTTCTGGGCTACAAATTAAGAGATCATCAAAGTACTGAAGTAAGCAGCCTCTATTTTCTAACGTCAGTGATGAGAGATCCTTTGATAGTGCTTGGCCTGACAAATGGGGGCTGTCCCGAAAACCCAGGGGTAGGACTGTCCAAGTAAGCTGCTGGGCATATTTGGTATTAGGGTCTCTCCATTCAAAGGCAAATAGGAATTGAGAGTTAGAATGGACTGGAATGCAAAAGAAGGCATCCTTTAGATTCAGGACAGAGTACCATTGGGTTTGTATTGGAATCTGGCTCAAAAGGTTATATAGGTTAGGAAGAATCAGGTGAATGGGGACCACAGCCTGATTAATGGCCCTTAGGTCTTGAACTAAATGGTAGGAACCATCAAGTTTCTTTACTGCTAAGATCAGGGTATTACATGGGGAGTTACAGGGGACTATTAGTCCCGTTTGAAGAAATTTAGAAATTAGAGGTTGTAGTCCCCTCAAGGCTTCTTCCTTAAGTGGGTATTGCAGTTCCCTAGGGAAAGAGTTAGGGTTCTTACGTGGATGACTACTGGGGTGGCGGGAGTGTGCCTGCCAGGAGTGGAGGTGTCCCTTATCTCCAGGGGAACTTGGTGGAGGATATGGGGTAGGACCTAATCTAGAGTAGGCTTCGCGGTGGCTATTAAAGCCATATTCACCGGCGTAAATGATAAAGTAGCTTTAAGTTTTGTTAAAAGGTCCTGGCCTACCAGGGGTATTGGACGGGCTGGGAGAACTAGGAAAGAAGGGGTGAATAGAGTATTTTCAGGGGAACAGGATAAGGGAGGTGTAAAATGGCCATAGGAGGGCTTTCCGTGTATCCCCATTAAGAGGATTGAGGAACAGCGAGTGGGACCAGAGAAGGAGGTCAGGGCTCAGTAAGTAGCCCCTGTGTCAATTAGAAAGGTTATAGTAGCCCCTGCCACATCCAGGGTTACCCAGGGCTCCTCCAGTCTTATGGGGAACATAGACGCCTGTAGACTGAACCCCAGGCACCGTCAGTCATCCGCATCCAGGAGCCCCAGATGTAGAGCGCAATCTGGTTCTTGCCCCGGCTAGTCAATTACCACTGACAGGCCAGTTGGCCTTGACCTCGGCCCAGGGGGCTGGGACATGAAATAACCCGGATGTTGAGAGGTTGTGGCGTTGGCCTCCCCACTTGAGGGAGGCAGGGACAACTCCTCTTCCAATGGCCCTTTGCGCGACAGTAAGGGCATGGGGGATCAGGTGGTGGGGTGCGGCCGTTCCTGACACTGTGCCCCTGCTGACCGCACTGGTAGCAGGTCAGCGGTGGTCTCTGAGACGGGAGAGGGGCTCCCGTGGGTCCCTGTCGTGGGAGGGACTGAGCGATGGCAAGAGCCATATACTGAGCGCGCCGTTTTCACTTTCCCTCCTCTCTTAGTTCTCCTCTGTTCCTAGAAGCCTCCTCCCTATTGTTGAGGACCTTAAAGGCCATGTCAACAGGACAGGAAATGGGGTCTGTGGCCCTTGCTCTAGTTTCTGTAATTTCTGTCTTATGTCTGGGGATGCCTGGCTTATAAAGTGAACTGCAAGTATAGCCTGACCTTCAGGGGTCTCAGGGTCTAGGTTAATGTATTTCCTCATAGCCTCTGCTCATTGGGCCTGAAAAAGGGCCGACTTCTCCGAGTGTTCCTGTGTGACTTCTCAGAGTTTATTATAATCGACAGGTTTGACGATTGCCTTTTTCATACCTTCTAGTAGACAGGTAGTCATGTAATTTCTCCTAGTGAGCCCTCCTGCTGGTCCATCTTCATTTGCCTGGTGTCGCCATCCTGGGTCTGCCCATGGGACTGCCTCTGCCCCCACCCAGTTCTCTTTAGGATTTCGGCGTGTGCCTCACCTGCCCAGGCCTGAGCCAAGGCCCAGATCCTGGCCTTTTCCTCATGATTTAGCAGGTAGTTAGGACCACAGGAATACCTGGCCAGGTTAAGTCAAAGGCTATAGTTAGGGCCTGTAATTTCCTGATGAACCTGGAGGGGGTCCTGGCTAAAGGAGCCCAGTTTCCCTTGAATATGAGAGAGATCAGACACGGGGAAGGGGACATGAACTCTGATAGTACCTAGGTCTCCATTAGCGACATCTTGTAAGGGAAGCATATTGGGACTCAATTCAGAGCCTTGGGCACTCATGACGGAGTGTGGGAAAGTGAGGGAAGGTCTGCTTCCGGGTATGGAGGTGGACGTTGGGATGCAGAAGGTTGAGGGGGAGGCTGGTGAGATCGGGGACAAGAAGGGTCATCCAAGATACCTGGTGGAGGGGGAGATGGGGAGGGACGAGGTAGTGAAGCTGAAGGAGGAGGAGGGGGGAGGACGAGGCATTAAAGCAGCAATGGAGAGACACACGCGACAGGAGTCCCTCAGGCTCAGATTCTGACTGAGGGCCATGAAGGCCTGCATGTATGGAACCTCGGAATCCTTTCCTAGTTTCCGACAATAGAGATCAAGTTGGAGGATCGTGTTGTAACTTAGCGTCCCATTAAGAGGCCATTGTTCTTGGTCCTCCAGTTTGTATTGGGACCAAGCCATATTTCAAGAAAATGAAAAAAAAAAAAAAAAGAAAAAAAGAAAAGAAAGAAAATGAGCCTCTTCTTTTTGAGATTGTCTGGGTCAAATTCCTTCCAATTCCTGAGAATACAACCAAGAGGTGAGTCTTGGAATAGACGTACCTGAACCCATTCTTAGCCTCAATGCTGTAGAATGGGGGTACTGAGAATCACTGACGGGCAGAAAAGGTGCCCCTCTTTGTCTCAGTGGCATCTCCGTCCGACTAAGGCACCAGTGACCAGAGAGGGGAATCCCTGGAAGCCAGCTGGAAATTGACTCAGTGTTAGAAGACTCAGGGATGGGAAGCAGCTCCTGGAACGATCTAGAAGCGGCGAGGTCCTTTGCAGTCAGTCTGAGCCAAGGAGAAAGAAGCAGAAGCAACAGAAAAGAGGACTGAGGATTCCGCCTTCTAACCCTACCGAGGAGGCGGTGGCCAAGGGACTGTGGGCTTCGTGTTTTGCTTCATCCACGATGAGCCTTGCATTGCTCGGAAGCTGTCTTGATGGGGGCAGATGCCCTAATAGCCTGGTCCATTCCGTGACTCCCTTATCCTTTCATGGGAGTCTTCAAGCGGCAGGTACTGTAATGGCTTTTAAATGCCAGACCTGTGCCCGCACGATACCAATCAGCCCAGTCCTCAGTCGGAAGACAGAGGGATCCTCACCCGTTCTGGGCGGCAGTTACTGGGGTGAAATGAGCCGTGGATCCTTCGGAACACACCAGGGTGTGGCCCTGGCCAGAGTTCCTGTTGCTTCCACAGCAACTTGCCTGTTCACAGAGAGAGTCCCAAGGAATGAGGAGAGGAGATGGGGAAAGAGGTCCCCCTAGAGATCCCCGTACGGGCCACCAAATGTTGTGGCCCGAATGCGGGCTGGAAAAGAATTTCCAGACACAAGGCAGAATGTAAAGAAGATAGAACTTATTAGAGGGAAGGGTCACTACCAGAACAGCAGGCTGACTTCCTAGTAGTCCGGGAGAGTTGAGCCTGAACATGTGCTATTGATCAGTTTCTATAGCCAGAAAACAAAAGAATGGTCCGAGGTGAAAATTTCATTTACTGATTGGTTGAGGCACATATACCCTTCCTTCTATAGGGTGGGAGTGGGAGAGGCCAGATGCCTTTCCTTATTTGGGACAGGTCCCATTGCCCAGGTGGCATCACCCAGGTGGGCTCAGGAATCTCATAAACATTGCAACATGGCGGGGAGGGTGAGTAAGAGTCTGGTAGGGGATATAACGCTGGAACTTTTTCAGGCAGGGTCGTCCTTTGTCCTTGAAGCACCATTGTCCTTGGATCACCACACCTCTCTGCATGCATCTCCATCCTGTCTTGTTCCTCAGAGCACCTGCCATCCTAGGCTTACATGGTGCCAGGTCTTAGCTCCTCAGGAAGGAGGTCAAGGTGTGACTCTAGAAAAGGTGGCAGAGGGGGGAAATCCTTTTCTTCTTAAAGGTAGTGACCATGCTTAATTGGCTGCCTGTCTTCATATGAGATGCAGAGGAGGGAGGGCAAGAAGGAGACAGGAAGTCACTTGGAGGATTTAATTGGAGTGGGGCACTCCAGTCTTCTGAATGGTCCAGCCTCTGAGAGGGAACCCCCGCTGGATGTGAGTGGGATCAAGGGGAACTGAAATCATTAAGCAAAAAGAGTTGTCACTTTGAATCTGAGCTTCCCAGCTGGAGGCTGTGATTGACTCACACACACAGGAGATGGAGTGGGGAGGAGGTGAGGGAATCTGATCTCCCCTGGACCACCTAAAGCATAGCCCAAGGGCTCCCCAACCCATCCCTGCAAAACCTCATTAGTGAGAGGAGGCGGCCACTGAAGCCCTTCCTGCCTTTTCTTTTTGTTTTTCCCTTTTATCCTTCTCTCTCTCTCTTTTTTATTTTCTTTCTTGTATTATCAACAGTTTCCCCACTCTAGAATCACTTATCGGTGAGTCACCCCTCGGGGGTGCTGGAAATAGTTTCTTTTAATGATACTCTGGATGATTTTGCTTCCTAAGAGTAATGTTTAGTAAAGTAACTGATGTAGTCAGAGCTGCCTGTCCTCTCCTTCCAGCCGTCTTTCCCCCACCCTCCCTCCGCTCAGTTAACCTCCCCTCTCCACACCATTGCCCTCTGGAAATGCTTTCTTCTCTTCTGGGGACTCCCTTGGGCCTCGTCCTGCTCCACGGAGCCCCTGCTTTTGTGTCCCTGCACCATTGGAACCGGATGCAGTAATTACATCTGCAGGGAAAGACTTTGTCTCCCTTGTGGGCAGTGAGGATGCTGCCAGCACAGCTAACGGAGGAAGGAGTCTTATTTTCAGAGCGTCATTGGCTTCAGGGGTCCCAGAACATCACTTGGCAGGATATCTGGAGCTTCCTCCTCCCGGGCCAGGCTGTACCCCAATCCACTCCTTCTCCCCCTCCCAGCACCCCTCTCCTAGTCTTCTTACTCCTGCCTCAGCTTCAGGCTGCCCACAACCCTCTGGGTACCTTTCCAGGAGCACTTCCCGTCCCCGAGGACAGGAAAGCAGCTGGAACACTTTGAGTTGTAGTTTAAGAATCTCCTGATGTTCCAGCACCTCTGATGGCAGCTAAGGTGAAATGGACCTGGAAGCCTCAGAAGCCACCTCCAGCTGGAATTGCACTCCTGAGAACTCAGGCACCCCAGTTCCCAGCAGGAGTTCATAAAAAGGACCAGGAGACAGCCTCCGTGCTGAAGCATCTCGCTGGACCACCTGCTTGTCCCTGTCTCGTGGCACTGCTGCCCCAAATCACCCGACCTTTACACTCACAACTCACCTGACTTCACTCTTTTTTTTAGATCAAATTACCTTTTATTTTTTCTTTAGAGAATATTACAAAAGCATTGTCATAGAAACACATGATCAAATAAAACCCAAAGAAAAAATATCTAAGGAGAAAATTGTTGCAGAAATATGTCAGAAAATTATTTTTGTATTTATTTGCTTGTTTGTTTTTCCTTTTCCCATATCTTTATTTATTGACTTATTTATTTGTTTAATTTTTTGCCTTTGCTCTTAAGATCTATTGATCCTTCCAGCTTTGTCTCTCTGGATGCCTCCCATGACTACATCTGTCCTTTGGTACCTGCCAAGACTTCCCTTCTTTCTGGACTCTCTGGACTTCTCCTTGTTTGCGTGCTTTGACAACACATTGGATCCTATAAAACACTGCAATGCCATCATCATCGTTGTCACAACTCCAGCTCCAACTCCCCGTTATCACCAAAATCATCCCTCTTAAATGTAGCCACTTGCCATTTTGACTTATTCTCATATGTTCACAAAGGCCTTCTGTCAAATTGCAGACAGAAAAATATATAAAATAAATTAAAACAGGGACAAGCCTATGCATTTTACAGAGGGAGCCTAGACTGGTTAAACTGATGGCAGCTGGAAACAAAATTCTTTCAATTATTTATTTATTTATGCGCTTGTTCAATTATTCAAGAAAGAATTAGTGAGCGCTATTATATGTCAGGTAGTGTGCGTGATGCCAGGGTTAGAAGATAAATAGCAGGATACTTTTCCTCAAGGAGCTCACATTTAGTGAGAGACACAGGATTAGTGATATCTAATTATAGCACAGTGTGATACATGCATAGTCACGGGAGAGATCATTTCACTCCAACCGGGAAATATGGGAGAATCAGGGCTGGCTTCCTGGAAGAGGTGACTACTAATATGACTCAAAAATCGGTTTGGGTTTAGTCAAAGGAAAGGGAAGAATATGAGTGAGGTAGAGGAGAAGAGGAATATCCTGGGCAATAGAGACAGCAAGATAAAAGATGTACAAATAAGAAACAACATGGTGTACTTGGAAATATATAAGCAGTTTAGTGTTGCTGGGGCATAGCGTGTGAAACTGTTGTAACACAAAATCGTAGGACCACTTGTAGCTGGTCCAACTATAACGTCGCATTACAAGGAATCAGGTTTGGTCACAAGGAGAAAACATATCTTAACATAAGCTAACCCTTTACCAAAATCTTTCATAGTGGCCCCAATATATGTTACATAACAGATAGTAAAATAGTTGAATGATGCTTTTTACCAGTCTTTTCTCTGTATTTAACTCCATGAAAACTCTAGGTGATCAGATCTCTACTTTCTCACCTAAACTATCTACCTGGTTTCTCCGTTCAGTGGTAACTTTCTTAGCTTTCTAAGGTAAATTGACTTAGCTTGTTAACTCTTCATTCTGCAGCTCTACTCAGTATCCTGATCAACACAAAACCTCAGAACCAAGAAAACATCTCTACTTCATTATACATATATATGTATTTCTGTCCCCATGAAACTGATATGAGATGAGGTTTACATAGGGTATGGGAAGCAAATCATAAGCTGTTAAATAGTGAATAGAAGGAAGGTAAGAACATGGTCTTTTTTTAGGGCCTCCCTGGTGGCGCAAGTGGTTGAGAGTCCGCCTGCCAATGCAGGGGATACGGGTTCGTGCCCCGGTCTGGGAGGATCCCATATGCCGCGGAGCGGCTGGGCCCGTGAGCCATGGCCGCTGAGCCTGCACGTCCGGAGCCTGCGCGTCCAGAGCCTGTGCTCCGCAATGGGGGAGGCCACAACAGTGAGAGGCCTGCATACCGCAAAAAAAAAAAAAAAAAAAAAAAAAGAACATGGTCTTTTTTTAAAAAAATCAACTTTTATGTCTTCATAAATTGCATTTCTCTGATGATTAAAGACGTGCTTATTGGCTATTTGTGTATCTTTTGTGAAGTGTTGTTTCAAATCCTTGACTATTCTTAATTGGTTTGTTTACCTTCTAATTATTGTGTTGTAATAATTATTAATATATTCTACATACCAGTCCTAAATCATATATATGCATTGAGAATACTTTCTCTCAGCCTGTGTCTTGCCTTCTCATTTATTTTAATGGTGTTTCTCAAAGAGCCAAAGTTTTTAATTTTGATGAAGTCCACTTTATTAATATTTTATTGTATAAGTCTAGCTTTTTACGTCTTATCTAAAAAATAGGATGTAACCCAAGGTTACAAAGGTTGTCTCCTATGTTTTCTTCTAGAAGTTTTAAAACTTGAGGTTTTTTGTTTAGGTACAGAATCCACATGAGTTAATTTATGTGCATGGTGGGAGATCAGTCTGAAAAAATGAGATTCATTTTTTTCTATATTGTTATCCAGTTAATCCAACACCATCTGTTGGAAGCAATATTCTTTTCCAAATGAATTACCTTGGTTTCTTTGTCAAAAATCAATTGACTGTTATTGAGTCTCTTTTTGGACTTTTTTTTTCTATTAATCTATATGTCTATCTTTATGCCAATACCATACTGTTTTGATAACTGTAGATTGATAGTAAGACTTAAAATAAGATAGTATAAGTCACCAACTTTGTTCTTTTTTAAAGTAACAGTCTAGGCCCTTTGTATTTTTATATTACTTTAGAATCAGTTTGATAATATCTACCCCCCAAATGCTGGGACTTTGATTGGAAATACAGTACATCAAAATTGTACATCAGTTTGAGAATAATTAACATCTTAACAGTATTGATTTTCCAATCTATAAAATGTATTCTTCCATTTATTTAGGTCTTGTTTAATATTTGTCATCAATGCTTTATAGCTTTCAGTGTAGAGTTCCAAATTATTTCATGTTTTTGAATGCTACTATAAAGGGTATTTTAAAAATTTCAGTTGCTCATTGAAAATATATAGAAATCCGACTGACTTTTATATATTGACCTTGCGTCCCATGACATTGTCAAATTTATTCATTGGTTCTAGTAAATATTTTTAGATTATTTAAGATTTTTTATATAAATTGCTTTGTGAATGACAGTTGTAGTTCTTCCTTACCAATCAATATGCCTCACTTATTTTTCTTGCCTTATTGCCCTGGCTTGGTCCTTCACCAATATAATGTTAAGTATAAATGATGTTGGCTGACTTCTTGGTTAGAAGAAAACCAGAAAAGGATTTTATGTTTCTCCATTGAGTATAATGTTATCTCTAGGTTTTTCATGGATAGCCTTCATCAGATTGAAGAAGTTCTCTTCTATAGCTGCTGAGAGGATTTTTGCTTTTGTCTGTTTCATTGTGTGTGAATTGATGTTGCACTTTGTCAATTGTTTTGTTTGGCATCTATTGAGATGATCACATGATCATTATACTGAATTATTTTTAATGTTAAACCAACCTTGCACTCCTGGGAATAACTTCATTTGTTCATAATCTATTACCCTTTTTTGTATTACTAGGTTGAATTTGCCAATATTTTGTTTAAAATTTTGCATCTGTGTTCATAAGTGTTATTGGTCTGTAATATTATTGTCTAGTTTTGGTATCAGGGTAATTCTGGCCTTATAAAATTTGTTGGGAAATGTTTTTCCCTAATTTATTTTTAGAAAGAGTTTGAGTATGATTGTCATTATTGGCATTTCAAAGCAATATTTAATAATAGTAATGAGCAATGGGATCAATGTTCTTATCATCTTGGCAATAGAAATATTTCAAGTGCTTTACTGTTAGGCATGATGCTTGCTTCAAAGAGCCCTCTATCACATTAAAGAATACTCTCTTTTGGGACTTCCCTGGTGGTACAGTGGTTGAGAGTCCACCTGCCAATGCAGGGGACACGGGTTCGTGCCCTGGTCCGGGAAGATCCCACATGCCACGGAGCAGCTGTGCCTGTGAGCCATGGTCGCTGAGCCTGAGCGTCCGGAGCCTGTGCTCTGCAATGGGAGAGGCCGCAACAGTGAGAGGCCCACGTACTGCAAAAAAAAAAAAAAAAAAAAAAAGAGAATACTCTCTTTCTATTTCAATAAAAATGCTTAGTTCCCACAAGAATAGGCTTTATCAAATTAGCTTTTCTGACAAGTTATGGAAATAATTATATGTATTGTCCTTTGATCAACACGTATATAAGCAATGATATTATATGTTGTTATATTGAAACACTCCATTTGTTAATATTTTATTGCTTTTGCATTACTAGTCAAAGTAGGAATGTCTGTAGTTTATCACTTATTTAAGAAACTTATCTATACTATTGTTTACAGTACCATAGCTAAATGAATTGGTAGACTTTCCATCTTTTTTGTACTCTAGATCATTTTTATGGAATAAACAACTTTTATTACTATAAACTCATTCAGGTCCAGGCCTAGTTTGTGAGTAGTTTTCTAGCAATCATTGCTAACGTTGCTGATTCCGAATTTCTACCTCTTGAATTAATTTTGGAAATTTATTTGATCAATTTTGATAAATGTTTCATAGATGTCAAGTTTATAAATATATATGTTAATGTATAAGTACACAATAATAGATATCATATAAATATATATATATAACACATATAATTGGATATATATATACACAAACACACACACACCTAGCTATATATAATTATATAGTATAAAAATACTCCATTAATACCATATACTATACATTTATATCCACACACAGAGATAATTCTATTGTTGAGATTGTATATAGCCATGTTGAATTGTTGGCTTCCTCAAACTTTATAAAACCAAAAGTGGAAATAGCAGATTTTCATATCGTGTTTTCATGCATTTCTAATATTTTTGGCTTTATATATTTCATGCATGAAGTTTAAAAATAATTAAAGCTTCACTATGAATTTTTCCCTTTATCTATATAAATGACCCTTTTTTAGAATTTATTTTTTTAATCTTGCATTTAACATTATCTGACGTTAATATTGTATTTCTTGCTTTGCTTTTGTTAATATTAAAAGTACTTTGCTCATCTTTAAACAAAATACTTGTATTATTCTGATTAGGTGTATCTTTTGTAAACAGAGCAGAAATATATTCTGTTTTCTTCTTTTTTAAAATCCACTCTGAGCCTCTCTTTCTTCTTTATAGGGAGTTTAACCCACTTGCAGTTGTTATTAAAGCTGATGTGTTTGTTCCTTGTCATCTTTTTTTTTCTGCTTTTGTTCTGTCTAGTAGTCTCCGTGTTTTATACCTTGTACTATTGGGAATAGATTTTTTTCCCTTTTATCATCTATAGTTTTTTTGAAATGAATCTATCATGTTTCTATTCATCCTGGTACTTACATGTAAGTTTCTCCGAAACATTTTTAACCTATGTGAATCTAATTATTCAGGCTGAGTGAAATGCTTCGTCCTGTA
Organism: Mesoplodon densirostris; assembly: GCF_025265405.1. Lineage (NCBI taxonomy): Eukaryota > Metazoa > Chordata > Mammalia > Artiodactyla > Ziphiidae > Mesoplodon > Mesoplodon densirostris. Next base: position 123,508,595 of record NC_082667.1, on the reverse strand, counting down.
CTCCTCTTTGAGACAAGAATTACAGGGGCCTCCCCTCTAACCTCATCCTGCCTCAACACTCTCAGGCTTTCTCAAAATCACATTTTGAACTTGTAACCCAAGACTTTGTATATTTTGATGTTTGTACATCCATTCAGCTTAATTGTCCGATTTACAGCAATTCCTTAGCCTTGTCTCTTTAAATCCGTTTCTCACTAGGCCTTTCCTGAATCCCTCATAGGTGCCATTTGTCAGTCTGTCCCTTTGTTTCTTCTCAAAGTTGTTTAGAATACATTTTAACAAGCATATCAAAAAGATGTGTGAGTGCCGTCTTTTCCGATTCTTGAGATGCTTCTTCTTTCATGTGATAAATATTTATCGAAAACCTGTTTTGCAACAACAGCTGTGGTAGGTGCTGGAAATACAATAATAAACATGGACACCATCCTTCAAGGAGTCAATATCTAGGAAAATCTTTTTGTTGCCACTACATGTGATTTGGCATCTTTCCTGAGTATGAACTCCAAAGGTCACAATCTTTACCCTCAAAACTCCTGTAGTTACTGTCCCTTTGTATTTGGCATTTAGTGAGGAAGGAGAGCGCTCTGAAGCCTTTTCTGATTCTCATAATTTTATGACTAATTCATTTGCTGCTTAAAGGTATGAAGAAATTCCTGTCTTTATCTTCGTGTTTAAACCTCTTCCCTGGAGATGTGTACTGTGTCTTGTGATTGATTTCTCCTCTTTGTGGGGCTCCCTTTCTCAGGCACACACAGCCTTGCTTCAGCACAAGGAAGTGAGTATTCACTAAAAACCCTATTGCTGGTTCTGGGTAGCTTGTTCTGAGGAACCCTAATTATACCCAAGTGGACTCTCCAGTGCCTTCCTTCATATCAGTCACCTTTTTATTTTCTCTCTCTCTCATTAAAGTCTTCTATTTGTCTTTTTCTATGTGTCCTGGGAGAATTTCTCAGCTTTGGACTTTATGTCATAGATTTGGTGTTTTGAAGCTTCACATTCGTGTGTTCTAAATCCAGAGTAGATTTTAAATTTCATTGTTGTTTTAAGACCCCTTGCTTGTTCTCCTTATCTACCTACTTGGACCCTTGGGTTCATCTTGTGAACTTTTCTTCTCAGACCTTATGGAATTATTTTTCAGCTTTGCCTCCTTAAGTTATTTCATGAGGCCATCTTTTGAGGTTGCCAGATAGTTTTCTAAAATTTTTATTAGTGTCCTGGGTGTCAATTTTTTTATTATAATAAAATATACATAGCATAAAACTTAACAATTCTAGTCATTTTAAGTGTATACTTCAGTAGTATTAAGTGCATTCACAATATTGTGCAATGGAAGTGATTTTTTTTAAGTACAGTCTTCTTGGAATTCTTGTGTCTTTCTTTTCCTTTTTTCTGAAATATTCTTTCAATGCATATTCTCAAAAATGGTACAGTCTTGTGGTAAGTGGATACCTCCTTTCCCTGACCCTCTTTCTTTGTGTAATGTTTGGATGCCCTATTAGTTATATTCCTGAAATATATACTGAGGTGTCAAGCTCTTGGTGCATTTCCTAGCGTCTAACTGGCTTCTCCCTGTTATGCTTCTGCTTTATTGAAATGGTGCTTTTTTTCATCGTCCTCTGGAATTTCTGATACACAGTCATGATGGAAGAAATTGAATAAATGAAGGTTCAGGAATATTTATTTGCTGATCTGCTCTGAAGCTGCATTGGTATTGCAAGTCATTGTGCTTCCTTAGATAATCTATTATGATAGCTAGCCTCCTAGAGGCCCTGATGTTCTCCTCCTTCTAATATTCATGTCCTTATGTAGATCTTCACCACACTGCATCAGCATTGGTCTGTGTGACCTCAGCATACAGCCGAGTGGTGGCATGTGGCTCCCAAGGCTAAGTCATAAAGACATCCTTGCCCTGTTCCTTGCCCTCTTTCTTGGACAGCTCACTCTTATGGATCCCAACTGCCATGAATGAGGTCATGGAGGGTCCTGCCTCAACAAGCTCTGACTTGCCAAGCATGTGACTCAGCCACCTTGGGAGTGGGTCCTCCTGCCCCAGGTAGCCTGCAGCTGATGCAGCCCCAAGTGATGCCCTGACCTCACCTTTGTGAAAAACACTGAGTCGGAACCACCTAGTTAAGTGGTTCCTAAATTCCAGACTTACAAAAATGGTGTGAGATTATAAATATTTATTGTTTTAAGCCACTGAGTTTTAAGGTAACTTGTTACTGAGCAGTAGATAACTAACCAATACATCCTTTCATTTAAGTTAGCTCTTATATTACTAATGGATACTCAGTCCTCCCTTGGTTGAAGGCTTTTTATCTGAGTGAGGAGATAGATAGTAATGGGGATATACACTTCCTTCTTGCCTCCTTTGCAATCTTTGTTTCATTAAGATAAGTTTTGTCATGATTGGAAAATGTCTCTATTTATTCAATCCAATTCAATTTCCCTTATAAGCAGTATCATTTCTAGTTAATTTTAGGAAATAGATTGTTCCTCAATCTTAGTTTTCCTAAAAAAATATAAGTATCATTTTTTTCTAAATTTTTATAACTAATTTTAGCAAGAAGTTAAGGAAGATGCATTTGGGTCTTCTACACTTGTACAATTTTTTTCTAAGTTAAAAAAAAAAACCTTTCATATAGTTTTGAACCAGATATCTCTCCTTGCACTTAGCAAGGGTATATAAACAATACCTTTATATCTTTAACATGCTTGGATACTTTAAAAATATATCCAACATATCTGTATATCCTTCAGTTTTTCAAATAAGGTAAAATATGTACAATCCTTTGGTTATTGAAATAGAAAATCATATCAATTTTAAGTAAAGATGGTTTTTGTCTTATTCTTTATGTAGTTCTTTTATTTATTTTCCTGTCTCATTGCATTGTCTACAATTTCAAGAACATGTTGAATGTTGACAATTATAACTGGCATCCTGTGTCTTATTTCTGCTTTTATACAGTTGCCTCTAGGTTTTTCCATTAAGTGTGATGCTCATTTCTATTTTCAGAGAGATCTCACTTAAAGACAGATCATAAAAAAATGTTCAATTTTTATTTTTTTATTTTTTTTGCGGTACACGGGCCTCTCAATGTTGTGGCCTCTCCCGTTGCAGAGCACAGGCTCCAGACGTGCAGGCTCAGTGGCCATGGCTCACAGGCCCAGCCACTCCATGGCATGTGGGATCTTCCCGGATCAGGGCACAAACGCGTGTCCCCTGTATTGGCAGGTGGACTCTCAACCACTGCGCCACCAGGGAAGCCCATTCATTCTTTTAAGAATTTCTATAACTTCACACATGATATTGTCACATCTTTTATTCTTAGAATTAATTTCAGGAACATTTTATCTGTTTAATGCATTGTTAGATTCTATTTGCTAATAGATTTGGGCTCTTATAATTAAAATGCTATATGCAATAGTGGAGACTATGTGAAATGCACATTTCCTGACAATACATAGATGATCAGTACATCCTAGCAGTAGAAGAAATAATTGTTACCACAGTGAATGCTGTAGGTTATAGTTTTTCAAGTACTACAGTGGTTCAAAGCACTAATAATGGCACAAAGGAGAGCCTTTGAGGTAGGGTAGCAATTTTCCTGCCACCAGGCTTATTCCCCAAGGTTACAATTAAAAGTCATCAGCAAATGGAGGTACAAACATTACTTTTTATAGCTCAGGTTCTTTACATTGTCTCTGTAACCCAACCTTTTTCATTAGTGCTGAAATCCCAATTCTGTAGAATAGGAGAAAGGGCCCCAGGCGACTCTACTATTTACCAGCAAGGAGATCTTGAATAAGTCACTACAACTTTTAAGCCTCCTCTGTAAAATGGAGCCAGTCAATCAGCCTGACATTCCTTAGAATATTTCTATGAGGGTCAGATATGGTAAGTGGAGTGAGGTGCTTTTGAACCAGAGTCCACTACACACACATACAAATGCATCATCATTATCAGCAGCAACATCTCTGGAGTCGTTTTAAACTATGGCTCTCTACTCCCTACATAGAGCCAGATCCTTTTGCTTTCATGTGTTATTACAGGCCTTATGAAACACAGGTTTGCATTTCAGTGCTACTTAATTACCCTTCCTCATCTCCCAGCCATTTTTACATTTAAATAAAACTCTCATTTCACTTAATGATAAAAGGGTGAAAAATTTGCATATTAAGTGTGTGTCAGTGGCATGGATATCTAATTAAAACCTGCTATTTTTTTCCTTTTTCCCCTTTTCATTTTTCTCCCCTTTTCATTTTTCTCCCCTGAGCTGCTGACATTACTGTAACTGTATTCAGTGTCCCCATTCTGTCAGCCCTGTGTGTTCTGAGGAAAGCAACCAAGAAGGATAACAGGGAAAGCAGGAGCTTAAGAGAAGCAAGAGGAGGGTGGGGCAGGAGGGAAAGGGGACGAACAGAGGAAGAGGATGCAAACACAGAAGGGATTGTAATGGAGAAATCCTGCAGAAGAAGAGGAGCTTAAGTAGTGGCTGGGGAGGCTGTTGTTTTTAAAAAGAGGTCAGGGTGAGGAAGGGCATGTCTGAAAAAATGGAAATTTACCAGAAAGAAGAGAGAGTAAGAACCAATGACAAATTGATGGGTGGAAAGGAGCCTATGACAGGATGGAGAAAGGAGCAAGTGGTTCAAGGGGGTTAGAACAACTGGGTATCAGCCAAGAAAGGCAGTAGTTCAAGGTAATAGATTGCTTGTTCCACAAAGAGTGTCCAACAAAAAGGCAATCTGTTGGTCTGGTTTGGATATTTGTCCTCTCCTCTGCCTAAGCTCCTGTGGTCTCCTTTAATAGTCCACATCCTCTCTCCTAGAGTTTCTTTGTTTTTCCTCCCTAGAGTCCAGACAAAAGACCCAGAAACAGATTTCTTGAAATTATGCGTGTATCTTCAAGATAAAACCAAGTATAAGCATCTTCTCCCTCTTTTCCCTTCCCTTAACACCAAGACCAGGCTAGTATAATTAAGGCATCTGCCCAGTATCTTCCTTTGCCCACTCTGTTCATGTAAACAGATGACCTGTTTCTGAAATTACAGTGTTTATGGGGAAATTCAGTCGTGGATAATGGTGCATGTGAGAAGCATGGTTCACGGTAGGCATCAGTGCAATCGTGTGGCACTGTGATCCTTTCTACCGTAGTTAGTCATGGCAGCCCTGCCCCTGGGCATGCGAGACTGTCCGTCTGCCTGTGTCCAGATGCTTGGGCAGATACAGACTAAAAGTGCCGGGAGATCTGACTGAATCTAGACCATTTGGCAAGTGATAGGTCCAAAAGGGAGAGGTAAGGAAGACATTATGCTGCTGAAGCACAGGCCCCCGCACTGTGGCACCAGGGAACTGGAATCCAGTTCGGTAAAGAAAACCACATCAAACTACAGTTTGTAAAGGGACTGGGCAGCGAGACCAAAGCCACACTTGGTCAACTTTTTCGAAACCCTTTGGCCCTTGTTGGAGGCTGATTTGGAAAACACTTCGCTGGACTCATATTTAAGGGCAGGGTTACCTCTCCTCCTGGTGTAGTGTTTTCCAAATTGCCTGATCATAAGGATTTTGCAGGCTCTTGTCAAATTGTGCATTTCTGGCCCCACCCCAGACATCTCAAATCAGATTTTTCAGGAGCTAGCTCTGAAGAATCTATGTTTCATAAACAACCCAGCGAGATTGGTAAATACCAGTTTTTAGAGGAGTTGAACAATCTTAGGTGTGGAGGTAGGGGCATGATAACACCAAGACAGGATGCTCCCCTGAAGGCAGTATATAATGAGTAGACAGTTTCCATAAACTCTCCAAACAATCTCTTGGTCTTCCCATGTTTATTCACTTCAACATCCGTGTTATGACTCAATCTTTTTTTTTTTTCATTTTTTTAAAACTTTATTTATTTTTGGCTGCATTGGGTCTTTGTTGCTGTGGGCGGGCTTTCTCTAGTTGCAGCGAGCGGGGGCTGCTCTTCGTTGCGGTGTGTGGGCTTCTCATTGTGGTGGCTTCTCTTATTGCGGAGCACGGCCTCTAGGGGTGCAGGCTTCAATAGTTGTGGCACGTGGGCTCAGTAGTTGTGGCGCATGGGCTTAGTTGCTCTGCGGCATGTGAGACCTTCCCGGACCAGGGCTTGAACCCGTGCCCCCTGCATTGGCAGGCAGATTCTTAATCACTGCGCCACCAGGGCAGTCCTTGATGTGATGTGTGAGGTAATTAAGCGAGTAGATCTGCATTTCCCACTTTAATACCCTCACCTCCACTGCTTTTCCATACCTGGCTTTAAGACAACACAGGATGCATAGACCTGTGCTTTGGCTCTTTTGGTCCCTGAACCTAAGGCCATGCCTGATTCTTTCCATCCTGCTTCCCAGGAATTAGAATACTGTCCCTGAATGCTGGTTTAGGGTTTTAATGTTGCTGCCTATTGACAGAATATACCTTGATGCTAACTGCCTGCAGTTAAAACAAAAGTTAACAGGAATTGAGCTCGCCCTGAGTGCCAGCGTGACCTCGAGAATAATAACCCATTTTGTCCTCTGGACAGCCCTATAACATACTTACTGTTCGGATGCGTTGCTTTGGTTAAGGATGCTGAGATACCGAGAGGTAAATCAGGGACCCCTAAATCACCCAGGCAGTAAGTGGCCCAACAGTATTCAGATCCAAGAATTCAAGCTTCCGGTTTGAGCTTTTAAACCTGAAATTATTCTGCCTCACCTGACGTTTCCCATCCCTGTGCTCACCTCACTTGTGTGAGATGAATGGTTTCAGCTTGAGCTGGTTCAGCCCTCCATGGACAGCTGGTGGACTTTTGACTTGTGGTGTCATATTGTGCCAGGCTTAGCAAGGGTGACTGTGGCATGGTACCCAGGCCAGACCCCTGGGCCCCTGACAAGCTGTCCGTCTCAACTTCTCTGAGGGAAACCGGATGACTGTCTTAAGCAGCCACGCCTTGTCCTGGTGACTGTTGATTCACCCATCCACTGAACTTGAACTGCTTTTGTAGATGGCCCATCTACTCTTTGTTTGGGCACTGCTTTTGCTCCTGTACCATGTTATGCCTGGAAGAGGGAAAGATTCCTCTTCCCTTCACACCTGGGAACCACCCATCCCCACCATTAGCCCATGACAGCCTTGTCTAGTTCTGATTCTTGTCCTTTCCTTTCCTTTCCTGACCCTCCTGCCCTGAGTCCCCGGCTGTAGTTCAAGATGTGCTGCCATCAAGAGGGAAGCAGACTCACAGAATTCTGCAGGATGGCTTTTGCTTAAGACACCAGAAGGACCAAGATAGTATCACCATCAGAATTGTCCTCACATTTGAATTCAAATCTATTTGTGTAGCATGTACCCACCTCTCCTGGCTTTCATTTTTTCTAAGATTTGGAACAACTAACTTTCTCAAAATGTGAATTTTCATTCCTTTTCAGATCTGGAGGGTGTCCCATTACCAATAAAAGAATGCACTGCATCTTGGTTCACATCATTTTAAAACATCATGACCCTCTTCAGATTCTTTCCCAAAGTACTAAAAATGAAAATTCTAACCTCCTTTGCAGAGTATGAATATAGCCAAGTAATCTGGACAGGTACAGTGTCCTTAGATGTTGTTGTTAGACACTCTCTTGGGTAAAAATCATCTGATTCTTCTGTCTTAAGTTGAATAGACAAATTGTGAACCTGAAGCTGTGTGGCAAAAATTCATGTCCTCATTGGTGGTTCTTCAAATATAATGAATGTGCAGTGAGAGTCTATTTATGATGGGATGGAAAATACAGACACCTATGGATGTAGACCATGGCTGTGAGATTTAAGAGAAATAATCTAAGATGATTGGTGGCTTTTTTTCTTGATATCTAGGATTTCAGTTTTATTGTTAACTCTGTGTACAAAAATCTCCTAGTTTATTTCTCCTTGAACCTCTAAGTACTGTAAAGTCAGTTTAAGACGTTAAGTAATGCTACCAATGTTTTTCTTTTGATTTGAAATGGAATTATTGACATAAAAATATTTTTCTATCTCTGAGGTGGCAGCTACAGATCCTTCTCATGGCTTCTTACCTCACTGTTGTAGGATGGCCACTACCCTTCCAGCTACCATGCCCACATTCAAGATAAGAAAAAGGGGAAAGGGGAACAAAGAGAAAGGATATTTTCCCCTGGATTTTGTCATTTTATTCAAGGAAGAAGGGTTTCCCTGGACCACTGGCCATGCCCAGTGTTTGCCTTCCTCAAGCACATTTGTGAAAAGGGATCTGATTGCATGTTGAGGAAGCTCATGCATAGCATCAGTGTTAGGCTTCAATGGATCAATGCATACAAGATATCTGCACATAATAACAATTGAGGGAATGATAGGTAACTCGTTATCATTAGGGAAAGCTCTGTAAGGCACTGTCAAATCTATCCAGAGATCTTCTCTTTGCTTTTTCCTATAGTGAATACTTTAGTTTCCTATATCCATCTGAGATATTATGGTAACATTTTATGCCATTATACTGAGACTCTCTTAGTCTTAGAAATGTACAGCTTTAAACTATACTCTTCGTTTTACTTGGTTTCCTAAATTAACAAATTCTAAATGTAGCAAAGCCTGCAATTCTTTTCCTGATTTTATCTTCATGATTCTGAACTCATTAAGTGATGTAAGGCTCTGTTAGAATCTGATTTGGGAACTACTTGGCCCAAGTTGATAAGAAAGACTCTCTAATTGGTCAGATTCAGAGTTTTCAGAGGGCAAAATGCTGTGACTCAACTGACTCTCTTCATAGCTCAAGAGGAAAAGACAGGGGTCTCAGGAGGAGCCAACTTATTTCCCAGTAAGAAGAATCAGGAAGAATTTTCAGAAAATAAAATATATATTTACCACAATTCTGACACTTCTCAGAAGGACTGCTATAAATAAAAACACATTTATAGATGATATGCCATATCTATTGTGCTCTACAGTGCTTCCCGAACTGATTGTAGTAAGCCTTTCCCCTGCAGGCGTTTCACATCTCCTGGTTGACATGCTCTTACACAATCTGGAGGGGAGGCGAGGCTCCACACGGAGGCCCCACAGAGCCTGGCAGTCACTGCGTGCGGGGTGGGGCTGGGAGGGGCACTCAGGTACTTCTTTTTTTTTTTAACATCTTTATTGAAGTATAATTGCTTTACATGGTGTGTTAGTTTCTGCTTTATAACAAAGTGAATCAGTTATACATATACATATATCCCCATATCTCTTCCCTCCTGCGTCTCCCTCCCACCCTCCCTATCCCACCCCTCCAGGTGGTCACAAACCACCGAGTTGATCTCCCTGTGCCATGTGGCTGCTTCCCACTAGCTATCTATTTTACGTTTGGTAGTGTATATATGTCCATGCCATTCTCTCACTTTGTCACAGCTTACCCTTCCCCCTCCCCATATCCTCAAGTCCATTCTCTAGTAGGTCTGTGTCTTTATTTCCATCTTACCCTTAGGTTCTTCATGACTTTTTTTTTTTCTTAGATTCCATATATATGTGTTAGCATACGGTATTTGTTTTTCTCTTTCTGACTTACTTCACTCTGTATGACAGACTCTAAGTCCATCCACCTCACTACAAATCACTCAATTTCGTTTCTTTTTATGGCTGAGTAATATTCCATTGTATATATGTGCCACATCTGCTTTATCCATTCATCCAATGATGGACACTTAGATTGCTTCCATGTCCTGGCTATTGTAAATAGAGCTGCAATGAACATTGTGGTACATGACTCTTTTTGAATTATGGTTTTCTCAGGGTATACGCCCAGTAGTGGGATTGCTGGGTCGTATGGTAGTTCTATTTGTAGTTTTGTAAGGAAACTCTGTACTGTTCTCCGTAGCAGCTGTATCAATTTACATTCCCACCAGCAGTGCAAGAGGGTTCCCTTTTCTCCACACCCTCTCCAGCATTTATTGTTTCTAGATTTTTTGATGATGGCCATACTGACCAGTGTGAGATGATATCTCATTGTAGTTTTGATTTGCATTTCTCTAATGATTAATGATGTTGAGCATTCTTAAAAAGACATTTATCCTCAGGGAAAGAGACTGCCTTCAAGTCTTCCTGGCTCTGCCTCTAGTGCCTGTCAGTACCTGGCACAAAACTGAGGCTCAATGAAAGGAGATACAGGTGGTGTCACTCAGCTTAACTGATCACTTAGAACACTTACTTCAAACCAGTGTATCCAATACCCATCCCATCTACACCATCATGAATTTCATAATCCTGTGTGAGTGTGTCCTTGCAAAGTGTGAGTGTGCGAGACTAACCTCCCCTGAGCTGTCCTGAAGGGGGTTGATAAACGTAAGCTGGTTTGGTGCACTCTTGGATTAAAGCTTCACGTTTGTGGGTTTGATTTCTGAGCAAAAATCTGTATTCTGATTCCCTGCACAGCCTACCCACAGCTGTTTTGACTTCCTCCTCTAACTCCCCAGAGTACATTTTGCACATTTCTTTTAAAACATTCATGTTCTATTTGGTGTTGTCATCACCTCGTGACAGCCATCCACATCAGTGTTTTTGCCCCTGTCCCTCTGACTGCATTGAGAACCCCTAAAAGTCAGAGGCAGGTCCTGATGGATGCATGCTCAGTTCACGTCTGCTGAGAGAAATGGAACAGAATGGAAAAGAATGGAAGAAACAGAGTGGATTGGAATAAACCAAATGCAAATTGCTTATCCAGATAATTTGCACAGGAGACTCCAAGGAGGTGACAGTGACAGTGACATAGGACAGCAGAGAAGCACTCTCAATGAGAAAAAAGAAAGGTGCCCACAATCACTGAGCTTGAGAGGGAAAATTCTTTTCAGTAGAAATGTTGTCCCTATATAGTTTGGGTTCCATCTTCAGATCACAGGTTATTTGAAGTTGAATCTGAGCCAATTAAGAGCTTCCTCTTGTTTCTCCTAAAGAAAAATACCCAAGGCTCATGGAAACCTTAGGGTATCATGTTCTGCTCCCCATGGGGCACCTCGAAGTCTGGTGTTTGTCTAGTGAGAGAGGAAGGGTGTTTCTGCAACAAATGCTTTTGTAAAAAACAAGATGGTTTGGTCTTTGGCTGGGACACTTGCATAGAATGGCCACATCAATGACAAAGGATTTAAATTCCTCTCCAGAGAAAGCATGGATCTCTTCTAAAATGGAAATGCTGGCGTTTGTCTTCCCTTCTGCTGACTGAAGACATGAGCTGTTGAGCTTTTTGTCTCCTCTTCATGCAGAACCAGCTTCTTAGAAAATTATTAGGGTTTCACTGCCATCGATCCAGAAGGAGACAGGAAGGGAAGGAACATGGGGAATGAGGGGGAAAAAAATCCCTGTTTCTCTTTTGCTGTCAAAAAGAAATACACTAAAATCAGTTTTTCCTTGAACTCACTCTATGTAAAAATACAAAGTTTATTTCATACTTCTGCAAAATCCCCAACCCCATGAGGGCTACTGAAAACAGGAGAAAAGTGTCTATTTTAAAGACATAATTGTTGCAGTTTTACTGTAAGTAGCAGCTCATGGGAGTGCGCAGGATTCATGGCTGGATGGAGAGACAAACTCAGCACACGTCAGCTCACAGTTTCCTTCTTGCCTCTATAGAGCTCTGACTGAGGGCATCTTCTCGGCTCTGGAAGAAAGCTGGCAAGAGCCACTTCCACTTCTAGGGACCAAGGTGCCCAGAGCAAGCAATGGGGGTGAAATGGATGGCGAGTCAAGATGCCTGGCCAGCAGCCAAAGGCCTCACCAGGCTGGGAGGGCTCCTGCAGTGAGCACAGCTGGTGGCAGCTGGGACTCCACTCAGGAAGCTGAAGCTGAGGTTGCCGGCTGCTCCCACAACCAGCTGAAACTATTTTGCACCCAGAAAAAAAAAACAGATGAGAAAAGAGGCACACGGGAGCGTCATCCGGCTCTTTGTGAAGCAGGGGATAAACCAGCGCCTATGCCTTGCATTCCAAGCCCTTTGGATCAGGGTAAAATTGACTCCAACAAAACAAACGATGTATTATTAATGTTACTGTTTCTTTTAAAGATTTGATACAGCAGGCATTGCAATAGAAAGGGAAAGGCTCTTCAAAATTGGCAATTCTTTTTCTTCAGTTCTCTCAGTGGGATGCTATATGCCTCTTTTCTCTCGTTTTGCTTTTTTGGGTGTGTTTTTTTTTTTGAACAAAGAAATGGGAATCCAGGAAGGAGAGGAAAAAGGATGCAGCAAGGCATACAGGGGAAGGGAAAGGGAACCATAAAAGCTGTAGAAGGAGGTGTACAGGGGAGCAGAAGGTGCAAGGTGAAAGCAGTTTGCATTAAAAGTCAGAGAGAAGGGAAGAGTAACAGGAGGAGGCATTGTTATGCTTCCAGAATACTGATCTTGCACCCTGGGTGGTCAGTGTAGACATCGCATTACCTTTGGGGAGACATACACATTTCCTCATGTCTGACCATAGGGAAGAGCATCTTGCTCTCTGGTGGTCTGGGTCTCGGGGAGAGATTGACTCCCTTGTCCCCGCTCTGTCTTGTGCCCATCCTACCAGAGCGTGGATCCTGGCATCTGCCATCACCCCCATGGTTCTGCAGAAAGCGTCATTACCAGCATGGTCCAGCATCTTTTCTGCCGAGGTTCACACAGGGGCCCCACAACCAGACCCACAATAACCTCAAAGAGAAAGATAGACATCCAAACATGACATTTTGTAGTGTCTGTTCTCAAATAGGGTCCAGAGAACAGGAAATCTCATTCTTTCCTACATCACATTTAGTCTGTCCGTCATCCAGCCAGTATTTAGGGAGTGCCTGTTCCTGTCTGCCAGGCACCATGCTAGCCCCCCAGAGAGCATCGTTCATCCCGTCATTCATACCATTATTGAGCAATAACTGTGTGCCAGGCAGTTTTCTGGGAACTGGAGATAGAGCAGCCCCAAACGAAGTCCCTGCCCTCATGGTGTGCCCAAAGACAAGGCATCAACCCAGCGTTGTGGGCTTGCATATTACTTATACACTCAAGGCGCCCAAAACTCTCCCCCCAAATCCTGAATCATACATTCAAGGGCTTACTTGGCATTTCCACTTGGAGGTCAAATTGGGTGTCTCAAGCTTGACGTGTTCTAAATCACACTGTTGATGTCCTGACCCCTCTCCACCCGTTCCCCCTGATTCTTCTCCATCTCAGAAAGAGATAACCCCATCTTCCAGGTTTTCACACCAAAATAAATAATAAAAGGAGTGATCCTTGATCCCACTTCTGCTCACACCCTACACCCAGGGTGTTGGACATTCCTGCTGATTCTAGGTTCCAAATATGTCCAGAATCTGAAATTTTTTCTCTACATTTATGCCCAGTTTTCAGTGCAAGCTTCGATCACCTCTAACTGTTATCCTTGTACCCACTGCTGGGTCACTCCACAGCCAAGTGAACCTTTTCAGATAAAAGTCTGGTCATGCCACCCTCTGTGCAGAGCCCTCCAGGGACCCCTTTCTCCCCCAGAGGAAAGACCAGGGGCTTCACAATGGACATAAGGTCCCACACCACCTGCCCACTGTTCCCCTCTCCCCTCCCCTCACACCACTGTCCCCTGGTTTCCCTGCTCGAGATGCAGCATCTAAGAGCATCTAAAACAGGGAAGTCCAAGAGAGTACCCTCTTCAGCGCATGGAAATCACATCATGATAAGGAAGGATGCTGCTGAGTAGGGCATGAACCTATCCTCACTAAGATGCTCTTAGACGTGGCAAAAAGGACCAAAGTCTAGAAGGAGAAACTCTACAAGAGACGTGAGAAGAAAGCACTGTGATGCCCCAGTTCTTGATTAAGTTTGCCTGTAGGGTGGGATGGGATCAAAGGATGTTTCACACAAGGTGTCGTATTTTAGGAATACGCTCAGGAAGGGTAGATAGTTTCTGGGTAAAGAAGCCCTAGGATTTCCTGGCAGAGAGAGAATCTTGAGCATGTGCATAGGTACATGGTTGAGAAGGTCCGGGAGGCTGAGGCATCAGAGTCAGTGAGCAATGTAGCAGGAGGTGAGGCTCGAGAAATAGGTTTGAGCCAGTTTGCCAAGACCCCCTACACGTCAAGCTGAGAAGCTTAAATTTTATCCTGGAAGCATTGAAGAGACAACAGAGTGAAATAAATATATCGACATGGATAGGCGTGTTCAAAGCATTGAAGTCATCTAAATGAGAAGGCTGAACTACTAAAATGTATATTACTAGAAAACAGAAATGCACATTACTGTATATTCAGATAAGAGTCACGATAATTCCTGGTGATGTCCCTAGGCCACCCCTTAATTGCTCTGAGTGAGTGTCCTCGGCTGTAAGCCAAGGATGCTGAACTGGGAGATTTCTGAGATCTCTTGCAACTCAAAAACATTTCTGTCTCTATCTGGCGAGCTCATGTGATCAGGGAATATTTCCTGGAAGAAATAAACCCAAAACTGGCTCCTGAGGGAAGAGTGGAGCTTGCATAGGCCAAGAGGAAGGGAAGGGGAGTCTACCGAGGGAGGCATCGTGAGAAAAGGAAGAATGAGGTTAACAGTGCAGGAAACAGTAAGCGCTTTGGAGACAGGAGACATGTCTATCATCACAGCTGATTAGTACCTCATAGTCCAGGGCCTGACAAATGGTTCTGCAGGAACAGGTGAATGAAGGAAAGGGGGTTCCCGGTGGTACATGGGAAAGTGCAGCAGGGGATGCCCCCAGGTCTGGCAGGACTCCCTCGTGGAGGACCTGTGGGTCCATGTCCATGAGCGAACATGCTGTGGGGACTCCTATGAGATGGCCGTGAAGTTGACCATTGCAGGCAGACTTTAGGAAATGCCCCTTGTGGGATTTGTCTCTAATGCTGAGCTGTAGTCTCTCAATGACCCAAGACAAACTGCTTTCCTGTATGTAGCAACCATTATTTGTTTCATGGTGAAACATCCCCACTGGAGACAAGAGAGCCCAGCTGTGTTTGGGTTTTACAGGCTGTCTCAAGATTCCTCTCAGATGTTTTGGTTTATGGCAAAGTTGAAATACTGCATTATCATGATCATTATTGCCATTTTCATTTATTCAGCTTCCACTAATAATTAATGTTTACTGAGTACCAATCATGTGCAGTGAGATTCAATAAGCATAGAATTAGACTTGGCCTCTGTCCAGTGGGCTTGTGGTAAAGAAGAAAAATACAAACAAGTTGTTGCCCAAATTGTAATCTCTTTAAGATGTGTTTGCTTCAGAGGCTCCCTTTGGTGAAACTTTGCTAAACTGACTAAAACCAAGAAATCTGACTTTAAGCTTGCCATTACTGTTTTATACCAATATTTCCCAAAATATGTTTTATGGGAAGGATATTGATAGATGATATATATATTTTTTAAAAAAGGATGCCCACACAAACAAATTTGTAAGCAATGGTTTCAACAGAAGTAAGTATGCTCACTACTGCAGGATTTGACTGAGATTTTAATGGGTTAATGTGCCTTGTAAACACCAAGAAAGATAAATAATACATAGAATTTTTTAAAACTTATTTGGACATGGAATCATTCTCTAATAGACTGTAAAAATGCAGTTTTGAAAATCTGTTCTAAAATTCAGAATGATTTTTTTTAACCAATGAAATGATTTTCTTTCTCAGACCCCTTTGCTATCCTCTCAATTCACCAAAACCTTGGTAACACCTCCTTATTACTGTCGAGGAAGGATTATGGATCAATGGTTGGTCCAGGAAACCCTTCCTGGAATCCCCACAGCATTGGGGCTACCCAGGCAAAGGTCCGATACAAGAAGGCAGTACTTTCCACTGCAGTATAAAGATTTGAGAACCATGCTTTTATGAGTATTAAAACAACTGGAATCCTTGGTGCACACTGCAATGGCTAAAATAAATAAGATGACAATTCCAAGTGTCAGGATGTAAAGCATCTGGAACCTTGTATGTTGAGTAATTGCTAGGAGTGTCAGACAGGGCAAATGCTTCAGAAAGCTGGCAATTTCTTAGGAAGTTAAACACCGTACTATGACAGAGCAGTTTCACTCCTAGGCATTAATTCAAGAGGGATGAGTAAAAATGGCCACAAAAACACTTAAACAAGAATATTTTATTTGTAATATCCATAAGCAGAGAGTGTAAATGCCCATCAGGAAAAAAATTAGGTTAAGCAAAAGAAGCCAGATATGAAAGATTAGATATCATTTCATTCCATTAATTTAAAGTTCTCAAACTGTCAAATTCATGGTAACAGAAATCAAGTCAGTGGTCACCTTGGGTTAAGGCATGGGGACAGAAGGTAAGGGGAAATTGACTGGAAGGGTCTTGAAGGAATTATCTTGGGTGAAGGAAATGTGCTATTTCTCGATTGGAGTGGTAGTTACATGAGTGTTCACAGTTGTCACAACTCATCAAACAAAACACTTGAGATCCATGCATTTGATTGTATGTAAATTCATCCTCAATAAAAACATGGAAACAAAATAATTGGAGCCCTTTCCTCATATAGCAGCTTTGAGAGATCTATTGGCACATCCCGGTCGTGAATTCCCATGAGCACTTGCCTATGGAAAGGACAGGAATCGCCAAGTGACCCATTTGTCATGTCTCAGGAGACAGTGTTCATTCTAATCTTTTGGAATGAAAGTGGTCAATCCCCAGATGCTTAGCTGTGGATCAGCTTGGACAACTCTCCTGAAGGGTCATATTGGGAACCAATTCCATGTATGTTGTTTCCATGTGCTCCTGCATATCCTCTTATGAAAGGACACATTTCTGATACATGATCAGCTGATGAGTTGCCCTTTATTTTTAAATTAAGATCATCACGGACTCTTATATTCCTCCCCAATCATATTTTCTTTATCTCAGCATGGCATTTTGCTTATTTGTTGCTGGTTGCTGGCCTTAGACTCTTAAAGCATCCCCTCGATATTATGAGCAACACCAATTAACCATAGACACCAAGGACTAAACACAAGTAAAATTAATAGCTTTCCTGGTCTCTGCCAGTATAATTTTGATGAGAAAGGCAGCAGTGATCAATTATTATTTAACAAGTCATTAAACGAGAAGAGAAGGATCAGCACAACCATAGTCCACTCATCAATTTACAATTGATGAATAATTATTTATTTTTTAAAAAAGTACTTTATTCCCTCAGTGTTGCTCTTAGATTCTCAACTTGGACCAACAAAATCTTTGACCAAATTGTTCTTTGGGGAACAAGTGTCCAGGAAGAATTTGTGTATCCACCCTGTCTCTCTCTCCACTCTTCCTCCTCCTGCCCTCCTTCCCCTCCTCATCTTCCTCTTCCTCCTGCCATCACCTCAATTCAACATGCAGAGCACCTCCTGTGTACCCCATGCTCAGTTCTCTGTACTTTCTTTTGTATTATTTCATTTAATCATGTCTTAACGCAGACATGGAGAATGGACTTGAGGACACGGGGAGGGGGAAGGGTAAACTGGGATGAAGTGAGAAAGTAGCATTGACATATATACACTACCAAATGTAAAACAGAGAGCTAGTGGGAAACAGCCGCATAGCACAGGGAGATCAGCTCGGTGCTTTGTGACCACCTAGAGGGGCGGGATTGGGAGGGTGGGAGGGAGATGCAAGAGGGAGGGGATATGGGAACATATGTATATGTATAGCTGATTCACTTTGTTATACAGCAGCAACTAACACAACATTGTAAAGCAATTATAGTCCAATAAAGATGTTAAAAAAAGAAATGATATTATGAACCCCTTTCACAGGTTGCAAGTTGAGAATTAGAAACTCATGTAACTTATGGAAGAACACAGAGTTTAGACTTAGAAGATGGTGTTTGCTTCTTCACTGCACATGCCTTGTCCACTTTAATATAGGCAGTGTTTCAGTGTATATGTTAGTGTACTCTCTACTTGCTGGATTTTGAGGTGGCTGAACTTTTAAATATCTGACATTATTATTTTGGGTTTTTTTCTACTTAAAAGTTCTCTATACATTTAAAAATGAATAAAATGGTGTTTCAGCAAATCATTTTATGTCACCTCAGATATAAATGTGTACTTCATTTGCTACAGTATTTGCATTTTAGAAATGTTTTCAGGGAGTCCTCATTTGTAAATCAAAACTTTTTCAGTTAATTACTCTATGCATCCGAAGAGAATTCACAATTAAAAGGAAAAAAAAAATAGAATCCTCTTTCCTAAAGCTAGTGATTGCTTGAATTCACCAGCCCATGCTTCCCATCTTTTTGCATTCCACCCACCACACCGGGCCCCTGAGAATAAAAACAGGAACACACTCCAGAAACGTGTGCTCCACATTCTGATGGGCTTTCTCCAGTCTTGACCCCCTGCCCCGTTTCCTGTGTTGGAGGTTATAGGAGATCTGTGTATCTATCTGAATATTTGTAATGCGTATTGGAATGAGTGTCAGTATCTGTGTGTGAGATAGAAAGATATCACGTGAATTCAGTATCCATAGAACATATGGACAGTACTGCATGGTGCCATGTCCTGTGCTAAAAGGGAGATGCTCAGGCCACTGTGACAAAGTTCCACAGGCTGCGGGGCTTCAACAACAGACATCTATTTCCTCACAGTTTTGGAGAGTAGAGGTCCAAGGTAAAGGTGCAGGCAGGGCTGGGTTCCTTTGAGGTCTCTCCCCTTGACTTGCAGGTGGCTGCCCTCTTGCTACCTCTTCTCTGTTCACCTTCATTCCTGGTGTCTCTGTGTGTCCTAATCTCCTCTTATAAGGGCACCATTCAGATTGGATTAGGGCCCACCCTAGAGGCCTCCTTTTAGCATAATTACCTTGTTAAGGACCCCATCTCCAAATGCAGTCACATTCTGGGGTAACTGAGGTTAGGGTTTCAACATATGAATTTGGGGCAGGGGGCACAATTCAGTGCATCACAGGAGGTTAATAAATTTCTCAAGCTTGCTCTTCAGAGCTTTGTGTATAATACCAACTTCAAAATCCTTTCAAGTAACAGCTTTGTTTCTATAAACTCAGTGACCCACTTAGTAAAATGCAGTAGGAGACATAGGAGAAGCAGACATCTTACAGCTCAGGGATTTAGGGCAGCCCTAAGACCTCCTGAGCTTTCACACAGACTCCTCCAAAATCCATTGTGTGTTCTTATCACACAGGCTGTGCTGGGACTCAGGCAGGGACCCCAAGGGTGGGTGGACAGAAGGGAATAAGAGCTCCAGTGGTCCAGGGCCACTGATATTAACCAGCAGCGTGGCAAGTGGGAGCAGTGCCTCCAGCCATGGCAAAGGATGGGCTTCAGCAGACAGACTGATGCTGGGACCCAAGGAGGATGGTCACTGTGCACTCAGGGCAGCACGCGCTCCTTAACCAGGTGGGCCAGAGCTGAGGTGCCAGGAACAGCTATTCCTTTCACCCTCAGGGACCACAGCTGAGGGCTTTGGAGGAGGGACCCACAGGAGCTAGGTAGGTGTCCTGGTCCTAGTAAAACCTGCTGAGGTTCAGAGTGGAGCTCCACCCCGGTGAGGATATGAGGTTTGAGACAGAAGAGCATCATCTGAATGGAGGATACCAACAGGCTGCTTGGAAAGGAGGCTAGAGCTGGTTCTTTATATGGGGGGAGGGTAAGGGTGTGTCCAGGAGTCGGGCCCAGGGGGCGGCTTAGGTGGTCTTCCCACCCCTTTGGTGGTGTTGAGGGCCATGGGCATGCACAGTACCCTGCTTTTGCTCCCAGCTCTTCAGAAGTGGCAGATGGGGTGTGTTTTTTTGGTCTTTTTGTATCTTGTTGTCCAGAATTTGCTCCAACTGCACATGCACACAGTTATTTTTAGTCCCTTATGGTTTCTTTGCATTTTGTTGCTCAAGGAGATGTTTGTCTAGGTGCAATGCTTGCAGCACTGCAGCACAAGGTCCCAGATCCCAGGTCCCAGCCTGTCTCAAGGCTTGATCAGGACAGGGTGAGGCTGGGCTAGGCAGAGTCAGAGGGTACAGTCCTTTGCTACCAAGTGCAGCTGGGGCTGAGGAGGACGAGCCACAGGGACACTGAGGACAAACTGGTGTTTGACCTTGTGCTTTCCTCTGTTCCCCTGGGATTCTCCTCTCCTTTGTGAAGAGGTCCACTTCCTCTTAATCTGATCTCTCCTTGACCGCATGTTTCAGAATGCATTCTAGTGCCTTCTCACTGCAAATTATAAACACAATAAAAACTAGGCCAAGGAATTTACCCTGGGGAGCAAAGCTGGAGAGGCAGAAAGGTGGACCACCAGACCCAGTCGGTCTGTTTCCATCTCTAACGTTTCTGACTCTGTGATTATGATTCTAGGAATGTGATTGCTGCTGCACACTTGGTCTGCCCACTGGAAAACGCCCCCTCCCGAGGGCACCAGCTGGCTCCTCTCCCTCACCTGAGGTCATCCATCTCTCCATCCTTCCTGCTGCTCATTCCACAGATGAATCAGCCACACGTGTGAGGCCTGATGCACGCACTGATGGCTCCTGCTAATGAATTGGCCTTGGGTTGCCACATTGGCAGCTTCTCAAAATAGAGGGTCTGGTTTGAAGCTCAACCTCTTTCATGCTTTTAGAACCGCTGGCAATTTTTTTTTT
Source organism: Mesoplodon densirostris (assembly GCF_025265405.1). NCBI lineage: Eukaryota > Metazoa > Chordata > Mammalia > Artiodactyla > Ziphiidae > Mesoplodon > Mesoplodon densirostris. Next base: position 123,488,048 of record NC_082667.1, on the reverse strand, counting down.
CTTTTTTTCTTTTCTTTTTTTTTTTTTTTTTGGCCATGCTGTGTGACATGAGGGATCTTAGTTCCCTGACCAGGGATTGAACCTGTGCCCCCTTCAGTGGAATCTCGGACTTTTTTTTTTTTTTTAATATAAATCTATTTATTTTTGGCTGTATTGGGTCTTCATTGCTTCGTGTGAGCTTTCTCTAGTTGCAGTGAGCTGGGGCTACTGTTCCTTGCAGTGCACAGGCTTCTCATTGTGGTGGCTTCTCTTGTTGCAGAGCATGGGCTCTAGGTGCGTGGGCTTCAGTAGTTATGGCACATGGGCTCAGTAGTTGTGGCTCGTGGGCTCTAGAGCACAGGCTTAGCAGTTGTGGTGCACGGGCTTAGTTGCTCTGCAGCATGCGAGATCTTCCCAGACCAGGGCTCGAACCCATGTCCCCTGCATTGGCAGGTGAATTCTTAACCACTGCGCCACCAGGCAAGTCCCAAGCTTGGAGTCTTAAGTGCTGGACCACCAGGGAGGTCCCAAATTTATTTCTTAATGTAGTTTTAGATTATGGATCTTGACTTAAGTGACAGTGGAGAAGCATGTAGTCTACCATTAAGAAACTCCTCCCGGGGCCTCCCTGGTGGCGCAGTGGTTAAGAGTCCGCCTGCCGATGCAGGGGATACGGGTTCGTGCCCCGGTCTGGGAGGATCCCATATGCCGCGGAGCGGCTGGGCCCGTGAGCCATGGCCGCTGGGCCTGCGCATCCGGAGCCTGTGCTCCGCAACGGGAGAGGCCACAACAGTGAGAGGCCCACATACCGCAAAAAGAAAAAAAAAAAAAAAAAGAAACTCCTCCCGCTCAAGATGCAGTGTCCTAGTCAGTGCCATGATTTGGTGCCGAGCACCAGAGTACATGGTCAAGTCTTCCTCAGCAGCACCAGTAGGGAGGGAGTGGGGTCATTGACCCAGCTGGGTTCCTTTAGTGGCAGCTCTTTAATCTGTGTGGGTCCATGAGGCTGTCTCACTCACAGGGTGGGGCTTTCCTATAAGAGAGAGCTCTGAGGAGGTGGCCTCTGTATCCGGAATTGCCCCGGGGCTCTTTCTGGACCTTCAGTTGATTTCTCCCTTTGTGTGAATTTTTAGGAATGCCCTACACTGGCTGAGGACCCTGACAATGGCTTTGCCAAAGCTCCTTCCCTGGTGTGCTGCTGTTTGGCATCTCTTGTCCTTGATGGGGAAGTTGACTGGTGTGAATGGGAGGTTTTCATTGCCCTGCATTCAGCAGCTGTTCCCTCTAACCAGGTGCTGCATCTGGTTCCTCTTCCGAGCCGAGAGAGGGGACTAGGCTCTAGCTTGCAGTGAAAGAAATGCTCTGAGAGCCTAAGGATACATGGAAAGAACTCCCTGGTGGTTTGGGGTAAAACCTCCTTCTTGCTTTAATGTTCAGAACTTGAGGTATTTTTTTTTTGATGGGTGTGGGAACAGTTGATTGACTGGTGGCCTGTTGGTTTGCTGAGACTGAGCTCTGAACGCAGCCCTTGGCAGTAGTAAGAAGGATGCTATGGGGCCTCCACTGCCCCATGCAGCAACGATGCACCGAGCCCTGGCACTGTAGGCTGTGGCGTTCCAGTGGGGAGAGAAGGCTCAGTGCAAGCCCCACTGCAAGTCTCCTCCTGCTGCTGGAAGCTCACCTCCACTTACTCCATTTATCTGAAACCCTGGCACAGGCTGCCTGCTGCTGTGACCCAGTTGCCATGGAGAACTTGTATAGTCTTGGCTTCCTTGCTGCTTCTACAGGCAGTATTACAGAAGAGAATGTCTTTGCTGCTAGCAAATATAACTATTACACAGAGATGCTCATTTTCTCCCTCTATGGTGATTATTACTGAGGATATGCAAGAAACCTTCATTACAGAGCATTGTCCTTTGTAATGAGCCCTCCGTAGCTGTTCCGAGGATGGATAAGGCTGAAGGGAGTGGATTGTGTTAACCCTCAACTATCTACTAGATAGATATCTACTAGACAGACAGGTATAAAGTAGGACTATTTATACATTTAACAGGTTTTTGTGGAGTGCTTACTATGTGTGAGGCCCTGGGGATACAAAGACAAATACAATACTGTTCTGCCTTCAGAGATCTTATATTCTAGTAAAGGAAAAAAAGAACTGCAGACAGAATGTAAAAAAAAAAAAAATGTTGCAATAGATTCCCTTACCAAGGGCAAAGAGGCCAAAAGGAGGGAAGGAAAAATATACATACATATATATGCTTGCTGGGATTTGTCAGGAAGTCACCCTGGAAGAGGCATCCCTTGAACTGAGTATGGCATGTGGAATATTTGCCAACCAGGATGGGGAGGCACTTCACATTCATCTTTAGCACATAGGTTTGCTCTCAGCGTGTAGAGGCACTGCTCCTCCAAACACTGCGTACAGATTCCAGGCAGGGAAAAGGGGGAAGATGAAGGCAAAATCCAGGGCACATGTCTGCTGAGCTGCTCTCAAGCTTGCCTGGAATCCTCATTCAGTGCATGACCACCCCAGCTGCAGGACCGCCTGGATTGCTCAGTGTTTCCAACTGAGCACATGGCTGTTCTGAATAAAATTGAGTTTGGTTAGGAAGGTGTAGTGGTCACAGGACTACCTAGATGGTCCCCAATGATATTCAACTCCCGTTAATCACGCCTTTGTGCAGTCTTCTCCCACATTGACCAATAGCATACAGCAGCTGGGGTGGTGTGTACGTTTCAAGGCTGGCTCATGTAAGGCATTCCATCTTGGTCTTTTGCTGTGAGGACAACTAAGCAGCCCTCTGGAGAGACCCACATATAGGGTAACCAATTTCCGGTCGTGCCAGCAAGCCACTTTGTGGCTCTTCCGCCACGGGCAAACCTCAGGCGACTGCACTCTGGTTGACATTTATTACAGTGTCAACCATGAAAGACCTCTGAGCCAGAAACAAGCAAGACACTGTCAAACTCCTGACCATGGAAACCACAGGACAAGACAAGATTATTGTCATTGTAAGTCCCTAAGCTTGGGGTTACACTGCGATGGATAACTGAATGATACGAGCAGGAGCACTAGCTAATGAGCAGGCACTGAGACGGGTCGACCACCATCCAGCTGGCCACTACACCCAGACACTCTGCCTTCCCCTGTTACCTGCTCTCAGCATCACCTCCCCCAACCTGTTTCTGGGCCTCCTCCCCTCCTCCCCTGCTGAAATGACATTTATCAAGGTCAATGTTGAATAATGGGTTACCGAATTCACTGGTCATTTTCCAGTTCTCTGTTTATCTGAACTAGTCAACCATCACTTTCCTTTTGAATCACTCTTTTCCTGACTCTTAGGACCTCCACATGTTCATGGGTGCCTCCCTAGTTTCCCAGAAGCTCTTTTTCAGTTCTGTTTGAGGTTCTTTTTGTTCTGTTCAATTGCCGGGTGTTGGCATATTAGAGATCTAGGTCCTGGGGTAACTTTTCTTCTCTATCTATACCTTTTTATAAATAACTCCAACCAGTCTTCTGGCTTTAAACATCAGCAATATGATGATTCCCAAATGCATAGAGGGAGTTTAGTATAATTGCTAAGCGCCTGAACTGGAGAAGAGACAACCTGGCTTTCAGTCCTAAGTCTGTCCTTTGATAAGTGGGTGAGCACATTACTTAATCTCAATGTCCTCATTTCTGAGTCGGGATAATTCTAGTGTCTATGATCAGACCGGAGCTGTCCCTACTGCTACTATTACTAGTACTTTTACTGCTGGGCGCCTCTACTGGGTGTCTAGTAGATGTTTACATTGATTTAAGTCCAGAACAGAAGGCTTGGCTTCTACGGACCCCACACCCTCCTCTCCTGGTTCACTCTGTCTCAGTGAATGGCACAGCCATCCGTCTAGTCGTATAAAAGACATAGGAGTCTTCCTCAAGTTTTTACCTTCCTTCATCTAAATAGCCGCACTGTCAGGAAGGCCTGGTGTCCCTTTCTCTAGAAAACGTCCTCAGTCTCCCCGTGTCTCCATCATTCAAGCCGTCCCCTTCATCTTAGCCACTAGCATTTTCTGCCTGAGCTGTGGAAGTGCCCTCCGCCCTGGTCTTCATGCTTCCACTTTAGCATCCCTTCCCCAATAATATAGTCTCTATACAGTAGAATTAGCTTTTTAAAAACATAAAACAGGTCACATCACTTACCTGTTCAGAATCTTGAAATGTCATCTGATTAGCACTTAGCATAAAATCCAAGCATCTCCTCTGTAATTGCACCCTCATCCGGCTTCACCTAATAGGCAGTGCCCCACCACACACACACACACATACACACACACACACACACACACATATACACACCCTGCCCTGCCCTTTGCTGGCTCTGCTCTAGCCTCACAGCCTCTTTCCTGGTCTTTGTCATCCCCATCCCCATACCAGGGCCTTTGCACATGCTCTTGTTCTGCAGTGTTCTTCCCCTGTATCTGTACATGCTTAACCCCCTCCTTGGTATTCAGGTTCCACTTCTCTGACCTTCTGATCTAAAGTAGAATCTAGTCATTCTCTAATGCATCATCTTGTTTCATTTTCATCATCATATATTTTATTTTCATTTTCCTACACTTTTTTCTTGGCATTTTATCTTTATTTTGTTTCTAACTCCCCTTACTAGACTGTACATTCCATAATAACAATGTGTCTTATGTCTCTGATTGATTGATGTATCCCTAGCACTGAAAACAGAGCTGAAAACAGAGTAGATGCTCCATATAAGTTTGTTTAAAGAACTAATGCCACTGAGACAAGTGCAGTAGTCTAAGAATATCTCCAGAGTTCTGCTGGCTAACTGGTTTTTGTAGTGGTTACTTTCAATAAGATATAGAAGATGAGTTAATTGGATGTGAAGTAATGAGGATAATTCTAGATATCTTGAGTTTAGGGTGGCGTGGGGTGTCTGGATGTGACTGGCTCGGTGTGCAATCTGACCCATGATTCTGGAGTGCAGGAGGGTTCTGGGAGGTATATTTAGTTTAGGGATCCATAGCATTTACCATAAATTATCTAATTCAGTGTGAGACTTCTGTTAAAATAAGTCCCCAGGAAAAGGAAGAGTTTTTTACCTTGCAGTCCTTACGGAACATTCCATAATCCAGAATGTTCTCTTGATTACTTATTTAGAGCAACGAAGTAATGTTTGGGCAGACACATTAACCTGAAACTACCTCAATCAATGCTACTTTGGGATACTTAGGAGGTTGTCTCAGAAAATCAATTAAAAAAAAAACAGTTAAAAATTTTTAACAGTGATTTAAGTAATTTTTTATAGCTAGTGCAAATCATACATATAATACAACTCTATGAAAAACAAAACAACCAACATTCTATGGAAACAGGTACTGGTGATTCAGGGCTTAATTTCCATTGATGGCCTCATAAGATGATTCAAAAGGCCAGAATGTGCTCTAGCTCAAACACTGGAATGAAGATGCCAGGCTTTGCAAAGTTGTGTTGGATGACTTCAGGGATATTTAAGCCTGATGTCATGATCCATGGGAAGAGTTGGATTGACCCCTGGTGGGGAAAAAGCAAAATTTCTAAATTAGTATATTGGTTTATATAGTATGTTCTTTTAAATGTGTGTGCTCATTTAAGTTTAATAATTTAATATGATATATAAGCATTGGATTATTTTATCTTTATTCCTAAAGTTTTTTTCAGAATTCTGTTAAGATTCTCCTCATTAGAGAAATGTAGGGTTATCTTATGGTCAGGGCTGCCTTATTCTGATCTATATAGTGGGTGGTAGGTGAAACACCAAGAGAATTTCATGTGGCAGGAGACAAACGGGCTGAGGACAGAATAGGTTACCACACTGAAGAAAGGAGGGGAGGAAAAGGAGTCTGTTTAGAAGACTAACAGGAAGGAGAATTTTAGGAAGTAGGAGAACTAGGAAATAGTACTGAGGTTGAGCCCAAGAGAAAAGATCATGTCAAAATTAAGGGATTTTATAATTAAAAAAGAGTTGTGTACCACAATGGTTATTGCAGCTCTATTTACAATATCCAGGACATGGAAGCAACCTGAGCGTCCATCGACAGATGAATGGATAAAGAAGATGTGGCACATATATACAATGGAATATTACTCAGCCATAAAAAGAAATGAAATTGAGTTATTTGTAGTGAGGTGGATGGACCTAGAGTCTGTCATACAGAGTGAAGTAAGTCAGAAAGAGAAAAACAAATACCGTATGCTAACACATATATGGAATCTAAAGAAAAAAAATGGTTCTGAAGAACCTAGGAGCAGGACAGGAATAAAGACACAGACATAGAGAATGGACTTGAGGACACGGGAAGGGGGAAGGGTAAGCTGGGACGAAGTGAGAGAGTGGCATGGACATATATACACTACCAAATGTAAAATAGATAGCTAGTGGGAAGCAGCTGCATAGCACAGGGAGATCAGCTCGGTGGTTTGTGACCACCTAGAGGGGTGGGATAGGGAGGGTGGGAGGGAGGGAGATGCAAGAGGGAAGAGATATGGGAACATATGTATATGTATAGCTGATTCACTTTGTTATAAAGCAGAAACTAACACACCATTGCAAAGCAATTATACTCCAATAAAGATGTTAAAAAAATAAGGGATTTTAATAATAATAGTAGTAGTAGTAATTATAATAATAATGGATCAGTCTGTGGTATCCCCAACCTTTCCCTGGAGAGGGCAAGAGAAGCAAGGCTGAAGAGAATCCACTGCATTTATATAGCAAACTACTGGTCACCTTGGCCCAGGCAGTTTAATGGGGTGATAAGGTCAGAAGCCTGTTGGCAAAGGTGTGAAGAATAGAAGCAGGGGAAGCATGGGCAGAAAATGGACATTTTTTTACAATTAGTTTTACTGTAGGGGCAGGAAAGGTATGTACTTTGCCTAAACGGTGATTTACAGTTTAAGGAATTGTTTCTAATGAGAGGAAAGCCTTGGGCATCTATGTAGGTTGAAGAAAAAGAGCCAGAACAATCTAGAGAGTAAAGAGGGCTGATGGGATGAGCAGGGTCCCAACAGAGAGGGTGTGACACCAGGTCAGATGATCAATGGGGAGATTAGTTTTGTCCAGATGAAGGGGTGCTTCCTCCTTTGGACCAAGAGGTTAGGAGACTGGGGACAAATATAAGTTTGTGAGCACAAAGGTCACAAAGCAGAGTACTGCCCTAACCTTGGCAAACACCTCGAGGCCAGGTACCTCCTTCTGAAATCATCAGCACGCCTGCCTTTAGAAGCAGGTTAAACAGTGGGTGGAAGGGTCTGAACTCTGAGTTTAGAATCCTTGACTCCCATTTCGTTGCATATAACATTATGAATAAGACTTGAGAGAGGCTGTGATCGCCGTGACTTCTGTAGCACTTGGCCCTCTTTCCACCTGACCCAGAAACCCCTTTCTCACAGTGCTGCCATGGGAGCAGGAGGAAGTTCATTTCCACACTCAGTATTCTCTGATGAGCACACTCTCCACGGCTTTCTGGGCTGCAGAGTGCCAGTCCGTTAAATGAGAATGTTGAACCGCATCTCCAAATCCACTTCCAGTGCCAACATGTGACATACCTATAAACACTGAACTCACACCAAGCCTGTAAATAATAAAACAAGGTGAAATATAATGAAGGGGCCCAATGAATCGTACAGACAATTTGTGCTGTGAGCGAGTCTTTTTAAGTTGACGAGTGTGACATTGTTTTCAAGTAAAAGAAAACTTCAGCATTTTATTTTCAGAATTACCCTGATCCAAACTAGGTCATGGGAGTGTGATGGGGGAGGTTTGGAAAAGTCTCAGAGCAGCTCTCGGTGATACACACTCTTGACTTTCTTTGTGAGCCCAGCGAAGACAGAGGAATGGCCAGAGCAGCCTGGCTGGCTGGGAACAAGTTGGCTTCCGTCTGAGGCACTTTTTCTACCTGAAGAACAATGAGACTTCAGGCCGGTGCACAAGTCTGTTATCAGCCAGCGGCAGGCTGAGAAATCTTCTCCATCCACTAGCGACAATGGGTGCCATTATCTCAGGCCAGGTAATGAACAGTCTTTAAACTGCATCAGCTGGATTTTATTATCCTTCAGTTTTACACCTCTCAGCCTAGAACCGGCTTATCTTTTCCACAAAGGAAAAGGTATTAGTTAACCTTTTTCCTTTCCTTTCTTTTTTCAAGTTTGAAGCCCCAACATTATAATAAGCTTCTATACAAATACACATAGGTGCCTGCATAATTAAAATTGCCTGCCTCAGTTTCTTTTGTTCAATATGGGATCTGGAATAGCCAAATGTGTATCTGCTGCATATTAACAGTACAGACTCGAGGTCCCAGCTCTGGTGCTTCTTGGGGTTGTGCTCTCAGAGCAGGGAAAGGATTCATCTACATCCCAGCAAACCCCATGGATCCTCTGTTGGAGCTACTTCCTACACGAGCTCAGAGACACTTAGTACAAATAAGATCCCAGCCACCAAAGCCGATGATTTACATGTTGCTGATTCAGTTCAAACCATCAATTGGTCCTTTCAATTTTTTCCACTGAAAAGTCAATTGTTATTCCGACAGGAGTGGACCAGGCTGGATGAAGGTTTTGTTTTCTCATATAAAGTCACCTGGACTTTCTCCATGACATTGCCCTCTGCTGTTGTCTCCTGTCTATGAGGCATCCTCTATGAGTCTGAGAGGGTGGTCCTCGATGGGAAGGCAAGTGGGCATTCTCGGGATGATCAGAGTTCATCTCTCTAGATGAGTGTGTGTTGGTGGAGGCCAAGTCAAAATTATCCCTAGTTCACAAGAAAGAAAAAGAAATGTGGAACAGTGACCCAGATATTTGAAATTAATCTATAGTCAACCTCATTTTCTCATTATTAAGGATATGTATAGGTTAGTGTTGAAAAATAATAATGCATTATTAAAGACATGCATAGCTTAGTGGTGCATAAAACAAAGAATTTTGTTTTATTAAAGTGTTTGGAAGAGTTCAAAATGATTTCCAAAAGGAGTTAGACATGAAATTGAAAATGCATTAAATAAGGTTTCCCTGGTGGCGCAGTGGTTGAGAGTCCGCCTGCTGATGCAGGGGACACGGGTTCATGCCCCGGTCCAGGAAGATCCCACATGCCGTGGAGCAGCTGGGCCCATGAGCCATGGCCGCTGAGCCTGAGTGTCCGGAGCCTGTGCTCCGCAGCGGGAGAGGCCACGACAGTGAGAGGCCTGTGTACCGCAAAAAAAAAAAAAAAAAAAAAAAAAAATGCGTTAAATAATACACAAGATATTTTTATGATCTTGAGTTTGGGAATAACTTCTTAAGCAAGACTCAAAGTACAGAAGTTATAAAAGACAAGGTTGACAGATTTGGTGCTGTTAAAAAGTATTACAATGAAAGACAGACTCATAAATGAAAAGATAAATAGTAAACTTGAAGAAAATATTCTTAATAGCTATAAGAAAAAAGTGAACCATACACAGATTATGTGTAGATTTCTTATAAATCTAATAAAAGAAAAAAACAAAATCCAATAGAAAAAATGAATAAATAAATAGGAAATATATTGTAGAACAATGTAAATAGATAATCAATATTAAAAGAATGATTTATTTCACTAGAAATCAACTCATTACAAATTATAACAAGGAGATATTTTAATGCAGTGAGATTGGCAAAATGTAAGGAGATAAATAACATTTGATTTTGGTGAGGACCAGGGAGGTGGGCACCCTCATGAACCATAGGTGACGGTGAAAGCTGGTGAGCCCATGACAGACCAGGGTGGGAGCAATGATCAAATTTTAATTGAGAATTTCTAAGAATCTTATATAAATAAATTCTTGTAGAGGTGGAGAGGGATGTTCATAGCAACATATCTAATTGAGGAAAAAATAGAAATAGCCTGAATGCCCACTAAGAGGGGAGCATGTAAAGAAATTCTGGTATATCTTTTTATGCAGCCAATAAAAAGAATAAGGAAGGGGCATACAGATATGGAAAGGTATGTCATGAAAAAGTTGCAGAATAAGAACTATATTATTATCCCATTTACATAAAAAGATCAGTGTGTATACACATACTTGTATATGTGTGACTGCACCAACAATGTAACGTTAGGTTGAATCACAGGTTGTGGACCATGTTTTCCTCTGGGGAAGGGAGTGGGGAGAGAGTAGTTGTGATTAGGGACTATTTTGTATCTTCTACAACATACTTCTTCACTGTTTTACCAGTGAATCTACTTATCTATTAATTGTGTGAGAGGAAAGAGAGGAAAAAAAATGCAGATCCCAGCCATATGATTAATTTGTTATTAGTAAATATAGGGGTTGACTCTGTATGGAGTTAATTTGAAAAACCCTGAGAAGCATTAGTGATCCTTTAATTTTCCCAGATAAAAGTTAGGTAAGGTGGGCTTTCCTGGTGGCCCAGTGGTTGAGAGTCCGCCTGCCGATGCAGGGGACACGGGTTCATGCCCCGGTCCGGGAGGATCCCACATGCCGCAGAGCGGCTGGGCCAGTGAGCCATGGCCGCTGAGCCTGTGCGTCTGGAGCCTGTGCTCCGCAATGGGAGAGGCCACAACAGTGAGAGGCCCACGTACCGCAAAATAAATAAATAAATAAATAAATAAGTTAGGTAAGGCAAGGGCCATCGAAACAAGAGATAACTAGTGAAAATAGAGATATTTGACTAATGGAAAATCTACTTGCTCATTCGTTAATTTAACAAATAAGTGGAGAGCAACGTTCTAAGAAGTAGGGTCCAGCAATGAAGAAAGCCAAGCTCGTGCCCTCATGGAGTGTAAATTCTAGTATCCAGGTGGGAGGCATTGGGGAATGGGGTCAGACAATAAACACGGAAATGATACATATCTAATGCAAGATGGTGTGAAGCCCTCTGAAAAAATCATGTGCAAGGTGAGGAGGCTGGCTGGGGTCTGATGGTGGGGATCATTTGTGATTTTCTGTGGGGTGGTCAGCAAAGGCCTCCTGTCTGAAGCCAGCACCTTCTGAAAGAAGAACTTTCCAGACCAGGGACAGTGAGTGCAGAGACCTCAAAAGCAGAAACTTCTGCATGTGTTGGAGAGGCCGAGTAGGAAAGAGGGTTAGGAGTTCAGGCAAATGAGAGGGAGGTTGGGAAAATGAAATGCATTTTGTTTATGTGTTAAGTGATTTTTACAAATTACATAAATTATTTAACCTTCCAAATTCCAGGGAGTTGATGATAATATTTCTATGTTCAGGATGAAGCAGTTAAGACTGGGATTCAAAGCAGTTAAGACACTTGCCCAAGGCTACTTAGGCTATCAGTGGCCAAGCTAGATTTGAACCTAGGTCTCTGAATTTGGGAAATACACACAGTTCTAGAGCTGTAGGTCCCAAAACTGTCTGCACTTCAGAAACTGTAGAATCAGGATCTGCAGGAGAAGGGCCCAGTTATGTGTATTTTTAGAAATTTACTTGAGTGATACAGATGATTGATCAGCCAACTTTAGGATCTAAGTATCTAGTGTAAGCCCTGCCCTTGGCAGATGAGGAAATGGGCGTTTTCCGTGGTTGAATGGCCTGGGAGCTGTCCCACAGGGTGGCAGGGCAGACCTAAACCCAGATGCCCTGACCCTCGAAGTTTCTCAAACTTTGAAGTGCAGTAGAGCAGGGCTTCTCAAAGGGTAAGTTGCCTGGGAGCCACCTGGGGTCTTGTTAAACTTCAGATGCTGTTCAGTGCAGCTGGTATTGGGCTCCAGGGTCAGCTAATGCCACCACTGGTCAGGGACCACACTTTCAGAGCAAGAACTTAGAGTTTCCTGGATAGTTTGCTAGAGCTGCCTGAGCCTCAACCCCAGGCTTAGAGATTAGAAATCTAAGTGCTTTCATGTGACGGTGAGCATAAGAAGCTATTTTCTGTGCCCAGGGATAGTATTACGGAAAGAGATGGTGGTGAAGGGGATGAAATGGGAGGAGAAGTGGATGAACTGAAGTGAGTTGAAGGTGTAATGAGATCACCAGAGTAAACTCCCCGATGATATTTACACAGAAGCTATGAGGAGAAAGTTGAGGGGCAATTGTGCACATAAGTCAAATGTCCCAAAGCTCTGGCTTCATTGATCTTGATGAGTGGATATTTTTTTAACCTGATTAATCCAGATAATTGATATGGGGGAGGTTCTTTAACCACTTCTTACACTCATCCCACTGGACGGACATTGCAGGAGGTGGTGAGAAGGGTGTCTGTGGTCTTGCTGAAACCGTGGGTCCTCTTTGCTGGAGGTCTGGAAATTCTGCCGTCTTTGCTACGCCAGTCCCTCCTGCTGTGTGACCGACCTTCAGGGGTAATTTCCAGCTGTAAACTTCAGCACTGATTGCCAGCAAAGCCTAGTTTCCCGGGCCTGGTCACCAGCTACCCTCTCTCCATAGAAATTCACTTCACTGCTGTTAATTACATGTTTGCCTAAGAGATGGGTCAGGAGGATTAAGATATATTGTCTTGATTGTTGGATGCCCGTTCCTTCTTCCCTCCCAGAGAGGTTCGGTTGCCATGTAATTGAATCTGTGTTCTCCTGCATCTCATAGTAGAGGAACCTGCTGTCAAGACCCCTAACAAGGAAGCTCTGGCCAGGAAGGAAGCCCAGCTGCATTACTTAGATGTTATAAATCACCTTCTCTCCTTCAGTGCCCCTAGCTCCCGGCTCAGCATGACTGGTGGACAGAGATCATATTCAATGTCCCTGAACAGCCTGCTTCCCGGGCCCTCCTGGGCAGGGCTCAAGTTCTCAGAGATGCTGAGTTTTTTAAATTTCGCAGGTGGTGGTGGACAGTCCCCCTGGGTGGCCTCAGGAGAGGGGAGGGGTGTGGAGTAGCACCTGCGTGGGACTCGAGATCTTCCTCATGCTCTGTTTCTCCTTCGGTTCACTCCATGTCCTCACATCCGTCATTAATCTCACTCAGCCCTACTACCCTTCTATAAAGTGGGATAAGTAACCCCACCTAATTTCATGGTCTTTTATTGAATTACTGAGATGCTTTGTTTATACATCATCGGAAATGAGCTAGTCCACACAAGTAGACATCTAAATAAAGCCCCAAAGCAATTTTTAAATTTCATAAACTGCTATGGAAATATTTCCAAGGAATTCTGTTAAAGAGAAATCTTTCCTTTCCTTGGATTCTTAAATATAGTAGAGCTGATATTTTTTAATCTTGTTTTAATGACTCAGGGTCATCATCATGAACAATGTTTATTGAGCAGGGTTGAGTTTCTCGGCAATACTCTTCAGAGCTATTGAAGCCTATGGCTATTTACTCCCCCAGGTGCTATGCTTTTGAGTTAATGTGTCCACCTTTTATAGTATTTCCTTATTCTTCCTTGCTGTCAGGTTACCAGTCATCAATTTTTGCCACTGGAATTTCATTTATCTTTAGTCAACATATATCTTCCTCCTGCAGACCCTGTGCTGTCTACTGCATCACGTCTAAGTGTCTATTATAGCAATCGTTCCCAAAGTGTGATTCATTGACCCTGTGATCCATTGATTCCCCAAGACCCTTTCAGGGGGGCTGTAAGGACAAAACTATCCTCATAGTATTACTAAGACATGATTTGCTTTTTCCTGTATATGGGTGTTTGTCCTAATTGTACCAAGGCCATGGTGGGTATACATGCTGGATCTTAGTGCTAATCAGTTAAGCATCATCCAGGTCTGCTCGTCTTCATTGTATCCCTCACCACTACACACTTGCAGTCAAAAAAATAAAACTAAAAGACTAAAAAGCCAGTTTAATGTAAGAATTCTTGTTGGGGCAGCAAGATTTAATTCTATTACATCTCAACACTGAATACCTGCCTTTTCAGTACTCTGTGAAATGAAATAGAAGTACACCTAAAGCACAAAGTACAGTGCTTTCTCAAGGAAAAAAATCACTTGTTAGACAGTTGGAGTTGCAAGCTAAAGTAGCCCCTTCTTTTTGTAGAACACAACATTTTTACTTGAAAAGAACAAGTGACAAACACCCTGTGGTCATCCAGACTTGGTTATCCGACAGACATTTCCTTGAAAATGAATAACGCGAGCCTGTTACTGAGGAAACAACTGATAGTGCTTGTTACCAAAAATGGAGTTTGAATTTTCCCAAATTTGGGAAACTTGTATTCACTTCATGACCTTAGTGGGTTCCCAATGCCCGAAGACTTTTCTGATGAGATTGACAGTGATATTAACAGCTGTGTGTTTTTAAAATTATATAATGAAGTATGTTAGAATTTAGAAGATCTACACAAATCAGTGAAGGAAGATTTTCTAAATAATAAATAAACAATGTTCCAAAATGATGCATGGATGAAAAAGCCATTCAGAGGGAAAGATAGGACAGTGGACTATAAAGTAACAGAATACGGAATGTTCCCTGATGCTTGTGGTTTCAGATTCCACATTGAAATTAAGCTTTAAGAAATTACCACTTGTTGGGACTTCCCTGGTGGTCCAGTGGTAAAGAATCCACCTTACAATGCAGGGGACATGGGTTCAGTCCCTGGTGAGGGAACTAAGATTCCCACATGCCGCGGGGCAACTAAGCCCTCATGCCACTACTGAGCTCACGTGCCTCAACTAGAGAGAAGCCCACGTGCCACAACGAAAGATCCTGCATGCCTCAGTGAAGATCCCACGTGCCACAACTAAGACCCAATGCAGCCAAAAATAAATAAAATCAATCAATAAATAATAAAATAAATCTTCAAAAAAAAGTACCACTGGTTAAATTTTGGTGTATATCAAAGAAAAATATTTGCAACTATCTGAAAAGGCTACTAAAATACTTCGTTTTGTGACTGTATCTCTGTGTGGAGCTGCATTTTCTTCACATACTTCAACCACAACAAACAATTAGCACAGATTCAATGCAGAAGCAGATACAGGAGGGAACCTAACTGTGTCTGTTAAGGGAAACATTAAAGATAGTTGCCAAAATGTAAGAACTCTTGTCATTAACATCTCTTTCGGAAAATATCTGTTTTCCATAGAAATGTTACTTACGTTCAAGTGTAATGAGTTTATTATTGTTATTTAAATAAATAATTAAGTAAAAATGTTTTTCAGTTTAATTTCTAGTATGATAAATATTGATAAGTGTAACACAATAAAGCAAGTTCTTCGTGGTCCTCAGTAAATTTTTAGGTATCAATGAGTCCTGAGACCCAAAAGCTTGTATATTGTGGTGATGAATTAGCTCTTACTCCTTATATAGCTTTGCCCCCTCAGAACCTCACAACGACCATGCAAGGTAAGCTGATAAGGAATTACCATCATCACTTGCTGCAGGGGACACTGAGGCATAATTAATTATGGCAAGTCTAGAGTAGAATCCACATCTTCTAGCCCCTGGTCAGGGTGTGTCATGCTCTAATTAGCCTGGAGAACCGGGTATAACCAGATTCATGCCACTTGTGTGTGATACGAGTGTAAGTCAGGCCACAGTGGCCTCCAGAGGTGGTCTTGGGATGTGCCTGCCCCTTGTTGCTTAGACGGTACGTTACCCGTCTCTTTCCTGCTCCCTCTCATCTGTCTTTCCCCGGCCCGCACATCCTTCTCTCTCATTTCCTCATTCCCTTCAGGTCTCTGCTTAATGGCTGCCATACCAAAGAGGCTTCTCTGCCCACCCAGGACAGAACAGCCCACTCCGATAGCCCCACCCTCCTCAGCCCATTTTGCTTATTTTCCCTGCACCGCTGGCCCATTGGTGTGTTGACTGGCTCTCCTCACTGGAAGCTCTTAAGTGTCTGTTCGGTTCCCTGTGTGTTCCAAGCATAGAACTGCCTGGCCCAAAGGAGGGGGTCGAATAAACAACAGGGTCCTACTGTCTAGCACAGGAAACTATATTCAATATCTTGTAATAAGCTATAATGGAAAAGAATTCAAAAAAGAATATATATATATATATATATATATATATTATATATATAATATATATATATATATATATATATATATATATATATATATATATATATATATATATATATATATATATATATATATATATATATACTTGAATCACTTTGCTGTACACCAGAAATTAATCCATTCTAAATCAACTATACTTCAGTTAAAAAAAAAAGGAGGTGGTCGATATTTGTTGAGTAAAAGAATGCATGCCTTGAGATGTTTGGGATGTTTTTTGGAATCAGTGGTCTGGCCAGATAAGTCCCCTCAAAGAGAGGTTCTGGGTACCACTGTATTGTCTGTGGTACAGGCATCACCACAGACCTCCTCCGAGCAACAGTAGCAGTAATTTCCCTTCCTCCTTAGGAGGACTAAATTGTAAGGTAAGAGCTGCACTTCTTTCTGGTCAGGAAACGTTCTGAGCCTCAGTTTCTTGAACAATTGCAACAGTGTCTTAGGTTGCCCTCCCCTAGTAAGTCATCTCTGTGACTGAGGTATGAGTTTTGGGGGTAGATCTCTTGGAAACAATGCTGTAAGGGTGTGAGGAGGTGGGTCAGGGGGCTGGAGAAGTTAAGCTGAACAGTTGCTGTAACGTAAGCCCGGCTCATCCTACAAGGAGCTCTGGTGCTGAGAAGGCCTTTGCAGCTGTCCTTGGTGGAGACAAGGGGCCCAACCAGTCACTGAGCAAGTGCTGCCCTGGGATGGGACCTAACATTGCTCAGGGGCAGCCTATCACCCAGATTCCAAGGGGGGACTCAGCATACAACATTCAGACAGCTTGGCAAATGAGTGTTTCAGTGGGGAAGAGGGAATCTGAGTGGGCACGCATGGCCTTCACCATAGAACAGGAAACAAGAAAATTCATGGCAAGTGTGTGTCGCACTGTAATTACCTGATACGTTTTAGTTGCTATTATTATTATCATCATCATTATTAGTGTTGTTGTTTTGGCATTTCTTTATAGCCCTCATTGCTATCTGATGTTATGTGTGTTGTTTATTGGTTATTTCTTTATGATCTGTCCCTCCACTAGAAGACAGGGCTTTTATCATTCAGTGCAATGTTATCAGTCATTAATCAGTCCCTGGAACATAGCAGGCACTCAGTAAAATAGCTATTGATGGAATGGATCATTTCCTGTTTAATTCCATTTGAGGGAGGGTGTGTGTGTGTGCGTAGCCGTACTCAACGGCTGTGCTGTAAGCTTCCTAAGATCAGGGTATGTGTATTACATCTCTTGGTATTTTCCTTGCTGCCTTTTGGAAGTGACCATTCCTTTGGAAGGTATTCAAGGCTGTTCCCACCCGGCCCACCCACGTCTCAGCCTCACCTCTGCTCCTGTGCTTTGTGGAGCATTCTGACGCCCTCCTGTTTCTGCACCCCAAACAGGGCAGCCCTCTGCCTGGACTGCCCATCCTGAACTTCCTGGCTGTGCTGATTCCTCCTGTCCAGTCTCAGCTTCTCCTGGTTCTGTGCACTCTGCCTGGTTCCGTCCACCCCTGTTTCCCCCTTTAAGGCACTTACATTACTCTTCCTTGTAATTGTCCTTATGACCCCAAGACTCCCACTAGGATTGTCTTATGCATCTGTATTCCTACTGCCTGACACAGGCATCGGTGGACTAACAATCTTGCATAATACACTTTCCTATAACCAGGGAATTGTAAAAAGAGTATTAGAAAAGGTATTGTTTAAACAGTTAAGTAATTTTCAGCGGCCTGTGTTGAACAGTACAACAATAATAGCACGCGTTTATTCAATAACTTTCCCCTGACAAGTTCAAAGCACTGTGCATGTTCGGTATTGTCCTGTCCTTCACCCTTGATGACTTGGGTGAATCACGTTGCTTCTTGATGGATGTAATTTGGGCCTCCACCCTCACCACCGTCTGCATGAAACCTGGGTAGAATCATTTATCATTTGTTGAATTAATGGGTGAATGATGTGGTTATGGGCTAATGGGAAAACCTGCAGTCCTCTCTGCTCTTTTCTTTTGCTACTGACAACAGTGCAGTTGGGAATGAACCAGAGGTGACATGAGGATGTTCAACCAGATATACAGAATTTTCTTCCAATTAAAATCCACAAACGCTAAAATAATCGACTAAAAATAAAATTTAAAAAGATTCCAGCCTAGGGTGACCTCTCCTGCTTTAAAATTTCTTTAGCAATGATTAGAATTCATAGCTATTTAATTCACACAGCCTTGGACATCTTTTCTTTTGATTGACTTGCTGCTTAAAATTGGTCATTGTTAATTAATATTGTATATTTTTTACATATTGTTTCCCCACTGCACTGTGTTCTCCTTCACAGTGGGAACCTGTTTATCCCTAGCTGCAATTCATAAAACGCCTACGAGTTCCTGGGACCCTCTACTCATGCCTCTGTGAGGGTTAAGGAATGGAGGGAGGGAACAGCAGAGGGAAAGGCTGGGAGCACGACCCCTGGACTCCATCCTGGGCTCCTATACATGCTCCCACCCCCACCCCAGGAAAGCAGCCCAAGTTTTATAACTTAGTGAATTTTCAGTGTAGAATTTCATTGGCAGAGAGGGTTCCACTACTTGAGAAAAAGTTTGATAGACACTAACTACTAAGGTACATGATCTGTGACATCATCTGATGTCTATTCTTTCTTCAGTAAAATACGAGCTCCATGTGAGACAGGGGTTATAGTGAGTATTGTAGGTAATATTTCATATGTAGGAGGAATGAATTAATTAATTTGAGAAAGAAGGAGTTATACAGAGATGGTCTTGATGGATATCTGATTGGCTTAAGGTGTTTAAACAGAGAGAACTTCTGAGTTTGGGATGATTTAAATGTAGGGTTACCGTATACCGTATTACCTGCATGGAGACCCTTTTAAAAATGAAAGGTGTGGGCCTCCCTGGTGGCGCAGTGGTTAAGAGTCCGCCTGCCGATGCAGGGGATACGGGTTCATGCCCCGGTCTGGGAGGATCCCATATGCCGCGGAGCGGCTGGGCCCGTGAGCCATGGCCGCTGGGCCTGTGCATCCGGAGCCTGTGCTCCACAACGGGAGAGGCCACAACAGTGAGAGGCCCGCATACCGCAAAAAGAAAAAAAAAAAAAAAAAAAATGAAAGGTGTGACACTGACTATTAGGTCAACAGTTGTAGTCAATGACTTCCTCTGGCAGAGCAGGACGTATATTCACTTACTGAGTGACAGACATCTCAACAGGATGTTGCCTGAGGGAAAATTTGAAGATTTAACCTCTGGCAAAGAGGATTTCAGGTCCAGTAGGAGAGATCCTTACTCGCAGGAAACCATCCAGCCTTGGTCTTATTGCAGGGTACTTTACTCGCTTCTCCCAATATTTGGGTGACTAAAGATTGGGGCCATAACCAGAAGGGGTAAATGTTCCTTTGGGGCTGGAATGAAATATGCTATCAACAGTGCCAATTCAGGCTCTCTGACACCGTGTGATGCAGAGATGAATTTGCTTTTCCGCTGGCGGACGCTTCTTCTGCTAACTGCCCCTCCCAAGCCCTTGCTTGAGTTCTATCCACGAGAGGAGAGTGACATCAGTTATTCGAAGGGCACCAGCAAAGGTGGGAACACAGGTGGGGAACGACCATCACTAGTTGGGGACTCTCCCCTGGGAACAAGGCGGCTCTGAGTTAGAGGACTCCCAGCTGTTCACTGGACCCTCCAGCTTTATTTTCCTGCATTTCCAAGGCACCCACCTGATGAGTTTGATCGTTTGCAGCATAAAGGCATGTTGTGGTCCTGGGAATTTAAAATAAAGTAGAGGGACTTCCCTGGTGGTGCAGTGGTTAAGAATCCGCCTGCCAATGCAGGGGACACGGGTTTGGTCCTTGGTCCGGGAAGATCCCACATGCCGCAGAGCAACTAACCCCGTGTACCACAACTACTGAGCCTGTGCTCTAGAGCCTGTGAGCCCTCGTGCCACAACTACTGAAGCCCACGTGCCTAGAGCCCGTGCTCCACAGCAAGAGAAGCCGCAGCAATGAGAAGCCTGTGCACCGCAACAAAGAGTAGCCCCTGCTCGCCACAACTAGAGAAAGCCCGTGTGCAGCAACAAAGACTCAATGCAGCCAAAAAAAAAAAAGAAAAAATGTAGAAATGAAATGAGGAAACCGAGTGAAACTCCTTTTCAGAGGTGGTATCAGGAGCATAGGATTAGATCAGAGCATTTAAGAATGTCCCTGTTATGTTTTAGGAGAAGGGTTTGACCTGTAATATATCCAAGTTTATGTGATACATTGTACTATAATGGTGTTACACTCTGTTCATAAAATTACAAGTGTCTCCCAGGAAAAGGGTGAATCAGCCATTATACCAGCACTACCCCGACATGTTTATTCGGTCCGGGTCAGGGCATGATTATTATGCCCTACCGGGAAAAAAAAACTAAATTGATATTTTAGACTGAAAATCACATCGTTTGTAGGTGGTGTGCACGCCGGTGGTGTGCAGATATTACATGGCCCTGCAGTCGTGAAGCAGTTTATGTGCTGGTGCGGGTTTTCCACAGGTGAGTCCATCCTGCTTCCCATAGAGCCGCTTGATTGGGTGTGAAAGCAGCCCCCCTCACCTCTCTGCAACAGGCCCATAGAATTGGTTACCCAGAAATACGGACCCCCTTCCATCCCAGGGGCAGGGCTGCTCCCGCCACACCCCTCAGAAGCCCTGGGCGCTAGTGCCCTGCTCTCTGAGCTCTGTCCTCAGCCCTGAGCCCCTCGAGGGGCCTCAGTGTGAGCAGCCCCGGCAGAGGGAGTGGAGCATCCCCACCGTGGAGGGACCGCCCGGCGGCTCCTGATGGGATGTCAGCCCGCTGAAGCCCGGCCTCAGGAAGGTGGCCCCCAGTTCACGGCATGCTGGTCCTCACCCTCCTGAATCAGATGCTCACAATCAGACTTCTCAGATGAGTCCTGTTGCTGGCCTCCCCAAAGACTCGTGAGCAAATGCTGAGCTCCTCAGCCCTTATTCCCCATGAGCAAGTTACAGCCTGGAGGAAGCTGGGTCTGGTAATAAAAGCACAAGTGAAAAGTGGCTCTTTAGTCGTGCGGAGTCTAAAACCAGAGACCATGCAAATGAGACCCGGGTGACACAGTGTGCTTAGGAGGGGGCAAGCCGATAGATGTCCACTGAGTGGTCTCCTGGCCATCCCTGCATCTTAACTGCCCCCCACTCCTCCCCCCAAAATGCCCCAGACTAGGCTCCTATCATGTGCTTTGCACACAGTGAGAATCTTTTCTTACCAGTCACGTCAGTGAGAAGTGTGATGGGAAAGCAAAACATGAAAATACCTGTTGCCTTATGACTCCGAGTCCCCCGAGGGGATTTAAGTGGGCCGAGTTTTCCCCTGGAGCCAGAATTCACTAACCGAGAGCCACCAGTAAACTTCCTTAGAGAAGCTGTGGTAAAATAACTCATAGTACAGAATCCTCCCGCCTCCCCACCTCACCCTGCTGTTCCCCCTTATGTGCTGTTCCAGGTCTGCCTGTTGAAGTAGGAGCATCTCAAGGCCTGTGTCCAGCACTGCTTGAGCTACAAGCCCAGCGGCATCTCCTTGCACCATTGCCCCCAGCTAAACAGTATCCAAGCTCTCCTTTCCACCGGATGCGCGGTGTAGATGGCATGCATTTATTGCGTTATTTCTGGCTGGGTTTATATTTAGGTGTGAGTAAATCAGTCTTCTCCCCAGCTCTGGACAGTGAGACGAGGGAGAACTAGGCCTGGGTCTCATTCGTGAATTCATCTCTTTCACTTGCATGTTTTCCAGCAGCTCCCTGTGAGCCCGTATCACTCGGCAGGACTTGCACGGGGAGGCCGCTGGGGACGTGGTGGACGGTCCCTATCTTCACCGAGCTTCCTCTGAGTGGGACATGCCGGCGACAGAACTGGCATTTATGTTCTGAGGCAGAGTTCTCAAATTGGCACGTTGCCCTCTTGGGATTCTTTGTTGTAGGAGGCTGTCCTGTGCACAGTAGGACCTTTAGCCTCATCCTGACCTTTACTTCCTAGGTGTCAGTAGCATCTCCTCCCCAAACCCTAGTTTTGGCAACAGAAGTGTCCTCAGAGGTTGCTAAGCATCCCCTTTGGGGTAAAATCACCAGGTTGGGAATCACTCCACTAAAGTGATCAATGTAATGATCAAAACAGGCTCTACTGGAGCCTAGGGCAGGGGCATCTCAGACTTTAGGGTCAAGCCCTCAGGGCCCCCCTGCCCCAGGAAACAGATGATTCAAACTGTTAACTTAGAACAACTGTAGGCAGCTTAATAAGGGGGTTATTACGAGGTGTGGAGAGGGTGTGGGGAGGCCCACGGGTAGCACTCTACCCAAGGCTGAAACAGCCAGCAGGTGAGGGACACAGTTACCAGCGCACTTTACCCAGGTGACCCAGGCGTGAGAGGTGACCTGCTGGGAACACACACCTGAGCTCCTTTCCTCCCTCTGACCCCTCGCTGGGCTCCCCCTTGGCCACCCCAAGTAGACCAGTTCATGTAGGTCAGATTCCCCAAGAAAGCAGGACAAAGACGGGGCAGTACGTCTGGAAGCTTGAAGAGGAAACATCTAGTATAACAGGCTTCCCTAAATGTGGAAAACCTAAGTTGAGCCCCAGAGGATAAATCAGTTACTCAGGGGAAAGAGGAGTGGAGACAGCATGTGAATAACCCATGTGATTTCTGTTCCATGAAACTCAGTTTCAAGAATCGTTGTTACACGTACAGTTCATTTGTCGAGGCTTCACCAGCCTGGCTGGTGAGAAATTCAGTGGAAGTCGTGTTTTGGGGGCTGTCTTTTCTCTCTAGAGGATCCAGAAGGCTGAGAAAACAATCTCTGGATTTCAGTCCTCAGTGGTGGGAACAATTCAATCCCCTGCATGAAGGAACGAAGGGCGGGAAGGGGGGCAAGTGCATCTCCGCTTCTGGATCCAGCTTGGTTGTCACCTGTCTGAGGTGCTGTCACTGACTGGCTTTGGGGTGGGAAATGCACAGGTAGCCACCCTCTGCAACAGGCTGGTGGAAGATGCCTCCACACACCCCACCCCCAGATTGGCCCACTTCCCCCTCCGCAGTCTGACAGTTTGTTTTCCTGTTTCTTTTAAACAAAAGCCTGCATGGTAATCATCTTCTGGGTGCCTAGCAACTGCTTTAGACCCCAGGACACAAAAGTCATTAACAATCCTGAGGTGAGCTCAGAATCCAGGACTCACAGAGCCTGGCTTCAGGGGAGGAGGGGGAGAAGACGCCCTCACTCCTTCTGGTTTCCTACAGCTTGGAGAATAAAGCACACCCTGATTTCTCAGCAGAACAGCCTGTCATGTTACAAAGCAGGGACCGAACCCATGGCCATTCAGGCGGATTGAAGCCTGCTCTGTATGGCATAGAAATCCCGTGGGGCTGGAGTTTTAACAGGTGGATGGTAGAGGAAGATAGAAAACAAAGGGCCTGAGAACCTGCTCAGGCACCAAATCGACAGAACTTTCTACTGAGACCCTTGCTGTCGCCCCAGCACATCGGAGGAGCACACAGAGCAGTCTGTGCCTTGTTATCCTGTGCAAATCTACTTGCAGTTCTGATGAGAAAGTCAGTCAATACCTTCCACCAAGACTGAAAGCCCCCATTCATGTAGAGATGTAAGTGGAGGGCCCAGCAAAGCCAGTAGACAGAGGTGTGCCCCAAAGCTGGGGCACCCTCATAGCTAGGAGTCGTCACAGCCCTCCAGCAGCAGCAACTAGCCAGCCGGTAAAGGATGCAGTGTTGACTTACTGTCACCTGTTCACATGTTGAGTCTCTGGAGTGAAAACCCCAGAGCCAAGTGCTTTCTTCAGCAGGGCAGGGTCACTGGTAGGACAGGTGCTGACCATGGATCTTCTCCAGGGCCCTGCGCCTGGTCTCAGGAGTTAACCTGGATGCCTCTTCCCAGCTCCCTGTGTCTTACTTCCCCACCATCTCAGCAGTGTCCTTGCTAATTTGACAAAGTTATTACCTGATTAATAACTCCTATGACAGAAGAGCCCCTGGATGAGTGTAGCCCAATTTACAATCTGCAGGTGATGGAAAAATTATGTTCAGTTCAGTAATAATTGATGGAAATGATTTCTCCTCTTCTGCAGCTGATTGGCTTTGTAATTGTGATTTAATAATGGAAATATCACTTGTTTTCTTCTCAAGATGAATTGGCTTCTGATTTGCTAAGCTCAAGCCTCTTTGGGCTTGTTTATATCTTTGTCTTTCCTCATGAGACTGAAGGTGAGGTGTATTTCTTATTTTGCTGTATTTTTCTTTGCACACATGCACACACAGGGTTTGAATCAGTGGTTGAAAGAGACATTATTGGTGGTGGGATGAATTGGGAGATTGGGATTGACATATACACACTAATATGTATAAAAGAGAGAACTAATAAGAACCTGCTGTATAAAAAAAATAAAGAAAGAAGAAACATTAATTTTTCAACCAGCTATTGATTATCAAGTATTAGAGCTAACACTTTTTTAGAAATAATCTAATCTAATCCCTAATTTTTACCAGTGATAAAACAGGAAGCCCAAGGTGGTTAAGTAAGTAATTTACACAGAGAGTTAGAGATTGCTTTTGGACCCAGTAGAGTGCTATTTCCTAAGTAATGATGAAGTTTGAAAAGGATGGCTGTGGTACTGTGATTTATAACAACAATTATTTATTTGGCCTTTGTCTAGTTCCTAGCACAGAGCTCCTCAAGCCCTTGGAATCTCCTTTGATGAGAGGAAAGGTGTCTTTTGTGATGTGTATGAGGTGATTTTTGGATGACACTAAATGTGGAGGCTGCTTGCCAGGGGAGCCAGTCCTGTGATTAGAGGGTTGGAACGTTCAGTCTTCGCCCCCAACCCCCATCACTGGCTGGGAGGGGCCAGGGGCTGGAGATTGAGTTAGGTCACCAGCGGCCAATGTTTCAACCACGCCTACATAATGGAGCCTCCATAAAAAGCAAACAAACAAACAAAAAAAGAGGTTCGGGGAGCTTCCAGGTTGGGCCTTTAGGGGCTTGGGAGCCCTTGCCTGAGCCTTCAGGTCCCAAGCCTTCCAGATCCAGAGGCAGCCCAAGGTTTCATGGGTAGAAAGAGGATCCATGCCTTCACACTTCACTACCCAGAATCGTCAGGCTGTCCAGAGACTGACGTTAAGAGCACAGCAACCCTACTTAGAAAGACCGCCATGAATAAAGTCAGGAACAGCACAGTGACCTAGGACCTATGACACCAGTTTCCTTTGCAGATAAGGGACTGGAGGCTGCATGAAGCGAAGTGGGTTCCTTGAGCTCGGGGCTAGTTAGTAGCAGAGGCAAGACCAGAACCTCAGCCTCTGGCTTCCCCTAGGCCTGTATTCATCAGGTTCTGCAGAGAAACAGAACCGATTAAATATAGAGACAGATAAGACCAGATTGATGGTAGGATCTGGCTTGTGTAGTTAGAAGCCGAGACGACCCATGTCTTGAGTCTATATAAGCTCGGGGAGCAGGGAAGCCGGTGATGGAGGCTGGTCTGGGATTCAGAGGTCTCGAACCAGGGCAGGGGATGGTGTAACTCCCTATCCTGGGGACCTCGGCTGAGGAAGGTGGGAGACACTGCTGGTGTGAGTCCCAGATCCTGAGGCTGAAGGCCTGGGGACCAGGAGTGCAGCTGACTGAGGGCAGGAGAAGATGAACAGAGAATGTGCCCTCCTCTGCCCTTTTGTTCCTTTCAGGTCCTCCAAGGCCTGGATGAGGTGCCCACATCAGTGAGGGCATCTGCCTCACTCAATCTTCAGATTCAAATGCTAATCTCTCCAGAAACACCCTTGCAGACACACCCAGCAATAGTTACCAGTTATCCGGGCAGCCCGGAGCCATGTCAAGGTGCCACGTAAACCATCATGCGGCCTCTCAGATCCCGTGGCTGTGTCTGTCTGGTGTAGCCGTCGCTGGTTCTGGCTGTGCAGGTGCAGGGGAGGGGTGGGCTGTGGTCCCGAGCACGGGGTCCTCACTGCACCTGTTGCCCAGCGTCTGTTCCCTGGCTGGGAAGTATCAGGAGGTGAGCCACGTAGCAAAGGAGGGATATTTGTTGCGAAGGCGGGGAGGACAAGATAGCAGAGAGAGCGTCGCTGTCCTGCATTTGGAGTGCACTCTGCAAATGGGCCACAAATCATCTAAGGGGATTATTAGTTATACCTGTAAGACATTATTCCAATCTGCCCATCTAGAGGAGGGAAAAAGAATAGATACTTGTCAAAATTGGTGTGAATAGGAGTCTTGGCAGGGAAAGGAAATAATTACTGTTCTCCATTAATTCGAGACATTACCTCCAGACATACACGGCCCTTCATAAATGTCAGAACCTCTCTCCTCCCCATCGTGGAGCAGCCGCACCATGGTGACAGATGAGGGCCACCTTGAAGTCACACGGCGTCTCTGTCCTTGGGTCTGCGTCGTCAAGACCCCAGACCGAGTGTGGGCAGCTAGGTCAGTTCCCCAGCAAGCGTGCTCAGCTGCAGGGACCTTCTAATATTTCCTTAGGGGCCAATGGCCCTGAGCTCCTGGGGTTGGAGTTCTATCCATCAACACCATGGTCATCAGTTTCAGGAACTAAAGAATTATTTAGGGTTCCTTGTCACAGCCCATATTGATAAGTTACGAAATTTACAAATGGCCTTAGAGGTCATCTGGTGCTATT
Organism: Mesoplodon densirostris; assembly: GCF_025265405.1. Classification (NCBI taxonomy): domain Eukaryota; kingdom Metazoa; phylum Chordata; class Mammalia; order Artiodactyla; family Ziphiidae; genus Mesoplodon; species Mesoplodon densirostris. The sequence goes on along the minus strand of NC_082667.1, from coordinate 123,461,453 downwards.
TATTTACTTATTTATTTTGCGGTACGCGGGCCTCTCACCGTCGTGGCCTCTCCCGTTGCGGAGCACAGGCTCCAGACGCGCAGGCTCAGCGGCCATGGCTCACGGGCCCAGCCACTCCGTGACACGTGGGATCTTCCTGGACCGGGGCACGAACCCATGTCCCCTGCGTCGGCAGGCGGACTCTCAACCACTGCGCCACCAGGGAAGCCCCTGATGATCTTTTTTATTTGATAGAAAAAAAAAAACCCAAAACACCTGGGACTTGGAATGGTAAAAACAGTTCCTCAGAATCACAGCCCATTAGTGGCAACACAGAGGGTAGACCCCAGGTCTTCTGATGTCTAATTCAGTGGTTTTCAGCCCTTATTCCTATGATTGGCCCAGAGTCATTGAAGGTCACGTGTAATGTGACCTCTATGGTGATGAGGCTAAAAAGGGAGGCCAAAGAGACGGATGCCTTTGGTGAGAGGTCAGATTGATAAGAGTGCAGCCTGTGGATGGCAGGTGGGAGACAGACTTGCCTAGAAATAGCTCGAGGTGCAGATACGGAGGGTCCTTGACAAGAAAGTTTCCAAAGGGCCCCCACATCACAGGAAGCACTCTTGCCCCGCCCGGGCAGAGGCGTTGCCCTCTGAGCACAGGGCTCCTAACCCTCCCCTTCCAGCTCCTGCCATAGCTGAGCACCCGAGCGGCACTGCCTCCCCTGATGCTGAAGAGCCAGGCCGTGCTCTGCAACGTGGGCACTGACTCCGGCGTGGCCTGCATGCCAAGGGCTGCTTGGCTTCATGGGCATTTTGCCTGGAAGCGAATATAAGGATTTCACAAATATTAATGAACAGTGATAATTAGCATCACTGCCATGTAGCCGTGCCCTTGGGGACTAACATGGGGAGAGGACAGAGGAGAGAAGAAAAGAGAAGAAAGAGAACAAGCAGGAAAAGTCAGGCTGCATCAGGACCTCGTCTGCAGAAATACGGCTGTGCTCTTCCTCCAAAAGGCCTGGAAATAACCACACTGAAATAACCCTGTTGGTTCAGAGTGCAAATAATAGGGCTGCTTTCAGTGCCCTGGGCCGTCCACAGCATTTCAGAAGGTGCATGTCCTGTCTCTGACCCACTGGGATTTCGGGCCCTTGAGCCCCTGCTGGGTTTCCCCGCGGGGGGCTGCAGTGCTGACCCCTCACTCGGCCTCTCACCCTGTTCTCCCAGAGAAGACACAGCTGGTGTGCCTGGAGCTCCAGGAGAGCAGAGCCTGGGGACCACTCTTGACCTTCATCCAGGAGGGTCCTACAGCCAAGGGCCACACCTTGCTTGGGACCCAATCACCGCCTCTTGCTGAATGTACAGGTGTGAGTGTGGGCACAGCCCTGGGGCCTGATGCGGGCCTTTCTGTGGGTGGGGCGAACAGGGGCCGCAGGGCTTATCATCCAGACCAGCGCACTACCGAGACAGAAGGTGACTGTCGGTAATTACGCTGGGAAAACAGGTGTCAACTGGGACTGTTCAGGCAAATCTAACAATACACTCACACGCCTATAAAAATAACAAAGGCGTTTTTGGCATTACTGCAAATACATCAATCCCCAGGGAACTGAGCCCTTGCAGGTGGTGTGGAAGGAAAGTTTTAACTCCCCCCAAAGCAAGTGAGAAGTAAAGCATTCGCTCTGATATTGCTCTATTATTAGAAATAATTTCCAAGAGGGAGGGGGTGGGGAAGGAATGGTTGGGAGTTTGGGGTTAGCAGATGAAAACTGTTACATATAGGATGCATAAACAACAAGGTCCTGCTATATAGCACTGGGAACTATATTCGATATCCTATCATAAACTGTAATGGAAAAGAAAAAATAGAAATAATTTGAAGATTTTGGACTCCACCTGGCCCCCCACAGATTCTGACCCTGGAGGGTTTGCCATGGGCTCAAAAAGTCAGGTGGCTAAAGGGTCCTCAGGGAACTGGTGTCGGATATCCGCTAGCTGTATCAGCCCTGGGGCATTTCCATTTCTCCAAAATATGGTTTGCCTTGAGAAACGGGGTCTGGGTTACTAGTGGTGCCTGTGTAGGCTGATGCCGGCAAGGTCAGGTCAAACTGTCTGAAGACATATATAAATGAAAGAAGCACTATCTCTCTCAGCTCCTTCTCAGCTTTTTTTTTTTTTTTTTTTTTTTAGTTTTTTTAGAATAAAGCACAGAACTCATTTCACTATGTAGTTGTTAACAATGAAATAACCCTGTTGGTTCAGAGTGCAAATTATAGTAATAAAAGTGGAAAACATGTAACAAATAAAAACTTTTCAAATGTCCTTAACATTTTGTCAGTAACATAGCTGTGTAAGCTCTGCTTTTGAAAGTGATGGATTTTTCTTTCTTCAACCTCTACATTTTGGTCTGAACTATTTATGTCTGTTTATATTTAGATACTTTATAGAATATAAATGTTAGCTACGTTTTTAATCCAAGTCAGCCAACCTGTTCTCCAAATGGATTCAAGCTTCTATCCTCAGCCATTTGTCTGCCTGTGTATGAAATCCCAGCTTTCTGACTTCTGCATCCTCTTTCTCTCTGTATCTCTCTGTCTGTCTGTCTGTCTGTGTCCATCTCCTCTCTTCTCTCTCTTGCACACATTCTGAACTTTCATTTAAAGAGCACGGGCCGCATCCTCGCTGGTACCCTGGCTGTTTCTCTAGCACTCACTCGGGTCCCTTCCCTGTGGGTCAACAGTATCATCTAGATTCCAAAAATCTCTGATTTGTGCTGATTCTTCCTACACCTCATGAACCCATCTCAGAGACAGAATATAAGGAAAACCAAGCCAAGGGACTTCCTTGGCAGTCCAGTGGTTAAGACTTTGCCTTCCAATACAGGGGGTGCAGATTCGATCCCTGGTAGGGGAGCTAAGATCCCACATGCCTCGCAGCCAAAAAACCAAAACAGAAGCAATATCGTAACAAATTCAATAAAGACTTTAAAAATGGCCCATGTCAAAAAAAAGAAATCTTAAAAAAAAAACCAAAAAAGAAGCCAAGCACACATCTTCACTGTGCTTTGGAAAGAAGTTGCTCTAGCCTTTATGCTCTGCCTGAGGATCTGGGCATCCCTGTCCACTGTGGGCTGAGGAAGGGCAGTAGACAGTGTCCGGCCTGGTCCCGGTGTCCTTACCTTACACTGCTTCCGGGCCCCCTTTCCGGGCGTCACCTACAGGCAAGATGAATGCAGGTCCTTCACAGAGACCGGGGACAGTCAGCAGAAGGCCCAGCGCACTCTGAGCTGTGCAAGCTTTCTGGCTACTAGGCCGAGTGTCTTCTCTGCAGAGTCAGCCTGCCGACCCACACGGGGAACTGGCCCTTGGAAAGCGAAGGCCACAGGAGTCCTCACTGTGCTAACCGAGGCTGCCATCCTGGTTGTAGATGAGAGTCCCCTGGGAAGGTTGCTGGGGGCTGATGCAGGGCCCCGCCCACGGGAGTTCTGTCACTGTGAGCACGAGCACAAGAGCCTGTCTTTCAAGTGCTCCCTGGTCATCCTGATGGGCGCTTGTGAACCTGGATACCTCCAGGCCACCTCCCTCTCAGACCTCCCTGCAGAGAGGCTCCTTCACACTCCCTTTTCCCCCCGGCCCCGCCGTCGTATCCTCTGCATCTTGGCTTTGGTCCTCCTGGTAAGGAGAACCCAATGTCAGAGTCTGTCTTTCTGGACAGTCCCACTGCACGAGTCACTAGAGTCCTTCCCTTCTCGTGTTATCCCCCGCTGTCCCGTCAGAACATGGGAACCATTTAGGAAACACCCCTGCCAGGGCACCCGTCTGAGCCCCAGCTCCAGGAACATTACTAACGGACTCCTTCCCCCGCTAGACGCCCAGTTAACTGGGACAGTGACTCGCTGATCCCGTCGTTAGCCAGCAGACTGTCAGCCTCAGGGGAGGCAGCCAGCAAGCCAGCCTCCCTCGGGGAAGGTCCCTGAGGCCACAGCCTGAGAAAGGTCGTCAGACCCCAACACAAAGAGCTGCTGTCCCTGCCAGCCAATGAGACACTGGCCCGGCGACTCCGTCTCCAAACCAGAATGGCTTTAGCACAATTCAGTTGCTTGTATTAATTAAGGGAAAATGAGACACTGGGTTCATCACAGTTTTCATTAAGTCCAGTGTGGGGAAGGGATGGGTCTGGGAGTTGGGAGCAGGCAAGGATGGCTAGAGAGCCACTGTCCACACTCCCTGCGTTAATGGCGGGGAGCCCAGAGTTGCTTCTTGCCGGCGGTGTTGTAGGGAGAGGCTGGGGGTGGGGACGGAGAGCATGCAGAGGAGACCAGCAGAGACGGGAGACTGAGCGAGGAGAGAGGGAAGGCTGGGGGGCGTTCTGGGGTCCAAAGCCCCAGCCATCACGTACTGAGTGGACAGATGCTGCGTGTTCAGCCTGAGCAGATGCACAAACAAGGAGGTCAGAGAAGTGAGGGGTGTCACTGCCTCTCCGTGTGCCTGCAGCTGAGAGCGGATGACACCACGCGGGCGGCGAGTGCTGAGGTCCGCGGCTGAGGTCCTGCGAGACCAGCTATCCCAATGCTGAGCCTCACCCCGGTTCCCAGCTCAAGCATGTTCTAAGGTTTCTGTCCTTCGAAAGAAGGAGGCTCCTGTGTCAGGAGGCGTGTGATGGAGAAGGACGCCAGGGGACCCCTAGGAAGCAGGAGTGGCAGCTCCCACCTCCTCTCCCATACCGTCAGTCCTGGCCCCCTCACCATGGGAGATGGGGGACTGGGGTAACCGGTGAGGTTATCTGCTCTGACAGTTAAGCAAGGACAAGACCGTGGCCAACAAGTGAGTGCTGCACTGCTGATTCCCATCACCTTCCCCAGCCACTCCGCTTGGTTCTAAGGGGGCCTCCTAACCCTGGACTCTCCATTTCAAGGCAGCCCTGGCACTCAGGTCCAGTTGGGGCCTGTGGTCAGTACTTACTCAGGCTGAGTCCTCCCATTGCACCAGTCCAGCTGTCTTGGGTCCACAGGGAGAAAGGCAAGACCTGGGTCAGCCTAGGATGCCAAGCCCACATTGTAGGCCACCTTGACAGCCATGAAGCTGAGGTTTTTTTGTTTGTTTGTGTTTTGCGGTACGCGGGCCTCTCACTGTTGTGGCCTCTCCCACTGCAGAGCACAGGCTCCGGACGCGCAGGCTCAGCGGCCATGGCTCACGGGCCCAGCCGCTCCGCAGCATGTGGGATATTCCCGGACCAGGGCATGAACCCGCGTCCCCTGCATCGGCAGGTGGACTCTCAACCACTGCACCACCAGGGAAGCCCGAAGCTGAGGTTTTGATCTGCCTGCGGCTCATTTTCCACAATTATGTTCCATGGGCCAGCATCCTGGAGAGAGAGGGACGAGGGACAGGACTTGGGCGCCCACCCCCATGTGCACTCCTGACAGCGTCTGTCTTGTCCCTCACACCTTCAGGGACAGAAGCAGAGGGAGAGGGCAGCTTCAGACACTCCCTTCCCTTGGCCTCATCTGGCTCCGGACCCCGGAGGCAGGGTTTCCAGCAAATACACAACCTTCCAGTGAACCCACACTTTTTCCTAAGCCTCGTGCACTCCTCACAGGAGTAGGATCAGCTCTTGGATCACTCGGTTGGCTACCCTGCTTTGGCGAGTGGGCGAGAGACTGTTTACTTCCCAGGGTCAATCAGAAAGCCCAGTTGTGATCTAGCAGGTCAGCGTCATGCACGTGGTTGTTGAGGTGTTTGATTCCAAGCTTCCAAGGTCAGCATCAATAGGAATCGTCTGTAATAGCCCCTCTTGCTGGGCAACAGGGAAACGGATTTCTGGCTTTTCCAGAAGCCCTGCCATGTGAGCCCAGTGCCCCCTGGTGCCTCCATCCCCCACTCTGCCCGCTGCCTTCCTCTTGGCCACAGGTCCCCTTCCCCCGCTTTCTTGCTCATCCGTGTTCTCCTTCCGTGGCCGTTCCTTCCCGATGCGCTCGCCTCTCTGAACCGATGCCTCTTTCCATCCATGGTCCCCCCCTCCGGCTCATTTCCTCTAGGGCACCTGCCCCCAGGCATGTGCCATAGTGAGTCACTTCCTGACAGGTCTCATGGCAAAAGCTGTGACAGGTGCTGGCATTTAACCTCACAAAGCATCTTCCCCAGATAGAGCAGCAGCTTTCCGTGGCTGATGAGGAGGGACAGAGGGGATGGGAGCACCTCGCTGGGCTGCGGGCACCTCCCTGGCAACTTTTAATCATTTCAAAGGGAGAAGCCAGGCAGGGTTTGCCTACAAATGAGGAAGATTTCTTGAATGATGTGAATAGTCAGGCAAAGGAATAGGCCACCCCCGGAATCATCCCTGGGGACATTCCCACGGAGGGGAAGATATTCTGTCAGGGACAATCATCCAAAAAAGTGGAAGGCTAAATTCTTCGACCCTCCTGGTACTTCCAACTCTATAATTCCAAGGAATTGGCTGAGAAAAAAGAAGGGAAAATTGGGCCAATAGTGAAGGCTGAGAAACAGCTGGCTCAGAAGGATGAGGATGAAAAGGGAGAAAGAAGAAGTGGGTCAGGAGGAGGCATGCAGGCTTTACTCTGGACTTCCTCTTTGAGCTCTTCATCCCTGAATGCTTAGTTTTCTTCCGTCTCTAGTAAATCTTTCTGACCCACCCACCAGACCTTACTTAAGGGGTCTAAAAGCAACTACGAATGGAAAAATAGAGCCTGGGGAGAAAAAACATAAAGCACTCCAGGTCTGGCCTCATGACATTGTGGACTATCCAAAGTCAAGGACTTTGCCTTCTATATCCTCTCCACCCCACGGCATCTAGCCCATCACCTCTCTCACTGTTAGGGGTGAGTAAAATAGCCGCCGGTCACATCGGGGACAGCCAGCCGGGCCAGGGACCCTTCTTCCCAGCGGTGGTCTGCTCCCCCATTTCTGAGATGGCCCAGACCCTGCTCGTGGACGCTGCTCATTCCTTGTGCTCCGTGACTGTTATGTCAGAATATGTGTCCCTCAGAAGAGGCCGCCCTGTGCCCACAGAACTATGGGGCCGGCTCAGCCCTTCCCCAAGCCCGAGACCTGTGTCTGCGGGGTCCGAGTCCAGGGACCTCCCCCATCCCTGATAAATGGCCCCACTTGTATCCTTGCAGATCTTAATCTTCCTAATACAGTGGATTGAACTTCTTGAAAGCGCTCCTCCGTGGAAAGAAAGAACCCGCATTTTTTAATATATTTCAGCCAGTGATGCAGAGCCCACTTCCTTTTGCTTCCAGTCATGTTATATTGGGCTGTCCAAATGCATAAGGCAGGGTGATATGCCTCTCGGTTACTGGCTTATTACAGGACCTCTTACCATTAAGCAAAACCATGGGGCAGACTTGAAGCTTTCTGTTTTGTCAGAAAAAAAATAGTCTTGTAGCCTATCTTTTTTTTCAAGTCCCTTTTGAATGTGTCTTCAGAGCCTTTCCCATGGCCTCCAGAGCGTCCTGCCTGCACCCTGGGCATCTCGCCTGCACCCCGTCTGCCTTTCTTTCCTTCCTTGCACCAGTGCATCCTTTGTCCTCCTCCTCCCTCCTTTCCTGTCCCCCCTCATGTGGTCCCCCCTCTGCCCCCCCCACCCCCAGTCAGCAGTCTGCCTTCCTAGCAGCTAGCAAAGAGAATTCAAACATTTGTTCCCTCCTGCCCTTTTCTCTGCAGCATGGAATCATGATTTTACATCGCAACCAGAACTGGAGAGGGCAGGGAAAGCATCCCACCTTGCAGTTTCCTAGGTCTCCAGGCCTTTAGCAACCTAGATTTTTTCTGCTTTACAAATCTCACCCAGTATTCAAAGCAATTAAGAAAATAGCATCTCCGTCTCCTTCCATGGACTTGAGGTGAGGACAAGTGTCAACATCTTCCCTTTCTTAGCAAAGAAAGCTGGGTTCGAGTGGGTGCGTGTTTTGCAGTAAGATCACAAAGACCCAGCGGAAAAGTAGCTTCAGGGGTCCAAATCCTCAGCGTCAATGGGCCCTGAAAAGCTCTCACCTCCAAAGAGAGGGTGTCTTTTGAGATGCCGGCTCCACGAGGATCTCAACGCAAAGGGCAGGCAGGAAACGTCGCTGACCAGCTGGCCCTTTCGCAGACCCAGATGCACAAGCGAGTAAGAACGGGCTGAGAACAGCGCTTGGTGGAGAGTGTGGGCCCCAGGCCAGCAGCACAGAAATCCTGGGACACTTGGTAGAAACGCAAAACCCTAGACCCACCCTAGACCTACCACATCAGAATCTATCTATCTATAGATATAGATATAACAACTTGGAGGGATTTATATACAAATTAAAATCCAAGAACCACTTACTTTACAAACTAACTTTACAAACTAACAACCACTAACTTGACAAAATTCATTTTCTCACTTAATGAGGTAGTATTATCGTAACGATCCCCATTTTATGTGAAACACTGTTCCTTCCTTCCTCCCTTTTTTTGCTGTCACATAACAGTCCATAAAAACAGCAGTACAGATAGTGAGGATAAAGTCCCGCATTGCAGAGGGTGGCCTTATTGTCTAGCAATTCCCCCCAACTCCCCCAATTCAAAGACAGGAACTTTGAAAATTTTGAGGAAGATGCTCCAGAGCAGGTGCCTCCTGGGGTCTGGGGTGTGCCCTGCCAGCCCCACTATAAGTAGCTCATTTGTTTGGTTAAGTGCAGGGGGTTTAATTACCTGTGGCAAATACACTGTGGTACATTTTGAAAGAATGATGGAGCCTTAGTAGGAGAGAGCCATCCTTTCCATCCTGTTGTATTTATTTACTGCAAAAAAGGCATGCTGAATCTGGAAAGTCATTTTAGTCTGTCTGATTTTATTGTTGTTTAATACTTAAAACCACTTAGATTGGTCAACCAACATCATTTCAATGAGCGAGGCAATTTTTATCTTTATTAGATGTTCTGAAATAAGTGATTTCAGAATCCCCTTCAACTCTGGGATTCTTTAAGTCTAAGAGAAATAAGGAAAAAAGGGTGAGAGGATGTTGACCTCCTTCCAATGAGCTTTGAGGAATTAGATATGAACCAGCCTGGGTGATTAAATGTCTGCTGGGGTCGACGGTCATGACCAGCACCACCACCCTGAGATCCCAACAAATAGGGTCCCAGGAGGCACCTACTCTGGAGCATCTTCCTCAAAAATTTCAAAGTTCCCATCTGGTGCCTGGGACCAGCATAGGCCAGCAATGCCATTCAGGAGGGACACTCAGATCTCAGACTGGGAAGTGTGAACTTGTCCTAAACCCCACTTCCCCCTTCGCCTCTACTTCTAGCCAGTCCTCACATGGGTTCAACCAGATTCCCAAGATCCTGAAATTCTCACCTGTGGGCTTGTACTGGGGCCTGTCAACCGGCCTAAGTTCCAGGAGGGTGCCCTGGTAAGTGGATTGCTTGGCTGGCCGACGGATGCACGATTTCCTTCAAAGAATAGCATGAGATTGGACTCCTAGCTGACTTTGAGTGACTCGGTTTGTTTACATATTTGCCTGGAGCCCCACACCTTCTGGGGTTGGCCTTGATCACCAACATCCAGACACTGAAGGTAGAGCCTGGGTGGGCATGGTGACCTCGGTGGGGCTGGGTGATGGGGGCAAGCAAGGCCCCGAGAGCTGAAAAGCCAGTGTCCTGGGAAAGGGGCAGGGTGGTAGGGATACTCCAATGCTTCCACATGGAGCAGAGTCAGGATGCCAAAGCAGCGTCCAAATGTCTGCCCATCAGCCCACCCCCAGGACACGCCACTTCCTGTGCCACACCCATCATGGGCCCAGACTTAGTTTGTCGAGCAACCATTGGATCAGCTATGCTTCTACAGGGTGTGAGAAAAGTTACAATGTGTTTTTATCATTCTGAAAACTAATTTTGCTTTCATACAGGGAGCATAAAAAGGAATCAGGTATCAGGCTTAAAACAAATGCAAATGGATGTACTTTCTCCTCGACCTTTGGGTTGGCTGGGTTTTCACAGGAGCCTGGTGCTTTGACAGCCTCAGGACATTTGTGTTTTAAGACAGAAGGTCTGTCCTCTTTGCAAGCAGAGGGGTCAGATTTTGAAAGAGCGTGTAATAGTGACGGCAAGAAATGTAAATTTTGCAGCCCCAGAGTATTTAGGATCATTAATTGCAAGCTTCACAAAAGCCTGAGCATGAAGCCTCCAGAATGTCCTAAAAAGCCAGGTATTACACCCATTGAGTTCCCTCACCCCAGGTTCTGGGGATCTCAAGGTTATTTTATGTTGGCCAATGTTTATTGAGCACCTACTACATAGCAGTCAAGAAGGGCTTCCTCATTCATTCATTCTCCACTTTATCTTCTCCAGGACAGTTTGAAACCAACCAGCTGCTTTATGTCTGTTTGTATCAAATTGTTAAGTGGTCACTTATTCATTCTACAAGTAGTTAGTAGTTTGTACTCTGTGTACAAAGGCATCTCTACATTGTGAAAAATGAAGATGTCCATACTCACATACCCTAAAGTTATTCCCACATTTTAAAAATTATATTATTGATCATGACAATTCTGTTTAAAAATATCAAAGCTTACTAATGTGCCACAGTATTTCATATGTACTCTCTTAATTAATCCTCATAATAATCATGTAAGAAAAATAATAATATGCCCTTCTTATCAAATGGTCTGAAAAGTTCAAGTGACTTGGACAAAAATCCATTGATCCAAGACTCAAGCAGAGAATTTCGTCAAATACTTTGGGGCCAACATAATGTCCAGAATCTTTGACTTGATGTTCAAACCTCCATTTTATGCCTTTTTGTATTCCTTCTCTTCTAAGCTCTGTGAGTACAGTTATGCCCCTGGTTTCACAGTTTCTTGATTGTCTCTGTCTGTTTCTTTCCTCCCAGATGGCCAGGGCTTTGTGAGTGAGGACGAATACCTGGAAATCTCTGACATCAAACGTGACCAGTCTGGGGAGTATGAATGCAGCGCCTTGAATGATGTTGCTGCCCCTGATGTGCGGAAAGTAAAAATCACTGTCAACTGTGAGTAGACCCACTGTCAGAGAGTTCCAGGGGAAAGGAGGGCATGGGGATTAAGGGGACAAAGAGCTAATGGCAATGTCATTTTCTGATAGACCCTAGTTGTTTCCAGCAGGAAAATACAGTATCAGATTGTTGTGCTTATCACCACCTCCAGGGCCATGGAGTCTTCCTGTGACTCTCAGAACTTTTAGCTAATGGGGAGACTCATGAACTCTGGGCTAGTGTGAATGCTTGAAGAGATGTTGGGGTAAACACAGTATCTTCAAGCAAGAAGTCCTTTTCCTAAAATACATCATGGTTTAGCTGGGCAGGGGGACGTGCGCAGCAGGTGACTGATATGCGTCTCACCTGTCTCATGGACTCGCTCTGCATCTCCCTGCAGACCCGCCCTACATCTCCAAAGCCAAGAACACGGGCGTCTCTGTTGGCCAGAAGGGCATCTTGAGCTGTGAAGCCTCTGCAGTGCCCACGGCTGAGTTCCAGTGGTTCAAGGAAGATACCAGGTACCTTGAAAGCGGAAACAGGGCATGTCCGAAGCAGAGCTGACAGATCGTTCCCCACGTGGAAGGAGGGTGATGAAGCCCAGGGAGAAGATACAGCAAAACCATACTGATTACAGCCTCCATTATAACAGAGTCTCCTTTTAGAACCAGAAACAAAACACAGAGGGAGCTGGGAAGTGGACAAAACTGATGGACCTTGTTTCAGAATCAGATTAGCCGTAGACACGGTGGTCTTCAAGGACTAGGGGAATGTAGCCCTGGAGCGTGGGCGCCCTTCCCTTTCAGCCCCTGATGGAGGCCGTGGTGCTTACAGCTGGCAGGTAGAGGGGCCGGCTTGGTCCGAGGGAAGGGCTTTGTGAGGAGGAGAGTGTGTGCGTGGATCCCTCTGCGGCGTCTGGGCTTCCCCGGGCCCTCCTCTCTGCCACCTCACTCTGTGTGTGCAACCAAACCCATCGCACCTCCTCTCTTTTTGCAGGCTGGCCACCGGCCTGGACGGCATGAGGATCGAGAACAGAGGCCACATATCCACACTGACCTTCTTCAACGTCTCAGAGAAGGATTATGGGAACTATACTTGTGTGGCCACGAACAAGCTTGGCAATACCAATGCCAGCATCACACTGTATGGTGAGTGCAGGAGGCCTGGACGTGGGGCTTGGCAGGGCGGGGGCTTCCAGGGACTCGGGTGGGAGGAGGGCACACCCTGCTTGGCCTGTGTCCATCCGTAGGGCTCAACCCCCCACCTTAGATGCGAACGCACCTTTACCGTCATTCTCCTGGCACACGGTATGTGGTGTTTGCAAGGTAACTGATACCTCCTGGTCTCATGCAAGGTGAGCTGTGCACCTCAGCAAAGGAGTAAACCGAACTCTGAACCAAGTTGCACAGTGGTTACCATAAACAAGACGGAACCATGGAACAGGTCGATTGTAGTACTTACTGTCTGTTGGTCGGAGGGGTAAATTAGGTATAGTTCTAAGATACCCTCTACAGTAAGAGTCGATGATTCCAGGGGTTATATTAAAATTTTTAAACCAAGTTACCTGCTGCCATCATGATTCTCATGTTGATTGCATGTCACGTTCTCATTCATTGAAGTGAACGGAGCAGGGGGCTTGAGTCCTCATTGGGATGACTGCTCTGTCCACAGCTGAGACAGCCATCCCTTCTCTGCAGGTCTCTCCCTCCCACACGGGGGGAGGGTCCTCCAGAGCCCTGAGCGGCCCCTCGGGAGACCTCACCCTCCCTCTCTCAATTCTCGCGCTGCTGTGTCCATCTCCTTGTGCAACATTTCACCCCACGGGCCAGGCCCAGCTTGTGGCGATAGTCCGTGTGTGTATGTGCGTGTTTATTTGCTGAGATTTGGTTAGAGGGAAGCGTCTGGTGAATAGGACGAAAAGGTATTCATTTTTCACGTGGACCTCAGACCCTGAACAAGCTTTCAGCATTGACATGAACTAAACTTTGTCCACCAACCATCTGAAATGTGTGATCTGTGTCTTTTGTTTTCTCTCTGCATTGTGTGTGCATTTTGCTGTGTGTGTCTTAGAAATAAGCCCCTCATCAGCAGTGGCAGGTGGGTATAGCATGTTCCTTCACTCCTCTGCCTGCCTGAATGCCTATGCTTTTGATTTTCAGCCTCCTTCAAAGACAGGCTTGCCTGCTCCACCTCCTTGGTTTATTTCTCCTCAGTGGCTAGACTTCAGGGGGTTGCTCTGCACAGTTTAGGTAGCAAGCATGTAGAATATGATGGCTTTCACACACGTGCATATGAAATATCGTGATATGTTTCCAGAGAAGGGCTTCCCCCCCGCCAAAAGAATAAACTTCGATTTGGTGGCCTTAAGAGGGATGAGTATTCTGCTATTTGTACACAGCAGCAGCGAGGGGAACCCAGCCTAGATACCAAATAGATTACCAGATGATCGTCTCCATGGGGAAATCACACTAGTATGAATGTATAATTCCTCCTGCCCAAGGCAAAAAGGGCTAATGACTTAATTCTGAAATCCTCATTTAAAAATAGAAGTACTTGGGTCATGATTCAAAATGATCATCATAATATCTACCATTTACCAAGTATTTATTGGTTTCCAGGCATCATGCTAGTTCCGTGCAAGACAGGTTATTAACCCCATTTTAAAGATGGGTAAGAGGAGGACCCAGGAGGCTAAGTGACACTGAAGTTCGCATAGGTAGTGAAGAGGTGCTGATGAGACCCAGACCCAGACCCCTCCTCAGTGCTGGAGGGTTTTCCCAAAGGATGAGGGTGTGGACCACGGGCACACACACACTCTCACGCTCCCTCACGTGCTAGCTGAGGCCTCAGCTCTGCTTCCCGAGTGGAAGCCTCACCCTCCCTGTCTGGAATCAATCTCAGCCACATAGCAAATGGTAACTTTTGAATTTTCCAGATCTGGAATCAGCTCTGCAGCTGCCCTTTCCAGAGCTCTGGATCCGAGACAGTCATGGGCCACTGGCTCTGCCCACACCTTGGTGTCTGTGGATGTCCATCCCTAGGTCTTGATAAAACTTAGAAGAAAGGGTGTGGCTGGGTTGCTGCTCTGCCACTGACCCTGCCGTCGCCCCTGAGTCGGTGGGGTTGCCCGTGGGGGGCCGACAGAAAGGTTCCAGGACTGACAACTAGGTGATCCGGGCGCTTGTCCCTCTGTACCGTTAACTCGGGAGAGAAGTGTGTCACAGCCGAGAACAACAGTGCATGGAGATTAAGGATACATTCGCCGGCTAGGGCTGTCATAACTAAATAGCATAGCCTGGGGGCTTAAACAACCGAAACTTGTTTTCTCACAGTTCTGGAGGCCAGAAGGCCAAGATCAAGCCGGGAAGATCTCTGTCAGCTGTTTTTGATGAGGGCTCTCGTCCTGGCTTGTAGACGGCCACTTCGTTCTCACATGGCCTTTCCTCTGAGCATGTGCAGAGAGGGAGAGAGAAGAGAGCTGGGAGGGTGGAGGAGGGCTCCCTGGTGTGTCTCCTTCTTAGGACACTAATCCTAGCCAATCAGGGTCCTACCATTATAACCTCATTTGACCTTCATCACTTCCTTATAGGCTGCATCTCCAAATACACATGGGGGGTTAGGGCTCCAACCTATGAACTTGGAGGACACAATTCAGCTCCTAGGAAAGGCACAGCTTCATATCCCAATGCAGCCACAACCACACCAAGCCCGTGTCAACAATTAGCTTGTTTGAACCCATTTTCCACTTCTGTCTCCCCTCTTCCACCTAATCTGAATGCATTCTTTTAAAGGACCATTTGAACATTTATAACTGATCTGCTTATACTCCCCAAAGCCACAGACACCCTGCATCCCAGGCACGCATTTGTGTTTGCTGTCAAAGACTGTAAGCTTGGTTTTTAGAGACCCTTTGGACTCTGCACCGTGAACCCATCCCAACATACATTCATGACAGGCCTCTCACACAAACATGTCTTTCCTATGTTTCCTACCTACACGCACAGAACAAAGGGAAATGAGATGAAAGCAATGTCGAAAGAAATAGAAGACACAGGCTATGAAGACAGTGGGCTGAGATGGGAAGTGCTTAGGCAAACTGAGAGACAACACGGGTAGGGTGGGTGATGCTCAAAGATGAATCAGTGGCTGACCTTGACGTGGGATGTTTCTTCCTCACCCACCACCAGTTGCTGCCCCTCCAGAAGCCGCACAGACAGAACAGGTCACCCAGCTGAGTGCCAACTCAAAGTGGCATTTCAGACTGTGCACTTTTCTTAGCCCCAGGCCACTGCCGGGACTGGAGAGGCAACAGAAGGTAGAGAATAGACCAGCACGGGGATGGGGAAAACTGAGTTCCAGTCCTGACTCTGGCACAAACCATGCTGCTCTCTGTTCCGTGGTTGCCTGTAAAATATAAGAGCAGAACAAAACAGACTCCAGGCTTCTTTCCAGCTTTCTAAGTCTCTGTTCTGAATTTGAAAAACAAAGGGAAACTAGGGTAAGAGGCAGATCTCCAAACCTGGCATCCATAACCTTGGGAATGGCAGCAGGTGCTGTGCCTATAGCAAGCAACTTGCTCGAAGTATCCGTAAGCTTTCTTGAGTGGGTGAGGCATTTGGAGGCCACCTGGGCCCTGGCATCCTGGAGCCCGGCCAGGTCCGCACGCAGCAGGGGCGGCCGGGCTCAGCTTGCTGGCCACGGCTCTGCCTCTTGCAGAAGCTGCTCACGTTCTCTCAAATTACCAGCCCATTCTGCTTCCACTGGGTCTTGAGTAAGAGGCCCCATCGCCTTGTCCTTAGGGTGCAAGGAGGGAACATTCTGAACTTCATTACATCCGGCACTGCAGAGAGTGTGGGGCACGTAATGAGCCGTGTAAACGTCTGTATTTCTGTATTACTGGAACCGGCAGGGGAGAGGGACAGAGAAGCCAAACAAAGCCAGAAAGGAGGGGGATGCTGCCGAGAGATAAACAGATTTCTCACACTTTATCTGTGCAATTGCAGCAGCGACACAAAAAAGTTAGATTAAGAGTTAAGTATCAGGAATGGGGACCGCTCCTAGGAATCCTGTCATTGCAAATGAAAATGGCAAAATATTCTGGCTAATGCAACATCTGGGCTCAGGATTTTCTCCTCAAGGCAAAGTCTCAGCCCCTCAGAGCAGCCAGGAAGAAGGCCTACCTCTTGGCCCCTGGAAACCATGAGGACAGAATCTATATTTTCTTTTGCTAATGGCCATTCCTCCAGAGTACATATACATATCAGGCTGGCTCTTCAGACAGGATTTTCATTAACCAAAGGCAGCCGGACCAGCTCTTCTCATCCTGCACCCTGGGCTGCCCTCACCCAGGGTCCCCCACGGAAAGCTGGTTCACGCCCTCCCCGCCACCCGAACTCCTCTATAAAGGCTCCCAACAACCTCACCTTTCCCCCAGGTGGCTCCAGGTGAGACCTGCAGGCTGGGTGCAGGAGTTGAGGATCCTGAATCTCCCCTCCCTTTACCTCCAATCCAGCCCAATCCATGCCTCAGTCTCACAGCCTGTGTCCCTCCGAACACCCAGCCTCCCCTCAGCCCCAGACCTCCCTGGCCCCCAACACCCTGCTTCTGGCTTCTAGGATGTGACTGGCTGTGGCTTTCTTCCCTCTCGGTCTCAATCTGCTTCTAGCCCCTCCACCTTCTGCCCATGGGTGGCATTACAGCAAGAGGAGAAGGGTCTTCTGTGTGTTCAGGCATCTTCAAGAGTTGTATCTTACCCCACCGCTTTGGGTGTTTTAAAAATGCAGATTCCTGGGCCTGGTCCCAGACCCATTTCATGAAAATCTCCCGGGATGGTCCTGAGTATGTGCTTTGTAGGCAAGCTCTCCCAGGGAAGCGTAGGCACCCGGGAGCCAGACAGTCTCTGAGCAGCAGTCTGGGGGCTTCCCGGTCTGTGTCCCTAGCACTTTCCTCAATTCTGAGCCACAAGACGCTCTGCTACCTGAATGTCCCAGGGGAATCTCCATCTTTCTCTCCCTGGCACCCCTTCCCTCCTCAAACGTGCACCGTATCTTCTCACCCACCGCCTCACTACAGTCTCCACGGCCATTCTGACCCCTTCCTCTCCCTCACCCCACACCTGTCAGCCAGCAGGTTGGAGCAAGCAGGCACCAGCCCTCCCGCCACTGCCATCTCACTCACGCCGGGGCAGGGGCCTTGTCTGGCTACAACATTCTCTTACCGGTGGGTGGTCCCCTTGTCTTTGAGAATCTCTCTTCAATCTGCTGCTTCGGGGCCAGGTGGCCCTTCCCAAACTCAGAATAAATCTGTCCACATCCTGCTGAAAACTGCCTCCCAGAAAACCCTCGAAGTCCTTTCCTGCTCTGAGATCAACCTCCCTCGAGGCCCCAAGTTCCCCGCTGCCTTCTCTGCATCCACCATGCTAGACACCCGCCCCGCCCTGCCCGGGATGCCCGATCCTATTGCACAGTCCAGCCTCGACTATGCTGCTTCTGTCCATCAATTCACTGATTCAGCAAATGTTTGTTTCGAGCCTACTGTGTGCCAGGAGTTAGATTTAGGATTTAAGTACCGAGAGGAGGAGACTTCCCAACCTCCTACAAGCAAGTAAATAGACATTTACAATAGAATATAGAATATAAGTACTGCACTAGAGCAGAGAAGAAGCTACTAGCTGGTAGGTGTTAGCCAGAAGGGGCTTCAGACAGCTCAGAACCCTTTGAGGTAAGTACACCTGGAGCTCAGAGAATTTAAGCCATGTGAATGAATCCTTCCCGCAGATAGGAATTCCACCGTAGAAGGACACGTTCACATCCGGTTTTGCACCCAGGTCTGTCTGACCTGAAACCCATGTTTCTTTCTAACCCGTAGGTATACTGTCTCTTCCAGTGTGTTGAAGGGTCACAGAGGCAGGCGTTTGCCCTCTTCTCCGCCTGATAAAATTGTACTTACCCTTTAAGCTTCCACTCAACGGTATCCCGTCCATAAAGTATTTCTGAACCCCATTGAAGAATCACTCACCCATCTTTTGGACTCTCTTGGTAGTTTACCCTTAGGCTTATATTTTGTTTGTATTTGTTTCTGCACTAAAGGATGTAGCCCTGTATCTCACAATACTTATTGACCACTAAGCACTGGTTGGATTAATAAATACATCTTCCAGTCAATGGAGCATCCGTTATAGCCTCTTACAGGGTGAAACTCCTCACTGACCAAAGGAAGGCCAAATACTCAAAAGGTCTATAGTCTCCTCCACTGCCCCACAGGGAAGCCAAATCAACAATGCTGACACTTCCCCTTGCATTCCAGCCCCCCTTACGTCCCAGTTCTAATTTGAAATTTAGGGTCCCCTCTCGCAGGGTCTTTCTCCCTTGTGAGGGAGGCTATCTCAAACATCCCGACAGACTCTTTAGGAAGGCGTTCATCAAATGATTTCTTCTTGCAGAGACATCAAAAGCTGCACGTGCCTGTCCATTTCCTGCTGATAACGTGTATGATTCTTATTTTCCGAATCCACAATTGAAATCCAGGTGGGAGGGAATGAGTCAGAGAGAAACACCGTCGTTTCTGGCTGATGGCAGCAGCCTCATCATTTGTGTTTTCCCCAACCTGTGAAATGTCAACATATTAGGAAAAAATATGCAGACATTTCACATTTCATTCCTGATGAGGCTCCTTGTCACTACCTCGCGCCCCTACCCTGCTCCGTCTGAATCGCTGACATCTGGCCGTTAGCCTGAGCATTTAGACTTTAACACAGCACTCGGGCTGTGCTGATGTCAGCACACGCCCCAGCTTCTGGTTTGGCACAGACCAAAGCCCTGCTTTTTTCAGGGTTGTGATGAGCTGACTGGTTTGAATTAACTTCTGATATGAACTTCCTAGGCCTTGGGCTTTGTGGGAGCACAAAGCAGAGATGGCTGCCTTTTTGGCTTCTTTATCCGCATGGCTTCCTGGAGCTGCAAAGCCCCGTTCATCTTCCTTGTAGAACAACACAGGGCCCTGTTTTCTGCTGTAATTAAAGGCAATGAAGGAAAAGCTCCCTTTGAAAGGGAATGATGCACCTCCATCAGCCGGCACTGCTGAAAATAGGTTTACGTTTCCCCAACAAGTGTAACACACACATCCTCTAATTAGATTTCCTTGCTTCTCTTTTAATCACCAAAAACATCATTATCCTTTTGGTTCCTCATTAGGAAGGTCACATAGTTCACATTCATATTTATAAAACCCATACAAATTTCAGAACAAAACTGTATCTTCTTAGACTTCAGATGCCTCCTTGATCTCACTGCGCTATCACCAAGTTCAACTCGGCTGTGGGTTTTTTTTTTTTTTTCTCTTTTCTTTCCTTCATGTGATCACCCTACCACCTGCTATTTTAGTAGGATTACAGCAACACTTTGCTTTCGAACTTCTTGCTGAAGACCTGTGCCTTATTTTCGTTGCAATCATGGAAAGGAAAAGGGTGACATTTCAATACCTTTCTCACTTGTTATGGACCCTCCATTTTTAAGCTTCCAAATCTCTTGTGAGGCAGGATCCTCATCAGTAAACTTATATAGTTTTCTGGGAGCTTTGTGCTGAGTTTCGGTACTTTGATTTTCAAAATCTGTTCCTCCAGAGGGTGATCAGCCAGCGCATGAGCGCAGCAGGAAACCCTTGCTTCCAGGAGAGCTAGGCCTGCAGGTTAATTCTATGCTAAACCCTCAACCAAATTTGCTTTTTAAAAATGTGTAATGTGTAGTATATTTAATTTAACAAAGTAAGTAGCTTCTCCAAAGTGGACTTTATTTTACTCATTTGTTTGTTTGCCTCTTTCTTTATTTACTGTCTTCCTGCTGCTGGGCCTCACACGTGGCCGTACCATACAATCTTCCCTCCGGCCCAGAGTACACGTACTGATTGATGGACCTTTGTGACTTATCTCTTGATCATTCCTGTCTCTTTATCTCTCCTTCTGTGTGCTGAGGACTAACTGTGTTGGTCTGCATACGTCCTCGAGGTGTTTACTTGTCATTGTTGTCATTCACAGTGGGTTCTGTGGCTTTGGGTCATCATGTGAGCTTTTCAAAGACGCTCAACTTCAGGAAAGAAGGAAGCAATATGTTTTTAGTGTCGAGGAAGGGAAAAGGAGCGGCTGGAATGAGGGGAAAGGGCATAATTACATGTTCTCACGTTTAGTTTATCCCTGAAAATTATTTAACTAAGGCTGATGTTTGTAAGAGCTATTCTATTAGACAGAGTCACTGTTAGCCATAAATAAAGATTTCTTGAACGTGGTGCTTGCCCACAGGAAGAGTTGGGCTTCTACGTGCACTTCCTCAGAATAACTGGCCTTCTTTGGGAAGCCTTTACCTGTGGTTGGAGCCACGTCAGGTCTTGTCAGGAGAGACCAGTCACTTGCTAAGCCAGAGTCACGTTTGCTTTCAGTGGGTGTTTGGCAATTATCTTTAATAATTCAGTATACACAGGGTCTCTTTATTTAAAGCAGGAGCCCCACAAAAGATACTGTTTTAGACACTAGCAGTTATGGTCCTGGTTCTAATTCACCCAATTGTTATTCATCCTTTACTTATACTCAGTGATTTTATGTATCATCTTCACTCATCCTCAGAGCAACCCTGCAAGTATAGAGAAAACCACCTCCGCACATATTTTATACATTAAAAAAAAATGTTTGAGAGCAGTTAACCGTCTCATCTGAAGTCATCCTGCGAGTGACTAGCAGAGCCAGAATTCACATTCAGTTCTCCCTGATTCCTAAATTCACTCCTCTTTGACAGGCAGGGTGCTCCTGAGATGAAAGGGAGGTTGGATTATTTTGTTCCAAAGGACTTTCTTCTCAGAATCTGTGAGGGCTTAAAACATATTTGTGTTTCTTTATTGATTTAGACTAGTACAGAGGAATTCTAGGTCCTAATGGAGGATAAGGGGGACTACCCTGGTGGTCTAGTGGTTAAGACTCCGAGCTTCCACTTCAGGGGGTGCGGGTTCGATCCCTGGTTGGGGAACTAAGATCCTGCATGCAGTGTAGCGTGGCCAAAAAAAAAAGCTAATGGAAGATAGAGTGTGTGCCGGCAGAGGCTGTGCCTGTCTTCCTCTTTGGAACAGAGCCTGGCACATGAAAGCACCAGCATGCATTTGTTGAGTGGACAGCATGGCTTCCGAGGCCAGCGTGGGGTCTGCTTCCCTCGTGGACTGGTCCTTTGCACTTGGCCTTGCCACAGAGCATGGCTTTGGACTCTCTCATTGCCCTGCCCAGTGCCCCACACCCTCCTCCTAGGCCCTAATGGCCGGAGGTCTCTCTCACCCATCTCACCTACCAAAACCCAGCTCTGGATCAACGTATTTGGAAAAGGTCGAAATAAGCCAATATTAGCCTCAACTAACAAGTGGAAGGTAGCGGGTATGGACTCATCAGAGCAGCCCTTCCCACGATCACATGACTACTTCCTACCAGACACTGTCCTAATCCCTCCAGCCCTTTATCCTGAAAACTCCACATTATTACCCCTATTTTCAAGGAGAAAACTGTAAGTGCTTTGTCTGAGATCACATAGCTGGCAAGCCACAGAGTCAGGATTTAAGCCCAAATTGGCCTGAAGCCAAAGTCCCAAGCGTTGGTTGCACTTTTACAGTGGTCAGAGACTTTACCCCAAAGGGTTTAGGGCTGCAAAGACAAAGCATTGAGGCCAAGGCAGGGCAGATGCATAGAAGTAATCATGGGACCACACCAGTTCTCTAGACAGCAGCAATCCACTGCTTCTTCTGTATTAAAGCACAAAGAAGCATTTGCATAATCAAATGAGTGGCCTTAGCATACAGAAAGCCTATGGGAGAGATCCAACCCAGATTCTTTTTTTCCCCTCATTTCCAGTAGGATCAGGGTTACCTTGAAGATGCCATTAAAGAATCAGTTCATCGCTGATGGCCTTTGTCTTACATTCCTCCAACCTGGAGTATGGTACACAGGTGTAAGCCACTCTCTCCCAGCTTTGAACAAAGCCCAAGAGACTTCCTGTAGGCCCCTCGCTTCCTGTAGGCCCAACTGCCAAATATCAAATGTGTCCAGGATCCATAGGAGGAAAGCAAGGCTAGTTTCATCTCTATCCTAGTAGATTAGGTAAACTCTTTGGCCAGAATAGCTCAGCCCTTTCTCATACGCTGATTGGCCAAAGGCACTCTGACAATAAGTAAATGTCATCTGATGCTTAAAGCAGGGCTTCTAATACCTGCCAAGGAATAAAATTTCATGAAAATGCATAGAAAATGAGGCTACAGAAAAGGAAACTTTAGGGTCTAGGAATGTTTGGTGCCCTCTTGCTGTCTCAGGAGATGGCATGCTGAGGTGCAGAAAGCAGGAGTGGTGATGGTTTTGTACCACTGGAAAAGGCCATCTGGCTGCTCCCCAGCTGTCCCTTCTGGGACCAGATGCAGAGTTTCCAGCCATTCAGTAACTCAGGGTACTAAAGGAGAAGAGCTCAGAGGTCATCCATCCCAGCCTCCTCTCACTGCAGGTGGGAGAACCAAGGCCAGAGAGGAGCTGGCACTCAGCTAGGAAGCAGCAGAGTCACATGGAGAAATTGGGTCTCCAGATCCCCAGGCCATTATTCCATGATGCCGTGGCCTCTGGTAAACATGCACAAAGGATTGTTTTCCACAGAGAGGAAGTAAGAGTTGTGATAATCAAGGGCACCAACCCTGTAGACAGAGTGACTCAGTGCTAATCCAGCTCTGGGTGTATTGTCTTACGTGGCCATAGGCAGGGTACGTACCTGCTCTGCTTCTCAATCCCCATCTATAAAATAGGAATGCCGTGCTCGCTTCGGCAGCACATATACTAAAATTGGAGCGACACAGAGAAGATTAGCATGGCCCCTGCACAAGGATGACACGCAAATTTGTGAAGCGTTCCGTATTTTTAAGAGATATGGGAACATATGTATATGTATAACTGAGTCACTTGGTTATAAAGCAGAAATTAACACACCATGGTAAAGCAATGATACACCAATAAAGACGTAAAAAAATGGAGATGTTATGAAATGATAATCGTTGAGAAGCCTCAGCCAATTGGATAATGAAAAGTTTGGGAAATGTTGCTACAAATTATCTGCTTTATATTAAAAGCCCTTTAAACAAGGAAAAAATAAAAAAATAAAATAGGAATGCCATAGGGTTTCGTAAAGATAAAATGGATTAGATGTTCAGCATTTAGAGTCATGTTTGCCACACAGAAAGCACCATCTAAATATGCCTTATCTCATCCCCCACAAGTGGCTGAGCAGGCTCTGTGCCTACTGAGGCCCCTCAGAGTTCCACTCCTTGGAGAAATCAGCTGAAGCGAGCTGAGGCTGTAACACCCCTGCCTAAGCAGTATGAACGTCTTCCTACCACTGCTACCTGCCCTCTTGATGATTCTTCCTCCTTCTTTCCCTGCAGCTCGCACTGCTTTGTCTTCCTAATACTCCTCCTTTCCTGTTTGTTTTAGCTACATTCAACCTTGTGCTGGTAGCATGACATCCCCAGAAATGCTAAGCCCACTGGTAGAAATTGGAATAAAGTGATTCCTAAACTAAAGGCCTCTGTCTATCTAGAATGGAGCCCATTCAATTGTTTCTTAAGTTGATATCAATATAATGAATTAGACAAAGACACACACACATGCATATATATATATATATATATATATATATATATATATATATATATAACTAGTGAACATATATCATATATACAATATATACTTTTTACTTTAAATATTCTTTACAAAAACATATGGGTGTTATACATCTGTGTTGCCCATTTCCTTTTAAACTCATTTAAAAATCTAAATCACTCATCTTTTGCAGAAGACACTATAGAGAATCACCTTGAGCTTCAAACTGGGCCTTTTCGAACTCAGCACATTCCGTAGGCCAGTACAGTTCCTAGGATATATGCCTGGACTGATGGGGCCCCAGGGTCAGGCTACTTTCTATAAATATTTATGAAGCTGTCGTGGGGACCGTAGCAATGAGCTAAGGGCTGGACTCGGCCCTTATCTGCAAATACTCTATAACAGTTGGGAACAGTGGGATGCCAGCTGCTGGAGTGAGAGAACCATCCATCCCCAGGCTGACAGCATCTCTGCCTGCCCAGCAAGCCCTGGATCCGTGCCATTACAATGACCAGCAGCCACATGACATGGCTCCTGTCTGAGGAGACCCTGCACCACTGAGTCTTTTTTCAGTAGTAAAGTTATTTCCAACAAGCCAATTTACTAGTAAAGGAGGCGGTGAAGCCCTGCATTTCTTGCCTGTCGCTCCTTCCGTTTGTCACTGGCCCTACAGAGTTGCTTCTAATCCCTGGACTAACACTCAGTTTTGCTTTCCCCGGAATACTCTGCTCCCTGCTCGCTGGCTACTCTTGTCTTGCTTATGACCCTAAATTCTGATGCTGGTAAATAAAGGTGATGGAGGAGTACAGGGGTAGAGCTGGACCCTCAGCCTTCCACCCTGGGCCCTCAGAACAGGCAAGGCGATCCAAGTGCACATGGTTTGTCTTCTCAAGGATGCAGATGAAGGGAAAGGAATTGCACCTGTGATTCCGTGGTCTTATTTCACAGCGGAATGTGAGGGTTTTGTGAGGGCTGTGTAAAAGGGCCAGAGAGAGGGAAGAAGAAAGACAGAGGCTGAGGGAGTGTCCTGCCAGGCAGGGGCGTAAGGTGGCTATTGGGTCTGAGAACGGGGGTCATCTTTGTCACCTCTGGAGACGCATCGCTGACTGCTGGGATAAACCCAACCATAGTCTTTAAAACTCTGGGTGTACGTATTCATTCTTCCTCAGTGGCTTTGGGAGACACCGTCCCAATATCCCAGTCACACCAGATGAAAAGTCAGCCACATCAACACCTAGACTCCTGTGTTTCACAAAATCTTCTCTTCCTCTCCTTCCTCCTCCCACCTCTTCCCTCCACTCTGACCCTCATCCCCCTCCTTCCCCTCCCACCCCTGTTCTGGACACGATTTCCAAGGAGAGAACACAGGAAGAGGCGCTGCTTACAAAGGTCCTGCCCTAACCTGTCAGCCTGCACGTGTAACCATTCCCTCCCTCTACCTCTTTTAGTTTTTAAACCCCAGTCTTTGAGAGCAGGCTGTAGGGTCCAGGCACCCCAGCGATAAGCCCCTTTGAGTTTCTCCCAGTGGGCACTTTCCATTTACGCAGACTTGGAAGGGTCACTGGTGGGTGGCAGCTGCTCACAGAGAAGCATGTCTATGCGGTGCTTGTCAGGGGATGAGGATGGTGCCCTCTGGGTGTGCGCTAATGAGTCTGTCTCTCTTTCTCCCACACAGGGCCTGGAGCTGTCATTGATGGTGTAAACTCGGCCTCTAGAGCGCTGGCTTGCCTCTGGCTATCAGGGACCCTCTTTGCCCACTTCTTCATCAAGTTTTGATAAGAAACCATAGGTCTTCTGAGCAACGCCTGCTTCTCCATATCACAGACTTTACCTACACTGCGGAGAGCAAACCAGTTTGGGCTTCTTTTTGTTTGTTTCTGTTCTTCTTCTTGATTTGATTTTTTCTTTGTTTGTTTGGTCTGTTTATTTGATTTTTCTATCCAGTTTGAATGAGTGGGGTTGGGGGGAGGGGTGTGCAGGGTTCTACCATGTGTAGGATAATCATTCGTTGGTGTGTCCAAAAATGGAATCTGTTCCTCTACCTTGGCCCTTCCCTTTCCTCTGCCTTCCCAACACTGTCACCACCAACCCGACCCCCCCAGTAAACCATAAGCTCCATCTGGGCAGAAAATGTGCCTCGTGATAAACACCCTGAAGACACAACTTCACTTATAATGTAGTGCACAGCAAGAATTGTATCCAAGTTTCCTATTATCTGCGTCTTTTAAGCTTTGGACCCTTTTCCTGACTATAATGTACATATCACTCCTTCCATGTTTATTATTGTCTAATTACATGAGGGTTCACATCTTTTCTTTCTGGGAAGTTCTCTCTCTAAATATATATGAAACATTGCCATCTTTTTAGCCATTCTGCCCTATCTGCTTTCTCTACCAGCTATAGGGATTTGAAGTTTAAGGATATGCACACAACCCCAAACTAAACATTTAGAAGTCATGTGACTGAATAAAGGGGGAAGCATTTTGAGGATGGTACTTCTCTCAAAAAAATGTTGTCCAGTTCATAAACAATGATCCATAGATGGGTGATTATTTAGGTTTTATCAAGCTCTCTATGAAAGTAATCATATGGTTATCCATCTACTCAACTGTCTGATTGATCGTTCCATCCAGTTATCTACCCACCCATCTTCTTCTCTAGCAATCTATTTACTTTATTTATCAATCTATCAATGTAATTATCTAACACATCTTTCTATGTCTTTCTATTTCTTTCCCCACTCTTCACTATCAATCCATCACCACATTGATCTCTAAGCATATTGTGTCTACTCCACTGGATTCATGTCTCCTCTACCTTCTGCAGATATTGGCATCTTCAAAATGACCTATCAGCTTCTCATGCGAAAGCCAATGATCTCACAGGCTAACAACATAGAAAGGCAATATGTCATGGACTGTCTGGAATGTGCTAGCCCATCTACCCAAAGTAGATACTGGTAAGAGATGGACAAAAGTAGCAATCGAATGATGGGTCACTCACTCTTCCCAGCAGAGACTGTGTATTGAGAAACACCTTCTTGGGAAGCAGAGAAGCCTTGGCAAAGCCTTGGTGAGTATCGTATTTTTTCTTTCTTACCGGAAGGACAAGGTGCCAAAATTCATGTTTCTCTCAGCCTTTCAAGAAAGTGCATCTCAGGAAGCTATGGGACTGTGCTTAATAGCAAGAAAGTGAGAGAAAAAACACACCTCTGTCTCTGCAGTGTGAAGAGCACAGTCCATCTGAGTGGGATGACTTCTGCTATTGTCTCCTCTCTGCTCCAGTTTTGGTTTCATCTGTTTGAAAACTATCCAGTAAAAAGCTGATGAAAGCCAATTACATGGCGGGTGTGTTGACAACTCTGGTATATGTTTCAGGAAGCTCTTCTGAGCTGAGGGCACTTGAGCAACTGACAAGTTCCAAGCACTTGATTAACACAACACTGCAAACAGAAGGGGAAAGTGACACACAATTTCCTCAGATACAGGCTGCTTCTCCAGGAGCTTTGGGGAAGAATGCCCTCAGCTCTCCATGTTCAGAGAAGATCTTTCCAGAACACAAAGAAGAGCTGACCTGATCTTTCTGTATTGTCTCCTGGGACAAGAAGGACTCAGCCAGCAAGTGTGTCAGGGTTGCAAGAGAATGACATTGGAAACATGCAGGGCTGTGCCCTTGTCCTGTGCTGCAGGGAGTGACCTGCTGAGGATGAGAAGGAACATCAACAGTGACTGTCTCACAGACCTGCTGGAGACCTGCTGGAAAACTCTTTCAGCTCCACCGTCTAAAACATGAGAAATACCAGCTCCACAGAGTTCCGTTCCTTCGATGCTTAATTGATCTTCTTCCTCTGAAATGTCGCCTCTTTGTTTTTGTCCGTTATAGCACATGAACATGACGTACACAGTGGAGAAACACACACACAGACGTAGGCTGTCTTGGCGTACAAAAAGCTAGGCACTTCCGTAAGAGAGCTGGTGTGAATGAAATTAATATTACACTTTCCAGCTGTAAAGAGACATCAGCATTTTTCACGGAGTTTCCAGGAGCCAGACTGGGGGAACGTAAATGATGTGCCAAAAGCAGTGTGTGGGTTTCAAATTCCAGGGACAGTCGAGAACAGGTGTGGAGTCAGAATTACAGGTTGGACATCAGTGTTTCAGACCTGTCACCACACGGGACTCCTGGAGCAGGGCTGGTGTCAGACACTGAAGGAGCGCTTAATGTGTCATTTGAATGTTCTGCTGGTAATGCTCTTGTTCCTTTGGAGTAACATAAGTGTGGAGGCTGTGGAGACGGTACCATCTTGGAGAACGCGGTGCTTGAAATGGACAAGCTGGGCATATTTCTCACTCCGGGACTTGATCTAGAGGAAGGTGCCTGTCCTCCTTCAGCCAGGAGGATCCAGAACCTTCCAAGCACAATGAGCCTGGGTCTCAGACTCACTGTGGAACTCCATGCAGCCTCTTCCACTGGATACTGGGAAGCATGTCTGGTGGTTACAGGTTCCAGCCCTGTTTCAGAGGGAAAAACTCCTACCATTAATCCTCAGCTGTCTGGGATAAAGAAAACCAACGAAAGAAAACCCAAGGAAATGGGGCAGTGGGAAAGAAAACCCTTCTGCACAACAGACGTACTCCAGCTTCTGGGTTGTTTGGGTTCCTTTGGTGGGGATGGCTCCATAGGATGGGAGCTGTTACCCAACATCTTGAAGCATATAGAGCAGCAAACGCTTACTAAAGACAATATCCATATTCACTTTACATATGGCAGGCGGATGGATAAGCCCTGCTGGAGAGATTTTTTTCAAGGTGCCAGTGATGGGGGCGGAGGTTAGGGTAGAGGAGGAAAAAATGAATTATGAAGTCTCTGAGGACGTGTGGCTCTTCATAGGTTTTGCACGTTGGAAGGAAACTGAATAAGGCTTATCAGGAAATCAGGTGAGAGGAACTCAGCTATGTAGGTACTCTGAAACCCTTCCCCTTCCAAGACCAAGTTAATATGTATTCCCACCAAAGTAATTCCAATGCCAGTGCTAGTGTTAAGGCCCTGGCCAAGCTTGCTTTTCAGTAGTTTAATGTCAAGTGCCTGATACAGTCTTCTGCAAGTTGAAGAAAATGCATTTAGTTTTTCTCATTCTTGTTTTAACTGGGGGAGGGAGGCCATGCAGGCGAGTGGTGGTCAAAACATGCACCTATTTTATACAGAGAGATGACGTGTGGCTGTTCTGCTCTAGTTGTATTCAACTAAACAGAAGGGAAGTTCAGGCTGTGCATCACAGAGAGGCCTGGGGCTCTTTCCTCTGAAACCCACGCCTCACGCTAGACAATTCCCTTCACAGGTTGGTCAGTTAGTTCTCAAAACCTGGGTGGGAGGTGTCCTCTGGGACTCGGGACAAGTCCACAGCCAAGGATGAGTTCAAGGATGTGTCTCTGCATCAATCCAGCAACTTGCTTTCCACATGGAGGAGTTGGTGATCTCTACTTATGCCGGGAAAAGTCACGTGAGAAGAGTAGAGAACCTTAAACTGGGCGGTCCGTCTCCAGGAGAGCTTGTCAACTGCAGTGCATCAGGAGTGGCTGTAGATTGGTGGGTACTTCCAGTGTCAAGGGAAGGTTTTCTCCTCTGTGGCTGTGTGTGGATGTTATTGGTAGGAGGGGAGGAATGGGGTGAGAGAAGGGGCCATGTCATCTTTTCTAATCTGACCCTGAGTCCTCACCAGAGAAAAACTGGCTTTGTCGTACCTGGAACCAGCCCCCCTCCCCCCCACCAAAAACCTCCACAGAATTAAAACAAACAAACAAAAAAAACAAAATTTAACCTCTGGAATTCGAGGAAGCAGCATAAAATGTTTCTAGTTGGCCAAATTCATTTTTTTTCTTTTTCTCCAAAAATGAGGATCGTTTGCTTTCGTTTTGCATGAGCCCTGTTTCTAGAAACTTATGCCCAATTGCCTCCCTGCCTACTCTTCAAAACTTCCTTGTTTATTTTAGTTTAAGACAAATAAGTTGGAGCAGTTGCAGTAAAACTTCACAGGTGTGTAACTAGGAAGGCAACATTTTCAAAAAATACCATATGATGAGAACTCCTAATCATCACTAACAGCCAACAATAAAGATGCCAGTCTCATTTCCCTCATTTCTTGAGAGAAGAGAAGTAAATGAAAGGAGGAAGAAATAGATATGCAATTAAAAGATGTGGCAAAAAGAGAGAGCGGAACCAGTGCAATTTAGCCTTCAGGTGCAGAGCATTGGCAGTCCAAGAGGATGCGGAGTGGACTCAATTAGACACGATTGTCATCCGCCTGAAAGTAGCCAGCGAAGCCTAATTTCCCATATTTTAAAAGACATTCCATTTTGTTTCTTTCAACAGTGCCCTTTTAAAGGCACAGGGTTGTTTTAGTTGTTCCATGACCCTGAGTGGGGAAGGAAAGATGGTGAACCCTCTACTCTTTTTCTGGGGGGGCCACATTCTATGCTATTGGCAGATTTATAATGATATCGATCATAGCAATGATAAGTAATAATAGCTGCCCTTGTGTTAATTAAAGGGAGCTTTTAAAATCATTCAGAACCTTTTGTGACATGTAAAGTGCAGTTGTGAGGAATGTGTGGGTGTACGAAAATGTATCTGTCAAGTTCAGAGTCCTCTAGATTAAAAAAAAATATGACTTATCAATGGTGCCATTATAGATGTGTCAGACCATGGGTGTGCCCATTTTCACAATTATCCTTAAAACAAATCTATGTTCAAATGCTTTAAAATTTTATCACATGATACAAGAGTATAACTTTGTCAGCCTTCTAGAGTTTTTTTTCTCCTTCTATTTTCTTTCTTATTTTTTCCTTCAAAAATCAATGAAGACTTGATTTCTGTCAATAATTGTATTAAGGGTGAATATACTACCTGAATTTTGTGCATGTTACATTGTAGTTGTAACCTTTTCTAATTCAGGATGAATACGAGATGGTTGTGATTGTGCAGTGTATCAATAAAGTTCAAAGAAATTTG
Organism: Mesoplodon densirostris; assembly: GCF_025265405.1. Lineage (NCBI taxonomy): Eukaryota > Metazoa > Chordata > Mammalia > Artiodactyla > Ziphiidae > Mesoplodon > Mesoplodon densirostris. The sequence continues at coordinate 123,430,809 of NC_082667.1, read as the reverse complement.
TAACTTTTGGGGGGCTGTTTATTAGGACACCTCACTGGGTATCCAGGAATGGAGAAAACTAGGCAGGCTATGCTTCTCCCGTGTGTGTGGTTTAGGCTTTGGGAAGCAGATGCAACCAGAAAACTGAGTAGCATTTCTCTCTCTCTCTCTCTCTCTCTCTCTCTCTCTCATGCATGTATGTACCCACATGCACAGAGAATACTATGAAGCCTAGGCAATTTCATATTACAATTGTATATCACCTATCTATGCCACTTACAAATAATATAAAATACAATATTATAAAATGCAGCTGCAGGGCTTCCCTGGTGGCGCAGTGGTTGAGAGTCCGCCTGCCGATGCAGGGGACTAGGGTTCGTGCCCCGATCCCGGAAGATCCCACATGCCGTGGAGCGGCTGGGCCCGCGAGCCATGGCCGCGGAGCCTGTGTGTCCGGAGCCTGTGCTCCGCAACGGGAGAGGCCACAGCAGTGAGAGGCCCGCGTACAGCAAAAAAAAAAAAAAAAAAAAAAAAACAAACAAATAAAATGCAGCTGCAGCCTCAAAGTCTAAACTATTTATTGACCTAGGCTAAAATGAAATCACAAGAGAAGTTTCAGAAAAAGAATGACCAGATACTGCTAGGTGTGAGCGCTCCTTAAGAGTTCCTGCAGGTTGAGTCCACTCGATCAAGCACCTCTTTGACAGGAGTCAGTATGAGAAAATATGGTGACTATGATAACACATTTATTCTTAAAAGCACATGCCATTGGAGGAACTGTTCTCTGTCTTAGGTTTACTGTAGCATCTATAGGGTAATAGCATGAGAAAGAGATCTGGAGAACGAGCTCCTTTCCTCTGTCTTTCCTAAAACATCTTTCTCTTTCAGTAAAGCTCCCACCACTTGGTCACACATTCATCTGCTCTTCTGAAGGAAGAGGTATTAACCTCTTTCTTGCAACCCAGATTCTCACCAACCATTTATACATCAACCAACCCTTCTGAGCTCTGCCGGTGACTACATGTGTGATCTTGGACTGGACATTTTACCTTGCTCATCTTTGTTTCCTCAGCTGCACCACTGGTGAATTTACTCCCCTCAGTGTGTTCTATCAAAATTCCCTGGACAGTTTTTGTTTCCCTTTCAACAACTGGATTCCTAAGACTGCCCCCAAATAAAGCTTACGTCAGTGGCCAATGAGTATTTGGGCACGCAGTAGAAAGTGGGGGAAGATTCTTCAGTTGTACAACTTCTCTGGCCAAGACCCCAAGCTGGAGTTATGAGGCTTCTCAAGGCTTCCTAGACAGACAAGGGCTAATACTGGCCTTTCATGACTCTGTTTCCCCTACAGGGGATGGAACACAGATAACTTGATAGACTCGATCATGTTCCTTGTAAATTAAAATACAGAGGACATGGTGGGTACCAGTGATGGAGCGTTTCTAATTTCCTCAGACTCATTGTAAAATCATGACTTGTCGAGGAAATGAATTTCCAGTTCTAACGTCTTAATGCCTTTAGAGCTCCCCGTCACCCTCTCCTTTTTCTTCTTCCTTTTAATCATCCTCTCCCCATCCTCGCCTGACCCTCTCCTGCTCCTGTTCATACCACAGCATTTACCCATCCATCTGCTTGCCTGCTTGCATAGACATTTATCGGTCTTTCACTTCATCTGGCCACTCAGCTCCATCAATCATCGATGTACCAATTTATTTCTCCATCAGCTAACCATTCACCTATTCACTCACATATTATTCCCCCATTTTCCTAACCCTTATTCCATCTATTCACTCATGCACCGCCCTAATATGACAGTTCCCCACCTATTTATTTAAACTGTCTAGCCATTCTTCACCTGTCAATCCATCCAGCAAGCATCCTCCAACCAGCCTTTGGCAGACATACCTATTTACCAACCCACTTGAAGTGGGTAATGAAAATCTTTGCTGTTACCTTTCCATTTTTCAAGGGAGGCTTTATCTAGTTATTCTTAAGCATGGCAGCTAAACGACAGGATGCATTTTCATTACCTTCACCCACAATGCACCCTATTAAAAACATACACGTAGAGAAGGGCTTTAGGATATTTATTAAGGGCATACTTCCTCCTATCCGGATTATGATAGCAGGCAGAAGGTGGGGAACTGGGAGTGTGGTGGAAACACCCCGAGGAACAGATGTTAATGTATAATTTTCTAACACTAGGAAGGCAGTCAAGCCATGAACATGAGAATTGACTGAGGAAATAGACAGGAGAGACCTAAACTGGCAGCTGTTCCTTCTTTTCTGTTTGATTTTCTATTAAATAAATGACCTATTTTGATGAAGACGAGGGGATGGGACTGATTGGTACCAAATCCTATGATCAGTTTTAAAAACCAGCACCCTCAAGCTACAGATGATGTTACCTTTCTTTAACATGTTCATCTGTCCATTAGGAAGTCTCTTTTTTTCCTTAAATGTTTTTCCGTGTATTCATTTATTCATCCATGCATTGAATTTAGAGAGGAACTCCCTTAAGGATCTCACATCTAAGAAGTGAAAACAGCTGTATACAAAGACAACGTACAGGGTCATATTGCAGCTCTTAGGATAGAGATATGAGAGGGGGCTGCAAATATTGGGAGATAATTAGAACGCTTCTTCCCTCTGCCCCTGTCCCAGGGATGCAGTAAGCTGATGGAGGCAGGGGATATTGTGAACAGGTAGATCACTACTCAAATAAATGGGGCACCAGGACCACAGCACATACCATCTAGAGAACGTCAAATCTGTTTGCAGTAGAAGGGTTTTTTTTGGCGGGGGATGTTGAGAGTCTTTCATTGGATCTCAAAACTCCATAAACCTTTCTGATGAGGGTAAGAGGAAGCAGAGACTGGGGAGCACAGGCAGAGCTGAGAGTGGAAAGGTGAGTGGCAGAGAGTATGGTCTTGCTGAATGGTTTCCACTAAACCGAGTTTGTTCAGATTATATATATATATATATATATATATATATATATATATATATTTGATGTGAACCATTTTTAAAGTCTTTATTGAATTTGTTACAATATTGCTTCTGTTTTATGTTTTGGTTTTTTGGCCATGAGGCATGTGGGATCTTAGCTCCCCGACCAGGGATTGAACCTGCACCCCCTGCCCTGGAAGGTGAAGTCTTAATCACTGGACTGCCACTTGCCTAAAACTCTGCAATTTAAGATGAAAGACATGGCTCATTTGCATTTAAGTGTTTAACAGCATCTTTTATTTCAAAATAAGGATATTTACCGTTCTTACCTGTCCATTATGTGCTTTGTCCTATAAGACATATTTCCTTCTATTTAGTTTAAGTTCTCTAACTCTTTTCTCTTCAGAGACATAGTGTGATACCCAGTCTCATCTTCACTAATAAGGTGCTAATAATACCCACCTCAGAAGACTGACCGTGAGAATTATTAGGTGTGAGTAGGTAAGGATGTTTAACATTGTACCTGTTACGTATTAGTTGCAAACTAAATATTAGTCATTTTTTTTCTCCTATTCTTCCCTCAGACTTCCTTCCATGTCCTCACTTAACTGATCCTCTATATGGCAGAACCTCAACTGTGTTTGCTTCTTTCAAAAAAAATGAAAACAAAATATTTTATAAGTTATTTAAGTTTAAAAGGAAGAAAGGAATCTCTGAGTATTGGATGATTCAAGGACACAAGCTTGGAAAGTGAGAAGATTCTTGGTAGAACCCCCCCAGGAATGTTGAAAAAATAGAGAGAGGAGAAATTCATTTCAACTTAATACACATGTATAGACAGCTAGTATGTGACAAGTAGTGAGGATAAAAATGTGAGAAGCAGAGTGACTGTCCAGGAAATCCCAGACCAGAGGAGGATTTAGAATTACATCACAACATGGTAGGTGGTGTCAAGGCCAGAGGAGCCCAGGAGAGGACATGTAGCCAGATCGCAGGGCTCAGTGCTCACCTCCAGAAGAGGAGATGCCTGGGCTGGGTCTTGCAGAGACAGAAGGAATTAGCTGGGAAAAGGGAGGGGAACAGCTAAGTAATGGTAGATGCTCACACTTGATGAACCCATCCGGGCATGAGAAATAGCAAGGTCAAGAACTTCCAAGAGCTGATCATCCCAAGATAGGTGAGGGCAGAGGCGGCATGGCAGGTAGAAGGGGTAAACAGGGACAAGATCCTTAAATCTTGACAAGAAATGCTGAGATGTTGGGACTTGTCTTAAAAGAGATAGGGGAGTTGTAGAAGGATTTAATCATAAGAGTGGCTAGAGTGTATTTGTAATTTAGAAATATCACCACGGCAGGAGGGCAGATTAATGGGCATTGGTCAAAGTGGCAAAGGAGAAACTACCTTTAGAAGTAATTAAAATAATTCAGATGAGGAATGATAAGGCGTAATAACCAAGCAAGTTGGGGTGAGTTTTAGGAGGTAAATCAAGTAAGAAAGACTAGATGCCTGGGGTGATGGAGAATGTGAAATAGGAGGAATATTCCAGGTTTCTCAGTTAGCCAACTGGGTAGGAGATGCTACCATTCTATGATTCTGAAAACTTAGGAGGAGGATGAGGTCCCACCCAATTTTTGATTTATTCATTTTTAAACATGCTTAGAACTTCCAGGTGGAGAGATTTAGCACCATCAGCATTTTCCTGAGTCATCTAATTATACCATCATCCTCGACAAGGGAGCCTGATTTCCTTCCTCGACCTCCCACTTTAATTCCATAGGAACTCTAGCTCCTTGGATCATTGCAATTCACTTATCACCCCCCATTTCCTCTGCATCTCAATTTTGTTTTACAAAGGTGTTGCCTTCATTGCTTGTCGTTATGAAGGGGTAGAGAGCAGCTCCCTGATTAGACAGTCAAGAGATACCAGAGGATTTAAGCGGGAAGGGGAGAACCCTGCACAGCTACCCCCACTCCAGGACGGGATCTGGCACTTCTTGTGTCTAAGGCAAGGGGCCCAACCTCTATTCAGTGGGTGACGGGGGAATGACCGGGCACTGAGTATTCATCTGTTACATGTATTAGAGTCAGGCAAGTCCTCTTCATCCTGTTATACTGCGTTGCTTGATGCTCATTTGCTCGTGAACAAATTTCAGGAAGGTTTGTAGGCTGCCAAACCTCCTCAGAGAGCTACTTCTAAGAGGAATACATTCCACTTGAATGACTCAAGAATATGGATGTACTTCTGGTTCTGTTAATTTTTTCCCCAATGATCCCAGAGAGACTCTCCTAAAACTAGGGAAGGCTGCATCTCAGCAGAAAGCATGGTGTCTGCCACCTCTCCCAGCAACGTGGTTGTCCAGGTGGCCCTACAGGTGCATGTCAACACACAGTCACGTGAGTCTGAGCCCAGGTGTGTGTGCTGCTCTGAGATGAGGTAGCAGAATCTGCACGCCGGGGATTGAAGTCCTGATTCTGCCATAGGCGAGCTGTGTGCCTGTGAGCTGACAGCAGATTCTCTTACAACCTCGGTTCCCTCGACTGTAGGGTAGTCTCGGTGATTGCCATGGCGCTGGCCCGAGGTGGGTGAGGGAAGATGCGGTGGGAGGGACGGGCAAGCTCCTGGCCTGGATGCCGGACACAAGGAAGTGGCCACTCAGTGAGTTTCTTTTCTCTACCCTCTGCTCTGTCTTTTCCCTTTTCCAACCACCCCACTCCTACCCGACATGATGGTCCAGAAGACATCGTGGGAGGAATGGCTCTGCTTAAATGTCATATTCTCAGAGTGGTCCTCAGGGTCACAGGAAACAAAACGTGTAGAGCGCCTGGCAAAATATCCAGCCCCTAAGTGTGAAATGAAACCCTCCTTCTTCTCCCCTTTTCCCTTTCCCTCCATGCAGTCCTGGGCGAATCAGCAGACCGACTCCAACAGCACAGAGGATATCCCTGGATCCCCCGGTGCCTGGACCCCATGGGGTAGGGGATGCTTTCTGCGTTGTCTAAGAAGAAGGCAGCCTGGGTGTTACCCATGGAGCCTGCTTCCTTTTTCGCTCCTGGCCTCGTTCCCTGCAAGGCGGATTTGCAAGGACGGTTGCTGTGGTTACAAGACCAAATCACTGCAGTTTCTGTCTCTTCCTCCGTAAAGGTCTCGGGGGAAGTCAGCTTATTAGAGAACTAGCGGCTGCATGGTAGAGTCAGCTAGGACAGTAAAGGGACTCATTGGAGGCCCTCGGGTACAAAGACCCTGTTCTCTTGATGAAGCCAGAGTCTCTGTCTCAGTGTTGTGCGGGCAGCGTGGACAACCCCGTCTGTGATTCCTCCTGGCTCACATCTTCCACTCTGTGTGACGGTGCTCCGGTACCCGAGTTGATCTGTTTGTTTGAATGTGTCCACTTTGATGTCAATTCCTTGTGGAGTTACTGGCAGAATCTCCATTGTCCCTGCCCCGCTCTTCCCTGGACTGATCTCCTTCCTCTCAATTCTTACCTTAAGAAACTGGAAATTGCTGAGGAAGAGAGTAAGACACGAGGAGGCCCGTGCCTGGCGGGGGGAAGAATCCTGTCTCTTGAGAGTGACGTGCTTTCACAGTGATGTGCACAGGTGGATGTGACCCTGCCGCCGGCCCATCTCTTGCCCAGCAGCAGTGTGAAGACTTCGGACCACAATGTGTGTACAGGGGAGGGGGCAGGTGGGGTGGGAGTAGCAGAGCAAGGGCCGAGTGCTGCTAACATTTATGTTTATTGAAATCACGTGTGGAGCTAGGGGCTCTCACGTGTACTAATTCATACACTATCCAAACTGCCTCACCCACGATGCACTATCCCCCTGGAGCCCAGAGGCAGGTGGCTAGAGGTCCTCACGTGGCCAGAGGTCGGCAGGGTTGGAATCCACCTCCATGGCGGGTCCCACTCTATGCTCTTCCCAATTCAGCACCCATGGCCCCCTGTTCTCAGGGCTCTGTTTACTCACCCAAGGGCAGTCACTTAAGTCTGTGTATGCCTACCTTCTTTGTGAGCTTCCAGAAGGCAAGGTGGGGTCTCCACCTCTGGAAAGAAAATGGCACTCTCCTGGCTCCAAAGGTTGGGTCTAGAAGATGCCTGTGCTCTGCAGCCTGGCCCCTTCTGCTTTGCCATCGAGAAACAAGCCCCTGGTAGGGCTGGCTTACATGTGTCTGACACTAAAACGGGCACAAATCTGAGAGCTTTGGAGAAACAACACACAGGAGGGAACTTTGATCCTACAAAGAACTAAAGAGAGGAAAGAATTTAATTCCAGGCCGCAGTACACAATAGACGATCATATAATAGGAGGGAATAGATTTTCTCTGTTTCCTAGTTTGGATAAAACAAGAGAGATCACCAAAAATCACAGCCTAGGAAGACAGACTGTGGACAATGGAAATTCAGACTCTGTTCGGTCCAACATGAGTCTATTCAGGCAGCTGGGAACAACTGACTTTACATAAATGGCAACAATGTCTACGTGTGTGTGAAAATTTCTCTCTTCCTCCGTTGACTTCTCTGTCTGTCATGTGTTCTCTGTCACCCTGTACTACCCCTGGCTCACTGTTTGTGTGCTTGCTGTTTCCCAAACACCTACAACAGTGTCTGGATAACTATTGGATAGTTAGTAACTATTGGATAAGTGAATCCATGGCTTTTGAGCTGAGAAGCATGATCAAAACGGCCCTTGAGCAGAGGCCTTGCAGAGGTGCAGTGGGCAGAGTGAAAGGGGGGAGTCAACGCCAGTAGGGTGGGAAGGGGGAGGCAGGGGGCTCTGTGTGGTCCATGTCTGTGGTCCCCAGTGTTGATGTAGGCGGTCGTGGCTTGGAAAGGATCACCCAGAAATGAAAGATGTTGAGATTTGCCATAGGACTTTCCTACTCACTTCTTTGTCTACAAGGGAATGGATCTGGATAGAACAGGTTGTCTGTTTTCATCTTTATTTGTTTTGCTTGTTTGGTTTGTTTGCTTGTCTGTTTGTTTCCCTTTAGCAGGAATGCTAATCTTGCATTTTTATAAGTGTCTGTCTTCTAAGGAGCTTGGGTTTCACTGTTCATGTTTTTCAGACAAAGCACCTACAACCCAGTGCCTGATGGCAAGCCCCAGTTCTCCCAGCTGGTTAGCACCCAGATGAGAATGGGGCCTGGGTTTCGGGCTGCTGGTCCTTCACTGGCCATCTTTCCTCTCCTGACTTGTTTTGTTCTCACTCTAGAACCAAGACGTCCTAGGCCCCTACCTGCTGCCCTGAGGAGGCCAAATTTCCTCATCCTATTTTCCTCTTACTCATAGGCAAGCGCTGTGACCCCCAAAGGGTCACCTGTGCCCCACCCTGCTTATATGGCACCTTCCTATCTTAGCTCACAGGGAGAACTCAACAGGAGTGAAACGTTAACCCAGCCTCACTTCCCATGAACAACCATGAGTAAGGGCTGAGAAGGGTAGGGTGCTGGGGAGTGAATTAGATCCAGGCCTTTGGACCGGTAGGCTCCCCACATCCATGGCCCCCCTTGTAGGAGTACATACTACGTGCCAGCATCATACTAAGTCCAATAGAGAATCCAATGACATTAAATGGGGTCCCTGCCCTCCAGGCAATGGATAGAATTAAGAGGACAACACACACACACACACACACACACACACGCACACATTCGTATAATGAAAATGTTAAATGGTGAGACATAGTCCTCAGAGGTCACATCCCACTGGGGGAAACTTTGGAGGTGATGAAACCCCAGAGATTACTTCATGCCCACAAATGCCTCCCTTTCCTACACAGGCTTTCCCTCCCAGGCAGCCAGGAAAGCTACCCCCAGGAGTGAAGGCCAGGCCCCCATAGCTCCAGACCCAGTCCCACCAGCAGCCCCCATGGCTCCAGTACATTTTCCTCCCAACAACAAGGATCCCTTCTGGAGGAGCGGGCGGTCCACGTGCAAGTGGGGAACCTCAGCTGCTGCTGCCCCCATGGTCACGTCAGTAAACAGCACCACCACAATCAATTTGGCTTTTTTGAAGAAGACAAAACCATAGAGGAAAACCATTAGAAGAGGTAATAAAGGCCCTTCTTGTACAGTTAATAGAGAGCCTCCTGGATGGAACAAGCCCAGCTGTTGCTGCTGAAAATTTACTTCTGTTTTCAAGTTCCAATAGAGACTAAAATATTATCTTCGCGGGAATTGATTTTATGTCTCCCAAACACATATGCCACCTTAATTGTGATTTGTGTGATAGTTCAGCTGCTGAAAGCTTTCGTTTATCTCTACCTGGTTAAACAACTTTAAATAATAACAAGTCAATATATCTGTCTATTGACCAGGGCTCCTCTCACATCCCCAGGGCATGCCGCGCAAGAAGAAAAAGGCCTTTAACTCTTCTCAACCCCAGACCCCGACTCACATCCATTTCCCTGGGCTTGGTTTTAATGGGCAGATAAGTTGCTCAAAAAATGAAATGAATAGAAATGTGCAGGGCCTTCTCTGATGTATTTTATCCTGCAGAGGCTGTTTTGTTGTTTGTTTTGTCTTATTTTAGTCTCAATACATTCTTTTTTTTTTTTTTTTTGCGGTACGCAGGCCTCTCACTGTTGTGGCCTCTCCCGTTGCGGAGCACAGGCTCCGGATGCACAGGCTCAGCAGCCATGGCTCACGGGCCCAGCTGCTCCGCGGCATGTGGGATCTTCCCGGACCGGGGCACGAACCCACATCCCCTGCATCGGCAGGCGGACTCTCAACCACTGTGCCACCAGGGCAGCCCTATTTGGGTTATTTTGAAAACCAAACACTGAGTTTTGTATTATTTAATACCCTCAGCAGTTGCTCCAAGCTCCTGACTCATCAGTGTGCCTTTCCCCCTGATCGCCAGCTGTCCCTCTGTGGGACTGGCGGCTGCACCTAGCTCCTTCCCCACCTCCGCGTTGACCTTGCTTCTGTATCACCAGTAAAGAGGATGTGTCTGTGGGAGGTGAAGAGGTCTCACCTGCATCTGGCCACTGGGTAGAAGCTGCCTGGGGTCAGCACAGCTCAGGGCACAGAGGGGACCAGCGCGCCGTCCCTGTTGCTGGAAGAAAGGAAGGTAAATCAAAGAACACATCCACGCTTATTTAGGCTGCCATGGCAGTGGGAGTGAGCTGGAGAGGCTGCTGCTATTGTGGGTGAGCTCAGGATCAGTTCATATGTTAAGGATTTTTTTCAAGTTTTCCTAAACTTTATTTCAGAGCTTTGTTTTCTAATTGATAGCGTCTCAATCCATTTAAAATGCACTTCTCCCTGCCATGGCCTCACTTTCTTTGCTCCTTCCCATTTCTTCCAGAAAGCTCCATAGACACAGGGTAAATAATAATGTCGATAATAATAATACTCACGACAGACAGATTGCTTATGGACAGTGAGCTGTGAAGGTGGGGAGGTATCATTAGCTGCTAATTGAGAAAACACTTTTCTTGGGCTTGTGTTCACCTGACGACCAGCATTTCTTAACTCTTTCCTGTCTGTTCTCATGGTTTCCTGCAGGGCACGAAATGTGTATTAACTATCTGTATAGTCTCAGCTGTGAATGACTGAGTGACTGATGGAATGAATGCATCTCTTTGTTTATGTAGTTTTATTCCGTAGCTGTTTCACTTGGGTGTGTGAGCCTCCTCCTTTAATGCTGATGTTGACGTGGCGTCTGTGCCAGGACGTTCTAGCCGCCGTCCTGAGAGTGACTCTGCTCCGCCTCCAGTGTCATGGCCCCCGTGTCTGCACATCCTTGTGGTGCTTTCTGTGTGTGTTTCATAAACAATATTATAGCAGTAAGAGCTGCCCATTCCCACCTTCCGACACACCGTCAACTCTTGTCTTATTTTTTGAGTTTCTATTTCTCTCCAAATCTTGTCCTCATACAAAGGCAATTTTACAGAGATGTAAGCAGAGCAGAGATACAATTCTGTGTTACAGCCATGAGGATGCAAGTTTGCATCCTCTCCAGATTGTTAGTTAGACAGCAGGGGGCAGGGGACAGCACTTTGCTTAGCATATACTAGTCACTAAACTAATATGCGTCGACTGAATTGTTAAAGGAACAGAAGTGCTGCTCGCCTCCTGGACAGGAGTGTCTATTCTCACCTGGAATCTATGGCCGCAACCAGAGGAACCTCAGTAAACCTAGCCTTCGTTTTCTAATCTAAATAGACTATCTACCCCTTTAAACCATCCACATTCCCTGTGACTGGTTCCAAGGGGAGGGGGGGAAGGAGGGGCCATGGGGAAAGGCCAGGAAGGACCCAGGAGGGGGCAACCAACACCTGACTACAGGTCAACCCCAATATGATCCAGTACTTGTTTTTCAGGTGGAGAAACTGAAATCCAGAGGAAAAAAAATGCCCAATAAAACAAAGGGAGGCAAACCCGCTGACACCCGGAGCCCACGCTCCCTGAGTCCCAACCTGGGGCCCTTCCCTCAGACCTGCCCCCTTGCAGATATCCCGGGCCGGGTAAAACCCTGCTCTCCTCTAGAGGATGCACCAGCTCACCTGTCCACTGCACAGCACCAGGAGGAACCCTGGAGATGCTGCGAGTGGGCCCAGGGCCAGAGGCTCCTCTGCAGCAGGAAAGGCAGAAGGGAAGGCCTCACCCGCTCTGGGCCTGGAGACCCGCTTGGTTATTTGGTCCTGGGACTGAAGGAGTGGTTTGCCAATTTTGGCAGGGGGAGCAATGCATGCTCCTGGCTCAGGGCTCAGCGGCCGCAGGGCCACCCCTATCCTGTGGGCCCGGGAGTGGCTCCAGTTCTCCCTGTGTACACAGGGGGGCACTGGCGACCCATCAAGCTGCTGGGGAAACAGTTGCACCCACTTCCGAGGTAGGAGAGATGCTGCACTGCAGGCAAATGCCACTGCCTTCAGGAAGCCTGCCTTGTCTGCCCAGCTCCTCTCAGCGCTCCCTCCCAATCCTGTGTCCCCCAGCATGCTGGCCAGCTGGCCCTTGAGCTGTACATGCTTCTTGCTGCTTTCTGAAGACTCCCCAGGTCTTTCTCTTTCTCTTTTCCCTGAAGCTCCTTCGTGCAAAGGCCCTGGTGGTGCTGCCAGAGTGCTGTGTCCACAGAGGGGTCTCCGGGGAGCCTGGGGTGAGGGGAGCATCATAGGCTATGCTCAGGCCCTACCATCCTCCTCCATCCTTACCCATAACCTCAGGCAAGTTGGTTCACCTCTCTGAGCCTCGGTTTCCTTCTCTGTGGAATTAAGAATCACAGCCTTGGCAAATGGTGGTTTTGAGAATTAACAAATGTCAGTTTTGTTTAAGTGCCTGGCAAGGTGCCGGAGCACAGAGGGCACTGATAACTGTCCCCAGATCCAAGTACTGTCGGGACTGTGCCCTCACTGGGCACCGGTTTCTGGGCCGTTTATGTATAACCCGCCCATGCGGGGCACTGGTCAAGCAACCTAAGTAAGACACAGCTTCTGCTCTCAGGAAGCCCAGGGACAGGTGGGCGTGGGGAGATCAGTGTAAGGGGACCACACTCAGCTCGGTGCTGGGGGAACACAGGAGGGGCCCAGCCCACCCTGAAGAGGCAGCAGGAGCTGGAAGGGGAGTGTAAGGACTGCTTCTCCCGCACCTGAGGCAGCCGAGATGCAGGTAAGGAACACGTGGCCACATCCCAGCCCGCAGAACGCTCCTGACGTTGGAAGTAAAAGAAACCAGCATTGGACATCCTGCCCGCTCTGGCTCTAAACACTGTCACCCTGAGGGTCTCCCTTATATTTGTGAAGTGAGACAGCCCTACCACACACAGGGCCGTGGAGGAAATTTAAACGAGAGATGATAGATGGCCATATTCTCCACACATAAGGGAGAATAAATACCTCTGAGTTCCCCTTCCCCTCCCTAAGGCTGGCCACAGCTCACGGCCCTAACGTCTCCTTGGGTTTCCCCTTCTTGGGGGGGTCCCTCAAGTTTTACCTGCTTCCACTTTTCCTCCAAATTCCTCAAAATAATTTTAAAAATTTAACGTCATTCCTGAGACTGGAGCGCAAAAATGGCAAGGGATGAGTTCATGGAAGATATTCACACTGAGGTCTGTAATGTCCCGGGTGTTTTTTCTTTCTGCATTTGTTTGCATTTTAAAAAGACGGGCTCAGCTAACCTTGTGAGTCTATCAGGGGTAGAAGGTACCCCCAGATCATGTTGCGCTGGGAGTGTGGGGTTTTCTATCACCCTTTCCATCATTAGAAGAAAGCCGATCAATTATTTGTATCCTCACATCTAAGTGGAAGCTTGGCTAGTCTTTATGTTGAATCTCAAGAAGCTTTAATGCACATGTGGAAAAATTCCTGTCTTCTCTCTGACCTCCTTTGCCTTCAGGGGACACTCCTGTTGTGTTTAATTTTGAAGAGAAAAACAGCACTCGGACTCTAACTTGACATGCGTGACCGCTAATAGTTTTTTTTTTTTCCTGACCCAGATGGACTTCTTAGTTTGTTGAACTCTGTGCAACTCCACCCTTCTTTTGACATGACCCCTGTAGGCCAAGGGTCTTCCCCTCTCCCCTTCCCCAAATTTAGGAAATATACTCTTCCTGTAGAACATGCTTCAATTTATTTTGAGGGACTTTTCGTTGCCTTTCGGTTGACCCTGGTGAACTTGAAATGAACGTATTGATCTCTGTCTGACCCCATCCCTCAGGATCCGTGTGCTTTTCATGCTCCTGGAATTTGAAGAAGTGGAGCATAACATAACACGTTTATGGTTTTATTCCATCAACCATTCATAGCCATGTGAACTGTTGTGATTCCAAAGTAAATTCTGTTGCCTAAAAATCACCTGAGCTACAGAGAACCAGGGGGTGTCAAAGGCAGCTCCATGACATCTTCCTTGTTCTCAGTCCTCCCTAGGTTTCCCCACGGAACAGAATCCTCTCAAAACAGTCACCTCTCTGTCATGCATTCCCACTTGTGACTGGATTCACCTCCTTTCCCGCTTCCTCTCTACAAATCAGTTCTCCTGGTCATGCTTTCTATCATTTCTGCTCCTCCCTCTGAAATTGTTCCTTTAGGATGCTGGGAGAAAAGGGACTACTTTTCTTGTTTATAGTTATCATCACCATCTGTGGTAGATGGAAAAGTGGTCCCCTAAACCATATAAATGATGCCCACCCTCCTGTTCCTGCAATCTGTAAATCTACCCTTATATAGAAACAGAACAAAAACAAACAAACAAACAAAAAAAAAACAAAAGCAAAACAGGAGCAGATCTTTACAGTTAAGAATTTCGAGATGGGAAGATTATACTGGATTATCCAGTGGACTCTAAATGCCATCATGTGTATCCTTATGAGGAAGAGGCCGAAGAATATTTGATACATAGAGAGAAGGTATGTGAAGACAGAACAGAGAAGGATTTGAAGACGACAACTTTGAAGATTGGAGTGATGCAGCTGCAAACCAAGGAAACTGACCTCCACCAGAAGCTGGAAGGGGCGAGGAATGCATTACCCCCTAGAGTCTGTGGAAGGAGCAGGGCCCTGACAATACCTTGATTTCAGCCCAGGGATACTGAAGTCTGACTTCTGGCCTCCAGAATTGTAAGAGAATAACTATGTGATATTTTTTTTAAAATCTGTATTTTATTTTCTGTATTTATTTTTGCTGTGTTGGGTCTTCATTTCTGTGCGAGGGCTTTCTCTAGTTGCGGCAAGCGGGGTCCACTCTTCATCTCAGTGCGCGGGCCTCTCACTATCGCGGCCTCTCTTGTTGCAGAGCACAGGCTTCAGACGCACAGGCTCAGTAGTTGTGGCTCACGGGCCTATTTGCTCCACGACATGTGGGATCCACCCAGACCAGGGCTCGAACCCATGTCCCCTGCATTAGCAGGCAGATTCTCAACCACTGCGCCACCAGGGAAGCCCTAACTATGTGCTATTTTAAGTGGCCAAGTGTGTGATCGTTTGTTATAGCAAACACAGGAAATCAATCCAGCTTCTATGACTTCTTTCCAGACAATTGGATGTGCTCCCCAATACTAACTGCCTCTTTATTTATTCATTTATTTTTCTTTTCCGTGATGGTTTATTATAGGATAATGCATATAGACTAATGGCCTCTTTCGAGTCTCACTGCAACCCCACAGGATCCATCACAGGGTCATCACCACCACACCCATCACTGAGAACCTCTGAGCCTGCGATGTTACCCTAGGTGTGTGTAAATGACCTCAGAGATTTCTAGTCCAGGCTGTACTGAACTATGATGGGAAGCCATCTTCCACTTCAAACACAGAAAACACTACATAAAATATATATATATTTAAAGAAATCAAATATGTAGCAAAGCTTGGAAATCAAAAAGGGACTAACTCCATTTTCCAGAGGAAAGATGGAACATGTGGTAGAAAGAAGGTTGTGAGACCACAGGACGTGTGAAGGAAGATGCCCAGGACTTACACCTGAGGGGCCTAATGTCTCTGTGGGATGGACGATGGTTGGCAATCCCATGTGGGGGTTGGGGTGGGGGAGGGGCATGGCTGAAAGAGCCAGGAACCTGGAAAACGTGTCTGAAGAAAACAGGGAAGGGGCTTCCCTGGTGGCGCAGTGGTTAAGATCCACCTGCCATTGCAGGGGACACGGGTTCAAGCCCTGGTCCGGGAAGATCCCACATGCCTGCAGAGCAACTAAGCCCATGCGCCACAACTACCGAACCTGTGCTCTACAACCCATACACCATAACAACTGAGCCCATGTGCCACAACTACTGAAGGCCACGTGCCTAGAGCCCATGCTCTGCAACAAGAGAAACCACAGCAATGAGAAGCCCATACACTGCAACAAAGAGTAGCCACCGCTCACTGCAACTAGAGAAAGCCCACGTGCAGCAACGAAGACCCAATGCAGTCAAAACAAAAAACAAAAAAGCAAGCAAGGAAGCAATACCTCCAGCTGGACCCCCAGGGGCAAAAATGATTCAACTACAGAACTCAGAGATGCTAGTCTGCACTTAAGATGGATGTAGACAGCAAATTTTTGCATTATATAAAATTGGTTTGGAACATGCAAAATTAATAACAATTTGACAGAGGCAACTAGGAAACCAGCTCTTCTGGATGCTTCCACGGTCCACAGAACACACGAACACCGCAGAAGAAAATGTCTGGGAAAATGAGCTCATGATCCAAACTGCTAAAATATATACGGAAATCCAATATCACAATACTTAAAATAAAAAACACAACAATTGGGAGAAACCTGAAATTCCTAAAGTAAGAAGACACTATAAGCACACAAAAAAACAGAGGCTTAAGTAAATAAATAAATCTAAAGATGAACGTATATGTGAGTATTTACGGTAAAGAACACTTAAGTCATTTTATTGACTCACCTATTCCTTCAACAGATATATGTTAAATACCAACAATGAGACAAGTACTCTCTTAAGAGCTGGGATGCAATGATAAATAACATGTTGTCTCAGCTTTGTGGACCTCATTTTTTAGTGGGAAAGACAAATATATTAAAGTTAACATGTAATAAGTTGTCAGTTAGTGATAAGTGCTATGAAGAAATATAAAGTAGCCTAAAGGAGATAGACCTTTAGACATCAGCAGAGCTCTGAATGTTGTGAAGGAACAAGCTATAAGGGTCCTAGAAAAGAGCATTCCAGACAGCTGAAGTAGCAGGTGCCAAGGTCCTGGAGTAAGCTTGTGCTTAGATGTTGAAGACGTAGCAAGGACATCAAGCTAGATCTGAATAAGAAAGACGGGGAGTTGGCAAGTGAAATCAGAGAGGTAGCCAGAGGCCTGCTCATGTAGACCTTGTAAGTCTGATAAAATTTTTTTGAGTTTCTTTTTTCCCCTAAGTGAGTTGGGAAAATCACTGGAAGCTTGTGAACTAGGAAAAACAGGATATGATTTATGCATTTTTAAAGTAATATTCCTGGTTGCTGTGTGAAGAGGAGATTAGAAGAGGGAAAGAAGAGAAGCCTGATGGAAGACTATTGCAGTCATGCTGGCTAGACATTCGGGTAGCTTCTCTCAGGTGCTTTCCATGGAGAACACGAGAAACATTTGGGTCTAGGATTTGTTTTTAAGGGAATGCTAATAGCATTTGTGTTGATAGGAGAGTATGACAGAGAAAGAGAAAGCAAGGAATCCAGGATGGCTCCCATTTCCTTCCTGAATAAGTAGAAGAAAGGGGTGCACTGCATGGGGTGTAGGTGGAAGAGTGGCGGTGTGGGTGTCCCTGTCTGTGTGTCCCTGTGTGTGTCCATGTGTGTAAGTGTCCATGTGTGTACATCCATGTGTGTGTTCACTTGTGTGTCCATGTGTCTATATTCGTGTGTGTCCATGTGTGTGTCCCTATGTGTCCATGTGTATCTGTGTGTGTATGTCCATGGGTGTGTCTGTGTGTGTGTGTGCCTGTGTGTGTCCATGTACATCCATGTGTGTGTCTGTGTGTGTGTCCTTGTGTGTATGTGTCTGTGTGTGTTCATCTGTGTGTCCTTGTATGTGTGTCCATGTGCCCATGTGTCTGTGTCCATGTGTTTGTCTATGTGTGTCCATATGTGTATGTGTCCATGTGTGTGTCCATGTGTGTCTCTGTGTGTGTCCATGTGTGTGTGTGTGTGTCCATATGTGTCTGTGTGTGTGTCCGTGTGTATCTCTGTGGTTGTCCATGTGTGTGTGTCCGTGTGTGTGCATGAGACCTTTGAGGTTTCTCTCTGCTGTCCAGGTGTCGAATAGTTGAACACATCACTCAGGGGAGAAGTTGGAATGGAAGACACGGATTTAGCATCCATCAGGGTGTAGGTGGGATTTAAAGCCAGCGGCTGGAAAAATTACCTGGGAAGAAATTACAGGTGGAGAAGAGAAGAGGTCTGAAATCCAATATGTAAAGGTGAGAAACAGGAGCACAATCAATGAAAGAATGAAAAAGTGCTTCACGGAGGCAGGAAGGGAAAGGAGAGGCGACACCTGGATACCAAACAAAAAATATATTTGAAAGCGGCAGCCATCAAGGGGTTCAAATTCCACCAAAAAGTGCAACAAGGTCAAGATTGAGATTTGACAGATATATTTGGGGGAAAATATTTTTTGAGATGCAGTTTTCATGAGTGAAGTAATGAGGACAAAACCCTGGTACATATAAAGAAATGTTAGACGATCAGGGTGTTGGAGACAAAGTTACTTAAAGAACTTTGTCAGAAAGGGTATCTGGGACATTAAGTAGTAGCTGCAGGAAGGGGTGAGGACACAGGATACATTTTAAAGATGGGGAATATCGGCATGTTTGTGACCTGGTGGGGATGATCCAATAGAGAGGGAACAAATGCAGGAGACAGTGGACATAATGAGAAGACAGGGACTTGAACCTAAGTGGGCAAAGAGGGGATGAGTTTTCCTGTGCAAGGAGGGCTAGCAGGTGCCCCAAGGAGCAGGGCCACATGTCCCTTCTGCTGGTGTCATAGGCACTCGCTAGAGAGGCCACTGTGAAGACACTCTCGGATGGTGGGGTCCATTCATAGCCTCCCTCTCTG
The DNA here is from genome assembly GCF_025265405.1 of Mesoplodon densirostris. Lineage (NCBI taxonomy): Eukaryota > Metazoa > Chordata > Mammalia > Artiodactyla > Ziphiidae > Mesoplodon > Mesoplodon densirostris. The sequence goes on along the minus strand of NC_082667.1, from coordinate 123,412,386 downwards.
CCACCAAACCCATGGGCCATGCATCCGGGTAGCTAAGGAAAGAAGCTGCCTGACATGCACTAGAGAAATCACACTCCCACCTGGTTACTGAGCTGCTATTCTTCAGTGGGTGCTTCCTACTGGGCACTGATACAGGACAAAAAGATGCCCACATTCTCTTCTCCTCTCAGAGGTCCGTCCACATCACTCTCCCCCAGATCTCCTTCTCTGTTTCCTTCTGGTCTTATTCCTCCAGGCCTCTGATGAATCAGGCAAGCCATCCTGTCAGAAGTCTGTCCGTAGCTTACCTTCTGGCCCCTCCTTGTATAGAAGATGGAGGATTTGCTCTATCCTAAAGGATTTTCTTTCTTTTTTTTTTAAATTAATTAATTTATTTTTGGCTGCGTTGGGTCTTCGTTGCTGCATACAGGCTCTTTCCAGTTGCGGCAAGCAAGGGCTGCTCTTCGTTGAGGTGTGTGGGCCTCTTATTGCGGTGGCTTCTCTTGCCGCGGAGCACGGGCTCTAGGCGCGCGGGCTTCAGTAGCCGTGGCACGCAGGCTCAGCAGCTGTGGCTCATGGGCTCTAGAGCGCAGGCTCAGCAGCCGTGGTGAACGGGCTCAGCCGCTCCGCGGCACGCAGGATCCTCCCAGACCAGGGCCCGAACCCGTGTCCCCTGCATTGGCAGGCGGACTCTCAACCACCGTGCCACCAGGGAAGCCCCAGGATTTTCTTTTACTCCTGTCCATCATGCCTTCGAGATCGCGAGGCAGTAGCTCCTTTCAGGATAGTGCTAATATTTTGTACCGACACATCAGGTCACATTCCTCTCCTCTGCAGCCAACTGGTCATAGGAACCTTCTCACGTGACAATGAGGCGATAAGAATGGCTGAGGGAATAGAGGTAGGATGTCAAATGCAGATGACACCTGTTCATATAACACATGGGTGTGTTTGAGGCTGGTCCCAAAGGTACCATTTCCCAGATGGACGTCTGATCAGCCTGCCTGACTTTATAATTTGGTAGGTACGATAGATTATGTTATTGTTCATATATATTCACTCTCCTTCTTCCCTCCATAGGAGGAGTATATGTCCCAATTCCACTGATGACTTTCTTTGAGCTCAGAGTGGCCAGAACGCACTTTCCTGCCCCTTGACATTAGATTACGTTTGTGACTTTCTTTGGCCAATGGAATGTTAGAAGGTGCAGGTAACTCAGGCAGAGCTTGCGATGTGCCTCTATGTTTGGGCATTGCCCTCTCGCTCCTTGGCTATTGCAGGTTACAATTATTTGGTTTTCTATGGGCAGGAGTTCAGTATCTACTATACCCCAGTATCTCACTAGAAGCTATTTTTCAAGGGGAAAGTAGTTCTCTGATAGGTAAACCATGTCTTTGTGCCAGAACCTTAGATGTCTTCTCTGTGACTTCTACTAGAGTTCAACAAAAATTTCATCTGGCATCCTTATCCATGACGGGTATTCTATCCCCTGAATTATATGACCCAGGGAGCAGAACAGCATGGAGTGCAGTCTGAACCTATAGAAAACCCTTGTATGGAAGTCTCTGGATGGCTCAATAAGTTCTCTGAAGCAATACTATGAAAAGGAATGTATTTTACCTCAAAAATCCTAAGAGGAGAGCCAAGTGCTATGCCTCTAGCTTACCTGAAGTAGGTACAGAATGCAGCAAGTTGTACTTTACAATCGCACAGCACATTTCAGACCACAGGATAAATGTGCCACGTGTTTTAATTTCTTTAACTTTTAAATTTCTTATTCTACGGTTGGTATGTGTGTTTGTGTGTGTATACATATACATAGACATGCATATATATGTAAATAAATAAAACATACATATATGTTTATATGTACCTACATATATGTATAATGTCTTATTGAGGCATTTAGAGCAGTGCTGCTCAAAATTTGATACTCAAAGGGCTGCTGACCTCTGAACTATTTATTATCATCAAAAGATAAGTCGAAAAGATAAATTAACCTGTCCTAGAGATAATAAGTACAGAAAGTGAGAGCAATTAAACACTTTCATATACTATTTTGATATTTCCACTGCAGCTAAGCTTTTAGCTCTGTAGTTTATACCAGTATTAGTTTGTGGATGATTGGGAATTAAAATAAAACAAAACAAAAACACAACAAAAACTACTTAAACTGACTTTCAACACAGAGAGTACATGTGGCATATCTCTGGGGTTCTACATGTGACTCTCTGCTCACCAGCTTGATATTCCAGGGAATGTCAATACCATGAAAGTCTCTGAGAACTGACTATACTATGATATAAAGCATATTATTATTATTATTATTATTTTTATTTTTCTTGTGTGGTACGCGGGCCTCTCACTGTTGTGGCCTCCCCCGTTGTGGAGCACAGGCTCCAGATGCACAGGCTCAGCAGCCATGGCTCACGGGCCCAGCCGCTGCGTGGCATGTGGGATCTTCCCAGACCAGGGCATGAACCCATGTCCCCTGCATTGGCAGGCGGACTCTCAACCACTGTGCCACCAGGGAAGCCCCGAAGCATATTATTTAACATGTCTTAAAGCAGGATATTAAAGTATACTTCTTTCCTTGCCATGCAAAGGCAAACTATTTTTGACCCATTTTTATTATCAGATATTAAGACAATAGCATTTTCCAAGTTATTAGCCACTTACCCAGTGGCAGAAATTGTGTTAATCTTCTCAGTAAGGTGACACTTGAAACAGCAGTTGTGATTTAGGAAACCATCTCATTAAGTTACCTTGTATTCCACAACAATCTGCCATGGTCCATTTTTGTAAGGGTCAGACAGATAAATTAAAGAGATATGATAGAGACCATACACCCTTTCATCTTTTTATGTCTTTAGTTGTAATATGAATATATACATTTTCTCAAGGAATACAATATTTCTTCTTGGGAATGGGGAGGGAAGGGCTGATGGGGAAGGCATTTCAGAAGTTTTCACTAATTAGTATAATATCCACAGATCAGGAAACCAAAGCCAATATTTCGCTAGATGCTAAAAATATTTATCCCAATTATACATTTGGGATCCAGGGAAATAACCACGGGGTGAGTCTGCTGACTCAGTGAAACCACAACTGAGATCATCTCAGGCCAGAATCTATTTATCAACTGACTTCCACAAGCCCTCACCCTAATTATGGAGGACCTGGTGGTGTTTTCCATCCCATAAGTATAAGTTCAGACTCAATAGCTAACAATTATAGAACTATCTCTTTACCCACTGCATAGTGAGGACTTTTCTTAAATTCTTTTTGGAAAGGATTGGAGAAATATTTTCTGTGAATATGTATAGTGGAGTAGCAGGGCAATTCCTGATGGGGACATTTCTTCCTCTTCAATCAGTAGGTTCTGAGTCCATGAACTGGCTTAGATCTGATAACCAGGTGAGGTGCTGTGATTTACTACTGTGCCAGTTAAGATCAACCTGCTACTTCTCCTGATTATATAAACTGAGTAATACCCTAGTCTTCGGTCCTTTTGTCTTGTCCTTAAAAACAGCATGATCATGAGCTACCACCATATATTCTTGTTGGTTAAGGCAGCCTTACTGCCTATCCCAGTAACCGCAGTCACCTCACTTGTGATGGTTATGTGACGCTATGTGGCTTCTGTCATCTCATGATCCCGTTATTGATATTGACATGAAAAAGACCAGTTCAAACATAGCAACACCCCAATCTCCCTTGGCTTTCAGAAGATAGTTATGCAGCTTCTCAGCAGTGTCCATACACCCATTACCAACACACTTCTTACTGCTCTAGGGATGTATGTGCTTTCTGGACCCTCCTGGGGACTCATCAGATGGTAGGGTCCCAGGTTATACATAATCAGTTCACACTAACATGCCCATATCCCTAACTCTTCTTGTCCCTTTTCCAAAACAGACACATCTACTTATTTTAGTGTAGGTCATTGTTGAGTCCCAGTTTCAGGAAGCCCTCCAAGCTAGTTACTTCAGGATTTACTCCATAGGTCCTTGCTGAAGTATTGACTCCTGCATTGTGGGAGAGTAGCCCCAGCTGCGTGAGTGCTCGACTATCCAATTTGTCTACTTTGAGAATGCAGAACGTAAGGGTTGCCTTTAAAGCTACCAGAGAGGCCCCCTAATTTTAGGACGTACTAAGTTGGCAAATAGCTGTCCTCAGCTTATTATTTTTTTCCAAAGTGCCTAGGGGCATCACAATCATCCACCTACTCCACAAGCCTTACAATGTTCATGGTTTCCAAACTGATTGATGCTGACACTTGTTGTTCAGTTAACCACCAAGGAAAGCTTATATCCACTTCACTGCTACTCCATACCACCTTCGCAACTACCAGCAACAAAGTCTATATTGCTTCCAGACAGGAAGACCACCCATATCAAAAAAACATTTTTAAGGGTATGTTTTCCAGATTTCACTTGTAATATTGATTGCCTTAGTCTGGGATTACAAGGCAACAGAGCATGAATTAAGCATTAAAGTGTTGACCTTCTATTTAAGTGGTGCAAACCCAAGCCAGTAAAGGTGACACAAAGAAAAGTGAACCAGGGAGAGATGCAAAGCAATGCAAATAATGCTTTACTGAGCTGGCTTCCATGTGGCAAAGAGGCAGGAGAAAGATACAACCTATCACTTAGCAGGTGAATTGGCTCAATATCTGGGGTTTCTTGGATTGCCTACAAGGATAAATAATACATAGAGGAGCCCCAGGGAGAGAAGAAAGGGAACTGAAATGAGAGGACTTGCTAGGAGGCCCATAGCTGTAGAGTCCAAATCCAACTAAGTCCCAGTTTCATTTTTGAGCCACCTGATAGCAGTTGTCAGCTCTGCTTGAAATTTCCATAGAAACAACACTAGACTCTGTGCCTAGCAGAGATGCCCAGAACAGCAACAGTAATTCTAAGGTCCTCCAGGTTTGTTGTCACCCATTTCATTGGTCTTATAGGGATAGATTGGTCAAGGAGGATTCTGAGATCTGAGGCCTACCCACCATCCCCCTGTATTCCCCAGTGGATTTCATGTTGCCTTTCATTCCCCCTCCACAACTCTTATAAGAAAACATCTAGGTAGAGGCCAGGAGCAAATATGTAAATTTTTTAGAGCTAAAGCCATGTTACAGCAAGCTCTTACTGTCATGAATATTTATATCTATATTTGTACATTTATCACAAATTCAGAAGAAAAGAAATCATGCAGACTGAGTTCATTGATCTCAATGCAATATTATCAATAAAAACACAATTTCAATGACCTCTACCCATATACGTGGCAACGTAAAAACATATTTCTAAGTAACTCATGAATTAAAGAAATCTCAGTAAGCTTATAAAATATCTAGATAAGAATGACAAAGAAACTCTATATATCTAAATTGCAGTTTACAGCTAAAGTAGTAATTGCGGGAAATTTTACAGCTTTAAAGGTACAAAATAAAAAAGAAGAAAATCTGAAACTTGAGTTATTCAGTAATGAATTATGCACTCAATCACAAATCTAGACTAAGAAAAATAAACAACATAATGAATGAAGGAAATAATAAAAATAAAAGTAAAGATGACTAACACAGAAATACATTAAATGAGTCTATAGGGATTTTTAACAAAACCAAAAGCTAATTCTATAAATTAAAACAACACAATAGAAAATGTATGGCAAAACTTCAAGAAAGAGAGAGAAGTGGGAATAGAAAATTGTTAGTCCCTAGCACATTGATTCAGCCTTTTTTAAAATTAGAATAAATCATAGTCTACTCATTTCAATGTTAAATAATGAGAAAGTTCAATTAGAGTGTTGTGGATACAAGTGCTTTTTAGACAGGTGGTGAAAAGTTTTTTAAAAATTGTATCTATTTTTCACCTGTACTTTACCATAAAATTGCTTTTTTAGCTAGTTTATTTAAAAGAAATTCTCCTAAGAGGTTCTAACGGAAACGGTTTACATTTGTCTCATAAAATATAACTCTAAAGTTCAAGGTTATGATTGGTACAATGTACGTTTAAGTTGTGGTTTGTGGGAAATTGTATTTACTCATTTAGTATTTGTTATAGAAAGTTAAATTTACTTATAAACCTTGTAATGTATGTCCACTCAGTAAGCCTTCAAAGATCTTTTTAAAATTAAACTCAAGTGCATAGGTTCTCTTGAAATTAGAAAATTGAGTATTTTTTATTGCATATATCTATGTAAGTAAAAATAAATCCTCATGATAAGATTAATTTTTAAAATATTCTATGCCATGAGGATTGGAAAAGGAACATACAGGCACAGTTAAAACAGTATTATGGCCTTTGGGAGGGCTCGTGCCAAGGAGTACTTACCAGTACTTCTGCTGCCAGTATCCTTGTCCCCACCTTAAGGCACAGCCACCCACTGCCTCTGCAGGAGATCCTCCAACACTAGCAGTTGCATAGAGGAGAGGGCGAAGATGGTGGAAGAGTAAGACGTGGAGATCACGTTCCTCCCCACAGATACATCAGAAATACATCTACATGTGGAACAACTCCTACAGAACACCTACTGAATGCTGGCAGAAAACCTCAGACCTCCCAAAAGGCAAGAAACTCCCCACGTACCTGGGTAGGGGAAAAGAAAAAAGAATAAACAGAGGCAAAAGAATAGGGACGGGACCTGCACGAGTGGGAGAGAGCCGTGAAGGAGGAAAGGTTTCCACACACTAGAAGCCCCTTCGTGGGTGGAGACTGCGGGTGGCAGAGGGGGGAGCTTCGGAGCCATGGAGGAGAGCACAGCCACAGGGGTGCAGAAGGCAAAGTGGAGAAATTGCCGCACAGAGGATCGGTGCCAACCAGCACTCACCAGCCCGAGAGGCTTGTCTGCTCCCCCCCCAGGGCGGGCAAGGCTGGGAGCTGAGGCTCAGGTTTCAGGCTTCGGTCGGAGTGCAGGGAGAGGACTGGGGTTGGCGGCGTGAACACAGCCTGAAGGGGTTAGTGCACCACGGCTAGCCGGGAGGGAGTCCGGGAAAAAGTCTGGACCTGCCAAAGAGGCAAGAGACTTTCTCTTCCCTCTTTGTTTCCTGGTGCGTGAGGAGAGGGGATTCAGAGCGCTGCTTAAAGGAGCTCCAGAGACGGGCGCGAGCTGCGGCTATCAGCGCGGACCCCAGAGACGGGCATGAGATGCTAAGGCCGCTGCTGCTGCCACCAAGAAGCCTGTGTGCGAGCACAGGTCAGTCTCCCCACCTCCCCTCCCGGGAGCCTGTGCAGCGCGCCACTGCTAGGGTCCCAGGATCCAGGGACAACATTCCCGGGAGAGAGCACGGCACGCCTCAGGCTGGTGGAAGGTCACGCCAGCCTCTGTCGCTGCAGGCTCGCCCCGCCTTTGTGCCCCTGCCTCCCCCAGGCCTGAGTGAGCCAGAGCCCCGGAATCAGCTGCTCCTTTAACCCCATCCCGTCTGAGCGAAGAACAGACGCCCTCCAGCGACCTACACACAGAGGCGGGGCCAAATCCAAAGCTGAGCCCCAGGAGCTGTGCGAACAAAGAAGAGAAAAGGAAATCTCTCCCAACAGCCTCAGGAGCAGCAGATTAAATCTCCACTATCAACTTGATGTATGCTGCATCGGTGGAATACCTGAATAGACAACAAATCATCCAAATTGAGGAGGTGGACTTTGAGAGCAAGATTTATTTATTCCCCTTTTCCTCTTTTGGTCAGAGTGTATGTGTATGCTTCTGTGTGAGATTTTGTCTGTATAGCTTTGCTTTCACCATTTGTCCTAGGGTTCTAGCCATCCTTTTTTTTTTTTTTTTACTTAAAAATTTTTTTTTCTAAATAATTATTTTTTTATTTTAATAACTTTATTTTATCTTACTTTATTTTATTTTCTTTTATCCTCTTTCTTTCTTTCTTTCTTTTTTCTTTCTACTTTTTCTCCCTTTTATTCTGAGCTGTGTGGATGAAAGGCTCTTGGTGCTGTAGCCAGGACTCAGGGCTGGGCCTCTGAGGTGGGGGAGACAACTTCAGGATACTGGTCCACAAGAGACCTCCCAGCTCCACATAATATCAAATGGCAAAAATCTACCAGAGAGCTCCATCTCCACACCAGCACCCAGCTTCACTCAATGACCAGCAAGCTACAGTGCTGGACACCCTATGCCAAACAACTAGCAAGACAGGAACACAACCTCCCCCATTAGCAGAGAGGAGGCCTAAAATCATAATAAGTCCACAGATACCCCAAAACACACCACCAGATGTGGACCTGCCCACCAGAAAGACAAGATCCAGCCTCATCCACCAGAACACAGGCACAAATCCCCTCCACCAGGAAGCCTACACAACCCACTGAACCACCTTTAGCCACTGGAGACAGACACCAGAAACAACGGGAACTATGAATCTGCAGCCTGCAAAAATGAGACCCCAAACACAGTCAGATAAGCAAAATGAGAAGACAGAAAAACACACAGCAGATGAAGGAGCAAGATAAAAACCCAACAGACCTAACAAATGAAGAGGAAATAGGCAGTCTACCTGAAAAAGAATTCAGAATAATGATAGTAAAGATGACCCAAAATCTTGGAAACAGAATAGAGAAAATGCAAGAAACATTTAACAAGGACCTAGAAGAACTAAAGATGAAACAAGCGATGATGAACAACACAATAAATGAAATTAAAAATACTTTAGTTGGGATCAATAGCAGAATAACTGAGGCAAAAGAAAGGATAAGTGACCTGGAAGATAAAATAGTGGAAATAACTACTGCAGAGCAGAATAAAGAAAAAAGATTGAAAAGAACCGAGGACAGTCTCAGAGACCTCTGGGACAACATTAAATGCACCAACATTCGAATTATAGGGGTTCCAGAAGAAGAAGAGAAAAAGAAAGGGACTGAGAAAATATTTGAAGAGATTATAGTTGAAAACTTCCCTAATATGGGAAAGGAAATAGTTAATCAAGTCCAGGAAGCACAGAGAGTCCCATACAGGATAAATCCAAGGAGAAACATGCCAAGACATATACTAATCAAACTGTCAAAAATGAAATACAAAGAAAACATATTAAAAGCAGCAAGGGAAAAACAACAAATAACATACAAGGGAAACCCCATAAGGTTAACAGCTGATCTTTCAGCAGAAACTCTGCAAGCCAGAAGGGACAGACAGGACATATTTAAAGTGATGAAGGAGAAAAAACTACAACCAAGATTACTCTACCAAGCAAGGATCTCATTCAGACTTGATGGAAAAAGTAAAACCTTCACAGACAAGCAAAAGCTGAGAGAGTTCAGCACCAGCAAACCAGCTTTACAAAAAATGCTAAAGGATCTTCTCTAGGCAAGAAACACAAGAGAAGGAAAAGACCTACAATAACAAACCCAAAACAATTAAGAAAATGGGAATAGGAACATACATATCGATAATTACCTTAAATGTAAATGGATTAAATGCTCCCACCAAAAGACACAGACTGGCTGAAAGGATACAAAAAAAAAAAAAAAAAAAGACCCATATATATGCTGTCTACAAGAGACCCACTTCAGACCTAGAGACACATACAGACTGAAAGTGAGGGGATGGAAAAAGATATTCCATGCAAATGGAAACGAAAAGAAAGCTGGAGTAGCAATTCTCATATCAGACAAAATAGAATTTAAAATAAAGACTACTAGAAGAGACAAAGAAGGACACTACATAATGATCAAGGGATCGATCCAAGAAGAAGATATAACAATTGTAAATATTTATTGGACCCAACATAAGAGTACCTCAATACATAAGGCAAATATTAACAGTCATAAAAGGGGAAATAGACAGTAACACATTCATAGTAGGGGACTTCAACGCCCCACATTCACCAATGGACAGATCATCCAAAATGAAAATAAATAAGGAAACACAAGCTTTAAATGATAAATTAAACAAGAAGGACTTAATTGATATTTATAGGATATTCCATCCAAAAACAACAGAATACACATTTTTTCTCAAGTGCTCATGGGACATTCTCCAGGATAGATCATATATTGGGTCACAAATCAAGCCTTGGTAAATTTAAGAAAATTGAAATTGTATCAAGTATATTTTCTGACCACAACGCTATGAGACTAGATAGCAATTACATGAAAAGATCTGTAAAAATACAAACAATGGAGGCTAAACAATACACTACTTAATAACGAAGTGATCACTGAGGAAATCAAAGAGGAAATCAAAAAATACCTAGAAACAAATGACAATGGAGACAAGAGAACCCAAAACCAATGGGATGCAGCAAAAGCAGTTCTAAGAGGGAAGTTTATAGCAATATAATCCCACCTTAAGAAACAGGAAACATTTCGAGTAAACAACCTGACCTTGCACCTAAAGCCATTAGAGAAAGAAGAACAAAAAAACCCCAAAGTTAGCAGAAGGAAAGAAATCATAAAGATCAGATCAGAAATAAATGAAAAAGAGATGAAGGAAATGATAGCAAAGATCAATAAAACTAAAAGCTGGTTCTTTGAGAAGATAAACAAAATTGATAAACCATTAGCCAGACTCATCAAGAAAAAAAGGGAGAAGACTCAAATCAATAGAATTAGAAATGAAAAAGGAGAAGTAACAACTGACACTGCAGAAATACAAAAGATCATGAGAGATTACTACAAGCAACTCTATGCCAATAACATGGACAACCTGGAAGAAATGGACAAATTCTTAGAAATGCACAACCTGCCAAGACTGAATCAAGAAGAAATAGAAAATATGAACAGACCTATCACAAGCACTGAAATTGAAACTGTGATTAAAAATCTTCCAACAAACAAAAGCCCAGGACCAGACAGCTTCACAGGTGAATTCTATCAAACATTTAGAGAAGAGCTAACACCTATCCTTCTGAAACTCTTCCAAACTATAGCAGAGGGAGGAACACTCCCAAACTCATTCTACGAGGCCACCATCACCTTGATACCAAAACCAGACAAGGAGGTCACAAAGAAAGAAAACTACAGGCCAGTATCATTGATGAACATAGATGCACAAATTCTCAACAAAATACTAGCAAACAGAATCCAACAGCATATTAAGAGGATCATACACCATGATCAAGTGGGGTTTATTGCAGGAATGCAAGAATTCTTCAATATACGTAAATCAATCAATGTGATACACCATTTAACAAATTGAAGGACAAAAACAATATGGTCATCTCAATAGATGCAGAGAAAGCTTTCGACAAAATTGAACGCCCGTTTATCATAAAAACCCTCCAGAAAGTAGGCATAGAGGGAGCTTTCCTCAACATAATAAAGGCCATATATGACAAACCCACAGCCAACATCATCCTCAATGGTGAAAAAATTGAAAGCATTTCCACTAAGATCAGGAACAAGACAAGGTTGCCCACTCTCTCCACTCTTATTCAACATAGTTTTGGAAGTTTTCGCCACACCAATCAGAGAAGAAAAGGAAATAAAAGGCATACAAATTGGAAAACAAGAAGTAAAGTTGTCACTGTTTGCAGATGACATGATACTATACGTAGAGAATCCTAAAGATGCTACCAGAAAATGACTAGAGCTAATCAATGAATTTGGTAAAGTAGCAGGATACAAAATTAATACACAGAAATCTCTGTCATTCCTATACACTAATGATGAAAAATCTGAAAGTGAAATCAAGAAAACACTCCCATTTACCACTGCAACAAAAAGAATAAAATATCTAGGAATAAACCTACCTAAGGAGACAAAAGACCTGTATGCAGAAAATTATAAGACACTAATGAAAGAAATTAAAGATGATACAAATAGATGGAGAGATATACCATGTTCTTGGATTGGAAGATTCAACATTGTGAAAATGACTCTACTACCCAAAGCAATCTACAGATTCAATGCAATCCCTATCAAATTACCAATGGCATTTTTCACAGAACTAGAATAAAAAGTTTCACAATTTGTACGGAAACACAAAAGACCCCGAATAGCCAAAGCAATCTTGAGAATGAAAAACGGAGCTGGAGGAATCAGGGTCCCCGACTTCAGACTATACTACAAAGCTACGGTAATAAGACAGTATGGTACTGGCACAAAAACAGAAAGATAGATCAATGGAACAGGATAGAAAGACCAGAGATAAACCCACACACATATGGTCACCTTATCTTTGATAAAGGAGGCAGGAATGTGCAGTGGAGAAAGGACAGACTCTTCAATAAGTGGTGCTGGGAAAACTGGACAGGGACATGTAAAAGTATGAGATTAGATCACTCCCTAACACCATACACAAAAATAAGCTCAAAATGGATTAAAGACCTAAATGTAAGGCCAGACACTATCAAACTCTTAGAGGAAAACATAGGCAGAACACTCTATGACATAAATCACAGCAAGATCCTTTTGGACCCACCTCCTAGAGACATGGAAATAAACACAAAGATAAACAAATGGGACCTAATGAAACTTCAGAGCTTTTGCACAGCAAAGGAAACCATAAACAAGACCAAAAGACAACCCTCAGAATGGGAGAAAGTATTTGCCAGTGAAGCAACTGACAAAGGATTAATCTCCAAAATTTATAAGCAGCTCATGCAGCTCAGTAACAAAAAAACAAACAACCCAATCCAAAAATGGGCAGAAGACCTAAATAGACATTTCTCCACAGAAGATATACAGACTGCCAACAAACCCATGAAAGAATGCTCAACATCTTTACTCATTAGAGAAATGCAAATCAAAACTACAATGAGATATCATCTCACACCAGTCAGAATGGCCATCATCAAAAAATCTAGAAACAATAAGTGCTGGAGAGGGTGTGGGAAAAAGGGAACACTCTTGCACTGCTGGTGGGAATGTGAATTGGTACAGCCACTATGGAGAACAGTATGGAGGTTCCTTAAAAAACTACAAATAGAACTACCATATAACCCAGCAATCCCACTACTGGGCAAGTACTCTGAGAAAACCATAATTCAAAAAGAGTCATGTACCAAAATGTTCATTGCAGCCCTATTTACAATAGCCCAGAGATGGAAACAACCTAAGTGTCCATCATCAGAAGAATGGATAAAGAAGATGTGGCACATATATACAATGGAATATTACTCAGCCATAAAAAGAAACGAAATTGAGCTATTTGTAATGAGGTGGAGAGACCTAGAGTCTGTCATACAGAGTGAAGTAAGTCAGAAAGAGAAAGACAAATACCATATGCTAACACATATATATGGAATTTAAGAAGAAAAAAAATGTCATGAAGAACCTAGTGGTAAGACAAGAATAAAGACCCAGACCTACTTGAGAATGGACTTGAGGATATGGGGAGGGGGAAGGGTAAGCTGTGACAAAGCGAAAGAGAGGCATGGACATATATACACTACCAAACGTAAGGTAGATAGCTAGTGGGAAGCAGCTGCATAGCACAGGCAGATCAGCTCCGTGCTTTGTGACCGCCTGGAGGGGTTGGATAGGGAGGGTGGGAGGGAGACGCAAGAGGGAGTTGATATGGGAACATATGTATATGTATAACTGATTCACTTTTTTATAAAGCAGAAACTAACACACAATTGTAAAGCAATTATATTCCAATAAAGATGTTAAAAAAAAAACAATAACAAAATGACAAGCACAATAAAAAAATGTGCAAATGATTCATGCAGGAAATTCACGGAAAAGAAAGTCTACATGACTAATAAACATATAAAGAAATACTATATCTTATCAGTAATCACTAAAATGCAAATAAAACAAGACACTATTTTCACCTATCTTATTAAAATATATTAACATGTATTATAATTAAGTCTTTTGTGCACAGTTCTCTTTATGTAATTTTCTGACTTTTTAAAATGTTTGCTTTACTCCTTAACCCTACCCTTGGCTGAAAAATAAAATCAAGTATTTGTTTCAGTTGAGGAAATTGAAACTCATGGATCGCTAATAAAATTTTAAATTATCATTGCTATTTTGGAGAGTTGGCAATTTCTTGTAAAATTGAGAGAGTGCACACTAAATGGTAATTAAATAATAACTGATTCTAACTAATACCCTCATATGTGCACAGGGACATAAGCACAGGAATCTTTATAGACACATGTTTTCTAATGTGGGAAGCCACCCCAAATGTCTATTAGCAGGGAATGGAAAAATAAATTCAGGTTTACATACATGAAGGAATTTTATATATAATTTAATATATGTTAGTCTCATTGAATAAAGAAAACTTTCCTATCTGAAGAAAATATGGACTCACATACGTATAGTACAAGTGGAAAAGGTTGGACAGGGGAAATACATACCAAATTTATGAAAATAATTGCCAAAAGGAAGTAAAAAGGAGAATAGGTTTGTAGAGAGGTTGACCTCATTTGTAATTCTCTCTGTATTATTAAATGACTGGAAACAAAAACAGCATTAAAGTCTTGGTGTTGTGTCCATGGGTATTTGATGGGTTAGTGTCTGTATGTATATTTAGGTTTTTTTTTTCTGAAATAAAGAAAACCTAAAATGGAAGAGATTAGAAACAACTTCTGCCATTTCTACGTTTACAGACTCTGTAGTTATCTAGAACTGGGTAACACACCATCTAAAATCTGAGTAGTTTCAACCAACCACTTATTTAGGGAGCAATCAGCTGGTGGTTCTTTGGCTGTAGGCTTAGTCTTGGTTAATCTCTGTTGGACTCTGATGAGACTGAGGTGAGCTGGCTAGGGGCTGGGTGATACAGGGTGGACTGCTGACATCACAAAGGCAAAGGAGTCCCGAGGCCAAGCCCATAATCAACGTGGAGGATGTCTCAGAGTCATGCATCTCAAGGGGATGTGGATGCAGGGAGGGGCAGAATCCTGTTATTTTTGAAACCTCTCCCACACACCCTAACAATAGTGTGTAATGATGTAAGAAGAAAATCATTAAAGAACTATAAATATACATGCCTCCAAACATATCAGTATATATTTTAAACAAAAAGACAGACATATAATTACTTTGGGTCTGGGGAAGAGTGCAGAATAAGGCAATTGGTAAAGAGTGAAAAGAATCACTAATCCCCTTTTTAGACGTGTTGGGTTGCTTCTAACATGGTATGGGTTTGGTAAGAACAAGATAAGAAAAAGACAGATGGTTTGATTTCTTTCCTTTTTCTGTTTTCACCTCTGCTATCATCAGAGGGCTGGACTTTTCAGACAGCAGATTTTTTGGGGGAATGGACACCTAGATCATACTTCACATGTTTAATAAAAAATAAAGAGAGGAAAACACACTTACTTGTAGTAAACAAACTACACAGTAACATAATATGGGAGGGGAGCTGAATGAAAATCAAACATTCAGGGCAAGCCCCGAGGGTACCTTTGCCACATCTCCCCCTGGATGTAAAATAGAGCTAGTTATATATATCTTTCAGCTTCCAGGCTTTCCAACATACTCTGTACAGAATCTCTCCTATTCTTAAAATCTGTAGTGATAGAGATTTCATATCCTGCTTTGAAAACATTCTCTGCACCTCACAGCCCTCACAATCAGTAATTTTTTCTTAGGTCTAACCTATATTTGTATTGCTGAAACTTGCTAATTTCCTGTGAGGCTATGCCCTCGGTGGAAATGGTGACCATAATCCTCCCTATAATATTCTTTCATGGATCAGATAGAATAGACTGAATCCCTTTTACATTTTTGCACATCTCTCTTGAAAGACTGAGATTTAGGCCAGACATAATACAAGGGTCTAACCAATAGCATAAGCAGTGAAAGGATGAAAGTATTGCCAGTTTTTGTAGGCAATTCACACCTTTATTAGCACAGATGGCTTTTACCTGTTTTTTTGTTTTCATTTTTTATAGCAGTTCCAGAGGACAACCTCACTGGTAACCCACACTCTCTCCAATGTCAGGCATCCTCACTGTAATCCAGGGGCAGTGCAAAGCAATGCAGGGATCATGTACTTGGAACCAAATATCCCAGTTTAAGTTCAGATTCTATCACTTATTGGTTGTATGACCTTGGACAAGTGGCTTAAAATATCTGCCTTACTTTCTTGCAAGGATAATAAGACCTGCCTTCTACTCTCTTACTCTTGATGGAGAGGATTTAATAAAATAATGTTCCTGAAAAGCACTTTGCAGACCATAAACCGATAAAGCTATGTAAAGTATTAGCTGTATTCACAAACTCCTCGACACAACGTTGCTTGATCCCAGTTCTCTAGAGCAGGTTTGAAAAAATGTCAAAGTCACAAAAATGTTATCCCAGTGGAGTGTACGCTGTGGATTGGCTGGGTTTCTAAAGTTTGTCTCTAAGGCTGCCATTCATAACTTGGAATACACTTTTCATTATATTTTTCTTTGTAAATCATTCTACGAACAGGCAATGCTGAGGCATCTCACAAAGTTTACTGTTTCATTCAGTGAACACAGAGCCCCTACTCTGTGTTCAATAAAGGAGATAGAAAGATGGGGAGAAGGTCTCCATCCTCAGAAGTCCTCAGTTGAGGAGAGAGCATAAGAAGCAAATTATCACAAATCATGTGCAAAATACTGTGACCAAGACGTGCACAGGTGCTAAACTACTCAACTGCTCTTTATTGTAAAAACAGGAGAAAGGTGAGCCTCCTTAAAGATGGCAGAGATAGCCCTCCGAATGTTCCTCTTTGTCTGCTCCCTCAGCCTCTGCACTTTCCCCTCCACTGTGTCTTGCCCAGGAGAAATCACGTCCAGACTTTGACATGAATGGGGCTGTTTCTCATCCCCGTGAGGCTGCCCACACGGCTCTTCCCCTGACACACCCTTCCCTGCACCCCATCTAGAGCGATCACGTGTAACTCAAGGCAGAGCTGAGGCCCCACTTTTTTTTTAAATTACATTTTCCTTCTCTGTTGCTCTCTGCAGCCCCTTGGGTCCCCACTGGCCCAAATATAATGCAAATATAACAGCAGGATTTTGGATGAATTGTCTTCACAGAAATGGAAGATGGGGTAGAGAGGATGATGGTAATAAGGCAAGTTCTCCAACTTGAATGAGCAAAGGGGAAATGCTCAGGAGGTCAGTGATGAGGTGAACAGAGAGGACGGGGGCAGATACAGTTTAACCACCTGGTCCCTAAGGCTTGGCGATTTTGAGGAATAAAAAGTGATTTTGTGGAAGCAACAGAGAACAAGGAGTATAGAGCCGGAGGTTTGGGAAGGCAGGGAAAGAGAAGATTCAGCCTCCACTTGAGAGAAGAACTCAAGAGGTACTATCTTCCAGAAAAGCACGTGAATGTCACTTTTAGAGAAGGAACTCAGGATGCAGGGTGATTTCTACTGACAGACTCTAAGTTCTAGACCAGAACATAAAGGGTGTTGGAGAGAGATGGAAGATTGCATCAGAGTAACAGCTATTAAAGGGATTTGAAGATTGGGTCTGGGTGACAGGTTTATCCGGGTGGTGGGGACCTGGGTTGGGGTCAGGTGATCAGAAATGTGACACACCTTGTTTGGGCAGTGGCTGCAAGACACACCCATGGGAATCCTTCATCCCTTAGAGGTGTTCAAATTGAAACCTGGAGCAGAGATTCAGGATGCTGGGTTGGCAACATGTGTGACGTGAGGCTTGTGAACTGTTTGCTGCTGTGCCTTCTGCCGTGTCGAGGAGACTGTCCTGCAGGGAAAATAAATCCAACGTGCAAAGAAAAGTAGGTTTGAAAGGTGAGAGAAGCCTGCCCTGGGGACACTGGATTCCCGGTCCCAGGCTGACAACCAGCTGTAGCCCTGCTCTTGGAGTGACATAGAGCTTGCAATAAGTTCCTCTTCTTGCCCGAAGTAATTCAATATGCCTATCTCTCCGTTACAACCAAAGGAGTCTTAACACATTAATCTAATTTACAAAGAAAGGAATCATTAGCAAAATTTGCTCCTTTATTATTACCCACAAATTACTTGTGACATGCCTCAAAACCAACTGTGACAGGGCTAATTAGTACAGACTGTTGGAAACCACTTGCCTGCAAACACAGAAGAGGGGACTCCAGCCATGTCCCCAGAGCTGAGAGCTCATGCCATTTTCTTACCGTCTCCTCCAGGGAACACAGGGCTCCTGGGAGAAAGAGCAGCCTTCCTGTGGTCTGTGCTACTTTAGTGTGGGGCTTGTGTGATTGGTGCCCACCTGGATGTGATGAATTTGGTTTCACACTGCATTTGAATCACTTCCTGGTGAGGCGCCTTGACCTGAACTCTCCTGCGGAGACTCGTTTTTTCAGTTGAAGTCTAGCTGATTGATTTAATACAATGTTGTGTTAATTTCTACTGTACAGCAAAGTGGTTCAATTATACATATACATATATATATATATATATATATGCATAATATATATACACATTCTTTTTTATATGCTTTTCCATTCTGGTTTATCACAGGATATTGAATGTAGTTCCCTGAGCTATACAGTAGGACCTTGTTTATCCATTCTACATACAACAGTTTGCATCTACTAATCCCAAACTCCCAATCCATCCCTCCCTCCATCCCCTCCCCCTTGGTTACTAGAAGTCCGTTCTCCATGTCTGTGGGTCTGTTTCTGTTTTTTAGATAGGTTCATTTGTACCATGGGTCCCATCATCCCTGAAGAGAAAACATCACTCCAGGAAGGGATTTCAGAGCTCCTTTACTTTTTTTTTTTTTTTTTTTTTTTTTTTTTTTTTTTTTTTGCTGTACGCGGGCCTCTCACTATTGTGGCCTCTCCCGTTGTGGAGCACAGGCTCCGGACACGCAGGCCCAGCGGCCACGGCTCATGGGCCTAGCCGCTCCGCGGCATGTGGGATCTTCCCGGACCGGGGCACAAACCCGCGTCCCCTGCATCGGCAGGCGGACTCCCAACCACTGCACCAGCAGGGAAGCCCCGGAGCTCCTTTACTTGAAAGTAACGTAGTGGCTTCTGCCCCAGCCCTTCTGCTTTATCATCGTCCTTCCAGGAGGACGTGGGCTTCAGAATCAGGGGGGCATTTGGTCCGCATTGTTCTATCCCACCACAAAGAGCCAGTCATGGCCGGCTGTACAATGCCACCAGCCAGTCCCCAGACGTTTCCATGTCCTAAAACCCAGACCTCGTATACAGGTTACCTTAGTGACCAAAAGGACTCTGCTGGTGTGACTAAATTAAAGAACTTGAGATGGAGAGCTCATCCCAGTTGTTTGTGGTGTGCAGTGTAATCACAGAGGCCTTAGAAGAGGGAGGCGGGAAGATCAGGGTCGGAGAAAGAAATGTGTCAAAGAGGCCAGGGTCTGAGGGTCGAGCTGGAGGACGGAGGAAGGACCAGAGGCCAAGGTACGCAGGTGTCCTGAGGAAGCTGGAAAGGACACGGAAAAGGATGCATCCCCTGGGCCTCCAGAAGGGACCAGCCCTGCGGACACCTGGGCTTTAGCCCAGTGAGACTCATTTTGGACTTCTGACCTCCTGAACTCTATGATAAATTTGTAATGTTTTCAGTCACCAGGCATGTGTTCATTTGTTACCGCAGCAACAGGAAATGCATACACCTGCCTTACTCAACAGAGAAGCTTGTTTACTCGCAGAATCTTAGGGCTTTCTGGACGTATTCCCTTTGGGGGCTGAGGACAGCCTCCGCTCAACTCGGCTGCTGTGGCAGCAGCTGCAGGACACCCCCCAAAGGGCTGAATACCTGTCTCTGAGACTCCTTATCAGAGACTAGAGGCTGCTTTGCTTGCGTCCTGTTCCCCAGGATAGCAGAAGAGCAGGCCCATTTATACCCAGACAGCCTTGCCTGGAGGACAGGCCAGGGACAAGACTGGCTGTGCTCTCTCCCAATGCCTTGGAGGTCATGGGCTGACCCCAGCACCCTCTGATATCCACACCCATCCCTACCCCTTGGCCGGAGCCGGGCCTCCCGTTGCTGCCTCTCCTGACCGGTCCTGCTGCCTGAGACCCTGTGTCACTGGCTCTGCTTCCTTGTCCTCCACCCTGAGCACCAGCTCCAAGGTCACTGGAGTTGAAAAGGCATCTAAGGGACACAGGTGCCCTTGAGCCCCTGGTCCTGCCCCCATGCGCCCTTCAGCATGGCCTCCTGCAGCGACCTCTCTGATTTCAACCCTTGTGTGAGGTCTTCTCTGGCCCGTGTTTCAGGGTGAAGAAGATTGATCTGCAGATGCCTATGGCCTCCACGTGACCAGCTGCTGTTTAAGGGCAGCTAAGCCCTTGGTGACAGGTCTCGAGGCAGCCGTAGGGCTGAGGTCACAGACGACCTTTGGTGCCAGGCCTTGTAGGCATGTAAAATCATTATCCTGCTTTGCCTCGGGGACCTACTTGTCTTATAACGTCTCAAGGGCTTGTAGGGCCACAGCACCTGCACTTCTTTCTAGGCACTGTCACTGTACAACGCACAGTCTCCTGCAGCTGTGGGCGCTCTTGAGGCCTGGCTCTGGGCTCCACCACCTGCCACGTCACCTACACAGGTGTAGACACAGCCTGATGTCCTCTAAATACATCTGTGTTCACCCTCCTTTCTGGGTGGGGCAAAGTCATCTATTGTTTGAGAAAAAAGATGCACATAGACACTGCCTTACACAGTGTGTTCCAGGACCCCTCCTCCCCGGATGCTTTTGAGACATTTTAAAATATATATTTTACTGATTTAGAGAGTTCATAAAAAATAAAAAATTGCCTAGGTCTTGTTCCCCATTTGATGTATCCCATTCCTAATAGGATGCCCCTCGCGGCACTGGTTCCAACATCAAGCTGGATCCAACAACATCTCCTCCTGTCCTGCGAGACGCCAGGGCCCGGGTGCAGATGTGCACCCATGCTTTGTCCAGCCTCTGAGCGGTTTGGTAAATGTGCGGAAGGTGTGCTTCTGACTCTATTCTAAAAATAGCCATCGGTGGAGGTGCAAATGCTGTACCAGGATTCCCCCGGTCTTGTGTGAGATCCTCAAAAACAACCCAGATGACCCACGCTTCACCCCCATGTGCTGTGAACTCTGCTGCATGAGCACTGCTGGCCCATCCTCCCATCTGAGTGACTGCAGGACCTCGCTCCGGACTCCCTCACCCTCTCCCCACCCCAGCTCTCCCGGAATGCTTGCTTTTCTCTCTCTGCTCACATATCTCGCCAGGGCCACACGCCAGGCACCACACCATCTCCCGGCCACCTGTTGTGAGAACACTGAGTCCTGTTTCAAATGTTTTTTCTCTGGCAGTGACAGAATCCCCGAGAAGTCACAGCATCCTTCTATCTATGGCAAATGCGATGTTTCACGCAAAACAGTGGGGAGACCCCTCCCTCTCACGGGACCCGGACTGGATCCCTGGGCTGGAACAGGAGCATCGCTGGCAGGTCAGGGGCTCGGTGCCCTGTGTCTCACCTGCTGCCTGGGCCTGAGGACACAAAAGGTCTTCTCAGGGTCTGTTTTTCTCTCATGCAAATAAACGCCGGAAGGCGCAGCCTCTCTCTCTGTGCAACTGCATGGGCTCAGCCAGGACCACGGTTTGTACTCACTCTTTCGAGATACAAAAGACTATTATTTTAGTCTTCTGTCTTTTTGTGGCTGAAACCAGACTTTGGAGCTACTGGAGTAGAATTAAGGACTATTAGGGAAAATTTTCAAGAGGCTGAAAAGACGTTTTTTTTTTTTTTAAAAAAAAAAAACAAAACGTTTCTAAGGTTTTGATCCACAAGCCTGGAAAAGTTTTGGAGAGGTGACCACAGCAGGGAAGATGTCTTGATGTGTTTTGTGTGTTGCTGTGAGGCCCCCCTGGCATTCCTGCCCCTGACACCCTCACAAGGTTTCAGCCAGACAGAAGCACGTGGGGCCATGAGGCAAGGGTCAGAGAAGAGGTCAGACACACATTTTCCCTGAACTGTGACATTTCAGTGCTGACAGCAGGGACACGTTGTCCCGGAATACGGGTGAAAGAGGAAAAGGCCGCTTCTCTAATTTTGACGACTTTGTTTCAGTGTGAATTTACCACTTACTTCTTCCAATGCAGGTCACCGATGGAGTGATGGTGATGATCTCAAGAGCAGATCTGGAACTGAATAGTCAACGCTCCTTACCAGTTCACCGGAGCCCGGGGGAGCCTGAACTACATCTGATGACAAAGTTGGTAGTTTGCAGTGGGATGGTGGACGGTCAGCACAGTAACTGATATGCTCTTGGTTTGGGGGTACTTTCACAGAGTCCTGATTTGAGCTTTAGATGACAAGCATATTAATTCCCACCGGTTACCCCTCAGCTTTCTTTCTAGACTCAGTCACTGAAACAACTCCCACCCCTGCCAGCAGACAAGACTTGCCGCTGATGAGAGGGGGCTGCCCAAGCAGTGACTTCCTTTCAAGTCCTGTTGTTGAATGGCCAACGTGACAGCTTCCTTCCAACAATGAGAGCAGACGTGACGTGTGACTTCCAGGATGAAGTGGTGAAAAGGCATGTTTCCCGGTGTCTGTCCCCTCTGAGCTGAAGAGGGACACCCACATCCAGGGCAGCCCCAGATGCCAGCAATGGAGACGGCCAGGGCCTCCTCCTTCTGGGTTCTGGACGGCTGCCCCCCTCCGGATGTGGACCAGGAGCACCCATGCCGGCTGCTCCAGAAGCAAGGCATACATGGTTTTGTTGTTAAGCAGCAGATACTTATTTTTTCCAAGTAGCTCTGTGACGGGAGGATTTTCCACCTCACCTGGTGGGCCTGGAGGATCCTGATTCCTGTGTGCTGTGTGGTCATTTCCTCTGCCTGATCCAAGCTGGAGGTCTTGCCAGGGCTTCGGGTGTGCCAGGCACATACATGCTCAGGTGGTCGGTGTCAGGGGAAGACACCTTGGGGGGCCATGTGCAGCTTTCTTCTCTCAGTGCTCCACCTGTGAATCCCAGCTGCTTCAGGAGACTGCCAGGCCCCATGCTGGGCCCTGCTCCCTGCACTGAGGCCGGGAAACTCTTTCTGAGCAGTGATCTGGTGCAACCACTGACCACATTCGTTTGTTTCCCTTCTCTAAGCGATGGCTGTTCCATGCTGCCTTGGTTATGTTATCCAGTGAGTGAAATCCGGGCTCCTATATTCAGTTTGTGTCCCAGGCACATCAGGTGGGAGAATAAACCCCGTCACCCCACCAGGGCTAAAAGTGCAGGTCCTTAAGTAGTACAGTCTCATAAAACTAGTTTCCTAGACCATGATAGTCCTAAAAGCTTTTCAACAGGGTCCACCATTGAGGTGAAATATATGCATTCATTTGTTTCTTCTTTGTTGAGGTAGTGCCAGCTACTTTGGGTGAATTCAGAAATGTCTCCTTAGAATTACTGGGTGGGCTCCCTTAGATGCCCAAGAAGTGCCTGGTGAGTCCCTTAGAGGGGAGGCCACACCAGTCTCCACCATATTAATCCCTCTCATCTCGCATCTGGGAGGCGAAAGTCCTAGGGTCTCCAATGCGAGGTCTCTCAGTTCTCTATGTCTCTGGGACCTCCTTCTCCAGGTGTTGGAAATAAAGGAGTCGGAGGTGATGCAGGGCTCCACGGAGGCAGACCCTTGTTGCCTGGGCTGGACTCCAGCCTACCCCCTTCCCAGCCTGCAGGGCTGTGCTTGACCTGCTCCCTGAGGACCAAGGCAGCTGCATCCCTCACTGTTCTCTTCTTCTTCACCTGTGCTCCAGCAGGCCTGTCCCAAACCCTTTGCTCCACGGCATCTGCAGGGTGCTGATTCCGCTGCCAGGGGGCTTTCTCCCAGCCTTCACCCTGACCCAAGCTTACATGATGTGTCCTCCAGGAGGCCTTTTCTGATCCCCAAAAGCAGGTTAGGCCCCTAGATTTCTCTCAATTCACACTGTAGCTCTCCTTTGTGACCCTCATACACTGCTTACTCTATAGGCCAGGCACTGTTCAAAGTGCTTTATGCATATTAACTCATTGAATCTTATCAAAACCTGATGTCATGGGTACCAAGGTGTTTAAATAACCGTCAGAACTAGTTATTGCTTAACTCTAGCACGCTGCTGGAAGGGAAACATCTGAAGCTCTCTTGTTCATATCCCAGGCTCCTGGAACTTGAATATGGGAAGGAATAAACAACAAACTATGCTACCATTTTCTACTTTTCATCCTTTTTCAACAGAATGCTCCTCGGGGTCAGGATTCATCCCTATGTCCTATTTTTTATGTCCCTATTTATTCCTATATCCGTAGAGCCTAATACAGCACCTGAAACACAGGGGAGGCTCAGCAGCTGTCCCTTTGGGGGGGCATGCATGACTGCCCCCCCCCAAATCTCATCCTTTTGCTTTTGACCTAGGAGGAATGAGACCCCTGCCTCTAAGCCCTTCACCATCATTCTCCACTGGGTTTGCTTTCATTTTCCACCAATTTCCTCCCGCCCGGCTGTGACTGGTTCTCTCTGCCCACTGTGTGCACGTAGTTGCAGGCAGAGTCTGACGGGAAGCATTTAGACCAAACGGGAAGAGATGCCCTCATGCTGTTGGACTGGTAGCGTCGGGGAGGGGTCTGCCAGGCACCTGTGCAGAGGTGCTCATGAGAGACACGGCTCTGATTGTCACGGTTGGAGCCCAGGTCTGTCTGGGGGTGGAGAGCTGAGTGACTCGGCCTCTGAAAACCCTCGAGGGCTGACCCATGATTTCATCTGGAAGAAAGTCGATCTCTTATTTTGTATTATATGTCTGTATATGAAACAGCAAGCGATCAGACTGAGCACAGAGCCCCCGTGGATAGGTGTTATTAATAGACATTCATTAAATGCCAAAAACATGTCAGACATTGTAACAAAACAAAGAACTAGGTAAGGTCTCCACTATGATATAAGTGCTTTCCAGGGAGAAGAGAAACTAAATTCATTGAGTTGGTGATAAAAAAATATCACAGGTAAAGGACATAAATGCACTCAGGGTTCTGACCCTTTTGAAAGAACTTCTTACATGTTTCCTTTATATGTCATGATTTTATATATAGCATGTGGCATTCACCATCCTAAAAGGATTCATAAGCAGTAGCCCCAGACAGGAAAATTATAATGGGCCATTTCATTTGACCTTCTTGAGTCTTGATTTCTTTATGTGAAATAGGAGACAGAAGCAGTTAATGCTCAGGACGGGGCTAATGGCAACCAGCACCCACGTGTATGATGACTGTGGCTGCTAAAGTGTGGAAACACTTCCATACTGGCTGCTGCAGGGCTCCTGAACACCCTTGCTGTTCTTGGACACCCCATCCACTCTCCTGTGGAGCCTTTGGGTCTCTCCATTATCAGGCTATGAACGGATCATTCAGGAGTTTTGCAAGAAGCAGGCAACATACCAAGGGGGGATTGAAGAGAGATCAATGAGGGACTTAGGTACAGTCATGTGTTTGGGGTTAAGGAAAAGCATCAAGGGAAGGAGAGACACCTCAGGCCCAGGGAGAGTGGGACACTTCTGCAGTCCTTCAGCCTGAAAGGTCAAGGGTGTGGAGTCGTTATGGGAATTTGGTTAGATCTATAGCCATGGAGAGGGCTGCCTCATGGGAGCTGAGGCCTACGTGGAGGCACATAGCCACCAGCAACCTCAGCCAGCAAGAAAGGGCCCAGGAATGAAAAGGCCAACCTCTCTGCCCTCTCCCTTCTGGACTCCTCCTCCTGGTGGCCTAGTGAGCTGCCTCCAGCCTATAGCTGGACAACAGGGTTTGTAACTGAGGCCAGCAGTCAAGGCCAGCCTTCCGGGTGCAGAGCAAGGAAGAAAAGGAAGGGGCTTGGTTCAGAGGAGCAAAAGGAAGATACTCAAGCTAAGCACCCAAGGCCCGGCCGAGCAGGGCGTCCCCAGGACAGCCCCTGTCGGCTGGAGTCTGTCCTGATCTACCCGTGCCCCTGAATAGCAAATGGAAAGGATTTGCTTCCCTGACACCAGGTTCTGATTAAAGCACTAAGTCTTAGAATGTCACGCTCCCTTTTTCCCTTTGTATTAGTTTCCATTATATTTTCATCCCATTAGAACTTACCACTCTAGCAGGGAAAAGAGAGGCAAGTTCTGCCTAAGGAAGAAAACAGGGACCAACTTCTCCAGCTCTCAGGGTAACGAGTCTTCAAGCAACAGACAATCAGACTATGGCCCACAGGAGACCTGACCCAGCTCCAGGGTGGAGGTCCTACCTGGGTGTTTGCAGTCACAGCTTTACAGCAATAAGCCGAGTGCATTTGTCTCTGTGTCCTTTATCTGTCACCTTTACTGATGTGCATGACAGGAGGGAAATCATTGAGCAATTCATGGGTCTCAGCCATCTCCTCCTGTCTCTTCTCACTGGAGAAAGGTCTAACTTTCTGTTCATTTTCACCTTGGAGTTTCCCTCACATGGTTTCCCTGCTGGAAGTCCTTGCCTTCTTGCTGTCCGAATCCTGTCTTCCTTCCCCAACTCAGTGGATCACCCTGGCTATTCCACCCACCCTCCCCCCAACTCCCACCCCTGTCTCCTTTGATCACCTGCCCACCTTACAATCTGTGAAACACCATTTGGGATGTCCCGATGTTCTGCTATCTTTTTTTTTCTTTAATTTTTAGTTTATATTGAAGTAGAGTTGATGGACAATCTTGTGTTAGCTTCGGGTATACAGCTAAGTGATCCAGTTATACATACACATGCATCTATTCTTTTTCAAACTCTCTTCCCATGTAGATTATTACAGACTATGGAGCATAGTTCCCTGTGCCAAATATGGCAGTGTGTACATGACAATCCCAAGCTCCCAGTCTATCCTTCCCCCTTGCTCTCTTGTAACCATAAGTTCATTCTCTAAAAGTCTGTGAGCCTGTTTCTGTTTTGTAAATAAGTTCATTTGTATCATTTTTTTTAGATTCTGCATATAAGTGATATCATATGGTATTTGTCTTTCTCTGTCTGACTTACTTCCCTTAGTATGGTAATCTCCAGGTCCATCCATGTTGCTACATATGGCATTATTTCATTCTGTTTTGTGGCTGAGTAATATTCCATTGTATATATGTGCCACATTTTCTTTATCCATTCCTCTGTCGTTGGACAATTAGGTTGCTTCTATGTCTTGGCTATTGTAAACAGCACTTCAACGGACATTAGGGTGCACCTATCCTTTGCAACCATGCTATCTTTTAAAATAAATCTCTGCTGTGCATCAGTGCTGTAATGAGGAGACTACCTTGAGGCTGAGGCAAAGGCAGTGCCGCCCACCCCCGCCGGATCTCCTGAGTCCGTGGTGAGGCTCTCAGAGGAAAGCAATGGGTCCAGGCTCCCTGGATGCAATACCACCTACATACTAGATGTTGGGAGCCTTGCCTTTGTACCAAGCAGGGAGAAGCCATTTCTCCTGCAAGTTCCTTTTGCCAGATGAAGTTGGCAGAGCATGTCAGGGGCAGGGTCTGCCTCCTCCGGGCAGCCCACCCCTGCCCAACACAGGACTCGTGGCCCCTGGGTGTTGAGGGGTTGCTGGGGGGCCTCGCACACCCCAACTCCCAAGCACGATCTGCTCGCCCCACGGTTTGCCGTATCTTCTCACCGTGTCCCCGCTGCTGGGGAAACGCATGTCTGGAGGCACTGCGATTCTGTTTACTGCCTTTTCGGTATTAGGTGGATGGAACTCTAACCCTCACAAAAGCAGCTCAGAGCCAAGAGGAGCTCTCCCATCAATTTCAGTTTAACCAGGTGTTGCTTTGACTCTGTCAGGTGCCTGGCGAGACCCCCTTTGCTTAGCAACGACCTCAGCTTTTCATAACAGTTTCTCCCTAAGCCTCAGCAGTAACTCCGGAGCTGCCGGCGGGGTGAAAGCCTCTTAGATTTAAATGGAATCGAAGGTAAAAACTCCCAGAAGTTGTGAGCTCCTGGAGGGTCTTAGAGCTTCTGGCATTATAGCTCTGTTAACGGTTGGGCTGCTAATCCTGTTTAACAGAAAGGGCTGGTCCCCACGTGGTATGGATGGGTTTTAGCCACCTGCTCTGGGTCAGCAGTGTCTGGTTCACCACGGAGGTTGTGTTCCGGCTGCTCTAGTCCTAGTCCTGGCACTCTCTGCCCACCAGGAAATCTCATCTAGGAAATTCATCTTAGCAGAGGGGAACATCTGTGAAAGTCCTTTGGGGTCCCTGGGAGACAGGAAGCAGGCAGAGGGAGGGTTAGGCAGCGTAGTCTTACTCCGAGCTTTAGTTCCCAAGAGATCATCAGGTTATTCCTAGGAATTTTCCAAAGCTCGAAGATTTTTTAAGCCCCCGGGTTGGCATGGAATCTCCAAGAAAGGGGCAGCATGGGGACTTGGATGGTGAGGTTTTTTTTAGCATCTCTGTTGCAGAAAGATGCAGGGCCCAGCACGAAGCCATGTGGGCTGTGTGCTCCATCCGCTGGCCCCGTGGCACCTTCCTTGTGTAGACCAGAGACAAGGGCATCACACAGATTTGGTCAGGGAAGTGGGCCTGGAGAGATAGGGCCCAGACGGAAGATTTAATCTGCTATGAAGTCTAGAGTGTTTCCAACCTCGTGCATGTCCTAGCACACAGAGAACACGTGTATGTGTGGCATCCTAGGGCAGATGGACAAAGCTGGTCACAGTTAGATGCTACTGGATCAGGGGTCCCTACTGCCCAGGCCCTGCCCTGCGGATTTTCTCCAACCCCGTCTTTGTAGGCCAGAGTCATGGAACCCGTGTTAGCAGTTCTTCTCTGCAGTCGCTGGCTCATCACCCCCCAGAAATCACTTCCCCAGTTTGCTGAGACTCTTGAAGTCTCCTTGGCTAATTCATGACTTTGGGTCCAAAGTAGTCACTTTAGAGCCCAGAGAAAATTCTGAGGGAGATTCAAACAATTAAGAAGATGCAGAGTGTGAAGGGCCGTGTCTCTCCTTCCACAGTATGGAGAGCTTTAAATAAGATGAGATGAGACAGAGTATGTGAAAGTACTTTGTAAATTGCAAAGAATAGATGATTTTTATTTTTAATATTATGACTACTGCAGCATTGCCTAGGCAGTTATTCCTCAGTCACTGACTAGTATGCTGTAAACTCCCAAACATCCAGTCCAGACCATCCACTTAAAGTAATGAATAAAATACATGCAAACAAATTGAAAGGAGAGCATCATATGTCCCTGGTGGAGATTTTATTCTCCTCTAACACAAGAAAACATTGTGTTTAGAAGTGTGACTCACAGAGAATAATAATAATGGTGACTAAAATTAAGACCATCTAGTTCAAACCATCTAGAATGATGGAAAATGGCGTGAGTTTAATGCCTTAATAAAATCTCACAATAGCAGTTTTGAAGAAAGATTTGAGTATCGAAATTATTAATGGTCATCAAGAAATGTTAAACAAAGGAGGGATACTCTAACGTAACTTTCCCTTAAGTTCCTTTTTGTTAAATAAATTAACGTATAATTAATTAGGGCCTTAACTAGTTGATGGTGATAAAAATAGTTGTATAGGTCTCTACAGATTTTTTCCGAAGCATTCCATGTGCTGTGTGTGTGCTGTTTCCCTGTAGGCAAGGAGCAGGGCAGAGATGCTAGTCCTTGTGCTTCCACCTACTCATTCACAAGTGCTGTGTTTCACCAGCTCGGGGAGCCATCTGTCAGAAGACATGCCATTAGTTTATATACCACCAGAAGAAAAGGATGTCAACTAAACTATGACGTGCCACCGATTGCAAGACACATCTTCAAAGATTCAATGTGAATCTTAGAACTGAATTCAAGAGGTATTTATGAAAGGTCGTATGGCTCAGAGACTGAAGGTGCAGGTTCCAGTGTCAGACCCCCTGGGTTACAATCCTGGCTTCACCTCTAGTGACCTTGTGCGTCCCTGTGTCTGCACACAGGCATCTGAAAATCAGGGTCAGAGAAATGCCCTAAGGGAGGGTTGTTGGGATTCACGAAATGAAAAGAGTCAAAAGCTACCATGGGTTGTGGAATGATGGGTGGTGTGTGTGTGTGTGTTAGCATCACTCTGGCAGCTGCGTGCAGGATGTAGGCAACTAGGAGGCCAATTAGGGGCGGCCGTAGAATAGTTAGGGGACCAGTGCAGGGTAGTCGGAGCAGTAAGGGGGGCTCAGAGGAAGGTGGGGGTGAGTCTGAAGGAACTGGACACCTGTGAGATGCACGTGGGAATTGGTAGGGTCTTCTGATGGGACGTGTGTGGGCAGTGAGGGAGAGGAATCAAAGATCAATCCAGGTTTGGGTTTAAGCCAAGTTTGAGGTGGCATTTATAGAGATGAAGCAATTGGAAGAACCGCATGATTTGTTTTGGATTTCCTCATTTTGAGAGCTCACCTGGGGAACTAGTTTAGAACGGCGGTCCCCAACCTTTTTGGCAACAGGGACCGGTTTCGTGGAAGACAAGTTCTCCCTGGGGGGGTGTTGGTTCAGGCAGTAATGTGAGTGACGGGGAGCCGTAGAGGGAGCTTTGCTCTCTCGTCCTCCACTCACCGCCTGTTGTTTGGCCTGGATCCTAACAGGCTGAAGACCGGTACTGGTCCGAGGCCCAGCGATTGGGGACCTCTGGTTTAGAAGACACATTCCATGGCCCTAACCCTGGAGATTCTAATTTGATAAGTATCTCCCCCCATGATTCAGATGTGCTGCACCAGTGATTGAGAATAGGCCAGTCTTTGAACGCACAGACCTTATATTTTAAAAAGTTCACTGGCCTTTAAGTGTCAAATGTGTGTGTAAGAAAAATGGCAGTTATACTGGTTTGCATTCAATTATGTGTATAAGGTTCCCTGTCCCAGAAAAAAAAATAGTTGAAACGATGTGTATGAGACAATAAAGCTGGAGGTGACCGATTTCTCTGCTCTGCTGGGTGTCCCTCTGTTGAGGGCCTTTGTAACTGTAGTCACTGTCCTTCTCTCCCTCCCTCCCACCTACTCAGGTGACTCCTCATTCTTAGTGGCTCAAAGCCAATCTCACTTCATCAGGAAACCTTCCTGGTCGCCCAGAAACCTCCTCATGTGACATGTGATCACAGCACCCTGTGCAGAGCACATTTCTAATGTGTATATATGTTTGTACTTGTGTGTGTGCACATGTGTGCATGTTATTATGGGCTCTCTCACCCACCAGACTGGAAATGTTTCAGGAGCAGGAATGGATTTGTCTGCACTCCGTTTTATCCCCAGTACCTAGCACAGTGTCAGGAATATATTAGGTCCTGAATAAACAATGAGGCATCAATGTATACGTGTAGTTTCTTGTCCAGTTCCAAATGTAACTGCTTTCCTCATCACGGTGACAGTGCATTGATTTCTAGAAAGGTCCTTGCTTACTTTTAGGAACACGCGTACCAGAAAGAAGATAACATGATTCAGAAATATAAGGAAAACAATGGGACTGAAAGAAACTTAGATTCAGCAAGAACAGCAAAAATCTTCTGAACTCCTCTTTCAACTCTGTGGAGACTTAATGTTCCGGAAGGGATTTGTAAATCCTCACACGATACTAATATCGTTGACGTTAGGGTTGAAGTGAGAACTTTCACTGAAACTGTGTTGGGTACCTCTCATGCCAGGAAGCACGAGCCACTGGGAAACTGGAGTTTAATATGAACTTCTGCACCCCCCAGCTTTATTGAGATCTAATTGACATATAATAGTGTGTAATTTAAGGACTACAATGTGATGATAGGATACACTTATATATTACCAAATGATGACCACAGTAGTGTTAGTTAACACCTGCATCACTTCACATAGTTTTCAACTTTCAAGTATAAGACTCTGATGAAGAGTATAAGAGCATATGAAAAGTCAAGTATAAAAGACAGTATTGTTAACTATAGCTACCACGCTGCACATTAAATTCCCAAAACTTTTTCATTATATTATGTCTGAGAGTTTGTACCTTTGACTGCCATCCCGTTTACCC
This sequence comes from Mesoplodon densirostris, assembly GCF_025265405.1. Taxonomy (NCBI): domain Eukaryota; kingdom Metazoa; phylum Chordata; class Mammalia; order Artiodactyla; family Ziphiidae; genus Mesoplodon; species Mesoplodon densirostris. The sequence continues at coordinate 123,380,622 of NC_082667.1, read as the reverse complement.
CAGCCCCTGGTCCCTGGAAACCACCATCTCACTCTATTTGTGTGAGTTCAGCTTTGTTCGATTCCACATTTAAGTGATATTGTGCATTATTTGTCTTTGTCTGACTTGTTTCACTTAGCAGAATGCCCTCAAGGTCCAATCATGATGTCACAGATGGCTGGATTTTCTTCTTTCTCATGGGTGAATTATATATAAATTTATATATATAATATTTAATATATATTTATACAAAAACACACTATATATTATACATTGTATATATGATATATATCACATCTTTTTTATCCATTCATTCACAGAGGAACACTTAGGTTGTTTCCATATCCTGCCTATTGTGAATAATGCTGCAATAAACATAGGATTGCAGGTGCTCTTCGAGATCCTGATTTCATTACTTTGAATATATGCCAACAAGTGTTATTCCTGGATCATATGGTAGCTGCGTTCTTAATTTTTTTGAGGAAACCCCATACTGTTTTCCATAGTGGCTGCACCAATTTATATTCCCACCAACAGAAGACAAGGCTTTCCTTTTCCCTTATCCTTGTCCACACCTGTTCTCTCTTATCCTTTTGATAACAGCCATTCTAACATGTGTGAGTTGATATCTCATTGTGGTTTTGATTTGCATTTCCCAGATGATTAATTATATTGAGCACATTTAATGTACATGTTGGTCATTTGTATGTCTTTGGAAAAATGTCTATTCAGTTCCTCTGCCCATTTAAAAAAATCAGATTTTTGTTTTCTGCTGTTGAGTTGTATATGTTCCTAATATATTTTAACTCCTTATCAGATACATGGTTTGCAAATGTTTTCTCCTATTCCATAAGCTACATTTTCAGCTTGTTGATTATCTCTTTTTTTCTATTGAAGTATAGTTGAATAGATGTATGTTAATTTCAGGTGTATGACACAGGGATTCAGTTATACATATGTATATGAAGAATATATATATATATATATATATATATATATATATATATATATATATATATATATATATATATACTTTTTCAGATTCTTTTCCCTTATAGGTTATTACAAAATATTGAGTAGAGTTCCCTGTGCTATATACTAGGTCCTTGTTGGTTATCTATTTTATATATAGTGTGATTATTTCTTTTGTTATGCAGATTTTTAGCTTTGGGGTGTAGTCTCACTTGTTTATTTTTGCTTCTGCTGCTTGTGCTTTTGGTGTCATATCCAAAAAAATTGTTGTCAAAACCAATGTGAAGTAACATTTCCCATATATTTTATTCTAGGAGTTTTATGGTTTCAGGTATTACATTCAAGTCTTTAATCCAATTCTAGTTAATTTCCCTGAGTGTTGTAAGACATGGGAACAAATTCATTCTTCTGCATGTGATAATCCAGCTTTTCCAACATCATTTATTGAAGAGATTATCCTTTCCCCATTGAGTATTCTTGGCTCCTTTGTCAAATATTAGTTGACCCTTTTGCAAGCGTTTACTTATTGGCTCTTGTTTCTGATCCATGTTCTATGTATCTATTTTTATGCTAGTACCATACTATTTTGTTATTTATAATTTTGTAACATAGTTTGAAATCAGGAAGTGTGAAGCCTCCAGCTCTGTTCTTTCTTTTTTTTTATTTTTTAATTTTTTTTATTAGTTTCTGCTTTATAACAAAGTGAATCAGTCATACATATACATCTGTTCTTTCTTAAGATTGCTTTGACTGTTTGCGGTCTTTGGTGGTTCCATACAAATTTTAGAGTTGCTTTTTGTATTTCTCTGAAAAATGCCACTGAAGTTTTGATTGGGATTTCATTGACCCTATAGATAGCTTTGGGTAATATGGACATTTTAACAATATTAATTCTTCCAGTCCATGAAGAATGTATTCAGGTTTATTTGAGTACTCTTTAATTTCTTTCCTCAAAGTCTTATAGTTTTCAGTGTACAGACCTTCCACCTCCTAGGTTAAACTTATTTCTAACTATTTTATTTTTTATGCTATTGTCAATGGAGTGGTTTTCTTTATTCCCTTTTCTGATATTTTGTTGTTAAGGTATATGGCTTTTATTATGTTGAGGTACATTCCTTCTATACCCCTTATCATTATATAATGACTATCATGGTCTCTTGCTAAAGTTTTAGTGTTAAGCCTATTTTGTCTGAAATAAGTGTAGCTACACTGCTTTCTTTTGGTTTCCACTTACATGGTATATCTTTCTCCATCCCTTCACCTTGAACCCTTGCCCTTAAAGCTGAAGTGAGTCTCTTGTAGGCAGCGTGTAGTTGGGTCTTGTTTTTTTTAATCCATCCAGACACTCTATACGTTTTGATCTGAGAATTTAATCAATTTACATTACGGGTAATAACTGATAGATAAGGAATTCCTCATGCCACCTTATTAATTGTTTTTTAGCTGTTTTGGAGTTCTCTTATTTCTTTCTTCCTATCTTGCTGCCTTCCTTTGTGAATTCGTGATTTTCTGTACAGGTATTCCTTTATTCCTTTCTCTTTATTTTGTGTATCTATTTTAATTTTTCTTCTTAATTATCATGAGGCTTACAGAAACCATCTTATAGATATAAGTCTCTTTATGCTAACACCTTAATTTTGATCCCATTAAAAAAACCCTACTCTTTTACTCCCACCTATTTTATATTTTGATGTCACAATTTACCTTTTTATATCAGGTATTCATTAACATATTATTTTACTATAGTTATTTTTAAGACTTTAGTCCTTTAAATTTATACTAGAATTAAGTGGTTAACATATCACCATATTACAGTATCAGAGCATTCTGAGTTTGACTATATACTTAACTTTACTAGTGTTTTGTATATGTTTATATGTTTTCATGTTACTAATTAGTGTCCTTTCATTTCAGCTTGATGAATTCCTTTCAGTCTTTCTTGTGAGGCAGGTCTATTGGTGACAACCTCCCTCAGCCTTTGTTTATCTTGGAAAGTCTTTATTTCATTTCTGAAAGACAACCTTGCTGGGGGTAGACTATTTTAGGTTGGGAGCTTTTAAGGTTTTTTTGGTTTGTTTGTTTTGTTGTTTTTCTTTTAGCTCTTTGATTATATCATTTCTTTCTCCTGACCTGTCAGTTTTCTGCTGAGAAATTTGTGCATAGCCTTATGGGATTTCATTTGTAAGTTACAAGTTTATTTTTTCTTGCTGCTTTTAAGATTCCCTCTTTGTCTCATTTTTGACCATTTTATTATAATGTCTTAGAGAAGATTTCTTTAAGTTGAGTTTGTTTGGTGACCTAGGAGCTTCATGGACAAGAATATCCAAATCTCATCCAAATTTAAGAAGTTCTCCACCATCATTCCTTTAAATAAGCTTTCTCCTCCTTTCTCCCTCTCTTCTCCTTCTGGGATTCCAATAATTTGCAGATTTCTTCTTTCAGTGGTATTCCATAGATCCATAGGTTTTCTTCATTCTTTTTGCTTTGTTCCCTGAGTGAATGAATAATTTCAAATTTCTTAGGATTCTGAGGCTTTCTCAGACCCTTTGTGGATATGCTGGCTCCATGCTTCTTGCTCTCTCCTGGGGCAGAATTCCTCAACTTTTATGCTTTCCCTTGATCCTGCAATGCGCCAAACCAAGTGCTGACACCTTCCTTTTGCTTTCCCAAGGGTGGCCCTAAAGCTCAAGTTTGTGGTTTCCCCCTGGCTGGTAGATTTTGACAGGCACCAAACCAAGTGCTGACACCTTCCTTTTGCTTTCCCAAGGGTGGCCCTAAAGCTCAAGTTTGTGGTTTCCCCCTGGCTGGTAGATTTTGACAGGCTTCCTGCACATGCTGACTAGGCACCTAGCAAAGTTCACTCTTACCAATGTCAAGAGCATACGTAGAGAGCTAGCCACAGGATGTGGAGGTATGTGGGCGAGGCATGTGGAATTCTGCGGGTGGCCGTGGGCCAGCTGGGAGGATGCATGGGCTAGATGTAACCAGAAGCTCATGGGAAGACTTCTTGATGGAGGCTGCACCCAGTTCGTAGGCTCTGCGTCCTTTTTAATGCTCTCCCAGAGCCCTCTGTCACTCTCCCAGCCCCTGCCGGCGCCCCAGTCATGCAGCTCCCTGCTCAGTGCTCCAGGTGGAGCAAGAGGAAAATCAGTCTCTGGCAGCATTCCTCACCTCTGGGGAGCACCAGTGCTCACTCCCACACCCCTACATCCCCCTATGGAAGAAACCATGGGCTCAGAAGGTCTGCCTTGGCACTGAGCTGTGCTGCTGAGATATGGGTTTGCAGGTAAAGTCAGCCAGTCCTCTTACCCTGTCCAAGGCATTCAAACTTGTGTTTTCAACTCTAATGCTGTGTTGGATCTTCTCTGCTGCAAACCTGGACTTCTGCAAAGGCTCTCATGTTCATGGTTGACTGTCTAAGACAGTGTTCTCCAGGGACTCCTGGAACACAGCTGAGAGGGGCTGGGGCCAATTCACAAACCACCACAGGGCCCACAACCAGGACCAAGGTCTGTATTCCTATCGCCCAATGCAAAGGTGGGCAAGTATCCTCCCAGCCCCTTGGTATATGGTGCTGGATCCCACAGCATCCATGAAGGCACTTGTTTTCCTCAGGTAGATGCTGAATTGTTGTCATGGGAATGGGGGAGATTAGACAAGGATGTCTTATCTGCCATGTTGCTATGTCACTCCTAATGAACTTTTGAAGAAATGGGAGCTGGGAGTTCTTTGGCAATTGTTCAGTTCATGTGGATAATCTGGGTTATTCACCAGATGGCTGAGCTGAATAAAGTTGCCTAAATCCAACCAACTTTCCTGACTAAAGTTAACCTATTGGCTGGGATCTATTGGTGCAACTTATTGCATAGAATAGCCTCAGATGCCATCTAAGCCCTTGACAATGACCTGGCCTCATGTGTATGGATTCCAGGGCTCTGAACACCTAATGCATCCTCCCAGATGTAGCCTAACAAGATCACATTTCTTTCCTCAAAGTCATACTGTTACTCTGAGTGCCTGGTGTAAACAAAGCGGTATTAGAAAAACACTGTGAACAGAATACATTTTGTCTTTCCAAATTGGTTCTTTTTAGATATCTTACTTCTTAGGTTTTTACTGCAAAGGTAGGATGCACTGGAGGAAGCATGGGGAGAGAAAAGGATAAAAGGAAATGTGTAGAAAAAAATGTTACTAAAGAAGTTGTGGGTGAGTGGGATATTTAGTTGGAAAGACTTTCTCATTGACAGCTCAGGGATGCGCCACAGCACCGCTGTGTCTGCAGGTAATGAAAACAGCCTGTGCTTCTACTCACAAATTCCAGTCTGATCCCCAGTCTTCTGGAGCTCAGATCATCCTATGCCATGGACTCTGCCTGACTGATTATTCTTTTATATTTCTGAAGACAAGGAACGATGAGGCATTAATAAAGATGCTCCGAGTGTGCCGGTGTTTAGAAGAATGATTCTATATGTGGCTGGGAAAAAAGATGTGTGTTAATGCAAAAATGATCAGGAGGCCAGGGTGTCTGAAGTATTTGTAAAACAGTGGTGCTGAGGTTTGCGAGAGAAGTGGCAGCAAACAGGTTGTAATGAATTTACTGCCCTTGCGCTGCTGTGACAGAGGGCGATTGCTTCTGACTAGTGCATTACACTGTGGAATGTTGATTTCCTTGTTCAGAACCAGCTCTGGGCAAACAGTTTGCTGAACCCTCTCACACACGTGCTGTGCTTGTGTTGGCTCAATCAAATTCTTAATAGTTTTTGGTAAAACCAAAAACTGTTTTACCCTTGGAAGGGGTCATCCTGTACCCAGAACATGAAGAAAATGCCAGTGAGAAGGATGAATTATCCTGATATTCTGGAACCCTAACACGAGTGTTTGGTGAATTAAGTTTTCTTAAGTAAAATGTTCTGACTACCTTAGACCTAACAGGAAAGGGGAGAACAAACACAAAGACAGAAACAACAACAACAACAACAAAAACAGTGCTGATTTGATTTCTTTGGCTCATTGTAGGCTATGAGCTGTTTGGCTTAAGGGAAGAGTCGAAATCGCTAGCTATTACAAATAAGAGCACAAGCAGGTTTGGTTTTACCTACACTGGAGTAAGTGTCGGGACATACACTGAGGAGAGGCAGTCAGCAAAGTCTGGAGACAAAGATCTTGTGCAGTCAGATCCTTATGAGTCTGATTCCTAAATGATGGCTCTAATCCACGGAGGGAGCTCCCTGAGTGATTCCAGAAGGGGCCCTGTTTTTTGCTTGTTTCTATGTTTAATTAGTTAAAAGTCAAAGCATGTTGAACACAACTCTTATCCAGTATATTTGAGAAATGTAAGCAGATTATAAGTAAAATCCAGGGTGAAACTTCACAGTAGGGTTGTTTAACATGGAACTCACTGGTGAGTTTGAAATAGCCCACAAACCATCTGAAACTCTCTAGAGCATTTTGTGCATTTGTACCTGTTTGGGTTTCTTGTCTTGAGAGCTTGTCTGTATTTTCTCTTCAGATTTTCAGAGTAGCCTCACATCCAAAGGTTTGAGAATGGCAGCCTTTCCCATCTTCATGTCATCCCAGAAGAAGGGGGTCCTTCCCTGTTGAGTGTGGATGGAGATATGCCTCTTACATAGCGCCATGAGGCTGATGGCTGCCCAAAGGCTCTGTCTTGACTTCAAACCTGCCCTCGTCTTATTTCTGGAAATATCTGTGAGCTATGTGAGGACACAGAAGGAGTCCCCAGGATTTCAGACCTCGGGAGGACACCAGCTCGGCCAACATTCATTTTACTGATGGGGAAATCAAGGCCTTGGACAGTACAATGACCCACTGCAGACCCCAAAGCAAACCCGAGGTTGTCTTTGGACCAGAAGGCATCTTTTGTCTGCCTGTGTCACATTCTATTTACTCTACCTAGACCCATTCCTCAAGAAAATGAGGGGAAATTGGCAGGCAATCCACATGTCACCTTTACTAGGCAAACTCTGATTGTATTCCTTGCAGAGCCTGTCTAGGAGTGGTGCTCATGGGATGGGTGAGCAGGGAGGCGGGGCCTCGCCTCTGCCACTTCAGGACTTACGGTCAGCAGCATGGAACACATTTGACATCTGTACAGGTAGACCTCCTCCCAGGTACCTAAAGAATAAGTTTAGTCTTTTTGGATTTCTTCTCAATTTTATCTTCTCATTTGCATTATTCTTGCTTTTTAAACTCCATGGACACTTAGAGAAAAGAATTTTGTATTTTACATGGAGCATCTATTGCTATACGTCTTAGTTCCTGTCTGTCTCCCTTTCTGAATGGTCAAGTACGAATGAGAAGAACCATGGGTGCGAGTGAGAAGAATGACATGGTGATGGCTGGAATCGGTGACATGACAGAACATTTGTTTCACTTTCCTTCTCTGTCTCCCTCATCCTTCCAAGGGAAGGCAAGGGCCCCTTGGCCACACATGCGTTACATGTCTCGTGCTGTCCTGCAGGAGGTGTGGCTGATAGCTCCACCTGGATCTCCCATCAACTCTGCAAGTGAATGAAGCTTGGTCTGAGCTTTGCCCACTGACTCGTACATCTTCCTGCTCTTCACCGAGGATTTAAAATTGAAGCACAGAATCTAGGGGGTAGAATGAAAGGTATGGGGGACTCGGTGAACTGAGAATTGAACAAACAATACAAAAATACGTCAAATGAGATCCACACAAACGTTTCTGGGCACTTGAGCTAAACACGTGTCAGGATGATGTGATATGATCATTAAAAATCTTACCTGGAGACCCCTCTTTTCATTGCTATTTCTTGTTATTTTAAAGATGAATCTTGGGAATAACAGGTGTCATCTGTTTTGAAGAATTAAGTAATTATAGTAAATACCACACGTGCATGTGCACACACACACACACACACACAAACACTTAATGGGAACTCTGAAACTTTTGTCTAGTGCCAATATATTTTCCTTCCACAGACTTTAAGATATATGGCAGTTTATTCTCCCTTGTTTTCCTTGTGTCTTATAGAGAACAAAACTGAACAGCAGCTTGGGGCTAACATCATTTCTCGTTCCAGAAAAAGCTACTGTCTTTTATTAGAAAACATTCCCTTCCAACAGCTATGGTGTCCACACCTCAAGTTCTCCTCAAGGAGCCACTTCAAAAATCTGCAGAACTGGCAGCTATGATGACATGTTTTCCCTTCCTATGAGCCTTTCTGGACACAAAGACAATGCACTGGCTGTAAAACTTGTCCAGATTCACACCTTTAATTGCCATTTGTAAAAAAAAAAAAAAAATGCAGCTTTCCAAAATTTCTCTTGCAGAAATCTTATTAAAATTTGAAATTACTTGATTATTTAATTTTTAAAATAGAAAAAAGATTAGTAATTTTCCATTATAACATCTTACACAAAAGATAAGGAAAAGGAACCCTACTAGCTAGTAGAAGAATGTGAACAAAAACCTTTTCCTACTGATTAGCAATTCTGTTCCTTTTCCAAAATATTGCACTGATACTCAGAAATTCCAAAAAACAGATTCACTGGAAGCCAGATAAGTGCTATGGCCATAGCCAAAGTATATTTCTAGGACGTTCTAATCAAATAGATATTCCAACCGAGGGATAATTCATTTTTGAATAATGCTAACGAGCCCTAAAGGATGGAAATCAACTCACATACCTTCACAATATGCCAGAAGCACACATATCTAGGTTATCTGGAGGCTTGCATGGTGTAAAGTCAACATTCAAACAACTAAAGCCAAACGAAGCCTCCTGCATAAGGGATCATGCCCCCAAAATGCATCAGACACACACATTGTAAGAAGTAACCTTAACTTAAGGTCAGGAATTAAAGAGTCTTTTCTACTGAAAGACATGATATGGAAGCGATGGGAGAAGCTGGGGTTGTGGGAAGGAGGAGTGTGAGGATGAAGGTGCAGAGACCTCAGAGATGTCTGTTGCTCACACGTCATGGGGACGCTAATTTGCACGTCTTGTCTTGGAGGAAGACGGAGTTGGACACTCATGGAAATACATCCTGAATTAAGAGCCGAGAGGGGTGAGCACTGATGTTTTAGGATGGCCTGACTCGGCAGTTATGGGATGACAAATGAGACGCCTCCATCCTCTCAAGCACCAAAGAGCAAGCTCCCAACCAAATTAGTTCCTGGATTTGGTTTACAATAAAAATTTTTTTAAATGCTTGAAAGAGGAATTATTCAATAGATACAATCTCAGTTCTTAGCTGCTTGTCTGGTGACTGTCAGGTGCACATGTATTTGGTCAGTAGTAGCAGGAGAGCCTGCAGGCTCCTGGGTCGGTGCTGTCACTTGGCCACCTCTCTCCTGCACAGATTTTTCTCCTCTAATGATAAGTACCTCAAATGTTTACCATCGTAAGAATAAAAAAAAAGTGGGCGTTTTGCTGTTCCCAGATGATATATTTTTTTATCAAACAAACCCACACATTAGAGGGACCATCCTGTGATTGATTAGTGTGCCTGCTTTCCCTTCCAAACTCACGGTCCAGAGGTATAAGATAAAGATGGGGTCAGCCCAGTGAAATGTGTGGAACCTCCATCAGAGTCCAGTGTCGATTCATTTGCTAACTTCCCTCCAGCATGAAGGACAAGAACTGTCCATCATCACCGTCATTATCACCATCCACAGTGACAGAAGCGAACATTTGTGGATCACCGATGGCAAAGATAGCTCCAGTTCTGCGAGGCCCACTCATCAGAAGGCGGTCCTTGGACAAGTACTACAGCGCTGCAAGTTAGGCATCTGAACCGATTGTGCAGAAGAGTAGATGGGGAAAGATTTAATGGTAGGAACTTGAGAACAGCTGCACTCGTGGGAAAGGACAGATACTCTGTTGAAAGAAGATGAATGGGATTCTCTGGGAGTGTGTGGTTAGGGCTTGAACATCTCCACTAGTACTCCCCCCAACACACACACTACTATGGGATAAAATCTGCAAAACCTCAAGCATGGTTTCCCCAAAGGACAGCCTAAGGTTAAAAGTAGTGGCTGAATCCTAAAGTATGACTGTGACTTGACTGGACCCAAGGGGTCCAGTATGTTTGAAATCCAGTCTGGCCCATAGTAATGGTCACCCATTAGCACCTGTCCATGAAAAACAACTGCACACACTATTCAGGATGCTTTCTTTCCTCGCTCTAGTGAGCACTGTGTTGCCAAGCTCGTTTCCTGAGAAGAGAAGCCTAGAAATCACCTCTATGAGTGCCTATCAAAGCCATGTCCTCCTGGATTGAACTCTGAGTCTGGTTGAAGTCATGGGCACCCTTTAGAGACTGAAATTCAGCAGATTAGGGCTTCTGTGTTGCACTAAACAGAAGAGGAGAAGAAACCTCTGCAGAGGCAGGGCAGGGCAGGGAGTTCTCCTACCTGCTGAGCCAACAGTCACGGCAAAACTGGTTCTACCAGAACCGTGCTAGTGAATGACCAGAGCTCCAAAGAGCCTCAAGACAAGAAGGGCTATGGAACTGGCACAGGTGAAAGGTGAAAGGAAGTCCTCCTCATCAATGTCACAGTTGGTCAGGACAGACCCGTCCTTCCTGCGAGGATGCTGACGGGTGAACTAAACCATGCTTAGTAAACCTGAATGAGAAAGCTCTGAATCACATGGAGGTTATCTGTCACTCTGTGCTCTTGTCCTGACAAAATCCAGGAAGGCTCTGTCTGCAGATGCCCTGGTACATTTTATTCAGAGGGGTTCTGGGCTCAAGTGTAGAAGTATGGAAATTCCCTGTGTTTTTCCCACTCTATTCCCTCTATTCCTGTGACCCACGATCTGCACGGAATTCCTCTGGTCCATGTCTACAGAAGTTACAGTCACAGGAAAGCTAGTAAATCTCACCCACTTTTATTCAAAGGAGACCCAGAGCCCCTTGCCTTTAGCAGGTCTGAGACATAAGGAAGAAATGACTCCAGTGCAGCCCGGATCTGCGAGGCTTGGTCCGACTATTCCAGTTCACGCTGCCAGGAAGAAGCCAGAGAATCTGCACCTGGTGGTGTGGGCGGAAGGGCACAAAGAAAGACAAAGGGGGTGGGGGGAGGGAGAGGGATGGACTGGGAATTTGGGGTTGGTAGATGCAAAGTATTACATACACAATGGATAAACAACAAGGTCCTACCGTATAGCACAGGGAACTATATTCAGTATCCTGCGATAAACCATATGGAAAAGAATTAAACAAAGAATGTATAAAATAAAAAGAAACATGAAGTCAACTAGATTTTCTCAGTGCTGCCAGAAGCAGCTGAAAATGAAACCACTGCTTTCCAAACACTTCCTACTCCTCTCAGGTGGAACTGGCCCCCATGGACACAAGCACGGTAATCCCTGGGTGATTCGGCTCTGACCTCATTTCTGCCTCTCAGTGAAGCTTCAGCTACTTATTTAATTCCCAGAATCAATCAGCAGAGGTTAGAATTATTTGAAAACTATTCTGCATTAAACTGTACCTTTTCTCCTAATTTGTAGTTAGAGGCAAGGTTTGGGGGACTGGCTTGGATGGAAGAGAGTCCCCCAAACACTGGTGGATGGGACTGGGGATTCATCAGTACTCACGCACAGGGACTTTTTCGGCTATGGCTGCACTCTAATGCCTTCCAGAAATAATCACATGTGAAATCCATCCCCTAACTGGACTTGCCATCTGCCCAGGTTATGAGAGGAGGTGTGTGGCCACAGCAGGACCTCCTGGAGGCAGTGGAGGTGCGGTCACCACGAGGCCCGCCTCCCGTGCTTCTGATGGAGGAGAAGGTGCTTTCCCGAAGCCCTGTCTGTCGTCAGAGCCTGATCCACAGGGGGCCCCACTCCACCCACGAGGGGTCCACAGAGCAGTAGCCTGAACCCAGAGCCCGACCCCCTCCACTCCTTCACACCTGAGCCAGGCAGGCTCTGCTCCCCTCCCCCACCACTTGAGAATGAGGTACCACACCAGGTAAAGAGGGACATGGAACACTTTTTAATGTCAAGTCAGAGACAACCCCTCCCTCCCCCAGCCCCTAATCCCACCTGCCCTCATCACATCACGACCCCTCCCCGAGGCTCCTCTGGTTCCCAGACTGCAGGGGAGGAAGAAAAGATTACCTAAAAACTGCATTTTCTTCTCTTTCATACACACGCACACAAAGGTGGGAAATTAAATAAAATAAACCAAGAGAATTCGATTCTCCAGTGGTCACAGAGGCATCAGAGATTCCCATAATGGGCTAAAGCGAGTGGTTACTGACTGCTGAGTTGGTCCGGCTGCTTGCTGTCCGTCCGTGCCTGAGGCATGACGGAGAAGCCAGGCCCCCCGCATTAGCCCTCGCCTCCAAGAGCGGCCCCTGGAAAAGATGCTGTGCCTTGTGTTAGTGTTTTCTTTCTCTTTTCACTTTTTAGAAATGTCTCTGACATGTGAATAACCCAAGAAAATAAAAAGGCAGGAGCTGATTACACAATTACCAGTAAACTCTGTCATCTTTTAGAAGAGCAACACACAGCTAACGCCATATACAGCATGCAGTAATGTCTGAGAAAGGACCCTGCTGAGAAAGAAAATAGCTAGAACCCTAACAAAAAAAAATATATGTATATATATACTGTATAATATATGTCATCAAAAGAAGCATCGCCAGCAAACTCAAGATATGGTGCAGGTCACCCGTTTCTAAACAGCATGTAGAAGTGTGGTATTGTCTGCAATAAATGCCAGAATAAGAAGAAATCTGTAGTGCTGGTGGAGATGTTGGTTAAATTGTATGTGTGGATTTTTTTTTTTTTTTTGGTGGATTTGCCAAATCCTCACCAGGTGGCTAATACCTGGTGTATTGTCCACCAGTTGTAAACCTAGGTAAGAAGTATACTACTCATGTTTAACATTTAACAAACTTACTTCTCTTCACCCCTTTCACTTGAGTACTTTTTTAGTTTTGTCTTGTTTTTGCACTAAGTTTTAGACTCATATCAGAAAATATAATTAATAAAATTAATAATGAATCAGAATCCCTTGTTATCTATGATGTCCATGTAGTAAAATGAAAACAAAACAAAACAAAAGTTTAACAATCTCTTTTGTGACTGTTGATTGTGGGATTATTGTAGCTGACAGGCTGTCTTGTTTAGTTTTCCTTTTTATTTATCTTTTTGTTGCTGCGTTTCATCACACACACAATAGGGACACAGTTCAGGAATGGGCCTGCAAGCCTCCCTCTGAGTTCTTCTCTAGTGACTGATTGAATCTGGGGTGGCCGACTCCAGAACTTTCCTGGGGGGGGGGCACTGTGGTGGGCAAAGCGGCTGAGCCCTTGCCCGACTGGTAACGGAGGTCACGCCATGCAGCTTGCGGGTGGGTCCAAAGCCGCGTGCATTCTTCCCATTTGGAAAAAGAAAGAAAACTCAGCTGTACCTACGTATCTGCAAGGCGATTTCCAATGTCCTTGTTCAACCTGTTTTCCCAAAGTATTCTCTGTTCCCCTCCCTCGAATTTGTGTCCCCTTAGGCTCTGAATTTCGTGGGGTTGTATCTGCTTTAGAACGGATGCTTGCATTGCTCTTGCTCGCCGCGGCTGATGTGTTGGTGGTGGTGGTGACGGCAGCTTCTCCCCGGCGGGGAAAGTAGCACTCACATCAAAATTTGAGGAGTAGGTGCAAAACCAGAAGAGGCAGCAGCCAAGCGCAGCCAGCCCTCCTTGACGTCCCATTGCTGACTTCGCTGATGGCGCCCGGGCCTGCAGACAGAACACACCTGTCGTGAGCCTGGCCCCTCCCACTGGGAGCATCCAGCATCCTAGCTCCATACCCAGAGGCTGCGTTAGCCTTGATCCCGAGGGCAGAGCTACGGGATGGGGCGTCCGCCCAGGCAGGAGGGACCTCAGGTTACAGTGTGCGGGTGCCTGCTACTCCTCTGCTGTCAGAACATGCTGAGGCCATGGCTCAGGGGCAAGTTCAAGAAAAAGGTGGGTGATTAGTCAACACCGTACACAGAGCTTCAATAAAGTGAGACCCCTGCACTGTTTGCATCATCGTCCAATCCCTCTGAACACTGCGCACCTTAAACATTCATGTGACCCTCCTGTCATGCAGGAAAGGACTTGTTGGACACACCAACTGTCCCCTGCGGCTGCTGCACTGGCCTCGGTGCCCCTTCTGTCCATCACTCGGTCCCAGGGCGGCACACTTGGCCTCTCCCCCGTCTGGATCAGGTAAGAGCAGACCTCGCTGAAGCATTACATGCTTGAAAAGTCCAAACCTGCTCGCCTGAGGTGGAGGGGGGATGAAGCAAAGGGACAGGTGGCCTTTGGCCATGTACACAGGAGGAAGGGAAGATTTCCATGGACACTGGGATGCAGAAGGTGCCATGGTGTGTGTCTGTTGCGGGGGAGATGGATGGCATTTTTCCTAAGAGGCACACACCAGTCTGACCTGCACACAGATACTCTTTGACATGGAGCCACATTCGGGAAGCAAGAAAGCTATGAGGTCATAAAATTCCCCAGAAGCTTCCCTATCATTTGAAGCATAAGCTTTGTGTCTCCCTCAGCCCCGTGGCCATGAACGCCCATGATAAATGGAGCTATGATTCGGGAACAGTACACACAAGTTTGGATGCCCAGATGAATTAGGCACCTAATGAAGCAGGGCATCTTCTCAGACTGGACTTACTCTGGAAGGCTCTTGCAGTGGATTTAACAGAGGCATTTAAAGCTGGTGTCCCACCTGCCAAGTCCATGTCATCACTGGGTTGAAGGGATAAAGCCAGAACCTGCTTGCCTGACTAGGATGCTGGACATGGAGAAACTTCTGGCTAATGCAGATCAGCATCAAATCAGGCTTTCTGGTTCCATATGGAATCATTCCAAGTCCTAGAAGTCCTGGCCTGGAAGCACTGTCCCTGTGATTTATTCCTTAGACCTTTGGGACAAATCTCTGATTCTGGGTCAGTGGCTAAACAGTTAGGAGTTTGAAATGCACCAGGTTCATCCAATCTCTGTGTCTCTGGTGCCTGGTTCAAACTGCAGGGGAGCAAAATTGTCACCCCAAAATGTCTCTTTGGCATGCAGATTATTTCCAGCTGAAAGCAGTCAAGGCCCAAAAGACTTAGGAAGAAACTATCCCCTTCCCCCTCACTACCTGAAGAATGTAGAAAGAAGACCTGTACCAGGAAGGGAGCTGTCACCATAGGTAACTACAGTGTGAACTGGGTGTGGAGACAGGGACGAACCTGCAAAATCTGTTAGCTATGTTCCTCTCTGTGTCCATCTCCCTGCCTGGCCCAGAAATCACTGTCTACCAAACATCCGCCTTTCCTTCTCTATGTGAATTGCCTCCCCTCCCTCTGAAGTCCTAAGCCCCTACCCCCAACATCCTCTTTTTAAAAAAATATTTATTTATTTATTTGGTTGCACCAGGTCTTAGTTGCAGCATGCGAACTCCTAGTTGCTGCATGCATGTGGTATCTATTCCCCGACCAGGGATCGAACCCAGGCCCTCTGCACTGGGAGCGTGGAATCTTAACCACTGCACCGCCAGGGAAATCTCCCAACATCCTCTTTTGTCTTTAGCTGAAGGTGGTATTTAAGGTGAGGGTTTGGAACATTTTGGTGAATTAACCACTTTTCCTAGGCCTCTTCCATATACACGTTAGTAAATTTTTGCTTTACTTTCTCCTGTTACTCTGTCTTATGTCAATTTAATTCTTAGACCGGCAAGAAGAGCCTAGAAGGGGAGAGGAGATTTTCTTCCTCCCCAACAGCAGTGCTCCCAAGGCCCGGACGTCTTGGCAGGGCAAGTTCTCCTGAGGAGAAGGACAAGAGACGCCTCTTCTGTTCCCCGCCAGGGAGGTGAACGTCTGGGCCACACAAACCTGAACACTCTCCTTCTGCCAGTCCACTGGGATACCTGTGACAAAGGAGCATCCCTACGAAGCACCATTCCGATTTGCTTATCATTGACCATTCAATTGGTTGCATCTTCTGAAATGTTATGTTTCTATATAAACCACCACCAGAAACTCTAGCCTTTATATTCAATCACTGTTATATATACAGCAGTCTTTGGAATCTCTGGAGAGAAGCCGGCCCCAGGGCTTCTAGAGGGAGGAGTTATCTGTTCCTCTCCTGTGAGATAGCCCTTCTTCTCTGGACCACTCCAGGATCCTTCCAGGAGACCCCTGCCTCTGCCCGAGGCCAACTCTGAGACAGGGAGCTTGTTCTGAGTCCCTGGGAGCAGCTGGGTTCCAAGTGTGATGGGAGGGTGGGTGGCTGCACCCCTCCCCAGGCGCACACTGCTCCGTGATTCCAAACGCATCCTGCACGCCTGGCTCATGGCGCCGGGACAGACACGCGTCTGTTCACACAGGGCTCCTCTCTCACCTCTTTTCGCTCCTGAACACTGGCTCACACAGCTTTGAAACCCACTCCCCCCCATCACAGTCCTCCCGTCCCAGCTCCTGGTAAGAGAAGGGGGTCGTTGTCAGTTCCTGCACAGAGATGCTCTCTGCCTCTGCCGCCTTCCACCCCTCTGGGCTGCCCGGCCAGACATCCTCCTCCAGGGAGGAGAATGAAGGATACACATGCCAGGCAGACAGCCCAGCAGGGGCCTGGCTTGATTACCACCTCAGAAAAGTCAGGAACCTTGTCTTCCGGCCGCGGAGTCTGCAACACCCCGCAGGTGGCGGCTGGGAGCTGGCAAAAGTGCCCGGGGAACCTGGCGATGGCCTTGCATGGCAGGTGCTCTGGGTCGCCTGTACTGCTCCGCCTCCGCCCGTGCCCTGGGACGCACGCAGGGATCCTGTGGGGAGGGGCCCTGGCTCCCTGTCAGAGAACTCCTCCCAGAGAAGAAAGGAGAAGGCCGCTGGGTGTGCCGGGGGCCCTCCCTGTGTGATGTTCCGCGGCCACCCTCCTGGCCAAAGTGGGTCCACGGGGCTGTCACTCCCCTGGACACCATTTCCAGCCTGGCCTTGCCCCACCAGTGCCCTCCCCTTTGCCCTGCCCAGCCTCCCTCCTGGACACAGCTGCCTGCAGGAGGAAACAGGGGTGGTCCCTGGAGAAACCCGGAGGCGGGGTCTCCTCACATCCTCTCAGAGGATGTGCACCAGCTCTCTGCCACTTGCGCCTGGACCCCTCGGGTTGACTCCTGTGCCAACTCCAGATTGATGTGTCTGTGACTCCAGGCTGATCAGACCACTGATGGATTGGATTCCTTCAGCCTTTACCAAACCTCCCAGCTGCTCTGTAGGACACGCACTGCATTTCCTAGTCTGCCTGCCATCTGTCTCCTTAGCCTCATGCTCCACCCCCACCAGCAGGCATGCACCACACATACGTGTGCACACACGAGCGTGTGCCTTCCAGCCTATTTTAGTTAATTCCCATCCTTGCACCTTCTGCCTGAAATGCTCTTCACCCGACTCACTCCCACTCCTTGTTCCAGGTTCTGTTCTGGTCCCAGTCATCTCTTCCAGGCAGCCTTCCTTGACTTACTCTGGTTTGCTTCCACAGCACCATACACATCCCACTATTAAAATATGCACCATCCTGTCCTAAAATTATCTTTATGTGTCTCAGATGCATTTCTTCCCTTATTCTGTGAGCTCCATAAGGGCAGGGTCTCTGCCTAGCTGGGCCCCCAACAGGTATTTAATAAACCTTTGTTGAAAGAAGGAAGGAACAAGAACATTGTGACCTGTGCTACGTGTCCATGCTTACTTTGTCTCTCTGTTTCTCTTTTTCTTAAGATTCTACTTGGAAATAAACCCACAAACCAAACCAAGAACAAAGCAAAACATTCTCTCCTACCTTGTCTTTGGCTTTACCTCCATTTTCTCATCTGAACACCCTTCCCCCCTATTTCGAACGATTTCCAATAAAAGTCACTGAAAATTCTTGTGGTTGAGGGAAGATATTCACAGAAGTAAAGCCATATTGGTTAAAATTCCAGGTGGAGGGCCTGAAACTGGAAAGGGGTTCCGGCCCCATAAAGCCCCTCATGTAGGAGATGAAGGTTATTATCTCCCGCCCGAGGTGGAAACTCAACCTCGGAGACCTTAAGTGACTTCCCCAAGGTCCCTTGACTTCTGTCTCCAAATACAATTATCTTTCCACTAACTTGGAGCTGTCGCTTTGTGGAACTTGCACATCTCCAGCGAGGAAGAGAGCAGAGAGTGAGGCCACAGGACCTGCCCCACTGGGCACGGGTCCAGGTGGGGAGCACACAGGCCCTCCCACGCTGACCGGCACAGGAAGATTGCCATGAGAGGAGGACCTGCTGTCCAGGCAGGTATGGACCCCAAGCTCCTGGAGCAAGGCTCTCTCAGAGCCCTTGCTGGCCAGAGTGACAGCCCAGCCCATCTGCCAGGTGACTTGGCCACACGGATGAGGTCTCTGCTCTTCATCCAGCCATGCCTCCACTCTGCGTTGAATGCCTTTATTGCCTCAATCTCATTATAGAGCTCTGGAGGCCTAAAGAGACTAATCACCAGGACCATTAGGGTCCCGGAGAACTGTGATGAGTGTCAATTATCCATCGGAAACATCTGGATGGAATGAAAGCCCCAAATAAGATGCATTTTATTTGTAGCCAAGTGACTCACCCAAGAACCTCCCCCTTCCTTCCCCTGTCCCCTCCCTCCTGCCATTTCCCTTCCAGCTCCAAGTTAGAGAGAGAGAAAGAGAGAATGGGGTAAGCAGAGGCCAGCATGCAAGGCCAAGGTCTAAGAAGATCATTGCATTAGAGCATCCGTGTGGAAAGGAAAGAGGTGGGCCTGGTACAGAGGGGCCCAGACATGGAGCTATTTTGGACACTGACAAGTCCTCATTAGTGCTGGCAGCAAAGACAAGTTAGACTTCTGCAGGGGAGGCACCCAGGGAGAATCAGATGTCCTTGGGGACAGTTAATCTGAATTGACACAGGGCCAGCCCAAGGTCAGGCAGTTCCCACTGGGCTGCCTCCTGGGGTTAGTGCAGAAGAAAAGGCATCTTGCAAGAAGGCAAAGAGTCTTGTGCACCTCAACCCACCAAGGCAGCAGCTGCCTGGAAAGTAAGCATACCAACCTTTCCCAGGGGTCAGAGCTGTGGTTTTGACTTCTAAAAGAAATGAAAAACAAGCCACTGTTAAGGCAGAGAGCAGCCAGAGACACTCACTTTACCCTCTGATGGTTTTGGGGAAGGAGGCTGAACTTCCAGCCCAGCGCCCATGCTGTTCTGACCACACCCCAGCCCCCAGACGTGCACCCCTCTGGCTTGCTGGGAAGTCAGTTGCCATAGGTTGAGTAGGGGGCCGGGGAAGGATGTGAGTGACGGTCACGTTGGAACCCTGACCCAAAGAGCGCCAGCACCCCTACCGTGTCTTAGCAGGGGATGCCAGTACCATGGAGCCAGAGGTCCCAAGCCAATGAACACTTTTTGGAGAGTAACCTTCTTTCTTTGGCCACCAGACTGTCCTCTAATTAGTTGAAGTCTGCAGGCTTTAGTATAAAACTGGCTGATTCAAATAGGCCCTCCTACAGCAATCTGAATGCAGGTAGCCAAGCTCTGTTTGAGATGTAAAGTTAACTGGCATTTATCAGTGCATGTTAGAAATTCTGGGGAGCCAGTTTCCACGTACCAGAGAAGCCCAGACCTTTGATAGCTGACCTCTCTTTTTTTTTTTTTTTTTTTGCAGTACGCGGGCCTCTCACTGTTGTGGCCTCTCCCGTTGCGGAGCACAGGCTCCGGACGCGCAGGCTCAGCGGCCATGGCTCACGGGCCCAGCTGCTCCGTGGTATGTGGGATCTTCCCAGACCGGGGCATGAACCCGTGTCCTCTGCATCGGCAGGCGGACTCTCCACCACTGCGCCATCAGGGAAGCCCCATAGCTGACCTCTCTTGATGACTCAGACTATAGGAAGCTGGCCCAGAGGGCTTCCTCTCTCTGGAGCAACCTAAGGCAATAAGTCCTGCATCCCTGCTGCCAGGACCCACCTGTGGAAATGCTGGGCACCAGCCCCTCTCTGCTGGCTGACCCAGGAAACACCCTCATTCACCAATTCAAGCTCTCAGGCCAATCCACAGAGCCTGTTCTGCTGACCAGCCAGCAGTGGGATGACCTCTCATCTTTCACCTCCCTCTTTAGCTGGGGGCCTCTGCACATGTTCACCCTGGATACAGAGGGTGGGAAATCATTCCACAGTGTATATGGGTATCAAACCGCCATTGTGCACACTTTAAATATCTTATACTTTTACTCATCAATTATACCTGAAATAAAGGAAAATAAAGCTGGACAAAAGAAAATGACATTAAAGTCTTTTGCATTGAAGTGATACAGTTCTCCGTGCAAAGGTCCTCGCATGTAGAAGGAAAGACAACCTAGAAATAACTCAGCCTAAACTCGACTAAAACATTTGACCAAAATCAGGCGAGTATGTCCCTGTGCATTCAAGCTCTCAGTCTACCCTTTAAAGGCATCTGAGATACAATGCAAATCTTGATCCAAGTGGACATTAACAACCCTGAGAAGCCACTCTGTGGGCGAATCTAAAATCAAGGATCAAAGGGGTGACTCAGAGAAGATCTGATGTACAGTCAGGGTGGTAGAGAAAAGACAGGAGTGCTGGTCCACACTGTCTGCTGTGCGGTTAGCAAGGACAGTCCCTTGGAGAGATTACAGGGCCCTGAACCCCAGCCTAGTAGCTAACTAGGGGATGTTTTCATCAATTGTCTCATTCGGACCCCACTGTCTTGAGCCTCCCTGTACCAGGATGGAGGGTGACTGTCAGGAAGGAGGACAGTCTGCAGAGAGATGCTTGGAGGCATAAAGGCATCATGGCCTTTCACCCCCGAACCACAAGGGGTGCAAAGTAAGGCACGTGTGAGGGAGGGCAGCCCACAGAGTGACGGGGGGCTGGCTTAGACTCTGCCAGAGGGAGGGCACAGGGAGGGGTTCTACCTGGTAGTCTGGCTTGTTGGAACTATCGGGAAGAGGAATACAGTGAAAGCACTCACTCCTGCGGTGCTCTGGAGCCAGAAGTGATCTTCTATGAGGGCAAAGATCTGGAAACAGCTTCAGCTTAGTTGTTCCATCCAGATCCTTTCCTGGTGAATCTCCAAGGTCATCATGCCTTGGTGTCCACATGGGTAAAGGGCTATTTGACACGCATTCTGGACTTTCCTAGAACTTAACCTTGGGCTTTTCCAGGTGGCAATGTTTCAACCCCTCTGCCACTCATGTATCTCACCACAGTGAGGAGGGAATTGTAACCAAGGCATTCTTTATATTTACTGGAGACCTCCTGCTGAGCTCCAGCCCACTCCCTGTGATTTGGTTCTAAGAAGAGATGAAGAAACTGTTTCTACATCATGTTTATCATCATGATGTGCTAACACCACTGGGCCCAGCTTCCGGGAGTATGAGCCTCTTCCAACCTCCAAGCGTGTACGAGCCCTGAGCTCGAGGCTTTGCGTTAACCCTTGGCTATCGACAAAAACAACAATCCTTAAAATCTAAGCATGTATTTTTCTCACCATGAGCTAGCCTGAAATGTGTGATCTTTTTGTTGATGTATTAAGGTGAAGCCAGGTAGAGTGGGAAAAAAAGAAAGAAAAAATGAAAGAAAAATAACATAAAAACAACAAAAAAAGAACTGCTCCCTTTAAGCTTCCAAGTTAATATCTCTGGTCAAGCCATGAAGTGATCTTTCTGCCACCAAACCCAGCTGAATCCAAGTACCTAGGTGGGCACAGGGCTGCTGTCTGATTCTAGTGGCTGGGGCAGGGCTGGTTTCACACCAGGATGGTTATACAGGACAAATAAACCTTCTAGAAACAGCGCGAAGGGATCTTTTTTGGTATCTTCTGTATTTAGACACACGTGCCATAGAAATGCTCACTGCTGGGTGGCTGCCCTTCATTAACTATCTTTCATCCTCTGTAGGGAAAAACAGATCATCTCTGCCACTGCAATTGTTTCCTTCCAATGCACAGAGTTGACTTACTTCCACCTTCTTTAATAAGATGATTTGATGGTCACTGCAAGGTTCGCAGGCATTAATCAGCCAACCTTTCCCAGCCCACTGATACCATCAAATCTGACTCCTTGCCCAGGAGATAAAAGACAAAGGACCAGAGGATGGGAAATGAACAGCCACCAAGCCACTGAGTTTGCAGTGCGCCCCTGGCACATTTGCCTGTGAGGTAGGGAGTGAGGGATGGCCGTATATCCCTGAGTCCTTAGTTATCACGGCAAGAGTCCTGCACCACCAGATATTAATATGAGAGGGAGGGCATGTAATCTGTAGTGTTTGCAAAAAGGGAGCAGAGAAATACTTCAAGGGTGGCAGAAAATGCTGAGAAGGAATGAAATTCTCTTATCTGAATCTTTCTAGACCATCCGGATATTAAGTAGCAAAATAGCTTGGAATGTCTCTTAAAGCCAAGTGTTCCTTGTCTGTGGAAATCCATTGGAAGTGAGGGGAGCATAACCTGGGAGTATTTCCCTGAGAAAAGAGGTAGCTCTCTATTCTATGGGACGCTAGAAAAGGAGGAAGAAAAAACAACAACACACACACACACACACACGCATGCACGCACACACACACACACACAGATGAATGAGAGAAATATCCCAGGAGCAAGATATGTTTTCTCTAAAATAGTCCTGAGCTGTACAAGAGTCCAACAGCTACATGGAAGACCACACTAATCCAAGTCTTAGAATGTTCCAGGTTTCTACCAACTGCAACTTCTGGCCTGGACCCATTGCCCTGCACCCAACAAGAAGGTGAAGGGTGGGAGCATAGTAGAAACAGAGTAGAGAGCTGGCGTGCAGACCCTGCCCCAGACTCAGTGGCCAGCAAAGCAGGTGAGAATGCTCAGCTCTGTGTCAGCAGGCGGATCTCCTGTTCCTGGTCCCATGCTCAGTATCAGGTGGTGATTTGTTTGTTTCCAATCAGTTTTGCTATTGTTGGCTTTAGTGTGGGACGTGCCCCCTCCATCCCTTGAGGGCAACTTTGGTGGGGCACCTTCGGTGGAATTCTAACTCCTTAGCAACCACTCCCTGTTTTAAAAGTCGCTTTCCCTCTGAGAGTAAAGATCTCAGTGATCAGACTGAGCTGAGTCACTTCTCAAAGTCCCTTGTGAAGCATCTTCTGCTTTACGTCCTGTCTCTCACACGTCCCTTTTACCATTTATGCCCTTAGCTACTTTTCCAACGCTCTTTGAGATCTGCGGACATGCCTTGCCCAGGGGTTCAATAAACGTAAGTTGGATCAAGTTGAACCTGGACACTTCCACTGACTTCACTTTTTTTCTATTTCTTTGTTTCATTTTCCCCTTTGTGGTCTATCACCAGGGTGCCCTACATCACTAAGGTGAATAATGCATCCCTGAATCATTTCACGATCAAAGCATTCTTCCTCATATGTCACACAGCTTCCCATATAATTCATATCCTTCCATCCCCTCCCCCGCCTTCCAAGCCCAGTGATTGTTTGTGCGATGCGAATGGATGAACAGGTGGGATGAGCAGGATCGGGGGGAGGTGGAAGGTGGGAAAGACATTCCCATCATTGTCGTCACAGCTGCCTTCCTGCGGGGCTCTCTGAGGGTCTGCACGGTCCTTAGGAGGAAAACAAAAGCAGCACACGCAGCATGCGTTTGATTCTACCACTCAGCCTGGGCCCACTCCTGCCCAAATGTTTAGTCACAGTCTAAATGAATCACTTTTGCTAGGCTAGGGAGCTTGCGAAAATGTGAAGGGCTGAGTAAAAAGAGGTGAGAGATGCACGTGTCATACGGGGGGAGGACTTGGACTGGGAGAGGTGGAAAGGGGATGCGGAGAGGGCTTGAGAAATGAGGTCATGAACCCCTGTGTCGTGACATTGGGAGGTCCCTGTACCTGGAGACTGGACTCCAACAATCTAACGTGCACCTGGCGACTTTCAAAGCCTTTTTAATACATGCTCTCAGGTGAAGGCTGGAACAGCTCTCAGATAGATAAGACAGATGAATTCTATGTCACAGAAGAGGAAATGGAGTCTGAACGATGTTTCCTGAGCTGCCCAGGCACACAAAACACCCAGAAGTTGTGCTATGGACTAGAGCTCAGCGGCGTCCACTCCAGGTCACTGCTGCCGAGGATCCTGCAGGTACACCTGCTCACCTCTCCTTCCCGGAGACCCTCCCCATGACCCTGCTGCTGCAGCTTCAGGACCATCCGAATCTCCCTACACAGGATGTCTGCTTCTATGGCTGGGCTGTCAACGGGACTCTTGTTATGAAAACTGCTCAGTGGGTGGACTTCTCTGCCTGTTGGTTCAGCCTTTTGCCTCCATCAGATCTCAGGGATTTGAGAAGTGAGTGCCATTTCCTTTTCTTTCCCCTCCCAGCCCTTCTGGGGAGGTGGGCAAGGTGAGCAGAGAAAAGGGGGCTGTTCTTGGAGTTTCATCAGCTCCCAGTAACCTCCTTTGCTTCTGCTGCCATTTACTAAGCACCTGTACAGACAGCAGCCTTGGGTGATGCATGGCAGGGGGTGGGGAGGGGGGTCTGGGAGAAGGCGGGGAGGAGAGAACCCAGACAGCAGGGGTGGGTGGGATACTGACCTTGTAACAAAGTTGAGCTTGTAGGCTCACTTAGCTCTAAATCAGGTGGGGATATACAGGAGAGAAAAATGAAAACAAACACATATATTATATACAGTAGCTATATATTGGCCATATATAGTTTGTATACTGTCTTTCACACACATTTCTGGAGGAGTGGAGAAACAAAAGAAAACACAAAAAACAGAGGTAATAGGACAAGATGCAGCATGAGGAATGCTGAAAGGCTGGGTGCGTGCACACAGGATGCCGTGGTCGGAAGGTGAGAGGCTGGCCATGCGTACGCACCCCAGAGCAGGGAGCACGGACTCTGGGTTTGTGCTGGGCTGGGGTGCTGATTTGGTAACACAGGACCAAAGTCCCTTTCCAGATGAGACCTGTGTCACATCCACACCCACACTGTTTCATTTTGGGAGACTTAGTTCAGGAATTTCTGGTCCTCGTGGCACCATGGCAGGAGCAAGGTCCTCCCAGGAACTTCTGTGATTCAGGATCACAGGGGCTGAACTCTCCTGGTCCCCTGCAGCCTCTGGAACCTTAGGGACAAGGTGCTCAGAATCCTTCTGGTTCCTGATAGGAAGGACCACCCCTGCCCTGTTTGGCTTAAGTACCTCAAAGATACTGACCCTGATGGGAATCTTCCAGCACCAGCATCCCTCATTTTTCAACGTCAGGTCATGTGTACAGCTTACGTGCAGGTTGGTGGCAAAATGATGCTAATTTAGCCAGCTCTCTGATGCTACAGGAGAATGAGCTTCATCACAAAGTATATTCACATAAAGTAAACGCTGCTTTCCAACCTGCTCAAGTCGGCTTGATGGCTCTGAGCCGAGTCTTCTGATAATAGGAAATGACATGGGAAACTCCCTAATACATTTATATTTGTCAAGATGTCTTACTGATAGTGGGCGTCAATAGTTTAGGGGCCGCACTCTGTGGACCAGCCACAGCAGAGCCGATGGTGGAAATGCCCATCTTGCCCGTTAGCGGGATTTCATAGTCTCGCGGTACTACGTCACCCAGGTGGCATTGCTGTGATGGACTCCTCAGAAAGGCTCTCTGAAATGAGGCTAAAAACTTGGTTTCTGCTTGATTAAATTTGGAAAAATGCTCCAAACTTTTTCTCTCTCTTAGAGATTTAGTGTGTAAAGTCTCTGAGACCTCCCATGTTAAAGAACATTCCCACATGGGCCCCATTCATCTTTGTTGGACCCAGGCTTTCTAAACTTATCTGAATCCATATTATCAATTTTTAAAACATGTTTTTAGAGAGCCCCCTGTACTCCAGAAAGCTGGCAATTGTAGGACTGTCCCAAATGGTACACAGGGTGACATGAATGCTGACAGACCGGTGGGGATACGGGCAGAGGTTTTAACTGCCAAACACGGGTCTGCGGAAGGGAGAAGTTTTATGGCACATGCTTCACTGCATTGCTTGTCACAAATGCCAGGGTTTCACTCTTAAAGTTTACTTCTTCTCTCTCTTCTCATCTTAGATCACTTAAGGGGAAGAGGCCGGGGAATTGGCAGTGATAAAGCCAATTGCAAAACCATTTCATGCATCTGATTTGGAAGAACAAAGAGGTCAAAGGAGGAGGGAGATTGTTTCTAGGAACGAGGAGGGCTATGCGTGGAGAGCAGGGAACTCAGGGGGAACCTTGGATTTGCAAGGCAAGGGAAGGAGGGGGCTGCCCCTTCCTAACCATGGCCCTTCTGTTCATGCAGACAGACACCTGCCAAAAAGCCAAAAGGCTGACAAATGTGAAGGGCCATGACAACTGGCCCTGTGTGGGAGGCGTGAGACACATCAGTCACTCTAATCACAGCTCTGCCCATTCGGGTCTGCCAGCTCTGGGATCAAGGGCAGGCTTCCCCTTCCCAGCCCTCCTGGATAAAGCTGGGCTTTATTTTACATGCTGGGTAAAAGGGGGATGGAATGTGATTTGGAAACCGAGATGGGACAGTGGAGCAGCACAGGTGGGCTATCAGGGCAGGCTGGGTCCACTGCACCATGGAGAGGATTTGGCGGGGGGGGCGCTACTTGAAGCTCTGGAATTATCTGGGGGTCCTCAGAATAAAAAGGATTTAGGTTCCTGCCAATTTTCTGCTCACTTCCTCACCTTTCCCTCCCTGTAACATTCAAGAGTGCTTGTTAACATGGTGGACGAGGGACCAGACTTGAAAAATTCCAAGCTAACTGAACTTGTGGGGCCTGGAGGGATTTGCCCCCAAAGCAACCAGAGATTAACCCTGTGGGCTGCGGGGAGAATCTGCCTCTACCCAGGGATGGGACCCATCACAGATGCCGGATGACGCTCGGGCATCCAGACTCACTTCTGTGTAGCTGTTCTACCCATAGAAGTGCGAGACATTGGGGTCTAAGAGGCAGCTTGTTTACTTGCTTCCTTTCCTTGTTTCTGGCACCAGTAAGGTTGCTGGATATGTAATGAAGGCACAGCAGTTTGCCTTGCATACATTAGTCCTCAATAAATAGTGACTGAATGAATTAATGCATGAATGATTATGGGACTTCTGTCCGGATGGGGGCTCGGTTGGACAGATCCCTTCAGACAACACCCTTGGACACAAATGGAGAAATCGGGAAACACTCATTTTCTATGTTCATTCTTCCTCTAGCACTAATAGCGTTCAGGATCCCAAGGCCCATGACTCTACTTTTATAAATACAATGCAGTTTCTCTTATGTCCCAATGGCCAGAAAAAGTTTCAGAAATGGTAACATTTCACACTCATCCAGGGAACAAGTATAGAAATAGTGCATGTTCCTCTCTGGGCTCTTGACTATTGGACCCAACTGTAATAACCACAGTCAGTTCAGAAGATACTGAGGGGAAAAATGCAACGTCACTTCAGTAGCCTCAAATCCTTTGCTCTGAGATCAGAGTTCTTCCTAGTATAGAATGACGCCTGGTGTCTACTTTCCTACGTGTGCTGCTTCCCTCTCTCTCTCTCTCTCTCCCCTCCTTCCTCCTTTCTTGCCCTTCTCACCCGCCCCTGCCTAACCACCCCTGACTCTTGTCCCTTCCCTCCTGCCCCCCTCCTCCACACGCCCCTCCCTCTCTCATTGCCCAGCCTGGGGTTCCATCTCACCAAACAGTGTGATGCTGGCGTTGGTGTGGCCCAGCTTGTTGGAAGCCACACACGTGTAGTTCCCATAGTCATGTTCAGAGACATTGAGGAAGATGAGTTTGGAGAGGAAAGGTCTGTTTTCCACTTTGACCCCCTTCTTTCCTTCAACCAGCCTGAGACGAACAAGAGACAGACCAAAAAGAGAAAAGGAGATGGGTTTTTTTATATATATATATATATTTGTTTGTTTGTTTGTTTGTTTGTTTTTCTCATAAGGAAGAAGAGAGACTCTGGAATTGATGACCTTCCCTCTGCCCCCTTTCTGTCGTCACTATAATCACTTGTCTTTTTTGCATTCAACTACACAACAAGTTGGCCACAGTCACACGTATAATTGCATTTCTCTGTTTTACGTGTGTGCCTGGACACATTTCCTGGCACAATGCAGACATCCATCTCCCTATGAAGACAGTGAAGTTCTCTGAAGGCAGGTGCCTTCAACAAATATTATGTGCCAGCTGTGTGCACTCAGCCCAACAGGATTTGTGTGGTAGGTGCTCGGAATTGTGGACATAATTGATGTTGATGGTGGTGATGATGAACATATGATGCGGACGATGATGACAACCAGGAAAATGAAAAACTCGGTCTTCAAAGAGGAGGAAAACCTGAGGGGTTTGAAAGAACAATGTTTTTCAAGCACCTGAGTGATAAAATTATCCCTTAAGAACTTGAGGCATTCTACAGATAATACCTTATTTGGGGCTGTGATTAAGATTAAAGAATCAGGGATCGTTTTTACGTTAGGGGACTCTGAAGGGCCTGGGAGTGGTGATCTGTCCAGAGTATTATAGCAACTCAGCCTGGAAGAAATTACAGATGCCTGAGAATATGGCCCTACATGGCCAGGAGTGTCTCCCTGAGATGTCTCAGCCCATCATGGAGTCCAGTGTGCCACAAGGGCTCATACCAACAGCCGGGGCCACTAACTAAAAGCCACAGAGAATTAGTGGGGAGGACAGCCAGGCACGCTTAGTAGAAGCACAGACACCATTACAGGGCAGAGAGAGAGGGAAAGGAGAAAACTGCGTTCGAGTTCGGGAGGGCCACATCCTCCATCTTTGGAGGCTCTTAGTAGCAATTCCTATTGAACTTACATGTCTACATGGAAATTATGAGACCAGCTCTCTCCTTTTAAAAAAATTCTGGAATGCCCTATTTCAGAAAATGGGCTTTAAGCCAACCTTTTACTTTCCCTGAAATAATTTGACTTCCCTGCCCAGAAGCTGAGTCTATGCTACAGGAAAGAGAAATACTAGTGGGGAAAATCATCCTTCTGAATGGAGGATCTCAGGGAACTGGTCACAGCATCAGCTGGCTGTGTAGGGCCTGGCTGGAGCAGGACGTGTAGACAGTAAAATATAGCAAGATGATCGCATATGGGCACAGGCTTGTGGGACACAAATTGGAGCAAATTGCTGGTATTGGAGTCATCAAACCGAGAAAGACAATATTCAAGGCAGAAACAGAAAGTAAAGTCCAGCAGGATAATGATGAGAAAATGCTTTGTAAACGATAAAACGTTATTTGAAATAATACATTTCTCTGGAGTCAGACACTGCAAACTCCTGCCTGTCCCTGGGCCACAGGACGTTTTTGGCAGAGATGTCAGCTGCTTTGTCATTATCTGAAGGTGCTGTCTCTGTAGGAGGACAGGATGGTTCTCTCCTTCCCCAAGGCTTATGACCACCATGATGAGAAGAGCAGGATTTTGGCCTCAGTCCTAACCCAACGTCTGTCTCCAGGGAAGTCAGAGTGGGGTTGAAGGAACTTGCCTTGCTTTCCATTCTGTAGATTTTCATCTGTGAGCCTTTGTCTCTCCTAAGTGAGGGGCAGTGAACCGGCCTGAGTCCAGGGACTTCATTAAAACGTGAGCACAGTCCAAATTGAATAAGGTGTCTGGCTGTGCGGCCAGACACTGCTGTTCTATTTCCAGCTTGTTCTGTAGATGCTGGTCCTCCAGGGGGTGCTGTGCAGAGAAGGCTCTGAAGCCCACCTGCCAGGAGGCTTCTCTGAGCTCGCCAAGCATATTGATCCCATTTGCCATTCTGATGCCATCCCTGGGCTGGGGAGGAAGCCTTCACATCAGAAGCAAGCTGTGAACTAGATTTCAGCTCTGCAGTGGGGAGAGATGCTTACCCAGAGCAGGTTCGGCTTGACAGCTCAGAAATGTCTTTAGCTAAAAGCAGAGGAGGGCGGCCAGTGGTACTCAGCAGCACCTTGCAGCTTCTGGGATGACCCTCCGTGTGGTCACACACCTCCTCATCCCATACCACTGCTGAAAACAAGCAGGACCCGGGGGTGATCCTGAGCACAAAAGCCTTTCTGTGTCCCCTGTTTCTTGTTTGTAGGAAATAGACTTCAGTCAGCCTCCATGACCTTCCCTGAATTCCAAGGGGCAGGTTCAAACAGATGCTAATCAGGGAAGGGAGGGGCTGCAGAGACAAGGGAGGAGCAGCCAAGAAACAGTAGTGCAGCCTTGAAGAAGGGTCCTGGTGCCCCCTCAAGGGATACACATCAGCTGTTTTGCAGATACTGAAAACCCCTGTGTGTTGCCCACAAGCATGTAGTCCCCAGAGCAGTTGGAACCAAAAGGTTGATGATGCTGAGTCTCACCTACCTCCCCACCAGCCAGTCAAAAGAACGTACACCAGCTGATCACGCCCTCTTTGAAAGATTACTGTAAAACTCCTCACTACCCACTCCAGATTGGGACACACAGTTTTGAGGGCATTAGCCCGCTGTGGCCCCCTTTGCCTGGCAAGGCAATAAAGCTATTCTTTTCTACTTCACCCCAAACTCTGTCTCTGAGATGTACTTCAGTGTTGGGGTGCAGAGGCCGGATTCGGCATCACTACCAGGCTTCAGCTTCTTAATGCTTTTCAGTGGCTGGAGTCCTGTGGATGAGTGGTCCTTATTAAGGACAGGGTTCCCTTCCCTCTCCCTTTGATCGATGGCACACACGGTGGTGGCTGGTGTCGATTGGCTAGTACACAGTTAGGACATATTTCTACCCTGAATTCTGAGAAAACTGCCTGCCCCATCATATAGACTCCTTTGATTTGCCTCAGAAATCCCCTCAGCTCACCAGGAATGTGAGCTAGTTTAGAGCTGGTCTTCCTCCAGGCAGGTGCAATCTGCCCTGGGAGACCTGCCTGGGGGGGGTGACCTGTGAGTGGCCCAGGAAGGTCAGGCAGTGACAAGACTTCAGAGGCAGAGATGCTCTTCTAGAGCTGGGTGCCAGGAGGACAGACAACTGCATTCAATGGTCTCCCATTCCCCTCCCATTTACACAGGGGAATAAATACACGAGCAGCAAATGGGAAACCGAGTGGAATCTACTAAAGGAGAGAAAAGGAACTGCCACGAGGACTCAGACAGAGGAGGACTCAGAGGCGCCTGAGCCAGGGGCTCTGAAAGCCGCTCCCCACCACAGTGATGCTGCCGGGCCCTTTCCTCCTGGGTGAAGCCTTCAGCCCCCCTCTCCGTTATGCAGCAGCAAGCTCTCTCTTCCTACGCTAACCATTAGCCATTTTTGCCTAGAGGCTAATCTTCTTTTCTCCACGTATTTTAAGATTTTGTTTCTTCTACATTTTGCTCACATTTTTGTCCCATAGGGAATTAGAAAAACAGGATGCAGCTGATTAATTTTCATGAAGGCCCGGGCCATGGAAAGTTCAGGAATTTACCCTGGAGCTCAATAGATTTTTGTTTTGTGTTTTGTTTTGTTTTCTGATACTGGACCTTCGCGTCTCACTTTTGTTCTTAGTAAAGGAAAGGATAAAAAGGAAGAAAGAGGAAGCAGGATTTCAAAGAAAGATACCCATGTTTATTAATTGGGAAAATACTATTCCCTTCTGCTTGATTCTGAATTCTTGGAAAAAAGGAGGAAAGCCAGCTATTTCTTCTTATCTCTCCCTGAGTTTGCTTTTCCTCATTCTGTCTCAGTACTTCCATCTACAAAATGGGCTGGACACATACAATGCACCTAAGTTGCTGCCAGAATGGGTACCTACAAATGAAAAAGTACTGCTTCTCACTTGGAAGGACTATGATGATACACAATGGGTCCTCTGACTAAGCAACTTGGTTCTAAACAAAGTTCAGGGGTTGATGCAGAGACTGGAGGAGCTCTTGGTGTCTGGCCTCTTTTCTTAAACTTATTTTTTATTGAAGTATAGTTGATTTACAATGTTACATTAGTTTCAGGTGTACAGCAAAGCGATTCAGTTATACATTTATATACATATATTCTTCTTCAGATTCTTTTCCTTTATAGGTTATTACAAAATATTGAGTATAGTTCCCTGTGCTATACAGGAGGCCCTTGTTGGTTATCTATTTTATATATAGTAGTTGTGTATCTGTTAATCCCAGACTCCTAATTTATCCCTCACCCCTTTCCCCTTTGGTAACCATAAGTTTGTTTTCTATGTCTGTGGGTCTATTTCTGTTTTGTAGATAAGTTCATTTGTGTCATTTTTTTAGGCTCCACATATAAGAGGTATCATATGATATTTATCTCTGTCTGACTTACTTCACTTAGTATGATAATCTCTAGCTGCATCCATGTTGCTGCAAATGGAATTATTTCACTCTTTTTGATATCTGAGTAGCATTCTGTTGTATATATGTACCACATCTTCTTTATCCATTCATCTGTTGATGGACACTTAGGTTGCTTCCATGTCTTGGCTATTGTATGTAGCGCTGCTATGAACACTTCCTGGTCTCTTCAGGAAAGAATCCCAAGGCACTGGAGATGTTCTGAGACGTGTAGGCAGCAGCTGGGTCTCTCCCGGCATGAGTCCTGGCCTGGAATTGCTCACCTGCTCTCCTTCCCAAAGCTCCCCCCACCCTTTTTTTTTTTTTTTTCGTTATGCGGGCCTCTCACTGTTGTGGCCTCTCCCATTGCAGAGCACAGGCTCCAGATGCGCAGGGTCAGCGGCCATGGCTCATGGGCCCAGTTGCTCTGCGGCATGTGGGATCTTCCCAGACTGGGGCACGAACCCGTATCCCCTGCATTGGCAGGCAGACTCTCAACCACTGCGCCACCAGGGAAGTCCCCCAAAGCTCCCCTTTTTGTTGCTTTTTTCCCTCAACTTCTCAGCCTCTGTCACTCTGTCCTCCGCCTCTACCCCACATACACCTCAGGACCTTTGTGTATCGCCCCCCTCCCCATTTTTACGAATGTGTTCTGACCGTGGACAGCTCTTGCACATGTATTTGCCGTTCATCCACCTGAAAATACCTCTTTGATAACAGTAATCACGCGTTGCCTGGTCCCCGGAGCCACTGAACCCTGTGCTAACGTGCCATTGGCTAACTCCTCATGGTGACAATCTTCAGTGATCATGACAAACATCCTGATGGCGCCTGCAACAATTGGAGGGGATGGGAGAGGCCCCTCTCTTTTCTCCTGCAGTGAAAGTACAAGCTGGGCACAAAGGGAGGCTAACTCGGGTCATGGATGCTTTCATGCACCACCCCTGAGAGTGGCTGGAACTGGACCGGAGTCCTCAGACACAGCTGACTTAGTGCTCGGGACCATTCCTTCCTGACGCCTTAATGCAAGCCTGAGAATGTGTTAAAAATAGCTGCAGGAAGAACACATTATTTTCTAGGCCTATAAAAAACTCACAGGCTCCTAGTGGCCTTTCCTTTGAGATTTTCCTTCCTTTAAAAACTAGTTTTTCTCAGGCTTGTTGGTGAGCGAGTGCCAGTTCTGCATGGCAACATCACAAATATAGCTGAAGTTCATTAATATCAAGAAAAGGCTTGTTTGTGTGTTGTTTCTCCCTCATAGGTAGGAGGAGTTCAGGAGAGGACTTTGCGGGAATCCATTTGCATCCCTGTGGAATCAGGCAGGAACCTGGAAGGGCTTTCTTCTTCTTGTGGGGAGGGGGAGGGAGCCTTACCTTTTGTCATCCTTGTACCACTGGAATTCGGCTGAGGGAACCGCGGAGGCTTCACACTGCAGTGTCCCCGTCTGTCCCACGGGGACGCCTGTCCCCTTAGCTTCTGAAATGTATGGAGGATCTGCAGAGAGAAGACATCCCATAGCAGCTCAAATGCCGCCGTCACTGACTGTGTTTGTCATGCTCTGCTCTTCCTCTGGTCTCCACCATGTGCCAGAGAATGAACCATCCCATATTGTTCTAAGAAAAAGCTCACATGTACTGCTTCTGCTCCCCTCTGGACAGAGGTGGAATGACCAGGTATTCAGGCATACTTCCTGTTTAAACTTTTCAACTTTCATAGGATGTAGCCCCCCCCCATGGACCCTCTACCCCATGGGTTGACAGTCAGCACCTTTAATCAGCCCTATAGGCTGTCTGCACACCAGGTTCTTGCCAGAGTATATAACCTTGAACTATTCAATTTCCATCAAAAGCTCAGTTGCAAGAAATAATACTCATGGAGAATTGCCTAAATGATACACAGATCCGTCACTCTTGGAGGTGCTCTACGCTGGACCCCAGAATCCAGCCGGACCGACTAGACCTAAGTACTTGACCTGCATTCATTCCAAGGCTTTGTCAAACTGCCCTTGACAATGCCGACAGTTGCACTGAAATACATTGTGAGAAACAGCCACAACCAACTCGCCCTTCTGTTTATTGCAGAAATATTGCATGTGATGTCATTGTGCTCTATTTGTGGAGACCTTAACGTGAAGTTATTTTTCGAGTCTCAGTACCAGAAAAACCAGTGTTTCTCCCAAGCAACTAATTTGCTTTTATCTTATGGACATAAACCTCAAACCAAATGATGTTTCCCCTCTTTGCTTCATGAACTGGAAGCCAAATCCTGGACCCATATCTGACCACCTTGGCATATAAATTTTATGTACTGATTTCCCCTTAGATATCACTTATTTTCCTATATAGGTTTTCCCTTTGCTTACATTTCCTTACTCTTTAGGTTAATCTTTATTAACCTTAAGTCATCTTATGTCACTTTAAAAATAAATCATGGTAGAGTACAAAAATGGTATCATTGTTACACCTGTTTCCATGCTGCTTAAAGTGCTTTGTGTTAATTAGGTTTGAATTGCAACAGAAACCAAAATATTAAAGAATGAGTAATCACCAAAACACGATATTCTTCCTCTACCTCCACCCTCACCTAAGTTTTAAAGGAGGAAGGCTTCTTGTCTGCTGGCTTAGTTCTTGGGTTCTAGTCTGTCCTAAGACTTTCTGAAATTGGGCACAGCAGGGAAAACTTTCAGAATGTCACAGAGAACTGAGTCAGGGTACATAATGAGGAACCGAGAGGGGAAAGTGTGAGGGAGGGGGGAAGTTGAGCAGCATCAGTGTCAGAGAGAATTTGGACGGTAAAGGAGGAGGAGGGGTCCAGAGCAGTGGCCTCCAAACTTTTTGGGTTCAGTACCTCACGTAACAAAAATCAGGTATGAGCTATACCCACTAATATGTGGATATATGTATGTTTATCTATTTATAGTTCAATTAGGAATGTATACCATGTCCATCAACATACATAATTGGGAAAGGATGAGATAAAATCAGTATACCATGAACAGAAATTATAATATTTCCTCCATACACATGCTTTTAATTTATTTTCTTGCTTGCTGTGAAGGAGATGACTGTTTAGAGAGTGAGAAGCTTGGTGACATTATGAGTAAAGTATGGGAAAAATTGGGATTCAAAGACAAGCTTGTATAACATGCATTGAATGGTATTTCACGATCTTTCAGGAATGTTAAGGCAAGTTTAGGATTATATGAAATCACTTTCAGATCCAATTTATTATCGTTTTTTAAAAGAGTTTGGAATTGTCCCTCCTAAAAGCAGGAAACAGACTGCAAGGCTGCTCTGTTTCCTACCCCGAGTCAGGGTGTGGTGCTGAGGCCCAGCTCTCTGTTGTGGCCGCGACAGCAGCAGCCTCAGGCACGCGCAGGGTGGGGGTTCCACTTACAGTTCACGGTGACCTTGACTCTCCGCACCACTGGGGCAGCCACATCATTGGAGGCGCTGCACTCATAGTCCCCCGACTGCTCCCTCGTGATGCCCTGGATCTCCAAGTATTCATCTTCGCTCACAAAGCCCACAGCTGCAGGAGAAGGTGTGGTGGAATAGGAGAAAAAACACCAAAGGTACAAACTTAGAAAACAAAGTGTGCAGTGGTTACGTCTGCAGAGAATTGTGCCACTTCTAAGTCCAGATTCTTGGGATCCATGCCAACGCTCCCTCCTTCCACTTTTTTATCTCTTCCGTCACCAGCTCTTCCTTGGTTCCCTGATGGGTCAGCTCAAATGTTTGTGTTCCTACCTGCACTAAGCACAGAGTCTGGAGAATTGCTGGTCCTCAGTAAGTGATGAATAATGTTGACATTTACCCTGCCCGAATCTCAGCAAGCAGTCAGGCTCTGGGGATCTGAGTTAGGCACCTTTGGTGAGTATTAACTTTCTGGTACCCAGGTATCATTTAGGCTGAACCTTGAAATGCAAAGCTGATGACATCATCCTAGATCACGAATCCATGATCGTGATCATACCACACTAGCAGTTACACACACACACACACACACACACAGCCGCAAAAGGCAGTGGAAACACTAATGAAATTAAATTTCTGTTTTCAGATTTAGACACTCAATTAAATCAGCAGAAATCCATTTTCTAAACTTCAATCTGCTGGAGCTCTTGGGTACAAGATCCTGGCCACAAATCAACGGCAGGGACTCCACCCTCTCACTACAAACACGGCAGAGAGGAAAAAGCAAGAAGACAGGGCTGCAAATCACACTGTCACATCTCCGTCCAGAGACTCAGTCTCTCCACTGAAGATTTATGAATAATAGTAACAACCGTCTACCTACTTGACTTCCTCGCTGAGGTCTGGCCTTGAGCCTTTGATATGGACAGACCAGGACATTAACGCCTGCAAGAGGATGGTCACTGTTGCCTCCCAGAGTCACCCTGAGTGTTAACCTCCTCATGGAGAGACAGGGGATGACAAAATAACCGGGTGCATCCCGGGATCAGCCTGCCTCTCTGTTAAATGAAGATAGTCAGCGTGATGGTACACCTTACCCTGTGACCTGGCATCGTCTTACAGGGAAAATGGGTGCTATTTTTAATAGTTATTTTGGGACAACAAGCAGAAGTTGAGACTGTCCCCAGAAACCAGAAGACATGTTCCCTGGAATAATGTATATATAATCCTAACACCTCACAGGGCTGTTTGGAGGAACAAATGAAAACTAGTTACATGAAAGCACTTTGGAACACTAATGTGCTGCACACTTGTTGTCCTGGTCACCCTGTGATCTGCCTGGACGCCCAGACTCAGGGGGCGCCAGGCTATGTTAACCCCAGGGGGGCCCACCTGAGTGGGGAGGGAAGAGGCACAGTGCCCCCAGGTGATAAAACCCCTCCATAACACCACCCATATCGGCTGATGCAAAGCACAAAAATAACAAGAAGAAACTACTGTAATACAAATAATTATGTGTGTGGTTTGTAAATTATGGTTATATGTGTTCTGTGACATTGTTAAGCTCCCCATTTTTTGTCAAGATCATAACAGGAGCAATGACAATGACGCACAAGACAACAGCTTTCTTATACAGAAGGACCACTGCCTGCCCAGCGAGGCCAGGGCTCCTGGGTCATGGTAAGTCTGTATCACTGTGCAGAACTAAGTCCAACCTGAGCATTTCCCAGGTGTCTTCATACCCTATGGAGCCCACATATATGTGCAGGGACACTCCTGCCTCTACGACCTTCAGGGGAGCAAAAGAATAGCCTCTGTCTATTAGAGCAAGTGAGTAAGAGTTAATTAATTCACTGGAAGAATCAGGGACGTGCTGACAAGTAGAAAACAGTGTGCAAAAGTCCAGGATATGGAGAAGACAATCAACATCAACCCACAGACCCTCAGAAAACAGCATGCAAAAGTCAAGGATACGGAGACCTTCAGCATCAACCCATAGACTCTCATGGTCCCAACCAGTGAGAACCTTCTCCATGTCACAGGAGCCTTAATTGTCACTGTTTCCTAAGCATCTTTAGGGGAAAAAGCACCAACCTTGATTTGCCGAAGGGTGGAGGAAACGAGGAGAAGAGGTTTAAATGATGAGCTTGTGATTCCTTTTAGGTTGTCGTTGTTTATTTGCGCCCAACCTGAGCCTACATTTGTCAGATATTCCCCGCTAGATGCTGTAATTACTGTGCAAAGCATCGAGGAGACCAGTGTCACACTTAATATTCCCATTAATTTTAAATGGTGGTCCTTGGTACATATGTGTGGCAATTGGTGTCATATTTTAATTAGGCTTGCCCTACGCCATCTGAAATTAATAATAGCTCGAATTACCAGTGTAATTTATAAATTAACAGTGCCATAGCATTAGAAAATAAATTAGCTCTGGACAGCTGTTTCTGGATTGAGCTCCAGTGTCAAAACAGTGACTGGGAGGAACTCAGATCTCCTGGGAGGCTGCGTATGACACCATCAAAGCAAAGAAACAAAATGACACAGGGTCCTCTGGTCTCTTGTTCTTGTTTCCAACTACAGACCATGCATCTAGTTTAATTCTATCATCCAAATGCGTTCTTGTGTGACCACAGTAAGACTTATAGGAACCAAGCTTGTATGAATTTGTTATAGGAATATCCAAATGGAGAAGTTGGGGGGCGGATTACTGTCACAGACTGAAATGCAACTACATAAATATTAGGACAATCACGGTAAAAAAGTTAGAAAGTTTTATGTGGGGACATGTGTGCTCCTGTATGTGAAGTTTAATATATTAATATCAGGCAATTTTATGTAGGGAAGGAAGTTAGATGGCTTAAGATTTGGGGAGGGCTTCCCTGGTGGGGCAGTGGTTAAGAATCTGCCTGCCAATGCAGGGGACACGGGTTCGTGCCCTGGTCTGGGAAGACCCCACGTTCCGCGGAGCAACTAAGCCCGTGAGCCACAACTACTGAGCCTGAGCGTCTGGAGCCTGTGTTCCACAACGGGAGAGGCCGCAACAGTGAGAGGCCCGTGCACCGTGATGAAGAGTGGACCCCGCTCGCCGCAACTGGAGAAAGCCCTCGCACAGCAACGAAGACCCAACACAGCCAAAAATAAATAAATAAATAAATAAATAAATAAATAAATAAATAAATAAATAAATAAAAAATATTTGGGGAAAGTGTATGTTCTCCGCTGACCTAGATGTATATTACCAGAGGGAGAGGATTACACTTAAGTCATCCTGCAAAAACCAATGAAGCTTAATTTTACTATCATGTGTTCTCCAGACCAAATGTAGAATTATAGGAAAAGCACAATCATTGCTTACCCATTGTTATATGTACACTTTCTGATTAAACTGGAAAGGTAGTATGTATATAGTAAAATGCTTTATACATTTTAGCTTTCATTGTCATTATTGTTACCTTTCTCCTCATATACTTTTTTCTCAAATAGGAGCAAAAATAGCAAAACCAGAGAGAAAACCAGTATTTATATATATATATATATATACATATATATGTGTGTGTGTGTGTGTATATATATATATATATATATATATATATATATATATATATATATATATGACAAACGAAACTGAATCACCAGAAATGAGGTCCCTATAGGGACTGCTTGAACAGACAAACAAGAAAAAAAAAACCCACTAAACTGAAATTTGAATTTATAGAGTTAATGATTAATGATTCAAGGAAAGTTTTCCTTTAATTGCATTTGTGCTCTGGCTATGAAATGATCAGTGCTTTGTCACTCGAATGGATAACTTACAAAGACTATTGGAAGAAAAACAGAAAGAAAACAGATCAACAGAGCTAGGACATAGGCTGACTTCAGAAGAATTGCCTAGAAGAGTTGTTTGAATATAGAATTTTAGATGCCACTCATACCTACTAAATCAGAATCTCCTGGGATGAGGAGTGTTAATAATTTTACTTGGAAATTCTTATGTACAGTCAAGTTTGGGAATTAGGGATTTAGGTCAATCCTGTATTTTTCATGTGGGAAATTGAAGTTTAAAGGAGGCCATGATTACACATGGGGCTAGAGGCAGCACACCAGGTCTCCTGATGTCCCTCACACCGATCCTGCAGCTATAGTGGTGTTTTCTAATGGTGTTTTTATGCCGTGTGCACTGGTCTTATTTTCCCATGCAATCAAAACTTTTTGACAGCAGGGACCATGTCTTGGGCATCTCTGGCTCTCAAGGCACCTAGGAAAATGGTTTACATAACTTGAAACTTGTCAGCTTCTTATTAATAAACTGATTGAGGGCTTCCCTGGTGGCGCAGTGGTTAAGAATCCGCCTGCCAATGCAGGGGACTTGGGTTTGAGCCCTGGTCTGGGAAGATCCCATATATACAGAGGAACTAAGCCCGTGTGTCACAACTACTGAGCCTGCACTCTAGAGCCCATGAGACACAACTACTGAGCCCGCATGCCACAACTATTGAAGCCTGCGTGCCTATAACCTGTGTTCCACAGCAAGA